>NC_141990.1:206522451-207812451 GCF_049901715.1 Pseudonaja textilis
ATACCCATGTCATCCAAAGCTCAGGTTGTGACTTTCCAACTGTTTCTTATTTCGCAGTAATATCCATTCTTTCATCCAGACCAAACAACAAGCACTGAAATAGAATTTAAAATCCAGTAAACCCAACCATCCTCTTTCCTTTGCATCTTTATCATTTCATATTTAACTTGTGGTGTTTTTTTTAATTTGCCATATAAATTTAGATATGTCTTTTTGCCATTATTTAAATGGAACATCCGTTGTAAAAAAAAAAAAAATACAGGTAGCCTTCAACCTACAACAGTTCATTTAGTGTTCGAAATTACAACATCACTGAAAAATATGACATATGACTGTTTTTCACACTTTTGCACATGCCTGTTGTTGCATGATCAAAATTTGGATGCCCGGCAAACGGTGTGTATTTATGATGTTGCAATGTACAGGATCACGGGATCCACTTTTGTGATCTTCTGACAAGCAAAGTCAATGGGGAAGCCAAATTTACTTAGCAACCGTGCTGCTAATTCCACCACTGCAGTGATTCACTTACAATGGTGGCAAGAAAGGCTGTAAGATGGGGCAAAGCTCGCTTAACAACCATCTTCCTTAGCAACAGAAATCATGGGATCAATTGCGAACATAAGTTGAAGAGGTGGTATTCAGCCAGGGATGGGATTCAAATTTTTAACAATGGGTTCTGTGGGTGTGACTTAGGTGGTGGGTGTGGCTTGGTGGTCATGTGACTGGGTAGACATGGCTTGGTGGTCATGTTATTAGCTGGGCGTGGCCAACTCAATATCACTCACATCGAGGCATGCATCTCCTCACCTGGCCTCTCGTGACTGGGGATGCTGCAACAGTCATAAGTGTGAAAAATGGTCATAAGTCACTTTTTTCAGTGCCATTGTAACTTTGAATGGTCACTCCACACAAGCAAAGTACCAGCAAAGGAGGGGAAAAAAACTCCAGAGACGTTCCTGAGACAGGAATTCTAGTCCTGCCAAGAATGTAATAAGAGTTAACGGAGAGGCAGTTTCTGTAAGCAACACCAGAATGTTTCCTTCCTGCCTTCCTTACAGGATTAGGCCAGTAATTTCTTCTAACAACCGGTTCTCCAAACTGCTTAGAATGTTAACAACCGGTTCTAGAGAATAGATGCAAACCTGTAGAATCCCACCCCTATATTCAGCAGGTTCTGACCAGTTCTGGAGAACCAGTAGTGGAAATTTTGAATAGCTCGGAGAACCGGCAAATACCATCTCTGACTGGAGATTTTACAGTATCCTTCCCCTGCCATGCCCCCAAGCCACGCCGACAGAACCGGTAGTAAAAATTTTTGAATCCCACCACTGATTGAGGATCATCTGTATCATCTGAAACATTCTTGGCAAACCTTCATTTTTATCACAGAAATTCCCCCACCACCACAGTGATATAAATAAACAAACCTTGATGATTCTCTTTCTGTTAAATTAAGTACATATATATGCCGTTCTTCAACTGTTAGCAGTCTCAGTTGATGCGACCTAGCTATTTTTATGCTAAAAAACATTAACCTTGAATCATTTGAACTAGGCTGGCATTTTTGACTATTCATTCTAAAAATATATATTCAGTAACAAGAGGCTTTTTATATATATATAATTAAGACCTTAATAGAATATTATATATTCCTCTTGCTAAATCTTGCAGTGAACACATTTATCCATATACCTGAAAAGAAAAAATATCAAAAATAAATGATTGAAGAAGATAGATACTAATTTCTTCCTGTCGAGTAATACTGATATATAATCATTCCTTCTCTGAAAGGAGACCCAGTGCTCACTCAATTTGTACTCACTGAGTATTATTTCATTTCTACCTCATGTAAACTGCCTTAGTTAAAATGTATGAACATGTTTTGACCAAACATGTGGTATTGCTATATTAAGCAGGTCTGTTTAATCTTTAGATTAATTGTTTAGATTAATTTGTTTCAAATATTCCAAATTCCATGATTTTGTATGTGGAAAATAAGTTTTTTTTTTATTTTCCACATACAAAATCATGGAATTTGGAATATTTGAAACAAAATAGAATTTCAAGAAGTATAATAATTAGTATTAGATAGTCTACTGAGCAATGATGATAAAATATACTGTATATACTGCCATGATTTAAGTTTCATTTAATCTTGCAGAGAAGAGGCTCATTAGGTTGGTTTTAATTGGTACCAATCCCTTACAATAATTATTCCTAAATATTTAAATCCCCCAAGACTAATGCGATGCCCTGAAACTTTTTGAAACTGTTTCTGTAATTCCTTGTTGATGTTAATTAAAACAGCACAAGATTTATCAAAGTTAACGTGCTACCAAATGCAATTTATTCAAACGGCAGAAGAAACACCACAATATACCTCTATTAGGATTTTTAAGAGAAACGAGGAAAATGTTTGCAACCGGATTAACTACATGATAATTAGAAGAATTAATATTCTGCACTAAAATATCTGTAAAAAGATTGAACAAAATAAGTTGAGAATGAACAAACATGCTTCATTTATTTGGGGGGGAAAATCTATGCCAAAAATATAAGTGATAATTACCGCCTGTGCCACTGAATATACTTAGTTGGAAAGAGGTCTTTGTGTCTGAATCTGGTTCTAATAATAATGTTTGTAGCATTTTCTACCATGTCAACTACTTAAAAACATCAGTCTGAGGGCAGCACCTGGAATGAGAAACTAAACAGAATTGGAAATGGTTCAGTATTAGGAAATTCCAGGACTAGACTAGGATCAAAAAACAACTCTGAAGAAGGCAATGGAAACCATTTTCATATTTAATATGTTACCTAAGGAACCTGCATCAAAGCATAAATGAGGTAATCATGAGTTGAGTTTGAATCAAAAGGAGACTTCCATAAACAGCTTTTGAGAAATCTAAGTTGTTGATTCCTGAGTTACCAGACTCATAAAGCTTGATATTAATAACTATCATCGAACAGAGCTACGATTTCATGACTTCCTCTCACATAGTACAACCAGTAGAAACTATTCACAAAAAAATGGGGAAACTAGTGAGTGAGTCATATTCAGCAGATCTTTTTCCCCAAATATCTTCTTAAGAATTATACATGTAAAGAACAAAAGACCATAAACTACATAAACTATATAAAAAAATACTAAACAAGAAATGTTTTTTTTTTAATGAAATGGTGTGGAAAAAACAAAAGAAAGAAGAAATAAATGTCTCTTTATTTTAGCAAGTGAAAATAATTTTAATAGTTTATCACCATCTCTAAATAAAATATAATCTCTCTTTTCCCCACAACTAAGGTCACAGATAAGGAAAATAAAATCACAATGCCACCTCAATCAATATTTTATCAGCAGAAATCCAATAGGTCCAACCAGATATAACTATTTTCTTCTTTTAATCCTGACCAAACAAGCTAATTTTTAATCCCCCCTCCTAATTTTTAAAAGTTATTCTTTGGCCAATTTCAAGAAAGTGACCCAGAGGCCTTCTGTGTTTCAAAGTGAAAATCTTTAGAATTGTAATATATTTTTCTTGTTTCCATACATAAAGTCTACCTTTTGTTTATCACTTCTAAAAATGTCCTTCTAAATCTTAACAAAACCTTTTGTATATCCGGGGGGCGGGATACCCAAATCAATCTCATTTAATCCCCGTTCATCTACTGTAGGGAATAAATTCTAAATCTCCAGATGATTCATTTATACTATTTTTAAAGTATTCCTTCAAACTGATTTCATAAATATCCATTACAGATCATTCTTGTTTTACAATTCCATACGAACACATTTAGTCAATTTTACCAAGCAATGAATGAATCTCTGATCTATTCTGTCCAAATGCTTGGCTGAAAGCTATTCAAAAATTTTCACCGAGGATTTTTATTCCAATTTCTTTATCCTCTGGCTCTAGTATCCAGCCTTCAAGATCTCATTTCATAAAAAAAATCATAACCAAGACAATTTCTATTTTCCCTTAAGAAAGTATGTTCTAAATAATTCAAAGCTATAATTCCAAATCCCTATGTCCCCTTAATCCATTATTAACTTTCCAAAATCCATACACCTTTTGCTGCCTAGACCAATACATCATCTATTTTTAAAACTTCAAAATCAAATCAAATTTACACCATCAACTTTCAAGGGGAGGAAAACTCGCAATGAATATACAGTAGTATAACTTTGCCGAGCCAAAGGATCTTAATCTCTCTAATATGCAAAGAATAAATACAACAATCCCAAAAAGTAATTAAGATATTCGATTCAGTCAAATCTAGTTTCTATAAAGACTGATTTGTGCATTGGAACTTGAGAAATAAATTCATTCTCATTCTCCATCATCCAAGTCATGGTTGTCCCAAAGATACTTTTTCCAAAAGACAAGTGGACTTTCTTGTTTTTTCCCTTTGAAAACATTTCGCTTCTCATCTATGAACTGAAGAAGCTTCTTGGATGAGAAGTGAAACATTTTCAAGAGAAAAAACCAAGAAAGTCTAGTTGCCTTTAAAAAAAAAACACTTTGGGGATGAGCTTGAGAAATGTGATGAAGGCTGTTGACAAGTATCGGTGTGTACCAGAAAGCTTCTGTCACACATCCTTGCTTTATTATGCACATGCACAGGTAGTGTCCTGTAGATGTTCCTCAAATGTCCAAACTGCATGGCCAATAAACAGAAACTCTGGGAGCTGCAGATCTGGAAAGGTTGGCATTTATCATCTCTCATTCCCAGGCTTAAGTATTGTTACCTTCCTAAAACAATCAATGAAGTATGCAATGTTCAGAGAACAACAGCAGCCTTTATCGGAATTCCGTTTTTCTTGTCTTCTTCACTGCTGGCTCCTCAAGTACATTTTGGGTTCTTTTTTTGCTTCAGAAAAGGTAGTGGAGGGGTTGGGTTCTGGTTGGATCAATATTACAATATAGAGCTTTTAACCAATATTACAACATAAAGCTTTTAAACCAGAAGTCCAGAATTTCTACCCTAAAAGATACATTATTATGTAAGCTAACAATACAAACAACGAATAACAGAAATAAATAAAAAGATGTACAAAGCAGAAAACAAAAGCTTACTTAACAGTCTATCATAACTCTTATTAGAAGAGTGAAATTTGTTTTGAAGAAAAGCCATCTTAAATTCTCATTTGATAAAAAAAACAGAGCCATTTTTTTTTTTTTTTTGGAGGGAGTAGAAAATCTTGTCCTTAAGAAGGGTCTTCTTTGGGGAAGAAAGCATAAGAATGTTCTCCAGATGTAGCTCAATTATGCTTCCCAGGACACCTCACAATTAGATTGCTGCTGGGGACTGATGGGAATTGTAGTTCAGCAAGATATGGAAAGCCAGCACTGCTCCCTGAAAAAATAAAACCACGCCAGAGATTCAGGGGAGGGGTGTAGCTTTGGTTCTTAGAAGCAGAAAAGAACATATGTGAAGTAACAATCTCTGTTGTGATGATCAGTGTAATTTAGATAGTATTTGTCTCCCTCCACACTGCAATCATGACAGAAAGAAAAACCTTCTGGGGAGAGAGAGTGATTGGATTCGCTTTGGTATCTGTTTGAAGGCATTCATCACCATAAAGTAGCCTTACTTCCAGGTATATCGGTTAAAGATAAATTATGAGGGACCTTGGTGAAGTGATTTGCATAGCAAACCTCTCTCCCAGATGCTTGAGGGAAATCAGAACAATTTTGGAGGGTGTGGGGAGGAATTTAAGAGACTGGTTTAAAACGAACTGCTCTCTTCACACACACACACACACACACACTTTTTTGATTGAAAATTGCGTCCCTTTCTTTTTTTTAAGACAATCTACCCAGGTGTCTTTTTTTCTGCAAAAGAAACAAGATGAGCTCGGCAACTTAAAAAGTGTGACATTGACAACATTGTCAGGATTACAATTTGTTTTCTTTTTGTTGTAAAAGAAAGGAAAAAAAAATAAATCAAGAAGGGTTGGTCTTTAAAAACAAGATTGCTAAAATAGCCTTTGAAAATTTGCAGATCAACCTTCCTGCCATTCCCATCAGTAGTGGTATGCTACCAGTTTGGACCGGTTAGGCCGAACAGGTAGTAAAAAATCTGACGATCAGCTGAGAGGGGGAAAAATATCCTCTGACTATCAGCTGAGAAGAGAAAGAAGAGAAAAGTGCAGGATCGGCCCTCCCACCTGCCCCTGCGTTTTTCTCTTCTTTATCCTCTCAGCTGATTGGTGCTGCAGGTCTCACCTGGTGTGGGGCGCCGGTATTAGGCAAAACATCCCCTCCAAGCCACGCCCACCAAGCCACGCCCACCGAACCAGTGGCAAAACCATTTGAATCCCACCACTGATTCCCACCTACCTTAGCCTTACTGGGGGGGATTTTATTTTGGCTTGGGAAATCATAGCAGGGAGAAAGTAGCATTTCCAGAAAGATCTTAATGCCAAGGATATGTCTTATCAGTTCAGTGATTCAAAGCATTATGACCTTGCAAAAGCATATCCCCAAGACTTTAAAATACAGATGTTCTCTCTCTCCATTTCAAAAAAGAGCACACTGTTTTACCTTCTTAGGGAGAAAATAGTAGAATGTATTGAACACATGATCGCCATGCACCAAATTGTTCCCTTTAATGGTGCAGAATAGAGGAGAGATCACCTGGTGGCCTATTTTCCTTTGCCATACTGCTGATACAATGTTAAAAAAAAGAGTTCATGTTCATTAATCACATTATTGTTTCCCGCTGCTCTGTTAAGTTTAGTGCCTTTTTCATACATAAACAAATAGGGTTAAAGTCTTGCAAGTTATTCATCTCTCTCTCCTTATCTTGCTTGCCTTTTGTCCCATTTCGTCAGTTAACTTTTAATGTTTACTGATGTTTCATAAAGAAACATCAAGACCTATGAAGACAGAGAAAGAGATCAACGGTCCTATAAGCAGCCTAGGTGCTTGTTCTGATATGAATGAAGGAACTGATTGGGAATATGCTGGGTGAAAATAAACTGGAACATTGTGTTTATGTGTGTGTGTTGGCTGTTGACTCCTGATAATTGTCTGCAGTTTTCTTGCCAAGATTTTTGGAAACAATTTGCCCTGGGTGTTTTTCCTAGGGCAGAGAAAGAATGAACCCACCCAGATGAGGCTGATCAAGAGCCAGAAAGAACAGGTGCAGTGGTCAAAGAGACTTTTCCTGGGCTCCCTGGTTTACTGGTCACCTGGCATCACCTTGACTGCAACAGCTGGGAAAGTGTAATAGATTTTACATTCTTTAAGCTACTCAATGGGAAAGCACTGTTTTTCTTCTGCTGCAGCTAAGGATGGCTAAAGCTGTTTGGATGAAATGAAAACAAACCATGAAGACAATAGACGGAAAATATGTTGTGGTTAGCCGGCAGCAAGTGCAGACGACTGAGGAGAGCGAGGACTCAGATGAGGTGCCAGGATCATTAGGGAGTGGACTGCTGCCTTCAGAGATTGTGGGGGCTGGCAGTAGTGATGATGAGGTTCCCCAGGAGCCTGTGCTAAGTGCTCACAGGAAAGAGCAGCTGCAACAGCACAGGTGACTCAGGAGTAAGGTTGCAAGGTAATGGCCCCTCCTTCAAGAAGATAAAAGCCAGCTGTGAAGTGACTGTTCTTTGCAGGAAGCAAAGACATTTTGAAACTCAACCTCGTGGACATTACAGTATCTTAAATTGGACTCTTGTGTTGTGAAATATTTCTTATCTGTGATTCTTGGCAATCTTGTACAATTTTGGCAAGGTTTGTGCTTATCAAATTAATTAGTTTGCAGCAGCCTTTTAACCGGGGATTCATAAGACTCATTAAAAGGTTTCTGTTCCCTTTGGTTATTGTTTGTTTTCTCTGGAAAGGGTTTGGGTCAGAACAAAATATGTTGATGAAACTATTAATGAATCCTCAGTCATTGAAAACTCACTGGAATTTTTGGCCAGTCATTATTCTGATATCAACCCACCTCATTGTTTTGTTGGGGTGGTGATGGTGGGAATGAACACACTTGAACTGCCCTGGAAGACACCTGAGGTCTTGATAGTCCCAATAAATGGTATGTCATTAGCATATCCTAAGCCCAGATATAATTATTTCTATTTTTTTCCCATCCCCCTTTCCCAATTCCCTACATCAGGATATACTCATGATATTTCTCTCATGGGAATTTACTCCATCGATCTCAGGATGTTGACCTGATCTATTTAAGTTTATGGTGTAATTCCTTCCCTTTCCCTTGTCCCTCCCTCCCTTCCTTCCTTCCTTCCTTCCTTCCTTCCTTCCTTCCTTCCTTCCTTCCTTCCTTCCTTCCTTCCTTCCTTTCCTTCCTTATCAAGACTGGGAAAAAGAAGATGAAAGAATCAAAATGCAGAATAATAGCAAACTCAGCAAAAGCCTTACTCCCAAGCATCAGTATGCAGAGAGGCAGTGTTATCTAGGTGACTGCGCTGGCAGCAGACAGGTCACCTTATGCTCTCAATACATCCAAAGAAGGAAAAAATAGAGGCCAGCTTGTTCATTCAGGAGCAATTGCCAAGCCTACCTAGGTTGTCGTGTAAGACTGTCATGCTACGGGGAACTCTATGTGACTAGGCATATTACAATTGATTAGCA
The DNA here is from genome assembly GCF_049901715.1 of Pseudonaja textilis. Classification (NCBI taxonomy): domain Eukaryota; kingdom Metazoa; phylum Chordata; class Lepidosauria; order Squamata; family Elapidae; genus Pseudonaja; species Pseudonaja textilis. The sequence goes on from NC_141990.1 coordinate 206,531,055, forward strand.
CGAACCTAACTGTGGTACAAGAGCCAGAAATGAATTTCAACAGTGAATAAGGGGGGCAGGGGGAGGGGGAGGGGGAGACAGGCACCAGACATAAACAAGTCGTTCCTGTGCAGCTGTCACATGCCCATGAGGACAGAGCCAATATCAGCAGTGAGCTCTAAGAAGATAGCTTGGTTTCCAAGCATTTGGCAATAAGCAGCTTTTTCTGAAGACTGGAACGAGGCATCCTCCCTGGCTGAAGTCCAAAGCATTTCCCTCCTTGGAAATTAGTTAGATAGAATTCGCAAGGCTTCCTTCTGGGTATAAACACCTCTTGGATTGTGCTGTCTGTTTCTGTTCAGTTATAGAGAAGTACAAGAATCAAGAATGATCCTGCCACCCCAGGAATCCTTTGGTAAAGAAAAGGAGCTGTAATTAATCATTTATACAAGGTATGTTGTCTGTAGCTCAGAGGGGGGGGAAAAGAGCTACAGAGTAAACAAACAAGAGGAACTAAGAACAGTTTGGTCCAGGGGTTTAGTTCAAACGGGAAGTTCATATCCAAATTCCTTTGCCCAGATCAGCCTTAAGCATCTTGTCCCCTAGGCCAAACTGGCTGGAAATGAGTCTGGCTTTAAAAAAAAAAAAATCTACCCTGGTTTAGGTTTGTTGGAGAAAGAGAACTTGAAAAAGAATTTGGAACTTCGTTGCTATATACTGTATGTTGACAGCAGTGGGAGAATCTTATACCTGCAAAGATGGAAAGACACACTTATTCCCACAACGGAAGATGATAAAGGTGGTCAGAGTTGGCAAAGATGGCAAATTGACAGTTCTGTTTAAAGAGAAATATATCTGTTTGGTTTTGTTTCCATTTGGACTTCTGGATTTTGCACTGGAAACTAAAAAAAAAATAAATGTAACTTTTAGATGTGGATGGGTAGAGTGATTTTGTCGTTATAGAAATGGTTTGAGCTCTTGTAAAGAGCTTACATTTTGCTAATGTAAAGCAAAAGCCAGAAGCTACACCTTTTCCTTTATTACTTAACTGCATAGGAGCACTAAGGGTCATCAATTAAAGCCATTGAGCTTGTCAACTGACAGCCTGGGTTCAAGACCCAAGCTTCATACAACAAGGGGAGCTCCTGTTACTAGCTCCAGCTCCTGTCCGTCCCCCCACCAGCAGTTTGAAAGCATGCAAATGCAAGTAGATTAATAGGTACCACTTCAGTTGGAAGGTAACACCATTTCATGTGCCTTTGGCATATAGCCATGCTGGCCATATAACCATAGAAATGGTCTTCAGACAATGCTGGTTCCCTCGGTCAAGAAATGAAGATGAGCACAGTGCTCTACAGTTTGACATGATTGACAGGAAAACCTTTACCTTTATTCTACTACACTGAGAAAAAGTCAGAAGCCACTATTTTTTCTTCCTTTTGTTTGACTTCTGTCTACACTTCTGTCCTTCTCTCTAAGTAGTGCTACTTTAAAAAAAAAAAGTCAGAGGGTTGTAGCATCATTTCTGCACACTCTTATTGTAAAATTAATGCTATTCATGCAATTAATAATAATGCTTAACAAAGAAAGTGTTTGCTGGTTGCAAGACAAGATGATTGTGTTGAATACTTTTTTTTTTACAAAAAAAATAAAGATTAAAAAAAATCCTGGAAGTATTAATTGAAAGGGTTGTTAATGAGCTTAGTTGCTTGTTATTTCGACCTTATCATCTATTGGATTGGTGATTGAGAAGTTTACGGAGAGAAATTAAAAAGTCCCTCGTCTTCCTTCTCTTAAAGGACAGAGTTTATTTTGTTTTTGATTTAAAAAAACAACCCACAACACATATTCTAAATTAAGGAGAAGTTTTGGTCCCTGAAAGCAAAGTTGTGATTATTATTATACAAGGATATATTTTAAAGTTTTAAAAATGGCTTATTTGGCCATGTTTTCTGCAATTCCAGGGGCAGTTAGCATTCACCATAAACTAACACGATGAAAAAATAAAGGCTGGGGTAATATAAGCATTTGGGTTCCAAGTTTCTATTGTTTCCTAGCATCAGAATGCTCAAGACAGTGAGTGAGTGAGTCTTGTTCTGATGCAACACAATACATTTCATATGTTTGGACTAAATTTATACTTGAGCTCTTCTATTTTGAGCTTTACCTGAGAGATTTTAAAACAGAGCAAATGATCTGTAAAGACCTTTAAAAAAAAAAGTAGTAATAGCATGGGATTATTAAGAATAAGTCTAGTTAGACTATAACAGTTGTCAGATAATTTTCTCTTCTAGACAATGGGAATACTTGGTTTCAAAAAAGCATTGACATGGTATCTAGTGATATTCTGATCAGCAGGTTAATTAAATATGGACTACATATACATAGCAGCTCAGTGGCTTAAAAGATGCCTGAGAAGGTCTTCATTTCAGCAGTTCCATCCCTAACTCTGTGCAACAGGGTGAGGTCCAGTGACTCAGTGCCTCAGCTCCTGCCCACCTAGCCATTCGAAAGCATGCAAATGCAAGTAGATAAATAGGTAGCACTTTGGTGGGAAGATAATAGCGTTCCGTGTTTTGTTACACATTCTGCGCTGCAGCATGATGTCATGTTGGCCATATGATCCCAGAAATATCTTCTCACAGCATTGGCTCAGGGGCCTAAAGCAGGGCTGTCACACTCATGGCCTGCGGGCCAGGTGTGTCACACACTGGCCACGCCCACACCTGGTTTAACAAGGGGGGAAGGGGAGTACCATCCCTGAGTCACTGTGGGTAATACACTCCTTTATATATTTTTTTTTTTTTTTTTTTGTGTGTGTTTTTTTGTGTGTGTATATTATATTATATTATTATTTTATATATTATATATATGCTATCCAATATTTTTTTTTTTTTATATTTATATATATATTTTTTTCAAAATTTTATTAATTGCCCATCAATATTTTTTTCCTGGATGGAGTTACTAAACAGGATATGGCAAGTTTCAGTTCTGGGTATTCTACATTTCAAATTTCTATTAAGGACAGGTGATGAGGTAAAGAACATACTAATTGTATAGCAAAAGTTACAAAATTGGATGGAATAGTTAATTTTTATTTTATTTATTTTATTTATATTTATTTGTCAAGCATGTATTACATAACAAATACAATTAGAACATGATTATGATTACCTGAAATCAGATTTCTACAGGTTCACACCTATTTGCTAGAACCAGTTGTTCTAAGCAGTTCGGAGAACCGGTTGTTAGAAGAAATTACTGGTCTAATCCTGTAAGGAAGGCAGGAAGGAAACATTCTGGTGTTGCTCTCCGTTAACCCTTATTACATTCTTGGCAGGACTAGACTTCCTGTCTCAGGAACTTCTCTGGAGTTTTTTTTCCCACTCCTTTGCTGGTACTTTGCTTGTGTGGAGTGACCATTCAAAGTTAACAAGGGCACTGAAAAAAGTGACTTATGACCATTTTTTGCACTTATGATTGTTGCAGCATCCCCACAGTCATGAGAGGCCAGGTGAGGAGATGCGTGCTTTGATGTGAGTGATGTTGAGTTGGCCACGCCCAGCCAATAACATGACCACCAAGCCACGCCCACCAACTTAGCCATGCCCACAGAACCAGTTAAAAAATTTGAATCCCACCCCTGCCTGAAATGGGAACAAATAAAAGGGAGACATTAGTACATGGACGGTAGGCACATTGGTGGGGTTTTGCATGCCCCTTATTAATGAATTAATGTAATTAATTATTAATTAGTTAGTTAATGCCTACCAAATCAGAAATAAAATTACAAAGCCCTTGATAGTTTCACAAAATGGGCTGGAAATAACAGAATGAAATTTATTGGAGACAAATGAAAAATTCTTCACTTAGAAAAGAGTAATTGGATACATATTTTGTATTTTTTTGAAATGGTACATCTTATGAAATAAATGGGATTTACTGAAGTTTCCTGTACTTTTGCTTCTCTGCAAATGCCAGTTGTTCCCTTGACACCTACAATGATTTTATACATAAAGGCTGTACAACATTTTGCTGACAATATTTGCATACAAAGAAAGTTCTTTATTGTGTTTGGAAATGTCATACAGAAGCTCTTAAAATGGAGGGCCTCCTGGAGACCATAACACAGTCCCCAACTAACTATACTCCTTAAACTGAAGCAGGTACGGACAAGGTGAGAAATAGGGTCTAAATGTACTTATGCAGCCAAATTGTGAAGGCTATGTGGGTTAAGTTCTGTAGTCGTGGAAAGACTTCTGGGGAAAAAAATCTTATAAAAGTGGTTAACTACAAATGGAATTTGTTCAGCAATGTGATATACAGATTGTCCTCACTGACTGACTGCTTTATTTAGCAACCATCCAAACTTATGGCGAGATTAAAAAAAAATGCTTTGTGACCAATCCTCACATTTATGACTGGTGCAGCATCCCCCAGTCCTGTAATCACTACTTGTGTGCTTCACAACCAGCTTGAGACACGTAGAGTTAATAGAGAAGGCAGAAGTAAAATTGTAAATGGCTGTCATGTGGTTTTTCATTTAGTGACCGAGGAACTTTGCTTAACCCCTTAATGGGAAATGAGGTCATAAGCCCATCATGGTCACATTTTTATTTTTTTCCACTTGGAGACTGTAGCAGCAACTGAGTTGTTGATCCCAGTTGTGGTCACTAAATAGGATTATCTGCTGTCATAAAAATTGTGTATAATTTTGGGCTACAGCCACACAGAGCTATAATTTCCAAATTGTGGGATGTAATATTTTCACTTTGCTGAGCATTGATCAGCAAATCTATCTACCTTACATTCTGAGACCACACATTAAGAACTGCTTGGAGAAATTGAACCAATCTAGAGAGGGGCAATGAGGATGTTCGGGGAACTAAAAATAAACTTTATGAGGAGAGGTTGAAGGAACTGGAAAGGCTTAATCCTGAGAAGACTGAGGGTGATATCTTTAGAATGGTTGAAATCTATGAAAGTATGTCATAGCCCCCAACCACCCCCCAAATGCCAGATTCTTCATCATCTTAGCGCAGGATATGGACTGAAGTTAGAAAACGCAGTGTCTGGCTGAATAGTAGGAGGGGGAGGGAAGACAAGAGCTATTCAACAGTGGAACCAATTATTGAAGGAGGAATGGAGCCTTTCACTGGATGTGTTCAAGCAAAATCTGGAGAACCACTTGTGGGAGTTGCTTCCACTTGAACTCTAGCGTTGAGCAGGGAGTTGGGTTCAATTGCCTTAATGGCCCCTTCCAACTGGATGTTTCTATTAATAAGTATGTGCCATGTATTATTTAAATTTCTAGTACTTCCCTATTTCTGCTGAGCAAGTAGCAAAATTGGTATTTTGTATAACCATCTACTATATGAGGATGTCTTTATTTTCACTTGGTGTCAAACATTCTACATACACACACACACGCACATCACCCATCTCACAAATATGACTCTGGACTACATAGGATAAAAAAATAAACCAATAAAAGAAGAACACCAGAAACGTTCCATGATTCAAAAACATCAATGTTAATAGACTTAGAACAGACCATCTTGGACAATGTAATCATCTCACTGATTCACCTTGAGATTCCAAGCTTGTTGACCCAATTGTGTTTTGAGGCATTTTGGGAAGGATGGAGGATGGAGCCAGTCTCGTCTCCAAGGGAATGACACTCCACAGGGCAGGTGTCACAACACAAAAGGCTTGTCTCTGAGGTCCCATCGGATGTGATTTGTTACCAAGATGGAATCCACAACTTACTTCTTCTGCCAAATCAGATGAGACAGTATTTGGGAAGAAGTGGTCCCTTAAATAACCCACAAAAAGAACTAACTGGCCCACTAAATCAGGGTGAATTGACTCACCTGACTTTTTAGTCTTTCTCTCTCTCTTCACATTCATTAGCCTTTGAATTTTACAACCCATGCACACATGAACTGACTTACTCATGGCTGAAACGTTAATCCTTTAGCTAAACCAGGGGTATTAAACTCACATCATCACAGTGGCATCATGTGATGTATTACTATTTCCCCCCCCCCTCGCTAAACTGGGCATGGGTGTGGCCAGCACATGATGCATCCGGCCCATGAGTTTGACAGCCCTGAGCTAAACCTGCCAAATTATAGTGATTTTATGCCACAATCACAAGGATATTGCACCCTTGATTATGTCTGGTGTAAGCAAGCAAAAACCTTTTGGATATGAGTTTTTACATCGATTGGTGGATTCCAAAAAAAAAAGAAGAAGAACAAGAGTCTGGTTGTCTTTAAATCCTACATTTCATCCTTGGTATATTTTACAAACAGCCAACTTAGTTCCAGAACAAAGGTAGATAAGGCATCTTTAATTGCATTCTCTCTTTGGAAACTTAAGGAGACTCCCAGCTGAAATTATCTTTCTTCTGTTTACCAAATTAGCGGTGGATTTATGATCCTCAGCTTCAATAATCCTCTTTTTGTGGCAGAATCAAAATGTGTACCATCTGGTGGCCAATTTGTTCTTGCACATATTGTTCTGCTCTGTGTGTGTGTGTGTGTGTGTGTGTGTGTGTGTGTGTTTGCCTTTTTTTTTTTCATTAACCTGAACAGAGTCTTCCCCTTAGGAAAGCAGTCTAAAGAGTTTGCCTTGACTCCCTTTTCTAGGACAACTGAATTTCAAATGCCCCCAGCCATTGCAAGCTAAACCTTCCTTTTCCTTTTCCTTTCTCCTGAACTTTTACACAGTTTCCAGACTGAAAACTGGCTTTTTACAGTTATGAAGATTACAATCTTCTAGGCAATTTATCACAAAATTAATATCCGCTTCTGCTTCCATTTCCATTGCAGCTACCACAGCTTGGTAGCTGGAGTTTAAAATGAAGGCAACCAGCTTTTCTTCCTGTTTAATCGCATAAGCAGACTGGCAATATATTTTATTTGCTGTAGATGTGGATCCCGCTTCTTCCAGGTATTGGTTGCAAATGTTTTTGAAAAATACACTTTTTGAAGAAGCTGGCTCTTTTCTCCTATATGTCCAAGAGGGTTTTCCAAATGTCCCTGGCTTGATCTATGTCCTTTAAATGCACCATAAAAAGTCACTCATTCTTTTGTTTGCAGTGTCTCCTGGTGTTTCCCTCTGACCTTCTGTAGATCCCACTTCATCTTGCACAAAAGGAGTTCCTTGAAACTTCAGGAACATGAAGGAAACCAGAGGGAGAAATCTATTCTTTCCCATGTTAATTTATTTGTTTGTTTATTTATCTAATAAATTTGTACAAACACCCAACTCATACACAAGTGATTTCAGGCGGCTTACCAAATTTTAAAAATCTGTCATATAATCATATCGTGTAATAAAAACCCATCCCACATACCATGGCAGAAAGAATACAGTCAAATTAAATGTCTCATCTCCATTCCTGATCTCCAGGCCCACCAACAAAATCATGTTTTAGGTCCTTTAGGAGAAGCAGAGGTGGGGCAACCATACCTCGGGGAGAATGATTTTCCTTAAGGAAGGGGTCACCACCAAAAAGGCATTTTTTTGGTGATCCTATCAGATGACAATCCCCAAACTATAGGACCCAAAACATATCCTATCTTCCCGTCCTGGTGGGTGGGTAGATGTAACGGGCCCGCTTCTGGCCTTCCGGAACTTCCAGGTTTTGCTCTCCCTGAGCCTCCACACGGGCCCTGCACTTTCCTGCGATCCAAAATGGGCTGCGTGTGGATTCTTGGGAGGGGAGGGGCAAGGTGTGTGGGCCCAGGGGTCGGATTTGCCCATTCGCCAAACTGACCTTTAAATTAAAAAACTGGTTCGCCTGAATCGGTGCGAACCGGTAATAGCCCATCCCTGGAAGAGCTGGTGCAACGCAACTCCATTTCTGAGAGTAGTCTGGATTTTATTTTTAAATCTGCTGAGAAGACTCCTGCCTCCCACACCGCTCTCTTTCATTGAATCTTTTTATACATTTCTTCAGTCACTGGAGCCCATCACTTGGATAGAGATTGAAGTCTCCTATGGGTACATCTGAGGGTTCCTGAGAGCAGGACTCTCAGCTGAGCAAATGATGAGTGAAGCAGTCTTTATAACCATAAGAAAGAGGAACTTTCTCTACGCTTTCTTTCTAAATACATTTAGCTAGTAGTTTCCTACCAGGGGAAGAATGTAAAAATTTGCATTTGGTGTTTGTGTGCCTGGGAAGAAAGGTAGAGGAAGTGATTTGAGTTACCTGCAATCTCTAGGCAAAGAAGAGACAGGGTGATCAACAGAGCAAATCTTTCATCCATCATCTTTAACCGTTGCCCCTTTGTGGTCAATAAGGTTAGGAGATGCTCAGGAATCAGTGCCATTGGATTTGGACTACTTGCCACAGAAATTTACCTTTGAAACAGATGAAAAATAATGGCAGTGTGAAGACTTCAATAACATAAAGTTTCCCACAGATAAAAATTGCATTATCTTTCAGGAAATCAGTTCAATAGCAAAATGGGAGCACACTTAGCATCGCTCTGCTTCTGAAGTCTTCGGTTATTCTTTGTCTGTAAAATAGAGGAAAGGAGAAACAAGATCACAGGTTTCTCATCCTCCCATTTAGCCTCAGGGGGGAAAAAATGCCACAAGATAAATTAGGAGCGATACCCGATTTTTAATCTATATTGCTGTTCCCTTCCACTGCAATCTGTTTCCATTGGGTAAAAAAGCTCAGTTGGTGAATCTGCATGTGAGGAAGAAAAGGAAGCATTTGGTGAAAATGACAAAGCAGAACGTAAAAGACCTACAGTGAAATAATTACCAGTTTGGTTTAGTGGTTAAGGCACCAGGCTAGAAACTGGGAGACTGTGGATTTCTAGTCCCACTTTAGTCAGGAAAACCAGCTAGATGACCCTGGGCCTGTCACCGTCTCTCAGCCCAACACACCTTACAGGATAGACTAGTGGGGAAAATATGAGGAAGAAGTCTTAGGTGTATTTGTTGCCTTGACTTATTTATAAAAACAATAAAGGCGGGATACAAATAAATAATTTTATAAAGTAAGTAAATATTTGGACTGAGGTTTTTTGGACATTTTATTGACTACTTTGATGATTAAAAGCTATTTAGCTAATCCATTCATAACCAGCATTCAATGGCTTAGCGAGCATAAGGTGAATTGATATTTGTCACTAAATAGAATATTCGTTAAAAGAAACATGATTTACAAGTAGCGCCTGTTTCCAGCTTGTTAAACTGTTGTGATCGCCATTATTTTCGCTTTCTTTGGTGAGCAAAAAATGCTGATAGTTGCTTCATTTAGCCCTTGCTTTAACCCCCTGGAGCAGGTTCGTAGCTATTCCGGATTCACTGACTACATTCCTTAGCTATGAATAATGGGACTATTAGAACTTTGCTTCCAAATAAACTTCTTGCTGTATTCTCAAGGCAATTCCTTCCTCTCCATTTAAATATAATGAAGGAGGCAGCCGCTAAATATAGCCTCTAAGATTCCATCTTCTTTCTGGTGGATTTTTGAGCTGGGCTGTATAAACATTCCTGCTGCATTTTTTTTTCAGAGTGCATCATAAATCACACACAGAGCCTGGAACTAGGTTATTGGGAAGGCCATGCTCATAGAGACTGAAAAACTCTGTGTTCTTATTTGACTAAGTTTAAAGCATTTCCGTCCCTTCTCTTAAGCGTTCAATCTTCACTTAAATTTTGTAAGACTCATTGAAATATCACACCAAATTGATACAAACTCTAATGGGAAACACTTCCCAAGATCATTTCCAAAACCGATTTAACAGAAAGGCCTGTTTTCAATGTTGTCAGCTGCCTTGATTACTGAAGAAGTAGAAAGGATGGGTCTAAATCCAAAAATAAAATAAATATAAATGAATTTATGACCAGTATTTCCTTGGCAAGCTGGCAGGGTCGTAAGAATTAATTGAGGCCAGATTCCCCACATTTTTTTTTTTTTTGGGTAGCTTCAATCTGATGCTTTTCCTATCAGATATCCTTTTAATATGCCAGGCTGAGAATTACGGAAATTGAAGACTAACGCTTGTGGAATATACTAAATGCTTCAGGGCTAATTCTTGACTACATTATGGGTATAAAAACAAGCTCTCAATCGTAGATTCAGAGGTAAGTAAAAATGCGTGTATTTTAGGTCACCCACCTAAAAAAGATTTCTAGGTTATTTAACAAAATTATGAAGCAATTAAACACGGTCATCTAATCCTAATATTAAACAAACTAAACCAATATTAGTCCAGGTAACAGGACGGATTAAAACCTTTAATAAATCACCTCAAAGTCAACATAACTACTTGTATCACTGACCTTCAAATCAGCAGACAAGGAAATAATTCATTGGTTTTAGTTCACTAAGGTGCACTGTCAAAATTGGATAGCTTAAGGGCTGTATTTCAACTTAAATTGTTTTTAATTATTATTCTATTATTGGTTGCTTGAATTCCAGCCAGGAAAATGGTTTTTATTAGTCAAGAAATATTTAATAGACATATGCGGGGAGGGGGGGAGAGAGAATCATCTTTAATTTTGTAGTAATTAGGATGCAAAAATAGATAACCTCCTACAGGTTTAAAAATTCAACCAGTGTGGAATTTTCAGCCTTGTTTCTCCAGAGATCCCAAATGTGCTATCTGTACAAGTAATGACAACTGAAGCAACTTCTGCCATCCAAAAATGGTTGCTGGCAGGCACCAACCACAAGGCAATCTGGCAACACAGATAAGGCCTAAGAATGGAATTACGGTAGTCCTCAGTTTATGAATGTAATGGAGCCTGCTCATTGTGGTTCAACTCATGATAATCATAAAGCAGGCGACCTATGTGACCTGATTTTTACAACATTTTGAGGAGGGGCAGTCATTAAGAAAGCACTGCAGTCCTTAAGCAAACCAATCGTTTGCTATGGGCAAGCTTTGCAAAAAAACAGACATGAATGCCAGTTTGGGACAAATACATTATAAAATGTAGTCATGTGATGCAGGATGCTGCAAATGGGTGTAAATCCGGACCAGTTTGCCGAGCACCCAAAATGCATTCACATGATCACATGATCACACCATCTGAATTTCAGAACTAGATTATTATATGTGTACTTCTGGGGAGGCACGTTGTAATTTCGAACTATTGCGAAGCAACCAGGCATAAGTCAAGGACTGCATTTCGTATTTCCAGAAATGGAAGATTTGCTTGCTTAATCTTCTCAACAAGCTTTGGAAAAATTCCTGGTCCAGCCTAACCCTAATTTTATATTTAATAGGCATCAATTTGCATATTAGCTTTTTTATGCACAACACAATCTAAGAGAGAAACCTGGTCCAGATGTTTCTTACATTTCCAAAATGTTGTGCCTCTTCCTTTTCCTCCCAGTGTCCAAAAATTGTTTAAACTTTTACTAGCAGTTCGCTTGATAAAGGGATTGCCTTCGCATGGATTTTTTTTCCTTTCCATTGTTCTTCTTGGTTTGTTTCTTGGTTTATTTGTTTGTTAAACTTGTATGCGGCTCATCTTGCCAAAGACTACTCTGGGAAGCCTACAGACATTGAATAAAATGCAGAATAAAATATTAAAACAATAAATAAAGATCTTAAATTGTGCCTACAGTCCCTGTCCTATTGTCCCCATTTATTCGCACCTATTTCCTGTATTCTTACTCATGTTTATACTTATATCTATTATCTTGTAAGCAATTGACAAATCAAACAAATAAATGAAATAAATAAAATTAAGCAGGATGGAGAGGGAGGGAGCAAAGTGCACACAGAGAGGAGTCTGTAGAGATTCACAGTCATCGAGATCATGATTGTCCCAAAGGAGGCAACTGGGGTCTGATCAAACAATGAGTTATGGCAATGCCAACTAGCCACTCCCCCATTGGGACCCCAGACTAGTTGGCATCGCCATAAATCATTGCTTCATTTGTGTTGGTCTATACTTTTGTATATGGTTTCTAAATCAGCTCTACCATTCAGCCCTCTTTTTCCTTTCAGCTTCCTAGACTTTGTGAATACAAACTCTTTTACCATTTGATTTTGGCCTAAATTTAAGACACTGCTTACAAAGTGAACAGTCATTATCAACCTCATTAATTAACCACCCCAACCCCTGAAAAAAGGAAATAACTAAATTACATACATGTCCACTCACCCAATTGCTGGGCTTAGTCAGCTGTGTTTTGTTCTCTTGGTTTATTTAGTCTCATTTTGTAAATGGCAGATTATTTCCAGGCCAAATACCAATAATACTGAAAATAAAATGAAGTTCATTTCTTGCTCTCCCAATTTAGTTATTTACCATTAAATAGGATGTTGTAGTTTTATAGACCAGACTTGAAAAGCAGCCATTCATTTCCCAGTATGAGTAAAATTACTGAAATATTTTCTTTATGCAGCAATCTGCAGCTAGTACATTGATTTGAAATGAGAATTTAATGATAACATTTAAAAATGCTTTACTGTGCTCTACTGTTCTGTATTGTTTTACTGTAAAAATGCATTAGGAAATTAAGAGAATTATTATGCTGAAGTTGCTTAAAATGATTTATTAACAAAAAAACTGCTGCTTTTCTTTTTCTTTGCTTTTTGACTGCCATCTAAACAAATACAGTGATATTCACCATCTTGGGTTCCTGAAGAAAACATTTGAACTAATATTGAGGAACACTTATAAACCATCTGCAGGCATGCAGACAGGATATAAGAAATATTTTTCTGGTCAGATTGATGAAGCATAGGACATAAAATAATATAGTTGGAAGCAGTAGTGGGATTCAATTTTTTTTACTACCAATTCTGTGGGCATGGCTTGGTGGACAGGGGAAGGATACTGCAAAATCTCCAGTCAGAGGCGGTATTTGCCAGTTCTCCAAACTACTCCAAAATTTCCACAACCGGTTCTCCAGAATTGGTCAGAACCTGCTGAATACCACCTTTGGTTGGAAGAGACCGGGAGTTCTCTTTGAAAGCCTCCAGTGAAGGAGCACGCACAACTTCTGAAGGCCATTGGTTGATTACTCTCATTGTTAGGAGATTTCTCCTTAGTGTTGGTTGCTTCTCTCCTTGGTGAGTTAGTTTCCATCCATTGTTTCTTGTCTTGCCTTTTGATGCTTTGGAAAATAGCTTGAGCCCCTCATCTTTGTAGGATGAATATTCCAAATATTGGAACACGGCTATCATGTCTTCAATAGTCCTTCTTTTCATTAGACTGGACATACCCAATTCCTGTAACTGTTCTTCATATATTTTAGCCTTCAGTCCGCTAATCATTTTCGTTGCTCTTTTCTGCACTCTTTCCAGAGTCTTGACATCTTTTTTATATTGTGGTGATCAGAACTGGGTGCAGTATTCCAAGTGTGTCTTACTAAAAATTTTGTAACGTGGTAAAATAATAGTTTACTTGCTTTTAATAATTTTCATCGTGTGCATTAAGCTGCTTTGTAATCTTTCTTCCAGGTTGCAAGAATTCTGGGACCAAAATCCTGGTTTTCATCCTCTAAACTGTAACAATGATAATAAGGCAACATGCCACTAGTTGCCATTCTGACATGTCACTGCAGAAAAAAATACAAACAAACTTTGACATGCTTTGACAACTTTGACAACTCCGACTCTGCACTACAGAAAAAAGAAAAAGTAAGAAAACATTCAGGAGTTCTTTTATTGACTATTTAGTCCATTTAAGTCCACCTCAGTTGCAGAAATAACTTTAGGTAATACAGAATTCATTAAAAACAGATCCAGAGAAAACATCTGACCCCTAACAAGAACATTATTAATCTGTCAAATGAGAGAAGGAGAAAACAGAAAAGAATACAGAGAGAGAAGGAGTAAGAAAAGAATAGCAATATCGGGTGATAGTTGCAAGTTCCCTTACCTTGGGGCCAGTTGAAAAAGGCTCTTTTTAAAGAAAAATCTAGCCTGTTGGGGGTGGGTGAAAGGGAGGGGACAATGTAACTTTCTAAGAGAGGCATATAGATAAGATTCACACATTGTGCTAAAGCAAGGGTGTCAAACTCAATTTCATTGAAGGCCGCATCAGGGTTGTGTTTTACCTCAGGAAGCCAGGGTGGGCATGGTCATGGTGGGCGTGGCCAGCCAGACATTACTCATGCCGGGGGGGGGGCACCTGTGGTGGCCTGAGCCCTCTGCCAGTGAAAATGGGCTCCCGATCTCCGTTTTTGGCTGGAACGGCCTCCTGCAACCCTCTGCCAGTGAAAAGGAGCTTGCCAGGGCCACACACAGCCCTCGCAAGCTCTGTTTTCACTGGCAGAGGCACTGTAGGCCGGTCCTTTGCTGTGTCCAGGGCCGCCCCATGGGCCAGATGTAAGCACCCCGCAGGCTAGCACATCCCTGTGCTAAAGCACACTACGGTTGATTTATTTACTATTTGCATTTTTAAAATTCTTCGTCTTAAAGGGCTAGGTTTCCACACTGCAGGGAGATGTTTCTTTATTACATCTTGTTTATTGAACAAGCCATAGTGGATTTCTTCACATATAACACTATGTTGTAAACTATGAGTTGCAAACTACATCTGGGTTCAGGTACTGAGTTGCAAAGATACAAGCCACAGGATAGCTTAGTGGATGGTTTGTGCCCTGTTTATATTAGAAGTCAACTTTCTATCCCTTTCTTTGTGATTGTAACATCGAAGAATAAGACCGCTGGTTATCATGCAACTTACTCAGAGGTGGTATTCAGCAGGTTCTGACCAGTTCTGAAGAACTGGTAGCAGAAATTTTGAGTAGTTGGGAGAACCGGTAAATACCATCTCTGAGTGGAGATTTTACAGTATCCTGCCCCTGCCACGCCCACCAAGCCACGCCCACAGAACTGGTAATAAAAAAAATTGAATCCCACCACTGAACTTACTTCCAAGTAAATAGAGGTATAAGGTAATTACACTATTTATTTTCCTTTCTACTTCAAATTAGAAATTTCAGAATATAGTTAATGCTCTTACTGAAGATCCCAAATGCTTGCTGCTCAACACACTCAATAGCAAGATTCATTTCAACTGAAAAATTTGGTGAAAGAATTGCAGAAATTTGTGCTGGATCAGTGTTCAAAACTTATTCTAGCTAAATGGTGGCCATCACTTCTTTTTGGGTGATGACCATCTGCCTGTCTGTCCATACATCCATTTCTATTGGAAATATTTTATTTGAAGATGTCAATATAAGGTCAATTTACAATTACTTTTAGTCTGATTCTTTCTCTCTGCCATCATTTGGTAGAACAAAATAAGTTAAAGAAACTATGCTATTTTCACCTCTCAGTGATAATAAATATGAAGTGATAACTAGTCAATATGAAATGCTTCTTCAGAATATTTTTAAAAGCTATTGGAATGCAGAACAATAAGGTTAAGGCATTTTATATTGATTTGTCCTCCCCTATTGATTGTGTGTAAGGAATTTTTGCAGTATCCTGTTAACATTCATTTGGATCATTTAATTGCAAGGTTCTTTTAAAGTTAAATTAAACTAGTACCCTCATTCATATAAATACACAAAGCCAGCGCAATGGAGTGTATAATGCAACCATTTGACGATGCGATTGCATGAAATTTGTAATCTGTTAGTGGGAGCTTTAATACTACTTAATAAGTATTCTTGTTCTGAAGAATTATTCAGTAAGCATTTGCTTTGGTGACCATTGTATTTGTGATGCCTCAATACATTGCCATTAAAGCTATAAACATAAAAGTAGCCGTCAGCAGATAGCAATCAAGAGGGTTTTAAGAACACTTTCAGAGGAGAACAACCAAGATAATAAGAAGCTTTGAAGGAAAAATGTGCAAGGAACAGTTGGAATCATTGAGTAGATAGAAATTGGAAAAGGAAAGACTGCAGGAAGTCATGATAGCTGTTTTTAAGTAGTTGATGGACTATCAGTTAGAAAGCAGGATAAAGTTCTTCAGGTGTGTTCAAAAGCCAGGACAAGAAACATAGGATTAAATTGGAAGGAAATAGATTTGAGTAGACATCAGGAAAACAATGTCTAATAATAAAATCTGGCTCAGAATGGAACCTACTGTGTTTAAATAGAGAGTGGGTGACCATGTGTCAAAAATGCTACACTAGTGGATTCCCACACTGGTTATACCCTTATGTTTTAGGATTGTCAAAAGCTCTCCAGTTAATTGTTTATTTACATATCACACAACTGTGATTGTTATAGCTGTTTACAAAAGTGTTGTTTCACATAATGAAAGCAAACGACCTGTTGTTGAAAACAAGTGAATGCAATGAAGACAGAAAAGCACTTTCTATGTGGCTTCCTACTATTAGTACAGCAATTAGACCTGTCTCTAAAGAGAACTTCTTAAAAGCATCCTAGCCCTAATCCAGCATTTTATGGAATAGGGTAAAATAGATGAATATAAACTCAATTTCCTAGAATTGGAAGGCTGAATAGCCAACTGGAAGCTGTAACCCTAATGTTTCTACAGGTTACAGAATGTTGATTTACAGTGTTACATGCCAGACCTATCCACAATGTCTTCCCTCGTTTTAGCCTCACCCTTAAATATTCCAACAGTCTAGTGCTGAATGGAAAGGTTACTAGAAGATTTCTATCCATGTTCTCTTGATAGAAGGAACACTAACTTTTTGCTCTGATGATGTGTTCATGTAGATTTTTTACAGCCCAGAACTAGAAGCCTTAATCTGATCCCAGTTCAGTAGACATGGGTTCAAGGAAATAGATTGGAGCCATTGTTGTTCACAATAGATGGTAGCATCTAGGTGACTGGATGATCTCCAAAAGCGCTAAGCTTAGTCAAACGTGATTGGTACCTGGATGGGAAGTAGCAAGACTGTATGCTTCTTTAAGAAGGTCGAAAAACTTCTCTGAAGGAAGTAATGGCAAACTGTTTTCACTCTGTTGCCAAGAAAATTGCATCAATATGTCAATAGAATCACCAGGAGTCAAGTCTGACTTGATAAAAACATTACCTTTTAACATGTCAGTTTTATCCTATGACAGAGATAGACAATTTGATGTCCTACATGTGCTTTGACTCTAATTCTCATCTTGTCCATCAAGTATGACCTATGGATCAGGGATTTTAGAAACTGAACCGCAAAAATCTGGAAGAAGAGGATTGTCTACTCCTGTTTTAGGAGTTTTCTGTGCATATCAATCACACCACCTCTACTATAATTTAGGGAAAGGAAGCACATTTTTCTATTCTTCTGTAGTAGAGATCAAATGATATTGCTCAGGAGTACCCCTCCTAGGGCAGAATATAGATTTTTAAGTGACTCGTTGGTGGCTTCTATCATATCTAGTAAGAGCCCATAGTTCTGTTCTAAAGACACTTAAGAGTTACTTCTAAAAATTCCTATGAACTTAGTCATCAGCTCACTTGTAAATCATCTCCCCACCTCCACCCCCATTTTCAAGCTTCGTTTCCAACAGTCAAAGCACACGTAGGACATCAAATTGTCTATCTCTGTCACAGGATAAAACTGACATGTTAAAAGGTAATGTTTTTATCAAGTCAAAGCTGACCTTTTTGCCGATGTTCCTTCTCTGCCGGTGAAATCTCTATTATGTCTGGACTAGCTATCTAGTGAAGGCACTTCAGTGCTTAGGGTCGGAGAAAACTAAAATAACAGTCTTACAAATTACTAACCAATTCAACATTAGACCTTAAAAGCAGCATTTAGTACTATATGGAGGGCTTTCTGTCTCAGATTTCTTTGAAAAAAATTTTAAAACCTTTTTTCCATAAAGTTTATTGGAAGCTCAATACCGGCAGAAGGTTCCTCAATTGAAAAGAAAGCAGCCGCTTTTGATATATTCATTAATGAAGTAGATCTCAATCTTCAATGGAGAGAGAAAGAGAGAGTGGAAGGGAGGGAGGGAGGGAGAGAGAAGGAGAGAGAAAGAGAGAACCACTTTTATTATTCATGTTATTCTCTAGCATTTCGACAGAAAGAAGAAAATAAAATTCCAGATATTTGGTAGGATGGAACAGCACATGCTTATGATATTCATTTATCCGACATGGAGTCATACTCACTTGCAGGAAAAGTCAGTAAAATAATTTATGTCACTATTAAATGACCTCCACACTGGAAGCATTGCAGCCTCAGCACATTAACTATATTTACATCCAAGATAGAGAAACAAGTCTGTCTTTTTTGACAAGGAGGAAATAAAATTATAGTTAAATTGAAATAAATCAAAGTGCTTTTCCCACTTTCCTTCTGTTTCTTTCTCTCCGTGTGTTTCTCTCTCTCCCTCCCTCCCTCCCCACCTCCCTTCCTCTCCTAATTTTTGGACGGATGTTCTCCATCTTATTCTATATATTTAATTTTCTGCAAAAATCTATTTTGCATTCATCACTCAACAGAATTTTGAAATAGGTTCTAAGGTACTAAAATATCAGCTTTAAAGAGTGACCATTTTTGTGTCTGTCTGTGTTAGTGTGCGTATAAGTGCACATGCACTGGTATAATAAAGCCTCAGTTTAACAAACCCGAGTTTAGTAGACTTCCACTTCAGTGAACAAAATTGGCAACCAGCCATCATCTCAAAATAAAGTCCAATTGAGTCACGTAAATTAATGTTACTGCATCGATTTACATCATATGCACAATTATCTAGTTGCATAAATAATATGCATTCAGATTTAATGAATTTTGGAGTCTACTGGATGCCTCTTTCCCCAACTATTCCATTAAATCAAAGTTTCATTGCATGTGTATGCGTTCAAAGATGCACATTTTTATTTTGACAGGAGGAAAGCTGTCTGGACATGAAAAATAAATGATTCCTTTTTCATCTTCTTTAGGAGCAATAAAATGGGAGTTGCTGAAGAAATAACCAGTTATTGTGTGTTGGAGCTTAAGGATGCAAGGAACAATGGAACAACTTTCCAATGTAACTCCTCATATCTTTCTTGGGAGCGGGACCAGGAGTGGGATTCTACCAGTTCGCACCTATTCGCTAGAACCAGTTGTTAACATTCTAAGCAGTTTGGAGAACTGATTGTTAGAAGAAATTACTGGCCTAATCCTGTAAGGAAGGCAGGAAGGAAACATTCTGGTGTTGCTTACAGAAACTGCCTCTCCATTAACCCTTATTACATTCTTGGCAGGACTAGACTTCCTGTCTCAGGAACTTCTCTGGAGTTTCGCCCCCTCCTTTGCTGGTACTTTGCTTGTGTGGAGTTACCATTCAAAGTTACAATGGCACTGAAGTGACTTATGACTATTTTTCACACTTACGACTGTTGCGGCATCCCCACAGTGAGTGATATTGAGTTGGCCAACCCCAGCCAATAACATGACCACCAAGCCACGCCCACCAACTAAGCCATGCCCACAGAACCAGTTGTTAAAAAATTTGAATCCCACCCCTGAGCGTGACCCATTGACTAGAGTAGGTGGCATTCCAAGTAGACGTGCATAGCAATAGCAATAGCATTTAGATTTTATATACTACCTCATAGCACTTGACAGCACTCTCTGGGCAGTTTACAATGAAAGAGCATTGTTTGCCTATTGCCCCCAACAATCTGGGTCCTCATTTTACCAACTTTGGGAAGATGGAAAGCTGAATCAATCTTGAGCCCCTGGTGCATAGAATTGTGCACCCTCAAAGTAAGTATGCAAACCAACACTTCAAGAGTACTGGAGACATCAGACTGAACCAGTTGTCTTCAAATCACTTTGAGCTTACATAGATTTCCCCTAAGCTTTTTTGGCTTCACAAAATTGTAGACCTTTTTTGCTGCCTTGCTTCCACATATGGACAAAGCTGGGGGTGAGTGGTGGGATGGCACTCTAATACATTAACAAAACTAGCTGGGTAATGAGCCATGAAAACAAACCTGCCAGCACTGGAAAAACAAGGCTGCTTGGGCTCTTCCATTTTTAGCAAGAGTTTAGTTTTAGAAGAATGTGGGTCTTTTATATTTATTTATATTTATATTAGGTATTTGTTTATATTTTTGAAAGTGGAACCCTTTCTGTTCTGATCCACAATGACCTCTCCATTGGCTCTTTGGTAGAAAACTGGAGATTGAAAAAAAATTATTTCAGAGCAAGCCTTGGAACGATCCAGATGTAAATGTGCTCGATTAAAGATAAAGGCTCTACAATTCAGGGCATCCATGGGACTGTGGGATCAATGACATTGAAGTAGTGGGCACAACCGAGGAATTGAAGTCCTTTCTTTTTTACATGCTGCAATTTTGGGCAATTGTGCAATTGTGGTCATAAGTTGAGGACTATCTGTATTTTGTGTCTCTCACAATCTCAAATGCCAACTTCCTTATCAGCTAGAATATACTTCCCTCCACCACTGCTCCACTGAAAACGGAGTATACTGCAACTCAGAAATAATAAGGCTGAAGGAGGTGAGTGAAAAAGGCAACATTGCTTTATCTGATTTTCAACTGACTTGCTGTAAAATGTTGGGATTGTACAGCTTTTATTAAGCTTGCTGCACGGGAAACACTTCAGAAATTCTAGGAACTTATTCTAAATAGAAGAAATAATAAATAAATCCACCTATCTTTCTTTTAAATCAGCCTAAGCTTTGAGGTAAACAAACTGCAAACATTAATTCAAGGAAAAAACCCCACACAATTTATTTTTCCACTGCCGATCAGCTTCATGGAGTGACCTAGTAGTATTCTAGTATTATGATAAAAGAAGTAAAAAAAAAATAAAACTCTCCCAATTCTACATAGTTTTCTGCACAACCCATCCTCCTGAAATTTACTTTAGCTAAAGTAAAACACCTCCGATATTTTAGCCATCTGACCCCAATTCCAGTTTTGCTAATTAGCTGTCAACGGGTTAGATTTGAATGCCTTTATCTTCAAGGGCAGGAAGCAAGTCCAATTCTTCTCGTTGAATTTTTTTCCAAGCAACTACTGGTTCTCAAACATCTAAGGAGGGATACTACAGCTCTTATTTTAATAGGGGAGGAAAAAAAAGCAGATGACATGTCTCCAAGAAATATATAAAGTGTTGTCAGATAAGAAGACCTATCTAGGAACACCTGCACAATCCATGCCAAGAGAATTTTAATCTAGGAATTCGGATTGCTTTGCAGTGTTGGTAGCTTGCCTATTTTACAATTGTTCAGGTTAGTTCTGAAGTGAAGATAATTCCCATGCCTTTCAGATGTTACCCTCTTCCATTGCCTAATTATAATGGCCTGTGAGAATAACCTTGAGAGGCAGGAGGAAGAGCCGCAACCTAGACAACGTACTGATAAAAGATATCTGAATCCAAAGCAGGAATAGGGGTAGAAAAACCATCTTAGGAATGACTCTCTCTTTCTCTGGTTCTCTGGAACATCAAGGCAAGAGTACTTTCAGACTTGCAAGATTCTATTACTGTAACTTTAAAATAAATGTATTGTTAATATTCCTGATTTTGGTTTCCTGGTGTGGGCTACCTTGAAGGGCTGGCACTATTCTACTCATCATGGCAATGCTATAGAACACGATTGTCAAACTCGATCGCGTCACATGACATATTGTGATGTTTTGTTGCCTTTGCAGAGCCAGGGTGGGTGTGGCCTGTATGTGACCAGGGTTGCCATCTGGCCGTTTTTCCAGCCAAATTCGAGAAATCTGGCCATATTTCTATCTGCTTGGCCATGAAAAAATGATGTCTCTGGACAAATTTATTTGGCCATACGAAAGTTGCTTGGCCGTGAAATCAGCCAGATGGCAACACAGCCGCTCTCCTTCCCTCGCGTATGCGTGTCACCATGAGCAAAAGGAGGACAAGCATGTCCTCTCAGTTCTCTGACACGCCCGCTTCCTCTCAACTCCCGTCACACACCCCTTCGGGACCTTGGCGGCCGGCCACACCACCTTTCCGCCTGTGACCCGAGCAGGGGCGGCTCCTCCTCCATCAACACCACACCCATTCCTATTACGGCTCATTCCAACACCATGCCCCTTGGCTTCCCCACCCATCCTGAGCTCTCCTTCCCTCGCGCATGCACGTCACCATGAGCAAAAAATAATTTGGCTGAATTTGGCCATATTTTGACTTGAGTTTGGCCGCAGAGCCAAACTGCAATCTGGCAACCCTGTGTGTGACATATCCAGCCCAAGGGCCGTCAGTTTGACAGGCCTGATATGGAATCATACTCTTGCAGATCTAATCAAGCCTCCACTTGGTGATTCAGTTCTATCTGATTTCTTCGATTAGTGACCTGATGTGATATCTTCAGTGACTGCAGTAGCAACGGGGAAGGTTCTGTGTGTTCTTTCTTTTTAAATAAACTCTCGTTATTGTTGTTTTTATAGGAGTGGGATGACTCCCTGGATGCTTCCCCAGGTATCTATCCAGATGTCAGCTTGAAGGAAGATGAACCAGTTCCAAGCATGTCTGGAGGGGAGTTGGTTAAGGGCTCCAAGAAGCCATTTGAGAGGGATCTGCCTGAAGCACAGCTGCAGCAGGACAACACTGAGACTTCAGGTGGAAGAAGCATGCAGCTGCAGCCAATCAGTGATGAGCAGTGGTGGAATTCAAAAATGTTTACTACCGGTTCTGTGGGCGTGGCTTGGTGGGTGTCGTGTGGCTTGGTGGGCGTGGCTTGGTGGGTGTGGCAGGGGAAGGATACTGCAAAATCTCCATTCCCTCCCCAACCCACTAACCTGCTTTCCAGCTCCGTTCTCCTCTGCAGGGCAACCAAAGAAGACCCAGCCAATCAGCTGGGACTCAGGAGGCAGAGAATAGATGGGGGAGGGGCCAGTCAGAGGTGGCATTTGCTGGTTCTCCAAACAACTCAACATTTCCGCTGCCGGTTCTCCAGAACTGGTCAGAACCTGCTGAATACCACCTCTGGTGCTGAGGAAAAGGCAGGAGCAGAGAAAGTCAGCCAGATTACTCATGAGGAGAAAGCTTTATCCTTTTTGATGGGCTGCACCAGAAGCTAGCTCTTTAGGAAGTAATGCTGTTCATTTCCTAGCTGTGTGTTTTCTGGTTGTTGTGATTCTTGCCTTGCTTTAGATTGACACCTTGACTTGGATCGTGCCCCACGAACCCTCTTGTACTGTGGATTTAATTTTGTGTGGTGGGTTTATTTTGATGGGGAAACTTTCAAGTGTGGACCCATTGGCCCTTGCTCTGTGGGCTCTCATTCGTCTGCTTGTGGCTGAACTTAAATTGGAACAGTTCTGGGGTTTTGGTGAAGGGAGTTGCTGGGGAATATTAATAAACCTACTAAATCACAGTTACATGCGTGTATGTGTGTAAGAGAGAGGAGGGAGAGGGAAAGGAAAGCTCTCGGCTGATTCTTTCTTCTCCAGACAGTACTGAAAACCTTGGAATTGGAATATCTTGTTACCCAATCTACCCAATCCACGTATCAATAAAGTCAAAGGCTGGAAGAATTGATAAGCAATAAACACCAGACTGAGGAGAAAATGGTTTCTTGCATAATATTAATTCAGGACAATCAAAAAAAAAAAAGAGAGAATTCCAACTTGGTTTTCTTATTCTCCCTTCCCTACAAAATACAAAACGTTTACTCCTCCCAATACTGTCACTTTAAATATCCATCTTTAATCTGTTTATATATTTCTATGCAAGGTGCATAAATGCATGCAGATATAAATGTAGAATTAAATACAACTTGCACCTGTGTGTCAGGAAAGATAACGAACATTTTGTGGATGCAACCCATTTTCTGGCACTTTGAATGAAGACTTTATTGCTATTCCGTCTGACATTAATAGGCAGGTTACATTCACCCACATCCTTATAATTACTTGTCGAGAATACAAAATGTTTTGCACTAATCTTCACAAAACTTAAATAAGCTGCTACAGCTTGTCTGTGGCAGCTAGGCATTAGTTCCCCATCATTTAGAGTACAAAATTAAAACTCAGTGTCCAGATCACAGGTCTCTGAATTTACTGGTCAATCTGTGACATAAGACTGGAACATTGTACTTACATATAAGATAAACCAATTTTCCCAATATAGGAAACTCTCCTGATTAAAACTGAACATCGATATGAAATCCCTGGGGCAGGTCATCCATCTATTTGGGATGAATTGTCAAAGGCGCTCAGAAACTCTTATTTTCACTTTGGGCCAAGGTGCAGATTTTTGGAAAGAGGCTGGAAGCTGTAAGGCTCAGAAGGGAGAAAAGCGAAGCTCAATTAAATCACTAACTTGTTGAACGTTGGTTCTAGTAATTACTCTAGGTAAGACTGTGTTTCAGTGGTGGGATTCAAATTTTTTTACTACCAGTTCTGTGGGCGTGGCTTGGTGGGCGTGGCAAGGGGAAGGATATTGTAAAAACTCCATTCCCTCCCCACCCCACTAACCTGCTTTCCAGCTCTGTTCTCCTGTGCAGGGCAACAAAAGAAGACCCAACCGATCAGCTGGGACTCGGGAACCAGAGAATAGATGGGGGCGGGGCCAGTCAGAGGTGGTATTTGCCGGTTCTCCAAACTATTCAACATTTCTGCTACCGGTTCTCTAGAACTGGTCAGACCCTGCTGAATACCAGCTCTGCTGCTGACCTTTTAACTGAGCAAAGTCACCTGTATATCCGGGTTCTGAGAACAATTTGTTTGAGTCATCGTTTTCCCCATTGGAATGCAATCATATTAAACTGAACCCTCAACCAGCCAGTAAAAGAATATAGAACGGGATGAAAGGAAATTGGAGCTCTGGGAGGCGGGCAGCAGATTTTTCCAAGATTGCCCAATGCCAGGCAATGCACCCAGTTGAGGGACCAGCAGGAAATTAGGCAGTTGCACGTTTGTTCAGCCTTCCCCAGATACATCTCCTCCCAAAGAGAAGTGGCCAACAGATGTCGGTACCTCAGGCGAACAAGTTTTCCCACCTCCGTTTATTTTTTGCCAAAAACGAAAGGGGAGAAAAGGATGGGCCTCCCTCCATCCCTTCACAACCGCCCTCCTTTATTAATTGTCATCCATGCTGTGATATGTGCATTTGCACAAATCTATAAAACAGTTTCAGGCAGGCACAAAGCATGGCAGAGGCTTCCCAATCCGCTCCTTTCCGAGCAAAGAAACATTTTCGTTTTCAGAAAGATCTCTGCTTTTAACACTCTGCTTTTCGGCCTGTTCTTCAGCAGGAGGCAGAACAAAAGAGGCTCACCAAAGACTGATTGAAACCTCTTTCATGGAGGAGAGGGGGTTGTTAGCCCTCTTCTGGGAGGCCAGGTGAAAAATAAACACAGCGGGGATTCCACAATTGCTCTCTTTCGCAATAAGGTAGAATTACAAAATCTTGAAAGCATCTTCTTCTTCTTCCTCCAAGTTTCTTTCTAACTTACCCTTCTGCCAAAACAAGGTGATCTGAATTCCTCTCTTGTGCTTCTTTCTTTCTCAGAGTTGTGTATTTTTTTTGGGGTGGGGGTGGGGGGGTTATGTGTGAGTCTGTTCTGTCCCCTCCCTTAACTGTTCTCTCATATCTTCCTCAAGGTCAGCTCTACCTTCCTTTTACAGTTCCCATTTCAGAAATATAATGGCTGAGAGGATAAGACCACAATTATCAAAAGCTAAGATGCGAAAGCTTTATCTTAAATGAAAGATTACTTACATACAGAGCCCAGCCTCCCCAGAGGGCCCCTTGGATCTTAAGAAAACACAATGAAACAAACCCATTAAAAGAAAGCGGGGCATCTTCCCCCTTAAAGTGCCACACACTCAGGTTTCCCGCCACCATGCTCAGCCAAAGCCATGCAACCCAGGAGTTTCAGCTACAAGTTGGTTACAAGTTAAGAGTAGCCCCGTGGCAAGATGGGCAGCAAATAAATATTTTATTATCAAAACCAGCATGGAAGTAAACATCATCAGCAAAATGTTATAATGAAGTGTAAACAAATCAGTAAAAAGAATAAGAGCCGTCGAGATGTTTTATATTATTTTTATTTATTTCTTTATTATTATTTATATCCTGCCTTTATTCTTTTTACAAACAACTAAAGGAGGGGAACATATTAACATGCCTTCGCCTTCCTGTTTTTCTCGTAACAACAACCCCGTGAGATGAGTTTGGCTGAGAGTGAGTGACTGGCCCAAAGTCACCCAGCCAACTTTTATAGCTATGGAAGGACTGGAACTCATGGTCTCTTCCTTTCTAGCCTATTTATTAATTCTTTGGGCTTAGTAATCTATGGGTTAACTATGAGTTAGAGCAGTGATGGCTAATCTTTTTTGGACAGAGTGCTCAAAGCACACATGTGTGTGCACACTTGTGTGCACATGCACAAATCCCCCAAATGCAATGTGTGCCTCCCCATGCATGCACCCTGCCCCTGTGCATGTGCACAGTCACCTACATGCACACCACTCCCCCACACATATATGCGTAACTCCCTGCATTCACCCCATCCTGCGCAAGCGCGCAAAAGCCCCACAAATGCCAGAGGTGGTATTCAGCAGGTTCTGATCAGTTCTGGAGAACTGGTAGAGGAAATTTTGAGTACTTTGGAGAACCAACAAATATCTCCTCAGACTGGAGATTTTACAGTCTCCTTCCCCTGCCATGCCCACCAAGCCAGGCCCACAGAACCGGTAGTAAAAAAATTTGAATCCCACCACTGCTGCATGCACCCACTATGCATACGCGGCAGAGACCCAAAGGCCAGCTGGCCAACAGGAGGCGTGCACGCATGTGCATCAGAGCTGAATTGAGGCGATGGCTCATGTGCCATCAGAGAGGGTGATGCGTGCCACCTCTGGCATGCATATCATAGGTTCACCATCACGGAATTAGAGGCTTTGTGAATTAGAGGCTCTAGGGCAGAAATGTAAAGTAGAGATGTCTATGGAGATTCTCAGTCATCCAGGTCATGGTTTTCCCAAAGGTGCTTTTTTCAAGAGGCAACTGGACTTTCTTGCGTTTATTTGAAGACACTTCACTTCTCATTGTTCTGACCAAGGCTTCCGGGACCATAATTAAGCACACGCTTAGTTAAAACAACTCTTGTTTTATTTCAATGCTGGGAATTATGTTCATTCCCAGCCTGTAATGAGTCCCAAACAGTCCCTCGAGATAAGCACCCACCTTTCTCTCCTTTGAAGTGCTGCCAACAACAAAAGTGCCAAATGATCTATTAAAAAAACCAACCAAAGTACAAAGTCCACACAGACCTTCAAGAATTAATCTGAACAGAACGAACGACTTTGCTTCCTGCAAAGGTTTCTTCACCTTTGCCTGTCCTTTATACCTTATGGGCGGGGCAGTCACCTCCAAGCCTTACTCCTGAGTCGCCCCTTTTGTCTCAGCTGCTCTTGCCTTTTAGCAGCTCTGTGTACACATGCACTGGGAATAGGCTCCCCTTGTTCCTCTGCCTCGCTGCTGGAGGCCCCGGAGTCAGCATCCCATTCCCAGATGGTCCTGGCCCCATCTCTGCATTGGACGCAGAACCCTCATCCGAGTCCTCTCCAGACTCCCGTACTGGTCCCCGTTCATCCCCACTGTCCGATTCTGCTGCCGTCTGCACAGGCTGCCGGCGAACCACAACACTCATCCAAGAACCTCCTTCTGCTCTCTTCTTCATGGAGGAGAAGTGAAACAACTTCA
The DNA here is from genome assembly GCF_049901715.1 of Pseudonaja textilis. NCBI lineage: Eukaryota > Metazoa > Chordata > Lepidosauria > Squamata > Elapidae > Pseudonaja > Pseudonaja textilis. Next base: position 206,558,596 of record NC_141990.1, read on the forward strand.
GGCAAAAACAAAGAAAGTCCAGTGGCCTCTTCAAGAAAGCACCTTTGGGATAAATTAGGGATCTGTAGAGTTTTATGAACATGGTTGCTAAGTGAACCTGGCTTCTCTGTTGACTTTGCTTGACAGCATATCACAAAAGGTGATCACATGATCCCGGGACACTGCAACCGTCATGAATACATGCCAGTTGCTCAGCATCTGAATTTTGATCACATGACCCTGGGGATGCTTGTGACAGTTGTAAGTATGCAAAACTATCATAAGTCACTTGTTTTTAATGCCATTATAACTTTGGTCACTATATGAATGGTTGTAAGTCAAGGAGTGCCTTGTATGAAAAACACTAAATTGCAACTTGCAAGCCATAATAGCAGGCTTGCCACTTCAGGCTAAGTGAAAGCCAACAAACCACATTCTCTGGCTCAACACCAGTTTTTTTACTACCGGTTCTGTAGGCATGGCTTGGTGGGCGTGGCAGGGGAAGGATACTGTAAAATCTCCAGTCAGAGGTGGGATTTGCCAGTTCTCTGAACTACTCAAAATGTCCACTACAGCTTCTCCAGAACTGGTCAGAACCTGCTGAATACCACCTCTGCTCAACACAATGTGCAAAACATTGTGATGGCTTTTTAAAGGATTCTGAGGAGATGGTCAGAAATCAAACAGTCTGAAAGCGTCATAGGATAAAAACCTAAAAGTAATTGTTTGTCACAGATGTCATTATTAAACAATGAACTTGCCTCTAGGGACATTAGATAATAGTTTTGCTCGTTGAATTTTCACCTTTAAGATACTATTATTGAATCTTAAGCTTCAATCTACATTTAAGCTTATTTTTGTGTTGCAATCAATAAAATATGAATAACGAGATTCCCATCCCCCCAGGATCTCTGCTCACCCTTATCGATCACTTTGCAAGTAGCTATTGAACCTTTTTTCAGTTTCAATTTGCAATGATATTTATGAAGTCATTCAAATAAAAATGGGGAAAAGAAGACCAGCCCTTGGCAACCAGCAAATGCAGGATAGAACATCAAGCTTCTGCTTTAAAAGTCTCTTAAACCTCGATCTTTGACAAATTTGCATGGGAATAAGTCCCACTGATTTCAAGAGGACTTATCTCCAACTAAGCATGTTCCTGGTTGATGGCGATGCTGAGTTTTTGTTCAAATAATTAGCTACTTCATATTAATAGTTGCAGTTTCTAAGTGTAACTTTTAAGAATATTTAATTGGTAACAACTTGAAAAAGAAAAATTCTGTGGATTGGAAAAATCACCTGCAGTGGATTGTTAGAGGGATGTGAGTTACATAGATTTTAACAATAGTGGAATAATAACTATACATCATGATTTCATGGATGAGAGCTTCAGTTGCAATCTTATTAAAATCCAGCGTTGTAATTTATAATTAATTTCCAAGTTCTTTATAATTCTCAGTAAACGTGTTCAGCCCTGCTTAAGATGTTAGAATCTGTTAACACATACAGATACACATTAACAGTATTACAGATACACATTTAACAGTTTTAACAGTTCAAGCATAAAATATTTTTAGGAGGTACTGTTAAGAAAATTGGGAGCAAATAAAAAACCAGTGATTTTTTTTCCCCAAAGTATCAGCCTTTTTAGGTAACAGGAAACTTTTTAAAGAATTATTTTACACTAGTCTTTCAATTTTAATTTTAATTTTTCTTTCTTTTTTGGGTGGGTGGGGCTTCAAGGAATTGTTGACTCCAAACAACTCCTAATGTTACATTAGTCTCTAAAATTTTCTCGGCAAGGTTTTTTGGAAGTGATTTGCCATTGCCTGCTTCCTAGGGCTGAGAAAGAGTGTCTGGCACAGAGGTGTTATTCAGCAGGTTCTGACCAGTTCTGGAGAACCGGTAGCAGAAATTTTGAGTAGTTCGGAGAACCGACAAATTCCACCTCTGACTGAGATTTTACAGTATCCTTCCCCTGCCACGCCCACCAAGCCACACCCACATAACCGGTAGTTAACTAGCTGGCTTTATACCTCCCTCACCCTCTCCTGGTTCCTAACCCAGCATCATCATCTGACTCTGTTCATTTACCTGTTTAGTCATATTTCTATCTATCTATCTATCTATCTATCTATCTATCTATCTATCTATCTATCTATCTATCTATCATCTATCTATCTATCTATCTATCATCTATCTATCTATCATCTATCTATCTATCTATCTATCTATCTATCATCTATCTATCTATCATCTATCTATCATCTATCTATCTATCTATCATCTATCTATCTATCTATCTATCTATCTATCATCTATCTATCATCTATCTATCTATCTATCTATCTATCTATCTATCTATCTATCTATCTATCATCTATCCATCTATCTATCTATCTATCTATCATCTATCTATCTATCATCTATCTATCTATCATCTATCTATCTATCATCTATCTATCTATCATCTATCTATCTATCTATCTATCTATCATCTATCTATCTATCTATCTATCTATCTATCTATCTATCTATCTATCTATCTATCTATCATCTATCTATCTATCATCTATCTATCTATCATCTATCTATCTATCTATCTATCTATCTATCTATCTATCTATCTCTATCTATCTATCTATCATCTATCTATCTATCTATCTATCTCTATCTATCTATCTATCTATCTATCTATCTATCTATCTATCATCTATCATCTATCTATCTATCTATCTATCATCTATCTATCACCTATCTATCTATCTATCTATCTATCTATCTATCTATCTATCTATCTATCTATCTATCTATCATCTATCTATCTATCATCTATCTATCATCTATCTATCTATCTATCTATCTATCTATCTATCTATCATCTATCTATCTATCTATCTATCTATCTATCTATCTATCATCTATCTATCATCTATCTATCTATCTATCTATCTATCTATCTATCTATCTATCTATCTGGTCTGTAGGTGCCATATCCCCAAGACTTTTGGTGACTTACAAAATATAGAAATACAATTTTAAAAAATAAGACAAATAAAATCCAGTAAAGTATGTGGTACCAGCCGCATTCCAACCCCAACTTTCCCATGGGGTCTTGCCTTATTTTGACTTGCTTATGGTCACTCATGCCTTGGTCCTCCCCTGTTTGTATTACTGCAATGTGTTTTATCAATAGCACTTAGACTTATATACTGCTTCACAGTGCTTTCTTTACCGTCCTCCCTAAGTGGGTTACAGAATCGGAATGTTGCCCCCAGGAAATTGGCTTTTCATTTGACCCACCTCAGAAGGATGGAAGGCTGAGTCAACCTTGAGCCTCGTGAGATTTGAACTGCCGAATTGTAGGCAGCCATCTGTCAGCAGAAGTAGCCCGCAGTACTGCATTCTAACCATTACAGCACCGCAGCTCTTTTTTTTTTTTTTTAACATGGGGCTGCCCCTTGAAAATCACCCAGAAACTTCAAATGGTCAAGAATCCAGCATGTGCGCACAACAATGGGGACCTCGAGGTTTGCTCATGTGACACCTCTGTTGTACGAGCTGCTCTAGCTTCCAGTTTCTTTCTGGGAGCAATTCAAGGTGCTGGTCATCACCTTAAAAGCCCTATAATGACCAGGCTATCTGCAGGCCACCTTTTCCTGAGGAGTTAGATAGGGTGGGCATGCTCCTAGTCGCTTCCCCTAAAATAACATTGCCATCTGATGGGAGCTAGGAAGAATGCCTTTTCTGTGGTAGCCCCTGCCCTATGGAATACTCTGCCCCCTGAGGCCTTCTACTCTGAGGCCTTTTATTCTCCACCATTTTAAATTTCCATGAGGCTTTGAAGGTGTGGCTTCCCCTCACCTCACCCACGGGTGGGATTCTACCAGTTCAGACTGGTTCAGGCGAACCGGATGTTAAATTTGCACCTGGTTCACCGAACCAGTATTTGAATCGATCTCCAGAGCCCAGGGGAGGCCTTTTTTGCCCTTCCAGAGGCCCGAGGGAAGCCTCTGGACCCTTGAGAAGGTGAAAAATGACCCTCCCAGAAGTTCCAGTAGACCATGCCCACCATGGCCACGCCCACCCAGCAACTGGGCAGCAAACCGGTTGCTGGAATTTTTTGAATCCCACCCCTGCCCTTACCCCGCAAGAATTTGAGGGAAGATCAGATGATGGCATGTTAGCTCTGATCGGTGCCAGTTTTTTTGTTGTTTTTCAGTATTTTATGTTTAATTGGGTGTGTTTTGTGTTTTAAAACATCTTACAATGATTTTATACATCTTTTAATGTTTGCTTGGGAGCCGCCCAGAGTTGGCTGAATGACGGGTGGGTATATAAATCTTTTAAAGAAATAAATAAATAAAATTCTTCAGAAAGCAGACAATGTTGAGAAAAATTGACGAGTGAGAGGTCATTTTAAGTGGCCGTAAATTAATATTTACACAAGTATGCTTAATGTTTATGCTCCCGTATCAATACTTCTAGATTAATGTTTACTCCCTTGTCCATCTCTCGTAATTTCTCGGGTAATTGCTACTGAGTTCATTCACACTGGAAGCGCTCCCGAAGTGGCAGTGAGAACATTCATAATGCTGATTTGTACTCTGGCAGCCCTTCTAACAATTTTCCCTCTTAAAGTGTATGTAATAAAACCACACCTCATCATTAAGTGATAATTTTTAAACACATTATGCATTATTTATTCATTTGTCCTTAATAAGAAAACTCACACATTACCGAAAAAGAAAGAAAGAAAAGAAACAGAGAGTAATAAAATATAATATTGGGACAAGTAGCACAATACATAAATGCCTGGCTGGCTTAAATGGCCCCAGTTGTTTCATCCTAGCTTAATTAAACTTATTGTCAAAAGTGATTGGAAGACTGTTGATGGCAGGAAGAGAGTAAATAAGGAACAATTCGAAGCATCTTTGGGGAAGCTTTCATAGAGCTTCTTTTATATTGACAGTTCCGTATCATGTAAGGAGGACGTCATCCATGGCTCTTTGCCCTAACCTACTATGAGCATACAAATCAAATAATTAGAAAAATATATATATACATAAATAATCCTTTCAATCAATGAGTACAGTTATGGGATAATAAAGATGGGTAGAAGAAAGCCATTAAAATTAACCCTTTTAAAGGTAAAGGTAAAGGTTCCCCTCACACATATGTACTATTGTTTCTGGCTCTAGGGGGTAGTGCTCATCTTTGTTTCAAAGGCCAAGAGCCAGTGCTATCCAAAGACGTCTCCATGGTCATGTGGCCAGCATGACTAAAAGCCGAAGGCCACGGAATACTGTTACCTTCCGACCAAAGCGGTCCCTATTTTTCTACTTGCATTTTTACATGCTTTCGAACTGCTAGGTTGGCAGAAGCTGGTACAAGTAACAGGAGCTCACCCTGCTCATCCCTGGCACTAGGGATTCAAACCTCTGAACTGCCAATCCTTAGATCGACAAGCTCAGCATCTCATCCCTTAACCCTTTTTAGGGTTATATGAAACAGTGTATTCTATTTGGTGCAGGTTGGAGGGTGCCTATGTTTCATGCCAGAAATAGAAATGAGAGCCAGGCAGACTTTTAGTTCCTCTCTTCCCTCTAGATTTCATTTCCCACAATCATGGTACTTGGTCTACTAACCAAGTTTCCCTCCCTTATTGAGTGAGCCTTGGATTGAGCTTTGCCCTCTATTCCAGGGCTGTCAAACTCCCAGCTCACGGGTCAGATGCCCATGCCCAGTTTAGCAAAGAGGAAAAAAGTCCCGATATATCATGTGATGCTGCCATGATGATGTGAGTTTGACACCCCTGCTCTATGGTGTCTTCTACACTATAACCCTGAATTCATACGGGCCTCCACACCACCACTTCACACTGCACACAAGGTGTAAAAAAGCTGGTAAACACCTGAAAGAACTTCTCAAATTCATTGGAAGAGCTGCTGTGGTGATAAAGTGCTGATAAACATTCCCCAGACTGGATTATGTCACCTCTCAACTTCCAAAGATGAAAGGAATGCTCCTCCCTCGTAACAAGTATAGGTCACAAATTCTCAGGACAGGAAGACCTTGTCTGCTTGTGAAGGTCTAATTAATCAATATGCCTTTGGTTTGGTATATTGCTTTCTTATTGGTACCGATTATTTGATCTGAGGTGAGCAGATTTTAGATTCCAAACTAAGGCAGACAGGGCACATTTGAAAAATAGACAGGATGGAATAACCTTTGATTGTCCATGTCTTCTCAGTTGTACCAAGTTGATTTGTATATGGCAATGACTAATACATTATTGACCTGATCCAATGAGATATTGAAACGCCATTGATTCTAATTGATATGAAGATGGGGAACCGTCTTTAGCATTAGAGTATAAGATGTTGAATTGCTGGGATTGGTCCATTTAGAGCAGGGGTGTCAAACTCACAGCCCGCGGGCCAGATGCATCACATGCTGGGCCCACCCCTGCCTAGTTTAGCAAAGGGAAAAAAAGTCCCAAGATGTCAGATGACGCTGCTGTGACAACGTGAGTTTGACAACCCTGATTTAGAGCCACCATACATAGACCCAATGGTGAGATTCAACATTTTTTACTACTGGTTCTGTGGGCATGGCTTGGGGAGCGTGGCTTGGGGGCATGGCAGGGGAAGGATACTGCAAAATCTCCATTCCCAACCCGCTCCTAGGGGAAGGTTACTGCAAAATCCCATTCCCTCCCAACCCCACTAACCTGCTTTCCAGCTCCATTCTCCTGTGCAGGGCAACCAAAGAAGACCCAGCCGATCAGCTGGGACTCAGGAGGCAGAGAATAGATGGGGGCAGAGCCAGTCAGAAGAGGTATTTTCCGGTTCTCTGAACTATTCAAAATTTCCGCAACCAGTTCTCTAGAACTGGTCACAACGTGCTGAATACCACCTCTACATAGACATTATTTTTAAGATAGAGTGGCCACTGTTTTTTCCTTTAGCAGAGGGAAGGATCTGAACAACCACTTTACAAGGATCTATCCCAATCGGAAACCCTGGATGGACAACGAAGTCCAGCTCCTCTTGCATGACAGGACCAAGGCCTTTAGGTCCAGTGATGGGGCAAGATACAGTGTTGCCAGAACTAATCTGAAGAAAGGTATTCGGAAGGCCAAGACTGATTATAAGAGGAAGATTGAGGATTATTTTTATAGCAATAATATGAGGCATGTTTGGTGAGAGATGCAACAAATTACCAACCATCAACTGACCAATGCCATCCCTGCTGAGGAGAATGCTTCATTGGCTGAAGAACTGAATCATTTCTTTGCTCGCTTTGAAGTGGAGACATCAGAGACCACCAGCCAATTGTAGTCCCCACCTCATTGTGGAGGAACAGGAGGTGAGGAGCATTCTGAGGGCTGTGGACTCTAGAAAGATTGTCTGTCCTGATGGTATCTCTGGCCGAGAGCTTAAAGACTGTGCTGATCAGTTGGCTGGAGTCTTTACCAATCGGTCTTTATCCCAATCCACTATTCCATCTTGTTTGAAGGCTTCCACCATTGTTCCCTGTCAATAACCTGAATGATTACAGACCAGTGGCACTCCTATCATCAAAAATTCAAAAATTGGTCTGCTGGCACATCATTTCTGGTCTTCCACATACATTTGATAAACACCAGTTTGCATACAGAAGAGATAGAACTACAGAATTTGCTATAGCCATCACTCTTCACACTGCTCTGACTCATCTAGAATAGTGTGTGTGTGGGCGTATATGAGGATGCTTTTTGTAGATTTTAGTTCTGCATTTAACACAATTCTTCCACATAGACTAGTGTCTAAACTTCTAGACCTTGGACTTTCTTATTCAACCTGCCTTTGGATTATGGACTTCCTGTCTGGCCACTCACAGAGAGTCAGATTAGGTAATCATACCTCTTCAGCCCTTATTCTTAACACTGGAACACCACAGGGTTGCGTGTCGAGTACTTTACTCTATACTCTTTATGTGCATGACTGAATTCCCACTCAGGCTAGTAATACTATTACTAAATTTGCAGATGATACAACAGTTGTGGGACTCATCTCCAGGGGGGATGAGTCTGCCTACCGAGATGAGGTGGACCGGTTGCTTTCATGGTGTGAGACAATAACTTGGTCCTCAATACCAATAAGACCAAGGAACTTATAGTGGACTATAGAAGGAACAGATCAAACATCCAGCCCTTGCTTATCAAAGGAGACCGGGTGGAGCAAGTGGCCAGTTTTAAGTTTCTGGGTGTTACCCTAAAAGAGGATCTGACCTGGGGTGCTCACATTGCAGCACTGGTCAAAAGGACCTAGTAGAGATTATACTACCTGAGACTTCTCAGAAAACAACTGAATGAAAAACTGCTGGGACCTTCTACTGCTGCACCATAGAGAGTATCTTAACTTACTGCACCTCTGTATGATTTGCCAAGTGCACAGTGGCAGATAGGAAAGCACTCCAGAGGGTTAATGTCATTGCCCAGAGGATCATTGGTTGCCCTCTCCCCTCTTTGGAAGAGCTTTATAGCTCCCACTGCCTTAAGAAAGTTCAAAACATTCTTAAAGATCCATCTCATTCTCGGCACCCTTTTTTTGAACTATTACCATCTGGCAGATGGTACAGAATAATTAAAAAAAGGACAAACAGGCTGAAAAACAGCTTCTATCCCAGGGCAGTAGCTCTGTTGAATTCTATTGTATAGTGCAGTGTTGGTGCAGTGTTGTGGGGTTTCAGTTCAATGTCTGGAGTGCGAAGGATGTGTGTTTGTGTTTATTTTCATGATCATGATGTGCACTGAAGATGTTGTTTGATTTCGTTGTACGAGGTGCAATGACAATAAAGTAAATTAATACTAATACTGATCTTGGTCAGCTCTAGTTAGTATTTGATCCTCCAGTTAGGCCTTGGATAGGGAATCACCTGGAAATTCAAGAACTATTGGATAGCCAGGAAAATTTCCAGAAGGAAGTAATGGTAAACTACACCTGTAACACTGCCAAGGTTTAAGAATCAAGTTCAACATGTAGGCATTGCAGTCTTAAATTATTTTTAGGGAAGACCTGCAATGACAGAAGTCTGACCTCTAGATCTCAAAAGAATTATTTCATAGCTTAGGGATCAGAGGATCAATCTTGCAAAAGTGCACTGGGCCTTCTTTTGTAGGAGCCACCTCCTTTTCAGAACAATGTCTCTGAAGACTGGAAAATGACAGTTTTTCTAACAAAGAGCTTACAACCAGATTGAATGAAAATTGCTCTTTTGTGAGTTTCCTTCTGGGTAACTAGCTGTTTGAATGTCTCGGAGTGGGGGAGAAAAGTTTCACTTGCTCGTACAAGGAGTCAAATTATCTGCTTTCAGTTTAAAATAAATAAATATCTTGAATATCCTCAGAGTTGGCTATCTGTCAGGATTCCGGCAATTACTCCAATTAAATCATGAGCCTCGAGCCACACTCCCAAAACTAAAGAGGATTTATTTTCCCTGTATGTGTATACAAAATGTTTTATGAGTTGACATTAGGGAGAGACTAATAAATGTGAAAAGTGATTTCTAATAATACGATAAAATGGTAAACAACAGTCTAATTAAAGAACTACCAAGAAGAAAATAGCATTCCCACTAACATTGGGCCCCTTGTATATCAACAGAAAGCAAACCCCACCCACTTCCAGCACTGATGATGTTGCCTAGTTGGGCGATGAAATGTCTTGCAGGAAAGCAAACAAGCTCAGAGAGCACCAAGGACTCCACAGTTCAACCCTGATTTCCAAATATTTTTTTCTATCGATAACCAATAACAATGTGAGTTGTTTTTCCGCTCCTGTGCTTTAGCATTTCCTCCTTATTTTCAGAGTGCATCCTCTTTCAAATACAGCACTTACATCAAATGTGCCATAATTTCATGTCCTTCCTTGTCATGGGTATATTGCATACCCTGTTGCTTCCAAGATACATGCTCCACAAAGCTTTTTGCAGACTCTAACAAATGATTTTCATAGTTAAAATATATCACTGAGCTTTCTGGATGCAGATTGCTAAGAACTGAATTCCATATTATATAAAAATCAATGTATACATTGATAATTGAATCAGACAAACAAAAAAAGCAACAAACGTGGGACGTAAAGAAGTGAAATGATCAAATCTCATCTAAGATAGAACCATTCTATTTAGTACACAGGTATTTTTGTACTATTTTGCTTTGGTGTATATAATTTAACTTATTTATTTTTTTAAAACCCAAAGAGATTTTTCTTCTTGGTTTAACCTTTGGGAATGGCAAAACACCAAATAATGTATTTGCACTTGGAAAAGAAAATGGAAGTTGTATCTGCTCAGCGGATGCAGATGTGATTTTGAAATCAAATCTACAGAGCCTTGATAGACTTAGTGAAGTAGGAAGGGCACTAGAGAAATTAAATGGCCTTGCTAGGATTATTGATTCTGTCTACACTACTTCAAAACCAGCATATTTGAGCCTATGAAAACTTGCTATTTAATTGAGTTTACAGGGGAAATGCAGATTCCACCCATCATCATTCTGACACCCAAACTGAAGTCTCTTTTCATCTGTATATAATACAAGGGATTATAGGTTGATTTAATGTAATCCCACAGACCCAGTTCAATGTGAGATGCTAATATGCAAACCTGTACTGATCAGCAGTCTATTTGCTCATTCTTCCAACAAAAGACATTACATATTTGGCTGATTAAAAGACGGATATAAAAGTCTGACTGGTAGTAATCAACCTAACAGATTCTGCTGCAAATCAGAGTTCATTATAGCTGAGTAATCCTTGGGGGATTAAAAAAAGGAGAGGAGCGGGAGAAGGAAGGAAGGAAGGAAGGAAGGAAGGAAGGAAGGAAGGAAGGAAGGAAGGAAGGAAGGAAGGAAGGAAGGAAGGAAGGAAGGAAGGAAGCTTGAGGGTGGTGAGGAAAAGTCATATATTACAAAAAAGGCTCCCAGAAGGGATGCAGATCCCACAGTGAACCCATAAGGTCATGAAACTCATCAAAATGTACTACTCCAACAATTGTCTTTGGCAGTAACCTTTGCTGATAATGCTACATAATTGAAGTAGACCATTAGAGTGGGAAAAGTCATGTGAATTCTCCTATGTACTATTATCCTTAAATAGGACCTTGTTTTGTTTTAGGTATATGTCATCACTGAGAATAGATGGGACAATTAACCAAATGGTTTTATTAATTCTTACCTCTATGCCACATTTAGTGATACATTTTGAATAGCCAGGCTACCACAGCTGGGCTGAAAAAAAAAAATCTGTAGGTAGGGCCATGGGAAGATTGCAAATAAATAAATAAATAAATAAATAAATAAATAAATAAATAAATAAATAAGAGTTTTCTGCCAACTAAAAATCATCTGGATGTTTTCAGCTGAGCTGGTAGATATATACTGTATATAGGTCTACTAAATGGGTGCATTTCTTTGGACCCATTTAGCTGGAGAGACTCAAAAATAAACAAACATTAGTTAACTTCCCCTGTGGGATGCCTTTGAATATTGTTCCAAGTTACGCCAACGTCCTCTTCAAATGCCTATTACAGGAAGTCCTCAGTTTATAACTATCCATTTAGTGACTAAACACTGAAAAACGTGACTTACGACCATTGCAGCATCCTCCTGCTCATGTGATCCATATTCAGACATTTGGCAACTGATTTTGGCAACTGATTCATATTTATGACAGTCTCACTGTCCCGAAGTCATGTGATCCCTTTTACGACCTTCTGACAAGCAAAGTCAATGGGGAAGCTGGATTCACTTCACAACGGTGTTACTAACTTAACAACTGCAGTGATTCGCTTCACAACTGTAGCAAGAAAGGCCATAAAATGTGGCAAAACTCACTCAACTGTCTTGCTTAGCAATGGAAATTTTGTGGTCGTAAGTCAAGGGCTACCTGTAGTACTCTTTTTCTGAAGCAGGCACATTTTTCAATAGAATCCCTTGAAATAATGTGATACAGTGGAACCTCCGGTCACAACCGTAATCCGTTTCAGGACTTCGGTCGCAACCCAATTTGGTCATGACTGGAAGCAAGACTGACCGTGCATGCGCGTAGGAAAAAAATGGTGAGGAAGGGGAAATCGCCACAGCTGTGTTTGATTGTTCACAACCACAGTGAAACGTTTAGCTGATTTTTTGGTTGGCACCCGATTTGACCGTGGTCAGAAACATTCGTGACCCGAGGTTCTACTGTACTTAGGACATGAGCCACGGTGGCACAGTAGTTAGAGTGCAGTACTGCAGGCTACTTTTGCTGCCTGCCGGCTGACTGCAATTTGGCAGTTCAAATCTCACCAGGCTCAAGGTTGACTCAGCCTTCCATCCTTCCGAGGTGGGTTAAATGAAGACCCAGATTTTTTTTGGGGGGGGGACAATAGACTGACCCTGTAAACCGCTTAGAGAGGGCTGGTATATAAGTCTAAGTGCTATTGCTATTCCTAGGAAAATTAAGCGGTGACCAACTGGAGTGGCTGCGGGTGTCAGTTTCCTTGCGATTGCTACTTCTACAAAATACCGCAACAAGAAAAGAGATGAAGAAAACAACTGAAAGAGATCAGATGATGTCACCTTGTATGAGAGGGGCTGCCATGTACGTTTACTAAATGAATACACCCGCTAAGTTTAAAAATAAAAAAACCCCACCACTTCTAATTGTTGCACTAGAGAGTAATGTGCAAGATGTTTATAATGAAGATGAATATAAGGTTTGAAATGGTACATCGCCCTTTTTCTAAAGGATGTAAAAGAGAGAGACAGTGATGCTGTACTTGAATGCTCTTTTGGCTCTCTGTGTTTGAAGAGAGCCTTTTATTCATTTAACTGCATAAAACACCAGGCAACCTTACAGTGTTTAATGCAGAAACCAATAAGCATAGAAATCACCTGCCTGTTGAAAAAGAGAAATAATCATGTATAGACGTTTACTTTGGTCATAACCCTGGAGGAACAGTGAAGTTTTCAAAGCCACCTGAATCTCTGCGGGGGTGCTCCAGAGGGCAGGCTTTGCGATAGAGATAGAGAAGAGAGAAAGGGGGAGGCCTTTGCACCCCTTCAAGTTAGGGGAAGAATGGTTCCCTCTCCCCTCCCTTTCTTTCTTATTCTGCTAGAAATATTGGAGATTTTCTTGACTTTGACTTTGGTTTCAAAAAAAAAGCTCTGGACTTTTTATGACAATAGGATTGGTGGGCAGAAAGCAATAATGTAAGTAATCACTACATTTTTCTAATCTATTATTTAAGATAACACTATGATCCTGGCATGAAAAGGCTTGCGTGTTCTAAACCAGAGTCTGGCCTGGGGCCCTACGCTATGGCATATCCATTATCCGCACTGTAGCTTTAAGCCGATGCTGGCTGGACTCTAAACTGGGTTCAGGAAATTCTGTCCAAAAATAAGATTCTGTGGTAGGGAGTTGGCAGCTCGCTCTGGATTGGCAGCTCCTCTGCTCCTCTGTTTGACAATTCCTTTGCTGCTATGCCTTGTCTAGTTTCCACATTAGAAAAGTGAATGCCAACTGCCTTCTTCCATGCAGGCCTTCTGGACAAATACACATTTGCACATCTACCCTTTCCTATAATTGCATGCCAATACCTCATCCCATGCCCACCCTGGCAAGTTTGTGTTGCTGCAGTTCCATCCCACCATTTCTTTCAACATGCTTTCCATCCCAGCTGGCTGAGGGAGACGTCTATTTTGGGTTTTATTTAGGAGGGTGGGGGTAACCTTTTTTATGTGATGTTTTGTTCTCCAAACTCATTTGGGTTATTTATTATATTGTTCTTCTGTGTGATGTTGTATTTCCCCTTCAGTCCTTGGGACTGGAACGGGTTACAACTACTGTGCAATACATGCACGCACACGCACACACACACACACAAAGCTAAACCATCAAAGTGCGCATTGTGAAAATCACTGCATATCATCATATATTCAATGAGAATGTAAATGTGTTGCTGCGAGATTAACAGTTTAAATAGAGAACGTATTATTGTAGAAGTATTATTTATTCATTCATTTGTTTCATTTGGGACAGTTTAATATTTGTTTTCCTAATTCTCTCAGTTAAATTGTCAATCTGTATGCCTGCAGCTTATTTCAGTAGCCTGGGCATAAACAGAAAGGGCTACATAGTATTATTGAGTGAATGCCACATAACAATAACACTTAGACTTACATACCGCTTCACAGTGCTTTACAGCCCTCTCTAAGCGGTTTACAGAGTCCGCATATTGGTCCTAAACAATCTGGGTCCTCGTTTTACTGACCTCGGAAGAATGGAAGGCTGAGTCAACCTTGAGCCGGTCAGGATTGAACTGCTGGCAATTGGAAGAATTAGCCTGCAATGCTGCATTCTAACCACTGCGCTACCGTGGCTCTTCCTCAAGCCTATACACTTAGAAGATGGCATACTGTTAATATACATGGAAAGCTGACCTGATGGCAGGCAGCGAAGGAGTCCAGATACAACACAATCTCTTTGAGGCTAAATGGTCCATTCAGAAATCCCAAGACATTCTCTCCCTAAGACCTACCACTTCTACTTACCCAATACAAAACGGGGACTTTATTAATCACAAAGCCCAGTGAAGTGACAGGATCTCTTAAGCATTCCATTGACTTGAAGCTACAATGATTGAATTTTTTTTCAACACAAAATGAAAGAACTGTTCCCTGTTACTTTAGCTGTAAGCATGGCAACAGATCAAAGCCTAACATTTTGGTTGATTTTTGTTTTCCCTAGGTCTCAACACTTTAAACATTAAAAAGATATTTTTTTTCTTTCTTCCCTGATTAAAAAATGATTTTGATTGCCACGATATGTCAGATACCACCATGTATATAAGATATTCAAAACAGAGTTCTGGAAATTGAATTGAATTTCTAAAAATAAAACAAAAGCATAATTATGCTTATAATAAATAATCTGTCATAACTTTTTCTAAAAAAAATGGATAGATAGATAGATGGATGGATGGATAGATAGATAGATAGATAGATAGATAGATAGATAGATAGATAGATAGATAGATAGATAAAAGTTAGCTTTGGAAAGGAAAATATGTTTAGGTGAAGAAAACTCTGCAAGGAAAAATATGGAGAGATTCTAGATTTCTATGCCTATCATCAAACATACAACTATAGTAGAAACAAATGATTAAATGCTTGTGTAGGGTATCAGTCTACTATATTTTAGGGAGATTATATTTTATTATAGCCCTCTGCATCCCATTTCTGATCTGTTGAACTCTCATAAAAGTTAAAAGAAAATGGACAAAAGGATTATGGGAAATCAAATTCAGCGTACCTGCAGGGAACCCTGCTGAGAAAATTGTTTTGAGATGATGATGATGATGATGATGATAACGATGATGATACAAATGGTGGCCAACCCAAAAGAAAAATACCTGCTGAGGATAATTCAGATATTTGGCTTATTCCTCCATCTATTCCCAACAACACTTAATAGTCTTACTCCCATCAGAAAGAACAGTAACCCATGGTCTATTTAGTTCTCAATGTAAGAGGAAAGCATACCCATTAGAGGTGAAATCTATCAATGCTACTTGCCCTAATCAAAACAAGCCTTTAATTGTTGATAGAAGACCCTACAAATGGATTATCATAGATTACCCAAGCTCTGCCTAGAAGAACAGCATGCCTCTGTCCTTGGTTTGGATAAAGTAGCTTGTTAAAACTATGGTAAAGCATGGTCTATCACATTCTTATTTATTTTCACTCAAACAACAGGCCAAGGAAATCTTCAAGCAGAGAGCCTTGGATGTAGGTGGTCAAACAGACATGGAGTTGCTTAGAAGCACTAAAATAGTCAGCCAAGGACCAAAGAGAAAAATATTTGACTGTGAGCCTGACACAGGGTCAAAGAGGAGCATTTACCAGAACAGGTTTCAAACTGCTGGACTTTACGGTAAAACATGGTGAAATATTTCTCAAATATAATGTCAGGAAACGAAGCTATTTGTTGTTCATCCACTATAGAAGACATTGTACATTATGTTTGATTGCCATTGATATGCCTTGTCAAGAACTTAGTATAGCAATAGCACTTAGAATTATATGCTGCTTCACCGTGCTGTAGAGCCCTTTCTAAGCAGTTTACAGAGTCAGCCTATTGCCCACAACAATTTTGGGTCCTCATTTTACCCACCTGGGAAGAATAGAAGGCAGAATCAACCTTGAGTGTGGTGAGATTCGATCTGCCAAATTGCAGTCAGCCAGCAGTCAGCAGAGGTAGCCTGCAGTGCTGCATTCTAACCACTGTGCCACCGTGGCTCTAGGTTTATTATCAGTTAAACAATTCATTGGGACCTGACATTAGAGGGTCTTCTTTCCTTTGCAGGTAAATATAGTTAGCAGTACCTCCAAGTGTATAGTTAAGGTAAAGTAAAGGTTCCCCTCGCACATACATGCTAGTCGTTTCTGGCACTGGGGGCGGTGCTCATCTCCATTACAAAGCTGAAGAGCCAGCACAGTCTGAAGACATCTCCGTGGTCATGTGGCTGGCAAGACTAAATACCAAAGGCACATGGAACGCTGTTACCTTCCTACCAAAGTAGTCCCTATTTTTCTACCTGCATTTTTACATGCTTTCAAACTGTTAGGTTGGCAGAAGCTGGGACAAGTAATGGGAGCTCACTCCATTTACCCAGTGTTAGGGATTTGAACCACTGAACTGCCAACCTTTCTGATCGACAAGCTCAGCATCTTAGCCACTGAGCCATCGCATCCCTAAGTGTATAGTTAAGACTGCCCAAATCAGAGCTCATTTTTTTAGGGCAGATTGAGGTCGCCTGCAAAGTGAACATATTTGAATATGGTAAAATAAGTCTACGTATCCTGTTTCACTGTTTTCTATGTCACATTGTGTTTTGTGCTTGAGTAACTTCTCACTAGTCAGTTATTATGGTTGGTTATACCATCTGCCAAACATTTACACTGCATTTGGCATTTTTATCCACCTTTTGAATCCTTCCGAAGGACCTGGGATAAGCAGACTGTGATGACCCATAGTCTCTCAAAATAACCCCAAAACCCAACACATATGTTAAAGTCCGGTAAAGCCTTCAACTTAACTTCACTGTTTTATTAGGCACAGTTTAAAGTCACAAAAGTAAATAATGAGGCAAACAGAAAAACCAAAACAAACTGCATTGATGAGAGTTCCGAAGCAAGCTAAGATAACTAATTATAACCTCCAGGAAAATAACCGAGAAAAGTCCATGGGAAGAACGCCAGCAAAGATTAGCCTTTTTCAAGGGGAACACTAACTGACTTCAGCAATTCTAACTGCACAGTTGCAAACTTATATACATAGCTCCCACCTGCAAGCCATGAGGAGGATCGTGGTAATCTCCTCTTGAGTAGACCTCGCTTTCCCCTGATCCTCTCCTCCCTGCATGACCTAGGATGGATAGGGGATGGGCCTGGATCCTCCTCTGACTGCTCAGCTAGCCTCTGCCCTTCCCCAGCCTCCTCCACCACCTCTGGAGCCACACTCCCACTCCCTGTTGGCTGTTCCTCCTCTTCCTCAGAGTCAGACTCCACCAGGGGCATGATACAGACTTTGTAGTTTGATGATGTAAAAGATACTGTGTCACAGGATGTAAGCTGTTCCAGATAAGGCTGCAATTTGCAAGTGATTTTTTCAATGCTGCTAGTGTTGAAGAAGTGATGTCCTAAATGTTTTGGGATTGCATCCACAGTACCCATCGCTATCGGTATCGCCTTTGCTTTCTTTTGCTAGAGTCATTCTACTTCTTTTTGCAGGTCTTTATATTTTATCATTTCCTCCCATTCTTTCTCTTCTATTAGTATTAGTATCAGTATCTCATTTGAGATTGGTAGAATTCATCTCTCTCTTTGTCACAGTTTTCATTTGCTGCTCTTAATTACTTGCATTGTACTATTATATAAACCTTTAAAATTAACAGCCAGTTAGGTGCTATACATATATTTAAATACAGATTAAGCAATATTTCATATCTGAAATAATTCTGTCTGTACAATGCCTTGATGGAGTTCATGTGCTAAAGATAAAAGAGTCTACAAACTATGAGGCATGACAGTTCTAACGTCCTGGATATAGACTGTATAGGTTATGATTAGGTTTGACTGGTTGATATTTAAGACTGCAAAAGAGGTTAGTTCTATGGGAAATCCACATCTTTAAGAAATCAATCTAATACCCATAATAAGCTGAATTTCAGACAGGTGACATAGTATATGAGGCGTTTTCTCTATTATATCATCACAGTTTTAGAAACATCCTTAGAAATAAAAAAAACCCAGTCTGAATCATGTCTCCTGTAATAGTTATTAAAAAAAATACCATGGTTTCCTGCTAGCTGTTAATATATCTATATAAAACCCAAACAAATGCTCTGTAAATAATTAGAGGCAGACTATAAATAGATAACTTAGTTTCTCATGGGGAAATGATACCATTGGAGGAAGGAAGAGGTAGAATCTCAAGACAATCACTGGGAAGAATTAGAAGACGTTACGGTGGTTGGTACAATGGTGACCTTGACAATGGTGGCTCTTGAAAATGTTGTGTTGGTTTCACTAAGGAATAATGTTGTTTGATTAGCAAGATGCTTATTGTCCCAAAAGTGCTTTTTCAAGAGGCCACTGGACTTTCTTTGTTTTTCCTTGAAGACATTTCACAAATGCATGGCACAGAATAGAAGAACAAACCTAACAGGACAAGATTCAATAGTCCATCCACATTGGAAAGACAAAGACCACTCTTTTGAATACAGCAAAGTCCACTTTCTGGACAGAGATGATTGCTGGTTTGAAAGAGGGGTCAAAGAGGCCATCTACATTAAAACTGAACAGCTCACTCTCTGTGGGTGGGGGCTGGGGTATGACATGAAATCTTTTTGGAACTGTTGAAAGGACTGTGTTGTAAATTTCATCCCATTTGCACTAATCCAGTGACTCTGAAGGCACAGATAAACTTCCAAATGGCCTCAATGACTCTCAGAAAGATTGCTAATGACTAGTTGACTGCAAGGAATATAAAATCCTTCCATGCCCCACAATTCAGTCAGAACTGAGGAAGTTTCTTGGATGAGAAAACTTCTTCAAGGAAAAAGAAAGTTGCCTCTTGAAAAAGCACCTTTGGGACAACCATGACCTGGATGATTGTGAATCTCTATTGACAAGATGTTTATTGGTTCAAAGACCAAAGAGATCTGTTGAGTGAAATCTGGAAAAAGACCAGGGGTGGGATTCTACCAGTTCACACCTATTGGCTAAAACTGGTTCTTAACATTCTAAGCAGTTCGGAGAACCGGTTGTTAGAATAAATTACTGGCCTAATCCTGTAAGGAAGGCAGGAAGGAAACATTCTAGTGTTGCTTACAGAAACTGCCTCTCTGTTAACTCTTCTTATATTCTTGGCAGGACTAGACTTCCTGTCTCAGGAACTTCTCTGGAGTTTTTTTCCCTCCTTTGGTGGTACTTTGCTTGGGTGGAGGGACCATTCAAAGTTACAATGGCACTGAAAAAAGTGACTTATGACCCTTTTTCACACTTACAACTGTTGTAGCATCCCCACAGTCATGAGAGGCCAGGCAAGGAGATGCATGCCTCGATGTGAGTGATATTGTGTTGGCCACGTCCAGCCAATAACATGACCACCAAGCTACACCCACTAACTAAGCCACGCCCACAGAATCATTTGTTAAAAAATTTGAATCCCACCCTTGAAAAAGACCGACTGAAGACCTGAAGAAGAAAACATGTCATGGAACTTGATTTGTTCAGTGCAGATGATCACTTATGGACTGAAAAGCAACCGGAAGAGAAAATGTTCTACCAAACAGAGAGAGAAAGCCTGCGTCAATCTGACAGAGAAAGCCAGAGAGTATATATATTTATCCATTTTCTTATTGCTAAAACATGACATAAAAATAGAGTAGAATAATTAGAAATAATCATGCGCAGCTACATGACAGAGCAAATTATAGCTTGCTAATATGTATGCAGTTAGAGGGAATTTAGGCTCTGGTATTCAGTAGTAGAGAAAAATAAAAGTTCTGTCTACAAAACAGTTTTAAAAATCAAGCAGCACCATTAGCAGAGGGAAAAGGAAAGGGAGAAGCAAATTTTGGAATGCAATTAGCCAGAGGTAAATTCTGCTTGCAGAGCCAGACTAAGGAAAATAAAGCTAACTGATGCCATTAGCTTTGATGTGGTTTTTTTTTTCTTAATAAATGAAATATCCAAAGTAAAGTAACATCCAAAGAAGTTATTGCACCGTGTCATTCATCAAATCCTATGAGCTCAGGAAAAATGTCACTCGTAATCAGCCAACGGTCCAAAATCTACACCCAGAGTTGCTTGATAGGGAGATAGATTTAATAAATAAATAAATAAAGGGTATTTATTTGGTTATCCAGCAGTTGATACAAGTACAGGATCAGACCAAGATAATGGCAAATATAAAATACAGAGCCTTGTGGTCTACCCCAGTGTTTCTCAACCACAACAATTTTAAGATGTATGGGCTTCGACTCCCAGAATGCCTCATTTTCCCAGAATTCTGGGAATTGAAGTACACAAATCTTAAAGTTGCTGAGGTGAAAAAAAACTGCTACACTATTGCGCTTAGATGACATATTAATGACAAAGACACAGTCCCATACACTTGGTTTGGAAGAGCAGTGTTCCACGACCGAGATATGCTTACACTGATATCCACAACTTCATTTTGACAGTGGTGTCCTAAAGACACTGTAATGAAGGCCAACTCTGGGACAGTATCATGCTGACTTAGCTGTTGCAGGCAGATACATCTGAAGGGATGGGTGTATTCTGGATTGTTTTGATGTTCTTTGGGCCTGGTGAAACATGGGCAGGTAGACAGTGCAATTTTGAAGTGGGAAACACTAAAAACCATAATTTACAATAGGCTTAGCACGTTTTTGAGAAGGGAAAGAAGGGAAGAGAAGGGAGAAAGGAAAGAAAACTTCAGAAATCCAAGGAGAAAATCCT
The DNA here is from genome assembly GCF_049901715.1 of Pseudonaja textilis. Taxonomy (NCBI): domain Eukaryota; kingdom Metazoa; phylum Chordata; class Lepidosauria; order Squamata; family Elapidae; genus Pseudonaja; species Pseudonaja textilis. The sequence continues at coordinate 206,579,636 of NC_141990.1, forward strand.
AGACATCTTATGCCATTTTAACATAGTGGAGCCATGAAATGAAAACACTTAGCTTGGTCCAATCAATACTGCAAGATTTTGAGGTTATCTGAAATTGCACTCAGGGAAAATAATCTTTACTATACAATATCTTTCATGCAAGCAAAGCCTTCATTCTTAACTTATATTCTAGCAGCACCAATATGTTGTTTCTCCAGTTGGGGCACATACTTAACAAGCCTTGTGTCAACTCATAATACAGTATATTTCTCTGGTCTTTTTAGAGTTGCCGACAGAAAGGGAGTGGGGAGAAGTGCAGCAGCTTGCAAAACCGAAACTGCATTCCATACATGTTTTCAAAGATAGTAACAAGGTGACTGAAGTTTCTGCTGCACAAAATTCTAACTGGAAAGCATGATTGATGACTCTTGGCTATGGATGTGTCCCATTGGAGAATATGAATTACAATACACCCAGGGGATGGGGGTAATACCAGGGTCAAGGGTGACAATGAATTATGTGTCTCAGAGTCGGCTACATCCAGGCAGTGCTGGCATGTTAAGTCCCAATAAATCTTTTTTAAGTTTTGGAAGTTTGGCTTGAGACTCATGATTTAAATGGGGGTAACTGCTGGAATCCTGACCCCTTGCTGGCTAAATCTTTCTGATGTTAGATTTACCCTGAAAGAAATCCCTTCACTCTGTTGCATGGCAGAATCAGACTGCTTCTCCCCCAGATCCAAGATTCCACACCAAGAGTAATGAGACTCGGTTTGAAAATGGCAGGCGCAATCAGGCTAGTCCCATCTCTCTTGACACAAGTGTCACCTGGGCAATGTGTATTCAAAAGGGCCATGGCTCTGATAGTTTGGTTGCACCCACTATTTGGAAGGTGGAGATCATCACCAGGATGTTCTCACTTCACAGACAATCCTTATCCACTAACAACAGATGAAGCACTGTGTAAACTAAACATTGGCAACTCATTTCTTCTCCGGGAGAGGAAACTATATTGTCTTCTAGGCAGGTGACAAACTCACAATCCTTATTGACCCTTCCAAAATTAGACCAACACAAATTAGAGGTGGTATTCAGCAGGTTCTGGTCAGTTCTGGAGAACCGGTAGCAGAAATTTTGAGTAGTTTGGAGAACCAGTAGCAGAAATTTTGAGTAGTTCAGAATACCAACTGTGACTGCCCCGCCCCCATCTATTCTCTGCCTCCCCAGTCCTAGCTGACAGCTGGGTCTTCTTTATTGCCCTGCACAGGAGAACAGATCTGGAAAGCAGGTTAGTGGAGTGGGAAGAGAATGGGGATTTTACAGTATCCTTCCCCTGGAGTGGGGTGGGAATTGAGATTTTACAGTATCCTTCCCCTTCCACACCCACCAAGCCACACCTACAGATGCAAACCACTCGGGATGAATATCATGAGGATTATTTTGACTTTTAATTTTTTTCATTAGCTAATCAAAATATAAAACACAAAGAAAAATGAAAATAATGGGAAGGTAAGGAAGGAAAAAAGGCAAAGGAAAAGGTGAAGAGGAGAAAGGGAAAAGAAAGGAAAGCATTGACTTCTGACTCCTTTCAGCACAGTAGAATAAGAAATGTGGAGAGACCTGAGAATCACCAAGAATCAGACATAAATAATGGATATCATCATCATCATCATCATCATCATCATCATCATCTAGCTATAACAACAAACCTATCTAATCAATAAAACCCAAAGTCAAAGTTTGGGGTTTTTTCCACTTCAAGCACAAAGTCCAGAAGCATTATATTGACTTAATCTAAGACTGTATCATTGGATGAATACTAGGATGGCCAAGATAGGGTTCCAGGAGGTGTAGAAGCAGGATGCCACACCTGGACTGAGAAGCATGGGTGAAAATCAGGTGCTTGGCTGAGCTCAAGTGGCTGTGGTGGATGCTAATGTTAGTGTGAAGTATGTATGTATATATGTATATGTATATATGTATATGTATATGTATATGTATATGTATATGTATATGTATATGTTATATATATATATATATATATATATATATATATATATATATATATATATATATATATATCTTTGTTGTTGGGTTTTCTCCGCGTAAGATTTGAAGTATCTAGGCAACGTTTGATGAAGTCTCATTCATCATCTTCAGGCTTCTGTCTTCGGCTCTTGCTTCTCAGAGTGAGATCACTCTGAGAAGCAAGAGCAAGACAGAAGCCTAAGATGATGAATGAGACTTCATCAAATGTTGCCTAGATACTTCAATCTTACGCGGGAGAAAACCAACAACAAAGATCCACATACAAATACCCGCGAGAACCTCAGAAAACATACACATATATATATATATATATATATATATATATATATATATATATATATATATATATGTTTTCTTATATCTTTCTGTATGTATGTATGTATGTGTATGTGTATGTATATGTATATCTGTGTGTATATATCTGTGTGCGTATGTGTGTGTGTATAGGGGGAAATTGGGAGCAATATGAATATGTGCCTGGTATGTAATAAATAAATAGGTGTTGCCTTGCTTTCAGTTGATGTGTACATGTGCATGTAAAACGTAGACATAGCCAACTTGTATACATTTCTAATACTTTATCCATTTTGTATTACCTTTTTTTTAAAAAAATCAATTGATAATAACTGATGATTGCCCATGTGCTGGAATAAACAGCCTGACGTAACTTCCATTTCTGACATATACAAATTTACAAGTCCATCTCAGCCAACTTAAGATTTAATGTGCTATGATGTAGCCTCTGATGCTGTACATCAATATATTCCTTCATTTATTCAAATAACACTCGTGGTACAGAAGAAGAATACCCCTTTCTTCTAGCAAATCAGGAAATGACGGGATCACTTCAACATCAGTTTCACCTTTGGGAAAGCATTTTAATTAACAAAACATTCATTTTTAACACAACTATTGTGGGCTTCACTTTTTATGACTGCCAAAGAAACCCACTCTGAATTTTTTTAAAAAACCACCTTCCTCTGATATGTTTGATCTGCCTTCTCTCTTGCAAAGAGGAGGGTAGTGCTTATAACATTGATCAAAGAAACTTGTTAGATTTACAAAGCTGAAAAGAACAACCACCAGGAGGAAAACATAGTGGGTGTGGAAGCATAGCTAAAAGATCTCATAGAAACCATGCTTTCAAGGCTACTTGAAATGCCCTTCCCAAATGGGTTTTGTTGGCATCTATATCTTTCTAATATTTCTAATGCCAAAATAAAAAAAAAAAACCTTTTTAAAAAGCAAAAACAAACAAAAATCAAAAAAACCAACCCATACGTACAGTATTATGAAGGCTTTTTAGAAATATGAAAGATTATGTGTTGACAAGTTTCGTATGACTTCATGTACTGTATTTCATTATTAGTGGTGGTAGTGTTATTTTTAAGTTTTTATACTCACTTAGTTTACACTGGGTGGTTTAAGCAGTTTTGTCCATCACCAGAGGATCAATGGTTGTTGGATAGTTAAGAAATGCAGGAGAAGAGAGGAGAGGAGAGGGGAGGGAAAGAGTTTGCCTCAGAAATTCATTACCTTGAGGGAAATCTGATTCACCTAATGAAATTAAAAGACAATTTCATATTTTAGGTGAACAGCCATTTCTTGATTCTACCTGTGTATTTGCGCCTTCACAAACATTATGCAATTGCATGTTTAACCGCCGAAGCCATTGCTTTTGTTTCAGTTTTGATGGACTATGCTAGATATTCATGGCAGTTGACTAGCTCAATGCAGATCAGTTCTTGCTTCAGGAGGTCTTTTGTTTCTTTCAACTGGAAAGCATCTTGATCTTCCTCTAACCCATTTCAGGATAATTGGACTCGCCTTTCCTCCGCGTGCCTCTGTTTTCTGTATTCATCCTGACTGACAGAACATGGACGGACTTGGGTACCTCAAGTTTAAAGCAAAGGTGGTATTCAGCAGGTTCTGCCCAGTTCTGGAGAACCGGTAGCGGAGATTTTTAGTAGTTCGGAGAACCAGAAAATATCACCTCGGACTGGCCCCGTCCCCATCTATTCTCTGCCTCCCCCTTCTTTTGTTGACCTGCATAGGAGAATGGAGCTGGAAAGCAGGTTAGTGGGGTGGAGAGGGAATGGGGATTTTACAATACCTTCCCCTGCCACGCCCACCAAACCACACCTACAGAACCAGTAGTAAAAAAATTTGAATCCTACCACTGTTATAAAGTCACCATGTGTCTTTGGTTGCCTACATTACCCTAATGCTATCCAGTTGTGATTGGATTCCAGTTCTTAGAGTTGCAAATCTCTGGGACTTGGAATCCCAGTCTATCAGAAAGGCATTCCAAAAGGGATATTGCATAAGTAGCATTCAGCAACATCTTTATTACACACATTCTTGTTGAAGCCTCTTAGTCAGGTTGTCCCTTAGAAAGAAATGGACTTGTTTCCCATACAGGCATAAATAGATGAAACCGTTAATAATTATTACATCTTATGCATGCATGTGTACCTCTATATAATAATACATAATAATGCGCTATAGAAAATCAGTAGCCTATTTTTACTGTTTAAGTTTCTGTAAAAAGGCTTTAAACAAGACTGCAAATGAGTGTGTGTGTGTGTGTGTGGGCGCATGTGCAAAAACTTGTAGGGCAGTCTTAATTAATCAGTGATGCAGTATCCTAGTTTAATTATGATGAGCAAAAAAACCCACCAGAGTAAATCATATGCAGAGGCTTTAAGGAGTCGCACGTTTTTTCTAATTCTTTCTTTTTCTCTCTTTCAATCAAAACAATTTCCCAAGCTTAAAAAAAATAAAGGTTTCTCACCTGCTCAGTTTGAGAAAGGAACATTTGCTTTGCAAATCCTTCTTTCTATTTCCCCCCACCCCATGAACAGCTGGCGTGCCCTGAAAGCACTTTAAGACATATTTTCTAATGTGAGTAGCTGGATTCTCATTTCAGTCCTCATTTACGTGAGATGGGGAAGTTAAGATGTGAACAGTACAGCAGCAAGAGAATAAGTTAGGCTTTTTTGTGTAGTTTACAATTTTCCTTGCAATGAAAGTTGCTCATTAGAGGCAGCCTGGCTACCTAATTAGCTTACCTTACATTGTCATATTTCCGTTGCCGATGGGCCAAGACAATCAGCGGCATGATTTCTGCTCAACAACAGAGAATCTTCTTCAAGCATAAATCGTTTGAATTTTTGAAAATTGTTTTTGGAATATATGTTCCGCTCAAAAGAAATGCTGTTCAAAATTCCATCCTTTGGGTCGCAATGATCTAAAACATTCCTTCATTACGACAGTGAAGGGAATTGTAGTAAGAAATAAGGAAAGAGTTCTGGATAAACCCTCATTTATTTCTCCAAATACTTTCCCTGGAATTTTTGTTTTGTTTTGTTTTTCTGATTGAACTAACTATCAAACTATTCAATATATTCCTATCTTGGTATCATCGATCAAGATGAAGATCAAATTTTTGAAAATGAAATACTCTGAAAGTTTCTCTTGTTTCTTGACTGAAGTTATTACTGGAATAGGATGCCACTAAGAAACTCAAGGTCTTGGGGCTAGACTGGGAAGTTGAAAACAAGCATCCTGAAATAAGAAACCATATGGGTACCACTTCCAAGAAAATTAGATCCATGCATGAGCTCAGTCAAATATGACTTTATCTTTGTTAAACTTATAACTTTTTGACCTATTACTTTGTGCAGTGAAAGCACCTGAATAAAACCAGACATGCCTGGATGCAGATGGTAAGAAGATTAAATAAGTAACCATTCAGGATTTTTAAAAAGAAAAAAAAAGTAAATTAATTCTATTCGCACGAAAGCCAGGTGGGTGATTTTGGGTCGGTCACTCTCTCTCTCTCTGTGTCTAGCTCCTCTCAGATGGTTAAAAATAGGAGGAAGAAGGAGTATTAAGTATGTCCCAAAGATGCTTTTTCAAAAGGCAACTGGACTTTCTGATTTTTCTTTGAAAACGTTTCGCCTTCCATCCAAGAAGCTTCTTCAGTTCACTTCTTGGATGAGATGTGAAACATCTTCAAGGAAAACAAAGAAAGTCCATTTGCCTTCTGAAAAAGCACCTTTGGGGACAGCCATGTTTATCAAATTCCTTACATCAATCCAGTTTCACAACAAACCATCACAAGAAGCTAAACATCTTCAAAGAAAAACCAATTGTCTCCTAAAAAAAGGACCTTTAGGAAAACCATGGCCCACGAACCATGAGTATTAGGTATGTTCTCCTCCTTGCGTTATTTATAAAAGAATAAAGGTGGGATAAAAATAAATACATTTGTGCAGATGTACATTCAAATCACGACTCCCAATGTATCAGTCTTCAAGGCTATTTGATATGAAGAAGATGCTTCATAAAGTAGTCCTCTTGTAACTACTTCATCTAGCACACAAGTTCTTTACTTATATGGAACTGCACTGACTAGAGAAGACTTGCAGGCTTTGCATATGTTCATTGACGTTAAGCACCTAAAGAAGATGAGAAAATTCACAGGAGTCCCTCAACTAGGAGAAAGACACAGAAGAAAGAAAGAAAGTTTCTTCTAATTAGGCTCCAACTGGGAATGAAGAACAGAAAAGAATGAAACGTTGAGTGAGGCAACAAGATTCCACACATGCCTTGCACTACTGAAGTGTATTGCTTCAAGGCTACCACTGAGATTTCAAGGGATTGAGGCAGCTGCTCTGTCCTATCAATAAGACTAAATACATTTATTTTAGTAATTAAATTTATTGATTTAAATACAATTATTTATTAAATTTATCTATACATTCATAAGATTTTATACCATTTCAGTCCAACAGGACGCTAAACAAAAAATGTGGGGAAAAAAACCAATCAAATGATACAGTATTAATGAAATAAATACAAGAAAATATCAATGTGAAACAACTTTTTAACATTCTGGAATTGACCAAACTTAGAGTAGTCCCTCTCTAAAGGCCTTCTAGAAAAACTGAGGCCTGACAAATCTCTAGAACGCTTTGCCTTGAGTAGAAATTGTTCCAGAAGAAGGAGACCCCACCAAAATTGTCTGTTTCTGTGGTAGTTCTTGCTATCTGAGGACCTTCAATGGATATTCACTATTTATCCAGACTGCAGATACATCTTCCTTCTTTCGTACTACAGGTAGCCCTCCACTTACAACCACAATTGAGGCCAACATTTCTGTTGTTCAGCAAGACAGTTGTTAAATGATTTTTTGTCCCATTTTACAACCTTTCTTGTCAAAGTTGTTACGTGAATCACAGTTGTTAAGCTATTAAACTAATAATATGGTTGTGAAGTGAATCTGGCTTCCACATTGACTTTACTTGTCAGAAGGTTGCAAAAGGTGATCACATGACTCCCCGGGACAACCCTCATAAATAAGAGTCAATTGCCAAGTGTTTGAATTTTGATCACATGATCATGGGGAAACTGCTGTATAATGGTCGTAAGGGTGAAAAATGGTCATAAGTCACATTTTTCAGTGCTGTTGTAATTTTGAACATCACTAAATGAACATTGTAAGTCTAGGACTACATGTAAAGAGTTTGTGATCCTCATTGGTTTGGCCTCATGCTATTAGCATTTTGTTGTATTAGCTAATGACCAATGGGAGGCACTGCACAACCAATTCCATCCTCATTGGGAGTCTTGAGGTGTAGTTATCTTCCATATTACATGTTCTATGTTCAACCTTTTAATGGGATTTAAACCCACACATATTGTACTTAATCAGCATACATTGCATTTGGTTTTAAAACTATTCTGACCTGGCTAATAAAAGCTACACAAACCCCATCTCCACTGTTTTCTCCTATGGAGAAGAAGTCTTGAAGGCCCAGACCAATAAAATAACACACAAAATTCTCTAGTATGAGAGAACATATAGAGGTGAAAAAAGGAAGGCAGAGCTATTTCGCGTCTATACGATTTCTTTTCCTGCAAACTACTGACAACCAGACCGAGATAGCTCTAAAACTAATGCATTGTATATCCATCAATTGCAAGGCCTGTTAAAAGGTTGTAGATAAAGTATCTAGCATGGCAGATTCCTATTCCTGAAGTGTCCCCATAAAGATAGAACCAGTTGTGCAGTGCCCCTTTCTGGTCATAGCTATTTTAACATCATCCCAATAGGGAGGGTGGAATTTATTTGGGTCAGGCTATCTCAGAAACAGGGCCTGAGCCGTAGATGCATTGTGGCTGATTTTCAGCATCCATAATTGCATTCTGAAACAAATCAATAGCCATTGAAGGGTAATGATTTTATATGATAATGTGGAGATTGATTAGTAAACTCATGAGCAGCCTCATTTTATACCAGTTGAAGATTTCAAGTGGTCTTAAAACATATCCCCATATGGAATGAATTACGGTAACAAGAGTATGAATATCAGTGTTCAAGGAAAGACTGCAACTAGTGTACTGTACTAGTTCAGCTGGGAAGAGTCCAGAGGTGGTATTCAGCAGGTTCTGACCAGTTCTGGAGAACCGGTAGCGGGAATTTTGAGTAGTTCGGAGAACCGGCAAATCCCACCTCTGACTGGAGATTTCACAATATCCTTCCCCTGCCACGCCCACCAAGCCATACCCACAAAAACGGTAGTAAAAAAACTTTGAATCCCACCACTGGAAGAGTCCTTTCTCACTGTGAGGAATAAAATTCAACTCCGAAGTTGTTGGAAACAAAACAAAGACTTTATATGAAGCGTTTGCAAAGGCTGGTGGGTCTCAATACACACACAGGCAAGAGACCACACCAGTTACAGATCTCAGCATATTTTATACATTATACGGCCACTTCTCCATCCTTCCCAGGCCCAGTGAATAGGCCCAGGCCAGTCACACACTAACAGTCTACCTATAATCTGCTGTCACACCTAAATGTTTAGTTAGTTAAGCCCTTATTGTCACACAAACTTGCTAAGCATTCAACCCCCCCCATCCCATCATTTCTCACCTCTTTGATATTCCCTTATCAGTTCTCTTGTTTCACAAGAATTACAGCATAGCCACAGAAAAGAGCATTGAAAAAGTAAAAGAAACATTTGAAAAGGAAAAACAACAAAAATGGGTTTGGGTAAAGTACATTCCCAAGATTGGCTGGATTATTTTCTTTCTTCATGGAGGCTTGAGAACAGTTAAAAATGCTACAATGTATTAAATGCTCTCCTGCCAGTCCTGGTCTCCAAAACTTTATTCTTGAAAGTTAAGACTTATGGGAAATTATCAGCAATACAACTGAAAAGCAAATTTAAACATGGCTGTACCTTGGATATGTAGTCGTGAGGCTATATGTTAAAATACTAACTCTACGTAATTTGAACAAAGGATTGTTGGAAAAAATGTCCATCTGGGTTCAGTTCCAAGTGGGGAAAAAGACACTGGAAACATGGAGGCTGTTTGGAAGGTTTAATATCAGGATCACATGCCTTGGAGCTCCAGAGTGAAAAGGTAGGATGATCACATGCTTCAAGGTGAAGAAGGGCTGAGATCAAGAAAAGGGCTGAGGTGCTGAGAATGCCTGGGTTTTATACCCTCTGTTGGGATTTGAACTGGATCTTGTATTCTGATTGGTTGTCAGACTCCCATGCAGGGGCAACTCGGTAGGCTGTCCTGAGTTCCAGGCTTGGTCGAGCCTTGCTGGATGATTATGCACTGAAAAGGGCTTTTGGCAATTGCTATAGCTTTACCTGCAGATCTTTGTTATGTAAAGTATTCTGGCCCAGGCCTTAATGGCCCACCCATTAACAAAGGTGGGGGTGAGTTTCTGCTTCTGAGGTGAGTTTCTGTTTCTGACTTTGTACTCTTTTTAGGGGAAATATTCTGCCTTTTTAACATTTCCTAGGCTATTTCAATTTTCTAGGAGAGAGGTGGGTGCTAACTTCCTACAGGATAAACCTTAAGAAAGGCTATTTCTTAAATGGCTATTATGAAAGACTGAGTTTTCTTTCTGTCTTTAAGAGCATGTTTCTCCATTTCTCTTTTAGGAAAATATAATATTCTGCCTCTTAATATTTCCCGGAAATTTTTCATTCTTCTGGGGTGGGGGAAGTCACCCCTCCTAGAAGAATGAAATATTGCGAGAAATATTTAAAAAGGCAGAATTATTATATTTCCCTAAAGGAGAAATATGTTTCCAAAGACAGAAACTCAGAGCTTCAGCTCCCCGCCCCCAGAAGATATTAAGACGAACACAAACAAACAAAACATAAAAACATCAGGCCATCTTCCATATATATACATACAGTGTGCCAATTGGTTTACAAATTGTTTTGTGCTTCCATTTCGTAGCCTTCAATTACAATTACATTGTATATATTCTCATATTTTCAATCAAGTATTAAATACATTAATATCATTATTAATCAATCATTTGACTATTCTTTTATTCATTCATGTTTCACGAAATAATCATATTTTACTTAATTTGTTTTATGACAGTTCATATTATCATCTCAAATCTATCCTACAATCATTTTGTAGATATAATAAGAAAAGAATACATCTTTATATATTTATTATCTCCTAAGAATCTACATATTTCATTACCATGTTTTATTGTCTAACCATTGATAGAATAGATCCCAAATTTTATAAAATTGTTTATCATCTTGTTCTCTGATTTCAAATGTCAATCTACTCGTTTCAGCACATTCCAATATTTTCTTAATGATTTCCTCCTGTGATGGTATTTTCTCATTTTTCCAGTTTTTAGCAAATACAATCCTAGCTGCTGTTAATACATTTACAATCAGGTATTTCAATTCTTTACTATATATTTCAGGTAAAATTCCCAATAAAAATATCTCTGGTTTCAAATCTATATGCTTTTTTGTCATTTTTTCCAACCACGTGTGGATTTTAGTCCAATATTTTTTAGCATCCGCACAACTCCACCACATATGGTAATATGAGCCAGGTGTCTGATGACTTTTCCAACATTTTTCAGATTTGTTCTTGAACATTTTTGCTATTCTTGTCGGTGGAAAATGCCACCTGTAAAACATCTTATACAAATTTTCTTTATATGCTGTTGACATTGTCATTTTATAATTTTGAGACCACAATTTTTGCCATTTCTCTAAATCCAAAATTCTTCCCCAAAGCAATAATTGTTTCTTTAACTTTTTCTTCTTCTAGTTTAATTTCTAATAAGTATCCATACAATTTTTTAATCATCTTTTCATCAGTACCTGTCAAAATCTTATCTAAATCAGTCAGTTTATCGTAGAAACCTTCTGTTTTAGAGTCTTTATCATACCTTGAATGTATTTGTGCATATGAAAACCAATTCATCTTTATGCCTTGTTCCTCTAGTTTTTGCATAGATTTAAGTTCACCCTTTTCATTCAATATTTCACCATATCTAACTGTTTGTTCCTTTTTGTATATTATAGGATAGGAAAATGCTTCAATAGTCGATAGCCAGACTGGAATTTTCAGATAACATTGTCTTTTAATCTTCTCCCAGTTTAACCACAGAGACTCCCGTATATAATGTCTTCTAAAATACCCCTGTGTTTTAGTTCCTTTATACCATAAAAAAGCATGCCAATCAGATCACTTCCTCTTTTGAGGTGCCTGGGACCGCTCCCTTCTACAAAGAGGTATCAGCCTCAGTCAGAATCCAGCTACTTACTCCTACCTTGCCTACTTTAACACACACGCTCAGGTAAACCAGCAACACACACACACACACTGTCTTCAAAAACTACATTCTTTAGCATATTGTAAGTGTTGGATTTCCTCAAATAAGCTAGATAATTAGAATTAGAGTAAGCCTCATTTTTTTTTATTCTGAACAATATGCAGAGTTGGAGCAAATTGCAAAAGTTGGCCGAATAGGATTGTAACATCCTTGAGCACTAAATGAAATCAGATAAACTTGTTATAGGATTGCAAAAACAAAAAAACAAGAAACCCTGAGGAACTGAAAGAGGATAATCTTGCTGCTCAGGGGAGTTAACAGAACATTCGTGATGAATAATCACATGCTGAGAGTGTTTACTATCCAAAGGATCTTTGAAATCCTTCTTCTTAGTTACTGTTAAAGCTGACTCATTCATCTCATTTTTAATACCTTATTTTTATACAAAACCATTTTCTTCTTAACTTTTATTACCGTTAAGCAATTTTCTTCCCCGGGGATTTCCCTCCCCTCCATTTTCAAAAAAGGGATATAAACTTTACAAGAGTGCAAGTACAGATAATGCTCAATTTACAGGGACAATTGGGACCAGAATTTCTGACGCTAAGTGATGTGGTTCTTAAGTGAGTCGTGTCTGATTTCACAACCCTTTTTTTGCCACAGTCATTAAGTGAATCACAGGGTCTGTAAGTGAATCAAGTTCACCCCTATGGATTTGGATTGTCGAAAGCTCCTGGAGAAGTCTTAAATGATGATCAATTGATTCTAAGATACTGCAACCGTCATAAATGTAAGCTCCTGAATTTTGATTGTGTGACTGAGGACATGTTGCAACAGTCATAAGTGTGAGAATTGGTCATAAGTCACTTTTTGCAGCACTGTCATAACTTTATATAGTTGTTAAAGGAACAATCGTAAGTCAAGGACTACCTATACTCTATATTTTCATCTTGCTGCTGCATACACACACACACACACACACACACACACACACACACAGGCAAAAAGAAAGAAGTTTAAAAGTGAAAAAACAAAATGAGATCAAAGGGACAAAAAAAATCAATCTATATTACAACCAACATGAAGAAGCCAAGAGGACATTATTGATAAGGTTCTAACAATATCCACAGTATTGCTTAAATATATTCATTACACAAGCATTAAAGGACAGCACTCCAGAGAGCTAATGTCATTGCCCAGAGGATCTTTGGTTGCCCTCTCCCCTCTTTGGAAGAGCTTTATAGCTCCCGCTGCCTTAAGAAAGTTCAAAACATTCTCAAAGATCTGTCTCATCCTGGGAACCCTTTTTTTAAACTATTATCATCTGGCAGATGGTACAGAATAATAATAAAAACAAGGACAAATAGGCTGAAAAATAGCTTCTATCCCAGAGCAGTAACTATATTGAATTCTACTGTATAGTGCAATATTAATGCAATGTTAGGGGGTTTTCAATTCATTGTATAGAATGTGAAGAATGTGTGTTTATTTTCATAGTCGTAATGTACACTGAAGATGGTATTTAATTTCATTGTACGAGGTGCAATGACAATAAAGTAAAGTAAAGTAAACTAAATTAGAAGCATATAAGAGGTGAATTCAGACTTTTGTTATGCCCGGAAATGTTACAGTGCGGTCTGCCAAAGCCACCTTGGTAAAATTCTATTTTGATGAGCAGCGTATTAGACTCTATTTGGTGCAGGGATTAAGATGCCATCCTAGAAACCAGGAGATCATGAGTTCTAGTCCTACTTTAGCCAGGAAAATCAGCTTGGTGACTTTGGAATACTCACTCTCTTTCAACCCAACTCACTCACAGGGTTGTTGTTATGGAGAAAACAGGAGGAGGAAGAGGTATGTTCACCACCTAGAGCAGGGGTGTCCAACCTTGGCAACTTTAAGACTTGTGGACTTCAACTCCCGGAATTCCTCAGCCAGCAAAGCTTTAGAATTAGAAGCATATAAGAGGTGAAAAGCTTTGCTGGCTGAGGAATTCTGGGAGTTGAAGTCCATAAGTCTTAAAGTTGCCAAGGTTGGACACCCCTGACCTAGAGTTACAAAGTAACAAAGGCAGGACAAAATAAATAAATACACCTGTTTAAAATTAAAAAAAAAACAATAATCAGAACTTATATGAAAGCATGACCTTAGGGCATCCTTGTTTAACAAGTCTGCTCAGTCACTTCTCAGCCACGGCTATATGTGCATAAGCTTTCCATACCCCTTTCCTTAAGAACTATTCCAGTTATTGAATTGGATAAAAAATCCTCGGAAATCATTGCATCACAACACATCTCCTTTTGAATCAATAAAGCAGCCACCTCTTTCCTCCCTGATACTTTTTCTATGTTGCTTTTGCAAATGAAGACAGTCAAAAGCAATACGTATGCCTAGAATGTCTGGCTCCATATGCCTGGCCCTGGTTCAATATCCAATCTCGCTATAGGTTTTCCACTGCATTTCTTAGGGTGTAAAAAAAAAATATACCACCCTAAGCTTTGAAAATCAATAGGATCGGTCTTCTTGCTTTTGTCCTTTGGTGAGCTGATGACAGAATGAACTTTTTTGGGTTTATGCGATATCAGTTACCTTCTAACTGTCAATACTTTCTGCTATTTTTGAATTATCCAGTCAATAATTTTGCTTATTTTCTAGAAGCTATTTCACTTGCATGGTTAATTATATGAACTGCATGACCAGGGTATGCAGATTGATTTCAGTTATGTTTTTTTGCTCGGTGAAAACTTAGTGGTGAACTAGAGAAAGTATAAAGGTGCATATAGACTGGAGAAGATCATCTGTGCAAAAGTTGGATTACCAAATGTTCACCTGACTTTTTACACTTGTTCCATTTTTATTTTTTTATAGCTTCATGTTTTATGAAACTTACATAACATGGAGAATCATACATGATCATCTGTGTCCAGACTTTAATTAATTATTTCCAATGCTTGATAGTGTTGGAAGAAATATCCATCTGGTTCAGTTCCAAGTTGGGAGAAAGACATTGGAAACATGGAGGCTGATTGAAAAGATGGTTTAATGATGAACAGAACCGCTGTTTATGGTTCTGGTGCAGCTTACAAAATGGAGTTGAGAGCGGGTGGGTTTTTATATCTTCTGTGGGCTTTGTATTTGTGCTTCCTGTTCCTGTGCAAGAACAGGTCCTTTAATATTCTATTGACTGTTGTCAGATTCCTATGGGGGTCGTGGAGGGGTTGTGTAGGGGTCATAGCTGGCTCTATAGGCAAAACAGGAAATACAAATCCTAGGTGTTTGAGCTAATCTGGTCAATCTCTGGTTTATGAAAGAGTGTTGGACAATTCCCAATGTGGCTTACTGGTTTTCATCCCGTTTTTGATCTTGAGTGAGTGGTTGCCTTTAATCTTACCATTCTGACTTTGTTTCAACATATCCTGTCTTGAATGGATTACCAAATCTGCATTTCTAAAAGCTGCCTCCTCAGTTTCTGCTTGGGGACAGGGAAACTGGGGCTGCCTCCTGCCTCTAAAAACATGTTTTTCTATTTCTCATTTAGGGAAATATAATAGTCTGCCTTTTTAAAATATTCCTCAAAATATTTCATTCTTCTAAGGAGAGGAGAGCTTCCCACAGTAGGAATACTATGTAGGAATAGTAGGAATACTGTTCTATTGCTTTTAATGTAGAAGCTAGAATTTGGGCTTTCTCCTAGCACAAAATTGCAGTTTTCTACAAGCGTGACCTATCATCTCTGTCTTTTCCATTTCCAATAGTAGCTCTTTTGCCTTCTATTGTTAATGTTAGTCATTACCTTTAAAGCCCTTTATGACATAGGTCCAGAGTGTCCCAAGTATATGAAGAATTGTCTCACCCCAATGGTGAGACTAGCCTGCCTCACTCATTCCAATGGAAGAGGCCTACTTTGGATCCTGTCTGTCAAAAATCTGTGGCTGATGGAGTCCAGAAAACCCTTTTCTGCTATGGTCCCCACCCTTTGGAATATTCTTCCTCTGGAAGTGAGGTCAGCCCCCACCTTCCTGGCCTTCTGGAAGAGCCTGAAAACCTGGCTGTGCCACATTGGCCTGGGACCCCAGTAGGGATGCTCTATGCTGCGAGTGGCTGATGGGGATAGAGAGAAGGGCCTCACTCCCATACTGCCCAGTCTCTTGGTTTTTAGATTCCTATTTAATCCTCCTAATTCTAATTGTTTTGTATTATCTTTTCTACCTTTTTATTATATTTCAAGCCATACAGAATCATTGCAACAGTGAGATGGGCAGCATAAACAATAAATAAATAAATGCTCTAATTCCCAATTTCAGTGGAAAATGTTCATATCTCCATTTATTTTGGACCCCAAATATTGTAGCTGATATAGACAGTGGCCAGGACTGATGGTGCTTGTAATCCAAAATTAGCTGAAACAACTAATTCTCAGTATTCCAGAGAGAGACCTGTTAAGGCATCAAGTGATAAACCAGTGAGTAGTTGTTGCAAATTAAGCCCATGGAAACAGTGCTGAATCACAATTCCTTGGGCACTGCTGAGTGACCTGTCAGACACACACCTGGAACTGAGACATGATTTGATTGCCTGTGGATTACTGAGTACAACGTAACTGACTGCACTGACACAACACTTGATGTTTTGGATAGTGAGATGGTGGTCATAAACATTTAATGATTACAACAAATAAACTTCCCAGAACCATCAAAACATACCAAGTCAAAGAAATCATATTCTGATTCAGAGATGGGCAAACTCAGCCCATCTTTTTTTTTCCTGTCAAATAGTAGATGGCTCTCTGCAACTATGTCTGCTGAGAACTATGGGAGTTCTCTAAGCTTTTGAGAAAATGCGGATTATTCTGTGTGCAATAAGCTATTGATTTTACAAACATTGCTTTACACAACTTCAGAATTAGCAGACAAAATCTGCTGAATTTAGCAGCTGAGAGAGGGAAGGGAAGGGAAGGGAAGGGAAGGAAAGGAAAGGAAAGGAAAGGAAAGGAAAGGAAAGGAAGGGAAGGGAAGGGAAGGAAAGGAAAAATCAAGCCTGGAGTTATCTCTCTCTGAGGCAATAGCAATCGCTGAGGGCAGAGAGAGGGGGAGGGAAAGAGTTGGGACGATTGAGAGGAAAGCAGGTTGGTTGCATGGCGACGATGACATATTAGGTGTATAGGGCCAACAAATCAAAGGTGGCTTATAATTGGTAAGTCCATTAAAGACAAAGAGTCTTTGCTGAAAAGAAAATAATAATGTTAGAACTACCTAACAGACAGTAAATCAAATCTCATTGCTTGACACTCATCAGAATCACTAAAGCACTTCAGCCTGGTTTGAAAAGCCACATTTTCACTGTTTTTGTAAAGCAGAGTAGCCCTGTGTCCAAACGGGCCTGTTCTTCAGAGGCAAAGGTGGGACATCATCCTCCATTTAGAGACAAACAACCTACTCTCTAATAAACAATTTGGTTTCAGAAAAAAAACTATCCTGTAATCTACAACTCTTACACTGCAAAAACATATGGACTACACAACTCGATCAGGGCAAAGCAATAGACACAATCGACATAGACTTCTGTAAAGCCTTTGATTCAGTGGTACACGACAAACTACTACTAAAACTAAAATCTTATGGTATCTCTGGACACCTGCATGATTGAAACATTCCTGTCAAACAGACAACAAATTGTCAAAATTAGGAGGGTTCTATCAAATTCTGTACCTGACAACAGTGGTGTCCCCCAAGGCAGTGTTCTAGGACCAACCCTCTTCATACTCTACATAAATGACCTCTGTGATCATATTAAGAGCAACTGCGTTCTCTTTGCTGATGATGTAAAGCTATTCAACACCACTGACAATAGTGATACCCTTTAAAAAGACCTCAACTATGTATCAGAATGGTCAAACAAATGGCAACTTCAAATCTCAACAAATAAGTGCTCTGTCTTACATATTGGCAAAAAAAAAATCAGAAAATAAAATACAAGCTGAATAGTCAAGACCTTGTTGATGATCCAAACTCTGTCAAGGACCTTGGAGTACTCATCTCTAATGATCCAAGTGCTAGCACCCACTGTAACTACAAAGCCAGAAAGGCATTAAGAGTTGTTAACCTAATCCTGCGAAGCTTTTTCTCTAGTAATATCACACTGCTAACTAGAGCATACAAAACATTTGCTAGACCAATACTTGAATACAGCTCATCAGTCTGGAACCCGCATTACATATCTGATATAAATACAGTTGAGAAAGTCCAGAAATATTTCACAAGAAGAGTTCTCCGCTCCTCTACTCATTGCAGAATACCTTATGCCACCATTGAAATTGAAATTCTAGACCTAGAAAACCTAGAACTATGCCGCCTTCAGTCCAATCTAAGTATAGTACATAAAATTATATATTGCAGTGTCCTATCTGTCAATGAATACTTCAGCTTCAACCATAATAATACAAGAGCACATAATAGATACAAATTCAAGGTAAACCACACCAAACTTAATTGCAGGAAATACGACTTCAGCAACAGAGTGGTCAATGTCTGGAATACTCTACCTGACTCAGTGGTTTCTTCCCCAAACCCCAAAAACTTTAACCTTAGACTGTCTACTATTGACCTCACCCCTTTCCTAAGAGGTCTGTAGGGGGCGCGCATAAGCGCACCAACGTGCCTACCGTCCCTGTCTTATTGTTTCTTTTTATTTTTCTTATATGTATCCATTTCATGTATTCATAACTATGTTTATGCTTATACCTATTAACTTATAATCGCTTGACAAAATTAATTAATTAAATAAATAAAAAAAATATACTGAAGGTGAGGAAGAGAGAGGGGAGGTGATGTGGCCCAACTTGTTGTACTCATTGGAGTTATCGTTCTTTGGGTAGGGTAAGCTTCATGTTAATGGGTGTTTAGCTATCGAAAACACTCTTTTCCCCATTAGTTCATTAAAACTGAGGACCTAATGTTTCTGTATTTGCTATCTGATCTGCTAGGCCTCCTATCCGTTTCAATAACACTTTATGCTCGCTGAGATATCAGTAGAAAAGGAAATATAATAAATACCCTAAAACTATGCTGTGTGAAATCTTTATTAGGAAAGTTGGAATATTTACATAATGCTATGGCAGGGAAAAATGTTCACTACATGCTGTGATATGCAAGGGAAAGGTTCCCCCTCCCCCATTTGTAATTCTTTCACCATATCAATTTTCTCCTTTTAGGTGAAGTGTTCTAGCCTTTCTTTGAGATTAGCCTGGCTACTTTTAGTACAGATCCAAGAGCGAAACGAACAAAGGATTTATTCCTTGCAGACCTTTTAGAAACAGCCTTCAAAGAAAGTGTAAAATAATTTGCGCGTGTATTAACAGAAGTGTTGCTTTTTATGGACATAAAAGCATTTTTTTAGAAAAACCACCCATGTTTCAGGTTTTATAAAAATTTCTCCACGGTACAGGGAGTCCTCAACTTACAACCATGATTGAGGCCAAAACTTAGGTTGCTAAGTGAAACAATTGTTAAGTGAGTTTTGCCCCATTTTACGACCTTTCTTGCCACAGTTGTTAAGTGAATCACCGCAGTTGTTAAATTAGTAACACTGTTGTGAAGGGAATCTGGCTTCCCCCGTTGATTTTGCTTTGTCAGAAGGTTGCAAAAGCTGATCACGTGACTCCCGGGCACGGCGACCATCATAAATATGCAAAGCATCTGAATTTTGATCACATGACCAAGGGAATGCTGCGATGATTGCAAGTGTGAAAATCGGTCATAAGTCCTTTTTTTTCCAATGGTGGTGTAACTTTGAACGGTCGCTAAATGAACTGTTGTAAATCTAGAACTAATTGTAATTTATTTCCACAAGCGACAGACATCGTCCTAGGTAAGTGGTCACGGATGGTTAGGTTTTAGCAGCGTCTGGGCCAGAGAAACAGTACTGCAGCTGGATAAAGTCAAAGTCAAAATGAAAGCAGAAAATAAGAGCAAAGGGAAGTGTGGAGAAAAGGAAAAAAAAGTGACAGAAGAGAAACCTGGTTACTCACATTGAAGCAAGAGCAGCTGAAAGTTTTCTTCGTCTTCATGTAACACATAATAATGGAAATCTCTACAAGATATGACAATCACTGTCATTGCTGATGGCTTTCTTTAAAAAAAAAAATCTAATTATTTCTTCCTGTCTGTTAGGAAGCTTATGATCCACTTACAGGTGTGTTCCGGTTCCGCAAGCTGGTTTAGGTTTTTATCCAGATGTGAGTAAAGTCTGGCCCTCCTCAGAATGTTAAACTCCATTTCCCATCAGCCTTAGCTATTACAGCTCATAGGAAAGGATGGTGGGAATTGTAGTTTATAAATATGTAGAGGATTATACTTCATCGACTTTTCCTTCACTGAATTCTGAAATCCTAATGTGACACAGAGCTCACGTCCAACCCAATCAATAGGCTTACATATGCAGGTCTGTAAGGGATTGTTGTCATCTTTTTGTAACGATTAAGTGATATTTTCACAAATTAACCTTTCTGTAAGGACCAAGTGACATTTGTAAGTTCAAAACAATGCTTTCTATCCGAGTGGGTGAAACTGAAGGAAGGTTTCCACAATGTGCTAGTAAATGTACAATGTTTTACCCTCACCATTTATTTTCTTTCTTTTTTTAAAAAAAAACATTCCTCTAATTCATTTTTTAAAAATAAATAATCAGTCTCAAAAGGGTCAAGCGAGAAAACAGTATACTGGTTGTAAATCAAAGGCTACCGGAAGAATTTATGCCTTCGACAGATTTGATAGCTGTGATTGGATTTATGCAAATTATGAGGTTAAAATAATTAGAATTAGGTTGAAGGTATAAATCAAACACCTCAAACTGACATTTCTAACATTTTGCCTCTTACGTCTCAGGGTAGTTAAACTGCAAGTATGTCCTGGTATTACTTGGTTGTATTGGATGGCAGCCAACAATGAGTTAAGAATACACAAATGTTACCACACATAGTCACATTACTCTCTGAGACCCATTTGATTATTCTTCCTTCTACCTACTGTTTTTTTCTAACGGTTCTCTTCCAAGTATGCCAACCTCAGGACTTTGACAAGAGCTTCCTACTTCTTTCCTCCTGACCATAATCACTGGCCTTTCTGCACGCAGCATTACATCCTGTAACACTGATCACATAATTCAGATGCATCGGCTGTGTGACAAGTCCCAATCCACCAGATTTAAACAAAGCCGGGGATTTAAAAACAGCCATACACTGAATCACACCTTGACTGGTTAAATTGATTACTGTAATGTACTCTACAAGGAGTGCCTTTGAAGACTAATTGTAGCTGCAGCTGTACGATCCAATTTGGGTTTGTCACTGAGACCACAGGTTTATCCTTCTCAGCGTTTGGACTTTTGCTGAAGCCCATCTTCAGGGAATTACTCTCAAAGCTGACTGGAATGCATCTTTCCTGAAGATGCACTCCAGCACAAGTCTGAAAGCTCAGGAGACAAAAACCTCTGGTCCTGGTGACTAACCCAGATTAGATCCTGCCACAATAAAATAAAAAAAATCAGTAAGTATACACAGTAGCTGAGATAGTTAAGCAGTCAACAGTAAAGCCAAGAAACGGGGTCTTTAACACATTCAGAGCTCCAGGCATGAGAACACAGTCAAGTTTTTAAAGCCTTATGAAAGGCCAACAGGATTAGGGCAATTCTCATCTCTAAAGGGAAGGATATTCCACAAAGCAGAAGCTACTGCCGAAAAGGCCTGTCTTTTACATCCCCTCTTTGGCTGATGAGATCCTGCAACATGCCCAGTCTGCTAGATCAAATTGATCAAAGGATGGAGACTCTTGGAGTTTTGCACTGGCTTCTAGTTGGCACCCGAAAACATTCAAAGTGCTGGTATGAACAGATAAAGCCTTTGAGTTGAACATCTGGACACTTGCAGGATTACCTCCTTCAGATAGAACTAGGCTGTTTGTATGTCGTGAGCTTGGATCTTAATAATCACCACCACTGGTTGGAATAAAGGGAAGGGGTTTTGTGCTTTTTTCTTCATGACCCCACAGCTTATGGAGCTCCCAGAGAGATCCAGTTGGCATTCCTTTTTAAGGAAATTCAGAAAGGCAGTCCAAACCAGGCTTTTCCACAGAGCTTTGAAATATTGTTAGATATGTGGATTTTCAGAACTGGGCAGAAGGGAATTTGGTGGAGAAGAAGGTATTTGGGAATTGAGAATGATTTGATTGGTTTTCATGGTTTTATGCCAGGTTTGTGAATTGCCCAAACCCTTATGGAGTTGATAGTCTAGAAATACAGTACTATGACATACTTGTCTTTGGTAATACAAAAGCTACAAGTGACACGAAGAGCCATGGAAAGATACATGCTTGGCATTACAAGACAAGATAGATTGGATTAGAGAACAAACAAAAGTATACAATATCATCAAGAGAGTAAAAGAATTGAAATGGGCTGGTCACATAGCAAGAAGAGCTGATGGCAGGAGGACCAAGGCAGACATAAAATGGATCCCACTTGATAAAAAGTGTCCACGAAAGAGACCAAACACAAGATGGATCAATGACATCAGCAAGTATTGCGGGCCCAAATGGCAAAAGAAAGCTCAGGACCACATTGGTTTGTGAATTGCCCAAACCCAAGTGGAGTTGATAGTCTACAAATACAGTTCTGCTATATATTGCCTTGGCAAGACCAGACTTATAGGTACCAGGATTCAAAAAAGATGTTGAGATTCTAGAAAGAGTACAGAAAAGAACAACAAAGATGATTAGGGGTCTGGAGGCTAAAACATATGAGGAACAGTTGCAGGAATCGGGTAAGGCTAGTCTCATGAAGAGAAGGACTGACATGATAGCAGTCTTCCAATATTTGAGGGGCTGCCACCGAGAGGAAGGGGGTCAAGCTACTTTCTAAAGAGCCTGTAGGCCAGACAAGGAATAATGGATGGAAACTGAACAAGGAGAGATTTAACCTGGAAACAAGGAGAAACTTTCTGACAGTGAGAACAATCAACCAATGGAACAGCTTGCCTTCAGAAGTTGTGGGAGCACCATCAGTTGAGACCTTCAAGAAGAGACTGGACAGCCATTTGTCAGAAATGGTGTAGGGTGTCCCGCTTGGGTGGGGAGGTTGGATTAAATGACCTATAAGGTCCCTTCCAACTCTGATTATCTGTTATCTGTTACCACCAAGGTCTATTCCAACTCATTTATTCAGGATTCTGTACTCTAAACTGGATAAAGAGAGAAAGTGATTCTGTCAGACAGACAGATACACAGATTATGTACTACCAAAAGATGAGTGAACCCATGCTGGGATTCATAAAATCAGCCTGGATCTTTTAGTCTGACAAAGACAAAAAGTCACACCCTGGAAAGTCTGCATAGAAACATCCCAAAATAAGCGTGATTGAAATAGCCCAGGCTTTATCATATGTTAAAATTCATAGCATTCTATCACTGCCTCTATTTTTAACATGTGCTATTTCATGGCATCTTCAAACTCTTTTTTTTTTCCTAGAAATGCAACCTTTGGTTATCTTAGTGATCCTGATAAAGGGAGGAGAAGGGAAGAAATGATTTCTCTTCTCTGACATACTTATTTTTATTCTTTTCTTTTCCTGACAGACTATTAAGAGACATTATTGACAGATAACGAATCACATATCATAGCTGAGAAACAATGTCTAAAAGAAAAAAAACAACCCAAACTGGTGATGTTCATTAGATTGGTTTTTTGTTTTTGTTTTTGGCAACCCGGCAGCTAGTAGAATAGAGAGAGAAAAAAAATTCCCTTCTTGTGGTTTTTCTTTTTCCTCATTTTGTTTTTATAATTTTCCGTACCCTCTTTTTGTTTTATTTTTTATTTATTTATTGCCTTTGCCATCGTCTTCTTTCACACCTCATTAATAAGATCTTTCTTAACAAGGTACGTCCTGATAATTCATACTTTTTTTTTTTGAACTTCTCTTCTATAATTACAGTAGTTCTAAGGTGGCTTCTCGCATTATTAGCTTTACAGATACATAATCTATTACCTTTAATAACTGGAAGGATTACACTAGAAGTTCATATATTTCACAGCCAAAGATCTAACTTGCATTTAAAGAAAGGAAAATTACAACTGACCCACCAGATTTCACTACCTGACAACACCACACCAGGTATATATAGTTTGTAAAAACAGAGAAATTACCCCACTCAAAAAAATATAAAACCTTCTTGTTCTCTAATTTCAAATGTCAATCTATGAAGTTTGGGACCTTTTCTATCAATGGTTAGATAATAAAATATAATAATAGAATATTTAGAACCTTAGGAAACAATGAATACACATTTCCTTTTTTTCTATGATATTATCTTTATAAAATTTTATTAAGATAGACTTGCTATGACTTTATGATTTGCTATAAAATAAATTAAGTAAACTATAGTTATCTCCCTAAAGTATGAATTATTAAAATTATAGTCAAATGATTGTTTAATAATGATATCAGGCTATATAATTGTTGATTGATAATATGAGCTATTATGCAATATAACTACAATGGAGACTATGAAATGGATGCACAAAAAAAGTGATAAACCAACCGATCACACGTCTGTAAACTCATGAAGGAAAGGATGATGTTTTTATGTTTTATGTGTTTTTGTTTGTTGTTAAAATTAATAAAACTGTTTTCAAATATATATATATATATATATATATATATATATATATATATATATATATATATATATATATATATATATAATATATATATATATATACCTCATCGGAGGCCTGAATAATGTAACCTCTCTCATGTGTCTCCTTCCCTCTGAGAGCTTACGGAAAAGTGGGCAGTATCCCTTTGTGACAGCATTGGAAAAGTCAACCCGTGCTACAGAAGGTCTGCCCCTTGTTGAATAGAATAATGCTGTCTCTGGGGTACGATGTTTGATTTATGTGGCTGCCAAAAAAAAAAAAAAAGTAGATTGCAACAAGTACTGTTTTTTCTTTTTAAAAAATGGCATTTATTTCTACTGGGCTTGTTTGCAAAGAGCTTATTTTTAGCATCTTATTCCTTCCTTGTCATTTCCATCCTTCTTGACAATGAAATGCTTGGGAAAAGAGTTTGTTTTCCCTCTGACGGTAGGAGTGGGTTGAAATTCTCATGCTTATCAAATTCTGCTTACAGGATTTGTTCTGTTGGTTATAATTGGTTTAGCTGGGTGTAGAATTCTAGGGAATACAGACGTTTGGAGCATGTACTAGGTTTATATACCACTTGATGAAGGGGAGGCTGATGTATGTGTTAGGTGGCACTCTTTTATACAGACAGGCCCTTTGGTCTTCTTTTCATAGTGGCATCTCATTCAAATGAAAGCCAGCACTTGTCTTTGGCAAAGCTCATATAGATCTACTTCAGAAACTGCCACTGGCTGTTCCGGCATTGAGGCTGCATCTATAATAGGGAAATCAAACTTGATTTCATTGAAGGCCGCATGCGGGCGTGGCCAGCATGACATCACTCATGTGGCTCAAGCACTCTGCCAATGAAAATAGGCTCCTGAGCTCCATTTCAGGGCCTCCTGCAACCCACTGCCAGTGAAAATGGAGTTTGCTAGCTCCGTTTTCACGGTCAGAGGTGTTAGGAATGTAAGTCACCTAACAGTTGGGTTGGAAATACATAAACCAGGATAGACATTTAATACTGTCTCTTTAAGGGAATGCTAAAATTGTAATTGGGTGTGGTTCCTCAAACAGCCATAAGATGGAGCCAGAAACCTGGGTTGTTTAGTCCTGTTGTTGATAGTTGCTAGTTGGTCGATGTTCTGATGTTCGCTGTTATCGGTTCCTGCATTTTCCTTATTGACTGTTGCTGATCGTCGTTATTCTTGGATTACTGTAAGTCTGTTACTGAACTGTGTATGATACTGGACTTTGTTATTTGGATTATCCCTGGACTGAAAACTGACTGCTTTAACCGTGTATGACTTGGACTGCTTGTTGGACTTTGCTAAACTGTTTACTGGAGGTAAAAACCTATATTTTACTATACAGTGTATCTGTGTGCTGGTTGTGTGTTATTCCTCACCACTCTCACTATGTCTCCTTGTGTGCACTCATTCTCCTAATGGGGAATTACCTAAACAAGAGGCAGCGTGGGCTAGTACTTCACTGTGTCCAGGGCGGCCCCAAGGCCAGATCTAAGCACCCCGTGAGCTGGATCCGGCCCCGCCTTGAGTTTGACACCCCAATACATCACCTTTCAAACAATGTAGCTGTTTTTGTTAGTCATCTTTATATATCTTTATATATCTAGTCTTTCAACCAGTAGTGAATTCTGTTTTGTTCTTTTCACTGTACACGTTTAGAAAAATATATTAATCATATACAAAAGACTGCAAAAAGTGGCTTTCTTTCAGCACTTGTGGCATTCTTTTATCGGATTTTATTTTTGTTTTCTGTATTTTTAACTTCATTTAAAGATACAATTACTCAGAGGGATGGGGGAACCAGATTATTGGTCAGATGTGAAGTATACTAAAATGAAGTCATTCTTATTTTTTTGCCCAGCTTCTGTCTTGGTGTATAGGTTCTTCTCAAGAAAGAAAAAGCAAGTTATATCTCCGCAGAAGAGAACAAGAGCTTTAGGAAAAGCAGATATCATATATCTCCTTGGGTGACTCTTCAGTAGAAGGCAAGAATGGATGAAGAAGCTGCTTAAGGAGGCAGGAAAAACATTCTCTCCCAGAGGATGTCTGAATCAGTTATACACTCAGGGACACAATCAATTCTTCCAACATTTTAGAAACTATCCCACCAGCACCTGTTCTTGAAAATATCTCCGAATTTCAGAATAAAATGGTCCCAAAGCAACCGCAACTAAAGTGGCAAAGAACTGTAAGGTTTCAAGCAGATCTCCTTGGGAATAACTGCCTATTGGGAGTAGAGACTGTGCTCCCAAAGAGCTAATGAATACTAGATGAGTTTGGGTGAAATCCTAAGCTGCCTCTGTATAGATGATGTAAATGGAAGATAGAAAATAGAAGGCTAAAACCTAGGAAGGGTGGTTGCAGGAATTGGGTATGGCTAGTTTAAGAAGAAAAAGAAAGAAAGACTAGGGGTGACATGATATTATATTTGAGAGGTTGTCACAGAGAAGAGAGGGATGAACTTATTCTACAGAGCACCTGAGGGGCAAGACAAGAAGCAAGGGATGGAAGGTAATTGAGGAGAGAACTAACCTAGAAAGTTAGAACAACTAACAGGTACAACAATTAATCAGTGTAACGGCATTCCATCAATTGAAGTTCCCAAGAAGAGATTGGACAGCCATTTGTCTGAAATGAGGGTTGGGTTAGAAGACCTCCAAGGTCCCAATGTGTTATATTCAAAGGCCGCGGGGAATACTGAATATGTCTTTTTCTTTTTTTGTGTGCTCAGCAGAACATCAGTTGAAGTTGAATATACTCTATATCTGCCCTTGTGATCCTGGGGATCTCTCTCTCCTTCTCTTTCTCTCCCTTCCTCCCTTCCTCCCTGCCCCCCCTTTCTCTCCCTCCTTGCCCCCCCCCCCACACATACATTTATTCCTCTTCTCTGAAAGCTTCTTAGTTTCATTTATTACCTCCCCATTGGTCAGGGCAACATGGATTCGAAGGTGGAGAATGTTAATTTGGAAAGGTTTGCTTGAACCTGATCTGATTCTTGGCTTCCATCGTGTCTGTTTGTTTGGAACTGCAGCAAAAAAAATAACGCCATGAACCCAAAAGAAAAAGAGTGGGAACACTTTCTGTCATTTATGAAAATGGCCATAAAGGAGGAAGAGGAGAATCAAGGAATTCCTCCCATCAAAGCACAATGGATTTCCACATCACGTCATGTTGGGTGATGGAAAGATCTTGATCGGTAACAAAAATATTTAATTTTACTGTTTATTCCTTCTCACCGAGACCCATATTCTGAACAAACATATGGGGAATATTTGATGCCTGTATTAATTACTCTATGGTTTTCCCTGTTCATGTATTAGATTTTTATCCCCCTCCCTCTTTAAAAAAAATTTTTTTTTACTTTAAGAGTAACTCAAGGCAGCAAACCTCCCTCACATTTCATCCTTCCCCTATTTTACCCACAAAAACAACCCTGCGAGGGGGGTTGGACTGAGGGAGAGTGACTGGCCCAAGGTCACCCTGCCAGCTTCCATGCCTAAGGCAGAACTAGAGCTCACAGTCTCCTGGATTCTAGCCTGGAGCCTTAACCACTAAAAGAAGCTGATGAATGAATATATGTTAACATATCACAAGCATCACTCCATACTTATTTAGTTAGTTAGTCTATGGCATACAATGTCAGGAAAATCAACAAATGCTAGACACAATGCATTCCTGACAGCCTAAATCGCTAGTTCATTCTGTCCAGCAGCCCTTGGTGCACTGCTGGGGGTGAGCGAGCTGACACCAGCGGAGTAGCAGCTTTGGTTGCTTGCTCTTCAGGGTTCCTCCACTGGTCTTACTTTGCCTTACCTTGCCTTGCCTTGTGTTGCATAACCTGCACTGCCTCATATCTGCCAGGCCCAGAGCTGGCTTCTGTTCTCCCCACATACTAACACAGCTAGGTTTTCCCCACCAAAGTGGTACCCATTTATCTTCTTCCAATACTGCATGCTTTTGAACTGTTGGGTGGGCAAGAGCCAGGGAGCAAGCGGCAGTAGCTCAATACATCTCCCAGAGCTGGCCTCGAACTGGTGGAGTACAGACTATTTCTGGCCAGCAGTTTCAGTGTCATTAAGTGTCTGTGCCACCACATCCTCTTCTCTCTTTTTCTTTTTTCCTTCCTTCCTTCCTCCTTCCCTCCCTCTCTCTCTTCTTTTTTCTTTCGTTCTCTCTTCCTTCCTTCTCTCCCTCCCTTTTCTTTCTTTCTTTCTTTCTTTCTTTCTTTCTTTCTTTCTTTCTTTCTTTCTTTCTTTCTTCCTTCCTTCCTTCCTTCCTTCCTTCCTTCCTTCCTTCCTCCCTCCTCCCTTCTTCTCTCCTTCCTTCCTTCCTTCCTTCCTTCCTTCCTTCCTTCCTTCCTTCCTTCCTTCCTTCCTTTCTTTCTTTCTTTCTTTCTTTCTTTCCTGTCATATAACTATGCAGTTTACATTCTGGAATTTAATGGTTGACACATAGATGGATGGACATTAGCTCAGACTCTATTATTTATTCAGTAACTGCTTCATTTATTCCTCATCTCCTTCTACAATTTGAGAGACATTTCATATCTTAAATGCTTTGGCTACAGTTGAAAAACAGATACACTGAGCTGGGATGCTCAGCATTTGAATAAACGTCTGAGGGGAAG
Organism: Pseudonaja textilis; assembly: GCF_049901715.1. Classification (NCBI taxonomy): domain Eukaryota; kingdom Metazoa; phylum Chordata; class Lepidosauria; order Squamata; family Elapidae; genus Pseudonaja; species Pseudonaja textilis. The sequence goes on from NC_141990.1 coordinate 206,608,622, forward strand.
CGGGAAATGGCACAGCTGAGAAATGAAGGAAAGGTTGAGGGAAAAAACAAAGCATTAATCAGGATGTGAGCTAATTCAAGAGTTGTGCTACCCAGAACAGGTCAAAACACAATTCATTTTAATTAAAGCCAGTTTAAAAAAAATAGAGAAAAGATAATGCTAATCCAAGTAACCAGATGATCAAGATAATAGCTATTTTATTTTTATTTATTTGATTTGTCAATCATTTACAAAATAATAGCTATAAGTATAAACATGAGTAAGAATACAGAAAATAGGTACGATTAAATGGGGACAATAGGACAGGGATGGGAGGCACAACAATAGGCACTTATACAATAAATCAGAGAAATACATATGAATAACCAGGATGTGAGTGCAGAAGAAATGTCAATGCTACCAGCCTTTGTGCTAACTTTGATGGCAAGTTCCAATAATGAGACATTTTGCTAACAATTTACAGTCGTTCAAATGGGAAACCTAGCGGTCGCCTTTACGGTGTCAAAAAAAGTTATGGGTTCAGAATATAACAGCTTCAATTCCTTCGTTTGCCAGGTTGCTTGACCTTCCAACAGCTGCATGTTTTTTTTCCAGATGCTTTTGTTACAGATGCTATTTGTCTCTCCTCAACTGACAGGGCCCATTCCTCAAACCTCAAGATTCAGGCTCATTTTGACTCTATTTCATGGGGACAAGTTGCTAGGGGAGGAGGGAGTAAAATGTCAAGAGTTGTTGCTGTTTTTTGTTTTGGAAAGAAATCCCATGTTAACATTTTTATATACTTAAAAAAATGTAAGTATTAGAGAGGGGGAGAGGGAGGGAGAGACTCCCTTGTATAACACAATCTAGAAGCATTTTAATGAGTTGGTGGCTATTTTTCCCCCTGCAAATCTGCTGTTATATTTTATATGAGATGTGTGCTCTTAAATGTCCTCTGAAGAAAGAGCAGTGATTGAAACAGACTTACTAAAGTTCAGTCTCAAGACCCTACCCAACTCTAAATGCTAGGAAACAATTGTTGACCTATTTATTTCATTTCTATAGTTGCCCATCTCAACAAGTGACTCTGGGCAGCGTATTTCACAGACCATTAAAAACTAATTAAAAACCAAATAATTAAGACAACATAAAATATGTACGGCACCAAGTAGGACTGCAATCAGGGGTGTTAGCCCAGCCAAAACATTGGGGCTTTGGCAACCTGTTCGTCATTTTCATCATGACCCCTTTATGTCCCTGGAATAAATGACATAATTCACATCATTTTTGCAATGGCTTCAAGATGCCAGTGATACGGCTCCTGCCATATATCTATCCTCTTAGGTGTGAATCAAAATAAAATAACGGGGGGAAATTGCTTCACTGACAGCAATGCGGTTTATTCTTTTTAGTTCTGTTTCACTGAAGACCTACAGCACACGGTAGCTGTTACAAGGGCCAGTTACACATTGCAAGATGTAATTTTTTAAATTATTCTATTGGTCTTCCTCTCAAGCTTCTGCTTGAAGACACACTCTCAGCAGGAGTTGCTGGAAAATCTAGCCCAGAAATTGTACGACTGCATGCAGGGGTGAGCTTCAAAAATTTTAGCAAAGAGTTCTCTGCCCAGTTGCTGGGTGGGTGTGGCCCCCCTGCACCACAGGGAGGACGTTTTTGCCCTCCCTGAGCTCTGGAGGTTTTCCTTGAGCCTCCAGGAGGGCAAAAACGGCCTCCCCAGGCTCTGAAGTCTCTCTGGAAGCCAGCAATGGGCCCATTGCTGGCCTTCCTAAACTTCTGGGAGGCCCGTTTTTCACCCTTCCCGAGCCTCCGTGTGTGCCCTGCACTTACCTGCATCCAAACCAGTCTGTGTGGGGACTCCTGGGAGGGGCAGGGAGGGGTAGGTGGGGCCAGCCAGGAGTGGGATTTGGGGCTTCTCCAAAGATCTGCACAGATCTTAGCTAGGGGCTTTCCCGAACCTGCTTGTGATGTAAACCAACTCTGATTGACTGCAGTTCATCAAGGTTTAGTAGCACACGTTTACCTTTGAACTGGAATTGGTATTGTCAACTTACTGTCATCGCCTGTAGGTTTCTCTACCTGCATGACTCTTCCCCATACATCCTTTCTTCTACTAGTAGTAATCTTACATTAGCTTCAATTATCATAATCTGCATCCATCCATCAGGTTGTTGTCATCATTATAGAATCCACACATTAGCAAAATTGAGGGAATTATTTACCAACTGCTTTCAGGAAAGAAGCTGCAGATTATATTTGGACCTATCTCTTCCTCAGTATTTGATCAGAAGGGAAACTTGCTACGTGGAGACATCGTATTAGGTAGTCTAAACAGATTTCCAGGTTTTAAGTTATTTTCAAACTCAATTATTCTCTCCCCTATAACTTTATCTACATCATGGTTGCTTCAACGGTCACCAAAATGGCGTCTTAAGAAATGTATTTCATGCTAGCCTCCAAACAATAATAGGAATAATATAAAAAGATACAACAAAACACTGCTGGCAGAAGAAGCAATTTGAATTCAGTGATGGAAAATATCGCCCTGCAGCCCTAGCAATAGTCTGCTGATAGGCTTTTTATTTTATGCTTTAATCTGAGTTCCTGTCGGCCATTTTTAACAACCCCCAAATAACGGAGTTCTTTGTGTCTTGAAATATATGTTGCATGATGCAATTTGCTAATCGGCAGGCTAAGTTCCAGTGGCCAATCCTGCTTTTTTAATCAAATGCCATTGTTATTTCATAGCTCAGGGAAGGACAATCTTTCTAAGCTTAGTCCTATGCCTTAACTTTAAAAAAAAAAATACCTTCTGTCTCAGAACACCCCAGGTGATGTCACTGGAGAAGTGATGTGACATCTTTGTGGCTTTCAGAGGAGCATAGGGTATATGATACATAGCACTTAGCAACAGCAATAGCCCTTAGAGTTGTATACCACTCCATAGTGTTTTACAGCCCTCTCTGAATGGTTTACAGCAGGACTCGAGGCCCACAGGCTGGATCCAGCCCACGGGGTGCTTAGATCTGGCCTGTGGGGCACCCTGGAAACAGCAAAGGACTGTCCTGTGGTGCCTCTGCCAAAGAAAACAGAGCTCAGGAGCCCATTTTTGCTGACAGTACTCAGGCCGCCATATGAGTGATGTTGAGCTAGCCATGGCCACTCTGGCCATACCCACCCCAGCCCCCCGAAGTCAAACACAACCCTGATGCCGCCCTCAATGAAATCGAGTTTGACACCCCTGATTTACAGAGTGACCCTATTGCCCCCAACAATCTGAGTCCTCATTTTACTGACCTCGGAAGGATGGAAGGCTGAATGCACCATGAGCTAGGCTGGATCGAATGTTGCAATCCTGCATTCTAACCACTGCATTTCCAGGGCTCCAAGATATAGAGGATTGATTCTTTTTTCTCATTGTTTAAATGGCAAAATGTCCATGTATCCAGAAAGAAAAGGTTTCCTTCCAGAGTTGTGATTTGGGTATGGAGGCTACTTTACACGCAAGCCCAGGGATTGCCCATTCCATTTCTACAAGAAATGTTCAAAACTTATTTATTTCACTATAATTTATTTCTATTTTATTTTAATGGTTTACCTGGCCAGCCATCTCCCAGCAATGACTCACAGCTTAAACAACAACAATACCACAATTTGAACTGCAATATGTGAGGTTAAAACAAATAGTCTTGGCTTGTTTAAAGAAAAAGCTGTAACCAACAAAGCTTGCTTAGTTTTCTGAACCAAACAGTTGAGGAATTTGAGGCAAGAATGAGACAAGATCTTCAATGCCTTATCCAGATTTCCAGAAGGGTGTTGTTCTACAGGAACACAAACTGCTACAGGGAATGGGTCCAAAACAAGGACCCATTTAATGGAAGGGAGGGACCCACACAAAAAGTCCTCCCTACCAAATCTGGTGCAGGTTGGCTCTCCTGCAAATAGCTTAACCATTTTCTCTCTAGGGCTTAAACCAGCACCTTGTATTGGTCTATGGAGGTTCTCAGTCATCCAGGTCATAGTTGTCCCAAAGGTGCTTTTTTCAGGAGGCAACTGGACTTTCTTGGTTTTCTTTGAAGACATTTTGCTTCTCACCCACGAAGCTTCTTCAGCTCTGACTGGATGGTCTGATCGTTCCATTCCCCACCATCCAGTCAGAGTTGAAGAAACTTCCTGGAAAAACAAGGAAGTCCAGTTGCCTCCTGAAAAAGCACCTTTGGGACAGCACCTTGAATGGGATCTGGAAGACCACAGGAAGTAGTTGTGGAGAAGTAGTGCGGCTTGGTTGCAATGGGAAACAAGCCAAACTGCTGCTGCTGCTGCTGCATCCAGACCAGCCATTGCTTCCAAGCACTCTTCAAAGGTAGGCCCTTATAGGGTGTGTCCCAGTAATCCAAAAGAGTTGTGAATAAAGCTCGAGTCACCAGGAGCAAGGCCTTCAAGTCCAGGCATATATGCAATTGATGCCCAAGGTGAACCTGTGTGAAAGTACTTCTGTTTCATGTAGAGTAGGTAAGCACACTACAAGCCATACTGTGCAGAAACCATTTTACTAGAGCAAGGCTCTTCAAACTTGGCAAGTTTAAGACTTGTGGACTTCAACTCCCAGAATTCCTGAGCTAACATGACTGGAGGAGGAATTCTGGGAGTTGAAGTCCACAAATCAAGTTTGAAGACCCCTGTACTAGAGAGTGAGTAATACAACAGGAATAGGAGATGCATTGCAGGAATGATAGAGATGAATCTGAGAGAAGCAATGCGATACAGGAAACAAGTACAATAGAGAGGAAAGATAGAACTACATATAAGGTAGACAGAACACCTGCAACAAGTGCTAGCTGTGGTTGCTGCCTGCTCTTTCAGCAAGATCCATAAATCTAGGAGGATTCTCAAGATTAGTTGCTTCGATCTAAACCAGATCAAACATTATACAAACACTGCACCAAATCTGATTCTGGTTCTAGTTATGCCCTTGCCCATTTTATTTTTTTATTTTATTTATTTTTGTCAAGTGATTATAAGATAACAGGTAAAAGTATAAACATAGTTATGAATACATGAAATGGGTACATATAAGAAAAATAAAAAGAAACAATATAACAGGGACGGTAGGCACGTTGGTGCACTTCTGCACGCCCCCTACAGACCTCTTAGGAAAGGGGTGAGGTCAATAGCCAACAGTCTAAGGTTAAAATTTTGGGGGATTGGGGAAGAAACCACAGAGTCTGGCAGAGTATTCCAGACATTGACTACTCTGTTGCTGAAGTTGTATTTCCTGCAATCAAGTTTGGTGCAATTAACCTTGAGTTTGTATCTATTGTTTGCTCTTGTGTTGTTTTTGCCCATGAAACCAAATTTTGATTCTTTGGCATGTCTGATTGCTTTGAAAAGACTGGAGAGTGGCACAGAGGAAATTTATCTGAGTGAGGAACTGATTCACTTGTAAAAAAATCAATCAAGACATCAATGAAGCTTTAAGATGCAATGTTGCTACATTCAACTCATCCCACCCAGGGCAGCCTTTTGTCTCTCTCAAAAAATAATCAGACAAAATTCTAAATGAATCCAAAGTGACATCCCAACTATTCTATTTTGCAATTTCTCACTCATAGGGCACAACGTTAGTTTGGAAATCTCCTGCTGGAGACACGCCTTCCAATAATTGTTTGCAGACAAGCAATCCGAGATTCTTCTTTTTCCTTTGCTATATTTTCTTTTTTTTTCTTCATTTTTTAAAATTTTTATTCTTTAAAAACAAAAAATACAAAAATATCATTTCCATTAACAGCTATTGTGTCATTGTATATACATGTTTCTCATTTTGTGACTTTACATTATTTTTATCCTTCTCCTTCACCCATTCATACCACCTCTCCCATGTTGCATAGTATTCTCGATCCTCTTTGCCTTTCAGTTCCATAGTGAATTTATCTAGTTCAGCACAGTCCATTATTTTTTGAATCAAAACTTCATCCGGTGGTATTTTATCACTCTTCCAATTTTGTGCTAACATGATTCTTGCTGCAGTTAAGATGTGTACAATAAGGTATCTTTTATTTTTATTCAAATTCCCTTTGATCATACCTAATAAAAATGTTTCGGGTTCCAAATTCAATTTATATTTTGTAATCTCAAAAAGCCATCTCTGTATTTTCTTCCAGTATTTTTGGACCTCTATACATTGCCACCACATATGGGAAAACGTTCCTTTCTTTTGTTTACACTTCCAGAATTCCGGTGTCAAGGTTGGATACATTTTTGCCAGTCATGCTGGCTCTAAGTGCTATCTACAAAACATTTTATATTGATTTTCTTTGAATGCCGTCAACAAAGTCAGCTTCCAGTTCTCGGTCCAAGTCTTTTCCCACTCATCCAAATTTTTATTATGACCCACATTTCTTGCCTAGGCAATCATTGGTCCCTTAATAATTTCCTCCTCTAGTTCTACCTCCAGTGAATAATTATATGTTCATGTTATAAATTTTATATCCTTGCCTGTCAAGATTTGGTCCAATTTTTGTAAGTCTTTATCTATCCCTAGCTCCTTTACATCTTTCTTAAATTTAGTTTGAATTTGCAAATATACCCACCAGTCTAATATTATTCCTTGTTCTTTTAGTTTATCCAGTGTTTTTAATTCCCCCTGTTCATCTACCAATTCTTTATATCTAATCATTTTTTTAGTGTCCCTTTTATTTGGATATAATATAGCTTCCATAGGTGAGATCCAGTTTGGTCTTTTCAAATAATGCTTTTTTAAATTTTCTCCCATGTTTGTAAAAGTGAGTCCCTTATCAAATGTCTATGGAAATAGGAGTGGATCTTATTCTTTTTATCCCATAGAAAGGCATGCCACCCAACTTGGAGGTCATGACCTTCTATCGCCAAAATTCTTTTATTTTTTAAGTTTAGCCACTCCTTAACCCATAGTAAAATTGCTGCTTAATAATATGTTTCCCATTTTGGGAGTCCAAGGCCACCTCTGGTTCTACTATCTTGTAACGTTTTCAATTTTATTCGTACTTTTTTCCCCATCCATATAAATTTCATTACCATCCTATCTAATTCCTGAAAAAATTTCTTATCCAATTTTATAGGTATTGTTTGAAAATAGTATAATAGTTTCAGTAGTATGTTCATTTTTATGGCCGCTATTCGGCCTAATAGTGATAGTTGTAATTTTCCCCAATTGGCCAGATCTTTCCTTATCTGTGAAAGTAATTTCATATAATTATCCTCTTTTATAGAAGAGCATCTTCCTGTTAACCAAATTCCTAGATACTTAAGTTTTTTGACATTTTGTAGTCCCAATTTCCTTTCCAATTGTTTTTTTTTTAACTTTCTATCAAGTTTTTGGTTATTACTTTTGTTGTATCTTTATTAATTTTTAGTCCTGCTACCACCCCATACTCTTCTAATTCTTGGATTAGATAGGTCCCTGATTCCATTGGAGCTTCCACAAAAAACACTAAGTTGTCCACAAACGCCTGTACTTTATACTCTTCTTTTTTGCTCTTCAGTCCAATTATCTCCTTTCTTTGTCTAATCTGATTTAAAAGCACTTTGATGGTCAAGATAAAAAGCAGAGGCGACATTGGACATCCCTGCCCAACACCTTTCATAATCTTAAAGTTTTCAGTAATCTCCCCATTTATAATTACCCTAGCTTTTTGGTTCGAATAAATTGTGCCAATCATTTTCTTGAATTTAGTTCCAAATCCCATATTTTCAACCTGTTGGATCAAGAACTGCTAGCTGAGATTGTCGAAGGCCTTCTGAGCATCCAAGAAAATCAACACTGCCTGCTTTCCTGGGTGGGCCTCATAATATTCTAATATGTTTAATACTATCCTTATATTGTTCCTTATCTGTCTAGAAGGTAGAAAACCGTTCTGGTCAATATGAATAAGTTCATTTAATATAATTTTTAGTCTTTCTGACATTATTGTTGTGAATAAACTGTAGTTTATGTACTTACATAAACTGTAACTAATAACATTGGCTTGTACCCTAATTCTAGTTCAAGTATCAAAAATCTCCCTTGTGGGTCTACATATTTTTCTACTGCCTTAATTTCGTTTTTTACATATACCGCTATCCCTTTCTGTTTTTGATCTGCCAGGGCTACAAATAACCTTCCTAATTTAGGATATTCTAAACATTTCCAGAATTGTTTTTTAATATGAACTTCTTGCAGGCATACTATTTCTAATTTCTATTTGGCTAATTTAGATAGTATCTGTTTCCTTTTAATGGGTGAGTTTAAACCACTTATATTTAATGATAATAGTTTCATTTCTGTTTCCGTCTTTCTACTTGTGGGATATTATCTGTCTTCTGTTAATTCTAGTTTCTCTTTGTGGGCGTGTTCTTAATCTTCTTCCTTCCGTCTCTTCCTTGTTCTCTCCTTCTTGTTCTAACATCTAACATCTTGCTGTTGTTGTTCTTCTTGGCTTTCTGTCTCTAGCTCCTCTCTACTGCTGCTTTCTTCTTCTGTTCCTCCAATCTGCTCATAGAAATCTTGCACCTTGTCTAAGTTATCTATCCTGATCCTCTTTTCCTGCCATGTTACCAACAAGCCTTCTGGATTAACCATTGAAACATTATATTCTTCTGGATAAGTTATGTTGCCCAAAACCTATAGTCTTTTCTCTGTTCACGCACCTTCTTGGGAACCTGCTTCAGGGTTTGCACTTCTTTATCTTTATAAACCAAAGGTTCGTCTCGCGTTATCATGTATATTATGTCACGTACTTGTTTCCTGGCAAATCGCATGTGGACTTCCCTGGGTAACCTCTTACATCGAGCATAACTCATTTGAACTCTAAAGGCCTCGTCGATTTCTAGCAGGATCTCTCGGATCTCCCTTTGTAAAGCTGGCGCAAGTAATTCTGCCATAAGCACATTCAGATCTTCATCTCTACTTTCAATGATATTTTGAAACCACAAGTAATAGGCAGCACGGCCCATCTCTAGGTGGATAATCTATTCTTCTAATCTTTTATTTATTGTCATCATCCTGTTGTCCATTAGTTACAGTTTATTTTCATTTTGTACTGTTCCAAGTTCCACCTCTTCTAGTTTCTGCTCGTTCTTTTGCATTGTTTGCTGTATGGTATCAACTTTGTCTTCTAATTTATTTATATTGCCTTTCAATTCCATATGATTTTGTGAAATATTCTCATGTGTTTTTATCTGTTGTTCTTGCTTTTTAAGCATGGTTTCTTGAATGATCATTAACGAAGCCTGTATTGTTTGCATATTGGCTACAGTTTGTTTTTCTGCCCCTGACATTCTTTCAATTGCCTCTTGACCGGCAGGTGATGTAATTGTCAATGTTGGACCAGATGTTGTCTTCTTATTTTCAAGCTCTATTTGTCTTATTTTCAAGCTCTATTTGTTTCTACCTATTTTATTTTAAACTAATCTCTTACTTTCAATTTATTCCTTCTTCTTTACAAATCTCTTTATTATAATTATATAGAATTAGCACCACTTGTTATCCCTTTCTCTATCTCAAGATCAATATCACTATATATCTAACAATATCCTACTCAGACAAAACCCTCCTGCCTTTCCTTATGCACAAATATTAAAATTTATTCTTTTTTTACTTTTATTTATAATAAAGGGGGGAATCTAATTTCCATTTATATATAATCACCTAAATAAACTCTCCCCTTAATCTCTTAATATTGTAATATTGTAATCAAAACTTATTTATCACTATATTTCCTTAGTTCAATATACAATATTTAATCAAAGTAATTATAATCTCAAATATCACCCCAATAGAGAAGGAAAGACAAAAAGGCCCCCTTTTTAATTTCTTAATTCACTTTTTCTTTTTTTGTAAATTTTATTTGAGTTTTCACAAAGAGAAAAAAGATACAAATAAAAGATCTTTTTTGAAAGTTGCATAATCCCGGGTTACATTTCTTCATACAGACACAAATTCAGGTTCATGCTCATTTTTATATTCTATTCCATATCTTATTACTATTTTACATTTTCTGAATAGCTTCTCCCCTCTTTTAATTTTCTCAATTTTATTTTAATTATCTCATCTCAATTCAAATCATTGTATTTATATTTTTTGTCTGTCCTGTTTCAATTATCTATTATCTTTTCTCATTAAGCAAAATTTCTCCTGTAGTTACTGATTGGAGTATGTCGCCTTTATATCTTTTCCCTAAAATTGTAACATTCAATATAATACATAACTTCCATTCGGATTCTGCTTGGTACATTCTTAAAATACACACTGTATTCTTAAAAAAAGAAAAAATTATAAATGTATATAATTAAAACAACATTCCATTCCAATTCAATTCTATCATTAATATTAATATTCATCAAAGTCTTAACATCTTTAACATTACTTTTCAATTAAATATCATACTTCTATGGGAACAATTATAAGCTTTCCATAGTTAATTCCCCCCCTTCACTTATATTTTATAAAACATTAACTAATTAAAATGTTCCTGTTCCTTCCTAATTCAATTTTCTCATTTATTTTATTTCACTTATTTTATTCACAAACATTTCACTAAATTACACTAACTATTTCATCCCTCATTTTAATCATACATTGTTTCCAATTTTCTAAAGTTATTTCTATTACTAATATAACAATACAATCTTATGTACCTTTACAGAATCCCTTTTTCAGTTAGATTTTCACCCATTATTTCTAAATAGATCCTGTTTCGCTATATCTTGCTCCAGTCCTTTGTAACTTCTTTTCCTTTCCTTCTTCCTTCTCTTCTTCTCTTTCCCCTTTTTACCCCCTTGTCTCTCTACCTCTATTTCTCTCTTCTGTATTCCCCTTTTCTGTTCCCCTTTTCTGTATTATACTTATTTTTCGAATTATTTTTCTTTTCTTTGGTTGTTTTTTTAAGTCTTAAATTCTCCATTCTCTTTCCCCCCTTTCCTTTTTCTTCCCGACATAAAATTACTTGTTCATTAAAGATGGCTTCTTCTTTGTCCCAGTCTTCTTGTTTTGCAGGCGTTTCTTGTTGTTTCTCATAGTTCCAAATCTCCATTTCTAGAAATTGAAAAACGAAGCCAAAAGAACCCTTCCCTTCTTGTGCATCTTCTTTGTACTTTTTAAGTTCCATTTTCAATTCATCCAGAAGTGGTGCCATTGTATACATTTTTAAACAACCACCCGATTGATTTTAGTCATTCAAATATAATAACCAAGAATCCAAAGATCACCAAATAATCCAAATGCACGCAAGCTGTTTCTTTTTGCTCTTTTTTTTTCACTTTTTCTTCCTGGGGTTACTATTTAGTTGCAAAGTTTCAGTTAAAATGTATCTTTTAGAAGTCTTGTTGAAGTTTTACTGCAGATTCTTTTTAATTCCAGGCAGTCTCCTCCCTCTTCAAGATCCTGCCCTTATTCTTTTTCTCTCCCTGCCTGCTTATAAAAAGGAAAATTTTTAATGTCCAGAAATCTTTATTATCCCTTTGGCATTTTGTTTTATTTTCAGCTTAATTGCCTATTGATGTCAAAGCGGATTTTTCTGATTTCTTATTTAAGTCTCTTAGTTGTCGGTATAGGGAAGGAGAGAGAAGAAGAAAAAAGCCAAATGTTACCCTTTTCACTTTCCTTCGCTGCTTCCGACTTTTCTTTGGGAGCAATGTTATTTTTTGTAAATTTAAATTCCAGGGTACCTTAGTTGTTGCTTTTACAATTTAACCCAGTCAGCCAAAACTTTCACTTCTTATCTTCCTCCTGCACATTCTTTTCCGGTCGAGTTCTTCTTTGTGGTGGCCATTTCTGTCCACCGCTGCAACCGCCTTCGGGAAAGGGAGTAATGGCCATCTGAGGAGGAGATATGTGGCTCTCCTCAACCTCGCTGGTGGTCTCCCCCTCTTCACCACCTCTACGGGGTGGCTTAGCCCCGAAACCAGCCAGCTCGGGGCGCTCCAGCGGCGAGCCCAGACAGAAACCACACACGATCGCGGATTTCTGTCTGTCGCCGAAGCCCTTCAAACCAGAAGTCCAATTTCTTAATTCACTTTTAACTTAGAGCAGTAATCCAGTAGTCAGGTATTTATCAATTGAAAGATCTATATATGCATGTATATATAGATATATGCATGTTTCTTACTCAAACACCCCTTTTCTATTTCTTTCTATATACAATGTATTGTAGTTTCTCCTTTATACAATAAAAGAGGGGACAAGGTTTAGATTCTCTATACTCACAACAATATATCTTCTTCTTAAACTCTTAATATCCTACTCTAAGATTATTTATCACTACGTTCCTTAACCCAATAATCCTATTTTGTCAAGATAACTATACCATCAAGTTATTTCAAATTAAAGAAGGAGAAAGCCTCCTTTTTGATTTCTTATATCCACAATCTCCTTAAGACAGTGCTGTAATAGACAAATACATTCAAATCATACAGGTCAAACAGATCATGTTAATCATATAAATCAAACTTATATTTCAATACCAGCTTATTTTGTTATCTTTAAAGTTTACAGTTCATACAACTCACTCAAAGATTTCCTTTTCTTTCCTCTCCAATCTCACCGTCTCAATCCAAACCGTTTTCCATTCTCCTCTCTTCCGTTTTGTCTTTCTACTGCTCCCTCCAAGTCTCTCTCTTTGTGACTCCACTCGTATCTTCTCCGTTTCTTTCCAATCCTCCTTCATCGTCTCTTTCAGCCCACTCTCTGCCAAATTTTCTTCTTCTCTGCTCCCATTAATGTCCTGCCATCCCTTTCCGCTTGAAAACTGCTCAGTCACTCCTTTCTCCCTATTTTGCCTTTCTCACATCCATCGTCCTGACTTTTCTTCTGATCCTTTCAATGTCTCTCCACTTCCACTTCACCTCCTCCTTCCTTCCAAGACTTCCTTTTCTTTCCTTCGTATCGCTCTCACGTCCCAGTCAGATTTCACTTTCTCCTTCTCCACTCACCTCGTTGGTCTCGCAATCGCCCTCCGTCAAAGAAGCAGAGAGAAGTCAATCACCTCTCCCTTATCAATTTCTTTTCACCACCTCCTCCTCTTGCTTCCCTGGATTTTCTTCTTCTCCCACCAGTTCTCGTCTTATTTCAATCTCCACCTTTCAGCTTCCTAGAACTATTCACTTCCAACTTATACCCCCTCTCCTTCAGTCTCTTTCCATTTGTAAAAAGTGCTGAATCACAGCTCTTTCTTACTGTCTCACTGCCTGTACTATGGGGTTACTCCCCCCTCACCAGAGCTCTTTTTTCCTCAGAAACAAGTTCAAACTTACTTTTGGCAAATCATCACAGTTGCAACTTTGGGATTTTAACTTCAATGACACTTTCTGTTGATAATCTTCTCACTTCCTCCTCATTCACGGTTCAGCCATGGCCTCGGGTTTGCCATAATAAAATGACAGACACTTTCACTTCAGGTTTTCAGGGGTTTCCCTTCTTGCTGGCTGGCAATCATGTTTCACCTCGCCGTTTTCCAGGCTTCCCCTCTTCTCCACTTGGCTCTCCAGGCTCCTCATGCCCCGAAAGTTCCCCAAAAGTGAAAAAACGGGATCCAGAGATGGAGACCACTCTCCCTTCACCCTTTCACCTAGGCATCACTATCGGAAGAATTTCTCCTTTGCTGTATTTATTTTTTGATAGATTTCTATTATTGATTAGGATTCTTTTATCTCATCTTTATTACTTTATAAGTAACTCAAGACAGCAAACGAATCTAAAATTCTTTCATCCTCCTATTTTCCCCACAACAACAACCTTGTGAGTTGGGCTGGACCTAGAAAGAGGGATTGATCCAAATGATCCAGCTGCTTTCATGTTAAGGCGGGACTAGAATTCACCATTTCCTGATTCCTAACCTGGTACTTTAACCAGTAGACCAAATTGCATCTTATTTCAGGGGTCCAACCCACCCCTGAAAGGACCTAATGGTAAAGACTGCAACGACGACACTCTTAAAGCAAACCTCTTTAACACATTATTTGGCTCAGTATTTGTAAACAGCAATGGATCATGCCCAGTATTTCCTAGTCGAACCACAACTACAATGATCTAATACATATCAATTTTACAGACGACAATGTTGAAAAAGCACTACACAATCTAAAACCATCTCTATCTATTGGACCAGATGGAATATGTGCCTACTTCTTAAAAAAGCTATCCACTGTCATAGCTGAACCTCTAAACATAATCTTTGAAAAATCTTTCAGGACCAGCTCCTTGCCAAAACTATGGCCACAAGCCACGGTCATCCCCATCTTCAAAAAGGGAGACCCCAGCCTAGTTGAAAATTACAGACCAATCTCTTTATGCTGTGTCACCTGTAAAGTCATGGAATCAATTATTAACCAATCCATTATCCTCCACTTAGAGACAAACAACCTACTCTCTAATAAACAATTTGGTTTCAGAAAAAAACTATCCTGTAATCTGCAACTCTTACACTGCAAAAACATATGGACTACACAACTCGATCAGGGCAAAGCAATCGATGCAATCTACATAGACTTCTGTAAAGCCTTTGATTCAGTGGTACACGACAAACTACTATTAAAACTAAAATCTTATGGTATCTCTGGACACCTGCATAACTGGATAGAAGCATTCTTCTCAAACCGACAACAAATGGTCAAAATTGGGAGTGTCCTATCAAATTCTGTACCTGTCAACAGTGGTATCCCCCAAGGCAGTGTTCTAGGACCAACTCTCTTCATACTCTACATAAATGACTTCTGTGATCATATTAAAAGCAACTACGTTCTCTTCGCTGATGATGTAAAACTATTCACAATACTATTCGCTGATGATGTAAAGCTATGACAATACTGTTACTGTTACTGTTACCCTTCAAAAAGACCTCGACTATGTATCAGAATGGTCAAGAAATGGCAACTTCAAATCTCAACAAATAAATGCTCTGTCTTACATATTGGCAAAAAAAATCAGAAAATAAAATACAGGCTGAATAGTCAAGACCTTGTTGATGATCCAAACTCTGTCAAGGATCTTGGAGTACTACATAGCCAAAAAGGCATTAAGAGTTGTTAACCTAATCTTGTGTAGCTTTTTCTCTGGTAATATTACACTACTAACTAGAGCATACAAAACATTTGCTAGACCAATACTCAACTACAGCTCATCAGTCTGGAACCCACATTACGTATCTAATATTAACACAGTTGAGAAAGTCCAGAAATATTTCTCCACTCTTCTACTCATTGCAGAATACTTTATGTCACCAGACTTAAAATTATAGACCTAGAAAACCTACAACTACATCGCCTTCGGTCAGATCTAAGTATAGTTTATAAAATCATACATTCCAATGTCCTACCCATCAATGAATACTTCAGCTTCAACCATAACAACACAAGAGCACACAATAGATACAAACTCAAGGTTAATTGCACCAAACTTGATTGCAGGAAATACGACTTCAGCAACAGAGTGGTCAATGTCTGGAATACTCCGCCAGACTCTGTGGTTTCTTCCCCAAACCCCAAAAACTTTAACCTTAGACTGTCTACTATTGACCTCACCCCTTTCCTAAGAGGTCTGTAGGGGGCATGCATAAATGCACCAATGTGCCTACCGTCCCTGTCCTATTGTTTCTTTTTATTTTTCTTATATGTATCCATGTATTCATAACTATGTTTTTACTCATACCTATTATCTTGTAAGCAATTGACAAACCAAATAAATAAATAAATAAATAAATTGTAGAAACTGACTGTATTTTAGGTTTGCATTTAAAATAAATAGCCTTCTTTCATTGAAAACTCACTGCCACCAATTCAAAGTTTTCTTCTTCGTGTTTCTATGTTCCATCCAAACTCCATAAGCAAACTGATTACTATTTCCCACTGCAAAGAAAGATACTCCTCCCTCTCTGGTAGTAGACCTAACAAAGCAAGGAAATACCCCCCGGGGGGGGGAGGGGGGGTTATAGAAATGTAAGCTATTATTCCATGTAATTTCCATTTAATCTATAGCTAACGTTAATGTGCTACAGTGTTTTTGTGCCACAGGCCTAATCACCCTGGTATTCCGACAGAAAAGTTTACTCATGGTATGGTTTGAGGGTATCCTAACTATTTTGCTATCCTATTATTTCCAACTACTCACAGCTTCACAAAGGCATTTGTGAGGAAGGCCCTTTAAAGCAAAGAATTAAAATGTAATAAATGGAAATTAGTTTTCTCACAGCTGTGTTTATTTCTATGAGCCTGATGAGAGCCATGGGGAGTATGCTGCAGAAGCACCATAGGAGCTGAGAGGGTGAGTTTTCATAATCAGTTATTAATGGTAGCTTAATGCTCACAGGCAGACTTCAAGATCTGTGTGCCTCTTACGTCCTGCACATTTACATTCTTCAATACAGTGGCATGTACCTCTGCTAAACAAAGACTAATCAATTGTGGGAACTGGAGGGTTGGTTTGGAAGTGTGTAGAAGCACACAGCAATCCTGTAATGTACTTACCCTGCTAATGCCTAACTTCATATTCTTTCCAGCATCTGGTGAAGCTATTAGTGTTAGTATACTTCCAAGAATTTTCTAATGCCATCTTTATGTTACTGAATTAATTTTATTAGTTTGTTTGCTTATGTTTATATGCTGCCTGCTTACTGTTTTGCTTTTGCTTTTAATTGTGATTTTTGTCCACTTTTCCTTTTTTTTAAGCTGCTTTTATATCTACGGCACTGCTATTTTTCTAGTTTCTGTTTGTTTGGGGAGCCTACCTTTTTTGCAATTTGTTCACAGTCTGTCGGTCTGTGCTTTAATTAGTCAGTATAGGAAATAAAGACATGTAAATAAATAGTTAAATAAATACAGCTTTAATGTTGGCTGCCCCCAATAGAATTCTCGCAATTTGGTCTGAATTACCACTAGTAATTAGTATCTTCTAATGCAGGGATATTCCGTGATGGGATAGGAATCACGTCCAATGGAATACTTCTTCCTACATGGAACAAGAATTAGCAACAGCAGTAGCACTTAGACTCATATACTGCTTTACAGTGCTTTACAGCCCTCTCTAAATGGTTTAGACAGTCAGCCTATTGCCTCCAACGATCTGGGTCCTCATTTTACCGACCTCAGAAGGATGGAAGGCTGAGTCAACCTTGAGCTTGGTGAGATTTGAATTGCCAAAGTCCAGGCAGCCGGCAGTCAGCAGAAGTGGCCTGCAGTACTGCACTCTAACCACTGCACCACCGTGGCTCATCAATTAGTGGCATTATTCCTGGGATCAACCTTGTCTGACATGAATACCATCCAAATAAGTGTGCTTTAATTTCCAGGATTCCAAGCCAGTGTGACCAATGCTGAGAATTATGGGAGTTGGAGTTTTCATGCTTAGAAGCCCACCAGTCTGGGAAAGCTTCCGTAGATTTTGTGTCTCCACTACTCCAGATTTGGATTAATGCTTTCAGCTCCACAGCTGACCCCGGATATTAATATAGATTTAGGTATTCAATTTTTAATGTAAAGGAAAAACTGGAACCCTTTCCAAAAAGAAGACAAGGATCTCAACAATAATTTAAAAAATCATTACAATTTCTCAGTTATGTCTACCTTAGATCAATTGTTTATTCCCAGAAATATGCTGGCACACTCAGTACAATTGGGATGATTTAAGCCCTCTGGCTTAATTCCAGAATAGACCATTTCTGCTCATCAATAGAGTTCTACTTAGTTGGAATACACTGGTCAATTTGGGCTGTTCATTTCCAGGAAGACAATGAAACATCCAAAGCTGCCTCTCATGCAGTAATCAGATTCTTTCCAGATGTAGGAGTTTCAAAAAAAATAAAATAAATCTGGGGTGCACTGTTCAAAATGGAAGCTTCCAAAATTGCAACACCTACCCACTTCGTTTAGGGATATTAATAATGGCACTTTTTAAAAACCCCAAAGCACTATAAGTTCCCCTGTGAATGTGAGAAAGGAGGGGAGAAAAAGAAATAAAGCAGGCCTTGACGTAAGACCACCAGTGAGCCCGAAATTTCCACTGCAAAGCAAGACAGTTGTTAAGTGAGCTTTGCCCCATTTTATGACCTTTCTTGCTACAGTTATTAAGTGAATCGCTGCAATTGTTAAGATAGTAAAACAGTTGTTAAGTGAATCTGGCTTCCCATTGACTTGCTTGTCAGATGGTTGCCAAAAGTGATCATATGATCCCAGGACACTAAAACCGTCAAAAATACATGCCAGTTGCCAAATATCTGAATTTTGATCATGTGACCATGGGGATGCTGCAACAATCCCCATGGTCACATGGGAAAAATGGGCATAAGTGGCTTTTTTCAGTGCCATTGTAAATTCAAACAGTTGCTAAACGAATGGTTGTGAGTCCAGGATTACCTAGGATGCTCTTTTCTCTACAAACCTCTGTTCCCTTCTGTAGGAAAAAGCCACATACCACTTTTTAGAATCCATATCCAAACAAGCAGGTAGAAAGTGTAGCGTACGTTTTCAAACTGATGGTGTAACCTAGTAGGGTAATGAAATGTCTGCAAGGAAACAACCAAATTCAGAGCGCACCAAGAACCCCACAGTTCAATCCCGCGCTAGTTATTCTCTTCTGTCAGGTTGCTAGTTGTTCCGCTTCTATCTGTTTATCTGCTGGTTGTGAATAGGGATATTTTTCATTGATGGAGGTTGGAGCAAAACATCCCCCCTCCCGCCAAAGACTTATTGAGCCTGTTAAGTATGGTCGGTGGGTCCCATAGAGACACGAGGCTCAAGTAGTGAACAACAGCTCTTCATTAAGGAGGCAGATTCTCAGGCAAAATAAACCTAGCCGCGGCAGCCCTTTATATAGAGCTGGCTGCGGCTAGGCAGCCTATGACAGTCTTTAAGCTTGCCGCGCTTGGTTTCACCCAATCGCGGCAAGCCCTGTACGAACCAATCAGGGATGCTTATATCGTCCAATCACGGCCTGGGTCTTCTGGACCAATGGGAATGCAGGCCTACGAGCCTGCTAGTATGGAACAGAGCCAACCTGGAAGACCAAAAAAAGAGGCATCAGCACCCCTCTTTGATTTGCCTGGCTGCTGTCCCTTAATGTCCCCTGGGGCTATCAACCCAGAAAAGGTTCTGCTCAAGTGCCAGTCTTATGTAGAAGCCTCTTCCCAACTACTCCCAGGTGCAGATGCACGAGGAGATCTATAGGTTTAAACTATGGCCCCTCTTTTCCTGCTGAAGAAAACCATACTGATTCTATAGCATAAAGCTCTCTAGCGAAGCGAATCACAGAAAATACACATTTGAAAATACGCAGATTTAAATGAGAGGCAGATAACTCTGGGGAGCAAGGGGAAATCTAGAAACCGTCCCAGGAATGGCTTTTGTAAACATTCCTTTTTGTGACATATCAAGAAAAAAATCAACATAATTCTTGGCAGCAGATGTGCACTAATCTGCAATCAATAACCCTTTTACTACTGTGGCCAACTTTCATTCCCCGGGCATTGTTGCAGCTAATTTTGAGCTCGTCGAGAAGTATGATTAGTGCAAATTATTCTTTCAAAGCGCATTACTTTCCAGACCAAGAACATAATGGCATCTTGCCCGGCTTGGTTGCATTTTCTTTCAAACACACACAATCTTCTCGTCATCTTTCTCACCCCAGATAGTTAGCAAATTGCTATTTTCCAGTTCATTAATACATTTCAAAATACAGGCTCTTAGGTCACAAAGCTATTACCCTGATTCCATATTTATTGATTTTCCCAAACAGTTTCTGGTCTATTAAAAACATCTAATACGCTAGGAAAACACTACACGCCCTTACAACTGTTTGGGCAGAAGCTGGTTCAAATCAAAGGTGAGGAGGCTACCCACGCTCATTGCCATTTTGCATCAGCCAAATTGTATCGTATGCTATCCAATTCATTTTAGTTGCAACTCTGTAAGTAGCAGTGTTGTTAGGATTAATCATGCACTTGGCCATCTCGTCTCCAAAATAACAAGCATCTTAAAGCACAATTTTTATTATTTTTTGCCAGTTATATTTTTGAGGAATCGCTTCCAAAAACCTAATTAATTTTTGGACGACTCAGTGATATTATTCTATTTTAGCCATACCATATAACAGAATAACAGAGTTGGAAGGGAGTTTGAAGGCCTTCTAGTCCAACCTGCTGCTCAAATAGGAAACCCTATCCCCATTTCAGACAAGTAATAGTCCAATTTCTTCTTAAGGGTTGAAGCACCCACAATATCTGGAGGCAAGTCATTCCACTGATGAATTGTTCTGTCAGGAAATTTCTCCTTAGTTCTAGGTTGCTATTCTTCTTGATTAGTTTCCATCCATTGCTACTAGTCCTTCTTTCAGCTGCTTTGGAAAAAAGATTGGTTCCCTCTTCTTTGTGGCAGCCTCTAAGATATTGGAACAACTGTTCTCATGTTACCTCTAACAGTCATCATCTTCTAGTTATCCTGTTCTTTTTTTAAAAAAAAAGTTTCATTGTTTTTAAGACAAACATAAAGAAACACAACATAAAAACATCAAAGCATCTTCCATATATGTGTATACAGTGTGTCGGTTGGTTTATAAATTGTTTTGTGCTTCCACTTTGTAGTCTTCAGTTACAGTTACATTGCATATGTTCTCATATTGTCAATCAAATATTCCTAAATACTTTAATATCATTGTTAATCAATCATTTGACTATACTATTATTCATTCATGTTTTACAAGATAATCCATATTTTACTTAATTTGTTTTATGACAGTTCATATTATCGTCTCAAATCTATCCTATAATCATTTTGTAGATATAATAAAAAATACATCTTTATATATTCATTATGTTCTAAAAATCTACATATTTCATTACCATGATTTATTGTCTAACCATTGATAGGATAGATCCCAAACTTTATAAAATTGTTTATCTATTTGAAAATTCCAGTCTGGCTATCGACTATTGAAGCATTTTCTTATCCTATAATATACAAAAAGGAACAAACAGTTAGATATGGTGAAATATTGAATGAAAAGGATGAACTTAAATCTATGCAAAAACTAGAGGAACAAGGCATAAAGATGAATTGGTTTTCATATGCGCAAATACATTCAAGGTATGATAAAGATTCTAAAACAGAAGTTTTCTATGATAAATTGACTAATTTAGATAAGATTTTGACAGGTACTGATGAAAAGGTGATTAAAAAATTGTATGGATATTTATTAGAAATTAAACTAGCAGAAGAACAAGTCAAAGAAACAATGATTGCTTGGGGGAAGAATTTTGGATATGGGATTGATCTAGAGAAATGGCAAAAATTGTGGTCTCAAAATTATAAAATGACAATGTCAACAGCATATAAAGAAAATTTGTATAAGATGTTTTACAGGTGGCATTTTCCCCCAACAAGAATAGCAAGAATGTTCAAGAACAAATCTGAAAAATGTTGGAAATGTCACCAGATACCTGGCTCATATTACCATATGTGATGGACGTGTGCGGATGCCAAAAAATATTGGACTAAAATCCACACGTGGTTGGAAAAAATGACCAAAAAAAAGCACATAGACTTGAAACCAGAGTTATTTTTATTGGGAATTTTACCTGAAATATACAGTAAAGAATTGAAATATTTGATTGTAAATGTATTAACAGCGGCTAGGATCGTATTTGCTAAAAACTGGAAAAATGTGAAAATACCATCACAGGAGGAAATCCTTAAGAAAATATTGGAATGTGCTGAAATGAGCAGATTGACATTTGAAATTAGAGAACAAGAAAATAAACAATTTTATATAGTTATCCTGTTCAACTATGCGTTGAATGGGACTTAAGGGAACCGTTGGCCCAAGCACCACTGGCATCTTAAGCTCATCTGAGAAGATTTCTTCTCATCTATCTAACTAAATCCCAAGTTAATCTTGCAAGGACCACCTCCTGACGAGCACAAGAAATCTTCCTGCATGTGTCACTTATCTGCAACCTGTTTTCAGTAGTTTTATTTAATGGGTACCTTCAAATGGTCAAAGTTTAAATATGTTCCATTATTAATTAGGCCCTGGGGCTAATACGAAAGCTACTGCCACTTGACAGAAAAGCAGTCAAAGCTCGCCTAAGTCTAGACAGCTGCTTTTGAAAAATGTGTAGTTCTTCCAAGGGCTTAGCCAAGTGGGAAAATCTAAGTTGCAAGAATAACGATCACATTATAGAAACATAACATCAATAATGGAGATCTGTAATGGGAACACCACACCAATTTCTAATCTGCTATTCTGGTTCAGGCATCTACATGTCACTCAGCATGACCATGGGATTTGCAACTTCTGCAAAACACGATGCTCCTGACCCTGGTTGTTAAGCAAGAGGAATTTAATAACCTGAGAATTATTAATAAAATCGCAAAAGAATACAGTTTCTCTTTCTAGCGGGCTCCCATATCTTGCCACAAATGTACTAAAGCTCCATCTTGTTTGTAATTACCATGGAGATTTTTAGAGGTTTTATATGGTGCTTGAAGGCGTCACACGTGATGAAAATTATAGCAAGCGGGACTTCTACTGACTTGTTCCTAGGTCTCTCCTTTCACCTTTCCTGGATCCAAGACAAAGCCCTGCTACCTTTGGTGGAATTATGTTATGGATTTAGCATTTTCATCACTGGGGAGCCATTAATAATTCTGAGAGCACAAGGCTTTGCTTCTGGCCTTACGGGCACATTGCAAGCCCCTTGAATACCATCTATTAGTAACATGCCATTGTAACTGTAAAGACAAATATTTGGCTCGCAGCGACAATTGCAAGAATGCTTCGGGTGAAGCATTTTTTATTTTGTGAGGCAGTTTGAATGTGAGAGGTATACAAAAACCTGTTAAGCAGTGACACTTGTGAGGTTTATTGGCTAATCTACTCCCAGACTTCAGGGTTAAGATGAATTGGATTCCTTTCCACTCTTTCTGAATACAGAGTTTGCTTGTGGTATGTATTTTGCTTTTGGCTACTTTTAAGGAAACAGTAATGATCAAACAGAGACAAAATAAAGTCAGATAAAATTAAACTGCTCTAAGTGAGCAATAAGAGTCCAGCAGGTAAAAATATTGGCATAAAGATAAATAATTGCTTATCATTTTCTGGAGAGAAGATCGATTGATAATAAATATAAATGAAAATATAACTACATCTCATTTTTTATACTATTTTCAGGATGACATGGCACTTTTATTATAAGATTCTGTCCTCTGTGTTTAGCCACATCTTCTAACTTTGTCTCCGGTGTAAAGATTAATATCTTTTATCAACAGAACCCATTCATTTCACCAGGTAGAAAATAGATCAGTCAGTGCAAACAATTGCTTTGAAAACATTGATTTAAAAACTGAGGCCCTAATCTCAATCTTTTAGTGACACGGTTGTTAAGTGAATCTGGCTTCTCCATTGGGCTTTGCTTGTCAGAAAGTCGCAAAAGACGATTCCACCACCGCGGGACATAAGTACATGCCAATTGCCAAGCAACCGAATTTTGATCATGTTGGGATGCTGCAATGGTTGTAAGGGAGAAGAGCAGTTACAAGTCATTTTTTTTTTTCAGTGCTGTTGTAACTTTGAACGGTCTTTAAACAAATGGTTGTTGAGTCTAAGATTGTCGTTGTAGATTGTCTTGTTTCTAGTTTGAGGGTGGAGTTCCAAATCGCTTGCTTGCTTATACCTTTAACCGTTTCAACAATCCCCTCTATGTTTAGAGACCCCTAGTAGTCCTCAAGTTACAACGTTTTGTTTTTGGTGACCGTTCACAGTTACAAGGCTCCGAAAAAAATGATGGATGACCATTTTTTTACAATCATGACTACTGCAGCATCCCCATGGTCATGTGATCAAAATTCAGGCCCTTGGCAACTGACTCATATTTGTGACGGTTTCCGCATGCCTGGGGTCGTGTGATGACTTCTTGCAATCTTCTGACAAGCAAAACCCATTGGGAAGCCAGAGTCGCTTAGCAACCCTGTTACTAATTGAACAACTGCAGCGATTCTCTTAACAGCTGTGGCCAGAAAGGTCGTACAATGGGGCAAAACTCACTTAAGAACCATCTTGCTTAGCAACAGAAACATTGGGTTCAATTGTGATCGTAGAGTTGAAAGCTAGCTGTAACCCACAATTCTTAGCTCTGTGAGATTGTAAACATGACCCAAATTATTTCTATCGTGATAAGAAGGCAACACAAACTGTTTTCTTGTAGCGTTGCCGAGAAAACAACAGGGGTTGTTGTTCCATGTGTGAAAACTGGTCAAACTAACACCATGGGTAGGTTGGCAAGCTGGGTTTCATAACTGAATTCTACTGAGTTTTTAACAAGGGGCCCCTCCCTGCCCATTATTCTTCCTCGAGAGAGAGAGAGAGCACAAAATCACACAAAAGTATTAACTCACTAAGCTCAGTAAGGCTTGTAGGAAGTTAGCACCCACCCACCCTCCTAGAAAAATGAAATGTCCTGGGAAATATTAAAAAGGCAGAATATTTCCCCTAAAAAGAGTAGAAACTCAGAGAGGAGTAGAAACTCAGCCCCCTCACCTTTGCTAATGGGCCATTAAGGCCTAGGCCGGAGTATTCTACATAATAAAGGCCTCTACCCACCTCACTACCTGCCCAGGAAAGATTGTATCAGCCAACACTCGGGTGAAGCCACGTGGTCCAGACAAAGCCTACAAAGTTAGCTAAAAACCCCGCCCCTGGGAGTCTGACAGCCAATGGGATACATTTCTTACGCAGAAACAAGAAACACTAAGGTGGGCCCAACAGAGGGTATATAAGGGTATGAGAAGTGAACCAATGTAACTCCATTTTAGATGAGCTCTCCATTTTGTATCTTGTACTTTTCCACTGTGTGTATGTGTGTGTGTGTGTGTGTGTGTGTTTCAAAAAGCAACCTCAGCAGTTTTTCGGAGAAACAAAGAACAAGGAAGTGGTTATTGCTTAACTAGTATACGTGCAAAGTTCCAGATAGATGAAGCAACAGAATGTTCCTATTGCTGATACATTGTATCTCGCTTCTTCGCTTCTTTGTACTGGGAGTATAAAAATGTGTACTTAACCTAGCTCTGGGTTCCATCCTGCTGCCTTGGATGTGAACCCGCTTCTGCAGAATCGTAACAATAAACTGCTTTGTCTTGAAGAAGTTCCGTGTCGTGTCAGCGTCTTGTGTGAACGCAATATCACAAGGGTCTCTCAGCATCTTGGCCGGCCCTTTTTTTCTTTTCACCTTGAAGCATGTGATCATCCTTTTCACTTTGGAGCTCCAGGCCATGTGATCCTGTCCACCATTAAACCATCTTTCCAAGCGGCTTCCATGTTTCCAGTGTCTTTTTCCCCACTTGGAACTGAACCCAGAAGGATATTTCTTCCAACAGGCTAATTTCTTGTAATACAACTGGTTTAAGACGCCTATGAGGTATTCTGCTTTCTTTGATCAGCTGAGTGCTAAGGATATAGAGGTAGTCTTCGACTCAACAACCATTTGTTTAAAGACCGTTCAAAGTTACAACAGCACTGGGAAAAAAAAAATGACTTGTAACTGCTCTTCTCCCTTACAACCATTGCAGCATCCAAACATGATCCAAATTCGGATGCTTGGCAATTGGCATGTATTTATGTCCCGCGGTGGTGGAGTCTTTTGCGACTTTCTGACGAGCAAAGCCCAATGGAGAAGCCAGATTCACTTAACAACCGTGTCACTATAAGATTGAGATTAGCAACTAACAATGATCCGCATCTTTTTTTTTTAGCATAAAAACTGTTGTCAGTCATATCCAACTTCAAATAGACAGAAATTGCAATTGATATTTCACCACTGAGATACTACACCATATCTACAATTTACTACAGTGTTCACGTTATTGTGCCTGTATTCTTTTATTTATTTCTTTTTTTAAAAAGTTGCTTTACCAAAAGGCCTTCTTAACTGTGAGACTATTGTTGAGCGGCCTCCAAAGTCCTTTGGTGAATTAAAGGATGAAAGGAATTTGAATTTATAGTAAACAGCTCAACATACATACTTTTAGCTGATTTTAAAAATGTGCTCATAACAGCACAAAAAACATTTGCAAACTCCACATTTTGTTTTTCTTCTCTGACACCTCATCAGGACTGTGTCTGAACTCCTCCCAATTATTAATTAGAGGGATATTAAATGTAAGCTTTGTTAATTAACTGATTTGGAAGCAATGTGCAGCGCATAGCCTGATTCAAGAAGGCAGCGATGTTACAAAAGACGCATTACGTTCAACAGCTTGAGCAGCTTATTTTTCCTGGATGTTCCCCATTGTTGTCCCTAGCTGGAGGCCTTCTCTCCTTCTGCTTTAACTAGCATAGAGGTAGGCAATTACTCAACCGAATAGCTCGCTCATACAATGGAGGCTAACAAAAGGCATCCCTTGCTGTCAGAAGTGTTTGGCTACAGGAAAACAAACCTTTCCTTTTGTACGTTTTAAAACAGATTAACTTTTCACAAAATCTTGCTTTTCTGGGTAAATTAATAGCGCCCATCGTTTTCCCCAACTTAGGATGTGTTATCTACTTCCCGCCACCCAAAATGGTTATTGCCACAGCACATGGGTTTTAGAGACTCTGATTCTTTGCAGAAACGATATGGTGATAAGCTTTAGCTGAACACTTGGGAGAATTATAGTATATTAGTGTAAAACGGCAAATGTCTAAATGAGTCCCTAGAAATGCATCCATTGTTGAACAGCTCTTTACAACCAATTACACACAGTGCAAGTTCTCTGTAAAACCCAGATTTGATTTGATTTTCTCTCCATCCTCGTAAGCCTCATAGGCCTAGGAAACTGACAGAAAAGTAACTGCCCACCCCACCTAAAATCGATGGGGAAGGCTTTAGAACTTAAAATCCAAGGGGGATTATAGGAATAGAAACATAATGCAGGCCTATCCATTTTGCCACAGAACTTAGAAAATGAAATACTGGTTTTGAAAAAAAAAAGTTAGTGTTTTTTTTAAAGTGATAGTTACACTAGAAAGGTCCACGTGGATTCATCGCTTTGGGGGATTCCTCAAACATTGGTAAGTAGATGTTACTTCATGTGGTTCAAACTCTTTATTGGGAATTGAACTCATAGAACTTTGCAGTTCAGATGCCTATACACAATTAACTAGATTTAGGAAATATCCTCTTTTGTACGAGGTCCTTCACCACCATAAGATAGTGATCCATAAAGGAAATATGTTGTACCATTGAGTTATGGTTCCTTGCCAAAGTTGATACATGGCACGGAGCAATACACCTATCAATGCAAGAAGGGTTTTACTCTTTTCTCAGCAGTGATTTTCAACCCTTGAAGTTCCTTACACATGACTTCGCACTGCGGCAACATAAAGAACACAAATATCTGACTTTTTTTTTTTTTTGAGAACTTGGGTTTTAAGACTTCAGTGGGCAAAGATTGTTGAGGTAAAAAAAATTTGGAGCGGGGTACACCAATTAAATCCTGAGGTGTCTCTGAAATATCTAAACCCCCTTCTCAAAAAAAAAAAAAAAAGTTAAAATCCCAGACTTCCTTCAGAGGTTGCTATAAAATTGTAATTCTAAAAGTGAAAAAAGGAAGAAAATAACACACATTTTCTAAAACTCAGATCAAAAGAATCATTTCTCCTGCCACATTGCCTTGCCCTTTTGTCCTATTCACTGTTTCAATTATGTCCCTGGCATGTTCTTATGAAACTAGACCAGGTCCTCAGTTCAGAAGAATTTGTGCCCCATCAAAGAGAACAAGTTGAATAATTCCAATAGAAATAAAAAGACCTTCGCATAGTGCATCTTTGTAAGCTTCTGTATTAAATGCCATTTACCTGTTTTATCCTTAAAACCTTACCAGGTTTCTTGCCTGAGCCGGGGGTTGGACTAGAAGACCTCCAAGGTTCCCTCCAACTATTCTATTCTATTCTATTCTATTCTATTCTATTCTATTCTATTCTATATTCTATTCTATTCCATTCCATTCCATTCCATTCCATTCAGAACAAACAGATCTATATTCTCATTTGATCTTTTACCTATTCTGCCCCTCCCTTATTTGAATTTGATATTTCATGTGCAAAACCAGAATTTTAAACATGAAAAATGCAAGTTTCAGCGTAACTTGTCTCTTTGATGGATCAGCCTGAAGATAGTCTCTTGGTATGTGATACTGAATATAATCTACCAGATGGTGAAAGTTCTTGTAAAGACATTTCTTCATACCCCATAAAAAATTCCCTTACAGTTGGTACCTTTATATTAATCATGGGAGCTCTATAAAGATATTGACACGGTATGTTCCAGTATTCCATCTTACAAACCCTTGATTCAACCATCTAAGGGATTCTGTGTACTATAAAAGGAAAAATAAGTTTTCATTTACCACCAATGAGGAAGATAATTTTTCATTTGCCACTTGTCAGCAATAACTTTCGAACAGTGAAACAACATCCAAGTTATTTGTAGCCAGTCTGATAGATATCAATTGGGATATCTAAATTTCAAGGTTGATGTCTGCTTTTAATCAATGAAATCCTTGTTTCTAGTTATGATGGACTCACATTGAATTATCTGGGGACTGTGCCTCAATGTACACAGAGAGGGAGATTCCAAGGTTTGTTTTATTATTGTTTTGTGGGAAGGAGCATTGGCAGGACAAAAAAAAACACTTTGGTTTACCGAATGATGAAAAATGAAGCTGATTACAGTTGACAACCAGGAACTAGATAGCTCAAGGAGATCATGCGGTTATTGCTGTTCCCAAAATGCCAGTGACCAGGCAACATACATTACATGCAATCAAATATGAGAATTGTTCACAAATTATGCCTAACAGTTGCTGATGACCCCAAAGGTGCTTTTTCAAAAAGCAACTAGACTTCCTTTGTTTGTTTTTTTCTTTAAGATGTTTCACTTCTCATCCAAGAAGCTTCTTCAGTTCTTGGTTTCTTAGATGAGAAGTGAAATGTCTTAAAAGAAAAAAAATGAAGGATTGCTTTTGAAAAAGTACCTTTGGGACAACCATGACTTGGTTGATTGAGACTTCTTCTTCTTCTTCTTTTTCTTCAGCGTTTGTCTCGCGCTCGGGCGAGGTCCGCTAATGTCCTTGAGTACTGCTTCCACACCTCTCTGTCTGCCACGTGTGTCGGGTCTGCCTTCGCGATCTCTAGATCGGCCTTGATCGTGTCCATCCAGCGTTGTTTAGGTCTACCACGCGGTCTCGCTCCTCCGACAGTCACCTTCATTACAGATTTGATGATGGATTCTTCCTTGGCGCGGCTCACGTGGCCGAACCATCGTAGCCGGGACTGCCTCATGACCGTGGGGATGGGCACGACGTTGAACCGTCTATGCACTTCTTCGTTCCTGACGCGATCGAGTAGGGTGAGGCCTACCGACCATCGGAGCATTCGCATCTCCATTATCTGGAGTCTGCTTTCGACTTCTTTGGTGGTCGGCCAGCACTCTGCGCCGTATGTGGCCACGGGGCGCACCACAGAGTTATAGATTTTCGCCTTCAGGCGCATCGGCATCTTCTTGTCACAGAGGACGCCCGTGACGGACTTCCATTTGCCCCACGCTGCATTGGTCCTGGCTGCCACCTCAGTTT
Organism: Pseudonaja textilis; assembly: GCF_049901715.1. Taxonomy (NCBI): domain Eukaryota; kingdom Metazoa; phylum Chordata; class Lepidosauria; order Squamata; family Elapidae; genus Pseudonaja; species Pseudonaja textilis. Next base: position 206,638,223 of record NC_141990.1, read on the forward strand.
GTAGTAGGCCTTCTTCCCCAGAGTAGTTCCCAGGTACTTGAAGGTGGAGGCGCGGTAGCTCCTGCCCGTTCACGTGGATGGAGCCTGTCATTTCATTGTCAGTGGTCAGGTATTCGGACTTCTTTAGGTTCAGCCGGAGCCCGAACTGCTCGAGGCGGTCGTGCCACTGTTGGACTCGGTGCTCTAGTTCAGCCTTGCACAGGTTGGCCAGGAACACATCATCGGCGTAGAGCAGCGTCCATGGGGCGGGCGTGTACAGGTCGTGTGTAATTGTGTCCATCACCAGAATGAACAGCAGTGGTGAGAGAGCAGAGCCCTGGTGTACGCCGACGGTAATATTAAACTCCTCTGATATCCCAGCTGCCGCTTTTACGGCTTTTGTGACATCTGTATAGGAGTTGGACCCATTGTACGAGCAGCTCAGGCACGCCGTGGTCTCACAGTGCGTACCAGATGAGATCGTGCGGGACTCGGTCGAAGGCCTTTTCCAAGTCTAGGAAGGCGGTGTGGAGCGGGATTTTCTTCTCTCTGTGAGCCTCCATCAGCATCCGCACACCGAAGATGGCGTCGGTGGTGCCGCAGTTCTTGATGAATCCAGCCTGGTTGACGCTGATGTCGACGGTGTCCCGAATGCGCTTATCAAGGGCGCGTTCAAAGATCTTCATAGTGTGTGACAGTAACCTGACCGGTCTGTAGTTGGAGCAGTCCGCTGGGCTGCCCTTTCCCTTCCAGATCGGAACAGTGGTGCTGCGGTACCAGTCGTGTGGCACTTTTCCCATGGAGACGATGTTGTTGAACAGCTCGCACAGCCACAATGCCGAGCCCGGTAGTGCCTTTTTCCAGAAGTCGGCAGGGATGTCGTCTGGTCCTGTTGCCTTACCGTTTTTCATGGCCTTGATGGCGTCGGCGACCTCGCTGGCATAAATGCCTGAGACTGGGCCTTCAACTGGGTCACCTCGCGGGGTTCGTGGGTGTGGGAACTCCTCGGTGGAGATCTTCTCGAAGTATTGCCGCCACCTCTCCGCAGCGTCTCTGGGGTTGACGATCAAATTTCCCCTTTCGTCGTTGATCCCATGAAACTGGTCAATGTCCAGGGTCTTCCTGTGTCTGCTTTTGGCTAGGCGGTAGATCTCATTCTCGCCTTCTCGCGTGTTCAGCTTCTCGTAGATGTCATCGTAGTGGGAGCTTCTGGCTGTCGCTACTGCTTTCTTGGCTGCCTTTTTGGCCGCCTTGTATTCGCAGAGCTTCTGCTGGTCTTGTCCTGAAGAAAGGCCTTGTAGAGCCGTTTCTTCAGGTGTACGGCATCTTGTACTTCCGGTGTCCAGAGCCATGTATCTCGTTCGATGCGTCTCCGTCCTGGCTTGGTGCAACCAAGCTGTTGGCAGCCGGCAGTGTGAACAGTGCTCTTCAGCATGGACCACGCTTCCTGTGGCCCGTCGACCATCTGCGGAACTGCTCCGGTTTGATGAGGGGTCCCGCCATCTTCTTCTGGTTCCACCACTTGATTCGTGGCTGGTCTGCATTTCTTTTGTCAATCCTGGTCTTGGGCTTGCTGATCCTGATCTTCGCCATCAGCGGCCTGTGCTGACTGCTCGATTAAATGCGGTACGCCTTGGCGTTGAGCACGTTTTAGCGGCTCTTCGTCGTACGATGATGTAGTCGATCTGTGTGTGGTGGCTCCCGTTTCTGCTGTGGTAGGTGAGGAGTTGAGATTCTCGCCTAATGAAGCAGGTATTCGTGATGGTCATATCATGGGAGTCGGCAAAGTCCAGGATCCTCTGGCCATTCTCATTCGTATCGCCTGTGCCGTGCCCACCGTGGCACTGGTGTCCGCTTTTGTCCCGCCCTACATGACCATTCAGGTCGCCCGAGATGATGATGTCGTCCTTCGTGTGGGATCTGCCTGAGTTGGATGTCGAGCAGTTCCCAGAAGGTATCCTTCTCCTCCTCGTGACATCCGGTCTGAGGGGCGTGGCGGACAAGATGTGTAGGCGCTGCCTCTCGGTCGCTCACGACGATTATCATCAGTCGTTCTGTGAGGCGCTTAACTTCTGCGACGGAACTTTGCCAGCTTGGACTGACAACCACAGCTACACCGCCGCGGTTTTCCTTACAGCTGGTGTATATGATCTTGTAGCCGTCTATAGTCGTAGCCTTGTTGCCCTTCCAGCGAGTTTCCTGGAGGCAGCAGATGTCCAGCTTCCTGTCCCGCATGGCCCTGACGATCTCGGTCGAGCGTCCAGTCAGCGAATCCACGTTCCAGGTGGCCACCTTGAGCGTCTGGCAGTCCTCTGTTCCCGCTTGCGTTTTTCACACGGCCGTGCTTTCCGCGTGGACCATTTCGTTGATTTTTGGCGCAGGCCAATGGTCTCCTGCGCCCGTCCGGTTCCCCAACGCGGTAGCATTGGACGTGTGTTTTGTAGTGGACGTTTCCATCATGTTGATGCGGCATTTGAGTACTCCAGCCGGCCTGTCGCGTGGGCCTGTCGTCGGAGGGTCTGCTCTCAGTTACGGTCAGCGTTTGACGGCTTCGCGCATCCAGGGGACACCACTTGGAGGTGGCAGACCGCTCGTCTTAAAAGAAAAAAAATGAAGGATTGCTTTTGAAAAAGTACCTTTGGGACAACCATGACTTGGTTGATTGAGACTCTTGACAGATAGTTGCTGATAACCAAAAAGCAATTCTTAGTAGGCCCAGGACAATGAGTAGAATAAGAGTAGAGTAGAGTAGAGTAGAGTAGAGTAGAGTAGAGTAGAGTAGAGTAGAATAGAATAGAATAGAATAGAATAGAATAGAATAGAATAGAATAGAATAGAATAGAATAGAATTAGAGTAGATGTAAGCCTCCAAGAAGTTTTCTTAACATCTTTTGCTGTTTGATTCTTGTTGGCTGCCATAGAAACAGGGGGAGGGGTAATTTGGTATTTGGGAGGTGAAGGTTGCTGGAGTGTGAAGACGTTTCTGTGTGAACTAAAAAGGAGGGGATGCTTTCCTGCTTACTGCTCAACTGCATAGACTTATCTCTACTTAGCCAAGGTCAACCATCTTGGCATACTAGATGAGTGAGAAACCACCTGATATTATACACACCTCAGATTGGACGACCAGTCTGGACTCCTGGGAGAGGGAACTTGGGATAACTTTCAATATGTAATTTCCATGCCTATTTGCCTCAGATCTTGCTTTTCTTTTGTTGCTATCACTTCAAACTCAGTAAAAGTACTTTTCTCTATTTTAATAAAGTCAAAGGATTTCTTTCTTGGGTTTTGCATGAGGCACAGCTGACAGTAGACATCATTAGATTCCTCTACATTTGTATTATATTCATGTGTCATTCACTATTGCAGTGTTAGACCTATTCTCAAATTTGAAGAAACTAGTGTGATTGCAGAAAAAAAACTTTACCACCAGTTTATTCACAAACATCTGACATTGGAAACAGAGTTATAATTCTATTCCCAATTTATATATACACTGCTCAAAAAAATAAAGGGAACACAAAAATAAGACATCCAAGATCTGAATGAATGAAATATTCTTATTAAATACTTTGTTCATTACGTAGTTGAATGTGCTGACAACAAAATCACATAAAAATTATCAATGGAAATCAAATTTAGCAACCCATGGAGGTCTGGATTTGGAGTTACACTCAAAATTAAAGTGGAAAAAAACACTACAGGCTGATCCAACTTTGATGTAATGTCCTTAAAACAAGTCAAAATGAGGCTCAGTAGTGTGTGTGGCCTCCATGTGCATGTATGACCTCCCTACAATGCCTGGGCATGCTCCTGATGAGGTAGTGGATGGTCTCCTGAGGAATCTCCTCCCACACCTGGACTAAAGCATCCCCCAACTCCTGGACAGTCTGTGGTGCAATGTGGCATTGGTGGTTGGAGCGAGACATGATGTCCCAGATGTGCTCAATTGGATTCAGGTCTGGGGAATGGGTGGGCCAGTCCATAGCATCAATGCCTTCGTCTTACAGGAACTGCTGACACACTCCAACCACATGAGGTCTAGCATTGTCTTGCATTAGGAGGAACCCAGGGCCAACCGCACCAGCATATGGTCTCACAAGGGGTCTGAGGATCTCATCTTGGTACCTAATGGCAGTCAGGTTACCTCTGGCGAGCACATGGAGGGCTGTCTGGCCCCCTAAAGAAATGCCACCCCACACCATTACTGACCCACTGCCAAACCGGTCATGCTGGAGGATGTTGCAGGCAGCAGAACGTTCTCCACGGCATCTTCAGACCCTGTCATGTCTGTCACATGTGCTCAGTGTGAACCTGCTTTCATCTGTGAAGAGCACAGGGTGCCAGTGGTGAATTTGCCAATCTTGGTGTTCTCTGGCAAATGCCAAACATCCTGCACGGTGTTGGGCTGTAAGCACAACCACCATCTGTGGACGTCAGGCCCTCATACAACACTCATGGAGTCTGTTTCTGACCGTTTGAACAGCCACATGCACATTTGTGGCCCGCTGGAGGTCATTTTGCAGGGCTCTGGCAGTGCTCCTCCTGTCCCTCCTTGCACAAAAACAGAGGTAGCAGTCCTGATGCTGGGTTGTTGACCTCCTACGGCCTCCTCCACATTTCCTGATGTACTGGCCTGTCTCCTGGTAGCGCCTCCATGCTCTGGACACTATGCTGACAGACACAGCAAACCTTCTTGCCACAGCTCACTTTGATGTGCCATCCTGGATGAGCTGCACTACCTGAGCCACTTGTGTGATTTGTAGTCTCCATCTCATGCTACCACTAGAGTGAAAGCACTGCCAGCATTCAAAAGTGACCAAACCATCATCCAGAAAGCATAGGAACTGAGAAGTGGTCTGTGGTCACCACCTGCAGAACTACTCCTTTATTGGGGATGCCTTGCTAACTGCCTCTGCTTTCCACCTGTTGTCTATTCCATTTGCACAACAGCATGTGAAATTGATTGTCAATCAGTGTTGCTACCTAAGTGGACAGTTTGATTTCACAGATGTGTGTTTGACTTGGAGTTACATTATGTTGTTAAAGTGTTCCCTTTATTTTTTTGTATATAAGAGACATAAGGTAATATATGTACTGATTCATACCCTCTTAGGGGAAAGCTCTCCATAATGAGTTGTTCCATTTCTAATTTTCTTGACTGTAAGCTTGTGCAATTCAGTGACTGCAGTAAAATCAGTCAAGCCAAGGCAGGTTAAAAAATAAGCTAAATAGCAGGATATAAAGGGGGGCGGGGGAAGAACTAAGAACCGAATTGTCCTCCTTGTGAGAACTGTTGGTTCAAGATTATAGTTTAACTAAACTTAAGTAGGTCAGCTAATAGAATGGGGAATGGATGAAGGATAAAGAAAAGAATGAGGGGAATAACAGGTAGTTGAGTAAAAAATATGTAAAAGTGCAGAGTTTTTGGGTGCAAAAAGGAAAGAGGGACTTGAAAACGTGTTAGAAAGGCTGTTAGCAAGATTTAACTGTGATGAATCTTCTCACCCTTCAGAACAATCTGGCTGGTAGAAGAATCAGCGGGTTTTGTTAAAAAAGTATGAAAGGTATCCAGCTTGTGAAATCTGTGTTGAGGAATTGGTTTCCAAAACCAGGATCAGTTTCTGCGTTACAGGAGAGGCTACACGTGAATTACCTCATTTCTACGTCAGTATGCAAATATAACTTAAGAAAAAGAAAGCTATGGCAAGGTTTGTGCACTTTTGTGCATTTTCGTACTTGTTCTACCTAAGGTACCTGATTTGTACAAGATAGTTATGAATACTAAAATTACTTTTATTATAAAGTTATAGTTACAGAATCTTGCAAGTCTGAATGTGCCTCCCCTTCTCCTGCCTTTATCCTAAAAACAACTAGGGAGGGTCAAGTCCAACATCCTTTTTCAAATTACATTTCCACTCCAAACTCAGAATTCTCTTATCTGACCATTATTCTGGTTACAGTTTTTCTTCCTGTTCCTCAAGGTTATCCTCATAGTCTATTTCCTTCCTACGTTTATGCTTTTTATTATTGTTGTAAATCATACTGTTAAATTGCATGTTTTAGATCATGAATAAGTTTGAAATTTGTAAAAAAAAAAACGTATATTTAGTTGACTAATCCTTCCCTATCAGAGGTGGTATTCAGCAGGTTCTGACCAGTTCTGGAGAACCGAGAGCGGAAATTTTGAGTAGTTTGGAGAACCGGCAAATACCCCGCAAATATTCTCTTCCTCCCAAGTCTCAGCTGATTGGCTGGGTCTTCTTTTGTTGCCCTGCACAGGAGAACTGAGCTGGAAAGCAGTTTAGTGGGGTGGGGAGGGAATGGGATTTTGCAGTAATCTTCCCCCAGGAGTGGGGTGGGAATGGAGATTTTACAATGTCCTTCCCCTGGAATGGGGTTGGAATGGAGATTTTACAGTGGCCTTTCCTTGTCACGCCCACCAAGCTATGCCCACCAAGCCACACCACGCCCATCAAGCCATGCCCATAGAACCGGTAATAAAAATTCTGATTCCCACCACTGTTCCCTATTCAAAATGTCCATACTGCATCTCCCACAGCTTAAACTTTGCATGAACCAGAATGAATATTTTTGCTTTTATCTATTAGTCTGCACAAGCCCATCTGAAAACATAAGTTACTGATGGACCTTATAATCATTAACAGATGACCAGGTACTAACTGAGCAAGACCTGCATTCAAATTTGGGAGTCTAATCTGAAATTAAGAGGCAACTGAATTTAAATCTTGCATTCCTAATCGGATGGTATCGTACAAATAATTTGGGTCTGAAACCTGAAATCACGGGTGGGAAAACAGCAACAGACAAAGGAGACAAACAGATGGGGAAAAGAGAGAAGGAAGTAAAGAATAAATAGCGTCATAAGAAAGCCAGATCAGAAAAGGTGGGGCCTTGATGTTTCCATTGTAGTAATGGGGAGGTGAACCTTTCTGTACCCAGATAGCCCCCGGTCTTACAAACAGAAATTTAGTGATTGTTTGAAGGAACAACAAATCTCCTCATGGTGCTTATACCCCAGTTCCAAAGTTCCGACTGTCCTCACTCAGTGGCCACATGACTGCATGTTGGGCACTTGGCAACAGCCAATATTTCCTGGCATTTGCAGTGTTCCAGCATCACAGGAATGCATTTTACAGTGTTTCCCCCGCCCCACAAAACCCTCATTTACTTGTGCTTTTTGACAAAATGATGGCTTCACTCAATGACCCCGGTGTTTTTGTTTAAGGACCACCACACAAAAAAAAAAAAGGTTATAAAATTAGGTAAGCCACACCGGGGAAAACTTTTTACAACTGTCACAACTGACAGACTTATGGTCGTAAATCAAGAATTACCTGCGATCAGAGAGAAAAGAATAACAGAATTGGAAGGGCCTTGGAGATCTTCCAATCCAACCCCCTGCTCAAACTAGGAAAGCCTATAACATTTAAGACAAACAAATGTCAATCTCTTCTCGTGTTCTTTTGCAGGGAGCTGAAGGCTTTCTTAAAAGGGCAATGCCAAGGGTGGAAATGAAGTCATGCAACGGGATGGTGGATGGATGAAAGAAGTTGAATGGAATGTGAGCTTCTGAAAATATGACTGAGCCCATGATCCGTGTGGTTCACGTAATACCCCTTCCCCAAAGAATATCCCATAATTTAAATCAGGGTGTACAAATCTACGGCTGCACGGGTGGTCCATCACTCTTTCAAATGCTTCTGGCAAATTGCAGTTTTTAATGCGTCAGAAGGCAAGCATTACTAAATGTATGAGGAAGAATGTTAATTGTACTTAATTATTTTCAGTCTGATTAATGTTAATTTAATTTATTCATATGTAGTGTTTGAAGAAGAAGAAGAAGAGATGCCTTTGAAGAAGGCATCCAGCGGCTGCTAGCAAACTCCAACTTAGATCTGAAAGGAAGGTGGGAATGATGAATAAATTCAGGATTGCCCTACCTTGAGAGGAGAAAGAGACTCTTCACAGAATCTTCCACCCACTGCATCCTTACCTGCTAAATAAATAAGGCATATTTCAAATTTACTTCTCAGCATCTTCTGTAAGGAGTACAGATTTAGAGCCTTAAAATACTATGAATAATCCCACTTTAAAAAATTAGTCAAGCACCTTTTTTTGTGCACAATTCCTTAGAAAAAATTAGCAAAGGACAAAAAAGAAAGAAAAAAGAAATTAAGAATTTGGAAGCCATTCAGAAACATGACCACCAACACCTGGATGTACAGCTATAGGTTTTGTTTTTCCAAGAACCTGGGCCAACTCCATGGATTGCAAATCCTTGATCCTGAAAAACCCTGCTTCTCCTTGGAGTGGAGGCTTAAGTATTGTTGATTGTTTTCTAAGTTATTTTTCACTCCTGCCTGGAGAAGCTGAAAGAATGGTTTATTGGAGTGATGCTTAGCTGTGGCCCCTGCTGTGCTTGTAAGAAGAGGGATTTTTTTATCACTTAGGAATACTTTCGGTAGCTTTGTAGATGTCGTGTCTTGCTTCTCACTCACACGGATTCTGATTAAGTGGACAATAACTCAGAGAAGAGCATTTCAGTGATTGCCATAGTTACGTCAAAGGTACTCAGTAGCCCTTTATTGCAGTGGACTGACCAAGTGGGGTGTTTCCATGTTGAGGAACGTCAGGCACGAAAGTCCAGGTGCACACATGAAAGTCGAATTAAACTGATTTATTGCTAATTATTCTTATGCACAGGAATCTTCTCAACTAACAATTAGCACTTGCTTGGGGTTAGATAAGAACATAGAATAACAGAGTTGGAAGGAACCTTGGAGGTCCTCTAGTCCAACACCCTGCTCAAACAGGAGAGTCTAGCTTCTACCTGGGATCAAACTCACAGCCTTCTGACTGTGAGGCGAGAGCTCCACCACTAGGCCACAGAGTCCCCTTCTAGCCAGCCAGATCAGCTGAATCAACCCTGGTGATCAATGAGGTAAGAGATACCGCAGCCAGATTGCCCTCGCATCTCTGTAGGAGATGACCAGCCTGAGGGAGGAGTCACGCATGTCATCAGTCTTGAGTCCCTTAGATCCCACAAGAGATCTTAGTGCAGCCCACCTTGAATTCCACTGACTCTTATCTACCGCCAACTCACTTTGACCATGAGTAGTTCAGAAAGCATTAGAATGTAATAAAGCTGTAGTCATTGGAACCGCCTTGGTTCCTGATGCATTGAACCTGACACTATCTTAGGGCCTCATGTAGCGTGCGGGCTGCAAGTTGGATGTGTCTTTTCGAGGTGGGATAGAACTTACAAAAGGAGGACTGTCCTCCCTAAAGAAGGACAGTCGGTCACCTTAAAAACAGGACTCCTGGGAGGGCGGGGTGGGGGTGGGGCAACCAGGGGTGGGATTTGAGGATTCTCCAAATGGTGCAGAATCTTAGCTAGAGGATCTCCTGAACCCCTGTGAACCCCCAGCAGCCCCCGCCCAACCGGATGTCTTGTGGAAGCACATAAGGAATCAAATGGAGGAAAGCCCAGTAAAGGAGTTTATGCCTCATCAAAAGACAGGAAATATTTGAATATGAGTTTAATTGTCACAGAATTGCTCAACTCAAAATGTAGAAATGCCCACCGTAAAGAAGAATTGAATAATTCCTCATTTGCTTTGCATCGTGATCCATTTTCTTCCAGGCATTTTTCTCAAAATAGTTCTTTTTTTTTGTCTGTGGCGGACAGAAAAATAAGATTTAATTTTACAAATTTATATAATTTAAAACCAACTTGCAAGAAATTACAATACTAAGTTATCCCATTAATAAACTAAAACACCCTCCGAGGGACATCCTTTCCCATCTTTCATGAAATCTCATGAGCCTTTTTCTTGTATGAGCACTTCAGCTATATTTATCTGTCTCTCCTCCCACCCCGACAAAGCTTTGTTCACAGGTCTGGATAACTCAGCATTACAAAAGGAATTCTTAAACCTTGTTTTCTACCTCCGAGCTTGCAAACATAATTAGCAGACTTCTATATAGTGCAGCAGAGTCTTTGGTATAACTTCTGCAAGATCAAATAAAGTAGATATGTTGTTTTAATAAAGCCATCCTGGGCAGGAAAAGGCAGCTGAGAAAGATGTTTGGAAATGGATGACGAGGAAAGAAAATATCATTGAAAAGAATTAATGTGTGGTGGCCTAGCGTTTAGGACACTGGGCTTGTTGACTGGAAGGTTGGCCGTTTGAAACCTGAGCTCCCAGTGGTGGGATTCAATTTTTTTTACTACTGGTTCTGTGGACATGGCTTGGTGGGCGTAGCAGGGTAAGGATATTGTAAAAGCTCCAGTCAGAGGTGGTATTTGCCGGTTCTCTGAACTACTCAAAATTTCCATTACCGGTTCTCCAGAACTGGTCAGAACCTGCTGAATACCACCTCTGCGAGTGCAGCTGTGATGGGTAAGAACCCCTTACCTGGCCTAGCTTCTGCCCATTTAGCAGTTCTAAAGCATGCAAATGTAAATAGATAAGTAACATCAGTGGGAAGGTAACAGCGTTCCGTGTGCATATAGCCATGTTGGTCACATGACCAGAGAAGCATCTTCAGACAGTGGTGGCTCCCTCAGCTAAGAAATAGAAATGAACATCGCTCCCTAGTGTCAGACCTGACTGGACAGGGAAAACCTTTACCCTTTTTTAATTGCACTATATTTCTTAGTGGAATACGAAATTTAATATCACTGAAAGTTGGGGGATGTCCAAATATTTCTCAGGAATGGCTATACATGTGATTGTATCCCATGAGTTCCTGATGAGGGAATCTATTGCATTCATCAGGCATCATAACATAATGATTGTTTGACACATTCAAGCTATCATTTGAGTCTCTTTCAGTCACATATCTGGAGTCTGGGATTTGATACAGGTCAACTCCTTGGGGATCAGCTCCTAGATTATAGCTTTTGAGACTATCACATTTCCTCTTATTTGACAATAACTGCACAATGGTGAACAGGTAAGCCTGAAAACAAGTCACACACCAATAACCTGCCAATTTTTGTCCCCCGGACCCAAGCAACTAAGATCTTAAATTGCCACATGTGAAGAACGTGTCCTCGGTTTATTAAAAGCACTGTGTTACAACTCTAGGCTGCTTCAAGACAGGCAATAGTGCCTGTCATTGCAGTCCAATATGTCCAATATGTTAAAAATATTGCTTAGCAGATATTCCACGTCATTTTCCCAAACTTATGGCTTGCTCGTTTTTGACGGGGTGGTTCAGTGGCTAAGACGTTGAGCTTGTCGATCAGAATGATCGGCAGTTCAGTGGTTCGAATCCCTAGCACCGCGTAGCGGGGTGAGCTCCCGTTACTTGTCCCAACTTCTGCCGACCTAGCAGTTCGAAAGCATGTAAAAATGCAAGTAGAAAAATAGGGACCCCTTTGGTGGGAAAGTAACAGTGTTCTGTGCACCTTCAGCATTTAGTCATGCCGGCCATATGACCACGGAGACGTCTTCGGACAGCGCTGGCTCTTCGGCTTAGTAACGGAGATGAGCACTGCCCCCTACAGCCAGAAATGACTAGCACGTATGTGCAAGGGGAGTCTTTACCTAATTTTTGAAAGAGTGGCTGTGAAGTTTTGGAAAGGCTATAATGAACCATGTTCACCTCTTTACTTTCTCTCCTAAAGTCCTGACCTTTCCTCCCGTAATTTTTTTAAAACTTTTTTTTATTTGAAATGAGAGAAGATATTCCAAATATAAACAAAGGAAGTCCATCACCCTGTTCCAACCCACCAATCTAATTTTCATAGCTTGCAATTAGAGAGAATCTGCAATCGTTGGCATCAATTCCCCCAAATTTTAGAGATGCCAACAATTATATACAGATAGTCCTCGACTTAAGACTACATTTGAGTCCAAAATTCATGTTGCTGAGTGAGACATTTTAAAGTGAAATTTGCCTCATTTTACGACCTTTCTTGCGACAGTTGTTAAATGAATCATTGCCGTTGTTAAGTTTTTAAGTGAATCTGGTTTAATCCATTGACTTTGCTTGTCACCAAAGATGATCACATGACCCTGGGACACTGCAACTGTCATAAATGTGTGATAGTTGCCAACAATCTGAATTTTGATCATGTGATCATGGGAATGCTGCAACAGTCATAAGCGGTGGCGGGATTCAAATTTTTTTACTACTGGTTCTGTGGGCGTGGCTTGGTGGGCTTGGTGTGGCTTGGTGAGTGTGGCAGAGGAAGGATACTGCAAAATCCCCATTCCCTCCCCACCCCACTAACCTGCTTTCCAGCTCTGTTCTCCTATACAGGGCAACAAAAAGAAGATCCAGCCGATCAACGGGGACTCGGTAGGCAGAGAATAGATAGGGGCCGGGGCCAACCAGAGGTGGTATTTACTGGTTCTCTGAACTACTCAACATTTCCGCTATTGGTTCTCCAGAACTGGTCAGAACTTGCTGAATATCCACCTCTGGTCGTAAGTGTGAAAAATGGTCGTAAGGCCCTTTTTTTCAATGATGTTGTAACTTTGAACGGTCACTAAATGAACCTTTGAAAATTGAGGATTACCTATATTGAATGCAATACAGCAATTCTGGCTACACAATATAAATAGCTGTTTCCTTTCCCCTTTTATAAACAAGGTAGGTGGATTAAGGACAGCAGGAATTTTCAGGAACAGCCGTATTCTGGCCACGCAAAGGTATTCCTCGGATGATTATTCAAGCAGAAAAACCTTCTGACTGCATTCAGGTTATACTGAAAATCATCCTGCAGCAATTAGGTTTGTATTGCCTTCACCCCCAAATTTCTAAAGAGGAGGCAGAGAGATTATTGGCTTTAAAACATGAAGAGAACATGCAATTTTAGATGTTCTTTTCAAAGTAAAGATCAAGTATGTGAAAGAAATAACCAAAATCACTTCATAAAAAGCTTGGGAGGGAAATTTAAGTTTGTCCACTTGATTATAGCATATTATTTATTTTGGGCGGGTGGAAAATACATTTCTTGAAAGTATACAAGCTGCACTTCAAAATGTTTGTGCGTTTGTTTATTAAATTTGTAATGCATGCACACACAAACCTCAATCAATAGGTGTCTGAAAGGTTCACAACAATACACAATAATACAATAAAGCATGTACAGTAGTCAAATGTAAACTAAATCCTTTAGAAGTACCTCAATAGATATTAACAGTAAAAATGAACCACCACCGACTGGGTGTGTTTGAGTGAGCATATCCATACAGGTGATATTTAAAAAAAAACACACATTTAAATAAGGATTGCAATGTCATTTCAAAAGATTTAACAGGTGGGCCTGCCAATACAGCATATGCAAGCCTGAGTCAGTGTATGAAAGATAGATATTTATACACTTATATTTGGGGTCTGGAAATAAGTAGAACTAAATCTCATCATCATCCAGGTCCAGGAGAACATTATCCCCTTCTGATTCCGACAGAAGGTGTATCCGTCCCCACCCGCTCCACCAGCAGCTACTTCCTGTTATAGCCATTCAGCATAATCACATCATGGAGGAAAAACAAGCTACCAACTTCTCTCTGTGGTCTGGTTCCTGTTATGTCTTGGGGACCGGTTGGGGTTCCAACCGGGTCCGTTCTTTAAGCAGGAGCACCACCCGCTCCTATTGGCTGGCACCGTTTGACAGCCGGCTATATAAAGCCGGCTGTCAAGCCAAGCCAGCCGTTGTTCGCTAGCTAGTCTGCCTGTTAGCTGGCAGACGCGACAACCATCGTTCTTTGAATAAAACCTTGTTAATTGTATGCCCTGGTCTAAGCCTCTCCTTTCCTTCAAACCACAACACTGGCGACGAGGGTGGGATCGGAAGGCTAGTCAAGAGCATTTTGCTCAAAGAACGAAAGCCGCAGCCGTTTGTTTACCGAGCCTCGGACTCAGAATCCTGTCATTGGGAAGTGAAAGTGCGAGCGTTAGAGCCGCTCAGGTTAGAATCGCCGCGGTTAGCGAAGGCCGGGTGCTGTCAGTGAGAGTCGCGAAGGTTAGAGCACCACGGCTAGTGAAAGTCGGGCGCTGAAGCCGCAGCCGCCCGCGCTCGCAAAAAAGGGCGCGAAAATTCAAACGGCTGTCACTGAGCTGCAGTCACTAGAGCAAGCTACGGCGCTGAGAGCCTCAGCCGCCACAATCACAAAAAGGGCGCGAATTCTAATTGCTGTCACTAACTGAAGCCACTAAAGCGAAGTTACGGCGCCGAGAGCCTCAGCCGCCACAACCACAAACGGGCGCGAAATTTGAATCGCTGTCAGTTACGGCGCTGCAGCCACAGCCGCCAAACGCCGCAAAGAGCGCGAAAATACAAGCACCTCATTGAAAGCTGAAGTCACTGAGCGAGCCTAGGGCGCTGTAGCCACAGCCGCCAACGCTCACAGTTAGCATCAAACCAAGACCACAAGCACCAAGTGAGGCAGACCAGTCTACCAAGAGACTGAGGGGTCCAAAAATGAACGTCAACTCAGCATTCCCACCATTCAAACCCAATGAGGAAAAGTGGGATTCGTATAAGAATCGCTTCAACCACTTTATCGATGCCATCGGATTGGCTGATGCTATGGAACAGAGGAAGAAATCCTACTTCCTCAGCTACTGTGGGGCTGCAGTCTACGACACCGCCACAGCACTCCTGGCCCCACGAGAGATCAGGAATGTCCCATGGCCAGAGTTGATGGAAACGCTTTCCAACCACTACTCACCAAAACCGTCCCAGATTGCTAGACGCTTCGCCTTTAGAATGAGGAAGCAAGCCGAGGGGGAATCCATCAATCAATACATGGCAGCCCTGAGGACAGCAGCTCTACACTGTGAGTTTAAGAACTATTTGGACGATATGCTGCTCGACCAACTCGTCTGTGGGGTGAGGGATCTAAAGCTCCAGAGGCGTTTGCTGGCCAGAAAAGACCTAAACCTCTCCCAGGCAGTTGAAGAAGCCTTGGCTGCAGAACTTGCAGCCCAGTCCACAGCTGAGATCCAGGGCACTGCACCCAAGCCCAGCACTTCCTCCGTGCACTCTGAAGAAGCGTTGAGTGAGGATGACCCTGCAGAATACTCCGATGTGCATCGTCTCAAGCCGATGAGACAGCCGCAGGTAGGAGCGAGGCAAAGAAACAACAGTGGCCCAAAACAAACTCTTTTGTGCCTGACCTGTGGAGGTTCCCATTCCCGGGCATCTTGCAGGTTCAGAAACGCCACCTGCCACAACTGTCACAAGAAAGGTCACCTCGCAAGAGTCTGCCAGGCAGCGCGCACTTCTCCACAAAAATCTCCTTCTTCTCCTGTTTCCCAAAGGCAAGTAGAAAACTGCTATACTTGCTACCAAGCTAACCACACATTTTACACCCCCAATAAAATTACACTTTCTGTTTTATTAGAAGGTAATCCCTGCCGCATGGAGGTAGACACGGGGTCAGCGCTCTCAATCATTTCATGGGACACGCTTAAGAAGATCCAGCCCAGACTGACAAAGAACCAGCTTCAAAAGTGCCATCTCACCTTGAGAGACTACCAAGGAAAGAACATCCCCGTCCTCGGGAAAGGCAAGTTCCTCGTTAAATTCCAAGCCTTTAAAGGCCATTTGCCTTTAGTGGTTGTTAATGGTGCCCTCCCTAGTCTTTTGGGGTTGGATTGGTTCCCCTCTCTCGGCCTTAGTATAAAAGGAGTCCATGCTGTCTCAACTTCTGATGTTGACTCCTTATTTACAGACTTCTCTGACGTTTTTAGTAGTGAGTTAGGCTGCTATAAGGGCACTCCCATCTCCTTCTCAGTAGACCCACAGGCAGTCCCCGTTCGCTTAAAACCACGTAGAGTACCTTTCGCCATCCGCCCCAAATTGGACGCGGAACTAGACAAACTACTCAAACAAGGGGTGATTGAACCCACTGATTTCACTAAGTGGGAGACCCCCATAGTCACCCCACTAAAAAAAGACGGTAATCTAAGAATTTGTGCTGATTACAAGACGTCAATCAACCGTTATCTACAGGTTAGCGCATATCCTGTCCCAGTCATTCAGCACCTGTTACACACATTCGAACCTGGCACCATTTTCGCCAAACTGGACATGTCACAGGCATACCAACAGTTCCCTGTGGATAATCAAACAGCTGACTTACAGACCATAGTTACACACAGAGGGGCATTCAGATGTAAGCGTCTCCAGTTTGGCGTAAGTGTAGCCCCAGGTATTTTTCAATCACTGATGGAGCGAATTCTCCAAGGTCTCCCTGGCGTAGTGCCATATTTCAATGACATCTTAGTCTCAGCCAGGGACAGACCCCAACTCATCCAGAGAGTCAGGGCAGTATTAGAGAAGTTCAGGCAGCATGGCCTCAAACTAAAACGGGAGAAGTGTACCATTGCCACTAGACAGGTGGACTTTCTAGGATACAGGCTAGACGCCTCAGGCATCCACCCGGTGGAATCTAAAGTCAAGGCCATCCACGAGGCACCCACGCCTACCAACAAAACCGAGTTACAAGCCTTCCTGGGGTTATTGAATTTCTACGCTTCATTTCTCCCACACAAGGCGTCAGTCGCTGAGCCATTGCACAGACTCTTAGACAAAAACACACCATGGCACTGGGGACCCAAAGAAAACCAGGCATTTAAGGCAGTCAAATCTCTACTCACCTCTGAGGCTGTCTTAATCCAATTTGACCAACGCCTCCCCTTGGTCCTAGCCGCAGACTCATCCCCTTTTGGGATAGGAGCTGTCTTAAGTCACAGGCTCCCCAATGGCTCCGAGGCACCAATTGCCTTCTTTTCAAGAACCTTCTCAGCGACTGAACGTAATTACAGCCAAATTGATAAGGAGGCCCTGGCTGCAGTAGCAGCAGTCAAAAAATTCCACGAATTTCTATTCGGGCACCAATTCGAACTCATTACCGATCACAAGCCACTTCTAGGATTATTATCAGGGGACAAGCAAACCTCACAGATATTGTCGCCCAGGATGACCAGATGGACCTTATTCCTGGCGGCTTACTCGTACAAACTGGTCTATCGTCCCGGAAAAAATCTAAACCACGCTGATGCCCTCAGCCGCTGTCCCTTGCCAGCCCCAGTCGAGGACCCAGCTCCTGTGCATGCCATTTTTGACGTAAACGAGCTCAAGCTGCCAGTGACTGCGGACGACATCGCCTCACATTCCAAAAAGGACAGAACAATCGCCCAGGTTCTGGACTGGGTAGGGAGGGGGTGGCCGGAAATTAACTATCCAGTTGATTTCACCCCATTTAAAACTCGCCAGCAGGAGCTCTCTAAGTTGCAGGGATGCCTATTGTGGGGTACCAGAGTCGTCATCCCAACCACCCTTCGCATACCCATCCTGAAGGTGCTACACGAGGGCCATCCAGGCATCGTTCGGATGAAGGCGTTGGCTCGCAGTTACGTCTGGTGGCCCGGGATGGACGATCAGATCGCCAAGTGGGTAAGCTCGTGTCGACCCTGTCAGGAATCTAGGGCAGCCCCGCCAACCGCCACACCCACTAAGTGGGAAAGTGCCAATGCCCCGTGGTCACGGCTTCACATCGACCTGGCCGGGCCAATGCACGGCAAGACCTTCTTGGTGGTCGTGGATTCATATTCAAAATGGATAGATGTGGCCTTACTTCCCACGACCACCACCCAGGCAGTTGCTAAAGCCCTGACTCGCCTTTTCGTAACTCACGGACTTCCTGACACACTGGTCTCCAATAATGGCCCCCAGTTCACCTCGAACGAATTTAGCAGGTATGTCACCAATCTGGGCATCAGACACGTCCTCACGGCCCCTTTCCACCCTGCTAGCAACGGGTTGGCTGAAAGGGCAGTCAGATCGGCCAAGGAGGCGTTGGCCAGGTTTGGCCAAGAGGATTGGCATTCTAAACTGTCTCGTTTCCTCCTAAGCCAGCATACCACACCGTGCACAGTTACGAACAAATCCCCGGCCGAGCTGCTGATGGGGAGACGCCTGAGGACTACTTTAGACAAGCTGCACCCCCACTACTGTCCAGATACCCCTTTGGAGTCTGACAGTCTGGCCAGGGATTTCGCAATTCAGGACCTAGTATTTGCTAGGAACTACGCGGGGGACCCACTGTGGGTGCCAGGGAAGGTCGTGGCTGTCACAGGTCCGAGATCTTATCGGGTCCAGCTTGAAGACGGTTGTGTGTGGCGAAGGCACCTGGACCAGCTGCGGAGACGACGGAGCAGCCTGACCAGCCCAGACCCGTCTCCACCAGACGAGTCTCAGACTCCACACCAAGGTCCAGCCGAGGATTCCCAGAGAGACCAACCATCTCCAACGGAGCAGAGGGAGCAGGCAGTAGACCGGGACTGCCAGCTGGGGGCGCCATCGTTTCTCCCGGCGAAGGCACCCGCCATTCGGGCAGAGACTATCCTCCAACCCAGCCCGAAGGCAGAGACTTTTCCCAGGTTCCAGTTCCTGCACCGAGCCTAGCTCGCCCCCCTACGTACTCTGACCAGGACTCCTCGAACTTGTCATCGCCCAGTGACTCTCCTAAGTTACGTCGCTCTGGTCGCCAACACAGACCACCGGCGTATCTCAAAGACTATACGTGTTCCCATCTAGGGGGAAGGGGTGTTATGTCTTGGGGACCGGTTGGGGTTCCAACCGGGTCCGCTCTTTAAGCAGGAGCACCAGCCGCTCCTATTGGCTGGCACCGTTTGACAGCCGGCTATATAAAGCCGGCTGTCAAGCCAAGCCAGCCGTTGTTCGCTAGCTAGTCTGCCTGTTAGCTGGCAGACGCGACAACCATCGTTCTTTGAATAAAACCTTGTTAATTGTATGCCCTGGTCTAAGCCTCTCCTTTCCTTCAAACCACAACAGTTCCGCTTTCATAGATTCTTGCGGTTTTGCAGGAAAATGCATCTGTTAATATAGGGAATGTTCCCTGTCTAAATCTAAATCATCTTTTACGCCACTTTCCCTTATCTGGATAGCGGAATTACACACCGGACATGATCCTTCTGGATTTCCATCCCCAATTAAGCACAGCTTTCATTCTTCAATCTTGCTCCAAGAACCCAGAATTGCTGAAACAGAGACTTTACATAAAAGCGAATTCTTGGTAAAGCAGTCTGAATCAAACTGTTCAGTGTGATGCCGGCAGAGAAATGTGAGAAACAAACTGTCCAGTAATGATAGGCGGCAGAGAAATGTGAGAAACAAGTAAAATAAAATAAATTACATTACTTAGAGAAGACAGCCTTTGTTTTTCATAAATGCAGAGCTGTGTGAGAGGCTTAGAATAACTTTATTGTCATTTTAAATGTACACTAATCGGCATACATGAAAATGAAATTTCACTGCATACAGCTCCCAATCTTGCAAATTTACCATATGGATGATAAGATTTACATGAACTGCAAGCAACCTGGGAGGAAAAAATGACTTGGGCTATGATGGTACGGAGAAATGCTTCAGATCTAATCCTCAAGAAATGTTCTGGTTCCCATGGGATCATAGCATCGGTCTGCAACATGTGTTCAATATACAATTCTGTTCTTGCAGTTCTTCACAACTGCTTTAAAGTGTCACTGAGAGAGCTCCATCAAACAACCAATGCCCTTTTCTTTCTCTTTGCTCCTCTCTGGCCTCTCTGGTTCTTTTGTTTTGTGCTGCTTGCCTATTTTTCTCTATTGTTTTTTTTAATGTTTTAACAATTGTAAACCATCCAGGTTCATTGGACGTTTGGGCAGCGTATCAATTTAATATACTAGTTACGATTAACCAAAGCCATAATATGAGCGTTTTTGCAAAACTCCCCCGGCCTAGAAAAAAGAAAGAAAGAAAGAAAACTATTCTTTCCAAAATCAGGGAGATGCGAGTGGAATGAAGTTGTCTACACAATCTGTCTACTCCCCCCAGGGTCAGTGATTGCTGAGAGGTGGCCTTTAAGAATGACAATTTTGGGCAGGGAGAGCTGACAGATCTGGGTGGCAGATCTCATTTCCTTGTGTCAAGGGGTGTGACTTTTAAGCATCACTGCTGTCGACCAAAATGCTCATTAGCAACCATCAACCCGGATGACTGACGTTGGTGCCTCGTCCCCCTTCCCCTTCCCCGGATATCATGACTGAGTTGATTTATCCAACTCAGAGTTGATTTACCCAACTGCTGGTGCTTTTCTACTTCGAAACACTCTATTTGTACAAACTGAATATTCAGGGGCCGTTCCGAGAGCAGCCGGAGTGAGAGTGCCTCTCCCTGTGATGTCCTCCACACAGACAAGGGGGGCCGGGGGGGAGGGACGACTCAAGATGGGAAGCAGCGCAGCCGCAGACAGATCACCCATGGATCACATCTTGGCAGGCCTTTCAAATCCACGAAATACATGCGTGGGTGGTAACGCATGGCTGCCATTGGGTGATCTTGAGAAAGCAATGCAAAGCTGGAGCAAGTTCATACGGTTAGTCCTCGGCTTACAACCACACATTGAGCCCAACATTTCTGTTGGTAAGTGAGACATTTGCTCAGTGAGTTTTGTCTCATTTTGCAGCCCATCAAATGGGTCGTTTCACCTGCGGGCTCAGTCAGGCTCAGATGAATGGGATGGTCCTTGATGCAGCTTCATGAGCTTTCCAAAGGAGGTGGCCACTTTTACACTCTGAGGAACGGTGTACCGCTTGCACTGATGTGCTTTGTAAAATGAACAGGTCAGGTGCCCTCCATTGCTTTTATAAACATACCTTCAGTTTTATGTTATACATTCTCTACATATTAGTTCTACTCAGGGTTGGGATGCTGCCGGTATAACAGCCGGTTCGGTGATCACGCCCTTCACGCGCGTAAACAACAATGCAAAAATCCTTACAGGCTATGTTACTTCAGGGCAGTGGCAGGATTCATATTTTTTTTCTACAAGTTCTGTGGGGGTGGCTTGGTGGGCATGGCAGGGGAAGGATACTGCAAAATCCCCATTCCCTCCCCACCCCACTAACCTGCTTTCCAGCTCTGTTCTCCTGTGCAGGGCAACAAAAGAAGACCCAGCCAATCAGCTGGGACTCAGGAGGCGGAGAATAGATGGGGGTGGGGCCAGTCAGAGGTGGTATTTGCCGGTTCTCCAAACTACTCAAAATGTCTGCTTCCGTTTCTCCAGAATTGGTCAGAACCTGCTGAATACCATCTCTGCTTTGGGGGAGTAACACAGCTGAGGAGCAGCAACCAGTTCTTCTGCGCTGATCAGCTGGGATGATAAAGGTAAGTACAGCGCAAGGGTGGGCAGGCGGGTCCACATGATCATCGGAGCAAACTGGTTCGCTCCCAGCTGATCTTTGGAGCTAGGGGTTCGTCTGAACCAGTCCAAATTGGCAGAATGCCACCCCTGGTTCTACCTTTCTTCCAAGGAATTCAGAATAGCTAAAATAGTGACTGATATTAAGGAATCTTACAGTTTCCTAACTGAACAGGGTTTTTTCTTTAATTTAAACTTCTTGTTTCCCTCTTTTATATCCATCTACACATATGCACACACTCACAGGCAAGAAAACTATCCAGCTTGCAATAATTTGCAACTCAAATTATTCAGTGCAGGCAGCTCAGCATGTCCCTAGGTATAAACTAAATACTCTTTTATATCCATTGAAAGAAAGGCTATTGCAATAATAGCTATAATTTCCAGAAAACATTTTTAGTAAATTACAGTAGACAACAGCACAATTTTCTACATTCAGCACATTGGCTGCCAACCTTAATTTGTTTGTGTTTGAGAAACCAACCTCTTTCCTCCTGCTCATTCTCTCCATTCCAGAAGTGACTTGAGGGATCCATCAATTTGATTGGCATTTTCTTTCAAATAACTGCTACCTGTAATTTTTTTTTTTTTTTTACCAAGGAAAGGCCAGATGTCCAATTTTCTCGTTCACTGTACTGCTGAAAGCCTTCTGAATGCTACTAATTTTTTTAAACCAAAAGTTAAAGCTACCTTATCACCTCAAGCCATTGTAGGAAGTTGCCAAAGCCAGTGCACATGTTTAAATTCAGCAAGGTAGCTGTTTAGATGTCCTTAGGTTATAGCTTTGCTTATCTCTCCCATCGTTCCAATGCAGCCCAGGTGTCCTGGATTATGCCTGGCAGATACTTGATGAATCTCACTAGTTTAGAATCCACAGACAGGAAGTAGGGAATGCAAAAAGCATTATTTATTTATTGAAGCTTTTCTGCAGGAGTTACAATTGCAGAGGAATTTAGCTCTGGCTTTGAAAAAGTAGTAGGAGAGGTGAACACATTTACTCATTCCCTGAGAAAGTTCCAAAATAGTCATGCTTTTAAAAAGGGCAGTGAAGGTTTTGGACGGGCTTTCAAGATTCTGTTAGTTTTATTAAGATTGTATTATTAAGATAACAGAAGAATAGGTACATTCAATTCAATAGGTGAATGCCTGGAATGCACTACCTGACTCTGTTGTTACATCCTCTAACCCCCCCACCACTCCTTTAACCTCAAACTATCCACTATTGACCTCACTCCATTCCTAAGAGGTCTGTAAGGGGCGTGCATAAGTGCACCATCGTGCCTACTGTCCCTGTCCTATTGTCCCCATTTATTCATACCTAATTCCTGTATTCTTACTCATGTTTATACTTATATCTATTATCTTGTAAGCGATTGACAAATCAAATAAATAAAATAAAATAAAAAATACATTTAAAGTAGTGCTCCTGGAATCCTTGATGTCAGTCTGCCAGAATTGGTGAAATTTAGAAACCAACATTACCGAAAGAGTCCTTCCAACTGAAATTCACATCAAATGCAAAGAGGAGGAGGAGGAGGAGGAGGAGGAGGAGGAGGAGGAGGAGGAGGTGGTTTCACATGAAAAAAGGATAATGAACCAATTAAGAACAATGGACAAAAGGGATGAATTAGATTATTGACATTCTTCAATATTGAAAGCTTTTGCACAACATATTTCATACTGGTAACAGGGATGAAAGCTTCAAAAGCTCAAATTTGCTATTGATTTTAATATGCTGCATGAATGAAAGTGAGGAGCTTTTTCACAGCATCACATCGGCCAATAAACATGGACTCTTTATTATGATTTAGAAATGAAGCATCAGTTCATGGAATAACATCAAAAAGCTTCACCCATGGGAACAAATTCAAAAGGCAGACTTTAGCTGAAAACCTCATAATGACAGTTTTGGGCGACGCAGCTGATGTTATTCACAGGGATTTCCTTGAATTTGGCACCACTATCAACTCAGAGTACTACCCTGCAACACACACAATTTTGAAACAACTAGTCGGTGGAGTTCAGAAGCTCAAGAAGGAAACTTTGTTGTAATATGGCAAACAAGGCATTGTGTGTTGGCAATTGAGAACTTGGGTCTCACCTCCTTAACCCATTCACCATACAGTCCAGATTTGGCACCATGTGACTTCCACATTTTACCAAAATTGAAGGAGTATCTCGGTGAGCATCCCACTGAAGCACTTGAAGAAATGAATTGGCAGGATTGGCTGAAAGGATAAAATGTGGAGCTCCTTGATGACGGGTTGAAGAAGCTTATCCATCATTGGCAGGAATGGCAGTGAAGGGTGCTAAGCATGTAAAAAGCAAATGCGGGTAACAAAAGAGTTCATTTCAAGGGTTATTTTCCTTTTTCCTTTATTGAAATATCCGTATTTAAACTAATGTTATGGAAGTAGAGAAACTGCTTCTTATCAAACCTTCATAGTTTACAAACAGGTTGACCATCTAAAAACCAAAACATACCATATCAATGTAGATAATGGTCCAGGTAGATCCTTAGACCAAATAACTCAGAACAAAGCACAACTCGTAACATCTTCTACCAAGAAAGTTCCTTACTTCCCTTGAGCATTGATAGACTAATTCATGAGCTTATCTTGATGTGGTTGCTCAAACCACTTCTTCCTTTACATTATCTAGCAATTGGGGCTACTGCAAAAGATTTATTAGCCACAACTCAACCCTGACTATGTTGTGATAGACACATGAGAAGGAAACTTTGGGGGTTAGAAACAGAACCACTCTCTTATTTGTCACCCAAGCGTTGTTTTTTTTGGAAACAGAACAAATTGTTTACTTGACAAATGGACACCCAGAAGCACATTAACAATAAAAAATGACTCTCTTTGGAGAGAAATGAACAAATAAAATTATTTGGGAGTAAATAAAAATTATTTGGGAGTAAAGAAAACAAAAATTAAAATGCAACTTGAACTAATTAGGAGCATAAGTAAATGAAAGTAATATCAGTCACAACCAGGAAATGGAGTTTGTCTTAAGCATATATCTTAATAACCTTAATAAGGCTGTGGTTGAGGACAGGACATAATTAGACAAGCTGAGATCAACCATATCATTTTGATTAATTTCTCTTGATAACTATGAGTGATTTCCAGTTTCATTTGTACTCAGGATATTCCCATATATCCAGATGAGAGCAACTAAACCTCATTCAATTCAGCTAGCAAAAAAATGTAGCTTGACACTTGTTTATTTATTAAACATCAACAGACATTTTTTTTAAAAAAAAGTTAACTGGAAAATTGGCAAGCAAAAGCAAAAAAGGACATGATGAACAGGCAATTCATATTATCAATACATTTCTAGCTAGATATACCAAAAGGCACAGAATTTTCCAGAGCCGTTAGAAGAAATATTGTGGGCAATTAAGATGGATATTCTCAAGGGAAATCACCTTTGCTTATTCTGTTCTTAATTTATGTACAAACAAAAGAGATGGAAAATGGGACACCACGTGATTTCACCTCTATTCTGCACTCTAA
Source organism: Pseudonaja textilis (assembly GCF_049901715.1). Taxonomy (NCBI): domain Eukaryota; kingdom Metazoa; phylum Chordata; class Lepidosauria; order Squamata; family Elapidae; genus Pseudonaja; species Pseudonaja textilis. The sequence goes on from NC_141990.1 coordinate 206,662,980, forward strand.
AGGAAACGATTTGGCGAATGGATTCATGTATCCAATACATCTGCCACTGACGCATTCATTTTAAAGTTTATTTAAAATGCCCATATTGCGACACAGCAACTCTGGGCAGCTTACAATATTAAATAAATGCAATATTTTCTCACTCTGTGAATGCACTGGGGGGGAGGGGCTGAGTTGGCAGGCAGCATCTCTCTCTCTCTCTCTCTCTCTCTCTCTCTCTCTCTCACACACACACACACACACACACACACACACTCCGCTGCAGGATTGGGCAGGCAACCCTTTTCAGTGGAAGGGAGGGTTGCACACCTATACACACAAACACTTTTTGTTTTAATTGTTAAATTGTGTTAACGGCAGGCAATTGCCAGGACAAGTAATCTTATTTCATTTTCTAGGTTACTGAATTACATAGACACATAGTTGGAGTCAAAGGCAGCGGCGGGGTGTGTAGTGAATAACACAGAGTTGTATCGGGAGCCTTAGGGATGTCTTCAGGTGTTTGTTTTCCAGGACTCTTTCCTCGTGTAACCACAGTCAGGAATAAATCAGCAGCTTCTCCATTACAGCCTTGGCGTTTTTTGCATGGATTGATATAACTTTCTGCAGCTGTGATTTCCACATTCAGCTCATTTTATATTCTCTGCATGAGGAGGAGCATATCCTCAACTTACAACACTTTGTTTAGTGACTGTTCGAAGTTACAACGGCATGTAAAAAAAAGTGACTTCTGACTATTTTTCACAGTTACGATCTTTGCAGCATCCCAAGGATCGTTTGATCAAAATGCAACTCCTAGGCAACTGGTTCATTATGACCTTTGCTGAATCCCTTTTACAACCTTCTGACAAGCAAAGTCAATGGGGAAGCCAGATTCCCTTAACCATTGGGGAACTATCTTACCAACTGCCGTGATTCACTTAACAACCGAGGCAAGAAAAGTCACAAAATGGGGCAAAAAAGTCCCATTCTGACATGGAATGCAGTATCAGCTGGCAGGTTTAACTGCTACCTCTGAAATCTGAACGCTTCACCATAGCCTAAAAGAAAGCCAAAAACCCCAAAAGGAGCTGCAAAAGAAACCTCACACAAATATTTGGAAGGAACCTAAGGAGTGTGTTATGCTACACACTCCTTGTAATGTAATGATATGATTCCTAATATCTGTTGCCGTTCAACAGGTCATGCCTTAAATTGCTTAATGTCCCTCAGAGATGGAATGAATTGACTGGATATTGCTTTCAAGCAGAACAGAAATATTTGCATTGTCACTTCATTTTTGCACCAGAGTTTTTCATTCTTCTTTTAACTCGAAAAGTGAACTAACTGGTGCTTGTAAAAAGCTGTATATGTTGACGTGTGCAATTCTTCCCCTTCTGAGCAGAGGTGGTATTCAGCAGGTTCTGACCAGTTCTGGAGAACCGGTAGGAGAAATTTTGAGTAGTTTGGAGAACTGGCCAATACCGCGTCTGACTGGCCCCGCACCCATCTATTTGCTGCCTCCCAAGTCCAAGCTGATCGGCTGGGTCTTCTTTGGTTGCCCTACACAGGAAAACGGAGCTGGAAAGCAGGTTAGTGGGGTGTGGAGGGAATGGAGATTTTGCAGTATCCTTCCCCTGCCATCAGGGGTGGGATACAACAGGGTTAACTACTGGTTTGGGATTTACGAGCTTCCCTGCATGCTGTGAGCCGCATGCCTGTAAATCGTCATCAGCATGCTGTGTGCAGAGACGCAGCCTTTGAAACAGCCCTCTTTTCCTGCTTTTTTAACTTCAGCTGCTCTTTCGGCAGCTGAAGTTGAAAAATCAGGACATAAAGATCAGGTAAGAGCCCCGGTGGGTGGGTGGGCAAATACATCAGCAGACATAGAACCGGTTCTATGTCTGCTGCTCTTCAGAGCTACCGGTTCTACAGAGGTGGACAGAACCGGTAGAAACCCACCCCCGCCTGCCATCAAGCCACGCCCACAGAACCAATAGTTAAAAAAAAATTGAATCCCACCACTGTGCATGACTCTTGTATAGATCGAGGGAGAGGTGATGTGAGTCCAGTACATCTTGAGATTGATTATTAGACCAAAGTCTAGTTAGTGCCAAAGGGAGGTGAGAATGAAGAGCGTTAACTAAGTGGAGAAGCAGGGAATTTTGGTAATGAAAGGTGGCCACTGGAAAGAGAGGAACATAACGCAGGAGCCCATGGAAAGAAGGGATGTCCTAAATATTAAGGTGGCACCAGTGATCATCATCAAGCCTTGTATCCACTTTACAGGTGACATGCTTGCTCTGGTGATTCATACAAAAGAGATCTTCGTGACCTTTGTTTAAAAAACTTTTTTGACAGGGGGAGGGGGAGGAGAGAAGGTAGTGCTGAGCAAGTGAATGAAAAAATAGAGACTTTTCTGCTTGAGAACTATTTCTGAAATGTAATGACACGGGGGAATGACATTCAAACGTTTTAAAATGTACTTTGTATTTTAAGCATTTTTTTAATTCTCAGAATTACACTAATTAAAGTTCTAAGGCAAATATTAATACCATATAAATATGAGGTATCTCCAGAGGTCCATCATAATCAAAGATGTCTGAGTATCATTAAACTCGAGCTTTTTGGAAACAACTGATTGAGGATTCAAGAGGTGTGACAGCATCAACCTGGGAACGAAAAGGATTCCAATGATAGTATTCAGGTTTTATTCAAAGAGATTTTGCAGTATCCTTACCCTGGAGTGAGGAGGGAATGGAGATTTTGCAGTATCCTTCCCCTGCCACGCCCACCAAGCCACGCCCACAGAACCGGTAGTAAAAAATGTTGAATCCCGCCACTGGTCAGAAGGCACTATTTCTGAGCTAGGGGAAGTGGAATAAAATTTATTGGATCCATAGGCTGACTCATGGGCTCCTTTGTTCAGCACAGGTAGTCCCCAACTTACAACTATTTGTTTAGTGACTGTTATAACACCAGTGAAAAAAGGGACCTAAGACCGTTTTTCATACTTACGACCATTGCAGCATCCCCACAGTCACGCGATCAAAATTCAGACGCTGGACAACTGTCACACTTATGATGGTTGCAACGTCCCCCGGTCATAGGGTCACTTTTGGGGGGAAGCCAGATTCACTTAAGAACCGTGTGACTAACTTGAAAATGGCAGTGACTCACTACACAACTGTGGCAAGAAAGGTCATAAAATGAGGCAAAACTCACATTAAATATCTCACTTAGCAACAGAAATGTTGGGCTCGAGGATTACCCGGATATACGCAATTGCTTCCTGGATGAAAAGACGTTTTCCTGGTTTTGTGTACCTATTTCCTATCCCAATATTTGAAGGGCTTCCACAAGGAAGAGGGAGTCAACCTATTCTCCAAAAGCATCTGAGGGCAGGACAAGAAGAAATGGATGGAAACTATTCAAAGAGAGAAGCAACCTAGAACTAGGGAGAAATTTCCGGACAGTGAGAACAATTAAATCAGTGGAACAACGGGCCTCCAGAAATTACTGGTGAATGCTCCAACACTGGAAGTTTTTAAGGAAAGATTGGATAAACATTTGTCTGAAATGGAATAGGACAAACCTATGGGATGCGTGCTGGAAGTGGCACACAGAGCCATTTCCCCCAGCACGCGAGAGCTCGCCTGGAAGAGCCCCACTGTGCATGCTCATGCGCTGCTGCCACCTGACAGCTGATTGTCGGGTACCTGGCACACATGCACATAGGGTGCATAGGAGACATGTGTGCATGTGCAGAGATGTGCAGTGCATGTGCAGAGACGTGCAGCGTGAAGCAAGGGGATTGCATGCACATGCGCAGATGCATGGTGCACAGCGGGGGAATTGCACATGCATGCGCAGACAAGCAGCACACAGCAAGGGGATCACCTGCACATGTGCAGACACGCGCACATGTGCACATTGCGGGGGGGATCGCGCATACATGTGCATGGGGGATGGCGGGGCCAGCACACATTGCCTTCTGAGTGCTGGCCTGTGAGTGCGAGCACAATTATCGGCATGGGAGCCAAAAAAGGTTTGCCACCACTGGTATAGGGGGTTGGACTAGAACAGGGGTGTCAAACTCGATTTCATTGAGGGCCGCCTCAGGGTTGTATTTGACCTCGGGGAGCCAGGGTGGGTGTGGCCAGAGTGGGCATAGCCAGCTTGAAGTCACTCGTGTCAAGGGCGCCTGTGGTGGTGAGACTGCTCTGCCAGCAAAAATGGGCTCCTGAGCTCCGTTTTTGACTGCGGCAGCCTCCTGCCCCCTCTGCCAGTGAAAACGGAGCTCATGGGAGCACACGCAGCCCACTTGAGCTCCCTTTTCACTGGCAGAGGCACCGTGTGTTGGTCCTTTGTTATTTCCAGGGTGTCCCTATGGGACAGATCTAAGCACCCTGCAGGCCACATTTGGCCCATGGGCTTGAGTGAAACCCCTGGACTAGAAGATCTCTAACAGATAGCGGATAATCAGAGTTGGAAGGGACCTTGTCGGTCATCTAGTCCAACCCCACCGCCCAAGCGGGAGACCCTACACCATTTCTGACAGACGTGAGTCCAATCTCTTCTTGAAAGTCTCAAGCAATGGCATTCCCACAACTTCCGAGGGCGAGCTGTTCCATTGGTTGATTGTTCTCACTGTCAGAAAGTTTATCCTTATTTCCAGGTTAAATCTCTCCTTGTTCAGTTTCCATCCATTATGGAAACTGAACAAGGAGAGATTTAACCTGGAAATAAGGTCCCTTCCTACTCCGTTGTTGTTATTCTTTGGAGGAAGAGATCTCCTGTGAAGTAAGCGCCATTTACTTCTTTTGAAAAATTTGCATCTCTTGTATTTCTACCAAATGATGTTCCAGAAACTTTTGGGAACGAAGTCCAGGTGATACTCCAAAGGTTTTAAAACAAAACCTTTGACTGAAAAAGTGAAACTGACATCAATTCCTATCCTAGAGGAAATAATTTAAGACTGTCTCTTCCACTTCAAAAGAAAGCCTGCACAGAAAAAAAGTTAATCTCCCTCTATTACCGTATTCTTGGCAAATCTAAGGCAACTCACTCATTTAAATGTCAGTAAGCATTTAAAATGGAGGAAAAGGCTAATTCTAACTGTCAATAAATACAGTATCTGGATTTTGTTTCTCCATTCTATAATTGTTTGATTGTTATATATCCTACTTGAAATCAACACTTCATGACTGAGAGGTCTACAGATAGTCTTTGACTTACATTTGCAATGAACCTGGCAATTAGAGTCGTTAAGTTGTCACCATCTAAAGTGGGCCATTCTCCAACTAGGCCCAGTTTTATGACTTTCACTGCATTGACTGTTAAGCAAGTACAGCCGTTGTAAAGTGAACACCGTGGACATTAAGTGAATCCATTGTTCACTCTGGGAGTTTTTTTCCCTAGAACCTTGACGTGAATGCCAGTTTTTCGGGGGGGGGGGTCATAAAAGTATAGTCATGTGACCACTGGACACTGCAAATGGCTGAGTGGCCAAAATGGAGTCATGTGACTGTGAGGAGAAGGCGGCCATTGGAACTTCCAGATTGGGTCAAAACTACATTTTTTCAGGAGAGTATCCAATAACTTCAAACAGTGGCTAAGTGAAGACTACCTATATCAGAAAAATCATAGAGTAGAAACTTGTCGACAAAACCTTTAGAGATGGTCCTCAACTTACAGCCACAACTGAACCCAAATTACTGTTGGTAATCGAGACAGTGATCTTAGACCCATTTTACGACCTTTCTTGCCACAGTGGTTAAGTGAATCACAGCTGTTGTTACATTAGGAGCACAGTTGTTAAGTGAATCTGGCTTCCCCATTGACTTTGCTCATCAGAAGGACGCAAAAATTGATCTCTTGATCCTGGGACACAGGACAGCTTTTTTTTAGTGTTGTTGTAATTTTAAATGGTCAGGAAACGAACTGTTGTAAGTCGATGACTACCTGTATGCATGTATTTCTGCAAAGGAGGGAAGTTCAGATAGAAACTGGCTAGGTGGCAGCACTTTAGACATTTTTAGCTGGTTTCCAAAAAGCTAAGCTGGATACAATCTGCTTAGGTGGTTGGATCGGCAACCAGCAAGAAATCCCATGACTATAGGCTAGGCTGCAAAGTAAACCAACCAATCCATCCATACATCAATTAATAACACTGGAAGACCTGAAAGGCAAATCGTGTCCATATCGTCGCCAAGAAAACTACATGCACAATATCTCCAGGTATCCCTCCAGGAGTAGGTTTTGACTAAAGAGAAATTTGACCTTTCTCTTGCTAAAGTTCAAAGCCACAAAAGGTCTGATGGAAGAGAGCCGCTTGAGCTTGATTCCTGCTTGTTGGCTTGATCAGGGCAGCAAAGAATCTCAACGGATTCTAGCCAAGCAAAAGAAAGTTTATTAATTGCAAGCCTATAAGTACTGACCCATCTTGTTGAGCCTCACAATTACTGACCATAATATTGTGGAGTTATCTGTAATTCCATTAATTCCTCCCACCCTTCCCCTTCCTTTCCCTTCCCTTCTCTTCCCTTTCCTTTTTTCCCTTCCCTTCCCTTCCCAGTTGGAGATATTTACATCTATGTTAGGTAACAGCAAAGGGACACCTTTACTTGGATAAAACAGATTGGACCTGCTGCTGACATGAGCAATAAGGAAGACCAGCTAAATAAAGTCAAATTAATTTTGAGACACATTAAATCCAATGTCTAAGATTTAAGGAGTGCTTATGTCTTCTGTTGAAATCAATTGGATTTAAAAGTGCTTACCTTTGGCAGGATTATGGCTATAATTTAGATCATATGCAGCAGCTTAATGAGTTTGTGCATCACAGCCAGAAAAACTGTTTGCATAAATAATCTGTTAATAAAATAATTAGCTGAAGTATAAATCTCACACAAATCAATAGCCTTGGAGCACACAGGGCCTGCCATCAAAACCTCCTCGGGATCAAGGAATAGAGACAAGGGTGGCAGGACTTATTCAAGAATATAATTAGCAGAGTAAAGGCTCCATAGAAACACACCCATCAGTGCATATACAAACACATACACAGGTTTATTGAAAGTAGTTGGAAGAACTGAGTTTAAAAAAGAACACCTATTTAAAAGCAACCGAGTGAAAAAAATAGAAGATCAGCTTTTCTAAAATCACTCTTAAAGAAAGAAAACAGTATGGTAAATTATCAAGAAATTTTAAGGTCCAAGGAAATTTCACCCTTACATTTCTGTCTAAGGCAATGCAATAATCAAAGGGAGGCCATAACAAGTTTTTAGCAAATAATTTGTCTTCCTTTCTTGGGGGGTCTATCTTTTTTCCTCTGAGAGTGACTCCACTGATGTTTCCTGGCAGAAACCTTCGATGGAAGGCTTCCTCTCTTTGACAGTGTGTTCTGTGGAGGAAGTGCTATCATTATACACTAGAATATCCAGAATAACATAATCTCAGCCATAATTCAACATTCCTTAACAAAAGTGACAGTTTCAGAAATGTAGATGGTGGCGGGGGTTTGAAGTGAGACAGACGCAGGGGATACGACAAACCCACAAAAGAAGGAAAATAAGAAGTTGCTGCTTGTTATTGTTCAATCAAAAGCTGACTGCAGTGCTTGAGAAACAGTGATGGGCCAGAAGGATGAGATAATCAGTCTTCTGAAATCTTTCTCTTGTTTAATCAAATCATTCACCCCTTTCCTAAATGTCCAGAGTTTCCAAAAAGCAAAGAGACTGCTGTTACTAGCGCTCCTTCCCTGAAAGAACCCAAGCCTTTTCAAAAGGAACATCCATCCATGGAACCAGCTCTCCCCATTGCTCCAAATAATTATATTTCCTCTTCTAAGCAAAAAAATGTTCATAAAACACAAAAGGGTCACTGTGCAGCGTGCAGAATATTCACAGGGTGCACAATTGGATTGTCCTGTCATGTGTATGTAATCATTGCATCTCTGTTAAGAAAGATGGAAACAATGGTCTTGTTTGCAACCCCCAGAACTCATCTATCAAAACCCAGCTGAGTACTAGACGGTAGCCAAGAATATGTTGCTCCATCTAATCAATTACAGATTTTTACAAACCAGGTCTAATACCGCTCTAATGTTTATAAGAACCATGGTGGCACAGTGGTTAGAATACAGCATTGCAGGCTAATTCTGCCGACTGCCAGTGGTACAATTCGCACCGGCTCAAGGTGGATTCACCCTTCCATCCTTCCAAAATCAGGAAAATGAGGACTTAAGATTGTTGCTGACTCTGTGAACTGCTTAGAGAGGGCTGTAAAACACTACGAAGCAGTGTATATAAGTCTAAGTGCTTTTGCTATTGCTAAGTGCTATACATACAGGATTTGGGTGCTGTTTCTAGATTCAGGCCACCCCCCATTTTTTATATAAAGCTGTTCTCCTGGTAAAGATACTCAGTCCATTTTTCCACTGCACCTTTGGAGCTTGGAGGTGATCATCCCTACTGGTAATTACCATCAATGTTCATGCTCCATGGCTTTCCCTCCTCCACATGGCTTCCAGTGCATCACGATGTCCTTGCCTCAAGATTCTGGAGGGTTTTGGCACCAGCCAGATTGGTCTTCGTAGCTTCTGCTACTTGCATGGAATAGCAACTAGACAACAAGGTTTCCACAGGGTCCAGTGTTTGCCTCAAAATGATGACCACTAAATGGCAAACTCTGTCTCTTTCATATACACACAATGATGTGGTATTGTTTTTGCAATCGATCGAAAGCTGCTTGTCTGAAGCCAATTTACGTGACCTTCATTGATCAGATGGAAAAAGCACAAGTTATTTCTGACTTATTTTTGCAGCAGATGCCGGGAGTACAGTTCTTGGCTGTTTTGAGGATAGCTTTAAGGTTTGGAATAAGATTGTTGGGTAGAACTATCCATTAACATAACATGTTGTCTCCACTCTCTTCTGAGTCCTCTAGCAAATAAACCACAGTCTGAACACTTGTACAGCGTGTTATAGATTAAGACATTGGCTGATAGGTATACATCATAAGTATCCATATCAATTGACCAGCCAACATATTTCAATTGTTAGCCAAAGGACTGATCTTGTAATTCATTAATACAGATGCAGATAACATACAAAGTACATTGTATGCCAAGTAGCAAACTCTCTGGAAGACTTAAAAGGTCTTTTTTAAAATATGATGAATTCCGTCTATAGGCTTTGTGATCTTAAACCATCAGCATAGCTTTCAAAATTTTCATTGTAACAACCCACTTCCTCACAGGTGATATTCAGCAGGTTCTGATCAGTTCTGGAGAACCGGTAGCCGAAATTTTGAATAGTTCAGAGAACCGGCAAATCCCACTTCTGACTGGAGATTTTACAGTATCCTTCCCCTGCCACGCCCACCAAACCATGCCCACAGAACTGGTAGTAAAAAAAAATTGAATCCCACCACTGCACTGCCTTGGCCAGAAGTCTTATTAAGCTAGGGCCAAAGATCTAGTCTCTTAGGCTGCAAAGGCCATAACTTTTCAAAATTCTAGAATAACAAAGTTGGAAGGGACCAGGGAAGTCTTCTAGTCAAAATCCTGCTCAAACAGGAGACCCTATACCATGTCCAATCTCTTCTTAAAAACCTACAGGGGAGACATGATAGCAGTCTTCCGATATTTGAGGGGCTGCCACAGAGAGGAAGGGGGTCAAGCTACTTTCTAAAGCGCCTGTAGGCCAGACAAGGAATAATGGATGGAAACTGAACAAGGAGAGATTTAACCTGGAAACAAGGAGAAACTTTCTGACAGTGAGAACAATCAACCAGTGGAACAGCTTGCCCTCAGAAGTTGTGGAAGCGCCATCACTTGAGACTTTCAAGAAGAGATTGGACTGCCATTTGTCAGAAATGGTGTAGAATCTCTCGCTTGGGCTGGACTAGATGACCTACAAGGATATTTGTCAGGATATTTCTTATTTCTAGGTTGGTTATCTTCTTGGTTAGTTTCCATCTGTTACTTTTTGTCCTGTCCTTAGGTGCTCAATTCAATCTCAATGACTCACCAGAGGTGGTACTCAGCCAGTTCTGACAGGTTCCGGAGAACCGGTAGCGGAAATTTTGAGTGGTTCGGAGAACCAGGAAATACCACTGCTGGTTGGCCCCGCCCCCATCTATTCTTTTCCTCCCAAGTCCCAGCTGATTGGCTGGGTCTTCTTTTGTTGCCCTGCACAGGAGAACGGAGCTGAAAAGCAGTTTAGTGGAGTGGGGAGGGAATGGGGATTTTACAGTATCTTTCCCCCGCCTCACCCACCAAGCCACGCCCACAGAACCGGTAGTGAAACAAATTTGAATATCACCACTGTGACATACATCTTTTTTCTTTTCTTTTGAAAAAAAAATATTGGCCAAGATCCAGCCCTCCCTCCACTCTTTCTTTTTCACCCTTCCTTCTGTGAAATAGAGCTTACATAAAGAAAACTGTGAGGGGAAACCAAGTCCCTGTGACCCCAGTTTCCTTACAAGCATGCCAAGCAAGAAATTTTAAAATTATAACAAGCACTCAGAAAGGTGGGAAGGAAGGAGAAAGCCTGGAAAGCTTCTTCTTCTTCTTCTTTTTTTTTTTTTTGGTCTCTTGCAAATTCCAAAATGAATTCACCCTGTCTCTTTTCTCCTTTGATTCATTCTCTAGCCTTGATTAAAAGAGAAAGAGAGAGACAGTTGGGGACAGCACTAATCTACATTCTTTGAAAGAGAAGGAAGAAGAAAAGAGAAAACTTCACTGCTTGAGAGACAAGTTAGAGCACACGTGTCAAACTTCACGTTGCCATCACCTGATGTATCGCAATGTTTTTCCCTTTGTGGAGCTGGGATGGGCATGGTCTGAACGTGACGCATCTGGCCCATGGGCCACCAGTTTGACACCCCTGAGTTAGAGGGAGAAAGAGAGAGAGAATACCTGAAAATGATGCAGCCTTAAATTTGTGGGGTCACATGAAATTGGTCATCTAGATCAAGTCCAATCTTGGCAACTTTAAGACCTGTGAACTTCAATTCTCAGAATTCCCCAGACAGCCCTGCTAATGGTTGGACATCCTTGCTCTAGACCAATGGCCCCAAACTTTTGGGCACCAGGGACCAGTTCTCTGCAGAAAAGTTTTTCTGTGGACTGGAAGCAGGGGTGAGATTCTACTGGTTCTCATCTATTTGCTAGATGAGTTAGATTGTTAACTTTCTAAGCAGTTCGGAGAACCGGTTGTTGGAAGAAAACTCCTTTTGTTTTTTTCCACTTTACAGGGCTAATCCTGTAAGGAAGGCAGGAAGGAAACATTCTGGTGGTGTTGCTTATAGAAACTGCCTCTCTGTTAACCCTTATCTCATTCTTAGCAGTAAGCCTAGACTTCCTGCGTCTGGAGCTTCTCTAGAGTGGTTTTTTCTCCTTTGCTGGTACTTTGTTTAACTTTCTTAAAGGGGAAGGATTGTTTTAAGATTCTTACACTGCTGTTGGGAGGAAATACTCCCCTGTTGGAGTTCTTCCAGCTGGGGCGCAACAATTAGCACTTGGAAGAAATAATTAAATAATGAAGCAGAGCTGCCAGAAAGAAATTTTTAATGACAAGGAACCAAGATGACTAACATCCAGCAAGGTTTCTTGGCTGGTATCTGTTTTTATTTTTATTTTATTTATTTATTTTGTCAAGCGATTATAAGATTACAGGTATAAGTATATACATAGTTATGAGTACACGAAATGGATACATATAAGAAAAATAAAAAGAAACAATAGGACAGGGACGTTAGGCATGTTGGTGCGCTTATGCATGCTCCCTACAGACCTCTTAGGAAAGGGGTGAGGTCAATAGTAGACAGTCTAAGATTAAAGTTTTTGGGGTTTGGGGAAGAAATCACAGAGTCAGGTAGAATATTCCAGACATTGACCACTCTGTTGCTGAAGTCGTATTTCCTGCAATCAAGTTTGGTGCAGTTAACCTTGAGTTTGTATCTATTGTGTGCTCTTGTGTTGTTATGGTTGAAGCTGAAGTATTCATTGACAGGTAGGACATTGCAATATATAATTTTATATACTATACTTAAATCAGACCGAAGGCGGCATAGTTCTAGGTTTTCTAGGTTAGAATTTCAAGTTTGGTGGCATAAGGTATTCTGCAATGAATAGAGGAGTGGAGAACTTTTCTTGTGAAATATTTCTGGACTTCTCATCTGTATTAATATCAGATATGTAATGCAAGTTCCAGACTGATGAGCTGTATTCAAGTATTGGTCTAGCAAATTTTTTGTATGCCCTAGTTAGTAGTGTGATATTACCAGAGAAAAAGCTACATAGGATTAGGTTAACGATTCTTAATGCCTTTTTGGCTAAGTAGTTACAGTGGGCTCTGGCACGTAGATCATTAGAGATGAGTACTCCAAGGTCCTTGACAAAGTTTGGGTCATCAACAAGATCTTGACTATTCAGCCTGTATTTTATTTTCTGATATATATTTTTTGCTAATATGTAAGACAGAGCATTTATTTGTTGAGATTTGAAGTTGCCATTTGTTTGATCATTCTGATACATAGTCGAGGTCTTTTTGAAGGGTATCAGTATCGTCTGTGGTATTGAATAGCTTTATATCATCAGCAAAGAGAACACAGTTGCTCTTAATATGATCACAGAGGTCATTTATATAGAGTATGAAGAGAGTTGGTTCTAGAACACTGCCTTGGGGGACACCACTGTTGACAGGTACAGAATTTGATAGGACGTTCCCAATTTTGACCATTTGTTGTCTGGTACTATTCTTTTGGGGTGTACTTCCAAGAGGCAAGAGGCAAGGTTGGCACTGATTTTTTTTACTGCCTTTCTGGGGGGCATGTAACCTTACCTTAAATCTGGATGATTTCCTTAGGATATCTTCTGAGGTGAATGAGACCAGCTGGTATCTTTAAGTGGTGCAAATGGATCTAAGGATTGCTTTCCCTGGGTGTGCTTTTTCTGGAGAGCTTAAATGACCTCTCTGCTAAAGGGTTTCACTTTATGAGCAAGAGTTGGCTGCTGATAGTTATCATTGCATTTTAACTATTTTAATTCCTCAAGGTGCTCTGGCACTCTGCCTGATTTGTAACTCCGGCTTGCAGGTATTTTTAATTTAATGATTGGTATTTAGGGCAGCTTTTTGCAAGCAAAGAAACTTTTTGTATTTTTATACAGGTAATCCTTGACTTACAACAGTTCATTTAGTGACCATTCAAAGTTACAATGGCACTGAAAAAAGTGACTTATGACCGTTTTTCATACTTACGACCATTGCAGCATCCCCACAGTCATGAGGCCTGGCAAGGAAAAGCGCCCCTCGATGTGAGTGATGTCAAGTTGACCTTGCCCAGCCAGTCACATGACCACCAAGCCACACCCACCAATTAAGCCACGCCCATAGAACTGGTTTTTTAAAAATTTGAATCCCACCCCTGACTGCAGATGGCGCTTCGCTTGCTTGCACAGCCCAGTGCTGGTCCACAGACTGAGGGTTGGGGATCCCTACCCTAGAGGCCCTGGACTCAGTCTTTTAACTCAAAAGCAGTGAGCTGAGATGCTGCCTTTAATTATCTCCAGAGAAAGCCTGCAACTAATAGTGCTATTTCTTTTAAGCAACTTTCCAAAGAAAGACTTAAAGACAGAAAGATACTAAAGAGACTGTTTAATTGAGCAAACTCCAATCTTTACAGTATGAATAAATATGCAGGCAAAAACCAATATGCAACAGTAATTATAGCCAAAATTACACAAAAAAACAGTACAAAGCAGGATATAAAGAACAGAGTGAATAACTTACATTAAAAGGCTTTAAGATATTGCCTGCAGTTTAAATTACTTCAAGGTACTGTGAAAATAGTCAAGGAACCTCCTGATGACTTATGAACAATACAGCTTGGTCTCCCTTCTGAAAATAAAGTCAAGTTTGGATGGCTCAGATTCCAATTTATAGAAGATCTGTGAATATTTTGCATTCAGTTCTCAAAAGGGACCTCACAGTGAGTAGAAGCATTACTTGGAACTTCTTAAAACAGCCACCCCTTTTTCTCAAGGGTCATATAATGGCCACAGAAGACAACCATGCAATCTGCGGAGAAGATGCAGCTGCTTTAAGTAGCCAACACGTGCTGTGTTTGCATTTCTGTTTTCTCCTAAGCACCTTCTCCAAATTATTTCCTAAGGAATTTTCAGTCCTAATTTAAAGCTTTACAAGAATTGTTCGGATGATTGCAATAGTGAAATTATAACAAATTTCAAGCAGGCAAGACCTCTTAGAATCACACTTTTGCTTAATTAGTTCATTGTTAAATCAAATTAATTTACCTGACGCCTACCTACCATGACTTGCACAGGGCCTATTCAATTGTGGCAGTGTCTCTGTTCCTGATTACTGATTATTATTTAGTCTTGGGGGAAGTGAAACTCAGTTGCTACTCGAGATGGAGCTACTTTGCAAAGTTTAAAGAGACGTCTCTATATTAGCAATGTGTTTAGTCCCCAGAAGATTACTGGACTGGTCTTGAGTGACACAAAGGAAGGAGTTGTTAGATTTTCCTTACTTATCTTGTCTATTTAACTCAAGGGTCTTCAAGCTTGGCAAGTTTAAGACTTGTGGACCCAGAATTCCCGAGCTAACATGACTGGAGGAAGAATTCTGGGAGTTGAAGTCCACAAGTCTTAAAACTGTCAAGTTTGAAGACCCCTGATTTAACTACTCACAATCTCTGCTTTTGGGGTTCTTCTCATGGCAGCAGAGAAGCAACTATCTTTTGTTGTTGTGCAGGTAGATCTTGACTTACAACAGTTCACTCAGTGACCACAAAGTTACAATGGCTCTGAAAAAAATGAGTTATGACTATTTTCCACACTTATGATCTTTGCAGCATCCCCATGGACACATGATCAAAATACAGATGCTTGGCTACTGACTCACATTTATGACAGTGCCATGTCCCTGGATCATATGATCCCCTTTGGCAACTTTCTGAGAAGCAAAGTCAATGGGGAAGTCAAATTCAGTTAACAACCGTATTACTAATTTAAGCACTGCAATGATTCACTTAACAAGTGTGGCAAGAAAAATTGTAAAATGAGGCAAAACTCACTCATCATGCAATTGCTTAAGGACAAGTAACTGCCTACTTCACACTGTAAAACTAATGATTTCAAGCTTGAGAAGGAAAAGGAACATAACAATTCATAATCAGATTCCACAGCCACAAAATAGAGATAGAAATAGCACTTAGACTTATATACTGCTTCCCAGTGCTTTACAGCCCTCTCTAAGCAGTTTACAGATTCCCCAGCAATTTGGGTCCTCATTTTACCCACCTCAGAAGGATGGAAGGCTGAGTCAACCTTGAGCCTGGTGAGATTTGAATTGCCAAATTGCAGGTGGCCGGCAGGCAGAAGAAGTAGCCTGCAGTACTGCACTCTAACCACTGCGCCACCACGGCTCTTAATATAGCTTGTGTCATAATGATTTCATTCACAAAAGTAGCCCAACTTACCTACTTTGATCCGATATGGGGTCGTTATATGTTTGCACCATTTGTGTGATTACACAGGTCATTGCGTTGATGTCCATGTTATGGACATTCTTGCTTCAGGTGAGACCCCTTGAAAAATTATTATTTTGGCCTGAGTTCAAAATGTGGTCGTGGCAGAGACTTCTGGTTTGAGCTTCTTCAGCGACAGACTGAAACCTCGTCTCTGTGAGGCTTCGATCCATGCTTGCCACTGGAGTGCCCGAGCCAGCTGGTTTCAGGATTAAGCCACCCCGTAGAGGTGGTGAAGAGGGGGAGACTGCCAGCAGGGTTGAGGAGAACTGCATCTCTCCTCCCAAGCTGGCCATTACTCCCTTTCCTGAAGGCGATTGCAGCGGTGGTCAGAAATGGCCACCACAAAGAAGAACTTGACCGGAAAAGAATGTGCAGGAGGAAGATAAGAAGAGAAAGTTTTGGTTGACCGGGTCGAATAGCAAAAGCAACAAATAAGGTACCCTGGAATTGAAACTGTTAAAAAATAATAACATTGTTCCCTAAGAAGATTTTTAAGCTGCGAAGGAGAGAGAAAAGGGAAAAGATTTGGTTTTCTCCTTTTCCTATACTGACAGCTAAGATACTTAATCAAGAAATTGGAAAAAAAATCACTTTGACATCAATAGGCATTTAATGCTGAAAATAAAAAGTCAAAGGGATAATAAAGATTTCTGGATAATCAAAAGCTTTTGAAAACAGGAAAGGAGAGAAAAAGAATAAAAGGGTAGGATCTGGAAGGGAGGAGACTGCCTGGAATTAAAAAAGAACTTACAGCAAAATCTCAACAAGACTTCCAAAAGATACATTCTAACTGAAATATCGCAACAAAAACCCCAGGAAGAGAAAGTCGAAAAAGAAATAAGAAGATATAACTCGGACTATCTGGATTACTTGATGATTTCTGGATTCTTGGTTATTGTTTTGAATGACTAAAATCAATCGGGTGGTTGTTTAAAACTGTTTAAAATGGCTCCACTTTTAGAAGAACTGAAAATGGAACTTAAAAAGTACAAAGAAGATGCACAAGAAGGGAGAGGTTCTTTTGGCTTTGTATTTCAGTTTTTAGAAATGGAGATTTGGAATAATGAGAAACAACAAGAAATGCCTGCAGAACAAGAAGATTGCGACAAAGAAGAAGCCATCTTTAATGAACAAGTAATCTTAGATGGGGGAAAAAATGGAAAGGGGGTAAAGAGAATGGAAAGTTTAAGATTGGGAAAAACAACTCCAAAAAAATAGAGTGAAAAATAAGTATAAAATCAGAAAGCAACAGAAGAGGGAAATGCAGAAGAGAGAATTAGAACTAGAGAGACAAGGGGGTAAAAAGGGGAGGGAGAAGATGAGAGGGAAGAAAGAAAGGAAAAGAAGTTATAAAGGACAGAAGCAAAATATAGAGAAACAGGGCCTATTGAGATAATGGGTGAAAACTTAATGAAAAAAGAGATTCTGCAAAGGTACATAAGATAGTATAGTTATATTAGAAGCAGAAATTTTAGAAACTATGAAACAATGTATGATTAAAATGTCTGATAAAATAGCTATCGTAATTCAGTGGAATGTTTGTCAATAAATAAATGTAACAAAAGGTATATTTAATGATTTATAAAACATATGTGAAGAGAAATAAGGGAAAAATTAATTATGGAGATTATATGTGTTTTTAAGGACGTATGATATTTAATTGAAAAGAAGTGTTAAAGATGTTATGGTTTTAATGATTATTAATGATAAAACTGGACTGGGAATGGAATGAGGGTTTATAATTACATATATTTACAATCTTTCTTTTTTTTTTAAAGAATATAGTGTGTATTATAAGAATGTACCAAGCAGAATTCGATTGGAAGTTATGTATTTTGTATTATATTGAAGGCCATAAACTTAAGGTATATATTGAAGTTTAAATAAGAGTTGAATGGATGTAATTAAAAGATATAAAGGTGTCATACTCCAATTAGTAACTACAGGAGAAAATTTGTTTAATGAGAAAAGATAATATGAAATTGAAACAGAACAGACAAAAGTATAAATATAATGATTTGAATTGAGATGAGATAATCAAAATAAAATTGAGAAAATTAAAAGAGGGGAAAAACTATATAGAAAATGTAAAATAGTATAAGATATGGAATAGAATACAAAAAGGAGCATGAAATTGAGTTTTGTGTCTGTATAAAGAAGTTTAACCCGGGACCATGCTATTTTCAAAAAAGATGTTTTATTTGTATTTTGTATGTGTGAAAACCCAAATAAAACTTTATTTTAAAAAAAATGTGGTCTTGGCAAACCAGGTGGATATATATGATCTTGCTCACTTTATCTGAGGGCTTTTCTGTCAAACAAAGGATGGGCCTTCAGCAGTGTAACTTCTTTCATGCATAACTTCCTGGCAATAGTGAAATCGTCTTGTCCCATCATCGGTGAAGGTTGTTTATGTCTCTTTTAATAGATTCTAGATTGGGAGATAATGGAAGCACTTTCATGCCTTGACATCCCTTCATTTTCCATTTGTGTACATCATTCCTAGAATTCATCTTGACTAACAATCTCAGCTCAAGGGCAAAACGTAGATTCACTGACAGCAAACATGTCCCAGACAGGCGCAAAGTTTTGAAAATTAAAACAGCTACAAACAAAATAACATCATCAACAACAACAAAAACCCAATCAATAACACACTCACCTTGTGTTCTTAGTTACAGCATTTTAAAAGGAAATGCAAGAATCATACAGATCTTTCTTGTTTCATCTTCTTGCTTCTTGACCTGGCTATTTTTCTTTGTTAATCAAAGGGTTAGCTTGGTTAACATGGGGCAGCTTGGGAGCTTTAGAAGGTGATTTGAAAAATGGACAAGAGATGCCAGAATCCCATAAAATAACAGGATGTTGGGTGGGGTTAGTGAAAGACAACAGCTAACCAAAGATACTAAAGGAAGCCTTGATAAAATAGGCACTGGCCTTCTCCTCTTTCAAATGCAAGTGTAGAGCCTGCCACCTAGTGCAAGCTTTTAGCAGAACTTAACTAATATCAGAAAATTGTAAGAGCCTATTCCAAGCTTGCATGATTGCTCTAATTTTATGTCTCCACTGTCTGAGAAGCCACCTCCAGCATGGAGTCAAGCAGCAACAAGTTCAAGGCACCAGTGAGAATTAAAAAGTTCAACAATGTCCATGTCAAAATATGAGCTCCTGGGTTCCTTGCTTAAATAAATTCTAAGTTACACAATGCACACTGATTAAATTACGTAAAATGGCAGTACTACACGGAGCCAGAATGCTGAAGAATGTTTATTCAGAAGTTCAGAGGGGCTTATTCGTATTTGCAAGAGGCTAATGATCTCAATCGGCTTAGATGGAGTAGTCAAAACAGCGCATTGATAGGCAGCCAGTTTGGGATGGTGGTTCAGGGTGCTGGCTTAGAGAAGCCTGGAGACTGTGAGTTCTAATTTCTAGTGTAGAAAGTTAGCACTTCACCCCTCTCCTAGAAGAATGAAATATTTTGAGAAATATTAAAAAGGCAGAATATTATTTTTTTTTCCTGGATGAGAAATGGAGAAACATGCTCTTGGAAAGCAGCCCCCACCTTCCTTAATATCCCCCGGCAGATATTTTGTGCCCGTTGAGAAAGATTAGGCCAGCCTATCTATAAAACAGCTCCAGGATGGTGGGATTTAGACATGACTCTCCAGACATAATAGGATTAACCCTCTACCATCTAGCAGCAGAGCTTACCACATTGCACAATCTCCTGAAGAAATTGCATAACCCTCCAGGCTTTAACCAAATTTAGCTCGGACAACCTACAGAGCCAGCTATGACCCGTACAACAGTCAACAGAATACATTTTCTTGCTCAGGAACAGGAAGCTCAAGTGCAAAGTGCAAGAGAAGGTATAAAAACCCCTCACTCCCAACCCCATGTGGTCAGCTGTCCAAAACCCATGTGCTTGGTGGTTCTGTTTCATCATTAAATCATCTTTCCAATCAGCCTCCATGTTTCCAGTGTCTTCCTCCCGGCTTGGAACTGAACCAGATGGATATTTCTTCCAACACTAGCGTTGAGCAGGAAAGACTGCTTGGTGACTCTGGGCCACTCACCGTCTCTCAGACCAACCTACCTCACAGAATTGTTGTTGTGGGAGAAGTAGGAAGAGGAAGGCGTATTAAGTACATTTACCACCCTGAGTTATATAAAAAAGGCAGGATAAAAATCTTATAATGTTTGCTTCATAGTGAAGGGGAGGTCCTCTTGATATTGCAGAATTGCAACTTCTAGCAATTTGAACCAATAGCTTAGTGCCAGATATTTGCAGTGAACTGATTTGTGGTGGCTACGTTTATATACCAGTACATAAAATCTGTGTGTGTGTGAGAGTGTGAGTGTGAGAGTGTGTGTGTAGCAATAAGGAAAATGAGAGACCCATTTACAAAAAGATGAAGAGCTAAAAGTTGCAGACAATATAAATTGCATTCTAAATGGTGGAATAGAGTCTTCTTATCCCTTGCTTCTCAGCTCGCATCACATTAATCCCAGGGGAAACATATAATAAATAATCTGATGGCCAAAGGAGAGGATTTTTCTTCCCTAATAATTGATTTATTAAAAGCATCGACTTTTCTTTTTTTTGCCACATTGACATTCAAGAAAGTTTTACTAATCTAGTTTAAACAATGAAAAGATGCAACTAAAAATAGAAGAGCTGAAGAAAAACAAGTGAAATCAAGTCCACTTAGAGATCGAGTAATATTTACTGATAACAAAGGTTCACAGCCTAAACCTCTCTGTGAAGAAATTGGAATGTACACGCCTGGCAAATTTTCTATGGCTTGAATACCACCACAATTTTGTCTTGGAGAGCAAGTTATGTCATCACTAGAATAGAATAGAATGGAATGGAATAGAATAGAATAGAATGGAATGGAATGGAATGGAATGGAATGGAATGGAATGGAATGGAACGGAACGGAACGGAAGGGAAAGGAAGGGAAGGGAAGGGGAGCTGGAAGGGACCTTAGATGTCTTCTAGTCCACCCCCCTGTTCAAACAGGAGAACCTATACTACTTCAGATAAGTGGCTGTCTAGTCTCTTCTTAAAAACCTCCAGTGATGAAGCAAGGACATCTAACAAGGGTTTCAAGGTACAATCTCAAACGGAGAGCAAGTTTGTATGGCAGATGAGAAAGCTATCCGCAAAACCCTGGCAACTATCAATCTACTTGGACATATTAACCTTTCACATCATGTGAACTTTTTCCAGTCTTCTTAGCTAATGGTCATGAAAAATAGTCAATGAGGAGTATTAAGCTCAAAATGGAAACATCAATAAACTCCCAGGTGAACTTACATTACAGCTTGTCTGATCCTGTCAAAGGATGTCAGAGTTGCCAGTCAGATTTCATAGTGGATCCTGAACTTTCAAGTAGTTGATGCAGAAATATACATTGAAATGAGACAGCACAACTGGGGAAGGTTTGAATTGGATTGGTGCTGCGGTTGCATTCATTATTATAGCTATTGTTGTTATTGTTATCGTTTGCTTAAATAGCATTGCTGCTTAAGAACCAGCAATATTTTGTCTATTGATATGTTTAAATATGAAAGCCTTTGTTTGATGCATTTTTAAGCGCTCTGAAGATTTTGGATATGGTTCATTGACTAATTCCATGAATGCATTCATTCATTAACTGAAGCCTTCAGCGTTCCTCTAAAACCAAGAGCAAAATTGAATTTTTAGCATTTCCACCAGTTCCCATGTTGACATTTACAAATTTCTTGGGTCAGCTATCCTGCATCAATGCATTTAATATGAATCTTATCAGGATTTTTCTCAGGGCTGTGAAAATGCCTGTGCTGAATATTGTCCTGTCCAAATTAGGGGCTAATCCATTATGTACCCTGTTTCACACACAAGCATGTATACCTCTAATTAATATATCTTCCTTCAGGTACTCTAGTCTTTATGTCCTAGTTCCCTCTGGATATGTTGGATTTACAACTTCTCCTCATTTCTAACCTTAATTTGTTGTTGTTGGTTGTGAAGTCGTGTTCGACCCATCGTGACCTCATGGACAATGTTCCTCCAGGCCTTCCTGTCCTCTACCATCTTCTGGAGTCCATTTAAGCTCATGCCTACTGGTTCAATGACACCATCCAACCACCTCATTCTCTAACCTTAATATCCCAGTATATTTGTCCATTTGTGGCCACCTTGGAAGATTGCACTGTGACAGAGAGATGGAACATGGAACACAGAACATAGAGTAACAGAGTTGGAAGGGACCTTGGAGATCTTCTAGCCCAACCACCTAATTGAGCAGGAGACCTTATACCGGGGATGTCAAACTCAAGGCCCAAGAGGTGCTTAGATCTGGCCTGTGGGGCTACCCTGGAAACAGCAGCGGGCTGGCCCAGAGTGCCTCTCCAAGCAAAAATGGAACTCGGGGGGGGGCATGCACGACCCTCATGAGCTCAATTTTCAGCCCTGACGGCCTCCTGCAACCCTCTACCAGTGAAAACAGAGCCCAGGGGCATACCCAGCTCCCTGAGCTCCGTTTTCTATGGCAGAGAAGGTTGCAGGAGGCCATCACAGCTGAAAACGGAGTTTGCGAGGGTCGTGTGTGGCCCTTCCAAGCTCCATTTTCACTGGCAGAGGGTTGCAGGAGGCAGTCACAGCCGAAAATGGAGTTCGGGAGCCCGTTTTCACCGGCAGAGCGCTCATGCCACCAAAGGCACCCCCAACACAAGTGACATCAAGCCGGTCACGCCCACCATGGCCACGCCCACACAGCCCACCTGAGGTCAAATACAAACCCTGATGTGGAAATGGAATGAAATGGAGTTTGACACCCCCGCCCTATACCATTTCAGACAGATGGCTGTCCAGTCTTTTCTGAAAAACCTCCACTGATGGAGCACCCACAGCTTCTGAAGGGGCAACCCATGCCGCTGGTTAGTTTTCCTCATTGTTAGGAAATTTCTCCTTAGTTTTAGGTTGCTTCTTTCCTTGATGAGTTTCCATCCATCTTGCCTCCTGGTGTGCTTTGGAAAATGCTTCTCTTTTGTGCCTTTTGCATTTTTTTTCCAAGATTCCTCAGCAGGTACCTGAGGAAATTCTGCAGCAGTTCTTACGCTACATGCTTCATACAGGTAATTATGTGGAAAAAAAAAAGGAAAGCAGTACTGCTCTGCTTTGAATAGCTGTACAGCAGGGACTGCTGGTTCAACAGCTTTTCTCGTTGTTTGCAACAAGATGGCAGCTTTTGAAATCCCTTCTGAAATTATGTTATACATGAACATTCCTTCTATAACTATTCTCCGGGTAGTTAATATCACCTGTCCCCCATTTTATTTTTATTACTCCTACTCATACAGAATTGTTACTGCTGCAATCTTTTCATAGAATTTGTGGCACGGTTAATGCAATGTGGTAAGGTCATCAGTCCATGCTTCATGTGTTGTGCAAACCCAGGTTGGCTTGTGGAGAATCCCTATGTAATGAAAATCCAAGCAATTCGATTTATTTAGTAGGACATGGCTTAACTAACAATAGAGGAGCTTATGTGGCGAATCCAGCATATCTCTGAGGTAGGGAATGCATTTCCTAACCCATATTGCTAAAGGGGGTTGGACTTGACGACCTAGTCCCTTCCAACTCTGTTATTCTAAGACGTTCTAAGTATATCTAGCAGTCTTGACTATGTGACTAAAAATGAGGGGCCCTGGAAGCTGTAGTTGTTAATATCCACAAGTATAAAAGAGATGGTATGTAGCTCAATAGTAGTAACTGTGAATGGGATCTTGGAGACCTAGTGGAGAATCACTTAAATAGGAGCCAGCAGTGTGCTGCAGCTGCCAAAAAAGCCAGCAGACTCCTAGGCTGCATAAACAGAGGGATAGAATCAAGATCACATTAAGTGTTAATACCACTTTATAACGCCTTGGTAAGGCCACACTTGGAATATTGCATCCAGTTTTGGTCGCTACGATGCAACAAAGATGCTGAGACTCTAGAAAGAGTGCAGAGAAGAGCAACAAAGATGATTAGGGGGACTAGAAGCTAAAGCATATAAACAATGGTTGCTGGAATTGGGTATGTCTAGTTTGATGAAAAGAAGAACTAGGGGTGACATGATAGCAGTGTTCCAACATCTCAAATGCTGCCACAAAGAAGAGGGAGTCAAGCTATTCTCCAAAGCAGCGGTTGCCAACTGGTGAGCTGCGGCCCACTGACGGGCCATGAGAAAATTTTGGTGGGCCCAGAGAAATCTAACTCCCAGAGCACCCTCCCAAAGCAATTAATCCAGGCTGCACAGAAACACAAGGCTGCACTGGCCATGTGGCCCATGGGAAGCCTCCCCACCCACTCACTCCTTACCCGGTAAACTTGCCTGCTAAATTGCTATTTTTCCTTTTTCTGACCATCAACTGTTCTGCTCTGCTGGGAGATTTAGATTAGCTAGGAAGCAGGAAATGGTTGGATTTCTTGCTTTCTAGCTAGTCTTTAGATCTTCAGCTCTGCTTTTAAGCACAGCCGAACCTCCCTTAGGACTGAAGGTTCTGTTATTCAGTGCAGACTCACGGCAAGCAAATTTGAGAGACTGAGCTAGCCGATGGTACATAGATAGATCACTGAATGAATCTGTGATTCTGTAAGCAACTCAATCTGCCTGCTTTGCCTGATTTTGGGTAAAAGTTGCTCTTTTTTATAAACAATTCAATATTTACATACATGGTGTGTTGTGAGTTAATTTTATGAGTTTGCCTGCAACCAAATTTTATGTGACAGACTGAGCTAGCCAATGGCAGATAGATAGATCTCTGAATGAATCTGTGATTCTGTAAGCAACTCAATCTGCCTGCTTTGCCTGATTTTGGGTAAAAGTTGCTCTTTTTTATAAAAAAAAATCAATATTTATAAATATTTATAATATTTATATACAAGCCATGCCCAGCCAGTCACATGACCACCAAACCACACCCATAAATTAGGCCACACCCACAGAATCGGTTAGCGGTCCCTGGGATTTAAAACTATGAGTTTGGTGGTCCCTGAGGTCCAAAAGGTTGGCGACCCCTGCTCCAGAGAACCCGAGGGCAGGACAAGAAGCAATGGGTGGAAACTAATCAAGGAGAGAACAAACCTGGAACTAAGGAAAAATTTCCTGACACTGAGGAGAATTAATCAGTGGAATGATTTGCCTCCAGAAGTTGTGGGTGCTCCATCAGTGGAGGTTTTTAAGAAGAGAATGGACAACCATTTGTTTGAAATGGTATAGAGTTTCCTGTTTGAGCAAGGGGTTAGACTATAAGACCTCGAAGGTCCTTTCCAATTCTGTTATTCGTAGGCCACAGATTGCCTTCTGAGCATGATCTCTACAGCCAAAAAAACCTTTCCTTACTACATTTCTGCCACTGCAAGAGAAACAGCAATTTGTGTGAATTTCAGAGTCCTGTATGTTGAGTTACTGGGTTTTTTTTAATCCCCCGTTTGTTATTTTTATAAATAATTCACATCTTAGAACGCTTAGATGCATGGAACATTCTGTTTGGGAGGCAGATACTGTAGGATTTCAGGGAGAAAATTGTTCCATCAAAATTCAAGTTTCCAAGAAACCCTGGTGGCTACAAGAATGCCATCAAGCAAAGGGAAAAAAAGCGACAGGTCTGTCTAAGGTTCTCCATCCTTTTTGGACCCATGGGGCCCCTTTTGAAAGCTTGATAACACACTCCTGTGAGTGTGCACAAAAGTAGTATTCATAAATGGTAAAGCCACAGGGCTTCCGTACAAGTCACAGTAGCTGGGGGGAATCAATGATATGAAATCACGATAAAAACTTTGGCATTTTGTACTTCCATCCTGATATGGGATCCAAATCTGTAAACCTCGAGGTTCGCATTGTGATGTTGTGATGCTCATTTTATTATTTGTCCCCCCACATACATGGATGAAGCCGTAATGTGCACATTCTGTCATCCCCAAAGATATCCTTTACTTGATGGAATAAATCATATATTTTTTCCTGAATGTTGTATACATTTCAAAAGAAAACATTGCTCTGTAGTTATCGCTTTGGCGGTCTAGATAGGATCCCAAAGCAACACTGAAAATCAATATAATATTTAGAATTGCTAAACCTCTTTATCCCGGCAGTTACTTGTTTCCCATTTGTTTATTTGTAATTCAAAGAGTAATTAAAAATAAACCTTGGTAAAATGTGAAGCATGGGTAGAGTTTCTGGACTCTTTAATGTTCATGGTGCCATGCTGGGGACTGAGAATCTAGCATCTGGCAGCGCACTAAATTTCCTGTGCAATGACAAGCTAAGGTGAGCAAAACTAGGAGACGTGAAAGACAATTCTGCTGAAAGTTGTGGAATTAAGTGAGATTCCTCAAATTCAATGGGAAATTGTCGGAAATCTCTAAGGTTGGCGGATTCTGAGGTTAAGAGACATTCTGAGCAGATTATTCTGTCAGAAAACAACTTGATTGTTTGGAGATATTTACAAAATAGCAATAGCATTTAGACTTTTATACCTCCTCACAGCGCTTTATAGCCCTCTCTAAGTGGTCAGCATATTGTCCCCAACAATCTGGGCCCTCACTTTACCGACCTCGGAAGGATGGAACGCTGAGTCAACCTTGAGCTGGTCGGGATTGAACTGCTGGCAGTCAGCAAAATTAGCCTGCAATGCTGCCTTCTAATCACAGTGCCACCATGGCTCTTTGAATAAAACCTGAATACTATCATTGGAATCTTTTTCTTTCCCAGGTTGATGCTGTCACACCTCTTGAATCCTCAATCAGTTGTTTCCAAAAAGCTTGAGTTTAATGATACTCAGACATCTTTGATTATGATGGATCTCTGGAGATACCTCATATTTATATGGTATTAATATTTGACTTAGAACTTTAATTAGTGTAATTCTGAGAATTAAAAAAATGCTTAAAATACAAAGTACATTTTAAAACGTTTGAATGTCATTCCCCCTGTGTCATTACATTTCAGAAATAGTTCTCAAGCAGAAAAGTCTCTATTTTCTTATTCACTTGCTCAGTTAGTCCTTTCACTTGGTCCAGCACTGGAATTAGATCCAGGATCCAAAGCTGTGAGAAAACACGGAAGTCAGATTAAGGGAAGAAAATATGGGAAGGGAGGATTATTGTCCCTTTCTTCCCAAACCAGACAGGATCTTGCTTTCTTTCCCTACTATGTCTTTTGGTATCTTAGACCGGAAGTAGTTTGTGGATGTGTAAAGCACATTGTTCCAAGCAGCTTTCAGAAGCGAATTATGAAAGGTTCTCCAGAAGGATATTGCCTAATATTTTTTCAGCTCCCCAGTGCCCATTGTATAGTGTGGAATGTATAAAACCTTGATTCAGTTTCCTCCTAGGTTGCACAAATTGCTGTTTTTGCTTTGAAAAGTGCCTCTTCAATTTCCAGCCACAGCTTGTGGACCTCTTGTGGGTGATGTGTTAATTAAGCATTAAGAGCCCTGAAAGTTTCTGAAGAGGCAACCGGCGACCTCACAAGCACCATCTATTGCTCTGTAGGTATCTCAGGATGAGCTAAACTCCAGGAAAACAATGAAGGCTTTACCCAGCTTTAAAAGGAGTTGCTTTTCGGTTTGAATTTAAAACAGTGAAGTGCATCTTCGGATAACGGTAGTAAAATAACACACGGCCCGGTATTCTTTTTTTCACCTGCTCGTATTTCAGCTTGGAAAAAAACAATTCCAAGAGGTATTGTTTCCCCCAATCCACCTCCATTTCCTGCTCTTTAGTTCAAGTCACCTGCCTTCCCTGAGCTGTGCCCTCCGGTGTCTGATAGAAAGAATTCATTAATTGAATATTATTTATGGAAGAACTATCCCTCAAATTATCCCTTCTTTGTACTCCTGGAGCTTTAAGAATGATCGCAGATGGAAGAGCAGAGTTTTTCTCTGAGCCTGTTCCAGCACTATCTTCTCTTTTCTCCTCCCCCCCCCCGTCCCTGTCAAAAAAGTTTTTTAAAAAAGGTCACGAAGATCTCTTTTCTATGAATCACCAGAGCAAGCAGGTCACCTGTAAAGTGGATACAAGGCTTGATGATGATCACTGGTGCCACCTTAATATTTAGGACATCCCTTCTTTCCATGGGCTCCTGTGTTATGTTCCTCTCTTTCCAGTGGCCACTTTTCATCACCAAAATTCCCTGCTTCTCCACTTAGTTAACACTCTTCATCCTCACCTCCCTTGGGCACTAACTAGACTTTGGTCTAATAATCAATCTCAAGATGTACTGGACTCACATCACCTCTCACTCGATCTATACAAGAGTCATGCACAGTGGTGGGATTCAATTTTTTTTTTAACTATTGGTTCTGTGGGCATGGCTTGATGGCAGGCAGGGCTGGGTTTCTACCGGTTCTGTCCACCTCTGTTGAACCGGTTGCTCTGAAGAGCAGCAGACATAGAACCAGTTCTATGTCTGCTGATGTATTTGCCCACCCACCCACCGGGGCTCTTACCTGATCTTTATTTCCTGATTTTTCAACTTCAACTGCCGATGGAGCAGCTGAAGTTTAAAAAGCAGGAAAAGAGGGCTGTTTCAAAGGCTGCGTCTCTGCACACAGCATGCTGATGACGATTTACAGGGACGCGGCTCAGAGCGTGCAGGGAAGCTCGTAAATCCCGAACCGGTAGATAACCCTGTTGTATCCCACCCCTGATGGCAGGAGAAGGATACTGCAAAATCTCCATTCCCTCCACACCCCACTAACCTGCTTTCCAGCTCCATTCTCCTGTGCAGGGCAACAAAAGAAGACCCAGCCGATCAGCTGGGACTTGGGAGGCAGAGAATAATAGATGGGGGTGTGGCCAGTCAGAGGTGGTATTGGCCGGTTCTCCAAACTACTCAAAATTTCTGCTACCGGTTCTCCAGAACTGGTCAGAACCTGCTGAATACCACCTCTGGTCATTCAGGCCAGGGAATTACGGGCACCAAAATCCAATACTATTTTCAAGGCTTGTGATGTATTTGGGAAGGATCTTGGGAGGAAGGGAAGGAACCATAACCAGGAGAACAGTCAAACAAGAGGAAGCTTAGCCCACAAAAGAAATGTGGATGTGTCAAACATCTCCATAGAGAGCATAGAAAAATGTCTATGGAGATTCTCAGTCATCCAGGTCAGTGGTCCCCAACCTTTTTTTGTGCCGCGGCCCAGTACCGGCATCACAAAATCATCCGTGGCCCAGTACCGGCATCAGCACGCATGGCAAGGGCGAGCCAAGAGACCGGCCAGCCAGCCGTCCCCCGCTTCTCCCCGCCACCTTCAACTCCTCCTTTGTACCTGTGTCGATGGGCTTCGCAACAGTTTCGGGACGGTCACTCGGCTCACTTTGCCATGTGTGCTGAAAGAATCTTCACGCCTTGGTTTTGTTCGAAGTCACACCCCCCCCAATGAAACTAAGGCACGAGGATTCTTTCAGCACCCAAATGCCGCTTTCTACCCGGAAAAGCTCACCGAAAACACTTTTTCATCAAAGCAAGATGGCGGCGCCCAGCAAACCGGCACCCCAGTAGAAATTGTTCCACAGACCGGTACCGGTCCCGGTCCGGGGACCAGTGGTTGGGGACCCCTGATCCAGGTCATGGATGTCCCAAAGGTGCTTTTTCAAGAGGCATCTGGACTTTCTGGTTTTTCTTTGAAGACGTTTCACTTTTCATCCAAGAAGCTTCTTCAAACTATCTCTAGTTTCCATGGCTGTAAATGGGGCGTGGGAGAAATGTATTTTCATTGAAAAAGTCTGTCAATGTAACCTTACAATAAAGTAGAATTGATTTTATTGGGTGTGCTTCCTATCTGGGCTAACTCGCAAAGCTGACGGTGCAGCTAGGCCTCAACTTATGACCACAGTAGACTCCCAAATTTCCACTGCTAAGCAAGACAGTTAAGTGTGTTGTGCCCCATGTTATGACCTTTTTTGCCACAGTGGGTGATCACTGAAGTTGTTAAGTGAATCATGCCGTGGTTAAGCGTATCTGGCTTCCCTCATTGACTCTGCTTGTCAGAAGCCGGGTGGGAAAGTTACAAATGATGATCACATGACCCTGGGACATTGCAACTGACATAAATACATGCTAGTTTCCAAGTGCTTGAATTTTTTTTTAAAATACATTTTTAATTGTTTACAACTACTATAAGTATCAAGCACAGTGCAACCATTTTGGCATTACTTTTCCTTACATACAAAAATATAACCAAACCATTAACATTCCTTTTATTGATACAATATTTACATTTTGATTCTAATCCTCCTTTTTGTTCCGACCTTCCCCTTTTTTTTGCAACCACAGGTAAAACCTATCCCGGGTATCATAATATTCTGATTCCCCCTTATCTTTCAGTATTAATCTATCAGATTCTGCCCAAGCCATTATTTTCCTTATTATCTCTCTTTTCAGTGGTTTATTTTCATTTTTCCAATATTGAGCAGTTCCAAGTGCTTGAATTTTTGATCACATGACCACGGGGATGCTGAAATGGTCGTAAGTGTGAAAACTGGTCTTAGGTCACTTTTTCAGTACTGTTGTAACTTTGAGCAATCACCAAATGAACGTTTGTAAGGCGAGGACTATCTGTGATTGCTTTCTTACAATCTGGTTAGCGCCATTTGTCTGTACCCGGCCTTAGCATCCCTCCTTTGCTTCTATTTTCTCTTGTTTTTCTCCTCAGAACTGGCCTGGGGCCTTTTTCATCCGCTCCTCTTGCCAATGCCACAGCTTCTGACAGGGTTTGCTTTGCCAGCTCTAGCAAGCGGAACGAAGCACCTCACCTGCTTTCGAGCCTTCCTCTTGTTCTACCTGCAGAACCTGGCAGAGATAAACGCCAACCTGGTCCCAAAGGCAGGGTGGGGAATGAGATTCTCAGAACTGCTGCAGTGGTAATAATGTGGCCAAATGCAAAGGCTGGAGCTGAGAGGGGATGTTCAGGAGAATACAGAAAGCCCCCTGGCACACATCAGAAGGGAGAGAAGGCATAGCGAAAAACAGGCAATAATAGACCTTGCAGGTGTGAGCAGAGATAGAGGCCAAAGATGAACATGTCCATTTTTCCAAATCCCAAATCGGAAAAACATTGCAACTATTGCTTGAGCAACATGGAACAAGTTTTCTTTCCACTTCTCAGAATTTTGAAGCTCTTCTTGAACTATCTCTCTTTCTCTCTCTCTCTCTCTCCATCCATCTATCCATCCATCCCGTCTTTATTATTTTTACAAATAAGGTAGTAAAAACATATCTAACACACCTTCCTTCTACCATGTTCCCCACAATGACAACTCTGTGAGGTGGGCTGGGCTGAGAGAGAGTGACTGGCCCAAGGGCACCCACCTGGCTTTCATGCCTAAGGTGGGACTTGAACTCACGGTCCCTTGTTTTCTAGCCTGGTGCCTTAACCACTAGACCAAACGGACCATTTCCTGACCAGGATATCTGCTCTATTATTTTCCCTTGGCATCCTCACCTTTCCTTGTTCTTGATTTTATTTTACTTTTTTTAAGGAAAGGGTTGCTGATAAAATGCAATCACAATGCATCTACCTAGCTTTGCATCCCATTTTTTTAAAGTGATAATTCTGCCCAGGTTTCTAGCCAGGAACTATATTTCCATCTATATGCAGATTCACCTATAGAAGGCACTGGAGCATATGACACAATGATTAACCAACTCATCAGTCTAGTTGCTGTGCTTGAATGAAGTTGAAACAATGGGGGGCGGGGGGAACGACCCTCTTCTCATTCTCTTGATGACTCAGTCTGCCTTTCTTGGTGGCAGGAAATGAAAACAAGGGCAGACAACGTTGTGTGAATGGAGACTTTCTTCCTTCACCATGCTGGGATGGGAGTATTTTTTTTTTCCTCACACATGAATAAGTGTTCTCTATGGATTATTGCTAATGTTCTCCATTAATATGTCATGCAAGTTTCTACAGTGAACTGGAGCCTGCGGTAAACTCTTAAGGGCAGATGCATTTGGCAAGTCCAAAAATGAAATGATCATCAGTCATCATTATCATACCATCAATACAATTTATTAAATAATGTTTGGGCTAACAAAGACTAGGCAATTAAATAATCACTTGGAATTCAACAGCTCCTGTTAACAGTTTGCGAGGTAACTCCCAGAGTTGGCCATGGACGGGGGAGATCTGAATTTATTCAACCTGTCTCCTCAGGCAGGGTCCCTTTACCTTCCAACCAGCCTTCCAATGGTGCCAGCTTCATTTTGGCGGGAGGGAGGGAGGTTCTTCTTGCTTTCCAACAAAGTTTTGGCCTTATTTTTTTCCACCAGACTTAAGTCAAGCTGAGAAGGAAGAGCAAAGCACACAACTGTTCTATCTATCTGTTATCCAAACAGATAAGTGATGCCATCTCATACCAAGACCTCGCAGGCTAGTGCCCAGGCTGGAAGTTATAATTTGGTTTTTAGCTAAAAGGCAAATAAACAAGAGGAAAAGTTCGTCATGTTCCTATTCTGATACTGAAATTCATCACCAGCAATTTGGGGGTTGTTGTCACTTGCTTTCCGCTAGAGTGTTTTTTTAAATAAAGTAGTAACGGAATGGGATAAGTGTCAAGGATGAGAATCAGATAAACTGTAACGATTGCTATATGGTAAGGACCAAACTAAACCCAACAGCAATAGATCTAATTGTTTCAACCAGGGTCTGGGCTACTAACTACACTGAAAATAAGAGTGAAGGGTTTCTTCAAAGGAGGTTTGATGCAAGCAATCCCTTCTATCCAGGGTTTGCCCGCTTTCCTAGCTCCATCCCAACCAAGGGTGAGCTTCAAAAATTTTAGCAAAGGGTTCTCTATCCGGTTCCTGGGTGGGTGTGGCCACGGTGGATGTAGCCTAATCGGCCTCCTGCACCAAGGCAGTGTGTGGGGGGGATATTTTTGCCCTCCCCGGGCTCTGGAGGCTCTCTGGAAGCCAGAAATGGGCCCCTTTCCAGACTTCATGAACTGCCAGGAGGCCGTTTTTTTGCCCTCCCTGAGCCCCTTGCACTTATCTGCATTTAAAATGGACCACGTGGGGACTCCTGGGAGGTGCGGGATGGGGCCAGCCAGAAGTGGGATTTGGGGACTCTCCAAACTGCACAGAATCTTAGCTAGGGGCTCTCCCGAACCTCTGCAAACCCGCAACAGCCCACCCCTGATCCCAACCCATCTCCTTTTCCTGCCAACTCACATTTATATTAGAGCGAAATCCAGTTAAAATCATTCAGGAACAGTGTCCAAAAAAACCCAGAAGAACCACGAACAGTTTGATGTCTTTCACACATTACCAACGCTCAACTACTTTTCCATTATTTCTTCTCCCGCAGCTCCATAGGCCACAGTTATGCAATTTTGCTTCCTCTGTTTCCTTTCAGCTTAGACCCCCTTGCAGGTCAACACTTCAGCCAGTCTGGCTGGTTCTGCTCTTCAGAGGCTACTTAGGGAAAGGAAGAAAAAGAGGCGGTGATGATAGGAGAGAACTTTGGCAGATGTCCTTTTTCAAAAAGAAAAAAGAAAAAGAAAAAAAAAGCATAGGCTTGAGCACAGATTGTCTTACAAAATTATGATCCACCAAATTAATGACCAGAGCATTCCTCTGAATTGTTCCAGGGGAAGGAAAAATTATTCTATAATTTCTCAAGAACAAGATTCCCTTTTAGTAGCAACAGCAGCAAGGGGAAAATGTGTGGGAGAGACAGACAGAGACAGAGGAGAAAATTGAGACCGGAAAAAGAACGGAGAGATAGTAATGACAAACAGAGGTTATGATATATTGTTAGGATCTCCCCCAATTTGCCAGCACCCCTGTTTATGATTTATAAAGTTAGAGCAGCTACCTAGGATTGGGAATGGGAGAGTTTTCATTTCCCATCTTTATCTTTTTCCTTGAACTGCGTTGTTTTATTAATTTATTTTAATAAAATATGAAGAGCCGTGGTGGCATAGTGGTTAAAATGCAGTATTGCAGTCTGCCGACTGACAGCAGTTCGATCCTGATGGGCTCAAGGCTGACTCAGCCTTCCATCCTTCCAAGGTCAGTAAAATGAGGACCCAGATTGTTGCGGGGGGGTAACATGCTGACTTTGTAAACTGTTTAGAGACGGCTGCGAAGCACTGTGAAGCGGTATATAAGTCTAAGGGCCAGTGCCTCTTTATCAATTGATCAAACTGATACAGCCTGTATTAACCTTGGCAGGCCCCAAAAGTTAAACAAGGCCCCCTCCTGAGCACTTGAATAAGAGAACCTCAAGAAATCTCAAGACTGTGGACTTGGGCAGGAAGATGAAAAATCATCCCAGAAGAAGGAATGGCACCACAATTTGCAGGCCGCTCTCCAACAACAACAAGGCCATCATGGATGTATCATCATTAGGGGTTACAGAAGATTCTGAAGCATTCTAAAGGCATTCTGGTGCCCAATATATAATTGTTTTAAACAAAGTAAACTAAGAAGTATGTAAAAGGGCTCTAACTCCTACGTTAAAGAGGTCAGTTGAAAGAAAGATGTAGGAGCTTATTAGTTCCCCACTTCTTCTGCTTCATGGCCTCTGTTGATGCCGTTCAGAGCCAAAAATTGTCAGTTTTCTACTTACAGTCTAAGACCGAGTCTATGCTCTGCTTAGCTGTTAAATCCTCAGATATTGCCTGAATATTTCACAGGCATTCCTTCTGGCTCCAAGTCGACTGTTGTTTAGTTGACTCCTTGTTGAAGCACAGAGAAAAATACACTTCAGAGACATGTCTATGATGAGAAAATCCCTGCTTGACCAATACTGAAACCTCACCATTTACAGGTATCTAAAAGAAGTTCCATGCACACATTCTCCTTTTTGTTCAATATCTAACTAAAATACTACCATGCATGAATTTTTAAAATCAATATCCACCTTAAGGGGAAAAAATACTAATGAAAAAAACAATCCATTTCGCTTTCAAAAATTACCACCAGGCATGCTGATCCTTTGCCAGACATTCAAAGTAGTAAATATTGTTGACATACTTTTCTCTGACTTAAAAAATGCAGGAGAATAAAGCCAGGACAGAGATTATTGCCTTGAAATACACCGAGGTAGGCGAGAGCAGAAAATAAAACAAGCGAGCCTCAAACTTCCCTGCTGAACATCTAGGCTTGTGAAAGAAGAAATGATTGAAATTGCAGTAAATCATTTTAAAGCCGGGAAGAGATTGTCACCTCGCGGATGGGGTTGGATGCAGAACAGAAGGATATGAAAGGAAAGGATGTTTTTTTCCTGTGACTAAGACCTGTATAAATACTGATTACACGCCACAAAAATGCCTGACGATAAAACTATATCAAAATTAGACTTCTCCATTAACATGTCAAGGAATCAGAGAGGCAGCCCAGCCACATCTCAGCCTCAGAAAATGGAACACAATTGCTGCTATAAGAGTCACTGAAGGCAGTGGTGGTATGTTACCGGTTTGGCCCGGTTCACCTGAACTGGTAGCAAAAATTGCTACTGGTTTGGCCAACCGGTAATAGAAAAAGCCTCTGACAATCAGCTGAAAGGAGAAAGATGAGAAAAGTGCAGGATCGGTCCTCCCACTCACCCCTATGCTTTTCTCTTCTTTATCCTCAGCTGGGGTGTGGAAAACTGCGTGCGTGCCGAACCTGTAGTGGAACAGGTAGGATCCAACTGCTGATTGAAGGCAGTCTCTTTTGCAACCTAGGTCAACCTTGTCTATTTAGATTCTCAGTCATCCAGGTCACGGTTGTCCCAACAGTGCTTTACCAGCTGGAGTTTTTGGTTTGAGCTGGAATTAAAAATAAAGAAGCTTCTTGAATGAGAAGTGAAATGTTTTCAAGAAACCAAGAAGAGTCCAGTTGCCTTTTGGAAAAGCAGCTTTGGGACTTGGTCAACCTCAGTAAAAGAGAAAGCAAGACCCACTGTTGTCCCTTGATATTGCCCTAAATCCTTCTGCCAGCTTTTCAAATGATCCCTGCACTATTCCCATAATTCATTTCTCCCCACACACACCCAAAAAAGCTTGGGAGATGTTTCTTTCGCTGAGCCGTCTTCTACTGCTGTTTTGATTATCTGCTATTTGGGGTTTTTGATCTTTCATTATTTTTCCATTGTTTTTTAGCTGATTTCGCTGATATAATTAGAAGACCAGGCAGTAAGATCTGGGGAGAATTTTAAGTTATCAAACCTTTGCTGTTTTGTTCAGTCAGTATGATTTTGAAAAAATAATGTTTCTTATATGTTCATCTTTCCTTATTGTTCTTTTTGGATATCTGTTCTTGTGTGGCAAGGAGACATACAAGAAACATTATTTTTTCAAAATCATAAAATGCATACATGTATACATACACACACACACACACACACACACATACATACATAAACATACACACACACACACACACACAAGTTTTTTGTGCAAAATGGGCAGTTGTGTGTGCCCTTCCCAATCAAAGAGCTCCATTATGCTCATGAATTTCATGAGGTTTTTCTGGCTTCAATTTAAGATGCTGGTAATGACTCATAAAGCCTTCTATGGAATAGGGATGACTTATTTAAGGAACCACCACTTCTCCCCGTTCCATATCTGTTCTATCAAGACCCACAGAAAAGACACGAAATGGATCCTGTCTACAAAAGTGTGTCATTTTGGGGGACCCAGAAAAAGACCCTTCTCTGCCAGGGCACCCACTGTATGTACACCATGTATAGCATGAAATAACAACGTGTACATTTTTGGAGATTTGAAGCTTTGCAAGATCTCAGTGCTCTGGTCTAGTCAATAGCCGAGCTAATCAGAATACAGAAAGTCCCTTTGCTTCTCCAAAATGAGTGACTAAGAAAGGGAAACCGGAAGCTTTTGAGGTGATTGTCCTGTGGTTCTTCAGCTGTCTCATTCCTTCCCTCTGGAATCTTCTCATATTCAGGGACAGGTGACCTGGGTGTGCTATCTCTATCGCTTAGATCTCTCTAAGACATCTGCCCCTGAATATAACAAGCCATGACAACTAACTTAAGTCCCGATCTTTGCAAACTCTCTGCAGGATCTGAACCCTCTGTGTGGAGAGAAACTGTATTTTCTCTGTGAATAAAATGCTTGGAAGAAGTCTTTGATGGGTTTTTCTTTCTTTCTTTCTTTCCAGAGGTTGCTAAGCCTGTTGTTCTGGTTCTCTGGCTTTATGGTTCTCTATTTCATTGGGGCCTCTTCCACACTGATTTGTCCGACTGATTTATTAACCTCAGCTACTGAAGCCATCTGCAAATGCCTGCCAATACAAATAATTACAGTAGTGGTCATTTAGTTATCCCAAAGCTGTGGAATTTCTAAGGAGTGAGATATGGTCCATTCAATAGGGGACTTCAAATGAGATTTAAAGACTCCTTTGTTCTTCAAAAACTCATTGTAACCATATTATTACGATTCTAACATTTGAAACCACATGGTTCCTCGTTACACTATTTTTTTCTAATAACAAGCAAGCAAAGTAGGCATTGATGTCCACTCATTACGACCTACTTCGGTGACTGTAATATTCTAAAGCACAGGTGGGAAAAGATGGCCAACTCCCAGAATTTTTGAGCTTAGCATGGCTCTCAAACTCAAACGTACCATAATATCCAATAGTCTCTCATCACAAACTCACCAACCCTAGAACACTTGACTTCTCACAGGAAGGAACACTCTAACAGTCTTCTTCAGCTAAGGGAATAAGCATGCTACCGGTTCTGCCCGGTAGCTCTGAAGAGCAGACACCAAACCAGTTCTGTGTCTGCCGCTGTTTGGCCCACCTGCCCGCCTGGGCTCTTCCCTGTCGTTTATTTCCTTCTTTTTCAACCTCAGCTGCTTTGCACGGCACAGCTGCAGTTGAAAAAGCAGGGGGGAAAAGAGGCTTTTCGAACGCTGTGCACCTGCATGCAGCGCTTTTCAGCTGTCTAGGCAGCCCAGCTAAAGGTGGTTTTTTTTTACACGCGCAAAACATAGTCATC
The DNA here is from genome assembly GCF_049901715.1 of Pseudonaja textilis. NCBI lineage: Eukaryota > Metazoa > Chordata > Lepidosauria > Squamata > Elapidae > Pseudonaja > Pseudonaja textilis. The sequence goes on from NC_141990.1 coordinate 206,700,516, forward strand.
GAACCGGTAGTAGCACCAGTTAAATCCCACCACTGAAATAAGGTATCATATGTTATAATCAATCATTCAATCAGGTTAGAGCTGGAAAGGGACCTTTGAGGTCTTCTAGTCCAGCCCCCTGCTCAAGCAGGAGATCCTACTCCATTTCAGACAAGTGGCTGTCCAGTCTCTTCTTAAAATCCCCTATCCTCGGACTCTTTTTGGCTATTCCATTGACAATGTATATGAAAGTAAATTCAGCAATGTAAGCAATACAAAGGCTTTAAAGAACAGTTGGCAGGAGGCTAATGATACTGAGATTTAAAACATGAAGTCAAACCATAGCACTTGTCATGTACAATTCCTTCCTTCCTCCTTTCCTTTTCCTTTTTCTTTTCACTGTTTATAAATCACGAGGCTGGCTTGTCATGTTCCTTTCTAATCAATTTGAGCATCGCTTAATGGCACATTTCAGGGGCAGGCAGGAGATCTACTTCATGATCTCCATCCAAAAATGCTGCTTAGGCTTTATCCCACATTCATCCTCCTACTGATTGCTTTGAGTGATAGTACATTCTTAAACCTTTTGCTCATGGGCTTAGCTTGGTGATTGTGGTGTTAGTAGCAAGGAATTAAGGGCTGCTTCTGTGATTAGAGATGGGAAATCAAACCACTGAAAGAGGAAGAGAATCTGTTGGTTTCAATTCTATCAAAGAGGGAATTTTGCCCATTGTCACTTCTTACGTCAGACTAAAAAAAGGGCGCACTTCTTGCAGGTCTTACTCTGCTGTGGTGATGGGACTCTCCGGATGATGCTAAGTGCTACTACCCGCAGTCCTAATAACGAGAGAAAACTGCTGGAACTATAGCTTACGATATCTGAAAGCTCACCAGTTGCCACTGGTGCCAAAATATTCACCGTTCCATCATTCAAACTAGAGTTTCAGACTACTTTGAGCTAAATACAAATTCATCTACCCAAGGACTTATGCTAAACTGGTAGTCCAGGAGTTATTTCAGTGGTTGTATGCCATAAAAGATTGATAAAATTCCCTCGCAAGTATTACTCATGAATCCCGATTCCTACTTTATAAATGTCCCAAGATTCAACATGACCTGTCATCGCTGGTTACCACATAGTAGTAAAGCAAAATGTTTATGTTGCATAGACAGCAAAACATCCACAAACATCTCTGGTAATGCCTAAATTACCCCTCATTTGATATTTTAGTTCATTTATTTATTAAATTTATTTGCTACCCATCTCAAAGCAAAACATCTCCAGGTGGCATATGTTAGAACCCAGGTCTTCAAATATCTGCAGACACCGAATAAATTGCGCTTTTTATAGCAGTGATTTAACCACAGAATGTAGGTCCTTCATGTCTCTTTAGGGTGTTTTGTAAACCTTGATTTATCTGTTATTGCTATGTTCAATGCATGTGTCTGTGTTGTTTTCCTCGCCAAACCGTTTCCAGCATCACCATCCAAATGCAAATCAAACACAGCAAATCAAACCGGATTTGCCCTTGTGGATTGCTGTGCATGGAGCCGAGAAGGTAACCACAGATTAGAATATTAATGCTTGTTTATCTCAGGCTTTACTTATTAGAATGAATATAGGAATGAATTCAGCCAGCACTCGCAGTCATTAATCACAGGTGATTTTCTGCTGTCTTGAATCTTCTAGAATAATTTACTCTGAGGTGAAGAAGAAGGGGGGGGGAAACGCCAGTGATTTTTAAGAACTGTTGAAACCCCCTTGTACTTGAAGTGGATTAGTGGTGTCTATGGGACCTTTATGACCTGTGGACTTCAACTCCCAAAATTCCTTGTTCAGGAATTCTGAGAGTTGAAGTCCAAAGGTCATAAAGGAGCCATAATTTCCCACCTTGATTCTAAATGAATTTCAGAAAAGTATTGCTTTTCTAGAGAGTTACATGGAAAACCACCTCTCAGCAATTGGCCATTCTGGTCAAATAACTGGTTGGAGAGAAATGGGCTACACATGGAAAGTGGGTAGGTTGGAGCACCATGGTAGCAAGAGGGACTCGCTACGTCCAGGGATGAGATAATTCAAAGAGAGACGGGGCTCATGAACAGAGGAAAGAGTAGCTCAAGGTTGAATTGTGGAGTCCTTGGTGCTCTCTGAGCTTGGTTGTTTGCTTAAAGACATTTCATTACCCAACTAGATATCTTCAATACTACAGATGTTGCCTGGTTCAGTAATGAAACATCTGCAAGAAAACAATCAAACTCGGATAGGACCAAGGACTCCACAGTCAAACCTTTTCTTCCCAGTGGCACCAGTTCACTTTATTCATATGTAACATTTCTTAATATCAAGGAACCCTTTCAAAAATATAATTTTCTGGAAAAGTTCTGGGAATTAGAAGAGTCCATTCTTATACTGGAGTAAAGACTTTTTATCATCCAATTGTAATTAGCAGTTACAGTAAGAATTATTCAGTGTTTAGAAATAGTGTACGTGTGTAGCTAAAGTGTCAGCTACAAGTGAGGCACAATCTTTAACTGTGCCTGTTAGATGCATCAACCCAAAATGCCACCTGCCTGTCTTCCTTCAAAAGCAAAAAAAAAAAAAGGATGTTCGTGTTTCTTGTGCTTGGGCCTACGTTATCCTGCAAGGAGACTGAGTCTTTCTTTGAACATCTTCACATGGTTATTGTTGAACTCCATCTTGACTATCCTTGCTGGGACTATAGGGTATACTGATCCAACCACATCTAGGAAGTTCTTGTTTCTGAGTTAGGTAAAATCAGCTGAATCTAAGAGTCATATTCTATCCCTAGAAGATTGCATGGAAATCACAGTTATTTGGCAATTCTTATATATTGCCAAACAAACAATGTGTTTTGATTAGCTGTTAGAATGAACCTCTAATTCGCATCCCAACCGCCATTTATTCTCCCATAGCAGCCAAGCTATGACAATATGCTACCTTTCAATGAGAATAGAGAATGTTTGCAAATACATCGAGAATTGATGCAGGACTGGCTTTAGTCAAGAACTGACTCATCGACCACACATATAATTTGCATAACCAAGAGGTGGCAGCACTCAATCAGGCTTAAATGCCATATAATGAAAGGCTGTGGGTTTTTCCTGCAGAGAGACAATAACACTAGGAAACAGAATAAAAGAACAATTGTGGATTAGCAGGGCTTTGTTTTTCTCTCGTTATAAAAAAAAAATCAGTCAACAGTAATTATTTATTATTTTGTAAGGGACAAAATACTAGAGAGGTTTTTATTCCCTCTATCAAAATTCTCCATTTCTCACTGAACTGTCTAATATCATCCTTAGATAAGTAGTTCTCTTCTGTTTTTGAATTAATTTAAATTTTTTGTGCCTTGTGACAGGATAACGTGATGCTCTTTTCTGCAACAATCCATAATATATCTTCCTTTCTTTGTCATTGCATGTGGTTTTTTTCAAGCACTCCACACTTGGGCTTGTACAAAACAGTGAAGTCTGCACTGCCTAGCTGAATGCACATGATCAGCAAATATAAATTCACTCACCATCAATCTGAGAGTTACAAAAATAGTTACCCAATGGGAGAAGATGCGAGAGACCTTTATAGACAAATAGCAAGTGACACACTGACAGAAAAAACAGGGGAATAGATAATGGTAGGAATGGCTGATAACTAAGGAGAAAGACAGACTGGTAGCTTCAGCCCATAGACGATAGGATCAGAAAGATTTCAAGCTCAGAACGAGGTGGGATGGGTGAGGGATGCAAAATATGGTTAGGGATTGATAGTATGGTTTATACTATCTTCTAACAGCACCCTGTCATCACTGACCTCATTACTATTGTACAGGCCCAGCTAGGGCTGAAGAATTCTAAAAGTCATGAGTGAAGTTTCTATCTATAATAAACAGAGAGGTGTTGGGTATGTCTGAAATAAAAGTCAAGGAAAGCTATTTGTCTGTCATGTGAGGTAATGATATGTGGGAATGACCTTGGGAGACAGGAGGAAGTCCCACATACTAGGTGACAGTCAGATAACAGGAAGCTGAGCCCACAAAAAGAATGGGGCTGTGGCAAATATCTGAGAAAGAACCCTCCCTAGTTTTTTGGCCTGTAAAGGTGAGTGGGGGGAAAGAGGTCCTTTTAAGTCTTGCAAGATTCTCTTTTAACTTTCTAACTTTATTGCAAATAAAGTTAGAATGATTCCTCCCTGGATAGGCTTCTAGGCTGGATTACTCTCAATCTTAAAGGACTTTTGTGCAAATCCATGTTATGTCACCAAGTGTTTGTATTTTCTGGAGGTCCTGTACTTTTTTTTTAAAAGATACTGCAAATTTTGAATGCAAATATTTCAGTCAAATATAGATGGTCTCAGGCAAAGGCCAACTAATTACACATGTGGGAAAATGTACCATGGAATTTAGAGAAAGGTATCTATAATGAAGAAGGGAGATTTGTGGTATTTCATTTTTAAATCTGAATTTGCGAAAATAGTAGTTCTTTCATTTATGCCCCCAAATGACAGCAAAGTAAAGTTCTATGCATTTTTTCACTTTTTATTCATTCTGACTCTCAAGAGATATGAATGAATCTTTCTCTCAAAAATAGAGGAAAAACTGCTTTATCTAAAAGGAATTCAGCTAAACTCTCCTTAAAGTGTCTTAGATTATATGACACTACTAGCTGTTTTTGATGCAATATCCCGAAGGGAAAGAATATACCTACTAGTGTTCAGTTCATAAAACTTACATGAGAGGAGGCATGTGTTGGATATCTAATTCATTGTTAACTAATCTCAAAGGCATCAAAGTTGCAGCTCCTCCATGTGTAGATTATAACCCAATAATTGTACTATTAAACAGAGAAACCTCTAGATCAAAGAACTGCTATTCTTGGAAGAGGACCTCAAATTAAATTGCCAACAGGAATTCAAGAGCTTCTTCCAAGTCAATTTAACTTCTGAAGCTTCTTTATCTACAACAGAGGACTCCAGCAAAGCATTTTATAAAAGAATTGTTTATCTTCCTAGCATCAAATAGAAGTAAGGATGTGCAAAAACAGAAAGACACACTGGTGAACAAACTGAAGCAATTAGAATTAAGGCACAAGCGTCACACAGTTTTGGACTTAGATCAAAAGATTAAAGTGATTTGTCATCAAATAGATTTCATGGAAGCAAATGAGAAATTGGATTTTGTCAAACAAAAGTATTTTGAAACAAGTCATTTAAACTGCTATTTTCCCAATTGCCTAAGAACAAAAGAACTGTTATTTTATTTGGGAGGAAACCAAGTTCCTTTTCACAATGAAGGAGATGATGAAGCAATATATTTAAACATTATTCAAGATTCTACGGAAAGCAAACATTTGATCTGGAAAAGATGGGAGAGTATTTGAATAGGTTATTTTCTATGAAATGTATGGATCAACAAAAGGGGGGTCTTAATAAATCGATATCAGAAGATTAAACTAAAACAACAGTTTTAAAAAACAAAACTTATGCTTCAAACTGAGAAAGCTCCAGGATCTGATGGTATCTTTCCAATAGACTACATGACATTTCAACCTTGGTTAAACCACTAACTCATGGAGCAAAGGAGATTCAAGGTTTAGTATAATGTGATATTTTGCTGGCTCTGGGAACCAGCAAGTAGTATAGTGCTGGATGTGTAGTGTATGGTTGACAAAAATCAGGAAAGAAAGTTTCTTATCAGATTCTGGATTAAAAACGGAGCAAAAGGGTAGGTAAATTATTAAGCAATCCTTTTCTGAGAGCTTTGCTGAATAGGTCATTGTGTTCATGTCACGACTGAGACCATGTTGGCAGACCATCCATCCCTTGTGGTGGAGGAGGAGGAGATGGAAGAGGAGGAGGAGGAGGAGGAAGCGGCACTCATTTTGACATTTGTCTTATTATATTAAAGTTCTGAAACGGTCTAAATGCTGAGGTCAGTATCTCCTCTCTGAGAACAGATGTCATCAGGTCTATTGGATTGAAGATGAACGCCATGGAGTGGCTTCTGCCTTGTCTGTGGAATCTTGATTTTAGCTCTTAATCATCCAATTTTTCAACAATACTTCCTTAACTTTGTATTGGGCAAAAGTATACTGTGCTATTTTCATACAAGTTGCATTACATAACCAGAACTGTGATGAGTTTCTCATCAGCTAGAGCTACTGTAGAAGGTTAACGTGGTTTTCTGAAAAAATTTGTTGACCTTTAGCTAGTCTGCTCTCAAATAAACCAATCTGCTAAATCTGGAGAAAAGCAATATTTTTTTAATTATTTCTATGGATGCTCATAGGAATGGGGAAGTTCAAACTGAGAGTAAAATATGAGAACCATGTAGAATAAAACTAAAATTCCCCCCAAATTGTCCAAAGCTAAATAAAAATTGTTGCTAATCTAATCCTAAACAAGACTCCTATTAGCTATACCCATGACGAGATCATGAACATTGCCTGGTATCATATCCCCATTCTATGTTACTTCAGAAATGAGAAATATTCCGGTGACTGTGTGAAGAAAGAGCTTGTCGTTCCTGGAAGACATCCAACTTCATAATTAATTTTCAAGCAATGACATTTAACTGCCTTCTCTGCTTTTTGGCATCAGTGCTCAGCTGGCTACGGGCTATAAATCTGCCTTTGAGTCTGGCAAAATAGGCTGTTCCATGAATGCTGCATTATGTTCACCCATAATATTTGTCTTCACTTCCACGGGTTTATTCCATTGTAATCTGTCTTATTATGATCTTTCATAGACTTTATTGCCAAGCCAAATTAAACACTTCCTTAAAGCGTCTCCACATAAAATCATGGCATATGGTTCTCTCTCCTAACTCCACTTTTCTCTCAAAGAAGACATCTGCAGGGTAGTGTATGTGTGTTTGTGTGTGTGTTTGCACTTGTGTACATAAATATATATTAATGATATTCAATAGCAAATGAGGGTAGGCAATGCCTATTATTATAAACAAGGTAGCTGCATACATTGAGGGATATTACACAAAGGTAAGGTTCTAACAAAGGAGTGTCCAGAAAGTTGTTCAGTTTGTTTATAGCTTTTTCTCCCCGATTCTGCATCTCACTGATTCAAAACAAATATTATTAGAACCATTTTCAAGGCTTTAGTATGGTTAGCAGGCATCTTCAATTCCCTGACAATTCTTCTGTTTAGAACCAGGCTGATGTAACACAGTTTTAACTTTGCAAAAGGTACTGAGAACTTGAGAAGCTAAAAATAGGTCCTTGTGAAAGGCAAGACCTTCAGGAAAGAAAGACAGAGGTCTTCCAAAGCAGATGTATGCACACGCATGGATGCACACGCATGTGTACCTACACACACTGATGCCTGCTACAGTTGACAAGGACAGAGACCACCGCCACCTTAGACCTCAACTTACATCTCCCTAATGTATAGTGGGAGGATATTGTGAATCACTTCTCAGTCTGTCTGTTATTTCTCACAATGCACACACACACACACACAGCTAAGTGTGGTATTTATTGTAAGTCTCAGAATTCCCCAGATAAAATAAGTCTCTATCATGACTCTTGAGAGGTGATTTGGTCCTTGTGGTTGTCTCAGTTACATCTTGTTTAACACACTGCCTGGTGTTTCAGAGGAGGCAGAAGGCATGGTCCTTTTTCTGTTCTCTGCATTTTTTTTCCTAATGAGCAAATTAAACTTTAACCAACCCTCTATTTTTCTTTACTTGCATAAACCAAATTGAGCCACAGGGAGTCGATTAATAAAACATCTCTTGAAAATGTGCAAATGAGAGAAACCATCCTCCCAAGCATTGCCAGTCAGTCTTCCAGGCAAATTTTAATCTCCCAGGAAAATCAATGTTACTTTAAATAAAATACCCCAGAACAGAGATTACTTAAGGCAACAAAGTATGATTGCAAAATATAGATTTCCCTCCACAATGCCTTGCTGCAGTGTGCATAAATGTGTGGTGTCATAATTATCTGAACATATAAAGAAAGTCCAGGGACGAGTTCCCAAAGGTTTTTTTTTGTTTTTTTTTTCCGATTCAAGTATTTGGAAGGAAGGGAGAAGTACCAAAGGTTGGACCATCAGCTTTGGGCATCAAAAGAGAGAGCATTAATATCTAACTAAGCTTTGCACTCAAGTAACTTTAACACACAAGTTTTTCCTGCTCAGGTTAGGCCTGTTTTCTACACCAGGATTGCCATTACAGAAATCTTTGTTTCGAGGGATATTTTTACTTTTTTGATGCAAAACTGGCTCTTATTACCAGAAAAAAATGGGATCAAGACTCAGATAAATGACTAGGGAGTCCAGAGTACAGATAGTCATCAACTTAAGACCACAATTGAGGCCAAATTTTCTGTTGTTAAGTGAGTCATTTGTTAAGTGAAGTTTGGCCCATATTATGATCTTTCTTGCCACAATTGTTAAGTGAATCACTATAATTGTTAAGTTAAGTGAATCTGGCTTTCCCATTGACTTTGCTCAGAGGGGTATTCATCCGGTTCACACCGGTTCAGATGAACTGGTTGTTAAATTACACACACACACACACACACACACACACACACACACAAACCGCTATCAAAGTGGATCCTGGGTGCTGTGTTACACTGCAATGGAGAAATGGGCAACGGAGCAGCTGGCGCAAGGGAAGGAGCAGGCCTCCTGGGTGGATGGCTGGACGAGCTGACCCATGGCTTTAGCCTTTTTAAAAAAAATTTATTACCACAACAGTTGAATTGCAAATTGTGGGGGTTTCTTCTTCACTGGCAGTCAGTATGACTCCAGAAGTTGCCTCCCTCTTCCTGCCCCACTCCACCCCAGTTCCACAACTGTTCCTCAGGCTACCAGTGATGTTGTGTAACCGAGGAAGAGTGAAGCTGGTTTGACAGCACCTGTTAGTCAACCTCAAAAACAGGTGCTGGAGGGACAAGAGCAAAAGTAGTGCTGACGGGTTGCTGAAGGATTCATGCAATGAAGCAGGAATGCTCCCAGTTCATTATACAATCCTTCCAGGTTTTGTCAGGAGTTTCAAGGTATTATAAATACACGTTCTTCTAAAAGAGAACCCAACCTATGTTCGGACTGCTTTTGAAAATGGGTTCACTGCTCTGCTCTTTAAGAAAGACCACTAGGTTAACAGTCCCCGACAGCCAGATAGGTGGTCACACAACCCAGTGGGATGCTTCTCTCCTATTTTACCTTGCCACAACTGCATACCATGCCTCTCAGCTATTGTTTCATTCACCTTTAAACACCAGTTTAAAATTCTTCTGAAGGAACAATGAACCCTTGTTCAAAAGCATCCCAAATAAGAAATGAATGCGTAGAGTGGCAGGTGAATGTTTTAAAGAAGTCTGAAAAAGAAATCTGTTTCTTGCTTCATTGTACAGATCATCATGCTGACAGGGCTACTGGGCAACTGCTGCTCACAAATCCAAAATAACAGAGTTGGAAGGGATCTTGGAGGTCTTCTAGTCCAACCCCCTGTTCGAGCAAGACACCCTACATCATTTTAAACAAGTGGCTGTCCACATTTCTTCTTTAAAACCTCCAGGGTTGGAGATAAGTCATTCCACTGGTTAATTGTTCTTACTATCATGAAATTTCTCCTTAATTCTAGGCTTAATTCAGTAATAATCCTCCCTCTATTAGGTGCTTTGGAATGGGGGGTCCCCAAACCCCAACCCCTCTGGTCTGCAGACTGGTGCTGGGCTGCAGCCCACTTGGAACTGGGCTGTGAAAGCGGTGGGTGAGTGTGTGCATGCATGAATGCAGCTGTATTTGTGAAAGCGTTGAGTACGTGCATGTAAAACCATCTCCTCTCCTTTCCCTGTCGCTACCATCTCCGCTGCTCCACCGACCTGGAAAAGTTGAGGAACACTGCTTTGGAGAATAGGTTGCTCTTCTCTCCAAGAGCCCCTCAAATATTGGAAGACTGCCATCATGTCATCCTTAGCCCTTTTCGTCATTAGACTAGACGTACTCAGTTCCTGCAACAATTCATCAGGTTAATCCAGGTCTCCCAGCTGCAGGCCACCTCAATACCAGGTTTGAAAGATTAGGACTCTTCTACTGGCCGAAACAGAGTGGCTTGGAAGACAGTCCAGATGAACTGAAGTTAATGGGGCTAATAGGTGCTAGGCTCATCTCATCCCTGACTGTGATACCAACCAAATGGTCCCTGAAGAACATCCTCCTGCTCCCACAGCAAAACTGCCATGGCATGCTACCTGTTTATTGTAATATTGGACCAGCTAAGGATGACTCAGGACTGAGTTGTGGAAGAGATAAAAGTAATGTCACAAGAACATGTCAGGAAAAAAAAAAAGAGATAGGGAAAGTTCAGGCGATAGCTGGATGCAAAAGAAAAAAGGCCCTTGGATTTATCCATTGTGCATAAATAAACCTTACACCACAAAAGTACCATCTGTCTCCACCGACCTTTTTTTTTTTAAAAAAAGAGAAACACACTCCTGATTAAATGCTAGTATACCGGAAATTTCATGCTGGTGGAGTTGCATGCAAATTGCAATAGAAACAATTTAACGCAGCATCTAAAAATGAGCCAGGTAGTGTCTAGGCAGATTCTGAGTGTGAGAGGTCAATTATACTCCTTGCCTAATTCTCCTGATGCATTATGGAGGAGTAAATGGTTCGGCGCCTGTCTTGGACCTCTATAATTCAATGGTGCTCTAGCAGAGTGGCGATAAGTATAATCTCTGACCCCAGTCCCGAATTCATTATGTAATTTTTTTTTTCAAAGAGCTGCCGTTCTCTCAGTCCGGACGCCCGGCTCTACAGCTCGAAGATAATGCTGCTAGCCTATTTATGCAGCTGTCAAAAGGTACAACGTTAATACACGTTGAAATGCTTTAAGCACCAATAATAAAACTTCGGGATTTTCTTTTTTAAGTGGCATTTTGGAATGGGAGACATTTGCATTTGAGGAACGGGTATTTCAATAGAATTGGATGGTACTTTAAATGGAGCCCAAAGTTCTTTGCCATGATGCCACTTCCTTCCTTACAACCAGTTCAGCTCTCTTCCCCCCTTTTTTATTTAACAGCCATGGCATTGTGCTACAAGAAACAATCAGTAAAATAGCCGCTTTGTCTCTGCTGCTTCTCAGCAAATATTCCATGTTCACATCTGTTATGATTGAAATGAAAAGATGCACAGCCTCTCCAGATGCAAATCCTGGGTGTAGATTTGCCCTTTGGCCAAACAAAAAGGACAAATAAATAAATAAGGACCTGGATGCATTAGCCCAATAGTTTGGTCCTTTCACTTTTAACAGGATTCAGATGTAAGCATATCTACTTTATTTATTTGGTTAGATTTATATCCTGCCTTCCCTCCAGAAGCTCAAGTGATATATATATATAAAACACTCCTTGCTCTCATTTTTTCTCTTTATAATAAGGTAGACATGATGGTTTATGTGGAAATGTATTAGGTAAATATTTAGTAGCAGAATAATAAAATAGAACATTAATAATATTTACTCTTGTTAAACTCCAAAGAGACCACGCAATATACAAAGTGTAGCTTTTAACAGATATCTAAAACAAATGAAAAGATGTTTCCACGAATCAGGCAGTGTACTCTGGCATCCAGCAGCAACATCCATCGATCAGGTCTCCAACCACCACAGGGATTAAAGCTTTACATATAATTTGATTCAGTTTCAATCCCCAATGATTGTGGCCTGAAATTCCTGCCAATCAGTGTCAAGAATACTGAGACAACTAGAACCAATGACATAGTTCATTACAAGGAACCTGTTAACTGGGAAATTTCTAACTCTCCTCGTTAGGCAAATAGAGTCTCTGAGATAGAGGAAGACAAATTGAGCAGAGAAGTGGGTGGGTGGGTAGAAAGATCTCTTTGTTTGTAGCATGTGGGGAACTCCAGACCCTCCCAACATCCACAGCATGTAAAGAGTTCCGATGCTCACAGAGAGAGAGAGATGGGATATGCAAGTTTATATTAACATTGCGTACTCACTCTTGGCTTCAATATTACGTTGGTTTATCACAAATGCAAAATTAACAAATTTATTCTGATGGGTTAGGAATCATCTTTTACTGTCCTGTTACATGCACAGAGGTGGATTTGTAGCTGTGCAGATGCAGATAGATAATTCCACAAAACATCCATAACAAAGTACATTTATTGGTACATCAGGTATCTTCGTGACTCGCATTTGTGATGAAATTCTTCTATAATGACCAATCCTTTGTATATCAGCCTCGCAGCTAAAAGATGGTTATTTTCCTAACCCATCTCGTAGCGGTAAGCTGCTTATCAGTTCATGAGTCCAGGCAAGAATGGAGGGAACCTCCCCCAACCCCTCAAGGGTCAATTTAGTGACCAATTAGGATTACAGAAGTGGCCTACATTTCCTACATTTCCCTGGATACCTTTAACTACATTTCCCAGGATACCTTTAACTACATTTACCATGATGCATTCCCTTAAGGGGACAGCTAACAAATCCTAAGTAACCAACCAAGTCCCATAGACTGGCTGGGACAACACAGAACCATTCATTCATTCATTCATTTATTAAATGTGTTTGCCACTCATCTCACTGCAGGGATATTTTTTGAGTTCCAATTTTCAGTAAGATTTAGACTGTATTTTATCCATAATTGGAGAGAAAAATAAATTTCTCATGCAGGTCTGTTGCTCAAGACAGCTCTTACAGTCATTTGCAAATCATACGAGCTCTAACTCCACATAAAGTCCAATAAATATAGATTTTTAATTATTACTCCCTTGTTATTGATCCTGACTCTCTTTCTTATAACCCAAGCCTGTTCCAGGACAAGCACAAACTTGAAGGCGAAGCTTGGCCAAAGATCAACACGACACGGCTATTATGGAATCTTTGTTGTAAGGCATGAAGCCTTTACAAACACCGACAGTCTGTGACAGGGAAGGCAGATTCTCAAACCAGTGTTTTCCTTGGATTCCAATCTAATAATCTCTCTCTGTGTTCCGTGTTCCCCTCTGTGTGAAGATACACCGTCTTTCTTTTTCCATTATTGTTTACAGGCAGCAGTTGCCTGATTACATTCTCTACAGTGAATGTCTAGCTACCAACAAAACCTTTACCCCGTTGCCTGCTGCTCTCATGTGTTCATCAAAGTCTTCCCTGTGACTTTGCTTTTAAAGTCCCGCCTAGATGAAATTCCTGCTTATGGCAGCCACTAAAAATATCTCTGTCTGGATCCAAATATATCTGTGTTTAAGCTCCAAAGTGATGCTTACTCTTAGCGATATTATGAATAGCTTTTTAGAATGGATAGCTGAAAATCTCAGCGAAGTGAGATGCAAGAAAAAAAATCACCATTGTTCTGATACTGCTTGAAAGGATTCCTAAAAGTAAATCCAGTTGTGGATCAGATAGGACTTTGCAATTGGCTTAGCTCATCGTTCTTTGCTGGAAATTTTTGTTATTTATTGCAACAGCTGTCTCGTTTCTGGCTAAATCATTTCCCTGCTTTGAAAAACTGTTGTTTTCATCACATTAAAAACTGCTTACAGTGCTTTTGTGGCTCAAAAAGCATCAGCAATTTAATAGAGGAATATTTACTCCTTTGGACAATTGTTCCAGTAAAGGCAAGAAATCCCAAGACAAAGAAGATAGCTTGAAGTCAAATTCATTCCCCATCATCTCCCGGTTTAGATACTTCCGTTTCAGGAAAGTAAAACTAGGATCAGACTGCTTGGAGGTCGTTGAGGTGTAACTAATTACTCTTTTCATCACACTTACGAGTAAACAGAACAGATCTAACATCTTAGCAATTTCTTGCCAAATGGCTAGGTGGAAAAGGGAAAAAAATTCCCGTCATAAAAGAAAAAAAAAGCTGGAAACTTTTTCAGCTTAATTTTGACAGTTAAATCTAATTGCCTGGAGTCAGGGAGAAACGCAGAATAACGTTCCCCATTACAGATGGCATTGATCGAAAATGTCATTTTGTTTCAATAGAGTTGATAGCTCATATGATCCTAATGGCTTCCTCAAAAGGATCCAATCAACTTCCTATTGAAATCATCAGTGCAAACAGCAGTCACCGCATGAAACGTCATCAGCCAAAAACTTGCCTTCTGTGTACAGAGTCATCCAACCATACTTTTGACTGCCTCTGAGATTGTTCATCAGGAATAATCAAAACTGGTTGCAGAACAAAATGAAACCTTTTGATTTATCGCAGCCATCTCACATTCCGCTTGGAAATTTGCTTCTGTGAAGTAACCTCAGGGGGCCTTGAGGTGCCACAACAACATTTGGATTTCAAGCATAACTTGCCTCTAGGGCCTTGAGAAGAGCCCATTTAAATCAGTTCAAAGGCCACAACTCAATATGGTGGTTTGTGACCACCAAACCTCCTTCCTTATTTTATCTTTTCCTTACTGCTGGTGTCTCATTATTTATAAGGTATAGGTTTCCCACAGTGGTCATCTCTGTTTCTTGGCTGAGGAAGCCAGCCTTGTCCAAAGACTCTTTCTGTGGTCATGTGAACAGAATGGTCATGTGACCACAAGTCTTCAAGTTGCCAAGTTTGGAGTCCCCTGGTATAAATGATAAAAATGGCCTGAATCTTGGCAGAAAAATTAAAGAAAGGGAACTGGAAAAAGTAGAGTGGAGATTCTTCAAGTTAGATTTGGGTTTTTCTAAAGCATCTTCTCTAAGAACCACCCACCCTCCCAAAAAATCTGGACCAGGCTTGGGTTCTGGAAACAAGTATCTTGCCTGTGCCCCGATATTAATGTCCAAAAGAAAGATAAACATGCTAAATATTTTGCACGATTGAAATCCTCCTTAAAGGCTAACATATCCAAATTAAAATTATTATAAACTTTCAAGAGAACACATATGAAGGTGGAATAATCTTATGCTGATGCCCAGATTCAATTTTTAAAATCTAAAAGAAAGCAAAGCCTATAAAGTTTTATTGCATTAGTTTAAATCAGTCTTCCCCAAGCAAACACCACTAAATGACATGGGCGCAGACTACAACTCCCAGCTATCTCAGCTAATATGGTCTTCAGTCCTGTTGGTTGAGAATTCTAGGAACCGCTGTCTCAGTCTCAGTTCCATGGAGGATGCTGCCTATAAAAGACCCACTGGAAATAGGGCTGCAAACTGAAACCACAAAATGTGCATGCAAAACAATCCCACCCGCATGAAAATCAACTCTACGTATTTACATGACCCATTTTGACATCATTTCTCTGCCTTGTGATCTTGTGCGTGTTTGTCACAGACAACCTCTTGTAACCTCAGGCATTCTTGTTTTCAGACACTCACTTTTACACCAGCTTCCTCTTTTTTTCTGGTAATTTATTCTTGAACCTTGCAGCTGCTGACTTTCCAGAACTTCAGATCAATCAATATTCATGTCTGGTTGTTTTTTAAAAAATGTGTTTCAGTTAGTTGTGGTTGTCTTTGACGTCTGCTGAGAAATCCAGAAACTTAGGGATGCATTTAAATAACTGGGTCTTTTGATACGTTACTGTCTCTGCTTAGAGCTTCTTCTTGCTGGTTTTTTTCCTAGTCTTATTTAACAGATATATAAATTTGCTTCTTTTTTGGAGTTTTGAAATTTATCTTTAAAAAAAAAAACCAGTTGTGTTAAAGCTATAGAGACACAGCTCCATAAATGTGATTTAGTGCTTTTGGTATGGAAATGTTCACATTTCTTTTGACCAGGTCTGTCCCATATATAAATAAAAGTTCGGGTGGACACGGGAATCAAGGAAGGGCTTACATCTAGAAGACCAAAACAAAACAGATCACCTATCAAATTTCCACAACTGAAGGAGATGTAGACAAAACGCTGGATGTCTACTTTGCTCCACTTGTTTGCCAAATACTACTGCTATTACCACAACAGCTAAATCGGCTCTGTAGAGCTGGTCTACTTGATGCATAACACAACTTGGAAAACTTTTTGTAAAAACTACAAATACAACTCGTGCCTGGGCAGAAAATCTGAAGTTGGTCTTCCATAAAGAAGATGGCTGTTTCTGGGTTGCCTCCTTTTGAAAGGAGGTCCCTAGCAACACTTTTTTTTTGCACTTTCATTATATTGATGCTCTTCTTCCATTCTCCTCAGGGGTGGGTTCTGTCCACCTCTGTAGAACCGGAAGCTCTGAAGAGCAGCAGACATAGAACCGGTTCTATGTCTGCTGATGTTTTTTCCCACCCGCCCACCTGGGCTCTTACCTGATCTTTATTTCCTGATTCTTCAACTTCAGCTGCCAAAAGAGGTACAGCTGCAGTTAGAAAAGCAGGAAAAGAGGGCTGTTTCAAAGGCTGCTTCTCTGCAGGCAGCTGCTGATGACAATTTACAGGCGCACGACTCGCAGCCTGCAGGGAAGCTCGTAAATCCCGAACCGGTAGTTAACCCTGTCGTATCCCACCCCTGATCCTCCTCTGTTTTTTCTCAAGTGGTTGGCACTGCTGCACTTCACCTATTCTTCTGCTTGAAAGACTCCTTTCACATGACACCAAAGATTCCTTTCTTAACTATTAAAATCACTTTCACCATTCACTTTGCCAGCTTCCGCTAATAAGCATGAATGTTTGGTTGATTTTCCACCAATTGGTTGCCATGGTTTCCTTCTTTCAAATGGAGAGACAAAAATGCATGAGTGTTGCTTAATTATACTGTATTTTCTTATAGGCAAAATATAAGGTGAGATGCTTCTCCCAATGTTTTTACCTCAACAGAATTTCTTGGCTATCCCATTATTTACTCTTTATTAACTTAATAATCAGAGACATTGTCAATCCCTAACTAGCTCTAAAATATGTCCCAAAAGGCAATACAAGAATAGAAAACCATAAAAAATTAAAAAGTATGTGAGGAAAAGGTATTGCTTTAAGTCCTCTCCTAAATTTCAAATCGAAGGGTTAATCCTATTAATACTTGCTCCACGGTGTTCTATTGTGGGAGAGCAAAACACAACAAGATTTTAATGTCAGGAATTGGTTTATTGTGTTCACATACTTTCTTTACTGGATTTGTCAGTTGCCTCAAGTCTTTTGAATATGGCTGTGTGCTATTTATATTATATTTATATTTGATGTATGTGCCATCTATCTCATGCAATAAAATAAACTAGAAATAAATCTAAAATAATAATCAATTAAAAATGTACATGCAGGGAAACTGTCTGTACTCTCATCAATTAAAGCCAAGTAGGTTTAGGGGTAAAGTACATGTCATATGGGAAAACCTGGGGAAAAAAATTGGTAAGACAGCTGGACAAGACAAAAAAGCAGACAAAAAATGGGGTAACTAGGACTACTCTGGGTCACAAATTCACAAATAACCTCTCACCGGTGTGAAAAGGTTCAGAAAAATCCTTGCGGTGTCTGAATGGTCCCCTAGGTTTTTTCAGCATAGGTAGGGTAGCCTTAGTTTCATCCTGAGGGGGAACCCCTTATTCAAAATGGCCGTCACAGAGGTTCCGGTCTTGGGACAAGGTCCAATCAAGGATACCTGGTTGTGGCCTCAGGTATTGTGAGTCTCTTTTGTTTCTGAGCATCGCAATATTAGCATTTTACGCTTGAGGCTTGGCAAGCAGATGTGAAGTGGAATATTTCTGTCTTCTTAATGCAATCAAGTACCGGATGCCAAGTTCTGAAGAAATACAGAGAGATGAGATGAGATTTGCACAATTACAGTATCTTAGGTTTTGGTGCAAGCAGATGACCTAAGCCAACCGTGGGAAAAAGACAACCTCATTGTTTCAAGCGTTATTTTTTTAATCTAGAAATTACATGAACATCTGTGTGAAATTCTGCTATTGTACTAGAGTTTCAGGAGAATTAGAAGTTATACTATCACATCAGGTTTTTTTGGTAATGGGGAGAGATTGCATGGTCAGACGGCAGACTTTAAAACAAGGATTGGCGGTTAGTCATAATTACACAGCAATGCAGAAAAATTGTGGGAAGAAATTTCAGGAGGAAAAGAAAGAAGGCAGAATGTTCTGCCTACAAACCCGTGGTGAAAAATTCACCTGAAGAAATGCCAAGAGTTGGAGTGGATCCAAAGGGTTATTTTATGACTTCCAAAACTAGCAGGCTACAGTACCTGATGCAGAGGTGGTATTCAGCAGGTTCTGACCAGTTCTGGAGAACCGGTAGAGGAAATTTTGAGTAGAGACAAATACCACCTCTGACTGGCCCCGCCCCCTTCTAGTCTCTGCCTCCTGAGTCCCAGCTGATTGGCTGGGCCTTCTTTTGTTGTCCTGCACAGGAGAAGGGAGCTGGAAAGCAGGTTAGTGGGGTGGGGAGGGAATAGGATTTTGTAGTATCCTTTCCCCTGCCACGCCCACCAAGCCATGTCCACCAAGCCACACCACGCCCACCACGCCATACCCCATAGAACCGGTAGTAAAAAAAAATTGAATCCCACCACTGACCTGATGGTCTTTTTTACCCAGACAAACTACAAGCAAAATTTACAAGATTACACGCAATACCTGTGCACTAACAGAAGAAGACCTCAATAGAGGGAAAACTGCCTTACAACTGACACGGGAACAAGGAAAGGAGACACGGATACCATGCGTGGTGTAAAAATACAGGTTGCCCCCATCTTACAATCATCTGTTCACAGTTGCAACAGCACTAAAACAAAAAAGGTAACTTACAACTCGTCCACACATTACCACTGTCATGGCATCCCTGTAGCCACTTGATCAAAATTCAAGCACATGGCCATTGGCATGGATTTACAATGGGTGCAGCATCCCAGGGTCACCTGACCAGCCACCTTCCCAGTTGGCTTCCAACAGCAAAGTCAATGGGAGAAGCTGGATTTGCTTAACCACCGCACGATTCATTTAACAACTGCAGTAATTAGCTTAACAACTGAGATTTTTTTTTAAAAAGGCCATATAATGAGGCCCAACTCACTTAACAACCTCTTGGCTTAACAATGGAAATTCCTATCCTATGTGTGGTCGTAAGTCGAAGAGGAGTTATATTGCAGAAACGTTCTTTGGAATGCAACACGGCTGTTTTGATATACAAAACGTGTCAAGACCCCGACCGTTATTCAAAGAAACTGACCCAGTATTTTACGGCAGAAGGAGGGAGAGAGAAGAAATTAAGGAAGCACAGCGATGTGTATCTTTGAATCTATTGTTTTTATTCTAGGCATAAATTCTATAGGCATTTAATAACAATTGGCATCATAAATAGAATTCCATGCTTAAAGGAGCCCTTGGAAAAATACAGCTGAAAGGCCTACATGCTGTAAAACAAAAATTACACTAGAATGGTATAAATTCTTATTTCCCCTCAAGTCCTGCTGGACTGCCTCTTCCTGGTGATAATGGTGAGAGAGTTTGTGGAAGGGATGAGTGAAGAATATCAGGAGGGCATGCCAAGATGGAGATAGGAAGCACTGATAAATTTCTATTCTATTCTATTCTATTCTATTCTATTCTATTCTATTCCATTCCATTCCATTCCATTCCATTCCTATTCCTATTCCTGTCCTGCCCTATCCTATCCTATCCTATCCTGTTCTGTTCTGTTCCGTTCCCTTCCGTTCCGTTCTATTCCATTCCATTCCATTCTTTAGTCCAGTCCAGTCCATTCTATTATGTTGTATCATGCTATATATTATAGTATTTTGCATGCTGTGCGGTTATCGGTATGAAAATCATCTCAACTACCCAGCTAAAGCAAGCAGGCACCAGACTGGGTAGCAGCTACATAGGGAGAGGCTAGAGCAAATGATCTATTCAGCCACAGTGGCAAGGGCATTCAACCTGACACAATGACTACAATGAATACGGCATTGTACAGCAAGCAGACAGTGGTAAATAGTTTCGATATTTCGCTTAGAAAACCACATAGATTGATGACAGAAAGTGACTGGTGATGGAAGGCTAGATGATGGTCTTCTACTAAGCAAGAGGAGAACTGGAAAAATTGGAAGAGGAGCATGATTTTAAAAGATATATCAAGAACCTATGCCTTGCTGGTGATGTAATATAAACGATTTAGAAACTTTTTAAATGGATGCCAATGTATCCAGTGGGGGAGGGGGGAATGAGATTAAGGTTAAATATAAAGAACCCCAACAAGCCCACAAAGTGACAATAGAGATGTTGAAGTGGTGAATAACTTCTAACTTTTTGGATGAACTGTCAACAGTAAAGGAACCAGATGCCACAATGCAATGCAACACAACACAGCACAACACCATTCATCAAGTAACTCCTACCTCAGTAGACATAGGAATGAGAGTGAGGGATATTTTAGGAAAACAACAAAGCACATACATAGATAAGTAGAAAAAAGAGAAATGCAGCCATAAATGTTCATTGGTAGGCGGCTTCTTCTTCTTCTTCTTCTTCTTCTTCTTCTTCTTCTTCTTCTTCTTCTTCTTCTTCTTCTCATCTCTCCTCTTCCTCCTCCTCCTCCTCCTTTTTCCTTCTTATTCTACTTCTCCTCCTCCTCCTCCTCCTCCTTCTCCTCCTCCTCCTCTCTTTTTCCTCTTCCTCCTCCTTCTCCTTCTTTTTCTCCTTCTCCTCCTTCTCCTCTCTCCTTCTCCTTGATCCATTGGCAGTGACAGGAAGTGACCAGGCCTAGGCTGAGAGAGAGTGACTGGCCCAAAGTCACCCAGCTGGCTTTTATGCCTAAGGCAGGACTACAATTCACTGCCTCCTGGCTTCTAGCCTGGTGCCTTCACTACCACACCAAACTCTCTATTGACTAAAGTCCTACTAGTGCTAATATCCCACATTTGCATAACATCTCTGTACTTTGAAAGAGCGATGCTGATATTACTTAATTGATCCAGTCTGCAGAATGAGCCCTAGCCATCTAATCTCACGCCTGGATTAAAAAAGAAGAAATCATTAACTAAAAGGGGTCTATCTGTTGAAGCCCTATTACCATAAATGTCACACAGCTTGCCTTCATCTTTTGCCCCCACCCCCAGTTATTCCCCTAGCCATCTGATTAATGGGTGGATGGAAGCAGATTAATCTACTTGTGGTTTCTAAAAACTTAATTGGTGGAAGTGCAAGAAATATCCGATAGAACTGTCAAGAGATAATACATGAGTTAAAGGACATAAAATCAGAAAAGGCGTCAAGATGGAATCACTGTGAACTTTTTTTTAACCTGAAGAAGTAAGCTCCTTTCACACATACATTTATTCTCTCTCTGGTTTTTAAATGACTTTAAAATTATCTCTACATAAGCAAATTCACATTTGCTTCACCCTGAAGTCAAGGTTCAGTACTGTACGGGATTGCTCCCTTCATACTAACGTTTTGTTAAAAAATCTTTCCAAATTTGAAAAACGTATAAAATATTAAGAATTATTTTATCATGCAATAATTGCCCCATTCATTATAACGGATGATAAAAAGAATCCTTTCTCATTCCTTCTTCCTCCCTGCTGTATCGTGCCAAGAGGAAAGCATGCACAACGTGTAGGATTGAAGAATAGGTCCTACAACTTTAGGATTGCAAATCCCCCAAATGGTAAATGAATTTTTGTTAGCACCATGAATAAAATTAATGATTTCATTTGGACTAGGTATGACCAGCAAATACATATAACAGGTTTAATAATTACATTTTAAGGCAATTTGTCAAACCTTGGATACCCATAAATACCTTCTGTGGTCTTGCAGATGAAAAGAAGCGCGGTCAAGATTCACTCTTGCAACACTTGAGTCAACTTGCTTATGACTCATGCTTGAGAAGGTCACGTGGAACATATGGATCTGGCTCTGCTCTCAATCGTACGGAGTATTGGGCAGCGTTCTGCCTTCCACTGGATAGCTGCAGAATTACACAAAATTTCTTCAATGGGAATAACACAAATAATAATTGATTTGGAATGGAATGTTGTGAAAATCTCTTCAGCAAAGGCAATAGTCACAGTTATCCAGACATGAGTAATGAGACGTGTTTTTGTTTTTTTTAGAAAGCATAGCTTTGACAAAATCTGAGGAGCTACGACTGATCTCTCACAACTCTATGCATTGATCAACTGCAGTAGTTAATCAAATTCACGTTTTCTGCCAAAGTCCAGGCAGATAGGGAAAAGCCTTCTTAAAGGTACATCAACATGGAAGACTGATGTCCTTTCTGAAAATATGTATTGATTTGTTAGATTCATATCCCATCTTTCCTCTGGGAGCTCAAGGCAGCATACATACCATTTGCTATTCAACACCCATCTCTGGATTAAGAGAAAGGCCAACCGTCAACTACAATGAGCAACCATAATGGAGGATGGGCTTGAACTGGGCACCATTCCAACACCGTCCTGGCTCTATGGTTTTATTCTTCTGGCTAGCAGCTCCAGAAAGAAGGAAGGATTTAGAATATCGCAGTTCTAGGCATAATCATAGTAGGGATGCCTCATGCTGTTGCTTTGTTTACAGAGTGGAGCTCCAGATCTAAAGGCCAATTCCCAGAACTACAGATCGTTTTATTTTCATTCATTCCAAGTGATGCTAATATTTATCTAGGGATTTATATCTCTTTTTTTTTTTGCAAAAGCCTCAAAGAGACTAATAGAAAATATTAAAATGGAATCATAAGCAACGTAGGGATGCTTTTTTCAAAAATGCCCAGAAGTGGCCAGAATTTTGATTTGTTATTGTGTACATGTACATTTACACCAACGTGTGTCTTCTTTTTTCCTGTTGCGCATCCCCATTCCATTTATGAAGATGACTGCAGATCAGTAGCAAAAAGAAAGAAAGAAGACCCAAGCACAGCTTCCAAACAGTTTCTGGATTTTCTCCGTAGGAAAGTGGTCTCATCTAAATCACCTCTTTATGGCTCCAGAGCAGACTGAAAGAGTGGATGGAAGCAGTACGTGTGAATAACCTTTGGCTAAGACAGACCTCATCTTTGTCTGCACCCAGACTTCCTGGCCAAACATGTTTCCTTAAAGCATCCAATCTGCTCTCCATCATTGCTGTCTCTTAATACCAAGGAGATCTGGCTGTCGAACTTTCTTCCCTTGCCCATCTCCACAGTAACTGTTCTCCGAGCCAAATAATAAAAAGCCATTGTAGACCTGTCTGGCTTCTAAATGCATTGAACAATGATGGCATGCTTGAGTTTGCCAGCCAGCCAGCTATGGTGATTACGGAGAATAGAAGAAGCTGGGTTTTACACTCTGCTTATTGTGCCTATTGTTATGCATAGGCCATTCATCAAAATATGCGGAGTTATTTCTCCAATGTTTGCAAAGGTCAGTCACTTGTGCAGACCCAAGACGGGAAAATCCTTGGAAGGCCACACCTAGTAACCTGTGGAATTTTCCTCTTCGTCTCCTAATGCTTCACAGATTCTTCAGAACAAGAGATTACCATGAGAATGTTCGGCTATAATGGAGTCTGATTGGTCGGTTGGGTTTAGCCTGTTGTGTGAACCCAGCCAATATGGCTCATTGTGATGGCGCATGAATTTGACTCCTTACGGCTTATTAGACTAACTAAGCCTGGCTCTGTGTATGGATCCGGTCCTAGCAGTGACTTAATTGTGTGAAAGTAAATGGTCAGAAGAGTTTGCATATGTCAAGGCTCTTTAATGAGCAGAGTAGGTAAACCATGAAATGCATTCCTTTCTTCTCCGTTGCAACCAGTTCCCACTTTTCCTCTGCTTTCAAAGAGAATATTGACTTATCTTTTAACATTGGCCTTTTTCATCTGCTTTTCATGTGCATTTTAATGTTATCTCAGTGAGTATAATTAATGTGATCGATAGTTGGATTGTTTGTTTGTTTTAATTCTGATGCAGCTCCTTGATTGGTCTCAAGGAGAACAATGCTAATTTACTCAGAGTGAATCCTATGGCTTAGTTTAAGCACCCTGATGCCAACGCACTCGAGTAAACCCAAGACAAAAGGCGCTGGTGACAAAAGTGCATGAAGGACCTTCTTCATGCCTCTTCTCCCCTTCGTTTTCTTAATCTACTATGCTGTAAGCAATGGGTAACAGCCGTGGTAGTGCAGTGGTTAGAATGCAGAATTGCAGGCTAATTTGGCCCAACTGCCAGCCGTTCGATTCTGACCGGCTCAAGGTTGACTCAAGCCTTTCCAAGGTCGGTGAAATGAAGATCCAGATAGTTGGGGGGCAATATGCTGATTCTGTAAACCACTTAGAGAGGGGGCTGTAAAGTCCTGCGAAGCGATATATAAGTCCAAGTGCCAAGTGCTATTGCTAAGGAGGATTATTTAAGATTTCTCTTCCTGAGATTGTCTGAGGTCAAACTTGCATCGTTTTGGGAAGAGAGGGCTGCAAAGTGGGTGGAGAGATGAAGCCTAGGGAAATTGAGGATGGTAATAGCAATAGCACCTGGACTTATATACCGCTTCACAGAGCTTTACAGCCCTTTCTAAAAGGTTTACAGCCTATTGCCCCCAACAATCTGGGTCCTCATTTTATTGACCTTGGCAGGATGGGAGGCTGAGTCAACCTTGATCCAGTCAGAATCAAACTGCTGAATTAGTCTGAAATATTGCATTCTAATCACTGTGCCACAAGGAAGTCAGGGATCATAGGACTGTAGTTAAATCAATGAAATAAATTAGTCCAACTATTCATCTTATTATTACTATTACTATTCCTTTCCATGTCTCATTAAATGATTCATATATAGCATAATCCTCTCCAAGACGTATCCATGGTGCATTTGCCACAATGCTAAATGAGCATAACCAGGAGATTTAGAAGCAGCATCACGAAATTCTTAAAAATCTATTTAGTTACTGCCTTTCCCTATTTGTTATTTCGTATCTAGCTATTCATTTTCAATGTTGTGTGGTGCTGTACCTATCCAGCTCAGAAAAAAACACTACTGATGATCAATGATCAATGAATAGGTGCAGGTAATCTTGACCTACAACTATTAATTTAGCAACCATTCAAAGTCACAAAGGCCTTGATAAAAGTGACTTACCAAATAATCTTCCAAACCTATGACTGTCACAGCATCTCCACAGTCACATGATCAAAATTCTGGTGCTAGGCAACTGGTATGTATTTACAACAATTGCAACATTCAATGATTGACCAGTGGAACAGCTTGCCTTCAGACGTTGTAGGTGTTCTATCACTGGAGATTTTTAAGAAGAGACTGGACAGGCACTTTCAGGGGTAGGATTCAAATTTTTTAACAACTGGTTCTGTGGGCATGGCTTAGGTGGTGAGCGTGGTTTGGTGGTCATGTGACTGGGTGGACATGGCTTGGTGGGTGTTATTGGCTGGGTGTGGCCAACACAATATCACTCACATCAAGGCACGCATCTCCTCGCCTGGCCTCTCAGGACTGTGGGGATGCTGCAACAGTCGTAAGTGTGAAAAATGGTCATAAGTCACTTTTTTCAGTACCATTGTAACTTTGAATGGTCACTCCACACAAACAAAGTACCAGCAAAGGAGGGGAAAATAACTCCAGAGAGGTTCCTGAGACAGTAAGTCTAGTCCTGCCAAGAATGTAATAAGAGTTAACGGAGAGACAGTTTCTGTAAGCAACACCAGAATGTTTCCTTCCTGCCTTCCTTACAGGATTAGGCCAGTAATTTCTTCTAACAACCAGTTCTCCAAACTGCTTAGAATGTTAACTACCGGTTCTACGGAATAGGTGCGAACTGGTAGAACCCCACCCCTGGACACTTGTCTGAAATGGTATTGAGTCTCTTGCTTGAGCAGGGAGGTGGACTAGAAGACCTTCAAGGTCCCTTCCAGCTCTATTCTGATTGGTTGGTTGGTTGGTTGGTTGGTTGCTGGTTGGTTGATTGATTCCAGGGTCATGTGAGCATCCTTCCCAGCTAGCTTCTAACAAGTAAAGTCAGTGGAAGTAGACAGATTCACTTAATGACCACATGATTCACTTAACAATTGCAGTGATTCACTTTACAACCATGACAAAATGTCATAAAATCCAGTGTGATTCATTTAACAACCAGAAATTCTGGAGCCAAATGGGTCATAAGTCGATGACTATCTGTAACAAGTTGAAATGCACGTCAAAAACCAAGGTGCATGGATAGCATGTGTTTTGGAATTAGAGCTTTCAACCCTGAGGGCAATTTTAACACTTAAACAGCAGCGCATCCCTCTCATCTGGCTGTCTGGCTACAAGTCAAGACTGTTCCTACTGATTGGTGGCTATGCGCTACTTGTACATTTGTGTGAACTGGATCACTGTAATAATTTTTAGTAAATTTAGCACATCACATTTGGTTAAGGTGATTTCACAGGCCACAAATTTCATTGGCGTGCCTAATTCATTCGCAAAATCGCTATTGATCATACAGGTACCAAATAAATCGGAGAGAAAGAAATGGAAATTACTTGGTTAAGTAATTATGATATAAAGAGATAGTTTTGTCATCCATATTAGGAACAACATGCTTGTTCACGCACCGATTAGGGATATCAACCCTGGAAGGGAACTGCCTGATAAACTAGAAACCTGAAATTTAGCATATGCCATCCAAGATACCTCAGATCCACTGTGAAAAGATCCTGACAGGAGCACTTTCTCATACTTTTTCTCAGATTGTGCAGAAGGTATAACCTCAAACATTTATTTAAAAATGATAAAGTTATCTCACTGGAATAGAATAATGTTTCTCAACTTTCGCTGCTTTAAGATGTATTGTCTTCAATTCCCAGAGTTCCCCAGCTGGGGCTGGCTGGGGAATGCTGGGAGTTGTTCACATACCTTAAAGTAGCTGAGGTCGAGAAACAAAAATCTGAAAATGAGAGGGGAACTCAGGATAGAAGCCACCTACCCTAGTACAGAAGTTTGGTGGGATTTACAAAGCCACACCCAAATCTTATTTGGTTTCACACGTTATCGGGAGTCTGAGAAAGCATAGTGAAGTAAGAGAGAAAATGCTGCACAGAGAAATCCAATTATATTCTTGCCATAAAGATGTTTCCAATAAATTCCTAGATATATGAAATCAGTGTGGCTCTAACCGTAGAATGTCATGGTACATGTGCATTAGAATTTGCTTTTAGGCTCCCTCTGTCATACTGTTAACAATCCTAGTGACCTTGTAATTGTTGGAAAGACTCGGGACAATGTATCGTTTTACATTTGCACTAAACGAATGAATGAGGGCATTACATTTTCTCTTAATATTTTGTTTTCCAAGAGTTATAAAATATAAGTCCTGCAAATGCCAGCTTGACGCTGCCAGCTTGAAGGGGCCACAATGTTTGACTCTTGTTTGGGTTCCATTTTTAAGGTTAAAATAGCTGTGTTAATTCTCACAGAGAAATATCTTGTTCTTTTTTTCCTCTCAGATTAATAGAATCGAACTACTATCCATCTACCTATCTATCTATCTACCTATCTATCCCTCTATCCATCCATCTATCTATCTATCCTGCAAGCCATCCATCTCGCCTGGAAGCGACCCTCGATAGCTTATAATAATGAATGAGGATTGAAAATATCCCACAGGTACAGAACATAATCATTTAGGTTTTGTTGTCGTTGAGCGATGAAGTTCATGACTCTTTCTGAAAATAATGAGTAGTGTTTGAAATAAATCTTGGTTTGCCACAAATCCACTTCTATTTTCCTTAATAATAGGCTTGGTTCACCTGATCAGGATGCAAGGCAAAACACAGCAGGAAGGATCATCAATTAAAAAAATAAATAAACTGGAAGTGTTTTCCATACTGCTCCTCACTCTATTTAAACAAAAAACAACCAGTCTTGTTCAGGACATTATCTGATGAATTTCCCTTGATCTGATCAGGCACCCAGGATACCGTAGCTTTTTATACTGCCCCCTTGGGAAGGGGTGTATCCTTCTTATAAAGAAGACCAGCAGGGGCAACTATCAAGACAAATGCAGTTGCAAAGATGAGCTGTCCATCACTTTCCACAGCTGTTCCTTTTATTCCTCCCCATCTCCCCTCCCTTGACACATCAGGACATTGGTTGCCATGGCAGGACACCAAATTGTTTGGCTTTCAAAAGGTACGGCTCCTTTAAAGAAAAACCATTGTGTGCAGAAGCTGTCACGGTGCTTTGAGCTTCTTTCTATTGCTAGACAAACAGAAGTTCCCTTGGCCCTTTCTTTCAGCAGCTGCTGAGCCAAAAGAATGAAGTCGGTATATCCTAGTCACGCTGTTCCATTTTTATTTTTTTCCTCAACATCTCAAAAAATAGACTTTTTCCATCTTGCGCTTATTTTACTAATCGGAATAGAGCTGGAATGGATCTTGGACAGGAGTGGGATGCTACCGGTTCTGCCCGGCTCTATAGAACTCATAGCTCTGAAGAGCAACAGACACCAAACCGGTTCTGTGTCTGCTGCTGTTTGGCCCACCTGCCTCTTACCTGTCCTTGATTTCCTGCTTTTTCAACCTCAGCTGCTTTGCGCGGCACAACTGAGGTTGGAAAAGCAGGGGGAAAAAAGAGGCTTTTCAAATGCTGTGCGCCTGCACGCAGCGCTTTTCAGCTGTCTGGGCGGCACAGCTGATGTTTTTTTTTACACACGCGCACGCAAAATGTAGTCACCAAACCGGTAGTAAGACCGGTTGAATCCCACCCCTGATCTTGGAGATCTTCTAGTCCAATTGCCTGTTCAAGCAGGAGGCCCTATACCGTTTCAGACCAGGGACTGTCCGGTTTCTTCTTAAAAACCTCCAGTGATGAAGCACCCACAACTTCTGAAGGCAACTTCTGTTCCACTGATCAATTGTTCTCACTGTTAGGAAGTTTCTCCCTCATTCCAGGTGGTCACACTCTTCCATTTCTATCTTGCACTTATTTTTCTAATCAGAACAGAGCTGGAATGGATCTTGGACAGGGGTGGGATGCTCCTGTTCTCTCCTTGATTAGTTTCCATCCATTGTTGGAATACTTTCCCATAGCCCAAACCTTCCATGACAATTTTTTTTCCTGTCATGTCATCAGAAGATGTGAGTGCTCCATCCCTGGAGGTTTTTTAAGAAGAGATTGGAAAGCTACTTGTCTGGAATGGTATGGGATTTCCTGCTTGAGCAAGGGGTTGGACTAGAAGATCTCCAAGGTCCCTTCCAACTGTTATTCTTGTGACATTGCCTTTCTCTCCCCCATAGCCTGTGATCAAGATAGCCTTCAATCAGCCTTAGCCATAGCCATATTTATGAGATGTTGTCACCATCCCAAGGCAGCCTCAACGTGTGCAGAATCTATCAAGCTCTGTCATCCATTACATTGGAGAGAAGTTGGGTGACTACACTTACTTGAAAAAGTGGCCACAGGGGTAGAATGACTCTGGGGTCAACAGATTGGATGCTATTACAATTTTGGGCCAACCCAAAGATGGGCAGAGAACAATGCAGCTCTTCAGCAGAGAAGAAAAAAGTCCATGGCAAACTGGATGAGGTTTGAGATGACAGTTTTGTTTTTATTTTTGAGTAACAGCTTATTTTTCTAGAAATTGAGGGAAAAAAAGAATCTATTTCTTTTTTCCCCCATGCCTGTTAAAGAAGCAAAGCACAAATATAAATCTCTGTGCAGCTCCAGCTAAGTCATAAACAGTTTTGTAATGGTAAGGAAGGACACTCTATAGGTTCTTGTAAGTCTGGCCTTTTAAAAAAAAAAATAGGTGTGTCTTAAGTCCAATCTATACTGCCAATAATAATAGAGCTACAAAAATTGAATGTCTGGAAATGGTACAGATTTTGATCGATTGATTTTGCATAATATTAAAATGCAGAGGCAATTCCTTTCAGGATTTCAACCTTTAGTGAGCGCCTGATGTCACCGGGCTTATTCAGCTTAATGGAGAACTATTAGAAAGATTTACAGTTCCATTTTAATACTTGTCTACAGGTCAAATGCAGATCAGAGTTCATTACAGAACAAATGATTGTTGGGTAAAAAGGCAGAATTTCCTCCAGGTCTGTCACTGAAGCCATTTTCCACCTGAGTCCAGGGAGCTATCTTATCAAAATTAGGCTAGGAGGAGGCAACTAGAACTGCTATGGCGAACCACGCGAGCCGTCGCCCCAGCTCAGCTCTGCCACACATGCACGTGTACCTCCCACCTGCCAGCTGGTCTTTGGGTCTCTGCCGTGCATGGGCAGGGGGCGGGGCACATGCGCAGGAGTGGGGTGCATACGGAGGACATGTGCACATGCATGGGGAGACACACACACATAGCATTTGGGGAGGTTGTGAGACCGTGCATGCATTTGCAGACGTGCGTGTGCACTTTGGTCACTTGGTGCCAAAAAGGTTAGCCATCACCGACCTAGAACAGCTGCCCTTGCCTTCATATTTTACCGGCATAATTTCAGACAGCGTTGCAATGCAGAACACAAGAAGAAACCTGAAGAAAACCTATTGTGACAAGATGTATCGCTTAAGGTGGGGAGGTGAGGACAGGGCAGATAAGAAGCAGAGGACAGAAAGCCTCTGCTATCTCTCATTAGGCAAGGAAAGATGGAATATTTGTGACTGCAGACATATCAATCTGCTTTAATCAAGCAGAGCAGGGCTGGCCCAAAGCACCATGCTTTCCGAAAGTAAAAACAAGTTGCTCTTACGTGAAAGACATGTGGATTGGTAGCTGAGCCTCCCTTTTAAAATAAAGACGCTTGCAATGGGGATGCAACCAGGTAGAATGGTGAAAAAGGTCAAGCCACTTTGCACATCGCTCCCTCCTTCGGGATCTTACAGGCTGTGTCTCTGGGTCTGTTTAGCACTGTACAGGCAGTGTGGCAAGATCCAATACCTTGAAGTCTTACGTAGAGCACGTTCACATCCATAAGGTTGAAACGAGCGACTGAAGGAGGAGGAACTAGACAGGATATGGGAGGAAAAGGCCAAATTGGCCCAAAGGGGTGGTAGGAGCAGTGCTCCAACCGAGCTCAGGAACCACGTCTTTCTGTCCAGAAGACTGCAGTGCTAGGAACAGCTAAGATCCTGCACAGAATCCTCAAACTCCCAGACTTTTGGTAGAGGACCCGAGATTGAGGAAGACACGGACCACCCAAAGAAAGGAGAAGGGTTTGTTTTTATAAAAAAAAAAGTTAATATTTTATTCGCATGGCAAATATAAATCAAAATCTCGAATGCACAAAACTCTTATGGCTCTGAACAGCTTTCTCAGTGTCCTTTGAAGCTGCTGAATCTTGTCCAAGACTGAAGATGAGTTCACCCAACAAGTTAAGCAATAATGTGATTGGTTTATAAGTTCCACTCCTGTATTTGCAGAAACACATTTTACCAGATTGGATGAAGACGAAGCAAATGTATTCAAATAACATACTAAAATCTGGCTAATGTTAGGGTTCTTGGGAGTTAACGTGCTGCACAAATTAAAATCCTTTTGTCCTGGAACGAATTTGACAACACTTCATGCTTTCAAAAACGGATTAGAGTCTTTGTATTTTGAAGAAGTCAGCATGCCAATAAGGGATGTTGATTAAGTTATGAAAAAAGGTGTGTACCTGCCACTATAATCACTATAATTCCCTTTTCATACACCACTGCATCCCACATCAAGTTGACAATGAAAGCAGTGGGTTGCCATCCTCCACCTCTGACAGCTCTCAATTTTCTTTTTATTCCAACTTCGTTTATGACTTTTCTTTCTTCTCCTTTTAAACACACTGTAATACACGGATTTATTTCTTCCAAAGTTTTATTCTATTTGTTTTGTTTTGATTAAATAAAATCCATAAGATCTTCCCATTTCTAAAAATTCAGTACCCATTTTTTTTTTATTTTTTAGAACAATCAGGAGAAAACAGTTATCTGCTTTAAAAGAGTTACAGTTTGGTACGCCTAACCCCAAAGTATTTTTTTTTTAGGAATAAACCCTAAAGTGCTGCCCGGTCTTAGGATTCAATCCCCTTGACTTCCTGCCCTTCCATTAAATCCACCAAGAATGCATCAAGACATCTAGCAGCCAGTTTTCAGCAAAGGAAAAACTTGCTCTTCAGAAATTACTAGACATTTTCCCTTCTCCTTGGATAAATTTAGCAAGATCAGCTTACTGGTAGGCAACTTCCTAATTCATATAGAAGCATTATTTTCTGGGTACAGTTCAGTAGTGGGATTCAATTTTTTTTTACTACCGGTTCTGTGGGCAAGGATTGGTGGGGGTGGCAGGGGAAGGAGACTGTAAAATCTCCAGTCAGAGGTGGTATTTGCTGGCTCTCTGAACTACTCAATATTTCCGCTACCAGTTCTCCAGAACTGGTCCGAACCTGCTGAATACCACCTCTGGTACAATTCATAACATACAAAGAGGAAGGAGAACTTCATATAAGATCAAACCCTGCGTGTTTTCTCCACATAGAAACTTCTATTTGATTTAAAACACTGGGAAATTTGCGGTTGTTGTTTTTTTTTTAAAAAAAATGTTAGGATAGGGCTGTCGTAGGCCGGATGAGTCACATGCTGGCTACGCCCATGCCTGTTTTAGAGAAGGGGGAAAAAGTCCCAATATGTCACATGATGCCGCCATGCCGATGTGAATTTGACACGCCTGTGTTAGGAGGGAGCCCAGCTGGAAAGCAGATATGGCAAACAATGCTACCATACTTCTGCATTACTGCTTAAATAGAGCAAATGAATGAGTGAAAATAGGGCAGTGAATAGGCATTGATTCAATCTCCTATGAATTATACATAGGCCATCTTCTGTTGAACCAGGCAGGCCTACCAATTCCAAAAGCAACCCAACCTTAACTCTCATCCCATCTCACAGCCTGAGGTCAGTTTTTGGGCCTTACTTTAAGGAAGCCTAACCCTAACTTCAACTCTAACCCTGAAGCTATACCACTGCCTGAAGGTATTTCTCCCATTTCATGACAATCTCTTAGGCAGATAAGTAAGTCTTATTACAAATGCTGGACTGAACATGTACTCTAACACAGGTCCTCTCCAAATTTGGCAACTTTAAGACAATGTTTAAACTTTAGCAGTGTTGCAGTAACCGAGGGGTTGCCACAAAGAACAATCAATCAACGGAATGGTTTGCCTTCAGAAGTTGTGGGTGCTCCATTACTGAAGGCTTTTAAGAAGACTCTGGAGAGCCATTTGTCTGAAATGGTATAAGGTGTCCTGCACTGGCAGTGGGTTGGGCTAGAAGACCTCCAAGATCCCTTTCAACTCCGGTATTCTATGTCTAAGACTTGTGGACTTCAACTCCCAGAATTCCTCAGCCAGCCATGCTGGCTAAGGGATTCTAGGAGTTGAAATCCACATGTCTTAGAGTTGCCAAGTTTGGAGAGCCGTGCTCTAACACATCTGTAGGCACCAGACAAGCCTAGGGTGGCCCCAGAGAGGTATAATACAAGTCTGTCTTCCAGCAGCCCTTGTCATTCCCTATGTCAAAGTTTTGATAGATGGCCTCGCATCAATAGTAGTCCTGGCAAAGGATACCATTTAGATGGGACAAGTCAGACACCTGTACGTTTCAACTGCTTCACCTGAAACCAGAGACGGTATTCAGCAGGTTCCGACCAGTTCTGGAGAACGGATAGCAGACATTTTGAGTAGTTTGGAGAACTGGCAAACACCACCTCTGACTGGGCCTTCCCCCATCTATTCTCTGCCTCCCAAGTCCCAGCGGATTGGCTGGGTCTTCTTTTGTTGCCCTGCACAGGAGAACAGAGCTGGAAAGCAGGTTAGTGGGGTGGGGTGGGGAGGGAATGGGGATTTTGCAGTATCCTTCCCTCAGGAGCAGGGTGGGAATGAAGGTTTTGCAGTATCCTTCTCCCTGGAGTGGGGTGGGAATAGAGATTTTGCAGTATCCTTCCCTTGCCATGCCCACCAAGTCACGCGCACAGAATTGTTAGTAAAAACAAATTGAACATGAGACCAAGCTATTTCTGAGAACTACATGATGACGAAGAAAGAGCCACTGAGAGTTGTCCGTTTCAAGTTAATTACAGGAAAAAGAAGGGTTGCTTTAGGGTTTTCCCAATCAGGGACTTTCTTGCACTGCAGACTTTAGCTGCTTGTCTCCCGTGTGAAAACTAGCCGTGAATGAAGCTGGCTGGTGATTTCTTTTCCAACTTTCAACTCCTTCTTCCACTTCAGTTACAATGATGGTCAGGGATTCTGTCTGGCAAGTCAACTCAGGACTCCAGGGTTCCCCTGCTTCCTTCCCCTTCTCACCTCTGCCAGAAAACCAAAACAGTGACTTCTCTTCTCTGGGCCTTCTTGTTGAGAAAACCTACAGCTGTCTGACTTGTCCCATCTAAGTGGGGAAACAAATAACAAGCTTTGCCGTTTTTCTTGCCGCTTGAGCTGAAAGGAGAAAGGCGACATCTCTCTTGTCAATTAAAAGGAGAGGGGGGGGGGGGGAGGAATGGCCTGCATTTCATTTTTCATTCTGAATTTTATTGTTATTTTATTTATTTACTTGACTTTTATCCCACCTTTATTTTTGCTTATGAATAACTAAAGGTGGCAAGCATATCTAAGTCACTTTCCTTCTTTTTCCCACCCACAGCAACAACCCTGTAAGGTGGGTTGGGTTGGAATGACAGAATGACTGACCTAAATTCACCCAGCTGATTTTTCATACCTAACGTGCAGAGAAGGTATTCAGCAGGTTCTGACCCAGTTCTGGAGAACCGGTAAAGGAAATTTTGAGTAGTTGGGAGAACCGGCAAATACCACCTCTGACTGGCCCCTCCCCCATCTATTCTCTGCCTCCTGAGTCCCAGCTGATCGGCTGGGTCTTCTTTTGTTGCCCTGCACAGGAGAACGGAGCTGGAAAGCAGGCTAGTGGGTGGGGAGGGAGTGGGGATTTTGCAGTAACCTTCCCCCAGGAGTGGGGTGGGAATGGAGATTTTGCAGTATTCTTCCACCACCATGCTACCAAGCTACACCACCAAGCCATGCCCACAGAACCGGTAGTAAAAAAATTTGAATCCCACCCCTGCTAAGATGGGACTACAATTCCCGTTCTCCTGGTTTCTAGTCTGGTATCTTAGAAAGAAACACACAAACAAAAATCCCCTATCAAGGGCTTTTCACTGCCATTCGGCCGAGTAGCTCAGTATGAAATGCCCATCAAAGGCAGAGAACGGGGATTTAGAGTTATGCCTGCACCCACCAGCCAACTGGAAGGCAATTATCTGTCAAAATGAAGCAGAATACATCCACTGGACTGTCCTGCTTACATCAGCAGAGGGGAAAGCACTACTTTGATTATGAACCGAGAACATTTCGGTAGATCTTTCTGGCAAGCTAGGGACAGGCTGGGGCGGGGGAGATGTCAATCATTCTTGCCTTCTGCAAACGACAGGTGGTTCAACCTCAAGGTCAGGAAAGCAGGAAGGGCAGATCAAGGACTGGGGGAGCTATGATAGCCGTGGTTCTAGTACTTGAGGGGTTCTCACAGAAAAGAGCGGGGCGGGGGGGTCAACCCCGTCTCCAAAGCATCTGAGGACAAGAAGTAACTAGTGGAAGGTCATTAAAGAGAGACTTTAGAACTTAAGTTCTAAGAATTAAAAAGAAATTCCTGGCAGCAAGAACAATTAAATCCATGGAATGGCTCACCTCCGGAAGTAGTGAGCGCTCTATCACTGGAGGTTTTCAGAAAGAGGGTGGACAGCCATTTGTCTGGAACGGTATAGGATCTCCTGCTTCAACAAGGAGACTTCCAACCCTATTATTCTATGTTCAATGTGCTAACCCTAGGTGAAATTAAGATTCGGGGTGACTTCACCAATAAAATAGATGAATCATGAAGAAATGACTTCTTGTTTCTAGGTCTCTGTGTGTAGGATTCCAACCACTACTCCACCCTAGTTTTCTAGTTCAACTCCCTCCATTTACAGTTCTTTTACTTTTCCCCATTGCCATCCATCTCACCCAATGCAGTTTGTTTCCTTGTGTGTGCGTGTGCGTGTGTGTGTGAACCCAATTTGCAGTTCTACAAATGAATAGTGATACGATGATTACAAAATTATTACTCATGTTGCTGAAATAAAATTATCCTTGTCATTCTCATCATCATCGTTCTTATGCAGTGATAGATCTTTTTATTACAGAGATAAAAGATAATCTCAGAAAGTGACTGACAACCTAAAACGTCTGTTTTAAATCCCTCGTTTCTAGTGTCGAAAAAAAAATCTTGCATCGTTTAACAAACAGAAAAGCATATTTGCATTTTTATTTGATGGCCATCCACGGGAAAAAAAGCCCATAGCATAGCAAGACTTAGACTGCAGAAAAAGATCATCTTTGAAGTAAAAAGACCAAAGGCTATTTTTTGTATGTGCAGATAATAAGATCTCTCATAGCTTTTAGTCAAAACTGGCTCTTCTGTAGTAATGTTATTTTTAGAAACAAAAAAGCAAAGTGCAATGAAATTATCATACTTTTGTACAACAAAATGTTCCACAAATCTATGTTTACTGGTACTTAACACATAACAAGAACTGTGAAGTGTATCCCTGCAGTAATCTTTGAACACATTTCATGTGATATCATCTTGAACAAACGATCTCAAAGAAGCTATGATGTGTCATGTGAGTGATAAATTAGTAGCACTCTGAAGAAACCAAACTTTTTTGGATGTTGAGATAAATTATGGTTTCATGGCCTTTTCCCTAGCTTCTGTCTTCCCTTCTGTCTTCTCTTTTGGTGAAGCCTTAAAGCCAAAAAAATAAAT
Organism: Pseudonaja textilis; assembly: GCF_049901715.1. NCBI lineage: Eukaryota > Metazoa > Chordata > Lepidosauria > Squamata > Elapidae > Pseudonaja > Pseudonaja textilis. The sequence continues at coordinate 206,737,175 of NC_141990.1, forward strand.
AAATTGGATGCTTAAATTCTTTGTTCGTTTTCTCCAAACTGTAGTTATTTTTAACTATGATTTATTTGAAAATAACCCACTTCAATCATGGATTATGAAATTATCTAGCGTCAAGAAACCACAGTTACATTAAGATTAGCTGAGGCTTCCAGTTCAGCTGCAATTTTAACCTGGTTGACCAAATTCACAAGCAAAGTTTCTCATCTTCTCCTGGCGGTTCTGCAGCAGAAACTAGGAAGGCAGCGCCAATAAACTGATTGTGATAAACGGAGACCTGTGTCTAATAACTATTTTTATGCCAAGAAAACAAATGTCTGTTTCTATTGCAGAAAAGATTTTTTTTGCAGTTCTATGGTGTCCACAGTTATGAACAAAGGTATGCTATAGTGTAACGGTAGGCCATTTTTTGTCTTGAGATTGTCAAGTCAGAGGTCAGGACTGGCATGATTGAAACACACACACACACACACACACACAGAGAGAGAGAGAGAGAGAGAGGGAGGGAGGGAGGGAGGGGGAGAGAGAGAGAGAGAGAGCTGTGCACACACAGGTGCCCTCAGCTCTTCAGCAGAAAAGGAAAAGGTTCTCTTCCTCTCTCCCTACAATACTTCTGCAGATTTCTTCAGCCACATCCTGCCGCAGGATATCTGCAGCGAGGAGGACAGAAAGGAGGAGAAGGCTTCTGCACGTCTAGATAGACCAACACCAAAACAAGTAGAGCTTTTGTGCTTCCCGCTAAATAGGAATTATTTAGAAATAGCATTATTCCACAGGGTCACTCCAACACAATAGCGTGCAGTTCCTGGCAGCCTTCAATCTGTTGATTTGGGGGGGTGGGGGAACTGCTGAGAAACGAGTGCTATTGTGCCGGGGAAGAGAATTTTCCAGATTCACAGCACTCCTTGGAAGCCCATCCATCAGCTTTGGGCAGAAATGAGCAAAAGCCGTTATCAGCTGGGCATTGCCAAGGATTGTTGGATGTAGCTTGCTCACTTCAGCCTCATGCATCAAAATTCTTTCTTTGTTGAAAACCCAGTGAATTATTTATGCTGATTTATTTGTGTTGACATCATGCCTCCTTGTTTTATAACCAGAAGATGGTCTTTCTCTCGGCTATCTCTGCTCATGCTGGGTTTATGGCTGTTTTCTTGAACTTCTCCCTCACTGATCCGTGTTTATCTATCTCATCTCATCTTCCAGGAACCCAACAATAAACAAACCAGCAGCAGAGTTTCTTTGGCTACAACTTTAATCCTCCTGTTTTTCAACAGCACCTTGAAGCTGTAGACTTCCAAGACCTTCCAAGCTCCAAGAGATAAAAGTCCCAGAGGGAGGTCCTGGTTGAACCCCAGGATTTTAATTGTACAGAATACCAGAAAATTAGATCATGGCCATTCGGATGGAAACTCATCACCATTGGATTGACGTTGAATGTAAAAGCCTATACCGGTTTCTATCCTGATAAGTGTTATCATCATGAATCGTGATGATAATTTCCGGAGAATGACAGGCAAGAACATATGGTCCTTTAGCAGCCGAAGAGGCAGATTGTGGTGAATTTTAGAGGCCCAGCTTTATAAGACATGGGCTGTGACAGAGAAATCTCATTTTCCCTTAAGGCACAGACACCTTGTTGCACAGCACATAGCCTCATTTCACATGATCCCTGGATTTTCTGTCCTTGTCCCAACTGTGTACCTTTCTTCTAGTGACTGGCATCAGAGAATGGAGCGGAAGTGCTATAAATGTGTAGGACAGAGGTTGATAACACTTGTCAGGATAGAAACCGGTATAGGCTTTTAGATTCAACGTCAATCAAATGGTGACGAGTTTCCATCCGAATGGCCATGATCTAATTTTCTGGTATTCCGATGTTCGGCCAGCAGCAGGGATTGACATCTTCAGAAGTGAAGTGACTTTACAGAATAACAGAGTTGGAAGGTACCTTGGAAGTCTTTTAGTCCAAACCCCTGCTCAAGCTGGAGACCCGATACCAGGGATGTCAAACTCAAGGCCCAGGGGGCCACCCTGGAACCAGTGAAGGATTGGCCCGTGGTGCCTCTGCCAGTGAAAATGGAGTTTGGGAGCGCCACACGCGGCCCTCTCAAGCTCCATTTTCACTGGCAGGGTATTGTAGGAGGCTGTTGCAGCAGAAAAGGGAGCTTGGGAGCCCATTTTCGCTGGCAGAGCGCTCGGGCCACCACAGGTGCCCCCAACATGAGTGATGTCAAGCTGGCCATGCTAACCCTGGCCATGCCCACCCAGCCCCCTGAGGTCAAACACAACCCTGATGCGCCCCTTAATGAAATCAAGTTTAACACCCCTGCCCTATACCATTTGGGACAAATCTGCTGAACACCTAATTCTCACAGTGCTGCCTAATGTCTATGTATGTTTACCCATATAGTAATATAGTAGCATCACTTATCCTTGTTATTATCTTCTTTACTCCGAGGAAGAGGAGGAGGGAGGGAGGAGCAGGAGGAGGAGGAGTTGCTTTGCATGTACACTAAGAGCTATTGCACCGGAGACAAATTCCTTGTTTGTCTAATCACACCTGGCAAATAAAGTATTCTATTCTAAATGATTCTCCAAACTTTTTTTGAAAACCTCCAGTGAGGAAGCACCCACAACTTCTGGAGGCAAGTTTTTCCACTGGTTAATTGTCTTTAATGTCAGGAAATTCCTCCTTATTTCTAGGTTGGTTCTCTCCTTGATTAGTTTCCATCCACTGATTCTTGTTCTCCCTTCAGGGCAGTGGTAGGGTTCAAAAATTTTTACTACTGGTTCTGTGGGCCTGGCTTGGTAGGCATGGCAGGGGAAGGAAACTGTAAAATCTCCAGTCAGAGGTGGTATTTGCCGGTTCTCCGAACTACTCAAAAGTTCCGCTATCGGTTCTCCAGAACTGGTCAGAACCTGCTGAATACCACTTCTGCTTCAGGGGCTTTGGAGAATAGGTTGACCTTTCCTCCATACTGACTTCCTCTATCTTCTTCACAGCAAACTTCTCTGCAGCTCACAAACAACTGAACGGAACCTAGGCTTTTGCATCCGTAACTACGGTAGACGATCTGGCTTCCAATTTAGTCAAGTCTGTTATTGGCTTCTATTCTTTAAAGGAAATTTCACGAGTCAGAGGAATCTGGTCTCCAACTGGTTCTTAATTTCGGTATGTTTTCAACTTCTCAAGTTCATTTCTATGTACTAGAATCACACCGTAGATCTTTAGGTCCAGATTTAGATGAGAATTCTGTCCAGTCAACAGATGATTGATCAGACTCCAAACTGTGCTTTTGTTTCATTATATACTTCTGAGATATAGAATATTCAGATATACAGTACCTTCATTTGAATTTGCCAATTTCAAAGGGTAAGGACCAGTTAATTAAAAACTCAAATCACAAGTTGCGAGTCCAAAAAACTAAGTCACTCTCAGGCCAGAGCTAAACTTCCAAAATAATATTAGCAGAAATCAAAGCTTCAATCCATGGTCCATAAATATTTTCAGAAAATACTGCTTTAAAATGACCCTCAGAATTTCCATTACAATTTTTTTGTTATTGTTGTTGTTAATAAAAAAGGTCAAAAGTGGGATAGCTATGAACAGTAAGCTGGCCAGGAGGTACCTAGAATGGTCAGGAAAATCTGTAAGTTATTTCTGTAGTATCTCACACAGGATGAAATCTGAGGACTGCCATTTTTTCCCCATAGAGACACATTTTAAGCTGTTGTTATTATTACTCCATTATAAATCTTGCAGAGAATGATAAAACCGTCCAATAGTAAAGTCGTGAATATATATTAATAATGGGGAGGGGGTTTGCGCAGAATGCAACAAGCATATCATATAATCCAACTGTCTGAAGGTGAAGGATATGCGTCTGTAAATGTATTGCTTAGTCATTGTGCTAGGAAAAAAAGAATAACACAGAAGCATTTATTTCAAAGTTTTAATGGTTTAATGTTTTAAATTAATGTTTAATGTTTGATGATTTCATGTTTTAATGATTTAATCAGCCTTTTGTCAGGGGTTATGGTGAAGAGATTCGCCAACATAAAAAGACAATAAAATTGAAATATTAAAGACAAATCTATGGAAGCATATCTAATCAGGCTTCCTTCCTCCTACCAGGCCAACAATAAATAAACAGCTAGTGAAGGTATCAGTGGGAACAGATACAGAGATCTCCAGGACTTTCATAATTTATCAGAATTTCATTCGGAGGCTGCTTGAAGGAGAACACAGAGCAAGCAACTTCATTGGACTAAGAGAAGCACAGTATGAAAGCCTCTATGGGCAAATGCTTATCAGAGGCAGAAGCCACAGCTGCTTGCTCCCATCTCATTTCACTCCAAAAGTGTTTCATGTTTGATGAAAGCCAACCAGGTTTGGGGGCAGGTAGATTCATCATTAGCCAACACAGCTCCATCTGGCCTTCAAGTAGAACGGGTCAATCAAATTTTTTGCAAGGTGGCTGGTCTGCCAGTTGGATAACACTGCTGCCTATTGGCCAACAGATAGATATAGCTGGGAAGATTTGTAGGGTGGGAAAATCCATGTGTGTGTGTTCATTTATCTTTGTAAATTTCTTAAACAACTTTGTAGATGATGATGAGAAAGAGAGAGAGATGGGTGGCCAATAACTCTTTCTTTCTTTTTTTTCTCAGTCTTATCTCTTACTTTAAGCCATTTGGAGATTCCTTCTTTCTTTTCTTCTTTCTTTCCTAAGTCTTAAACAGTACTCTCTCATTCTTACTTTAAGCCAATTACGATACTCCAGCAGTCCAACTGTTGTGCTTTTTGCCTGCACTAATTTTGCTTGCTAAAGGAAAATAGCAATAGCACTTAGACTTATATACCCCTTTATAGTGCTTTACAGCCCTCTCTAAGCAGTTTTACAGAGTCAGTATATTGCCCCCAACAATCTGGATCCTCATTTTATCCACCTTGGAAGGATGGAAGGCTGAGTCAACCTTGAGCTTGGTGGGATTTGAACTGCCAAATTACAGGCAGAATAGTCAGCAGAAGTGGCCTGCAGTACAGAACTCTAACCACTGTGCCACCGAGGCTCTTAAAATGAATGTTTTTAGTAAAAAAACTCAAGACCTAGCAAATAGTCATAATTCTTTGTAGCAAAAAAAAAAGGGGGGGTCAGAGGATAAGAATTAGAAATTGAAGCCCTAACTCTCTATTTATACCCTGTTGCCCCTCAGTACAGGTAGTCCTTGACTTTTCATTTAGTGACCGTTCAAAGTTACAACGGCACTGAAAGATGTGACTGGTTACTGTTTTCCATAGTTACAACCTTTTCAGCCTTTCCTTGATCAAAATTCAGGTGCTTGGCAATTGGTTCATATTTATTTATGACAGTTGCAGTGTCCTGGGATCTCCCCTTTTGTGACCTTCTGACAAGCAAAGTCGAGGGGGAAGCCAGATTCACTTAACAACCGTGTTAGCAATTTATCAACGGAAGGGATTCACTTAACAACTCTGGCAAGGAAAGTCATCAAATGGGGCAAAACTCAGTTAACAAATGTCTCACTTAAGAACCTAAATCTGGGACTCCATCGTGGTCCTAAGTCAAAGACTACCTATAGCATATTTGCTGAAGGATCTGTGCCCTTGCGCCTGCAAGAATAATTTGGAGGTTTCCTCCAAAGCCGCTTCTGCTGTTGTTGACATTTAGGTTGGAATCCTCAGACTGCAGGAATGCTGACATGTTGTGTTTAATTGGACTCTTGTCATCCATCCCTCATTCACAGAAATCTTAGATTCAGGGATTTAAAGTCTCTGATTTTCACCTGTTCTGCAGGGAGGACTGGGGAGGAGAGGGAATGGGTGATTTATGGGATGCTATACAGGGGTGGGCTTCAAAAATTTTAGCAACGGGTTCTCTGCCGATTGGGTGTGGCCATGGTGGGTGTGGCCTATTTGGCCTCCTCCACCATGATTGGGTGTGGCCATGGTGGGCATGGCCTATTTGGCCTCCTGCACCATGATTGGGTGTGGCCATGGTAGGCATGGCCTATTTGGTCTCCTCTATCATGATTGGGTGTGGCCATGGTAGCCATGGCCTATTTGGTCTCCTCCATCATGATTAGGTGTGGCCATGGTGGGTGTGGCCTATTTGGCCTCCTGCACCATGATTGGGTGTGGCCATGGTGGGTGTGGCCTATTTGGCCTCCTCCAACATGATTGGGTGTGGCCATGGTGGGCATGGCCTATTTGGCCTCCTGCACCATGATTGGGTGTGGCCATGGTGGGCGTGGCCTATTTGGCCTCCTGCACCACGGTTTTTGCCCTCCCCAGGCTCCGGAGGCTTTCCTTGAGCCTCCGGGAAGGCAAAAACAGCCTCCCTGGGCTCCGGAGACGCTCTGTAAGCTGAAAACAGGCCCATTTCTGGCCTTCCCAATCTTCTGGGAGGCCGGTTTTTCACCCTCCCCAAGCCTCTGTGCACGACCTGCATTTGCCTGCATCCAAAACAAGCTGCATGGGGATTCCTAGGCGGGCGATGCGGGGTGGACGAGGCCAGCAAGGCGTGAGATTTTTGGGGTTCTCTGAACCGCACAGATTATTAATTAGGGGCTCTCCTGAACCCTTGAGAACCCCCAGCAGCTCACTCCTGGTGCTATACAGTGAGTCATTTGTCTCAACTGTCTAACCCAGAACTTGGCCTGGGTCCGTTGTGGTCCTTTTTTGAGCGATGCTGGAATAAGCCTTTTAACTAGAATCACAGCCATTGGGCTGAAGAATTCCCCAACTAACCGAGAGGTTTCTCATTTTCCCCGTATAAGTTCTGAAGAAGTGCTCATACAGTACAGTCACTTCTTTCGTTTTTTCTAATATGGCAACAACAGAAGGAGGGCGGGGGAACTCAACTGCACCTGTCCATGAGTTTGCAACTGTTGTATAAAATGGCTCAGCATGGGATGAGTCATGTATACTTTACAAATACTAGGCAAATTCATAAACTGGATTCACATGGTATCGGTTATTAAGCCCTAGCCTATTGAATAAGCCAAACTGCATGAATTCATGGATAATGCCAAGGCATAAATAATGCTTTAAATATCCCAGTCATTACATTCCTAACATATTATATGCTGCAACGGGGCTACCGGATTCGGGCTGCAAAACCCTGCATGACCAATAGATTTTAATGGAGATACAGGATCTAAATGTCTACATATACCTAACTTTTTTCTGCCACCTGGCAGCTGTCAGGATTTTGGTAGCCTAGAACTGGTAGCGCCACCTATGATAAAACAAAAACATGACAAGACAAATGCATGAATCCATGAATTAAGGTGTCCTCACATCTGAATATCTGAGAACATGTTGGGGTGCTGGGATGACTTAAATGGCTGCTGAAAGATCGATCATGGGAGGAATTATAGAATACAGCTAGTCCTCAATTTACGACAACTGAGACTAAAATTTCTGTTGCTAAGGGAGACAGTTGTTAAGTGAGTTTTGTTCAGTTTTACGATCTTTCTTCCCACTGTTGTTAAGTGAAACACTGATGTTGTCAAGTATAATTACTGTACATGCCAGTTGTGAAGGATCCCAGTTTTGATCACAAGATTGTGGAGATGCTGCAACTGTCGTAAGTGTGAAAAATGGATAGAGGTAACTTTTTTCAGTGCCGTTGTAACTTTGAACAGTCACTAAATGAACTGTTGTAAGTCGAGGACTACCTGTACTGATTTATCAACTCTCTGCTCTAGCAGTTTACTTCATAGGGTAGTCCATGGTCCAAATTTTGATTACGTGACAACAGGGATGCTGCAATGGCCATGAATGTAGCCATTGCATAGGTCACTTTTTTCAGTGCCGTTGTAACTTCATGCCGTCACTAAATGAATGGTTGTTAAGTCGAAGACTACCTGTATATAACAGAACAAAACAGAACAAATGATTGAATCAAGGACAAGGTTCCCACCGGAGGAATTGAGCAACAGTTAGTCCCTAAATGTCAGGTCTTCTTTTACTAAATGTCCTTCTTTGGATCACTATGTTCCAGCCTCAAGTGATAGATGGAGCTGTCTTCTAGCCAACTTTGGCTGATTTCCAAAACCTAAACCTGGTTGAACCTGGTTTCTGCAACACAATCCTGATTCAAAGGAAAAGGTGATTTGGAGCACCTGGAGGTATGCAGTCAGCAAGAGGAAAAGGGGTGTTTGATTCGATACGGTTTCCAAGAAAACTGCCTAGAAAAATCCAGGAAACGCAATCTCCAAAAAACCTTGAGCTTTCTTTCTTACTTTATCAGAAAGCAGAACGATATAGGCTGCTCAACTGCTGCGAACCAACACAGTCTGCTTCATCAGCACATATTCACAGAATTTTAAAAGTTTTGCCTGTCTTTTTAGCAATAGCACTTAGACTTATATACCACTTCACAGTACAGCCCCCTTTACAGCCCCCTCTAAGTGGTTTACAGAGTCAGCCTATTGCCACCCACAATTTGGATCTTCGGAAGGACAGAAGGCTGAGTCAACCTTGAGCCAATGAGAATTGAACTGCTGGCAGTCAGCAGAGTTAGCCTGCAATACCGCATTCTAACCACCGCGCCAACACGGCTCTTTAGCCAGTTCTTGTTTTAATATTTCCATTCTCACATGTATCCTGTTAAGAAGAAGTGTGCTTTAAGAAAGGAGTGAACAAGCTACACCACAAGGATACACATATTTCTCTTCCCTCCCAATTTGTTATTACAGCCCCCCCCCCCCGCTTCCCACCTGGGATCCTGCTGTTGAAATTGCAAGTGGTTGTGAGCCTAATTAGATGAGATGACAGAGATACATTGGCGCGACTTTGGTCCTTGATCAAGCCCAAAGCCAGGCTTGAAAATTTCTTAGTAATTTATTAAAGCCTACCTAAAACGTCTAGGGAAATGCAAAGCTGACCTTCGAACATGTAAAAACAACAATGGAATAATATTATATGGCAAATCAAAGGTCAGGCAATGTATAGCTCGTATTAATTTGAGATCACCATTAATTAGTTTTAATATATTGAGCCGGCCAAAACCTGCCAACCTCTTTGACCTAAAATCCAGGGTATCAGCAGTAAATTTGCAGGTCTTTATAATATTGCGATATTTGCGCTGGAGAAATAAAATGTGAACGGCTAACAGAGAGTATATGAAGCTATTCAAATGCAAAAACGAGCCGCTCTACAATTAGGCTGTTTTCATTGTGGCCATCACACTACATTTCTTTCACAACCCAGTCTGTTATATACGGGAAACAAGGAATAAAGAAGGAGAAAAGGTCAGAGATTAGTAAAATCCTTGTGAATACTAGAGAGTAGTCATCGTGGGGTTTGGCAAATTAGCATGCCTTATTCAGTGTTTGGGATTTATTGAGCGTCTGTCCACCTTTGCTTCTCTGTAAATGCCAGTGATCCCCCTGATGCCTATAACGGTTCTGTAGTTAAAGGCTGTGCAACATTTTATTGACAATATTTGCATGCAAAGAAGGTCCTCCTGTGCCTAGAAATGTCATAAAGAAGCTCGTAAAATAGAGGGCCTCCTAAGGACCATGCCATCTTCCCCGAGTAACCCTAATCCTTAAAACCTCATATATGGATAAGAGGTGAGGTAATGGTCTGAACAGATTTGGTGTGGTCATCATTTATTTTATTTACTTTTGTATTACTTATTTATTAATGAAGCAAATGGATAGGGCTGCCACAAGGCTTAAGTTCTATATGAGAAATAAAACAAGGGTAGAGAACTTGTGACCCAAGAGATGCGGCTGCAGTGTCATTTTCAACAACATCAGATGATACAGTAAAAGAGCTGTGCTTGGGAGCCTGTGCTTTAATAACAACTGGAAAGCCACAGATGCTTCACCCGCGGGATAAAGGCGGGCTCTACTGTATGTTATTTCTGACAAATAATATTTGAATGTAAATTAGAGAAAGAATTGTGTTGCACCTTGCAGCTGTAGAGTGCTTCTGTAAATGCTGTAAATATCAGAAACACATTATATTGTTAATGCATATTTATCATTACACTATTATGCATCTAGCCATAAACCAGGCTGGCTCAGCTCAGAGAGGCATATAGATGAGGTAGGCAAATATAGCGCATATGCTCAGATCCATATATCTGATGCCGAAATATCAGATGCTGTGGTCCAGCTCAGAGGAGGGACATAGATGACGCCAGCAGATTAGTGACTGTATATATGTTCCATGCATTCAAAGGTACACACATCTCAAATGAGGACCTGAAAGCCCCATCATCTCTCGCTTTAATATTGATATCCATTTATGAAAAGGTAAGATTATTGTATCTCACCGCTGTACAAAGTTCAGTTTTAGATCGATAAAAGAGCTACTGTCTCATTTTTTTTTCCAGGGGTGGGCCTCAAAAATGTTAGCAAAAAGTTCTCCGCCAGGTGGCTGAGTGGGTGTGGACATGGTGGGCGTGACCTATTCGGCCTCCTGCACCACGGTGGGGGGGGGAAAGGCATTTTTGCCCTCCTCGGGCTCCGAAGGCTTTCCTTGAGCCTCCGGGAGGGTAGGCTCCGGAGGCTCTCTGGAAGCCAGAAACTAGCACATTTCCGCTCTTCCCGAACTTCCCTGAGGCCCATTTTTCACTCTCCCCGAGCCTCCGCGCACGCCCTGCACTTACCTGCATCCAAAACGAGCCCCGTGGAGACTCCTGGGAGGGGCGGGGTGGGCGGGGCAAGTGGGATTTGAGGATTATCCGAACTGCACAGAATCTTAGCTAGGGGCTCTCCTGAACCCCTGAAAATCCCCAGCAGCCCACCCCTGATTTTTTTCCCCCTTCCCTGCAGAAACCAGCAGGAAATCATGCCACCCTAAATCTTTCTGCTCCCAGAACTTGTACACGCAGAATGGCGATTTGTGATTCCTTGCACTGAAATGTTCCCATGTATCTTCCGCTATGTGAAAACTCCACTCCACAACCCTAAAGTTATTTCGTGCGCTGCGTTTTTTGTTTCTTCCTTCTAGTTGCAGCTTGGAGGATTCCTTATCAGCTGACAGATCACCCATACGAACTTTCAACCGCAAGATGGAAGCAAAGAAATTGTGGGGGGGAGGAGTGGGTAGGGTGGGTAACCAGAATGCAGTGGTTATCCATAGTTGCGCAGCCTAAATCCGGCCACTGGGTTCATTGTGAAAGTGTTGAGAGCTAGAGTGCTTGAACTTTAAGGCCAAGGGTTGTGTGCTTTCTGAAATAAGAGATTGTTGGGTTTATAGCAGAGTTGGAAACTACCCTAAGAATACAAGGTGAGGAGAGGAAACAAGGAACCAGGACTATTAAGAAAACTGGGAAAGGATTTTTTGTTATGTAGAGCCAAGTCTTTGCAACAACGCTTTCAGTTATATGTAGGAAGCCTGAGGTAAGCTAATCAGCTTCAGACCAATAAAGGAGAATATTTATAGCTCAGGAATGAAATAAGTGGTCCTTGGTGTCCTCTGAGTGAGTCCTTGGTTGTTTTCTTGCTGATGTTTCATTATCCAACTAGGTAACATCATCATCTGGGGAATGAAACATCTGCAAGAAAACTATCAAACTCAGAGAGCACCAAGAACTCCTCATAATCAGCTTTTAGAGTTACACACTTTCTAGGTCAACCGAGTCAAGTTATGCACTTTTTATAAAAGGGGGGAGAACGGCTGTAGATGCCATGGGTCCAATCCAGGGGTTGGCTTTATGGGGATCGGCAGGGGGAGATCGGGAGATCCTCTAGCTAAGATTCCGCGCAGCTCAGAGAACCCCCAAATCCCACTCCTGGCTGGCCCTGCCCACCCAGGAGTCCCCAGGGAGCCCGTTTTGGATGCACATAAGTGCAGGGTGTGCGCGGAGGCTCAGGGAGGGCAAAAAAAATGGGCCTTCTGGAAGTTCAGAAAGGTCGGAAATGGGTCCATTTCTGACTTCCAGAGAACCTACGGAGCCCGGGGAGGCTGTTTTCGCTCTCCCGGAGGCTCAAGAAAAGCCTCCAGGGCCTAGGAAGGGCAAAAATGCCCCCCATGGTGCAGGAGGCCAACTAGGCCACGGCCACCATGGCCACACCCAACCCACCAACAGGCCAGAGAACCCATTGCTAAAATTTTTGAAGTCCACCCCGGTCCAATCTCTTTCACAGTCAAAACAACTCTGCAAAACAGGTTCTAAGCCCAAAGACTGGACCGAAAGGGACAATCTCCCAGAACTCCTGCTATATCAAACAAATCACTGTCCCACGTTGTATCCCTTAAAATTCTTCCTCCAGGAGCCATCTATTCTTGGCCCCGAAAGTCTTGAGCCTGGGTAAGAGGGAAAGCATCGCTTCCATATCAGAGCATCTCAAGTCATTTTCAGGCTGTCTCAGGATGGGTGGATGAGATACAGCATGGAGATACATTCTGTGGAAACCATGAGTTCCCAATTTATTTGCATGTGTTTTTGTCCAAGAACTCTCCTTTCTTTCCATGTTTTTCATCTTGTAAACTTGCAAGAGCCAGTTCTTTGTGCTGCGATCCCATTCATGCTCAGAATCATTAATCTCGCTGAAGACAACTGGGTTTCAAGTTCTGAGTTCCACCAACAGGGCCAGAGCAATTGGCCATTTGCTTACATTAATTTTCCTTCCTTTGCCCTGTCCCCAGCCTGCTGTGCTCAGGAACTGTTTTATTGGTGAGGGGAGAGCATTCTGAAGGGAATTTCTCCCCATGTCTTGCAAATTTACAAGATAATTGCAAATTTAAGTGATCGGATTGTATTTTATCAGCCCTGTATCAGCTTCGTTATCAATAACCACCAGTCAAAAAAAGCCTCAAGAGATAGAGTGGAGAAGGGGAATAGGAGGGAAAAGAAACAGTTTGCTACTATCCCAAGATTATCACCTTTCATTCATTCATGGTTTATAGAAAATCTAGAGATTACTGCTGGCAGGTTGCATTCCAGTGTTTTAAATATATTATTCTCCAAGCTTTGATTTGTGGCTGTTTTCCCCCCACTTTTTAATTGGGGCTACACAATGCCTGCCTGCCCACATGGTATTAAGGCTATTCAAAACTACTTTGATTTTAATTTTATGCTGTTTCTTTCGAAAGAAATAACATTTTCCATTCCAATTTGCTAACTTTTCAATGCAATCCAGCATCTACTACTCCTTTGGCATGGAAATGCTTTCATTCCACATTGTTGTTATTACCTCATTCATTTGTGGAATCACAATTCTGTATCCTGAGATTGCTATGCACAGCCACCCCTTTAATTCAATTTAATTTCGGCAGACTGAGAACACATAATGCTGTAGACCACTGCTTGTCAAACTTTTCTTCACTTTTAAACCTTTAGATACCTTTTGTGGCCACAGACCACCAAGATTTAACTCATGGTTTAAATCATAACATTTCTTCAACCCTTCATGGACCTCCTGTGAAAACATTGCAGCCCCCCAAGAGTCTGCAGACTACAGGTTGAAAACCACTGCTATACCAGTATTGATTTATCAACATCCAAAACCATTTCATATTGGGCACAGAGATGGGTGGCATATATAATTAATTAAATACAGCTCATATGCTCTGAATCAAAGAGCCTGTGATGACCTGGAGTGTAACATAAATGTAACAAAATTGAAAATGTAAATAAATGTCCTTTAATGCCTCCAACTTGGCCCCACTGTTCAATCATTCTCAGTTGGAGATTAAACTTATTCAAAAATAGTCTTCAAAAGAAAGCAATACAGTCCAAACTCAATGAGCAGATGAAGGTGAAATAAAAAACCAAAGCAAACTACGATGAAGGAATTTCCACAATGCACCAGGATAAGTCATTACCAACTTCAAGGAGATAACAAGGCACAGTCTGTTGAAAGGATGCCAACCAAGATTACTTCAGCCCAAAATAAAACACGCTTTGCTTCTAGCAACGCTCTGTTTTAACCGTCTCTCTTATATACTATTCTCCCCAGCTGCAACCAATGAGGGGGATCATGGCCGCTTCCTCTCTCGTAAGCCAAGTTGTTTCCTTCTCTGTTCCTCCCTGCGTGTCCTAGGATGAAGAGGGGATGGGCCTGGTTCTTCCTCTGACTGCCCAGACGGCCTCTGCTCTTCCCCAGCATCCTCCACAACCTCCAGAGCCACACCTCCACTCCCTGTAGGCTGTTCCTCCTCTCCCTCAGAGTCGGACTCTAACAAGGGCATGACAGAGCCCTTCTCTGCATTCTGAGAATGTCCGGTACAAGCAATTCATCTTGCTCATTGCTGAGATCAACCACACCATTTTCACTTGTTTCCCTAAGCAAGATGACTCCCCTTTGTACCCATTTGGCTCAAGTTTATCTATAATTCAGTTAAGCCGATACTGTCACCAAATGGTAGACTAACATTTGTATGCACAGCCAGGATTTGCCAAAATCAGTTGTAACGTTAGTCCCATTTGATTGACAAAGTTAAAGGACTATACAATAAGAATAGATAAACACAGTATTTTCTGCTATCCAGATAGACTTTCACCCGGCCTGAAACTCTGTTCCTTTGTGTTAACAATTTTTTTTTCTCTCCAGTTTCAGTATTTCTTTTCTTCTCCCTCCCTCCCTCCCTCCCTCCCACTCCTTTGCTAACTGCCTTCTTTTTCTCTTTTGTTTTGTATTTTTCTATATTTAAAGTATAACACTCAACTCTACTACATTTTTCCAGAAAGAGGCAATTAATTGGCTGAACGATGAGGAGGCCAGCACTCAAATATTAATTACAATCCTTTAATTAAGATGAGCTTGGACTAAACTTGGACCTGAGACAAGGGAACTCAACATCTGCAAGGATCAAACCATTCTTCTTCATAACAAAGGCAGGTTCAGCTGGCATGCACCAACTTCCTCACATCCTTTGCTTTCTAAATAAAATTACGAATTTATGCAACATTCAACGAATCTATCAGAATTCTTAAGCACGTATTATCTGTATAACCCATTTATAGCATCCGTATATCCTCGTCACTTGATATCAGCTCTTCTGTGCTTTCCGCTGATGATTTGTTTAAATTATTCAATCCACTCTGTTGTTAGTTTCTGGCCTATCTTTTGCCCTTGTCTATCGCTAGGTAGGCTTCACGTAAGTGGAATAATACTGGGAGTTATAATGTACCCAATATGATAATATGGCGGCTTAATAGAAGAGCTTCTTTATATTCTGAAAACTCAAGGCAAAAGGGGATCAAAAGATTCCACGCGTCGTTCATCAGAAGAAAAAGGAATCTGCAGATAATATTCTATTATTCTCTATAACGTGGAGAGGTTCAATTGGTAAATACCAACTCCCTCACCTAAAGTGCACCGTTTCTGGGAGAAGGTGAAGGACGACGTTAAAAATATATAATGTTAAAAACTTTCTCCCTAACAGAAAATCAGCACAACTGACAAAACACACAATGCACCAGACGCTCCCTCCTCATCATCTTCCTTTTCCGTTTGCCAAGGGGAATTTTGCACGAGCAGATGGGTAGTATTATTATACCACTTCGGTGATATTCGATGCAGTTGCAGCTGGAAGAAGCCCAAGATTATCTGACATAGGGTTTTGTCTGTGTTTGTTTCCCCTTGGCACACCCAGGAAGCATTCAAAGGAGTGAGAAACTCCTCGTCTTCTATCAACAAAAAACAAAAGTGCCCAGCAACCAGCTAAACTTGTAAATAAGAACTGGTGAAACAAATTGGATGCACGGGTCTGAGAAGACCTCTAGCAACCCCCATTAAGCCAACCTAATCTTCTGGCACCCTTTGGGGAAATCTGTTCTCTTACATCGGTTGCCTTTGTGCCTGACTCTTTCCCAGTCATGTTAAGCTGGCAAGTGGGGAGAAAAGATGTATCACTTTTTTTTTTTTTTTTACCCTTGCTTTCCATGCTTGGCTGAAATTGAATGTCAAAACAGGAAGCTCCAGCTGTTACCACCAAGTGACCCAGACGCCCACAAACAACACTTGAAGTGAAAGAAAGTTCATATCGAAAGCACAAACAATGCAATGGTCATACTGCCGGTCATATGACGTATCAGCCACCTCTTCAGAGGAACTTCTAAATAATCAGAAATGCTGATTTGTTAAGTCACCCAAAGGTTATTACAAGAGCAGAGCTCCTCGATTTGGTTTTGGTGGATTGAACAAGAACAAAACCAGTTGGGCCAAAGAGATCAAATTAAAGGCGGACGAAGAAGGCAAAAGTTAAAGTTGCTTCGAATACGCAAAATTACCTTATACGCAAAATTATCTGCTACAATGTCTTACCAGTCAATGGTCACTTCAGCTTCAACCGCAACAATACAAGAGCACACACCAGATACAAACTCAATGTAAACCGCTCCAAACTTGATTGCAGAAAGTACGACTTCAGCAACAGATTGGACAATGCCTGGAATGCACTACCTGACTCTGTTGTTACATCCTCTAACCCCCACTCCTTTAACCTCAAACTATCCACTATTGACCTCACCCCCTTCCTAAGAGGTCTGTAAGGGGCGTGCATAAGTGCCCCATCGTGCCTACCGTTCCTGTCCTATTGTCCCTATTTAATCGTACCTATTTTCTGTATTTTACTCATGTTTATACTTATACCTATTACTTTGTAAGTGATTGACATATCAAAATAAATAAAAATACAATAAATAAATAGAATTCTTCCAAATAATTTGGATGCATTGCTAGTACAGGTTGACCTTGACTTACAACCACAACTGAGCCGCTGGTGGGATTCAAAAGTTCCCACCACCGGTTCTGAGGGCGTGGCTCAGTGGGTGTGGCTGTAGGGGTGGGATTGCGCAACTCCTGCAATTCATGCAACTCATGCGATCGTGTGCATCAGACACATGCTTTGTGCATGTGTTAAAACAGTAAAAATTAACCTAGTACGCCTCTCAGCTGTTTAAGACGGCAATCTGCTCTGCCGCGCCAAAGAGCTGAGAGGTTAAAAAGGACCTAGGAGCAGGGGCGGGCGGGCAGGCGGGCCCAACTGCAGAGCATCAGAGAGGCTCGGAGCGAAGCAGTTCTCTGCCAGCTGATCTTTGGCGCTACCAGTACACCAGAACTGGGCCAAACCAGTAGAATACCACCACTGAACTGAGCCCAAAATTTCAGTTACTAAGCGACACAGTAAAGTGAGTTTTGCCCCATTTAACAATCTTTCTTGAATGAAAGATCGTTAAATGAATCACTGCAGTTGTTCAGCTAGTAACCTGGTTCCTAAGTGAATCTGGCTTTGCTGTTGACTTTGCTCGTCAGAAGGTTCCAAAAGGTGATCACGTGACCCCCGGGGACACTGCAACCATCATAAATAAATAAATCCCTTGCCGAGTGTCTGAATTTTGAGTAACTGTCTATGGGGAGGCTGCAATAGCTGTAAATGTGAAAAATGGCCATAGGTCACTTTTTTTCAGTGCAACTGTAACTGTGAACAGTCACTAAATGAACTGTTTTAAGTCGAGGACTATCTGTATTCAGGCAGGATTCAAATATATATCAAGGCCATGAAAAACTCCCAGAAACAGTAATGGTAAATGAGACTTTTTTTGTACAGGACAATCAAGAGTAACAGGCTGAATTCATGTTTTTTCTTTTTTTTCTCCCCATATGTATAATTGTTTACAGAGGCGGAATAAAAACATGTATGATAAATTGGAAGCAAACTTTCCTAAATTCCAAAGATGACAATGGGAAGAATCATGGAACATATTGATAAAATTCACCCCAATTAATGTTTTCAGAGAGCAAGGGTATAAAATGGTTTACAGATGTTAGAGAGCTCTATCAATAACTGCTAAAACAGTCAACTCATATAGAAATAAATGCTGGAAATGCCGCAAGGCTGAAGGAATATTCTACTGTATGTGATGGACATGCAACACCCCTCCCCCATAAAAAATATATTGGAAAAACATAGACAGCACCATTCAGAGAATCTTAAAGATCAAATTAAGAATGACAACAAAGGGTTTTTTTTTAACTAAGTTCAATTCCAGAACATATCAATTAAAAATACATAACTTAGATAAATACATAACAAAGATATGTTTATGGTGAAGCTACACAGAATTCACAACACTGGAAGAAAGACACCATCAACCATATCTGATTGGGAATCTAAATTTGGAGAATCTGCAGCAATGGCAAAACGCATACAACTAAATTTAATCAAGTAGGGATTCCATATGTATTACAAATTACATACCAATGAAGTATGTTTTGCAACCGATACTACAAATTTATTGGAGAACAAAAATAAGGGAAATGGGAAATTAAATATTTGCCTGTATTATTCTGAGGGGTTTTTCTTTTCATTTCTTTCTTCCTTTTTTAATCCATGGCATTTTCACATAGGGCTGGGAAAGAATTCAGTATCAAATGCTGCCAGAAATTGCAGAACATACTTTTTTGTTTTATTTTTATCTTTTGTACTACTATAATAACATATTGGCATTATGCTGGCTATTGTTCTCTGTTGGTCCCCAAGAAGCTTTTGGCTAGCCTACAAATATTGGAAAAAAATACAGCTGAATAAAACACCCAGAGAAATCTTGATACTGTCTCCCACTTGATAATGCAGGGGTTTTTTTGTCAACACTTTAGCCCTCACCCTATCTGTAAGTTTACCAGGTCCTTCACTGGGCATAATGTCATTGTCACAAAACCCAGCAATTTGGAAGAGTTTTCTAAAATCTTGTTTGTCTTCAGAAATGTGAAGTTGTTGCTTAGTGTTTTCTTGCTATCTCACAGGCCAAGTTTATATGTGTCTTGATGTGCACCTGCAGTTTTGGCTGCATTCAGATAAAACACCAAACTATAGTATAATATGACAGAGAAAACTTAAGTTTGTCTGTCTTTATTTCCCTCTCATCCTAGGATGGTGGAATCATTTCTGTTGGCATTTCAGATTTAAATATATTTTATAACGTTAAAATCGTGGAGTTGATCTTAACGATTGAAATTTAGCAAACTTCAGCTTTACAAACAATACTTTAATGTTGGCCTATTTTCATAACCATATTTAAATTAAGTCATAGTTTAACCTGATCTGGATCCCAAAGCAAGCTATGCAAAACCCAAATGCAAGATGCTAAGTGAAGCATGAAAGAACCCAGAAAGAAACTGAGCTCATTCTTGTGATACTTCCCGCAGTAGTCCTTTGCTGCTCGCTAAGCTTGGTAGTTTTCTTGCAGATGTTTCATTGCCAAACTAGGCAACATGATCAGAAGGGAGTGGGGCTTGCTCTCTAGCACGGATGATGTTACCTAGCTTGGTAATAAAACATCTGCAAGAAAATCACCAAGCTCATAGAGCATCAAGGACTCCACAGTTTCTATCAGGACTCCTAAGCCTTCCTATCAGTGCTACCTCTGGGTTTGCTGATTTACCAGAATCAGCTCATTTCACTTTAATAGGGTTATTGATTGTAGTTGGATCCCATAATCCACTGGCATAAACTCATCATATAACATTACTAGGACCCCTCCCCTCAAATGGATCAAAGCGATGATATTTTTGCTTTTATGTTATTTTTCAATGTATACCCTGCCTTTATTATTTTTATTCATTGCTCAAGATGGTGACTATACCTTATACCAGGGCTGTCAAACTCCCCGCCCATGGGGCGAACGCATGCGCTGGCCACGCCCACGCCCGGTTTAGCAAAGGGGGGGAAAGTCCCAATACATCACGATGCTGCCATGACGACATGAGTTTGATAACCCTGCCTCAGAGGTGGGACGCTACCGGTTCAGCCTGTTTCTATAGAACAGTAGCTCCGAAGAGCAGCTGACGCACCAAACCGGTTCGCTACGGCCATCTTCTGGTCTTTTGGCCCGCCCGCCCGCCTGGGCTCTAGGCTGCGCTTTATTCCCTGCTTTTTCCTCCTCGGCTGCTTTGCGCGGCAGAGCTGAGTGCCGCGTCAGCAGGAGAAGGTGAATGCTTGCCGGAACCAGTAATTTGTAAATAGTACGCACTCACGCGCAGCTCACTAAACCAGTCGTTATGCCAGTAGGGTCCCACCCCTGTCCTGCTATATACTCTTTCTTCCTCCTCTTTTCCCCACAACAACCCTAGGAGGTGGGTTGGGCTGACAGAGAGTGACTCTCATAAGGTAGGATTCACAGTATCCTAGCTTGGTGCTTTAACCACTAGACCAAACATGTCCAACAAATCACTACAAGAAGTGCATGCCAGACACCAGTGATTACTTACTAAATGCCATCATCTCTTGGAATTTCTTCTTTCTTAATTATCTTGGAGAATGGAAATTTGTCTTCTTCCTTGCAAACAAGCACCCTGGCAGGTGGAATAAAACAAGCGGAAATAGCCAAAGCTAAGGAGCATACTGTTTCATCATTCCTGTTGTATCTTTTAACCCCACAGCCCAGTCAATTGCCTTGTCACACAGAAACAATGTGCAAATAACTGTGGCTACTTGATTAGCGACTCCTCTGTGAAATTCCCTTCAATAAGTCTGCCGGAATCACTCTCAGGTTATTTGAGGGAAAGGAGGGAAGGCTTGGCTCAAACACGGTAAGTCGTTTCGTTCCTTGGTGTCATTTCAGTTGGGCTTCAAAAGAAAGTTGCGCAGAGTACACGGCAAGACCTGTTCCAGTGAAAAATCCTGACATCCCGAGAAAGGCAAAGGAAATAAAGAGCTTGAGGAAAACCCCAACATCTGAAGAAAGAGCAGAGGGTCATTTAATTGACTGCACGGGGGTGGGGGTGGGGGAGTCTCTTAAATGGTCCATTACAAAAGCTATTTGCTTCTTCATAGAAATAAGTGTTGTGTGGTATTCGACAAGATAGGTCTTGATTTCTGAAATTGTTGTCTTGTTGTCAAACGATGAGGCTGGTCTTCCATGGGATGGATGACCCAATGCCACCTACCACCGTGCTCTCATTAAGGAAAACATTGTCAGGCGTGGTGACTGGCAGGAGACTGAGAAGAGTCAACAGCCGCATCCCCTGTGCTGAGTGTTGGTTGTCTGCATATAGGAGCAGCTTCTTTTGAAGAGAGCAACACTTCTATTGCTTCACCGCTTCTTGTTCTTTGTTTGCAAGCGTGACGTTTGCAGGACCAAGCAAACAGGTGCACATGCCTTGTGTGTTCCTTTGGTCCTGCGGTTTCCCGTATAATTCAGACAGACCTCAGCGTGCATCGAAGTGTGGTAGAAATGCGCTGTGCCACCACAAACTGCATCTAAATGTTCAGATTCATTTTGTTTTAACAGCTACAAAGGGCTGGAGTCTAGCCTAACCTTTGCCTGTTGTTCTGGTAACAAAATGAGACGCCTTCTGCACCAGTCTTCTCCAGCCTCAACATCTTCCAAGCCAGAGAACGTGAACTCCCAGAATTCTTAGCAATAGTTCTGCTGGCTTGGACTGGGGGTTCTGGCAGTCTCTCAACCTGGAGGCCATCCAGGTTGAAATCTGTAATTAAATGTCAAGTTAAACCCTGGTTCTAATTAAATTAATTAAATGTGAAGAATCTGATAATTCTATGAGCTGGATAATTTTCACTTTAAATGTTAACTGGTAGTGCTAGAAATTTCACACAAGAATTCCGGAATCTGCATGTGATCCTGGATCTTAGGTAAAATCGTTTTACATGATCCTTGTAAAATTCACAGAAATGTTATGTAGGGTAGGATCTTTTATGACACTCCTCACTTATAGTCTGAAGTAGAGCTGGCTGTAACGATTACCACTGATAACCAGGAATGAATGGGCTGCAGAGAAACCAACTCTTTGAAATGATGTGAAAATTGCACCCACAGTATTACCTGTGCATTAGGAGTCCTGGTGGCGCAGTGCAGTACTGCAGGCAAATTCTGCCCACAGCAATCCTGACAGGGCTGAACGTTGTCTCAACCTTCCACCCTTCTGAGGTTGATAATATGAGGACCCAGATTGTCGGGGCAATAATTCTTCTACCTTCTAAACTGCCCAGAGAGTGCTCTAAAGAAGGGGTCGCCAACCTTTTGAACCTCAGGGACCACCAAACTCATAAAATGATAATATTTTTAATATAAAAATATTAATTTTTATATTAAATATAAATTTAATATTAAAATTATGTGTATGTATATATATGTGTGTGTACACACACACACACACACACACACACATACACATATACTTATTTAATTATAACTATGGCTGCCTGGAGTTGGGGAGGGAAGGAGGGCCGGGATGCTTCCATCCCTCCCCCACCTGCACCTGCCAAAGAGACAAGGGATGGGGGTCTGAGCCGAGGGGCCTTGAGGCAACTGCTGCTGGGAGAAGCAGAGGCAGAAAGGGGGCTTTGCTCTACTTTGGGGGCAGTGCCCCTTGGCGGCCCCTCCAGGGGCTTCTCAGCAGGCAGCTGCCTGCAGAAGGGCTGCCGCCCTCGGTGATTGATTGGGGGGACGGGAGGGGAAGAAAGTGGGGGCTCCAGGACAGGGTTGCCAGGGCTCTTCCAGCCTCACCTGGAAGGAGGCAAGGGGAAGAGGTAGACGCCTTCACCCCGCCCGCAAGAGGAGAGTTGCTTTCCTCCATCAGCCCTCCATCCACTGCTTCTGCTACTCCTCACCTCTCCTGCCCTGGGAGGGGAGCTGGGCGCCGTTTCCTCCCCGCCCGATGGCTGCACCCTCAGCGGGAGAAAAACCACGGAGCCCGCCAGTGGCCGATCTGCTCCTCCCAAGTGCTGCTTCCCCACTGCCCGCCTCGGAGAGATCACAGGGGGATGAGAGAGGTTCCCCCTCCAGCCAAGCTATCGGGAGTTCCTTGGGAGAGATGGGAGAAGCAGTCGGAGTCACTCTCGTCTCTTGAGAGCCCAGCCGAAGTTTCCCACGCCACTTCAGCTACAGAGACAACAGTTTGCAGGGGGGGGTGATTTAGCATATACAGAGCTAGGGTTGACTCTGGCTGCTTCTCTCTGCTGCACTACAGATGTGGCAGGACACAAGGGGCTGCCTTGGCACCCCAGCTGCCACAAATATACCACGGCGAAGGGAGATGCAAATGTGAGTACTGCTTCTTCCAGCCACTGCAACTTCAGCCCGCTTGTGCCGCACTCCCCCCCCCAACAGAACCATTACCTCATTCCAGCCACCACGGCCCATATTTCAGAGCTGTAGTCATCCTGATGGAGGAACTGCTCCGGGGTGACCAAAGGCCCAGTCCTGTAACTACTATAGCTCTGGAATATGGGACCAACTTTCCCACCAACATTAGCAAGCCACCCCAGGGTGGATTTTCCTCCACCGCCATTGGTCTTACCTTCCAGTTGCAGCTCACGTGACTCTCTACTCAGTCTCAAGGTAAGGTTTGCGCTCAGCCAAAGGGTGGGGGTCAGCGGGTGGGCGGGCCATGTGGGCGGAGCAGTCTTGTTTTCCCACGTGGCCCGGATTAATTGCTCTCAGGGGCTATTTCCCTGCCATTTCTCTGCGGACCACCAAAATTTTGCCGTGGATCACCAGTGGGCCGTGGCCCACAGTTTGGCGACCGCTGCTGTAAAGCACATAAAGGTAAAAGTTTCCCTCACACATACGTGCTAGTTGTTTCCAGCTCTAGGGGGCGGTGCTCATCTCCATTACAAAGCTGAAGAGCCACCGCTGTCCGAAGACGTCTCTGTGATCACATGGCTGGAATGACTAAACGTCAAAGGTGAATCGAACACTGTTACCTTTCCTATTTTTCTACTTGAATTTTCACATGTTTTTGAACTGCTAGGTTGGCAGAAGCTGGGCTTATATACTTATAAACCACATAGGGAAGTATACACGCCTAAGTACAATAGTGCTAATGCTATTGCTTTAAGCATTCAGGACCTGGGTTGGTTTGTTGCTGGATTACAACACCCATCATCCTTTACCAGCGATCAGGTTCATAAAGGCAGATGAGAGCTGACATTTAACAATACATGGAGGACTGTGTGAATCCCACCTCTACCTCCAGGAACAGGGAGGATAAATGGACAGCATCAAATAATAGTTTTGCAGCTTTCTCAGCAGCCTACTCTTTAATTTCCAAATACAATCAACACTGACATTTGATATGTCTATGCTGATGCCATCCCAGCTGACTCCCTCTCCTTTCAAATTCTGTGCAGGCAGTGTTCATTAAATTGCAGATGTATAGGCTTTATTCAGGACAATAGCTGGCGGGTGGGGGGGGAATCTGGTTTCTCAAGCCTTCCACAAAAGCAAATAAAAAAAGTAATAATGAAAAGCAGCGTCCACCGAGTATAAGCCGCCATTCCTGGTTCCATTCGAAGCTCCATATAGGCTTGTGAGACTGAGAAGCCGTAGGGCGAAAGAAACCTCATTTACATTAGCAAATCACATGGATTAACACCATCTAATAAAGTTGTCCAATGTTTAATTGCGTTTATACGTAGTCTCAACACACAGCGCTGCGATCTGCTCTGAAAATTCTGAGAAAATCATTTTGCACTAAAGATGAAGTGACAGAAAGGATTTGGGTTAAAAGGCTCATTCGAGCTTAGGCATATTCAGGACAGGGCCAGATTCACAAATGCATTCATGAATACATGGGAAATCTGTCGGTCATAGGAAGAGCGTTTCTGTACGGCTAGTTTCCATGGCTGCTCCTAGGCTGTTTATAAGCCGAATTCTGAAATTCCAGGCTGGATGGATGCGGGTTGGCTACTGAATCAGCCTGGGGCCAGGGGTGGGATTCTACC
This sequence comes from Pseudonaja textilis, assembly GCF_049901715.1. NCBI lineage: Eukaryota > Metazoa > Chordata > Lepidosauria > Squamata > Elapidae > Pseudonaja > Pseudonaja textilis. The sequence continues at coordinate 206,761,851 of NC_141990.1, forward strand.
AGTTCAGCCTAGTCTACTGAACCGGTAGCCCTGAAGATAAGCTGAGCGGGAACTGGTTGGCTCCAATGATCTTCTGTTCTTCCGCTTGGCCCAGCTCTCTGCCCAGGCTCTAGGCTGTCCTTTATTCCCTGCTTTTTCAACCTCAGCTGCTTATGCGGCACTGCTGCACGTAAGCTGTGTTACACACAGGGCTTGCAGGAGATTATTTTCAAACGCTCACCGAACCGGTTATTACACTGGTTGTATCCCATCCCTGCCTGGGAAGTGCAGGATCGGATTGGTTGTTCTCCTGCTTCCCATCCCTCCCTTTTATGTAGGACATCGAGTGCCATTGGATGACATTGGTGTGGACTAGTCTCCTGTGTCTTTTACTTTTAGGGATTGGTTCCACCTCCCTAGTCCTCCATATTTGTTTTCTCTCGTCGATGCCGTCCTTCCAACTTCCTGTATTTGGTCATTTTAATTTTGCACAATTTCCTTATTCTCTATATCCTTATTCTCCTTATTCACTTAGTCTCTCTATCCGCATTCATCCGCTCTCTGTATTTCTCTGTCTCTCTCTTCTCTGTGTCTAACTTTCTCCCTCTCCTTCCCTTTCTTTCTCTCCCTCTCTCTCTCACTTTCCCTCTCTGTCTCTCTCCATTGTCCCAACACTGCCCCAATAAACTGGGCTAATCCATCATTCCTGCAAAGGAACTTGTCTGGCAGCTGTATGCTTAGAGGATGGGTGCAACATTTCTAGCTAGAGCTTTTGGGTTTTAAGTCATAGTACCAAGGAGAAATTCTGTGTACCATGGGCAGAAGGTGGGGGAAGAAAGGGAGAAACAGAAAGGATGCTCATATAGAATCTAGGGAAAGGCTTTTACAGAAGCTGGCAAATCTCTATTGAGTGGCCTGGAATCAGCCTTGGATTTTAAGAAGTCTTTTAGCTTACAGTTTTGAAAGTTGTTATTTTTAATGGAAATATAAAGAAAAAAGTGTGAAGATCCCAGCAACCCAGGACAGTGACCAACCTAGGGGAAGGGGCGTGGCAAACCATGCAGCCAATCACAACAATGCTTGTTAACTAAACCAGAACAGAACACTTGAAACCACCTATTCCGATGGGTATAAGGTGGGCTTGAGAAGAATCATAGCTGGAAAACATGGGCAGGGACTGCTTTTTGATTGACAAGGCGTAGGAGAACCATGACATTTTCTTGCTTCATTCCAGAAGTGATAGTGTTCTGATCCAGCTCCCAAACACGACAAGCATGCTGTATGTAACTAAATGTTCCTTTTATTAGGAGCATCAGCAGACCTGGCCCAGTCTGTCTGTCTGTCTTTCTCTCTCTCTCTTTCTCTCTCTCTCTCACACACACACACACAGAGCGCACATGCTAACAAAGTCTCTAATTGCCTGTGGAAAGCAAAGCTCGCTCCCGTTTCCCTGAAAGGGCCCCGACACACCAGGAGTCTCTCTGTGCTATCCAGACAGTTTAGAGTTAATGGGATTTGGGATAGTTAGTTACGAATTGAGAGCTGTCCCTTTAAGGGAATGCATCATGGTAAACGTAGTTAAGGTATCCTGGGAAAGGTAGTACATGTCATGTGGTCACATCTGTAACCCTGATTGGTGATTGAATTAACCCTTGGTGGTTTGGGGAAGGTTTCTTCACTCTTGCCTAAACACAACCTCGTGGTAGCAGCTCTACCCCCTGCCTCTACGATATGGGATGAAAGAGATAACCATCTTTTTACCCATAAAGACAGATATGCAAAGGATTGGACATTAAGAAGAGCCTCATCATAACTGTGAATTGATAAGGATGCCTGATGAACCAGTAAAAGAGACTTTGTATGGATGCTTTGTGGAATTTATCTATCTGCCTTTGTACAGTATTTGTACAGGACAGGACAGGCAGAACAGTAAAAAGATGGTTATCTCTTTCATTCCACACTCATAAAGGAAGTCCTAGAAGGTGAGCTCACTCTTATCCAGCAGCACACACACACACACACACACACACACACAAAAGGTACGCCCAACTCTCAGTGCCGCAAATTCCAAGAAAGAACTCTGATAACGTTCCTGACAGGATGCAGAAGCACAGAATATCAGTGGCTGACCAACAGGAAACAAATAGTTATCTGCCACACCTATTCATCTCCACCCTCTGCCTTTTATCCCCAGAGTGGTAGGGCTTAGCTAGCTCTTCCGTCCCCAAGACCGGCCCATAGCGTCCCGCTGCTCTCCTCTCCTCTGCCATCTGCACATCAGGTACTGGACCCAGCATTTCCTCCTCTTCCTCATCAGCCACCTCCAGACCTGGGGGCTATTGCCTCTCCATCTGGGAGCTGATGGATGGCCCAGGCTCGGCCTGTCTCTATCTCTTACAGCTCCATTTCCTTTCCCCCTCGGAGCTCTCAGATTGCCTTGATGCTGGCCCCGACTCCCACTCCACCTCATCTGATTCGGCAGTCAGAGGGGCCGGTGGACAACAGGCCACAACAGATAGGAGATTTTTACAGTATCTGTAACAGTCTAAGCAGAGTGTGAAGATATGCACAAGGTTGTTAACTTACGTTCATTTCTCCAAGCAGATATCCAGATGATAGGTTAGTAGTACTAAGTGCTTATGACAAAGGGAATTAAAAAAAACCCTAGCCACACACACAAAGCTCTGCAAGCAAGAGACTTGGCAGATTTTTCCAATCAACCGTTGGCATGGAATTGTGGAGATTTAATGCTTCACTTTTACATCATGGAAGGTTCTATTATTTTCAGCAGAACATGTCTCGAAGGTTTTTGCTCTAAGAACTTCTTTTCACCTCACTCCTTCCTTTTTTCTCTCTCTCTTTAATATTTTAATCTCCCATTCAGATCCTTGTCTAACAGTTCTCAAAACTGGCAAAAAACATGCATAATTGCATTGGTATATTGAGGAGAGAACAAAGTCACAAAGCATCCTTTATTACTATTATATTAAATGTTGCCAAAGTCACAAAAGTTTTCCAGAATTTTTTTCCCCCCAGAATGCTTCTTCAGGCTGAATACTAAGCAAAATAGTAAAGGAAATGGGAAGACAAAAGAATCAACATCTTAGTAAAACTTGAAGTCTGCAGTTATAACAGTATATAAAAATACTAAATCCATATTTGGGTTATACCTTTATCGGGCTAATTCAAAGTTACAAAATAGCATGGAATGTTTACATTTTCAAGAAGATTTCAACCACCGACAGAATTTAAACAAATGAAAATAGCGACAGGAATATATGTGGCAAATAGTCAAGATACATCAGTAGTAAGGTGATTAATTAATTTCCTCAAGAAGTGAATCTGGCATTGATATCAGGCCTGTGTTAATGTACAACTGTACTGAGGGAGGCGGCTTTTGGATTTTTTTTTATACAAGGTTGTTTATAAGTTTGTTTTAGTCCAGACTGTTTGTGTGGTTTTGTGTTTTATTTGTTTTGGTGGATTTTTCAGTTTGGTACGGCCAAGCGTTTGTTGGAATTAGCCAATGATGGCTGGATGGATGGCAGTTCATTAAAAGGAAGCTCTCTGCACCTCTCAGACCTGACCATGATGGTTATTTATTTATTTACTTGTTTATTTATTTGAGAGTGAAGGTTCGTTCTCCAAGCCTGTGGATTGGTTTCCAAACTTTTCATTACCAGGCTAGGTAACATCTTCAGCGGAGTTTAGAGTATGTCAGTGTTAGTGTTATTTATTTATTTGTTTGTTTTTGTATCCTGCCTTTAATATTCTTACAAATAACTCAAGGCAACAAACATATCCAACACACTTTCTTCCTATTGTCCCCATAAAAACAAACCTATGAGTTGGGTTGGCCTGAGAAAGAGTGACTGGCCCAAAGTCACCCAGAGAAAGGGTGACTGGCTCAAAGTCACCCGGCTGAGGCAGGATTAGAATTCATGGTCTCCTTAATCACTAGATGAAACTGGCTCTGGTTGCTTTAAAGAGGGTGTTCATACTGTAGTCATGGTTTTGTCTGGACCCATGTTGTGAAGCATGCTTGGATAAAGCTGGCCAGCCCAGTCTTCTATAGTTTCCCGTTCTGCAGTGCTGAATTTTCAGTACTGAATCTGAGCATCAACACCTATTGATGTTGAGCAACATTCATGTTCCCTTAGACAATGGGCCTTTTGGAGGGGAGGGGAGCACATCAAGGATATTTAAGTCATTTTGTCTCGTGTAAGATAGAAATAAAACGGGGGAATCTTCACCACTATAGAGAAACGGGAAGAGAAAAGCCAAGGAAAGAAAGCAACTAAAAAATAGTAATGAAGAGCTCACTCACAAAAAAAACAACCATGTTGGAAATTCTGCATCTTAGAATGGCAAAGTTACCCTGATCAGAACAGAATAACAGGTTTGGAAAGGACCTTGGAAGTCTTCTAATCAAATCCCCTGCTCAGGCAGGAAACCTTAAACCATTCCGGACCAATGGCTGTCCAATCTTTTCTTGAAAACCGCCAGTGATGGAGCACCCACAATGTCATGATGTTCTTCTATTAAAGCTGTTAAGGCCAGTGCAATACAGAAAGGCTGTCAGTATTATATGGAATGTGGAAATAAGCTAAGAAAAGGAAAGGAAAACTGACTCTGATTCTACCTGATACTATGTGGTTTGGCCCAATATGGAAGTGAAGCATTTCATGCTTTTTTCTGGAAATTTGGCTCAAATTTCTCAGCCTAGCATACAATTGTGGTATTTCTGGGGGGGAGGTGGGGGGGAGATTCCTACCAAATATTGGGCAAGTCTAACTCCATTCAGTTGTTCCTTGTTGTTAGACAAGTCAAAGTCCTAAATACAACCCTCCAGTGGATACAGGAATGAGCTAAATCCATGCAAATTGGATCATACCAGATGCAAAAAGATCTTTTCCAAAGTTTAATAGAATAAACCTTCTCTGTTTCCAAAAACAAAACAAAACAAAAATTGTTCAGTTGAGAGAAACTACTTTTCACCTTTAGGCATAATACGGAGGGTCCTTGGTGCTCTCTGAGCTTGGTGGGTTTTTTTTGCAGACGTTTCATTACCCAACTAGATAACATTACCTAACATTGGGTAACATGGGTAATGAAACATCGGCAAGGAAACCACCAAGCTCAGAGAGCACAAGGACCCCACGGTTCAATCCTGAACCTCAAATATTCTCTTCTGTTAGTACAAAGGTGTTTTTTTTTTCTTCTAAGCTAATGCCAGAATTCACCATCCTGTTCAAATTGTAACAGTAGTTATCAAGGTTAGATTGTATTCTTCTCCAGTAACGTTCAGCATAATATTTTGTGCCTATTTAGATGCAAAACCCTTGAAAGAATTACAGCGCCTATTTAATAATAACTTTTCTTAGATTGCCTTGATACCTACCATGGAAGAATGGTGGCAGTGGTTGATGGAGTTGGCTGAAATGGCAAAACTGACTACTCTGACTAAAGAAAAGAACATAAGTAGTTTTGTTTCCACATGGAAACCGCTTCTGAATTTTGTGCTTGATATGAAAAAGAAGGTAATTTTGACTTTGGGTTTTATAGATTAGATTGATAGATCTTTATAGAAATGACTTGTTCATATTACTATAGGAAAACAAAAGGCTGTGATTTGATGCTAATGCCTTATTTTACTGCAACAGAGAGTTGGAAATCGATGCTTTTTCTTTTTCCTACCTTTCCTCACTTCTCTTCCCCCTTTCCCTTTTCCCCTTATTGTTCTTTTATTTATTTTTGTATTTTGTTATACTTGATAACCTAATAAAAAAATTTTTTAAAAAAGAATTACTGTGTCTATTTAATAATAACTTTGCTTTCACACTGACTAGAAACCAAATCCAAATGTATTAGCAGTTCCCCAGTGACAACAATATAACTTTACAAAAGAGCAATTTTTTCGGTTTCAGTCAGCTTCTTCTACGCTATAGCCCTGTGAGAAGCACACAAAATCAGGTGTGAAATCTTTGTAGGCAACGTGCAGATCTTCAGGCTGGTTCTTGATTGCTGAAGAAAACAATCAAGATCAAAAGGACACTGTGGGGCAAATCCACTCCTCTGCACATTTGGCATCTCTTCCCCAACGATCTTCCTGTTTCAGGTTACATTTTCTTGTAGAAAGAGGATGGGTGGGGAGCTTTCTGGAAACTTTCTTAAGCTGACCAGGTTTGCAAGATGAATGGTTTGGATTCACTCGCAGGGTGTATGTTTGCTACTTTATGGGCAGCCTGACTTGAGCACTGCCATTCTGGTGAATCTAATGATCCAAGATTAGGGAAGCTTTGAAGCCCACATCTCTGATCTGTGATGAGTCTCTCCTCTTGCCTTACCACAATGCTCGCTGGAAAGTATTGGATATGGGAAAGGGAAGGAACAAGAACCGATAGAATCATTGATATGGTAACTTATGGTTCTTGGGCTGCCTGGAAGCCAATAAATCTCCCATTCCTGAAAAGTTGCCAAGGCAGGAAGAAAGAAGGCTTCCTTAGAGCCAGTCTAGAGAAGTTCTTACTGCTGTGCTATAGCAATTACAACAAAGTGCATAGCCCAAGTAGAAGAAAGACATTGTTCTTATTCAGTAATCCTCCCCTCTCTTTTTTCCTTCATCAGTATATTAACTCCTGGGGACAAGGATAAGATTTAGGGCACACATACCTTGCACACATACCTTGAGGGCACACATACCTTGCACTCACAACCAGGGGTGGGATTCAAATTTTTTAACAACCAGTTCTGTGGGCATGGCTTAATTGGTGGGCGTGGCTTGGTGGTCATGTGACTGGGTGGACATGGCTTGGTGGTCATGTGACTGGCTGGGTGTGGCTAACTCAATATCACTCACATCGAGGCACGCATCTCCTCGCCTGGCCTCTCATGATTGTGGGGATGCTGCAACAGTCATAAGTGTGAAAAATGGTCATAAGTCACTTTTTTCAGTGCCATTGTAACTTTGAATGGTCACTCCACACAAGCAAAGTATCAGCAAAGGAGGGGGGGAAAAACTCCAGAGAAGTTCCAGAGACAGGAAGTCTAGTCCTGCCAAGAATGTAATAAGGGTTAACGGAGAGGCAGTTTCTGTAAGCAACACCAGAATGTTTCCTTCCTGCCTTCCTTACAGGATTAGGCCAGTAATTTCTTCTAACAACCGGTTCTCCTAACTCCTTAGAATGTTAAGAACCAGTTCTAGCAAATAGGTGCGAACTGGTAGAATCCCACCCCTGCTCACAACTCTCTGGATTCTTCCCAGGGAAGCCTGTCATACTGGGGCTTCTGGCCACTGGTAGGATTACAGGGGTCATTGCTCAAATCTATTTAGAGCTTTTTCAGATCTTTGTACTATAGTTGCAGAGTTACTTGGAAGGAACAGCTGCAACAAACACAGGTTTGACTGGAGACTGTCACCATACCTGGCTCTCTTGCTTTATCAGGGTTTCTGGACTGTAGGTGATGCTGAGTGGGCTTCCCTTCAGAGGTGTCTACAGTGTTTTTTGCATTCTACCCACAAAGATCTCTGCAAAGAGCACTGGGCATTGGACATCCAATGTGTGTTTGCCCAGGTCCCCTAATATTTTTCCTTTTACCTTACCGCAATCTGTTGTTAGTATACAACAATTCCCTCCAGATTAATGGAATAGAGACTCTTAACAGTCCTTGACTTACAGACACAACTGAGCCCAAAATTTCTGGTTGCTAAGCAAGACATTTGTTGAGTGCACTTGGCCCCAATTAACAACCTTTCTTGCCACAGTTGTTAGGTGAATCATTGCAGCTGTTGAGCTAGTAACATGGTTGTTGAGTGAATCTGGCTTCCCCATTGACTTGGCTTGTCAGAAGGTTGCAAAAGACAATCACACCACCCCAGGATACCGCAACTACCATAAGTGTGAGTTGCCAAGCGTCTGAATCTTGATCACATCACTATGGGGGATGCTGCAATGGTCGTAAGCGTGAGAAACAGTCTGGTCATTTTTTACAGTGCCATTGTCACTTCAAACAGTCACTAAGTAGGTCAAGGATTACCTGTATTCCTTTCCATAGATAATCAATGCACAATCTTGTTAAAGCAGAACCAAACCGTACATGCATTTAATCCTTCGCTCAAAGGGAGATTTTTGGAGCCTAATTTTATATCGAAGTCTTTTTTTACTTTTTTTTTCTTTTTCTTTTAAAATGAGTTTTCTGACTTGACACCAGCATTCTTATATGTGAATTTGAGGTATCTTTGACCTTTTCTTTGGAAAGGGGGGCGGGGGGGGGGTCAGGTCAGTTTATTTTATGTAAAAAACATGGCACTCTGATGCAGTGTAAAATCTTATCATCTTTCCACTAGGTTTAGATTAAATATCAAGACATCTTTGCTGTTACCACTAGGATACGTTAAATTGCCTAATCCCCAACATCTTCCTCCTCCTAACCTGTATGATAACTTTATTAAAGATGACCAAAAAAAAAGGAAGCTTTTTTTTTCTCTTAACCAACACTTTCAGCCTCATGTTTTTCCTGTGTTAAATTGCTCAAGACATTTTCCCAGGGGCTTAGATTCGATTTCATCTCTCCAAATTTCAATCTTGAAAGTAAATGAGGTTCAAAGGAGGGGATGCATTCTCCCCCACTCCCCTCTTCCTTCTGTCCCTTTTTTGAATTTTTATTGGGTTTCCCAAACCTCTTGCAGCGCGCACAGAGTGATGCGGCATTGGCTTTCTTCCACGCTCACCGCATTCAAGCAGTTAGGCTATTTCCTAACCAGTGCAATTTTAATTGATTCACGCTTTCCTGACTTGACCCCAGCAGCCTTTTCCTTTTTGATAGTGAAAAGACTCTTATGAAATTTTTTTCAACTTTGCTTCTCGATTGGGTGGAAGGCAAGGCGTTGCACAGCTCTCTTCTTTAGAGAAGAATCCGAGAGGTTTGGTTAAACAACATTTATAAGATGTAGTTTTCCTCTGCAGCAGAAAATATTGTTTCCCAATAATGAGTTATTGGACTTCAGTTTATCACTACACCCTCAATGTGATAAGCTATATTTTGTGCGCGCACAAAAACCTCTGTATACTGATTCAGATCTAAAGGTGAAATGAATAAATTGATAGAACTTTTCTCGTGCATTCTTTCTTACGCAAGTCATGTGCCTTCAAAAGTTCAATAATAATAATGATTCATCTATTAATTTCCTTAAGGTCACTAATCATCCAGACCATGGTGTTATTTTAAGGGGAGGTGGGGAAGGAAGTCCTTTAAAGGGTAAATTAAGAACTGACCTGATTGTCACCTTCTATTTTGGTCTCCAATGATACGTTTCACAGTGTGGACTGCTGTGGAAGAGCATATTCTATATTGGGATTCATTATGAATAGGACTGAAAATAAAATCACCAATATTGTGAAGTTCTTCAGATAAAAACTGTGGCACAATCACCCTTGGAATATAAAGTATTCTTCTGGACATGGAATATGTGTAGAAAAGAACAAACAACATTATCAATCAAGGCACTGCTGTTAAAAGTTCAAGCTAAAAGCAGCATGGAGTAGGGGAAACGGGATGTACGTTCATAATGTATATTAAGTACCAAAAAAAAAAGGTTTTTCTTTTTACTTATACAAAATGACCCAAAATTGTTTATGATGTTGAACACTGGGAGATTTAAGATGAAAGAGAGAAAAAAGGAATTCTTTATTCAATGCATAATAAAAACTTGGAATTTGCAATCACAAGATTTCATCACCAATCAGGACAGTTATGAAAGGAATTCAGCAACTTCAAGACTAACGTTTATCTGTTCATAGGTGTCAGACCTACTGGCTAGACAAAAAAGGGCCCGCATCAAAGATAGCATATCTCGGAATCCTAATTAGTGTAAAATACATCTAGAAGGAGGTTGTAGCCCTCATATCTTGCTTGGCACTTCCCAAGACATTTGGAGACTCAACTTGATGCGACTTCACACTATTGGCTGGGCAATATCATGTATATGAATGGAACAACATTTTATATGACTGTTTAAAAAGAAAAATCTGTTTTATAACGGATTTAGAGTTATGCTACATTTGTGGCATGTTTCTTAGCTCAAACCTGCACATCAATCAATCACATTCTGGTGGCTCAATGGCCTTTAGGTTGTAGTTCACCCCTTCATAGCCTAAGCCAACATTTGTCGTCCAGCCTGCAATCAGAAGTCTGCTTTCAGGGAGGTACCGAGCACATCATCAAACCATTTAAAACATGGATCTAGTGTTAAATAATCTCTTCCTTTTCACCTGTAGCCCTTCAAGGGATTCCTCCCCATTTGGTCATTCATAGCGCACTGAGCAATGACATACCAAGCGGTCACCATCCAAGGACCACAACACAAAGGCCATCTTCCACTCCATGACCTCCTTAATGGTTAATTTAGTTTATCTTTCACAGAAGTGTCTTTCATTTAATTCATATGGTGAAACTCCTTCTGTCAATTGCATTTAAGTATATTGAGCTCAGTTGGACCTTTGTGTTCGGTTTTGCCCTAAACGTAGCTTTCTGTCTTTAGTTCTTCCATTGTTTCTTTCTTTATCTGAGAATTACTTGGTTGGGGGGGACTGCACACTGCTTTCTAAACTCAGAGATACAACACTATATCACTACAACATTTTCATTACAGTGCTAGTACTGGATCAATAATCAGTCAGAACAAATACAAATTATATTTCATATTGTTGAAATATTGTTTTTCATATCCAAGAATGGAGCGAATTTTCCCGTTAGACAGAGTGGATGCCTCAGGCAAAATATATCATGAAAGGGCAGCAAATTATTAGTCATTTAATTTGTTTTTATTGTATTTTTTTTACCACCTACAAGGAGGGAAAGTGAGTCTGGAATGTTCTGCTTAATATATCAAAGTATCTTGACTAGTTTAGGTACTCAGCAACTTAACTATGAAGACGGAAGAGAACACCCTCACAGGTAAGAACTTATTTTGTTTCTACCCCGTAAAAATCTATAGCTCTTCAGTCAAGCCTAAGCAGAGGTACTTGACAAATATTTGACCTGCCTTTTCAGGGACTTTCTGTAGAGCCGAAGAAGAAAAATGAAGGGTTGTTGAGTTGCTAGGTTAAACAAGCAGAAAACTTGGGAGGCATGCTCATCTCTAGCCAATTAATCTTCTAGCTTGAATCTGATGGCTAATAGCTTTAGAATCGCAAAAAATGTCAATTTCTATTGGCAGTAGCTTGAAATAACACAATGCAATTGCGATAAACTTACAACATTAGAAAATGCTTTCCTTTGTTAGATGATAAAGGTTTTTTTTATTTACTATATACTTAAAAGGGGCAGAACCGAATATATTCAATTTTATAAATTTTATAAAAGCAACCCTTAATATTTAATGCCCTTAATTAATCTTTGTCCATCTCAATTATATCTATCCATAATAATCAATGGAAGTTTCATACTTAATGATACCATTAATTCTGTTTAGATTATAGAATGTATCACTTATTTTATAAACAAAAGAAACACGTGAAAGCATCCATGTATCGTATTTAATATCCTAAATCTCCAATTTGAGTATTCAAAGTGAAGTCTGCAGAATTCTATTTTTAAAAAGCTACATCTAATGGACATATGCGCATCCACGGAGGGATAAAGAGGAAGCAAAGAGATGAGATATTTGTGATGACTCAAATGTCGAGACTTACTAGCATCAGATATTGGAACACATGAATAGAATTATAGGGTTCAGGCAATGATCTCACCAATCACATGTCAAAGTATTGACTTTTTAAAAGTTAGATCATGAACTAGTGTGTCGAGAGTAACTTCCATATTTTTCTAACTTCAAAGCCAGAACGATAAAACTGAGTAATATTTTTCCTCAGAAAATGAAGTCTACCCCACCCATTAACTGACTTGTCATAATCAATCTTTCATAATCTGGTTGGAAAATAAACAGGAAAACAATATTATCAGACATTCCCAATTTAGAACAATAAGCTTGGCTATATGAGCCTTAAATTCTGGGACCTTTAATCTAACATGGGAAGACACTGGACAACATACATGATAGCTAACCTTTGAGATTGTTTAGAGTGACCTCAGAGTGTGTCCTCTGAATTCTTGACATATTTATAGCTCAAAGCACACTTCACAACTGCCTTTGAATTTGTCTGTGCTATAACTGTAAGAATGGACAAACTGGATAGGACAAAATCATGCTAAAGAGAATTTAAAGCGAAATAGTCCCAGAGGTGCTTTTTCTAAAAGGCAACTGGACTATCTTGGGCGTTTTTTCCCTTTGAAAAACTTTGGCTACTCATCCAAGAAGCTACTTCAGTTCATAGCAAAATGTTTTCAAACAAAACAGAAAGCAAGAATGTCCAGTTGCCTTTGGAAAAAGCATCTTTGGGACAATTATGTACACTCTTATTTATGTACACATATTAATTATGTCAGTTATGTACAAATTATGTACACCCAAGAATTTATGTCTGTATGTACACTGTATATTTGTATGTTTGTATGCACTGTATGTTTGTAAGTCCACTGAGAGCTTATTCACCGGAGACAAATTCCTTGGGTGTCCAATCACACTTAGCCAATAAAGAGTAAAGAATTCTAAGAAAGAAAGATTTAAGACCTGACATCTAGAGTAAAGTATGCATTCTTGCAAGACAAACAATGGGAAGAGTTCTGATGCTGTAGCTGCTGCATTTCCTCAACCCAATACCCCAAATACCTACCTTCCCGGTCAGAGGGGTGGTTTTTGCCGTGCATTTGAGAAGACTGATTATCACCGGTAACCAAATTTCACAGGAAGAAGTTTCTGTCTATGGCAGACAAATGGTTTGTATTGAGTAACAGGATCCTACACGTTTTGTAAAGGTGCCAGATGAACCAAAGGAGCCAGGAGAAGGTGACAGCAAGGAGTTGTTGTTTATATTTGAAAGACAAGGTGACATTTTACTTTTGAACTAACAAAATCCATAAAACGCAGTCTGTTCTGAGACAAACATCTAAGGATATAGTTAAAGAATCACTAGAGAGGCTTTAAATCCAATTTTATGATCTCCTTGGAATTGCCATTCCTAAAACTCCCAGCCAATATGACTATGATTCAGCCCACTTCAGCCCATGGAAAGATTCTGGGTTATTTGTATGTTTTGGGGCACAGTGCTGTTGTTAATGGACACATGATGGACACATCCTTATATTATAAAAGTACAAAACTTGAGAATACTACATTAATTATGACTCCTTCAGGGTTTTTTCCTGCACACAGTCATCAAAATCTTGTATTTCACTATATCTAGGTAGAATGTGATGAACTTTTCAAAGCAGTGGCTATAGTTCTCCAGAATGTATGACTGAATTATATTTCCATGTGTTTTTGTGTGCAAAAAAGGTGGGTTTATTGTTTGGAAAATTGTAAAGCATCCTTATATTTTCTTTATAGCGTTGGATTTTCTTGGAATAACATGGAATTATTCCATATCTTACTATCTTGGCTTTTATATGATAAGAGAATCTCCTTGTACTTGTTATATATATGTAGAAGCCAATCTTTACCTCTCGATGTGTCCAAACTATGGCTATTATTAGTGCATTCAACTGTGCAAGGATATCATAAAACTTATAAAACTCATGAGAGCCAAGGCTAGAAAACAGAGAAGGGATCAATATTTTGTTCCCAGTGTATTGATCCAAACTTTCCCTGAAAGAGAACTGTGGGAAAGCTTGATATTTAGTTTACTGATTGTGGCATTGACAAGTTGTGGTATTTATTTATATTGCATTTCCTTTCCAATCAAAATTATCCAAAGTGGCATAAACAGAAAAAATTTAACACAGATCAATAGCAAGCTATAGTAGTGTAGCACACAGCTAGAAAAGCAGTAAGAGAAGAATAAAGGCTTTGAAAAATGGGATTTTCATCTGCAAGTTTACACATTGTGCTCAATCATCAGGTGGATTTTCTTACACTGGCTTTATTATGTCGGGCAGAATTACAAAGCCTGGGTTTCTCAGCCATGGTTTATGGCATAACATTATATATGAATCATCTAAATAAAACCTACATCTTGGTGTAAGATGTGAACTACTGTAAGTCTCTGGAGTTGCTCTTAGAATTTGACGACTCGGATATCATTCAATCAATGCTAACAAACTAGTTCTACCACTCAGTGGGCTTACCCCAGACTCATGAATCCTATGTATAAGAGTGAAGATGAAGAGTTTTCCTGGAGAAAGTTACTTCATGGAAAAAGGATCCCAACTGGACATGTTCTGCTCCATGCCACAGCAACACTGTGCTTCACAATATCAATCAATCAACCAATCAGAACAGAGCTGGAAGGGATCTTGGAGGTTTTCTAATCCAATTCTCTTCTCAAGCGGGAGACTCTATACCAGGGGTGTCAAACTCGCGTCGTCACAGCGGTGTCATGGGATGTATTGGGACTTTTTTCCCCTTCCCTAAACCGGGCGTGGGCGGGGCTAGCATGTGACGCACCCGTCCCGCGGGCCGTGAGTTTGACGCCCCTGCTCTATACCATTTCAGACAAGTGGATGTCCAGTCCCTTCTTAAAAATTCCCGTGGTGAAGCACCCACAGCTTCTGAACACAAGCTAACAGATAACGGATAATCAGAGTTGGAAGGGACCTTGTAGGTCATCTAGTCCAGCCCACCGCCCAAGCGGGAGACCCCACACCATTTCTGACAAATGGCAGTCCAATCTCTTCTTGAAAATCTCAATTGATGGCGCTCCCACAACTTCTGAGGGCAAGCTGTTCCATTGGTTGATTCTCACTGTCAGAAAGTTTCTCCTTATTTCCAGGTTAAATCTCTCCTTGTTCAGTTTCTATCCATTATTCCTTGTCTGGCCTACAGGAGCTTTGACCCCTTCCTCCCTGTGGCAGCCCCTCAAATATTGGAAGACCGCTATGTCTCCCCTGGTCCTTCTCTTCACTAGACTAGCCAAGCCCAGTTCCTGCAACCGTTCGTTGGATGTTTTAGCCTCCAGTCCCCTAATCATCCTGGTTGCTCTTCTCTGTACTTTTTCTAGAGTCCTAACATCTTTTTTATAACGTGGTGACCAAAACTGGATGCAGTACTCTAGGTGTGGTCTTACTAGAGTGGTATTAGTACTTCCCTTGATCTTGATTGTATCCCTCTGTTAATCCCTCTGTTGATTGTATCCCTCTGTTAAACTGTTCCATTGGTTAATTTTTCTCACTGTTAGGAAATTTCTCCTTAATTCTACCCCTTGATTAGTTTCCATTCATTGTTTCTTGTCCTACTTTCTGTCAATGTAATACAATTACACTGCATTACATAATATATGTAATAATTTATAATAATACAATTACATAACTGAGGAATGAATATAAAACATCTTTCTTTAAGTTATGTTTTCTATCGGGAGAAAAGGCAGAAAAAAAAAGTGAGAATGATCCAAAATGGCAATAGCAATAGCACTAAGGCATATATACCACTTCACAGTGCTTTACAGCACTCTGTAAGTAGTTTGCAGAGTCAGCCTATTGCCCCCAACAATCTGGATCCTCATTTTACCAACCTCAGAAGGATGGAAGGCCGAGTCAACCTTGAGCCAGTCAGGATCAAACCTCTGGCTGTGGGCAGAGTCAGCCTGCAATACTGCTTTCTAACCAAGCAGGCCTTACGCTGGCCACCCTGAGTCAGTAAAAGGACATGATACATATCTCCAATGCTCTTGTGTTCACAGAAGCCCGTTTCTTTCCAAAAGATAGAGAACAATATTTCATTTGCCCCATTCCTGGCAGACAGGCTCCTTTAATCTCCAGTGTTGGAAACCGTTGCTGAGATAGTTAGACTGAGCTGTGTATAAGTTAGGATTAGGGTTAGGGTATATAAGTTAAATTTTGAAATCCAAACTCAAAATAAAAGTGATTGCCTGACTGTGGGAACAATTAAAGCGGTGGAAGACTCTGCCTCCTGGAATCATGGAAGCAAAGATTTAGACAGCCATTTGTTTGGGATGGTCTCAGGATTCCAGCCTTGGGTAGAGAGGTGGACTAGAACAGCAGTCGTCAACCAATGATAAAATTTTGGTGGGCCGCAGAGAAATCTCACCCCCAGAGCATCCCCACAAAGCAATTAATGCAGGCTGCACAGAAACACAAGGCTGCACCTCCCACGTAGCCCACGGGAACCCTCCCCACCCACTCACTCCTTACCCGGCAAACTTGCCAGATAAGTTGCTATTTTTCCTTTTTCTAACCATCATCGGTTCTGCTGTGCCAGGAGATTTAGATCAGCTAGGAAGCAGGAAATGGTTGGATTTCTTGCTTTCTAGCTAGTCTTTAGTTCTTCGGCTCAGCACAGCTGAACCTCCCTTAGGACTGAAGGTTTGCTTGCAAACAAATTCAGTGCAGGCTCAAGGCAAGCAAATTTGAGAGACTGAGCTAGCCGATGGCAGATAGATAGGTCACTAAATGATTCTGTGAACAACAAACTCAATCTATCTGCTTTGCCTGCTTTTGGGTAAAAGTTGTTCTTTTTTATAAAAAAATTCAATATTTACATACATGGTGTGTTGTAAGTTAATTTTGTGAGTTTGCTTGCAAGCAAATTTTATGTGACAGACTGAGCTAGCCAATGGCAGATAGATAGATCACTGAATGATTCTATGAGCAACTCAATCTGCCTGCTTTGCCTGATTTTGGGTAAAAGTTGCTCTTTTTTTATAAAAAATTCAATATTTATATAAATATTTATAATATTTACATACAAGCCATGTCCAGCCAGTCACATGACCACCAAGCCACACCCACAAATTAAGCCACGCCCACAGAACCAGTTAGTGGTCCCTGGAATCTAAAATTATGCGTTTGGTGGTCCCTGAGGTCCAAAAGGTTGGCGACCCCTGTACTAGAAGATCTTCAAGATTCCTTCCAAATCTTTTCATATTTTATATCTTTGTTCCCTAGAAAACTACAGAGTGGTGATGGTGAACCTATGGCATGCAGAGCCCTCTCTCTGGGCACACGAGCCGTAGCCCCAGCTTAGCTCTGCTGTGAATGAGCTCACGCTTCCCACAGGCCAGCTGGTCTTCGGGTCTCTGCCGCACATGCATGGGGAGCAGGGAGCATTCATGGGGGAGCACATGGACAGGGGGCATGCACACATGTGCGGGGCAGGGCGCATGCGCAGGGATGCATGTGCATGTGCAGGGGACGCACACGCACTGCATTTTAGCAATATGCACGCATGTGTGCCCATTGGGCACTCCGTGCCAAAAAAGTTAGCCATCACTGCTATAGAGACTTCCCTGTGTACCAAAAGAAATCATTATAAAAACATCATCACTTAACATTTTCGTCTAAACAATCTTGCATAACTGGGAGTCAAATTTGGCTTACATTTTAACATGAAAATTTAAGATTTCCCCATTTCTTGTGAGAACTAGCACTGAACCTGTTTTCTACAGGGGAGCATATAAGAGAAGAGATACCTTTTTGCAGTTCCCAAGGAATGGAATTAGTAGCACATATTACCTTACTACAAAACTCCTGAGTGGTTTGCTTGCTTGTGGCTTATTGCAACATAAGGACAAAGCCACCTTGATTTATGATAGTTTCTACAACCTGGGCACCCTTTAGATGTGTGGAACTCCCAGAATTCTCCAGCCACTGTGGCCTTTGCTAGCAATTCTGGGAATTCCAACCTACACATCTGAAAGGTGGACTATTTTCAACCATGCACAGTTAAGCCACCCATGCAGAGATGAATAATGCAGGCAGCTTAACTTCTTCAGAAAATATCATTTATTCTAAGCTGCCTTCCATTCCAAGCAGTTGTCTCCTTTCATTAGACATTTAAATAATACGACACTGTTCACAGGAAAAAGTTATAGAAATAGTTTTGGTCAAAGTCCAAAGAGCCTCTTCGCTGACCTTGGATTCTGTCCCAACTGTTCCCACATTACAGCGAAACTATTTTGCCGGGTAGTATTTTCGCATCTCTTGAAACAAGGGCAGGAACAGCAACAGAAAAATTGAACAAGAGGACTCGGGAAATGAATTTATATGAGATTATTTGTTTTATACAGTATAAAGGCTATTTTTTTCAGCAAAGAAATCAAATAAGGTTTCAAAACACAAGGGCACAAGCCTTGCAACAAAATGTCAATAATTTAATTAAACAAAACAGACAACAAGGGTTATTCATTTACCAATTTCATTCAACTCCCCTTTCCCCAACTTGTCAGCACCCACTCATAATTGATTAACCATTGAAAATCTTTTCCCCCCCGGCATTTTTATGGAACTGAATGAAATACGCAACAAATTTTATGCAGAAATAATTACAGAAGCAGACAACCGTAGCAAAAAATAGAAAATGATGAAATACCGACGCCAGGAATAGCTGAGAGAATAATGAACGCGATACTGATCCATACTGATCTGGAGAACAGCTTTTGACTGAGTGCAACCTATCCATTTCTAGAGTTTGAGCAATTACTATTTCCAGGAAGGAAGTTTTAAATACATAAGCTAGCGAGTCTCTTCATTCTGCTGCCTTAGGTGGAAAAATTTCTGATGTTACAGTGTTCAGTAGAAAAACTGATCAGAATCTGGAATAAAATAAATATAGAATATTCATATGCCTTTCGTATGGACCGTACTTTGCTAGAATAATAAGCATCAAATGACAAGACTTACTTAGCTCCTCAAAGAAGATATAAACAAACAAACATCTTCAACCAAAGATGAGCATGGAATTAAAAAAGAACTAGTGATACATTGATGGCATTGCTACAAATATACTTCTTTTGTGCCAAATAAGAATCACTACAGAGAGAAGATACCTTTCAAGTTTCTTAAGAAAATTCACTTCTAGGTTTGAATTTCAGTTACATTTCAGTTACATATTTGCTTCTGGATGCAAGCCCAGTCTTGGCTTAGGGTGTTGTGTGAATACAAAAAGAGAAGGAAATACTAATAGAAAAGAATATATGTAGCTCAGGGGTGAACCTTGGCATCCTTGATGCTCTCAGAGCTTGGTTGTTTTCATGCTGACATTTCATTATCCAGCTAGGGAACATCTTCAATGCTAAATGTTTAGTAAGGGTTTGCTCTGTTTAGTAAGGGTTTGCCCTGATAGAATTGATGGAAGTCTGGTTTTCTCTTTGATGGTTTTTTGATTAAGCTATTGTTTACTACTTGATTGTTTGTCTGAGTTGGTTCCTAGATTATTTTCTGGGCTGCTGGGTCTTTTGGTTTACTAAGGTGTTTCGGAGGGCTTAGTTGGTTTGTGTGCTATGGTTAGGCCATGTGATTGTAATAGTCTCATGGTTGTTTCTGTGGGTTTTTTTATGTATAGCAGTGCTATCTTTTTCACAACTTGTGTTGGTTGTGCTGAAATAGATTGAGAGGTCAGGCACTTGTGGAGAAAGTTACATGGATATCCCTTTGGGTGGAAGATCTTGTATACGCAGTCTATTTCCCCTTTCTGGATTGCTATAGTATGTTTGCATTCATCTGAATAAAGAGCTTAGAGTTTCTCTTGTAGGACATTGGGTTGGGAGATTGGTACTTTGGTAGTGGAACAATTGGTTAGGATGGGTGGTTTTACTTGTGTTTGCTGACTGCCAACTGTCTACAGAGTTTGGCAGATTTACCAGGCTCAAGGTTGACTCAGTCGTCCATCCTTCCAAGATGGGTAAAATGAGGAGCCAAATTGTTGGGGCAATATCTGACTCTGTAAACTGCTTAGAGAGAGCTATAAACACTGTAAAGCGGTATACAAGTCTAAGTGCTATTGCTATTTCTAATTTGTTGGCATTTCCTCTGCTGATGAGGATAACCATATATTTTCTTCCTTTGTTAATTTTATTCTTTGGAAAATGTTGATTGTTTCATATACCTTCTCTAGCTGTTCCTTTTTATGGTGTCATCTACATACTTGATCCATAATTTGGGTTGTATGCATGGGAATGATATAGCTTCTAGACACAGCTATGAATCCTGATAGTGGTGATCCCATAGGCATTCCTCTGATTTGTTGGCATATTTGTCCACCCAACTGAAAATAAGTAATGAGGTATAGGATGATATGGTTCTGGATATTTCAATCTTGTGTATTTGGTTAGGTTGGGTGTGTTGTGTCGTACTGCTGCCATGCAGTCTTTCACTACTTCTGGGTCTATGGATATAGAGTGCTATGATATCAAATAAAAGGAAATGATATATTGCATATCTTGGTGAAGGCATAGAATATAAACTATACAGTAATATACTATGGTTTATATATTTTACAAAGATGTAATTTGATAGATAAGATCCAATTAACTGGATTTATATAGCATGCTAAACAATAAACCAGGAGTTCACACACAAAACAAGATCTAGCAAATTATATTGGAGCTTAGTGTGAAGTGTGCACACAAAATTTCTTCAGCATTTCTTTACAAAATGAAGAATAATGATTCTGTCTTTCTTTTACTGGAAACAGAATACTGGAATATATCCCCATCAGCTATAAAGGCTGAATGTGAGCAAAAATTGATGGGAGTCTTTTTAAACTACACCAAAATGGCAAATAAGACAGTAACCTTGAGCATTTTGAAGGGATATGAATTGGTCAAGACTTCACTCTTGATAGGTCATGGACAGATATTGAAAATGGGCATCAGCGCAGTGCAGCAAAACATAAAGTCGCTCAGCCTGAAGTTCTTGTGTTCCAATAAATTACAATTTCAAAACTTGTTGGACTAATCTTTGAACTTGCTGATAATAATAATAACCTTATCTTGGTTTGGTATGGTTTCGGGTTTTGAAGCAACATTTTTAAAAATGTATAGGAAATTGATGCGCGGAAGAAAAAGAAAGTTCAAAGAAAGCAGTGGAAATATGCAGCTGTCTGGTCCTCTGACTGATCCCTTCTTCCTTTAACAATTACATTCAGTCAACGTTGCCCTAACTTAGAAACTTCAGAGTTTGCTGTTTTCCATTGGCAGGATAGCTTCCATTTGAAGGCGGGCTCCATGTTTCATTTTGTGTTTATATACTGCACACCACACATCACACCCCATATTGTTTCCAAGCTGATTTCCTAAGGCACGGGAGCTATAGAAAAGACCTGTAATTTTTACCATTTTTTCTAATGAGAAAGTCACAAAATGTTGGGTCCAAACTGACTTTACCACATGAAAATAATGGATGATTAAACTATTACTGATTCTAACTTACAATTTAACATAATTGAATAATCAAGCCCTTGATGGATGGACAGATAGACCATAGAAATTCATGTATCTACAGAAAGACTGAATCACATGTCGTACCAACCTATGATATGGTTCGGTTGGCTTGAATTTAGCTTAGCACAATATGTAAAGTCAATCGCTACTGTTTATAAAGCCTAATTTCTCATAGGGCTCAATAACTAAGGCACCAGGCTAGGTACAAGAAGATTGTGAGTTCTAGTTCTGTCTTAGGCATGAAAGCCAACTGGGTGACTTTGGGCCAGTCACTTCCTCTCAGCCCAATTCATCTCACAAGGTTGCTGTGGGGAAAAACAGGGAGAGGAGAAAGCACTGGATATGTTTGCTTCCTTGAGGTATTTATAAAAATAATAAAGGCAGGATAAAAATATAAATACATACATAAATAAAACCCCAGCCAACTTTAGTAATTGCAGAAAGCATAATAGAAGCATGATATAGAGACAGGATTTGTATTCAGACTAAATATTTGGTCATAAATGTTAAAACAAAACAAAAGGTCATTGGAATTCTAAGCTGAAAAGAACCCCCAATTTTCTCATACCACAAGGCCAAATTTGTTTCATTCAGGGATAATCAAAATTGTACTTAAAGAGATAAGTGCACCATCCTAAGCCGTTTGTGATTTGTTCTGTTTTGTCTTAGCGTGCTTTACAAAGCCAATCATTGTGGTTTGCCAACTAGGATTTCTGACTCCACATAATAAGTGAACTTACCTTTATTTAATAAAACATAGTTAAGCAGGTTAGTCTTAGCAAGATGGATTGATCCGTTCTTTGATTGCTGAATGCAATATAAAGCACAAACTTGCAAGACAATTTCCATGAAGATACCTTCTTTGATTTCCTACTATTGGTTTAGATGAGACTGACAGTTCTTGAATAGCCAAATATCACATTAAAATAAAACTTCATGAACAAAGTTGTTGAGTAGGGATTAGTATCTAAAACCTGAACAGGAGACATGAATATTGAGGAGACTTGGATATCAGCAGGATATGTATGTATGTATGTATGTATGTATGTATGTATGTATGTATGTTGGCTGTCCTGAATTAAGGAGGTCTGCATTTTCTTTGATCTAGCAATCCAAAATAGAAGCGGGTTTACTGAATTACTCAGATATTTTCCCAACAAATGATTCCTATGTAAAGCTGGCCTCAAAGATAAAAATAATCTCTCCTGGTGTTTCTGTCCTTCAATAAAAGGGCAGTGTAAGTACAAGCAGGACACATTGGATGGCAGCTAAAGATATTACAGGATAAGGCTGGTTTGACAATAGAGTGATAATTGAAAACAGAGTGACAAAGTACCTGGAAAGAATAAGCTGCCACTAATTAACTTCTTATCATTAAGAAGATTAATGCATATATGGGAAGTTTTCTTCTACTTCTCCACAAGGTTTCTGACATTTGTAAATCGGATCACATTTTCTCTACGCAGAGGAAAATCAAAGTAAATTGGGCATATTAATGCTCTTTCATCTACCTGTATCTATATATCTTGGGAAAGAATGAAGTAAAAAAGGACTAGTCTCTGCCTAGCACACCTGCACATGGTCTACTGTAGTCTGATGCACACAGGTACAAGAAACTTTGACATCCAGCAATGCTTTAGTTAATCACAGGTAGAATTTTGACATCCCCTTTCCTTCAGTGCTGGAGTTAATCATACATGGCATTAAACATACTATGTAATCCTGTAAACATTTCAGAAGGCCTTAAGATGTTTCCTTATGCAGTACATATAGTTCAAAACAAAGCAAAACAAAACCATACATAGTAAGAAAAATAATTTTATTATTCTATAGTTTTATTATTTTTCTTACTATGTATGGTTTTGTTTTGTTTTGTTTTGAACTATATTGTACTCTACCCACATACCATGATATATCATGTATTGCGGTATCATCTTTCAAATGACCTGAAATTTATATTGGCCACATCCTGACATAAATGACATTAAAAAATCATAAATTTGTTTTGTGCAATCATGGCATTCAATGTTAACCCTCATTCAATTCACCAGGAACAAAACAAATCACATCTATAGTGCAATGTGTAAATCAAGTTCTTTCTCCCACCCACAAAATGCTCAAAAGCAGTCGCGGGGAGACTAGAAAGGAAATAGGTGAGCCTTAAAGCCAATGCCAAAAGAGAAGCAGGCCGAATAAATGCTTCCTATGTAAAAGGAAAGAAGTATCAAGAGGCCACTCTTCCACAAAAACCATCAACTCATCTCTCAAGTGCACTTTCAAGCTTTACTTGTAAGCACCACGTAGTCATTCCATGGGATGAAAGATGTAAGTAAAAGTTCATCAAAACAGTTCTTTGCATTGATATTATGTTCCCTTCTCGTCTAGCAACATGCATTTCTCTTTTTATTTCAACACATAATACAGGCACTAGTAAATCTCCTCCTCCTCTTCTTCTTCTCCTCTTCCTCCTCCTCCCCCTTCCCCTCCTCCTCCTCCTCCTCTTTCTACCATAAAAATATTATAGAGTTTCATAATTAAACTAAAATAATGCCTGCTATTTAACAATCTTCAAAACTCTTAGTGGATTTTTTTTTTCTTTAAATGCTCAAAATCTTTTCACCCGGGTAGGAAGAAAATCACATTCATGTCCAGCATTTTTGAATGGATTCCATGACAATTGAAAGTTACCCAAAATCCTCTTGAACATTTTGAAAAAATTTTCCACCTACTCTTAGATTTCTTGGGAATTGTATTCTTTTGCCCAGGATATATTTCCAGGTTCCTCAATTTAATAATTCAATAATTCTATGACTACTTGGTAATATAGGATTATGTCAAAATCTGGCTGGAGAAAAGAAAGCCTATTTAATTATGATGCATATATAGGTAAAAAGCCAGCCTGATGAAGCAATTCAGATGAATTGTGGCTTTACTGATTGAAATGAACAGATGGCAAGATTAGTTGGATCAGGAAGTAAGAGTTAGAAATACCATCCTAATCAAATAAGTGAGTCCAGTTTGGAATCATTTACTGGAATCCTTGCAGAATAGAAAGGAAATCAATGCTTAACAAAGAGATGGTCTCTAATCATGATCCCTGTATCTGTTGCCTGCTTTTGGAGGAAGAACATTTAATCAACATTAAAGCATCACCATCTGCGAAACAGAAGACTAATTTTTATTGTTGTCGAGGTCAAACCATAAATCATTCTCTGTATACTTGCTTTTATGCACGAAATCAAGAAATTTTAATTGGTGAAATTATATTCTCTATTCTTCCTTGCTCCCTAACAAACACATAAGCATATTGGGAAAATATTTAGTCTGCCAAAAAGGCAACAAACCTATGAAAGCTAGATTGACAGCAATTATAAAGAAATGTTATTTAAACAGTAACTATAAGACTACAGCAGAAAGTAGCACCTGGCTGGTCTGGAAAAGCTAACCAGCGTCAATCTTAGTTAATGTCTGAATAATAATATGTATTATTCTAGAAATAAAATATTGGGCTCTACTAATTAGATGAAATGTTAATGTATGTATGTATGTATGTGTATATATATATATATGTGTGTGTGTGTGTGTGTGTGTGTGTGTGTGTGTGTGTGTGTGTGTGTGTGTGTGTATTGCTAGTCCGTGTATGATATGCCATACCCCAAATAAATAAGTAAGTAAGTAAGTATATAAGTAAGTCTGAATAAGAGGTCAGAAAACATCTCAGACCTGTAGGCTAGACACAGAAGTTAGACAACATTCCAGAGAAAGATAGTAGAAAACTACTTCTCTATGGTTGCTATGAAAGCTATTTGGAAATATCTATGCAGTTACCAGG
Organism: Pseudonaja textilis; assembly: GCF_049901715.1. NCBI lineage: Eukaryota > Metazoa > Chordata > Lepidosauria > Squamata > Elapidae > Pseudonaja > Pseudonaja textilis. Next base: position 206,786,898 of record NC_141990.1, read on the forward strand.
AGTGAAGCACCATTTGAGAAAGAGTTTATCTTTTAGTAGTCACCAACTTTTTTTTCAGTGAAGGGCCTCTGTTGGCATTTTCCAGGTGTCTAGAATAATTTTTTAAAATAAAATAATTATTAAATTTCAACATCAAACATTAAAATATGAACTAACATAAAGGGAAAAGGGAAAGGGAGTAACAAAACAATTTAAAAGTGACCACAAAAAATTAAACATCAAACAAATACAGTAACAACCACCAATTTACTTTTAGTACAGAGATAATAATACAACCACCTCTCTTTAGGTTTAAACAAATAATCCCAATCTATAAAGTACCTTCAAATACTAATAGTCAACATACTAAAGAAACACAGTCTTCATAAAATAGTCTTCTCTTAACTTCATCTAAAATGTAGTAAATTATCAAATGTGACTAATCTTATATTTTAAAATATACACTATTTTTTGAGTCAAACCTAGTCAAATCTTCAAATTCCCAACTCTAAAGTTGATTCTTCTCTTATTTTTTAAGATCTAACAATGGCCTCCAGGTCACATGAAATTTAATCAAATTATTGTCTCTAAGCAAAGTTGTCAATGTTGCCATCTTGGCTAGTTCCATTAATTTCTAAATTGTCCAGAATGATTGTAGTCAGCAACATCTAGTAGCAGCTTAACATCTGCCCGAGCATTTTGAAAATCCCTCATTTTAATTGGTACAAATACATAGGAGTTCACAAAGATTGGGTCAAAAATCAAGAAGGCTGCTTTAACCATAATAATGCATGTAAAGAAAGGATGGGGCTTTGATCACATGATACACCCACCATCTTGATATTCTTGATCTTCCATTGTGGATATCCTGCCCAAAGTTATCTAAGTCATTAAAGCAGGGGTCCCCAACCACCGGGCCGCGGACCAGTACCGGTCCGTGGAACATTTCCTACCGGGCTGCCGGTTTGCTGGGCACTGCCATCTTGTTTGACGAGAAAGTGCTTCCGGGTGAGCTTTTCCGTTTGGAAAGCGGCATTCGGGTCCTGAAGGATCTGCGCGCTTAGTTTCATTGAAGGGGGGGCTTCAAATGAAACTAAGGCATGAGGATTCTTTCAGCACCCAAGGCAAGGCAAGCCGAGCGACCGTCCCGAAGCCCATCGACAAAGGTACAAAGGAGGAGTTGAAGGTGGCGGGGAGAAGTGGGGGACGGCTGGCTGGCTGGTCGCTCGGCTCGCCTTGCCTTGTCATGCGTGCTGATGCCGGTACTGGGCCGTGGATCATTTTGTGATGCCGGTACCAGGCCGTGGCACAAAAAAGGTTGGGGGCCACTGCATTAAAGAAACCAAAGCAGCTTCTCAGAGAGGCAAATCCAGGATGTAGTAAAAGCTACAAATGTATTTATACACCCATTTATACAGTAACTATTTACATGGAAAGGAAAAGCATTTGGATTTTCTATCTCCAGATACCAAAACATTTGCTGATCTTCCCAAATTCTCTTTGATTGGCTGAAATTGGCCTTGAGATTGTGATATCAAGTTAGGAAAATATATTACTGATCATTCAGAGCAATAATGAAGCTGAAGAGAAACATGAAAGCTGAGTCAGTTGAGAAACATGACCCAAGCTGAGTCAGTTGAAGTTTCATGTTAATCTAAGCAGTAGGCTACAGTAATCAATTCACTGTACAATCCATAAAGTGAATTGTACTCTGGGGATTTCATATATATATATATTCGTAGATTTTCACGGGTACAGGTATGCAGGTCTTGGTGTGTTTGGGTCTTTTCCCGTGTAAGATTGAGAGCATCTTGGCAATGTTTTGACGAGGTCCCACTCACCATCTTCAGGCTGGTGCTTTCGGCTTTGTGCTTGTGCAAGCAAAGCGTGATAGGAGCTGCCATCTCTCTATACATACTGGTGGGGAGGTTGGCTGTGTTGTCATTTCTTGATTGGTTGATGGAGTTGATGTTTGCAGATTGGCTGGCTTTTTCATAAGAACATGTATGGCTGAGGTATAGGCTGTGTGTCTATTAGCCTCCTGTGTTGTAACGACTTGGGTAATGGGCTGTGTGATGACCTTCTGAGTTCTATTGTTTTGACATCCTGGGTCTTGTGCTGTAATCTCCTGGGTCGTAATGACCTTCTGAGTTCTATTCTTGTGGCATACTGGGTCTTGTGCTGTTATCTCCTGGGTCGTTGGCTGTGTTGCAACATCCTGAGGAGGTTTTGTGGTGTAACCTCCTGAGTTCTGTGAGGTGATATCCTGAGCAGGTGGCTGTGATGTGACATTCCGGGTTTTGGTTTGGCTCCGAGTTTGAGGATATGTGTTCATGGCGTGTGTCCATTTGCTCGGTTTGTGTCGGGGTGTGTGGCAGCTGGTGATGCAGCCATGGTCTGGTTTCTGGAAGGTAGTTGTCTTTTGTCCGTGGGAAGGGTTTGGGTTTGAGTCTGGTGAGGGAGAATGGTGGTGGTGTCATGTGTTGTTTTGGGTCCGGTTTTGGTTTCCGTAGTTTTCAACAAACGAGTCCCAGCCACGAAAACAAACACAACATGTTGTTCTATCATTTTTCCAACCACATGCATATTCTAGGCCAATATTTTTTAGCCTCGGTACATGTCCACCATATGTGATAGTATGATCCAGGTATTTGATAACATTTCCAACATTTCGATGATTTATCCTTGAACTATTCTTGCTGGGGGTAAGTGCCATTTGTAAAACATCTTGTATAAGTTCTCTCTGTAGGCCGTTGACATAGTTAACTTGTAATTTCTGGTCCATAGTATCTGCCATTTATCCAAGTCTATCCCATATCCAAAAAATTTCCCCCATGCAATCACTGGGGGTCTCTCTAATGAACTTCTATCCCTTTTCTTCTTGTCCCTGCTGTCAGCTGCTTTGGAGAATAAGTTATTCCCCCTCTTGTCTGTGATAGCCCTTCAATGATTGGAAAAACTGCTATCACGCTATCCCTAGTCCTTCTTTTCATTAAACTAGACATACATAATTCCTTTATCATACATTCATCATATGATTTAGACTCAAGACATCAAATCATCTTTGTTGCTCTGTTCTGCTCTCTTTCTAAGTCCCCAGCATTTTTTTTTTTTTTTGCATTGGGGTGACCAGAACTGGACGCAGCATTCTTCCTACATCATTTAAATCCGTCTCTTTGAATGTGAGGGGGCATCGCCTGGGCTTCCTTCCTTTTGCTCCTTGTCTTGAGAATTAATCTTCGGTTGAGGTTTGGAGTGGTCATCCCAGGACTGGACTGGATGGGGGAGGGAGATTCTTGGAGAGCCACAGATGAGGATTTGAGTCACCAGGATTGCAAAGGGCTGTGGGATTTCATTTGTTTTCTAGATTCTGATACCATTCTTCTTCCTCTGAGGGCCTTCTGGGTTCAAGGCAAGGCAGAGATCGAAGAAGAGAGGGCCAAAGACAGAGCCCTGGCCCCATTCAGTTCCTCGCTTCTCTTTCCTGAGGAGCCCCTAATGAGCTCTCTAGACAGGTAATGATTGGCCAAGCCTGAAATCACTTAATTCTCCTATCATCCAGAACCAAATGTAATTGACTTAACAGCCTCAACAGTAAAGCCTTAACAGTAAAGACCTCAAGCAAGGAAAATACATACTGCTTCACAGTGCTTTACAGCCCTCTTTAAGCATATTGCCCCCAACAATCTGAGTCCTCATTTACCAAACTCAGAAGAATTGGGCTGATGAGAATCGAACAGCTGGCAGCTGGCAGTCAGCAGAAATCAGCATGCCTTATTCCTAAAGTAGGAATCTAGTCAGAGAATTCATTTTATAAGGAGATTGAAAACCATTTTAGCATGCTGGTTAAGGTGTAAGGCAGATACTGCAATAACCCAGATTCAAGATCATTCTCAGCCACAGAAGCTCACTGAGTAACTCTGATCCAGTCACTCTCTTTCAGCCCAAGTTATTTTATAAATTTGTTGTCAGGGGAAAAAATGGAGGACAGTGTATAGTACAGGGAGGGGGGGAGGGAGGGAGGGAGGGAGGGGAGGAAGGAAGGAAGGAAGGAAGGAAGGAAGGAAGGAAGGAAGGAAGGAAGGAAGAAAGAAAGAAAGAAAGAAAGAAAGAAAGAAAGAAAGAAAGAAAGAAAGAAAGAAAGGACTCATTAAATCAGACAAAGCTTAACTAGATGGATAAATCTGATCCCATACAAGGTAGCTTCTTATGTGTCTTCACTGTTCTTTCTTTCTACCAGTCATTTGCAGACAAATCAAAAAGAGAGTTGACAGTTCTACATAGCAAATGAAGGAGAAATATTGCTAGCTGAAATAAGGGACATCCATTCTGATCTGTGGGGACCACACCATCCGCATAAAATTTTCAAAATTAATAGAGAATAGGGGATGGAGAAGGAAGGTTTCTTGGAAATACTGACATGCAATAAATCACTGCCCAGCAAATTTATGGTAGAATGTGACTCTCTTAAGGTGTCACCTGATCATACTAAATTGAGAGACATGCAGTTCTAATTCCACTGGTGTTTCGTTTGGCAGCATTAGCTACCTGTAAGGTTTCCTCCCATATCATTATTCTTATCACACGAGTGGTCCCTTATTAAAACCCAGGTTATTGTAATTCTGAGGCTACCTTGCTTATTATGGGAGTGCTGAAACCAGCAATGGTGCAAACATCCAGTTTAACAGAATTGACAAAAGGTCACGGAAGAGCTTCGAGCAATTAGGTGTAGCACGGCAAAATACTAATCCATTATTATTAATCAAATGTAATACCACCCTACCACTAAAGAGCTCAGAAAGTATCGTTGCATACTTGGCAACTATTCCTGAGTCTTTTATCGTTCTCTGCTCCTAGTATCCGCTTATTTTTGTAACACTTAATAGGCTAGTTGAGGGCTCTCGAAATGTTAATCCTTTTCCTCGAGTCAATTTCCAAAGTCTTATCTGGCGATTTTTTTTTTCTCTCATGATGGGCCCAGAATTTGCAGGAGAGGTATTTTCCTTAATAGCTGGTGCTTTTTTTTTCTTAAACAGTAAGACTCATTAGTCAAAAGAAATACCGACGGCATCCATTTCAGAGTTGAGTTCGTCCAAGCTGCTTTTTTTTTTCCCTGTCAGACTTGTTTTTGTGGTCCTATCATAATCTGATGGCAGATCGGAATTCTCTCGTTTCAGATGTTGATCACATTTTAATCTGAAATAGTTGGAAGAACTATTTGAGCTTGAAATGCAATGAATATTTGAAATGATGGGGGGAATCAACTAGCACAGAGAAGAGGGACAGAGAGGAGGGAGGGGGAGAGAGAGAGACAAAGAGAGAGAGAGACAGAGAGAGAGAGAGACAGAGAGAGATTTTGTAAGTGAAGCCTACTAGTTGTATCTTTCAGGTAGCCCTATCAGATCTGAAAATATTTCCCCAGCTTTCCCCATAGCCCTATCTCCAATTCACATCATTTCCTCAATTACTGGGATCTTTACCCTTCCTAATCTACTAAGAAGATGCCTCTCCCACAGCCTTATAAGTAGCTTGTTCAAACTTACAAAATGTGCTCAATTGAAAAGATAAGAAAATGAGGATTAGTATAAACTGGAAATTGCATTTGTCTGCCCCTTCTTCCATCTACACTTCCCTTTGAAATGCCCTAAAATGTCTCAGGGTGCTAAAGGCAGTCATTGATATAAGAGAAGCAAAAGAGAAGGAGGGGACTTTAATATTGTTATTTCTTTCACTTAGTGGACCATCCACCACTAAAGTCTGTTGATGGTTTATAATGATGATGAATATAAAAATCTTCAACACCTAATGACTATAAAACCAGGAAAATCAATATTTCAAGGGTAACAACCAGTACTCCGCAATCTTCCTGGAAACAAACAGGCAACAAGAGCGGTGTTTAAAGCATAGGCACCTATGTGTTCTGCCCAAATCCAGCTACAATTTGGATATTTTAATGTTTTCAGACTAGAAACAAAGCAGCCTCACATAAAGCATGTTATCTTAGACAAACCTGGAAATTATTAGAAAATGTATTAAGAATTTTTTTTATCTTAATACAGTTTAAGATACTTTTTTCCAGAAGGAACTCAGCTGCCCTATCAACCAAAGTTAATTAAAAATGATCATAATTGGTGTCATAATCATAGAAATCAAACATAGAATGAAATCCAGAAGCTCACCCAAACAAGCTATTTAATATTCCATTTAAGAAAGGGGTGTCAAACTCGATTTCACTGAGGGCAGCATCAGGGTTGTGTTTGAGCTTGGGAGGGGGCATGGTAGGTATGGCCAGGGTGGGCGTGGCCAGCTCAACATCACTTGTGTCGGGGGTACCCGTGGTGGTCCGAGCGTTCTACCAATGAAAAAGGTCCCTAGCTCAGTTTTCAGCTGCAACGGCCTCCTGCAACACTTTGCCACTGAAAACAGAGCTTGGGAGGACCATGTGCAGCCCTCCCAAACTCTGTTCTCGCTGGCAGAGGCACCACAGACCGGTCCTTCGTTATTTCCAGGGCAGCCCCACAAGCCAGATCGAAGCACCCTGCAGGCCGGATCCAGCCCCAGGCCTTGAGATTGACACTGCTGATTTAAGAGAACTACTTTCCATTGTAAAATACTCAGTTCTACCAGCTCTCTGTCATTATGGCTGCTCAGAATAAACATCTCCATTTTTGCCTGTGTACACTTGTAATTTATCTCTCATCCAATCCATTACTGATGGTGGAAAACATACAAGGGAACCAAACCATTGTTTGAAAGTGTCACAGAGAAATAAATTTGAGTGTCATTAGCACACTGATAGTACCATAATCCTGCTCATCTAGTAGTTTCATGTGGTTTTTGGAATAGATATGAGACAGAATCCCGAAGGACAGTATAGTTTTCTCCTATTCTGAGGAAAAATTACCTTCACGCAACACCAATTGAACTCTAAATGTTCTAGTAATTTCACCTTTTTCCAGATATTACTCTCCTCACAATCCCCCAAAAATCTCATCAGGGAATGAATTTGCACGTGCAATGCACAGAAAAATCTGTTTCTTTACAGCGTATCAGTTTTTAGAACTTGGAAGAGTAGAACCAGGACCTCAAAGAACCAGAGTTTGCTCCTTTGTCATGCCAGGTTGGTTCAAAATAAATCTGAGATCATGCACAATTTGAGAATCAGGGATGAGAAGCCCAATTTGGTAGAGTTCATCTCAGTTCTCTCTTCCAGCTAAGAACTGATGTGGGAAGTCCCAGCTTCAGCTTCTCTCTCAGTCAAGGAAGGTCACCAGATGGCTTTGGACAAACCAAAGCAAGATGGATGGACTAAGTAACAGTAGCGTTTAGAATGGAAGAAATGAAGGACTAGCTTATGAACAGTTTATTATAAAGTTCGCCTATCTTTGTGGGTCATTATGAGTCAACACTAATTTGATGGCATAATATCCATCAATCAGCCTTGAGAAAACTTGGGAGTACAATGATGGGAAATCGCTTTTCCTCAGAGTTTTCATAAACAACTTAAACAATGATGAAAGTTGGGAATACCTTTATAAATTTCTTTTTGAACTTTTCCTGTTGGAAGTTTTCATTATCTGGTGAGTCTTGTAACTTGAAAGTAAAAGACTGTGGCACTGCTATTATCCACGATATCTTTGGAGAACTGGAAGCTTGTACAATAATACCTTACACTTAACAAGACGTTGATTTTTGCAAAAAGAATGGGCACCTAAAACATGAAGCAGATATAACACTGCATGATCTGATAAACATCCATCTCATCCATACAGAACAGAAAAGTTTTCTTCCCCAACTTTAATTCCTCTTCAAATGGCCAACTCCTAGATAATCATAAGGCTGTAGGCATCTGAAGCTAGCCCTAGGAACCAAGATAATAAAATGGGAAACATATTGTCATTGTCAACCCTGAAGCTGGCTTGTCTGGAGCCATCTTGGGGCTTCGATGCTGCCACATTAGAGCTGAGAGATAGGGATTAGAGATAGCTGGAGCTGTATAATCAAAATAAAATACTTTCTCTTGGAACCAAGGACCTTCTCACACCTGGCCGGAGGAAGGAGGAGTGATGTCACAAGACCAGCAGATGCTGCCAGGATTGGGCCTTGTGACTGGTTGTTTGGGATGGGGGAGGGAACTTTCATTTTAATTAGGTGAAAACCAAAGGACCCTTCAGTATTGGTTTTCACCAGATATGCGCCAACATGATATTTCCAATAAAGCTATTCTTTGAGGAATCTACCTGCCTTGAAGTTTTTGCTTGCAATGGATCTCTGACTTGAAACCCTGAAAGTCATAATGCAAGCTCTGCCCTTTTATATTTGTGTGGCAATTTCACCTACAAGGAGATGAGAGGTAGAGCTTATACTTCACAGCTGCTTGCAGATATCCCCCCAACAAGGCAACGCTGGTTGAGTTAACCCATTTTGCAAAGCCAAGGGTAAAAAATGACTGGCCTCTGGACCACATGTAGTTTTAGAGGAATCAGATGTGGCCCATGTTGTTCCTTTGACCTACATCTTTTTTTTTTTCTATCTTTACCTATTTGCTGCCATACACACTGTACTTTATCCACAGGCTTTTTCACCATCACAAATATTGTCTTTTCTTCTCACTGGCTCTCTTCTATGTTCTAAGTTGTTTTTTTCATGGTTCCAACTCCTCTTCAGCTAGACTATAATGCAATTTCCTCTTTACATGTTGTTTGAACAAGCATGATGGTTTATTTAATGAATCTCATTAAAGAAACCTTGATTTAGTATGTGGTGTGAATACAGTTCACTATTTGTGAACATAATTTAGTCATGGACAAAGCCTTGGAGTAGTTTAGAAGCATCTTGACTCCTGACTGAAGTCATGTCATCCAATGAAAACCAGTAGAAACCATAATAATATAAAAATGATGGAACATGCTTTGTGATATCCCAACATAAACTCCAGCTTAAACATCAACTACAAGTGCATAAGTCATGCAGTTTGTGCTATAACATGTATTCCCCTTTGATCATACAGTATCTCTCTAGGATAACTATGATACGATTAGCTTGTTTGGAGAAGTAGTCCAACTTTTCTTCTGACTTTTCACTGGAAGTTGAACCAAAATAGTGTCATTCCCCAACACCGGCCAACAATTCTTGCAATTTGTGGCTCCGCAGAACGTCTTGCCTAACAGGCCTTCCGTGTCCTACACATAGGAAAGAGAAAAGGTTTAGGCAGTCAATACTCTTCTCACCATTAAAATTAATAGCCTGTGAGTTTCGGACTGAATTTTAAAATGGCTGGTTGAAGAATTCTGGAAGTTGAAGTCCACATATCGTCATTTTGCCAAGGCTGAGAAATACCGATGTGGAGGAAAGTAGTTACACTAAAAGGAGTAACTTCAACTGCTGAATCAATTTGGAGGGAAGTTCCCTTGGGCTTTGGTGCTGAGACTCATTTCAAGAGGTCTTATAGCAAACTTCTGCCTGCAATGGTGCGTCAAACTTAAAATACAGGAAAAAGAGTCATTCCAAAGCCATTTGTCCACGGTATCATTCATTCCATTCCGCAATGGCTATTCAGATCTCCCAGCAACAGTAGACAGCAGCTTTTGAGAGCCTGCATAAACAGTTATAGCAACCCCAGCTCATAATGGATAAAAAGCTTCAAGTCAAAGGCTTAGATATTACATTGTGCAAGTTTTGAATGATTATATAACCCTCCTTGTAAACTGTTGCTCCCAAAGCCTAAGGCTATAAATTCTTGATCGGGCTAGCCAGTTTTAAAAGGCTACATCCTGCTTCTTTTTCCTGCCCTTAGGATCCTTTGTGCAAAGCTCATTGTTGAACTAAGCAGAGACACTAACAAAGGGAATCATTTTACAGTTTGAACGCTATGCAGAAAGAATATTGAGGAGGGGCGAGGCGTTTAGTGCTCTTAACTGCCAGCATTTCAGAGGTACCTAATTGATGATCCTCTACTGGTTTAACTCTTCCAGGCTTTATACAACTCCGAGTAAATTTTTTAAAAAACTGACCCTAATTTAGCACTGGTCACTCTAAGCCAGAAACGATGCTTTACAAATCATCATGCAAGTAACACTGTAATGTGTTGTATTCATGACAACTGATCCAAGTTAAGGTATAAAGAGAAACATATTATTAATTTGTAGGATTCATGAAGTCAGGCATCGTCCCACTAGCAATTGGGAGCCTGAAGATGACTTCCTGAACTGTGTTCACTGAACATGCAGTGATGTTTAACTTTCAGTGGTACAGTAGTTTAAAACACAAAAAAAACAACTTCTACTAATACGAATGAATACATACGTATGAATTCACTCCATCCTGTTTCCTCATCCCTAGATGGGATGAGTTCTAAGGCCGCAGATGAAATTCAATGTAAAATGTATAAGCATGCTTCAACATCAACTATAGTTTCTTAATGATCTAATGTCCTACATTCACTATGTCTCACAATTATTTAAAGTGCACCAACCTCTCCTCGACTGTATGAGTGGATGCTGCCAAAATGAAACCATGTAGGATTGAATTGACATCTATTGATCTAATTACAATTTATTTCAAAGTTATGCATGTTCCCCCCCCTCCATTTTTTTAATACTGGAAAAGAACAAAGAAGGCAACTGAAAAGAAAAAGGTGGCAATCATTTGTTGACCCATGAAATATTCCAAATTGGAAGGGCTGATAAAGGGACAGAAGATGTCCTAAGGAAAGAGAGAAGCATTGGGACTTGATAGTAAGGGTCAAGAGCAATGGGTGTATCAACTGTATGAGACTGTCAGACCTGGAGTATTTGACCATCCCTTATATTTCTTTAGAATGTAGTAGAAGTCCTTAGTCCATGTGATTCCAACTCCCATGATCCCCAGTGATTAGCCAAAGGGGAGGCACAGTTAGTATCCTGTAGAATTTGCAGTTCAATACTACCTACAAAGAAACAAAGGTTGACAAATTTGTTAAGTTTGATCATCCATGCCCAAAAATACCATGGTAGCTAACAGCTAGACTAAGGAGATTCTCAATCATCCAGGTCATGGCTGTCCCAAAGGTGTGGTTCAAAAGGCAACTGGACTTTCTTGGAGGGTTTTTCCCTTGAAAAAATTCAAATTTAATATCCCGTTGCTCCGCTATGGTCTGTGAGTGCTCTTTTACAAATGCAAAGGGGACAGGAGCTGTTTCTAGTTATGATTGGGAGGGCAATCATCTCATCAGCAGAGAAACTCTCTGCGGCTGGAGGAGTGCAGTGTGGTCTAGCGACATTTCACTATCTTATCCTGCATTGCGCCAACTCCATGTGCATCAACTGGTTTCAAAAGTTCAGTCATTTGGGCTTGCCTCTAACCACAAACCTCAGTCTTTCACAATTCTTCTCCAGTGAACCACCCTGGAAAGTGACTGTAAGACTGGGCTAATACAAAGAAAGTACTCAAAACCAAAGGAGTCCTGAGCACTTGACTGAAGGGAGACTGAAGCCACCAGAGCCTTTGGAAACAATTAGATCATGATTTGTAGAAAGGAATCCCCCAAGAAGGAATTTCCCGTGGTCTATTCTGCTTTCACAGAAATATATGCATGTGGGATTTCTATTCCCTATTCTACAATCTCCCTTAGAATCCACAGATGTCATTGCCCCAAAGATGCTTTTCCAAAAGGCAACTCAACTTTTTGGGTTTTTTTTTTTCCCTTGAAAATGTTTTGCTTCTTATCCAAGAAGCTTCTACAGTTCTGACTGAAGAAACTTCTTGGATGACAAGTGAAATGTTTCCAAAGAAACCACGAACATCCAGTTGGCTTTAGGAAAAAGCTTCTTTGGGACAACCATCACCTGGATGATTGAAAATCTCCACAGACATGCATATGTCATTCAAATCAAAATTCAGTTGGAATACCGACTACACCACTTGAGATACTGTTCTGTGATTGACTTATCGCAATTTTATACCACTTTTTAAGGAACAAATGCTTTTGCAGTCTAAGGAATTGCTAAATCGAACTGTTCAGTAACAAAGAGTTCCTATAGTTAAACAAAAGACCCATTGAAAACATCAGTATTTTTATTCAATTAGAAGCAAAGCGGAACATCCTTAAGCCTCCTTTGCAAATAAGTGAAGGAAAAGCCAGGTCCTTAAGTAAAATGAGATCTTAGTCATAGAAGAAAGAGAAGGTCTGGGAAATATCCAGAAAGAATTGACACAGAAGTTAGTTGGGGAGTTAAGCTTTGTGCTCAAAAAACGAATGAACATTTGCAAGTAGTTTATATATTTAATTATTGCAAATAAACTATCTATTGTTGTTTAATTAGATAGAGTTAAGAGATTTCCAGGTGTAAATCTACCTATTGATTCATTTTGCTGGTTTGTTTTTATACAATTTTTATATATTACCCAAGGCGGCCAATGTATCTAATTCTCCTTCTTCCTCCCATTTGCCCCACAACAACAACACTGTGAGATGAGGTTGCTGAGAGAGAGCAACTGGTCCAAAGTCACCCAACAAGCTTTTATGTCTACAGTGGCACTAGAATCCATGACCTTAAGTCCAGTACTTATACAATTACCATCAAGGCAACCCTATAAAGGCTGCAGAACTCCAAATGACCATTAGAGGCCATCAAAAAACAAACAAACCAACCAACAACCAGAGAACTCAAACTGAATTTCATGCCCAATATGGAATCTCTGCATGCAATTGGGTCACAATTGGGTCACAACATGGTGTTGCTGTGCTTATGATCTTAGCCTTCTGCTGTTTGTGTTTCTGCTGTTGGAACTGACTGCTGAATGAGAAAATTGAAAGGGACTGAAAAAAAAAACCATGGTTGTATCGCAAACCTGTTTTGAAAACAAGAAAGATCATCTTATGATCTTATGCCAGGCTATGGGAAGTTTCTTTGCAAATCAGTAGCCAATACTACATATTTTGAAACTGATAAGAGAAGCTGTCTAGAGAAGCCTCCAGACGTTCACTCATTTCTAAACTTCCACTGCATCCCTTGCAAATAGGAACGTATATTGCTTGGGAGGTACGTACTACAGGTGCAGAAAAACATGAGTTTAAAGTATACTTGCTCCGTGGTTTTATTTGTTGGTTTATTACTTCAATTTATATAGCTGCCCATCTCAGGTACATAACTCTGAGCCCAGGGAGCATCTGTTGCAATGGACTTAAGTGCATTGAAACCATTTTTTATAGATCCAGAAATAGAAATATTAACCTTAAAAATTCTTCCAATTAAAAAAAAAAAGACTCGGGAAGCAGCCATTCCTTATCGGTCTACATAGCTTGTATCAGTCCTGCTATTCTCTAAAGTAAAAAAAGCAGAACTAGAAAGGATGGGCAATGTGAGATGACCAATCATTGAATACATTAATGGCAGTACTGCCCAAGAAACAAGCCACATTTGTGTACATCTAAATACCTCAACAACCCCTCTGACAACGTCTTCTGTGTTGGGCAGATATCAAAGTATCTTTCTCTGCTTGATACTACAAATGAGTTTCAACAGATCCACGCAGTATCAAATTAATTAAGCTTGTTGTATTACTTGGTAGATTTTTCTTTCAAATGTTACCTTTTAGGATTTAAAGTACATCTCAATTGTTTCCCTCCCTCCCCCCAAAAAATTGTCAGGGACTTTCCATTAATGACTTCTTGATTTACGAAATCACAAAACATGAATATAAGAAAGAACACATAGCATAAAGTCCAAGCAGCCAAACCCAACTATCTAAAATTGAAGAAAATCAAATACTTTGCTTGCATACCCCAGAAAGCTCACATATCTGGGAAGCTGCATAAATGACTGAAGAGTGAGCCCAAATTCAAAACAAGGTAAAAATTATTTTAGAAATAGCTGAGTATTGTACAGTTCACTGGCGGCCTTGTATTGTAAAAGACTGATGCCACAATTTACAAAGATCATACCCTCTTTAAATAAATATTTAAACCAATATATTTGGCATGTAAGAATACAAAATGATGCTTTCAACAATGTAAAAAAAAACAAACAAACCCAACACTCTCTTCAGTTTATCTCCAGTGCTGTCATTCATGATAGCTGGTTCATTATGGTGAGTGCTAACTTTAACAGATAAATAGGAGGAGGAAACTATATTTTATAGGATAAGGACATATTTAGAGGAGAAGCAAAAGATAACCTGAGAGTACTCCTACGAAAAGCTGTCAAAAATAGTACACTCAGTTACTGTTGTGTAGATACGACAAGCTAATGAGGCTGAAGTGAAAGCCTCCAGCGAAATGGGGCAATCACAGAACAAGCCTAGTTCCTTATCTCACAAACATGATGGAGCGAATCCTTCACAAAGTATGATAATCCTGTGTATCTTTCATGCTTTGTCCTACAGCTTCACAATGACAATACTTCATTCATGATAACTAGGACAGGCAGACAGGAAAGGGCTCCAAAAGGAACCATGGGGCAGCAGGGGCTATGGTTCAGAGTTTCTGGAACCAAGCTGGAAGGCTGAGAATACACATTCCTTCGTGGAGGATGAAGTCGGGGGCACCCATCCATCATTTTGCCCGCCTTCTGCTGGCATTGAATAGAGCAATATCAACTGCAACTAGGAGGGGTTACAACATTTCACTTCCTTCTCCAAATGACAAAGCGAAGGGAGTTGTTTGCATAAACACCCCTGTTTATGCAACTAATGGGCTGCATAAACTCACCACTTAAGCCATTGGCTCAACATGAAAAAAATAACGAGGAAAATCTTGGGTTTTGTACTTGGCCATGAGGGAGTTCTGGTACTGTTGGTACATGCTCATCTAAAGAGTTAAAATAGAAGCCAGTTCAGTCTAGTGGTTCAGGCACCAGGCTAGATGCCAGGAGGTGTTCTGGTCCTGAGTTCTAGTCTTGCTTTAGACATGAAAGCCAGCTGGGTGACTTTGGGCCAATCTCTCTCTTTCAGTTCAACTCCACTTGCAGGGTTGCTGTTGTGGAGAAAATAAGTGGAGGAAGGAGCATTAGGTGTGTAAAGGCAGGATGATCAAGATAGATAGATAGATAGATAGATAGATAGATAGATAGATAGATAGATAGATAGATAGATAGATAGATAGACGGATGATAATGGAACAGCTTGAAGGAGAGGTGCATTTCTAATCTTGTGTGTCCCAAGCCAACTCATAGGGTTGATGTTGTGGGAAAAAGAGGAAAACATGTTGGATATGTTTGCCACCTTGAGTTATATGTAAAAAAGTAATAAAGGAAAAAAGGAAGGAAGGAAGGAAGGAAAGGAAGGAAGGAAGGAAGAAAGAAAGAAAGAAAGAAAGAAAGAAAGAAAGAAAGAAAGAAAGAAAGAAAGAAAGAAAGAAAGAAAGAAAGAAAGAAAGAAAGAAAGAAAGAAAGAGGCGGAGGGAGGGAGGGAAGGATGACAGGTCAATTTTACAAAAACAACTATCAGGACAGGCAAAACTGGCTTCAAATGTAAAGAATCAAACTATTAAGTGTCACTGGCAGGCCAAATCATTTAAATATGAATGTATATCAATCAAATATGAAAGGATATCACCATTTAGAGCAAGCAGTAGGGATACTGAAAGAAACTTAAGCCACCACCTAGAGACTGGCTTCA
This sequence comes from Pseudonaja textilis, assembly GCF_049901715.1. Classification (NCBI taxonomy): domain Eukaryota; kingdom Metazoa; phylum Chordata; class Lepidosauria; order Squamata; family Elapidae; genus Pseudonaja; species Pseudonaja textilis. The sequence goes on from NC_141990.1 coordinate 206,802,474, forward strand.
CTCTTATTTTCACAATCCCAGAGTATTTTTTTTTCCAACTTTGACATTGGAAATTGTTGGATTGGGAACACATTAGGCCCGCCATGTATGTAATCTTAAGAGCATCCCTAAATTGAAATAATTGATCTAACACACATTGACTCTTGGTTTCAGAATTGGCAGCAGTACAGACAGGAAATGGGCGTTGGTACTTACCTGACACGCCCGTTCTCTTTGAGCTGTGAAGAGCATCCAGTAGTAGGAGGTGCTTCAGTCTCTGCATGTGTAGGCTGGGCTTAATTTGTGGAACGCTCCTCCTCCTCCACGGGACTCCTCCCCAGCGTTCCCCAGTTTTGGCGAAGACGAGAGAAATAAACGCCCTCGTCCTCAATGCCCTAACAATTCGTTGGCCAAAACAGGACCCTACCAGACGGAAAAGGGGTGGGGCTGGATGCTCTTCACAGCTCAAAGAGAACGGGCATGTCAGGTAAGTACCAATGCCCATTCTCCCATGAGCTGTTCAGAGCATCCAGTAGTGGGACATACCAAAGCTTGGCCTGTCCTACGGGAGAGACTCCGTCTCGCCTGCAATCTCCTCCTGGTCCCTGTGAACCCGTTGTAGAACTCTTCTGCCAAAGGAAGCCTCAGCGGATGCAAACACATCTATTTTATAATGCCTAATGAATGGCGATGGAAAGGCCCAGGTTGCAGCTCAACAAATTTCAGTTATTGGTGCCTGTGTGGCCCACGCTGCTGATGTTGCAGCGCTCCTTGTTGAATGAGCTGTTATGCCCCTGGGCACCTGCATGGATTGAGTCTGATATGTTTTTGCTATTGCGGCCTGTAGCCAACGGCCTATCGTAGAAGGTGAGACCTTGCATCCCTGAGTGTTGGGCTGAAAGGACACGAATAAGGCCTCCGTTTTTCTGAAAGCCGCTGTGCGGTTGATATATATTCACAATGCTCACTTCACATCCAGTCTATGCCATTGCAGTTCCATTGCTTGGGATGGTCTGGAGCAAAAATTAGGAAGTATCAGCTCTTGTGCCCTATGAAAAGCCGAGTTAATTTTGGGTATAAATGTACGATCAGGGCGAAGGACCACCCGGTCAGCATGGAAAACACAAAGATCTTGTCTGATAGACAAGGCTGCAATCTCCGAAATACGACGAGCAGAAGTGATCGCTACAAGGAAAACTACTTTATAAGTCAGAAATTGTAGACTTGAAGATTTTAAGCGTTCTAAACGGCCCTTAGTGAGTGCGACAAGAACCTTGTTAAGGTCCCAGGTGGGATAGCAGTGTACCGCTGGAGGGCATAAATTTGTGGCTCCTCGAAGAAAGACCGTATGCGTAGATGATGGGAAAGAGAAAATAGGCCTTCACAAGTGAGAACTGACGACAAGGCCGCCACCTGTCTTTTCAACATATTAGGTGATAACCCCTTGTCAAGTTCCTCTTGCAAGAACTCTAGAATTTGAGCCACAGAAGGAAAGGTGAGATCAATTCAAGACTCGGTACACCATTTGCAGAAGCTGGACCATGTCGCATTGTAAATGCGAGTTGTTGAGGGGCGTCTGGCGGCTAGGATAGTGGCGATAACTCTGTTGGTAAACTTTTCGCTCTTCAGACAACTTCGCTCAACCTCCAGACGGTCAGGAGCAACCATTGAGGGTCCGGATGTTGAAAGGGCCCCTGAGTTAACTAAAACCTGGCTGGCGGGATTCTCCATGGAGCTGATACAGAGAGACTGTGGAGGTCTGCAAACCATGGCCATCTGGGCCAGTAAGGAGCTACTAGAAGTAGTTCTGCCCTCTTGTCTAGCAATTTCTGGATGACCTTGGAAGTCAGTGGAAGGGGCGGGAATGCATACAGGAGTCCCGGGGGCCAACAAAAGCAGAGCGAGTTGAAGTTCTCCGCTCCTTGTGAGGGGTACCTGGAAAAAAATCTCAGGAGCTGAGTGTTGAGGGGGGAAGCGAACAGGTCCACCACCAGTTGTCCAAATGTCCTGACCACTTCTTGAAACAGGGAGGGATGAAGGCGCCACTCCGATTGATCGATGGTGGCCCTGCTCAGCCAGTCTGCCTGTGTATTCGACAGATCCGAAATGTGCTCTGCTCTGATGGAAAATAGGTTGGTTTCCGCCCAACGACACAAGCGCTCCGCTTCCCGCATGAGATGTTTCGACTGTGTGCCCCCCTGTTTGTTTATGTGAGCTTTGGCTGTTACGTTGTCGGTCAGTATTAGTATGTGCTGATTGCATACCTGAGGAAGGAAGCTGTGGAGAGCCAGGTATACTGCTCGAAGCTCCAGCCAGTTTATGCTGCACGACTCTTCTATGGCGGACCAGCGGCCTTGGGTTGTAAGTGATTGAACGTGAGCTCCCCATCCAAACAGGCTGGCATCGGTGGTGATAGTAAGTCTGTGTGGCTCCTTGAAGAGGCAGCCTCTGTTGATGACTGGTCTGGTCCACCAGAGGAGAGATATGAGGACCCTTGGTGGTACCCTGACCTTGTGTTTGGAGTTGCCTCGGCTGGAGCGCTGGTATGGAACCAGGAACCACTGGAGAGATCTAGTGTGGAGCCGGGCCCAAGGGATGATAGAGATACATGAAATCATCTTGCCTAACAATTTTGATAGATCAGCTAGGGACGCCCTCTTAAAACCCCTGATCTCTTTAACTAATTGCTGAATGCTGTTTAGTCTATCTGGTGACAGGTAAACCTTGCCTTCCACCATATCTATGACAGCCCCCAGGTGGGTTAATCGAGTCGATGGTGTTAATTGACTTTTTCCAATTTATTGAGAAGCAATGTTTTTGTAGTGATTGTAATGTGGTTTGAGTGTCTTTGACTGCTTGATGGGCGGAAGATGAGAAAATCAAGATGTCATCGAGATAACACTGGAGTCATATGGGGATATCACAGAGACGAGCAGCTAGCGCTGCGAGAATGTTCGTGAAGGTCCTAGGGGCAGAAGCTAGTCCGAAATGAAGGGCCACATATTCAAAATGGTGGTTATTATAACACAATCTCAGAAATGTATAGTGGGAAGGCCGAATAGCAATATGCAGGTAAGCCTCCGTCAAGTCTATGGACGTGAGGAGGTCCCCCTTTCTGATGCCAAGTAAGATAGATTGCAGGGTATGCATTTTAAACTTGCGATATACTAAGAAACAGTTGAGACGTTTCAGGTCTAATATCGCTCTCCAGCCTCCCGAACTTTTGGGCACAACAAAGAGATGTGTATAGAAACCTCGCCCTCGTTGAGTGGTAGCTTCTGGTTGGATGGCTCGTATATCCAGTAGGTGTTGTATAGCCAATTCCATGAGATTACATTTAACTGGGTCTCTGGAGAGAGGGCATGACATGAAAAAATCTGGGGGAGTGGATTGAAACTCCAGCACAAGGCCAAATCTGATCGTGCAGGAATCAGAAGTTGAGGAGTCCCATTGGTCCGCGAATAATTTAAGGTATCCACCAATGGGGGTTGGGTCCCGGGAGTTATCTTGGACACCGAAAAGGCCTGTTTCCTGCTCCCCGAAAGGATCTTTTGGATTGACCACCCCTTCTGCTCCTATCCCCGAAGTCGGACCTATCTGTCTGCTGCCCTGGTCTGAAAGATGGGGGTCTCTGGTACCTGGGTGAAAAGGATCCCTGGTAAAAGGGTCGAAAGGATCCCCTCCAAAAGTACTGGGGGTGTCTAGGATCTGACTTCCAAAAAAGGGAAGGCAGAATTTTCTTTTTGTTACGGGTTTTGATTAGTAGCAGATCAAGGGAAGGGCCAAACAGTCTGTCTCCCACAATTGGGGATGAAGCCTGCTTGCATTTGTGCTTAAAGTCGGCTTGCCAATGTTTTAACCATAGCAAGCATCGCGCTGTGACATGTGAAGTAATGGCCCTGGCTGTAAACTTGACTGCATGATAAGTTGCATCAGCTGAGAATTCAGCAGCAGCGATAAGTTTAGCAATATCTTGGTGCGCTCTAAGGTTAGAATTAGGGACACGTTCCTGTAAGAGGCGGAGCCATCTGAGAGACGAACGCATGAAGAAAGAGGCGGCCGTGGCTGCTCTGATGGCCCACGCATCAGACTGATGGGCTCTGCGTAGGGCTAGCTCGGCCTGTTTTTCCTCCGGCTTTAATGCCTCCAGTGCATCACTGGGAATGGGGGAGGACGCTAATCCCACTATAGGTTGATCTACCTCGGGAGTATTCAATAATTTTGAGAAATCAGGGGCCAAATTGAAATATTTCCTGTCATATCCAGTGGGGGCTGTGTACGCCGCTGCAGAGGCCCACTGCTTCTGTACCAGGTCCGAAAACATGGGAGGAACTGGGATCACCTCTGCTTCAACTACTGGTTGGTTGAAAATCAGATACTCTGGTCCCTCTTCCAAAGGAGTTGGTGTGGTGGAAGGGGTCGACTTGTTTAGGCGTGCAATATTTTTTGCCTTAAACAAGAGAGATCTGAAAAGCTGTGGGCGGAATAAGCCTGTGAAAACAGGTTGGTCAGAAATAAGGCCCTCATCCTGAGACATTCCCCTTTCTAAGGAGTCTGCTTCTGACAGGAGCTCGCTATCATGTATTGATCTTGATACAGTCTCATTCATTTGATCAATTTGATCCACTTCTTCCTCCTTCTCCTCCTCCTCCTCCGTCGGCCCTTGGAGGGAGATCTCCCCCTGTAAATGTACCTGGGTATGGTGCTGCTCCGACCTGGTCAATGAACTCAGCGATTGGGAATCATGATCAGTGATCACAGGATATTCCCTGGTCATAACTGCATGTTGAAGCCCCACTGCGATTCCCTGGCAATTGCCAGCTCCATCCAGGCCTTCATCCTCTCTGGAACCTCCTCAGTAAGACTATCTCCCTGACGAAGACCAGCAGCCGTCAGAGTGAATGTGGCTTCAGGAGCCCTTCGCATGGTCGGTGTCCCTGGCACTTGGGCCTGTTGGCCTTGGGGAGTCAAGCTGCGCCTGGATGAGAGGGAGAGATCTAGGGGAGGAGGAGGGTGGGAAGAGGTAGACGGACCTGGGCTGGAGGAAGGGGAGTCCTGTGAGATATTGTGTGCCTCCAGAGTGCGCATATCTATCTGCTTTTGTAAAGCTTTATGGCGCCTGATAGCGTCCCTTTCTGGGGCTTTAGAATTCCCCTTAGCCTGCTTAGCTTTGTGTTGAGATTTGGCTTTTGCCTTCAAGGATGAGGTCTGAGATCTACTACCATCTGCCATTTCGATTCAAATTGGAATTGCAGTATGCTTGTTATACAATGCAATATTGTGAAGGCGGTTGGCATGCCCAGGGGCCTGATCTGAGGATAGACCGTTTGCCCTGATAATGGTTTTATTGCCCCCTTTTCTCTTTTTTTTTTAATAATACTTATCTGAAATGAGTCGTATCTCAGTAATAATATTTTATTGAAATTAAAATATTATACTGAAGAGAAATTGATTATTATTATTATTATTATTATTATTATTATTACTAATATATATATATCTATGATAAATAAGTATAGGAATGTTAATTAAGTGGCACGATGTTACATGCAGAGCAAAACCAAACAGCCAAATTGAGAACGCCTAAAGGCCCAGATTGATAAGGGTAGAAGCCTTCAACAGCTTCCCTGCACAGGCGGACACAGGCCTGGGTGCTCGCTGTTGTGCCGCTGGGTTAATTGGGCTGTGAGGGTTAAGCCAACAATTTAAATGTAAGAATAGCCTTGAATGAAAACAAATCATGACGAGGGTATAATGGTTCCCAGAATATCTGAAGGGGACCTCTGCTCCGAGCAGAGCTACCTCACACAGCACGAGAATGAATACTGGCGCGCAGCCACGAGGTCTTGACAGAAAAGATGGCCTCCAGCCGTTAATCTTTTGGCACACTCCTTAGCAGCAAACTCCCGCCTTGTAAATGAATAGCCTCCGATGGCTTTTTCTATGAAGCTAAGTGGCGGGGAAGGGTGGAAGGTACCAAGTGTTTAAATCCTCCACTCCAAATGGTGTTCAGAAGGGGGGGGGAGTGATACGACTCAGTTTGGAGTGAAAAGCCATGCCACTGATTAAAAGAAAACGCTGCAGCAATCAGTCGAAATGGCAGGGGTAGAAATACCAGCTGTGGGGAGGGGGCGCGGAACAGCGCTGAAAAAACCTCCCGCCGCTTTGGGGCATGAATTGGCACTTCCCTAAGTAGGACTTGTCTGGCTGTGATCTCTACAATGCGAACCAACTTTAGAAATAGGAATGGAATAGAAGGCTAAAGTCAAGCTGATTAACTGTCAAACCTGCTGGCAACGAAAGAATTTTTTTCTTGTTTCGGCCAAGGAAGAATCACAAGCACTGCCTATCTCTCACGAGGCTGAGCAAAAACTGGGGAACGCTAGGAAGGAATCCCGTGGAGGAGGAGGAGTGTTCCACAAATTAAGCCCAGCCTACACATGCAGAGACTGAAGCACCTCCCACTAGTGGATGATCTGAACTGCTCATGGGAGAAAAGATATCTGCTACTTACTATTACTATTGCTACTGTTGAGAAGTGGATTTTTTTCTAGGCAGCTTTCACTTCCTCACTTTTTTTAAAAAAATTACTGGAATAGGAAAGTAGGAAACATACGGTATGTCACCAAGCTGTTAGTACCCAGTTAGATCCCATGAAGCTCATCCAGTGCAATAACAATCCACACACTACTCACTATTTCTAGGGAGATGAGATAGCGAAAATGAGTTGTTGGAAAAGGAATGACCTTTTCCATGACCAAGGATTGTGGTTTATTCCTGGGCAAACAATAGTTTCCTCCAAACACAAGTTTAATCTGAGGAAAATATTCCTCAAAGTTGCATTCCTTTTCCCTGTGTTGCTGAAGAATGCAACTTTGAGGAATATTTTCTTTTCCCTGTGTTGCTGAAGAATGCAACTTTGAGGAATATTTTCTCCATCCAGCAATGGAGAAAGAGAGATAAATTCTTCTGCGGCTTTTTGACACCAGTTATCTTTCAATCTGGTTCAAAAGAGCACACTTCTGAAAGTTCTTCGAGAGGAACAGAGAATTAGGGTGGTGTCGTTCTGGTTTATTTTTCAAGGGTGTGCATGAACATTCTGTTCTCTTCTGAGATACGCAATCTGAAGTCCTCCAAGTGTCTCGTACCGCAATTCTTACAGCCCCTTGCCACTGGCCAAGCTACATGGAACTGGTGTCAATTGTAATCTAAAATATTTGGAGGACTGCAGGTTGCCTGTCTTTCATTATACAAAACTATCTCCAGTGGTCTAACCTTCCTAGCTTCCTTTGCTTCAATGAAGACAACGTGTGGCAGCTTTTCAGGCTGGAAATGTTGAGCAGCCAGGGAGGCTTCCAAGGGGGGAAAGGTAACAGATGCACATCAAGCCCCTTTGCCACATCTTTACAACAACCAATTAAGTACTAAGGGCATGGTGGAACATCAAATATCCTAGGAATAAAGTAGAAAGAGATCCCTTATTAACCTTGTGAAGTACATCCTTTTGAGGTACACCCATCAGGAAACAAACCCAATTCTTTTTTATTGTAAGTTTCATTAACGGAATCTTGCAAATCTGAAAGTACATCTCCCCGCTCCCCTCTACAGTAAAAAAAAAACTAGGGAGAGTTTCTTCAGAGATTTTTGCCATGCCTCCCATTCCTTTAGCAAAATCTGCAGCCCTTTAATTTGATAATTTTGCAGCTCTTTGTCCTTTTTTCCAAGACCATTCCCTTATATCATTACCCGATACTTGTCAGCTCTACAGAGTACACCAGATTAAGAAACAAATGTCAGGTTCTAGTTTTATTACCATAAAATCTTGCAAGTCTGAATGTATTTCCTCCTCCCTCGTGTTATCTTTGTACAAAGGAACCTGAGATATTTTTCCAAATTACTTTTATGGTATGGGCTCAATCCCCACTTCCCTGACCTTTGCCTTGGCAGCTGTTGTTCTTCCTGTCCTTCAAGGCTGTTCCCTATGCCCTCTATACCTCTTTTTTAGGGAAGCAAACTTCTGAGAAACTGAGATACACGGACCTGTCAGTTGGAGAAGATTTCCAATCTTCCTGTCAGTTAGAGAAGATTTCCAATCTTGGATGATCACAAAGATTACAACTCAGAGAAAAAATAAACCCAAGGCACATTATCTTCTTTTATTCCGGTGTTTATTTTGATTCTCATTTGTGCTACTTGTTGGAAGGGTGCCAGACATACACTTGTGGTTGTTTTCTTTCCTGAGATTTGCCTAGAGAGGAACTCTGCTGGTTCCTTTGCTCATTCGTTTTACTCAACACAACTCTGCAGGAGTCCTTTCCATTCCTAAGAAGCAGTAGGTAGCTTGTGAGGTTCCTGACTTATCAACATTTCAAGCAAATTCCAAGAACTGCTTCGAGGGGTTTGACCCACAGTTGTCTTCAGCTCTCGGCATTTCTCTTTAAAGATATGTCTTATCTCATCTGGATCTGCAGAAACACCCCCAATGCAACATTCACTAACACCATAGACGTCTCAAGCCTCGTCAAATTGCACCACACAATATTATTGTACTCATAAGGCATAAAATAAAATAAAATTGGACAGAAACAAAGCCCACTTGAATTTTCACCATATTTTTGGAGAATAAAAGATGATCATTTCATGGTGAAGACAAATGATCTGGGTAAAATTAGTTTTCTTTCTAGGTCAACGTAGTATTTTCCCTAGAGTTTCTGGAAAAGAAATGGAGTCTCAGAATGAAGAAAGTAGGACATCTTTTGAGGTTTTCCCATGTATGGCTGTTGAAGGGACCACTACGAGCCTGAGTATATATTCTCTAACCAGTTGATTGGTTTAGGTGGGAAATATAGATTGGAAAGATCAGAGTCCATAATACATAGGAGATAATAATAAAATCAAATCAGATAGCAATAGCAGTAGCTTATATACCACTTCATAGTTCTTTACAGCACTCTCTGAGCAGTTTACAGAGCCAACAATCTGGATCTGCATTTTAACAATCTTGAAAGGATGGAAGCTTTGAGCCAGTCAGGATTGAACTGCTGGCAAGTTGGCAGAATTATCCTAAAATATTGCATTCTGACCACTGTGCCACCACAGTTCTTTAGGATAGATAAGATTTCTTTTGCTATTCATAATGATGAGTTGCAAAAACTAACGAACAGACTTAGATCTCAGGACATCGTTTGCCCCGGTTGAAGTAGTTTGCTAATATTATTTTTGCTAAAAAAAAAAAAGTTACCTGGGAAATCAGGTGGTTGACACTTTCTCAAGCTTCCCCTCGGAGGAACCAAAATGCTGGTTGATACAAAAGATACAATGTTGGAGAATGGCTGGATGTCTGGAGGTTCTTTCTGGTCCAGCTCAGGTATCTAGTAGCTTATTTCATTTGAGACATTTTCATATTGCATGTTGTGTGGACAAGGAGAGGTCATCTGGGTAACCAGTATAAATCATCTTACAAACCCAAGAATTTAAATACAGACATTAAAAAGGGGGTGATGTTGGATGGAATTTATATGCTACAATAACATATCTTCCTTTGCTTCTTTGAATCCCTCTGTGTAATTGTTCTTATTGCTTTTCTCCTCTTTGTTCTTTCATCTGTTGTTGATCTTGCTTTGGCTATACAGGCTTCTTATAAAACTTAGCCACTATTGTCTTTGTACCTGAATGCTAGATTAAAAAAAAACTGGCACCAGTTATATTATCACTAACAAAGGTATTCCATTTCCATCTTGTGACTGCCTCTGAAATGCAAAACTGATAGTTGAATTTAACAAATGCTCTAATTTTTTTTGAATTCCCTCTTATTTTCCTTTGCTTCCCATGTTTTTTGTCTGATGATAGCTTCTGAAGAACCTGAAGTGCTTAAGTGTGTGTGTATCATTTATTTGGCCCTAATAAAGAATAAAGAATAAAGTATGAATGTTTTTCCTGGTGGTTATGATTGCTTTGAATTGGCTAGGCTTGTTTTGCACCTTTTTAAAAGGGCAAAGTTGAAATACTCATAGGAATTACCATAGAAACTTTACTTGTGCTCCTAGCGTTTAGAAATGCTCAATTAAACAAAGTAGGCTTTTTATTCACTATGTCATTGTTCTGAATGGGTTCTGGAATTTCAGAGCATAAGAATGTATCCTCATTCAATATTGAGGGGATTGGTTTAACTTATGCAAACACAGGAGGTGGCTCAAATAGAAAGAGGGAACCTTGAACTCATGAATGAAAGGTTGGATACAAATCAAATAAATGTAGAATACATCTGCCTCAGCCAACACCTGTTACAATAAGGCAAAACAGAACTCCATCAAAAGAGCATATTTCAAAATGTGATACGATAGGGGTCCCCATTGACAGTGGCCATAACCAAATGGCCGGGACTTTTCCTTTACTTCATTTTCTCACCCCTTTCCTCTCTCTTTTTTGAATTCTTTCTACTCTTCCACCTGTTTCAGCATATATCTTTCAGGTTCCCTTTCCTTAATATTTATTTCTTCCCTGCTAGCATGAAATTAGGTCACGAGCAACATAAATCTGAGAGTCAGCCGCTACCACAAGTTGCCTCTTCTAGGCTAAATAGATAAATAATTTAATGTCAGCAAACTTTCCATATTAGCTATGAGAACAACTTGCACAGTCTGAAGAGGCCAACTGACCTTACATACCCTATGTGCTCGTTATAGCAGGATGTTACTTTGGTTAGGAAACTCGGAATTTCTAGCACATAATTATTAGAAGTTTGAAAGTAATAGATTTGGTCCTTTAACAAGTTTCCCACAGAAATGTGGGTAAACATTGGCAATATTTTATCTCTTTTTTGAAGAAAGGGAAGAAATCAGGCCGGGACACTTTACAAGAAATCAAGACAGGGATGGTCCTTTTAAATAGACATTCATGTCCCATAAGTGGATATCAGAGAATAAAACTAGGAAAGATGAGTAGCGTTGGGGTCTTGCACTACACAATGTATGAATGCATGTATCAGTATATCTTCACAAATAAACATGAGGAAAACCTACCTTCTCAGCCTAAACTTACTGTAGGCCTGCAGGTCTAAATTCTTTCAAGCAGAGGCAGTATACACATCACAAATGCTTTAAGAACAGGACAGGGAAAACTTTTTGCAGTTATGATTTTTCTTCCCGTGATGATGAAACTGATGATAGTGAGAACCCCAAGGAAATGGGGGCATGACATTATACTATAGACGTAACAGAGGTGTAGTTCCAGTAGCAGCTTCCTAAAATGCACTGATCATTTTCGACATACTAATGCAATGACGATGACCCTCATTTCAGCAGTGCGACACCTGCTTTGTGGGCATTGCATTAGTTGCAAAAAAGGTATTTGAATGCAGAAATGTGGAGCTTAGGCTACTCTCGGCAAACAACAGAACAGAAACAGCGCAGGCAGGAACTCAAGGATATAGAGCACTGAAGACTGAAGATGGCAGGAATCAGGGAAGTCACGTTGAATGAAGCAATTGCAAACACAAGCCTTGTGCTTCAAATACAGGCTTGAATTTTTGAACACCACCGCCCCACCTGTATCTTCTGAGTGGAAGGAATGATTTCTACCTGTCCCTTATTATGGTAGTCTGTTTCAGGCTGTTTTGCTTCTGATCTTGCCAAAAACAGTCCTTGGACCCTTGGACTCCTTGTTATCTCTAGGACCAACTTCTCCAAACGCAATGTACCGTTCCTTTGCTATTACTGTTGGCTCCCAGATTGCTAAATGTTCAAATGATAATTACATAAGCAGCCAAATGTAAACTCCCTTGTTATCAATGAAAAGATCCCAGAAAGAGATCCTGAAATGCCATTAGAAAGAAAATTTTAAAAAATCTTGATCTTAATATACATGGAGAGAGGAGGGAGGAGAGGGAGGGGGAGGAGAGGGGAGGAGAATTCCTTGAGTTCAAGCTTGACTTTTGGAGATCACATGTTCCTTTATCAGAAATAATATGAAAAGCAACCTTCATTGCCTTTTTCCAGGATATTTTTTGACTTCTAAATCTTTCCTATACTCCTGGAGTCTTCAAAAATGGCAACTATGTCCTAATGTTTTTCAGGATCAGCCAAAGCCAACTGTCCCATAGCACAATTCTAAGGGATCCTGGATTCACAAGAAAAAGGGGTTTGTAGTCCTTGAAGAAACGTGATTCAGTAAACAAACATTTTTCTTTCTTGTTACTCAACATATCCTTCTACCATGACCACTGCTGCCTTTCCCTCATATTGAAGGGGCATGTTTTTCTTTGTCTTCTTTCCCTTATGCTGCTGGGTAATAAAAGGTAATAAAAACAGAAGATACTTAGAAATGAGGCTATGAGACTTGATCCCTTTGGTGTAACTGGAATCCACAATCACCTTTTCCCATTCTTCCTCAGAAGATCTACCAGGACGGAGATGCCATTGAAAGAGAGATGATTGCGGAGCTTTTCTTCCATCAGTCTCTCTCTGAGTTTGCTGGTATCTGAATTGGTTTAAGTGCTCCAAAACAATGATTATCTTCACCACAGATCTCTACTCCCCCACCCTTTCAATACTTTTGTGGCCATAGGCCACGGCTATGGACCACCAAGACTTAACACAAGATTTAAAACGTAGCATTTCTTCAAGCCTTCACAAACCTCCGAGGTTGAGCAGAAAAAAGTAAATCTCTTATAAATCTATCAAGCAAAGAAAGCTAATACAATATTCAATATTTGGGGCATTTTATCAGCTTTTAGCAAATCACAGGTTGCTTTTACCACAGTCAAACTGATTCAGATTTTTCTCTGGCTCCCGGCTGCTTATGATGTTCAGTTCTTAGAACAAAGGAGATAAAGGTTTCCCAGAAGTCCCTAAGCTGCCATATCTTGTGTGTTTTCAAATATCCATGTATATGCTGAATTATTAAGCACAACATACAGTAGCAGTACTATATTTCAAATGAAGTTTCTTGGCTTAATTTCAGTTCTAAGCCATTCTAAAATTAATCTTTCTCTGGGGATATTCTTTTGATGGCTTTAATAATTATCTAAGCAAATTTGTCTCTATTCGTTTACTCCGACCACAAATAAATTTTAAAAAAATTGACACCCATAATGAGTGATTACATAAGGCTTTCACCCCTGTGGTTTTGCTGGGAACGATGCCAAATTTTATATACCGGAACTCAGAGGAACGAATACAGGTTCTTATGGTACTAAGCAGCAATACAGGATATTTCTAGAACAGACCAAGCAGGTAGTAGACTTATCCTCAGGGTCTTTAGCTGTACCATCTCTCTTCCTGTTTTGAATAGGATACCATAGCATCATAGAACACACTGTCCTGAACACAAACTGTACTTGATATTTTTAGCATGACCTTCTGTACTGTTTTTCACACCTTGTTGAAAAAGTTCTAAAGAAACCACCAGGAAGAAAAATCCTCAGATATCATACAGATTGAAGTTCCTCAAATCATAAGCAATGTTTAAAACCACTTTCCCCATCAAGTCTAAGTAATAGGCAACGTTTGCTGTTGGGTCTGTATAACAGCAACCCCAAAAGGTCACCCAGGATATGTGATACTAACAAGATTTGGATCAACTATCTGCTTGGCAGTAGAAAACAATTAGGAAGTTTATTAGCTAGTGCTCACAAAACATAAGTTAATGGGATGTGGACAAATTGTAGGGCTGCTGAAAAGCATCTATTCTATGTTAAGGATGTTTATGTATATAATGAAAAACAAATGACAAGAACCATTATGTTTTTATATACGTGAGGTGGCCACATGTGAAATGGTTTTGATTGTTTTGAACATCCTATTTTAGAAATAATTGAAAAAGTTTACCCATAACCAAAGAGATGAAACCTTTCTGGAGAAAGCAAATATATTAGGCTTTTCAGGGTAGGAAAAAAAATGGCAATTCTCTTTCTCATAATAGTAGAAGTCTGGGATCAACAGAGGATATTTGCTGTAGATTCAGTACATTTTCACATGATGGAGATTTGAGAAATCCATGGAGAAATATCATTAAACTAAGAAGAACTGGTAGATGCAGGATGGTATTTACTATTTTAAGACATGTTATAGTTTCTTTGACTAGGAAGCAGACTTCGTGAAACTAAAGTTTAGAAAACATCGGTGGTTAGCATCTATCCACATATTTGGAAAACCATTCAATTACCTCTGATGATTAGGTATATTGGATGAATTGAAGGGGAATAATATTCAGCATCTGAATGCACAGCTCTTCTATTCTTCATTAGGAGATCCTTGTTCTGATTTTCTAATTTTACTCTAGATTTTTCTTAGGATAGTCATTGTTATAGTACTTCATAATATGCCTCAACATCAAATCAATTGCAGTACATTATTTCTCCATGCAGTTGGCGTAACGGATCGGGGTTGTAGAAGTGGGGTCTCCAGCGTTTAACTCAAAAAGAAGCTTTAGAGGAGTGTAAATGTGAAGATGAAAACCATTGCCACATCTGGTTAAGTAAGCTAACATTCTGGAACTTGCCAATTGGGGTGAAGTGATGACATAATTCAAGTAATAACCTACTTTGCTTTATCATTCTCATCTTGATTTGATGGCAGTTCCGAAAAAGTCCTGAAGTGTCATCCCACCTTGGCCTGCAGTGTAATCCTCAGAGATAAAACGAACAGCTTGTCCTGCTGCACAAATGGAGGCATGTTTGCCAGAGAGATTAACTGAGTAATCTTGCCAGTCAGTTCAGTCTAAAGTATCTTGTCAACGTCAGTTCAATCTAAACAAACAGTAAATTCTGCTAGAGGTAAGCAGTTTCCCCCTCCCCAAATGTAAACACCCGCCCAAAGGGAGTAAACAAGCCATAGCTGCAGGGGACTTTGAAACATAGACATGTCCGTTTTCAACCAGTCCATGTCACCAATTAGCTTACCATTTAGGGCACTTAAAACAGGATCACCCCATCTTACAGATGGAGGAACAGACAGGGAGGTTATTGCTCTGCTAGAGATGACAAGGAGAAAGAAGCAAAAAAGGAATGAGTGTTTTTGCTGCTAGACCGTACAACACAATGGCGTGCCTTTTTTTAACACAGGTTATTTAACAGCAGTGCTTTGGGCTGAGTTTACCTGGACAAGCAAAATCAGACCACATGGAGACAGCAGGGAAGTAGAGGAAATTCTTCCCGCAACTTAGTCAGGATGGAAAGAGGGGAGGCAGGGTTAATTACTCCACCAGGCTGCTGAAGAAGACGAAGACGAAGACGAAGACGAAGACGAAGACGAAGACGAAGACGAAGACGAAGAAGAAGAAGAAGAAGAAGAAGAAGAAGAAGAAGAAGAAGAAGAAGAAGAAGAAGAAGAAGAAGAAGAAGAAGAAGAAGAAGAAGAAGAAGAATGGTCTAGACCATTGTTTCTTAACCTTGACAACTTTAAGATGTGTGGACTTCAACTCCCAGAAATCCCCAGCCAGCATGAAAGTTGAAGTCCACACATCTCAATGTTGTCAAAGTTGAGAAACTCTGGTCTTGGCAAAGAAATCAGCTATCTTCTCCCACTTCCATCTCTCAGCAAGCATCTTCTCTAGTTGGAGGAGAGCAACACTGGAAGGAGCAAAGTCCCTCCACCGATTCACTTTCGACACCAGTTGCCTTTGGCCCTTTTGTGTCCTTTTGGTGTGATACAAGAATAGCCAACTTATCACTGCAGCCCTGGCATTGTACTGTATAAGCTGCCCGAGGCCCCAGCTTCCTTTGAATTCCTCCTCTCCTTTCATGGTTTCCCTTCAAGATGCTGTTATGAGATGGAGCCCCTGAATATGTCTATTCTGTCCATTCATCCTTTTCTTTTTTTTGCCTGTGTCCTTCAAATTACGAGCCTACAGGCTGAAGATCCCCTGTGTTTAATATTCATTTTAAAGATAAACTTCTTTCAGGAACAGTAATAGTATAACAGATTTGGAAGGGACCTTGGAGGTCTTCTAGTCCAACCCCCTACTTAAGCAAGAGACTTTATATCATTTCAGACGAATGGCTGTCCATAGCTTTTTAAAAACCTCCAGTGATGGAACAACCACAATTTTTAGAGGCAAGCTGATACACTGGTTAACTGTTCTCCCTGTCAAAACATTTCTCCTTTGTCCTAACTCCTAAGTAGTCAGTTAACTAACTAGCCTAAGTCCTGCTGATTTCATAGATATCTACACATAATTTTCTTGGAAGAAATAGGGAAATGGCTTCCCCTTCCCTCTGGATTCATTTTAGGGATTGCACATAAGTAAATAATAATACTTGGCCCTCAACTCCCTTATTATCCTGTTACTGGCCTTGGTTTCTTCTTATTGTTCTTATTGTTCCTACTAGTATTAGTAAGTGCAGGTAGTCTTTGACTTATGACCAGTCACTTAGTGACCATTCAAAGTTATGACAGACTGCTTTGGCAGTACTTATGACCTGTTCCAAAGTTCCGATGACCCAGCCCTTTATGATCACATGACCACACGTTGGGCGCTCAAGCAACCAGCCCACATTTATGCAGCGCGTGTGCAGCATCCCACAGTCACATGACTGCCTTTCGTGATGGCTTTCCTGAAAACAGATATTTACTTCTGCTCTCAGCTATTCTTAGCAAGTCTGGTAGGCAATAGAATGGATGAAATAAATGCAGACCAAACAGACCCTCTGGTAGTATCTTTACTCCGTGCTACAAATCCAGCAAGCCCAAGAAACAATGATCCATTCAAAGTCAGCGCTAAGGCATCTGTTTCCCTGGCGTTCCTATATACCTTAACCCCACCCCTTCAATTTCCCTTTCCCTTGCCGCCCCAATAACTACCATCTGGTAGTTAAAACCCGCTCCAGAAATCTGTGCTGCACGCCTAAGTGTCTGCAGCGCCCGTCAGCTGGGAATTAGAACCGGCCCAGCCAACCGGAGCCAACATGTATGTCCCACGTCTCTGGACACACACACACCCCTATGCCATCACGACGGCCACCTTCCCCGTGCTGTCGCGATCCGGCTGCACCGTCTCTACCGCTCCCAGGACGCCACGGACGCAAAGGGTAGGAAGGCAGCTGGCAGTTCATCTCTCTGGGCCCAGAGCTCAACAACCACACGTTGGGCGCTCAGCAACCAGCCCACATTTAGGCAGCACGTTTGTAGCATCCCACAGTCACACGACTGCCTTTCATGATGGCATTCCTGAAAGCAGACATTTACGTCTGCTTTTTGGCAACACCAGCCCATAATGAACCATTGGTTCACTTAATGACTGCGGCATTAACTTAACAATTTCAGTGGTTACCTTATGATTGTAGCGTCTGCTTAATGATTGCCCAACAAAGGTATAAAATCTGGTTAATCATGTGGGTGACCTGATATATGACCATCACAACTTACAACCATGATGGGGAGGATTCATTAAGGTCATTAAATGAAGACTACCTGTATTTCTTTTATACAGTTTGTTGTCTCTTCCCTTTGAAATACAGATTCTTAAAGCTGAATGCCATCTTAAGAGGCCAAGGATGATACAGGACATACAATACACAGAGAGAGGAGACGGGGGAGGAAGAGGGAGAGAGGGAGAGAGAGAGAGAGAAAGAGAGAATTAAACCCCTTGCCAAATTACTTAGAACTCTTATTATGGTGGCTATATTGCTTATATTTAATAAAAGTGTCTGTTCACTGAAAATTACTAAGGGAATATATTCACAGGGTGACATGCTAATAAAAAAGGCTTTACAGTGTTGACATTACAGTTGTCAATTCCTACTCCTGCTCTATAGTAATTTCCCAGTCACCAAATATGCTTTACCTATTGCATACCACGGGGATCTAAGTCACCTTGACGTATCTTTGTAACACATCCTCAACCATGTTCAAGTGTCCAAAATATTCTTCCAGGCTCCCTGATATAAAACATGTTGCTATTGCTACATTCTTTTTTTAAAAAAATGCAGTGGTTTGGTTAGGCAATCTGCTTCTCTCTCAGTAGTATGCATGTCCCTCTTTTCAAGTTCATGTATAAATTGTGCAGCTGCCTTTTATGGTGATATTCTTACTGGGAAAGGACTTTAATTCAGTGCTTCACCTAAGTCAGATGTCAGCAATCCATGGCTCTGGAGCCACATGCAGCTCTATGGGCCTCTGCTTTGGCTCTCTGTTAAGTGATCCCACCACTGGCTGGCCACACCCCTCACCTTCCCCTCCCAGTGACTCCTCACTTGGCCTGAGAAGGTAAAACACAAAAAATAGAAATGGGAAGGAGGGAGGGAGAGAGGGAGAGAGATCCATTCCCCACAGAAAACACCAGGAGCAACAAAACCTGGGTAGGCATGGCGGGAGTTGTCATGTGACCAGGTGGGAGTGACATTGAGTTGGCCACACCCACCTAGGTTTTGAGGCTCCTGGTGTTTTCTTTTCTGTGGGAAACGGGTCTAAATGACTCTTTGAGTACAGATACAGCTAATCAGAGTTGGGAGGAACCTTGTAGGTCATCTAGTCCAACCCCCACCCACCCAAGCAGGAGACCCTACACCATTTCTGACAAATGGCAGTCCAATCTCTTCTTGAAAGTCTCAAGTGATGGCGTTCCAAGGGCAAGCTGTTCCATTGGTTGATTATTCTCACTGTCAGAAAGTTTCTCCTTATTTCCAGGTTAAATCTCTCCTTGTTCAGTTTCCATCCATTATTCCTTGTCTGGCCTACAGGAGCTTTAGAAAATAGCTTGACCCTCTTCTCTCTGTGATAGCTCCTCAAATATTGGAAGACTGCTATCATGTCTCCCCTGGTCCTTCTCTTCACTAGACTAGCCAAGCCCAGTTCCTGCAACTGTTCATTGTATGTTTTAGCCTCCAGTCCCCTAATCATACTGGTTGCTCTTCTCTGCACTTTTTCTAGAGTCTCAACATCTTTTTTATAATGTGGTGACCAAAACTGGATGCAGTATTCTAGGTGTGGTTTTACTAAGGCTTTATAGAGTGGTATTAGTACTTCCCTTGATCTTGACTGTATCCCTCCATTAATACAACTTAGAATTGCATTAGCTTTTTTGGCGGCGGCTGCACACTGTTGGCTCATATTTAGCTGGTTGTCCACTAAGACTCCAAGATCCCTCTCACAGTTACTGCTATTGAGCCTGGTTTCACCCAGTCTATATGTGTACTTTTGGTTTTTCTTGCCTAAGTGTAGGACTTTACTTTTCTCTATATTGAATTTCATTTTATTAGATATGGCCCAGTGTTCTAGTCTGTCAAGATCCATCTGGATCTTGAGCCTATCTTCTTGGGTGTTAGCTATTCCTTCCAGCTTAGTATCATCTGCAAATTTAGTAAGTTCCCCTTCTATTCCCTCATCTATGTCGTTAATGAAGATATTGAAGAGTACTGGGCCTAAGAAGGAACCTTGTGGCACCCCACTGCTTACTTCCCTCCGTGTAGATTTAGACCCATTAAAGACTACTCGTTGAGTACAGTTTGCCAGGCAGTTGCAAGTCCATCTAGTGGTGGTGCTATCTATTCCACTTTTATCTAGCTTACTAAGAAGTAGGTTGTGGTCTACTTTGTCGAATGCCTTGCTGAAATCTAAATATATTATGTCCATAGTATTTTGCTGGTCTACTAATTTAGTCACTGTGTTGAAGAATGAAAAGATTGGTTTGGCATGATCTGTTTTTAACAAACCCGTGCTGACTGCTAGTTATTATTTTACTTGTTTCTAGATGTTGGCAGATCCATTTTTTTATTATCTTTTCCAGTATCTTCCCGGGTATTGATGTTAGGCTGATTGGTCTATAGTTTCCTGGGTCTGTGTTTAAGGTTGCAGACCCCTGACTTAGGTGCCAGCCAGCCAGGCAGAAAATCATGGGCACAAAGATCATAGCCCGTAAAGATTATTACCTTTGTAAGCAGTTATGCATTAATATTCACATAAAAGGATCAGCTTTGATTTAAACAAGAATCCTCACACAAAAATGCTTTTTCCTGCAGACAATCACCCTGCAGGAATCAGTATTTTATGGAGGAAAGGAGGCATCACTCACATCATGGCAACTGGTTCGCCATTACAGCCCTTTGTAGCATCTCACAGTCATGTGACCACATTTTTTTGACTTTTTAAAAATCAGTTTCCAGCGTTTAAAATGTAAAATGCATTCGCTTAACAACCATGACTAAAAATGTCATAAAATCAGGTCTAGTCACAGGGTGACCCAATTAATAACCACAACCATTTACAATCATCATTTCGGGCTCAGTTACACTCATAAATCGAGAACTACCTAGATTTTATAAAGGAGCTGAAGGCAGTAATCATAGCCTTCCTACTTTTTGCTCAATAATTACTGAGAGAATGACTGGCCCAAAATATCCAATAAGCTGCCATAAAAGGTAGAGTTAAACCTGGGTCTCCTTGGTGCAGTCCAATGAACAATTATCATGAGGGCAAGAGAGTTACTAAGGGTGAGACGGGGGTAGAGTGGGTTTTGCCGATCAAGATGGTCGCCAAAACAACGGATCGAGGCCCTGCGCCTTTTTCACATGCATCCCAGTGCAAATTAAAAAGATATAGATCAGTCTCTCTGGAACATCATGACCATCTACATCAGCTGGCCCAATCATGACCATCTACATCAGCTGGCCCCAACCTTTTGGGCACCAGGGACCAGTTCTGTGGGGAGAGGTTTTTCTGCGGGCCAGAAAGGGTGTGGTTTCATGTGCTTTCTGCACCCCACGGATGGGGCTTCGTGTCAGCTTTGGAAGCCATATTGAGATTCGAGGCTCCCACGCTGCTACAATTGAGCCTGAGAAAGTGGGAGGGAGGAATTCATTTGAGTATATCAAGTTAGACAAAATAAAATTATTTTGCTGGTTCAAGGTCACTGAGTGTGGCGCATAATGAAATGGGAATCTTACTTTAGGACGGATGGTGATTGGACCATGTGATGTGATGATGGCTAAGGGGGGATGGATTTGTAGTTTTGACTTTTGCAAGGAAGCCCGAAACTTTCAAATTCAGGATTCCACAGATGTGCCAGTTACTATCCAAATAAAGGAACCTTTGAGAGGTGTCTGTCTCAGAATTATTGGTTGGAATAGAGGGTTGCTGGAACGCTGACATTTCGCTTGTTTGCACAGCCTGGTTTCTGGCATGCTGCGGATTGGTGCTGGTCCAAGGATCAGGGCTTAGGGACCCCTGATCTAGATCAATGTTTCCCAACCTTAGCCATTTTAAGATTTTGGACTTCTATTCCCAGAGTACCCAGGCAGCATTGCTGGGAATTGAAGTCCACACATCTTAAAATGGCTAAGGTTGGGACCACCAATGTGGACTCTTTCCTTCCCACAATGATGCCCATATGTGAGGCTAAAAACCGTAATGATGACAGTTTATTTCAATACAGGTCGTCCTCGAATTACAAGTTCATTCAGTGACCGTTCAAAGTTACAATGGCACTGAAATAGTGACTTATGACCGTTTTTCACACTTACGACCGTTACGGCAACCCTATGATCATATGATCAAAATTCAAATGCTTGGCAACTGGTTCACATTTATGACAGTTGTGGAGTCCCAAGGTGATGTGATCAAGTTTTGAGACCTTCTGACAATCATAGTCAATGGGGAAGCCAGATTCATCTAAAAACCAGGCTACTGACTTAACAATTGCAATGATTCACTTCACAACTGTGGCAAGGAAAGTCATAAAATGGGGGCAAAACTAAGTTAACAAATGCCTCACTTACCAACATAAATGTTGGGGGCTCAATTGTGTTGGTAAATCAAGGATTACCTGTACTGTATTTTTAACCTCCCTTTCTTCATTCACAGCCTACAGGAGTATGGATAACTATCCCTTTGATAGGATTTTCTCTTTATAGATATTGACAGTCAATTCTGTTGCCAGCATTAGTGTACCTGTAGCGTTTTATACTCCATAAAACGAATAAAATGATAAGAGTGTAAATGAATTCCTCTGCTTTGAAAGTTCCTCGTAAAAGCCTAGCATCACATAACTAAAGGCGTGTTTGTCTTTCTTAAGTTCAACAGCCAGTTACCTGTGTGAGCAATGCCATTAAAGTGTCATTTTGTTTGTCAGTGAGGGCCATCAGGTAAATTATTCAACAAGTATGCATTAATAACTCACCAGATAAATGAAGCAATATTATTGGAAAGGCACTTAAAATTTCACACTAGAAATACTAAAAAAGTTGCACACATAGCTTTGCTGAAATATATTGCAAATAGACACTTCACATTTCTACAATACAGTAATAAGGCATTTAATGTAAAAGCTAAAACTGAAAATAACTGCTTTCTCTGCTAACATACATTTCCCCTTCCCCTTCTTTAAGAAGGAGCTTTTGCCGGAATGGCCACTTATTTTACTACTTTGGAAATCATTAACCAGATATTATTCTGCTCCTTCTCAAAAGGAGCCTTTCACATTATTTCCATACAATCAGGATAACAAAAGACACCACGGAGCTTAAAAAAGAATAAACACCCAAAGAGTCAGCACAATCAATATCTCAATATACAAATCTCATTAATGGCTTACTGACTTTCAGAGAGTCTGGCACTCCAAAGGCCATAATCCACAAACTCCTAGGAAACTCAAGGCAAGGCTGTGCTTAGAAAATGGAAGACACCAGGCCAAGAGCGCTGCATTAATCTAACTGACAATCAATACTTAGAAATCACGGCAACAGTACCCAAACCACGCATGGAGCACCTGCTCCAGTCTCCAAGCACAGTTCCTCAGATTATCACAGGGATGGGAGCATGTGTGCTTTGGGTGAAAAGCTTTTTTTTTTCCTCATAAAAAGAAATGCATAGAGTTTCATCAAAAGCACTGGGCTATGGCTCTAAGAAAACTGATTTCAGTCCTGAACTTACAAAGTCTTGGCTTCTATCTGAAGACTTTTTTCACAAAGATTTCCGCCTGCAGGGTTTTTTTCATTTCAGGAACTGAAGCCCCTCTGACCTTATCTAATAGCTGGCTGAGCATTTACTGTTGAATCCCAGCTGCTCAATGAACCAGAAAATAAATGGATTAAAAGGGGGATACCACCTTGACTTTACGCCCGCCCTGCAAGGAAAAAACCTGAACAAATAAGGAGATAAGGAATTGCTTGTGGTCCTGCGGCCAGAGGGCAAATGGAAAGGGCAAGAAGTCTCAATGTGTTCCATTGCTTGGTAACCAATTTTCAGTTTTTATTACCAATGATAAATAAGGTTTGGTTTAACTTGTCCCAAACTAAGTTCCTCCACAAGCATTTGATGGCAACTCCCAGAGTTCCCAATTATGTGGGGTTCAAGGGCCAGGGTTTGGAAGATAATAAACTGGGAAGTACCATTTTTAAGAGAGCCAGTTTGGTGTAATGCAGCAGTCCTCAATCTTTTTGGCACCAGGGATCCATTTTGTGGAGGACAATTTTTCCATGGATTCGGGGGAGGCAGAGGGGAGGATGGTTTCGGTCACTAGCCGCCATTCACCTCCAGCTATGCAACCTGATTCCTAACAGGCCACTGACTGGTACTGGTCCATAGCTCAGGGATTGGAGGGCCCCTGGTGTGCTGGTTGAGACCTTAGGCTAGAAATTGGGAGGCCCTGAGTTCTAGTCCAGACTTAGGCACAAAGCCAGTTCAGTGACCTTGAGCCACTCACCCTCTCAGCTACTAGAAAGGAGGAAAGGGAAAATTATTTCTGAAATCTTTCCAAGGAAGCTGAAGCAGCTTGCCTAGGCCATTGCATAAGTAAAAATAAACCATCTCAAAGCTAGGCACATACATAAACGCCAGTGGTAGGATTCAATTTTTTTTACTACCGGTTCTGTGGGTGTGGCTTGGTGGGCGTGGCAGGGGACAAGATACTGTAAAATCTCCAGGAGGTGGTATTTGCCGGTACTCCGAACTACTCAAAATTTCCACTACCGGTTCTCAGAACTGGTCCGAACCTGCTGAATACCACCTCTGATACACGCACACACAAACACATGGTTGCTTTAGAATAGCTGATTTCAAATTCAGGTATTTCATCTAATTCATCTAATCAATTTTAAACAGAATTGCTTTCCATCCTGCCAAACCTCTAGAATTCTGCAAATGATTTCTTTCCCACTGAAATTCACAGGCTTGAAAGCACAGCACTGTATATAGCAACCACCACAGCCGGAAGAAAACATCAGAAATTGCAAAAAAAAAAAAAGTATGGAGGCAATCAGAAACTTATGCAATACACAGTATATGGAAAACGTGCAGCAAACAAACACAGAAGATTCCCATTCTGCATGACTTTGCAGCTTTAAGCAACACAATTAGCTTAGGCAAGTGGTGGTGCCTAGCCTGCACTCCTTTACAGGACGAATACAGGGAGTGCTACATTAAAAATAATACGAAGTATTCTATATTGGTTGGGCCCAAAGGCAGAAATGGCCCACTAGACCACAATACAGAATATTTTCCCATAAAAATAGAGAACGATTGGGGACTTTCTTACCATGGTTGAGATCTGAAGTTAGTAAGTTTCTTCTGTAGTATTCCTCAGTTTGGAATTGCAGTTTTTGTTGTTCCAATTACAGAGCAATTACACACATGCTTATTATGCAGAAGTCTCACTGTTTATGATCTCGCCAATATGAAATCAGTGTATATAGCAATCAATACTTTTCCAGGATCTGCCCCAATAACGTTGGCTGGAAATCAAGGGATTGTCCATTAGAGAAATCCAGCCGGTTAACAGGAAGGGTAATAGTATACTGGACTGGAGGCCTAGGGTCTAGATTAGGGACGGGTAAAACTATGGCCTTTCTACCGACTATGGCTGCGGACAATTGGCTGAGGAATTCTGGGAGTTGAAGTCCACATATCATAAAGGGGTCAGAATTGCCCACCCCTGATCCAGATTAAAAAAAACTGCAAAAGAGTTCTTGCGACAGAAAGGTTCAAGAACAGGATTTGCTGCAACACAAACTAAAGCTGTCCCAGTGAGGGCGGGGGGGAGGTTTGCAACCATCTGCCAGGGCAAGTAGAAACACAAATCTGCATACAGTATGCAGAAGCAGACAATGCAATTTGATAGCAAGGGTGAAGGGGGGAAAAAAAACAAAAACAGAGCAGGCAGTCATTGTCCTCAGAAACAGGAGCATTTGGGGCTGTCCGTTTTGAAAGTTAAGGAGCAGCGGTGTATGAAGGAATAAGGCAGACTAAGTACGGCATCAGGGCCAAAGGGGGCAGCACGAAGTTGAGAATATGGCTTGTACAGTATGTCCAAAGGAGGCGGGCACCAAGATTTGTCAATGCTTAGGGTACCAGTGTGAACCTTAATCCGCCACTGGTAAGGCGTAAACTCAACGAGGTGGTTACCGGGGGAGCAAAAGGAGTTCAAAACGTGAGTTGAACTTGCAGCGTAATATTCATTCCAGAGTCTGATTTAGGGTCCCTGTTTGCATCTCCGAGGAGAATTGCGTACCGTATTAAGAGCCGCAGGCTAAGATTTGGGTTCTTACAAAACGGAGCCCCACTTAAGTCAAAGTTTTTTGGGACTTTTTTCCAGGCATTGTTCCTTTCCTTTTTTTTAATTTTCTTTTTTTTGGCTACTAGCTATTTATCCTAGTAGAGCACGTGGCCTCGGGACTCTCCACGAGATGCCTTAAGACGCACAGTTGCATGACAGAAGAGAGCAGCCTCCATCCAGTCCCCGCGCAAGAGAGCAAAACTAAGCCGGGGGGGGGGGGGGAATTGCAGATTCCTATCTAAGGCACAGCTGCCGGCCACCAAACAGGTAGCTCGGCGCATGCTCGGGGTACTGGGTTGTGGGGTTTGATCCGTCAATCACACACCCCCTTCCCCCCCGCCGCCTGCGAAGCCCAGACTTGGGCGGAGCCGCCGGCAGTTTTGCGGGCCGGCTCTAAAGAGGTGGAGAGGCGGGGGAAGGGGGCTTTATAAGGGACGCGGGTAGCTCCGGGACGAGAACTTTTTGGCTGTGGGTGACGCCGAGGTTGTTGGCGAGGTGCAGAAAGCGGAGCCTGCTGCCGAGGAGCGCTCGAGGAATGGATACGAACGCGGATGTAAGGGAGGCGCCAGATGTTTGCCTGGGGATGGATGGATGGATGGATGGAGCGAGCGCCTGGTTAGAGGTTCCTAAAGATCGAGACGCGATCTCTGGCAAAGCTCTTTGGGGAGAGCGGGACATGGACACGCGCAACCGTGGAGCTTTTTTAAAAAAAAATCTTTAGATTACAAGCTGTGTAGCGGCTCTCTTGTTTCCGATCAGCTGAGAGTTCCCGGCTGGCTGTTTAGTAGATCTATCTAATCAGGGATCCCCGGAAAAATAATAATAATAATCCGCTTTTGCTCCAAGCGGAGTGAATCTTTGCAGCTGTGCCGACTCGCAGAGGTGCCGTTTTAAAAAGCGGACCGGGCGGGCCGTGGATCTCTGAATTGCACCTTGTAGTAAGCGCTCTCCTTAGAGGTCGTGCAAGCGGACGCCCTCTCCCCTTGCTTTGGAGTGCAGCGGGGAGGGGAGGGGGGGTGTTAGTGGTTTCTTGCCCCGAACCCCCCCACCCAACGTTGCACTTTCTCAACTTGTGGAAGAAGAGCGGCTTGCAGGCTCGTCGCGGAGAAGAGCGCCTTTGAAAAGCAGCGCGCCCGGCTGCGTAAAAGTGCGTGGGGTTTGGGCGGGAGGAGACGTGCGAGGGACGGTTTCTGGATTTCAGATGGAGAACAATGTTCTGGCGTTAATGGTATTAGGCTTGGATTTTGCTTTCGTTTATTTATTTATTTTCTTCTCCCCCCCCGCATCCCTGGGATTTTTATTTTTTTTTAAATGTCGCCGGGTTTGGAACACGTGAGAGAAACTGCACCGAATCTTTTGGGCTGCCTTAAGAAAGCGCGATTGACTAATATCAAAAGAAAACCTTGAATGTGAGGGGAAAAAAGTTTTTAAGACGTTAGGTCGTGCCGTTTGTGGACGTTTCTGAGCAGTCCTTGACTCATGCGGTGACTTGCTTTTGTCATTAATAGAGCTGAGAACGTGTTTAAAAAAAACAGAGGCTTTATGTGCAAGGAAAACTAGGTTGGATTTTTATTTTTATTATTTGTTTGCTCCCTAGAGTCTAGAGTGAAAGAGAAAAAAGAAAGTTTGGTCTGTTCCCAAAGTTTAAACAGACAAACAAACAAAAAAGCTTGGGTCTATCAGCAAAGTATAAACCTATATAAGCAGCAAAGTATGCAGGACATCTAACCCACCGAAATGTTTAAGTAGCATGGGTATTGGCATATTGTTTCACCAGCTTGAGAGGAGCATGAGAATCAAACAGCAAGGCTCTTTCCAGAAAGTGGAGATAAGCCCTGGGTTCAAGGGGGACGGGACTTTTTGAGGACGCTTAGAAACCGCTGCAGAGGGTTTTTCGTGCCGTTTTAATTTCTCCTTGAATGCGTGGGAATGCGGAGGCTGGTCCCGTTTCAAGCTCAGAAAAGTATCGCTTTTGTACCCTGGATGGGAGAATCCTCCATGGAGCCAGAAGGCGTCCTTTCAAAGCCTCCCAGCCTGAATAGACAGTCTCTGTTTTGAAAGTGTTGTCGTCGAGCCCTTTTGTAGAAGCGCCTCACAGCAAAGAAAGGACAGTGTCTCTGCAAAGGCAAGAGAGAGGAGGAGGAGGAGAGAGGACTGAAGGAGGTGGTGGCCAGGTGACCACTCCCTTAATTGCCTTTCAAACGGCTGGTGGTTTCCTGAGGTTGCACTTCTCTTTTTTTCCCCCCCATCTGTTGCCTTGCTAAATTGAAACTTCTCCCTCCTTTTATGTTCTTGCCCTGCAAAAGGATCTGGGATCTGAGAAAGAGCGGGAGAATTTGAATGGGCAAAGTTGGGCTTTTTACAAAACTTTTGCCACACCCTGTTTTTGTTGGTTTGTCATTTTTAAATTTACGGAATCTGCTGATGGACCACTCTTAAAAGCTGCTCAGAATCACCTGGAACTATAAAATGGGCGGCATATAAATTTAATAAATAAAATCTCACAGTTGTTTTGGTTGGGCATATCATTCAGGCTGACAAAGAGTTCCAATGAACTCTAAGCCTTGCTTACTTCACCGCCACTTTTTAATGCTGGCACACTTGGATTTATTTATTTATTATGAATCAACCTCTTGCCTATGAGTCAAGAAGTCTGGGCACATTTGCCTCCAAGGAGCGGGTGGGAATATGGAAGAAGTGATTCGTTATTGTTCAGGCCCCCAGGTCTAAGAAAATATTTTCACTATCAGGCTCTTGATGTCTGATTCAACTGAAAATAATTCTAATAAGATCTTGTCAGGGTCTTCTTTAACAGGATTGTTGAAATGAAAGGATTAGATTTACAAGAATGTTAACATCTGCTTTATACTTTAGTACCAATTTATCCCCGGGATACAAGTAGCCTTGTTTAGCAGCTGCCACATTTCATGACCACTTGCAGATGTGACAGGGATTTTTTAAAAGTGCTTTATGATCAATCCTGTCATTTTACGAGCTTTGCAAGTCCATAAAGCAAAGGAAAGCTGAAGTAAGATCATAATAAGCATAGTGGGAAGCTAACTTAGCAACTACTTCGCTTAACAGAATTGCTGGTCTCAATTAAGGTCACTAAAGGAGGACTAGCTGTATTGGGGTAGAGACTACTTCAATTTCTTTCTAATGGGTTTCTTTTGAACTAATGAGAAGATAATTCTTTTCTCTGGTAATACAGCAGCTTGCAGGTTGGCTGTTTACAAAACTGCCTCCTGAATCCTTACTAGTTTGCAACCATTGTAGTCATGATCTTCCACTGTTTATTTTGATTCTTCTTCAGAAGATTACAATAAATATCCCATCTATCATCTCTTCTTAGTTGAAGCATGTTTTGGTCTGGGCATGAATCACCCAATACTACTTCATCTCTATGTAGGATTGTCCATGCACAAAGCATTTCGTTTGTCTGTTTGTTTATTATTTTTTATTAGATTTTTATCCCACCTATACAGGTCGTCCTCAACTTACAACACTTCATTTAGTGACTGTTTGAAGTTACAAGGGCACTGAAAAAAGTGACCATTTTTCACACACAACTGTTGCCGCATCCCCATGATCAAAATTCAGACACTTGGCAACTGACTCATATTTATGACTGTTGCAGTCATTCTGGGGACAAGTCATCCCTTTTTGGTAACCTGACAAGCAGAGTCAGTGGGGGAAGCCAGATTCACTTAACAATTGTGTTACCAACATAACAACTGCAGTGATTCACTTTAACAACTCTGGCAAGAAAGGTCATAAAATGGGGGGGAAACTCACTTAACAAATGTCTCGCTTTAGCAACAGAAATTTTGGACTCAGTTGTGGTCGTAAGTTAAAGACTACCTGTATTACTTTATGAATAACTCAAGGTGGCAAACATACCTAATATCCCCTCCTCCTATTTTCCCCACAACAACAACCTGCATGTTTTACAGAATGATTTTCAAAGCTGAAACCACATCTAGAAGCATCCATTGTATAGGGTTTTTTTTATATATAAATTCTTCCGAAGATCCGTTTTCTCATCCTCGAGTTTGAATAATAAAATGCGGTGCATCTAGGGCTAGGCATTCAGATAATTCCTTGAAGCAATCATGGGAAAGCAGTGATTGACCTGGTGCATAGATGTATCTGTTGTTGCCTTTCACTTTCATTGAACGTGGTTTGTGTGTGTTTTCTTACGTTTGAAAAGTCCTTCAGAGAGTTGAGATGTGCCTGCTGGAATGAATGTGTTGAAAATGTGACATTTCATCTCTTTGCTTCTGCATCTGGTAATTGCCAGCCATTATAACAGCAGCCTAAATTGTTGCATTAGAAAAGGGGTCTTCACACTTGGCAAATTTAAGACTTGTGGACCTCAGCTTCCAGAATTCCTCAGCCAGTGTGGCTATGCTGGTTGGGGAATTCTGGGAGCTGAAGCCCACATGTCTTAAAAGTTGCCAAGTTTGGAAATCCCTGCATCAGAGACAAATACTTTAAAGTTGACTACTGAAGCATGATTCAGGCTGATTTTTTGCTTGCTGCTGAATGGGTCTTTTAGGGTTTGCCTGCCTTTGTTTTGCACCTAATTTTTTTTCCCCCTTTTTGTCATTTACAGATGTTTTCTTCTGGATATATTACACTTATGTTCGATAATAATACTGATGAGCTCGGCTCTGGAGAAGAAGATAACTTCACGGGGCTATGCTTTGAAGAGGAAAACGAAGATTTCAACCGCATCTTCTTACCCACCATCTTCTCCATCATTTTTTTGACAGGAATTGTTGGCAACGGCTTGGTGATTGTTGTCATGGGTTTCCAGAAGAAGCTGAAGAGCATAACTGACAAGTATAGGGTCCATCTCTCTGTAGCCGATCTCCTCTTTGTCATCAGCTTGCCCTTCTGGTCTGTGGATGCTGTGATAAGCTGGTACTTTGGGGAAGTCTTGTGTAAAATTGTTCACATCATTTACACTGTCAATTTGTACAGCAGTGTCCTGATCCTGGCCTTCATCAGCTTAGATCGGTACTTGGCGATTGTACATGCTACCAACAGTCAGAGAGCTCGGAAATTGTTGGCTAAAAGGATTGTCTACTTTGGTGTTTGGCTGCCAGCTTTGGTGCTGACTATACCCGACATAATGTTTGCTCGTGTTACTGAGATTGGTGGAAAATACATGTGCCAGCGATTTTACACTAACCTGAGCTGGCAGATCCCTTTCCAATTCCAGCAAATTTTGGTAGGCCTCGTCTTGCCTGGCCTTATCATACTGACTTGTTACTGCATTATAATTTCCAAGCTGTCAAAATCAAAGGGTCACCAGAAACGTAAAGCTTTGAAGACAACTGTCATCTTGATTGTGGCCTTCTTTGCTTGCTGGCTGCCATACTATATTGTTCTCACCGTAGACACTTTCATCCTCCTCCGGTACATCAAGAGAGGCTGCAGCTTTGAACTACTGGTGCGTAAGTGGATCACCATTACCGAAAGCCTGGCGTTCTTCCACTGTTGTCTGAATCCCATCCTATATGCTTTTCTGGGTGCCAAATTCAAGACATCGGCTCAAAATGCACTGACCTCCGTCAGCAGGGGATCAAGCCTTAAGATCCTGTCCAAAGGCAAGCGTGCGGGACATTCTTCTGTTTCAACAGAATCTGAGTCTTCCAGCTTCCATTCCAGCTAACATAATTTCCTGTTTTCTTTAATGCCTGTAATGAGGTGGGACTTAACAAACATACAGGCTCGTTTGTACATACTGTGTAGTCACAAGATTTTGGAGGGGGGAAATAACCCTCCAAGATAATATACAAGTTTATTCCCAATTGGAATATTTTGTTTGCTATTAGTTTTCTGTGGAAATTCATGGACTTATTTATAAAAAAAAATATTAAAACCTTTTACATGTTGATGAGAGTGTCTGTCTGGGCAGGGCCTAAAACCTTTGGTGGCAAAGTTATATTGCTTGTGTGCCTAGTTGTTCAGATAATGACTTTAAACACTTATAGGTAATAGCGTTGTCGATGTGCACAAGCTGTTTGTACATAAAAGAATACTTCCAAGATATTGACTGTATAATCATCATGGATATTTAGGATTTCTTTGCCCAGTTTGTGGGAAATGTTTTGTTTTATACTACGTCAGTGGTAGGCAGTGGATCATGTAATCGTCACCTTTCAAGAGGAAATGTCAAAATACATGGATTTGAATGCGGCTGGATTGCATCCCAGTGGCACTTAACAACCAAAGTACCTTCAGGCAGGTGCCTTTTGGTAATAAAGTAATTTTGCTGATCGCTGCCATTATAAAATTGTCAATAAAAATGTGAAGAAAATTCTGAATGTTACCAGTGTGAGTTTTATGCCCTTGTCGTTTGCCTACTTTTGATTCTATTTTTCTCTGTTTTTAAATTTATAGAGAAGAATGGATAGGTTATTATACAATCCAGATAGAGGATTCTTTGATCTGTAGTCCACACCATGTTTCCATATACCAAACCAAGATTTTGGTAAACCTTGTGCAAAAAGCTGTATTTTCCTTCACATAGATGGGATTTATCTGCACAACTACTTCCCCAATGAATGTCCAGCCCTAGAAAGAATCCAACATAACAACCATCCATGCTCTTATCTTGAGTAAGAGGGCAGAGCTAAAACAATGTGGTTTGCCTTGTCAGAATATATTTCAAGCCTTTTGATAAAATAGATGGCTCAGTACAATGACATGTTTCTGTCTTTGAAGTGGATTACGACCCTTGCTCTTTTTGAAGTTCACCTTTTTTTACATGTGCACCTTGACCAATGGAAGAGCTTTTGTTACAAACAAAACGTGTATGCATGCATATATGTCTTACGTAGGTTCTCCCTAGAGTGATGGGGAACCTTGCACGCACTTGAAATAGGAAGGACCAGCACCATCACATCCTTTGCCTTATTCTTGGCTGTACTTTGTTTCCCCCCACCCACCCACTCACAAACGCACATAACCTTGTCCCCTTAATTTAAATTTATTCAGGTAGTCCTTCTGCATCAGGGCCTGAAATGTTTCTGCAGCCAGGAAGGATATCACTTAGGTAATTAATGCATTGCACATCATTAGAACTGGAACCTAACATCTTGAACCTAACAACTGGAACCCTTGATAGTAGTCTGCCTTTTATTCCACTTCTGAAAGAAAGGAATATCTGTAATAAGCTTTAATTTAAAGGGAGAATGCCCTCTAAGCTTACTCTCTGATCATCTTGGGGTTATGACACTTCAAATGTCCTTGGGCAAATATTTTTATAAGAAGGGTCTTCAACAATCAAGTGCAACTAGAATAAAAAAAAAACAGCATGATCCATTGGAAAAAAAATAACACTTTGTTGTAGAAAAAATGATAAGCTGTGTTGTGCCTTGTGTTCTTCAAGGAAGCTGAATGAAGCCTATGGCAAAAGCAAGTGCTTCATGGATATATTTATGGGATTCATTATCACAATAAAGGTTTGAATAAATCTGAGATGGGTAAGATCTCTGCAGAGATGGTAGTTCTGTGATAGGAGTGGCTATGGCCAAAATAAAGTATCCAACAATGCTCCATGAAACCATTGTAAGAACTTTTGCTGGACAATGAAGCAAAATGCTGAAATAGAAATGCTTAATCCATTCCAACAGGGTTTGTTTTGTGCCTTCAAGTTAGTGGTTGACTCCTGGGGATTGTCTAAACTAGTCTCTGCAGTTTTCTTGGCAAAGTTTTTCAGAAGTGGCTTGGCGTTGCTTCCTTCTTCGGGCTGAGAGCATGACTGGCCCAAGGTTACTCAGCCAAATTGCTTTACCGTCTGACAGGTTTTAGTAGTCTGATATCTTAACCACTAAACCAAACTGGCTCTTTGCTAGGACTTTTACATCCCAGGGTAAGTGAGGGTTAGGTCAAGTTACACTTAGTAAATGATGGCAAAAGGAACTGAAATATAATTGCAGTTTGTTGTAGGGGTTAAGGCATCAGGCTAAAAACTGGGAGACTGAGTTCTAATCCCACCTTAGGTACAAAGCCAGCTGGTGACCCTTGGACCAGTTGTTTTTAGCCCTAGGAAAGAAGCAGTGATAAACCACTTCTGAAAATTCTTGCCAAGAAACTGCAGGGGCTCCTCCAGGTAGTCTGAGAAACAAATATAATCAAATGGAAGAAAAAAAAATCTAGCGAATTATCTAGCAGTAATTAAACATCTGGTCATCACCTAGCTTATCCGGAAACTAAAATTAATAGAGGACTGCTATAAATTCTAGTCTCCCTGTATTCTGCATTCAGTGAAACTTACCCTATTCATCTGACTGGATATAGGATTCTCGGCTCTACTCTGGTGATACTATAGGACTAATTTCTTCAGCCTAACCTGTCTCACAGGTGATAGCCTGCAAATATCTTTCTGAACTTCCTTGAAAAAAAGAATAGGATAGAAATGTAATAAAGTAATCACTGACTTCGGGTATTCATGAACCATCTTTAAAAGCAAATTTGTTTCAGAATAATGCTCTCATTTTTGTCTAATAGAACTATTCTTTTTTCATGAGGAAAATCATTTTCCTCCTGATAACACAATTTCAGCATCTGAAAAGGCTTTGCTTTCACAGCCACTCTTGCATCTTAGAACTAATTCAAATCAGCGGATAGCATCTTGGAAGAAAAAAAAAATCTAAACTTTATACCAGCACTGAGATGTTTTATTGTTACCCATGTTTCATCCATTTTACGGTAAGATCAGCTTGCGGTTCTGTTTGCATTAATTCCAATAAGAGCAGTTCAAATTAAATCATAGACCCATTTCTAAAATTAGATTGTAACATATTGAAAAAGTTTGGCAAACTACTAATGGATCCTTCCATTAGATCACAGTAACAAACGTTAAGAGGCTGCCAATTGTCACATTCATCCGTGAAAGCTGCTTACGATAATCAGCTGGGGAAGCCCTTTTTAAACTGGTGTGGAAACAGCCGCTGAGGCAGAGAAATAAGACATGGCCAGAGTGCTCCAAAAACAATCATTCTCTCTTGCAAGAGATGTTACTCATTGACTCACAGACCCTCAAAGGTTAGTTGTATGAGGTAAAGATAATATTGGTTACCCTCCTTCTGTTTCACATACCAAAGCCTTAGTGTTGTGGTTAGCCAGCAGCAAGTGCAGACAGCTGAGGAGAGCAAGGACTCAGATGAGGGGCCAGGACCATTAGGGAGTGGACTGCTACCTTCAGAGATTGGGGGGGTCGCAGCAGCGATGAGGAGGTTCCTGAGGAGCCTGTGTCAAGTGCGTGTGCACGCAGGGCTTCTTGCAGGAAAGAGCAGCTGCAGCAGCACGGGTGACTCCGGAGTAAGGCTGCAAGGTAATGGCCCCTCCTTCAAGAAGATAAAAGCCAGCGAATGTCCTTTGTAGGAAGCAAAGACGTTTTGAAACTCGAGCCTCGTGGACATTGCAGTACCTTAAGTTGGTATTTGAAAGCTCTTGTGTTGTAAAATATCTCTAGGTAACCTTACCTGTTATTCTTGGCAGCCTTGCACAGTTTTGGAGAGACTTGTGCTTATCAAAATTAATTAGTTTGCAGCAGCCTTTTAAACGGGGATTCGTAAGAATCATTAAAATGATTAAAAACCATTCCCTTTGGTTCATGTTTGTTTTATTGGAAAGGGGTTTGGGTCAGAACGCTTAGAGGATGGTGGCTGAATGTTACAGTCCTTGCTTAAGGATTGTAGCTAATCAACCATTTGAAGCTTCAATTAACACATTTCCCCCACACACACACACACGCACAAAAATGAACTCATGATCTAGTACCAGAGTTCC
Source organism: Pseudonaja textilis (assembly GCF_049901715.1). Classification (NCBI taxonomy): domain Eukaryota; kingdom Metazoa; phylum Chordata; class Lepidosauria; order Squamata; family Elapidae; genus Pseudonaja; species Pseudonaja textilis. The sequence continues at coordinate 206,837,742 of NC_141990.1, forward strand.
AATGTCAACGCACACATCCCATGATCACATGACTTGCATTTTGGGTGCTTGGAAACTGGCTCACCATTACAGTGGGTTGCCCTGTTCCATGGTCACGTGACACGGTTTATGATGTTTTTTTCTGGAAACCAGCCTTTTTGGCACAGAAACACCCATAGGAACACACTGACTCGTTTAACCACAGCATTCACGTAACAATGGCTACATTCACTTAATGACCGCCACAAAAAAGTTGTAAAATCAGCTTGATCATATACCTCAACTTATGACCATCATGATGTACAACAGGAATTCCAGGCTCCATTATGGGTTGCATGTCAAGGACTGTAGTTCAACATTGCAACAGATCGGGATTCTCTACAGCAGGAGTGTCAAACTCAAGGCCCACAGGCTGGATCTGGCCCATGGGATGCTTAGATCTGGGCCAGGGGGCTGCCCCGGAAAGAGCAAAGGATCGGTCTGTGACGCCTCTGCCAGCAAAAAATGGGGCGGGGGGGGCGCACAATCTCCCACAGGCTCTGTTTTTGCTGGCAGAGAGCTAGCAAAACAAACTAAAAACAAAACAAAGGGAGAAATGTTTTGTTCCCCTTTTGCATTTGAGCATTCAAGAAGGGACAGGAAAGGAGAATGGGAAAGAGGAAACGCAAAGGAGAAGAAGGAAAGTTGGGAAGAAAGCAAGGAAGGAAAGAGGGGAAGGAAGAAGAATGGAGAATGAAGAGAGAAGGAAAAAGGAGAAGGAAGGAAGGAAGGAAGGAAGGAAGGAAGGAAGGAAGGAAGGAAGGAAGGAAGGAAGGAAGGAAGGAAGGAAATTATAAAGAGGGGGAAGGAGGGTCTGAGGGAAGTCCTACCTTAGCACTTGGTCACCACAGGTGCCGCCCCTCCCAACACAAGTTACATCGAGCTGGCCATGGCCCACCCAGGTCAAACACAACCCTGATGCAGTCCTCAATGAAAAGAAGTTTGACACACTCTACAGCATTAGAAAGACTACTGAATAGCTCAAGAGAATTCAAGGCATATATAGCATCTGTTCTCCCAAATCTGTGCTTTGCCCTCCAGAATCAGTAGCCCCTTCATTCTGCTGAAGAGCAGAGTCTAAAATGGCATAGAGTTTAAGCCGGCAGATTAGATGAGAATGACTGAACAACAGTAACCAACCTGTTGAGAAATGTGGCTTTTGTCCTTTCCTAAAGTAAGAGATGAACTATCTCGCCATCACTAAATGCAGCATGCTAGCAAGTCAAGGAGACTCCAGTAAAACCCTGGAAATGAGAGAGCAATGGGCTCAATGTGTCTGCTAAGATCATTCTCTGGCACCTGACTATTCATGCTGCAAAGGATAAGACACCTTGAATATTCATGAAATTTCGAGAAAGCACTACGGTATATAGAGGGAACTTGGCTGAGAAAAACTAAATTATAATTTCCAGAACTCTTGAAAGACTCATTCCGTGCAATAGATATTTCTATTTCAAAGGGAATTTATGACTCAGTTGAAATGAAATCTCTTAAATTAATGCAAATGGAATTTGATATTTTTTTAAAAAAAAATTCCATTGATCACCTAGATGTTAAGAACAAGCACTTCAAAAGTTGTGATTTGTATTCCTAAATTCATCTCTGTCCAAGATGTTAATACAAATGGTTGAAACAAGAGAGATGGCTTGTGATTGCATTACAACATAATCCATTTTCTCCTTCAAATTGGTTAGAGAATATTACCTCATCTGAAAACAATGTTGAGTTTTTTGAGATAATGGCACAATTCATCTATAGGTTCCAGAAAAAATGTTTGTGTAAGTAGATGTCAAATATATAATAAGCACTATTACCTCCTATAGGAAAAGGTCCTCAAAAGATTAAAAAGTATGTTGTTAACCAAGTATGCTTTTATTCCAACTTTTTTTAAGAACCTGAGGCTGCCTTTTATATTTATTTGCACAATTTTGTGCGGTAGATTACTTCAAGTTCTTGCATGTCTCCCAAGCCATATGCCACATTGCTGACATATAAGTAGTCCTTGACATATGATTGTTATTGAGTCTGGAAATTACAGTCATAAGTCATGACAGTCGTAAGATGGATGATCACGTGACTGGACCAGATTTTACCACCCTTCTTGCTGCAGTTGTCGAGCAAATGCTGTGCTCATTAAATGAACACTGCGATTGATAAGCAAATACGGCGGTCATGAAGCGAATCTATTGTTCTTTATCGCATTTTTTGTCCCAGAAGATGCTGGAAGTTAGCAGGGATTTTTCAGATTGTAACCTGCAGTCACATGACGGCAGGCTGCTGCAAACAGTCATAAATGCAAGGTGGTTTGCAAGCATCCAAAATGTCATGAAACCGCAAGGGGGAGAGCGGAATTCATAAGATAGGAACAGGGTCATAAGTTGCTTTTGGGAGGGGTATATCAAAATCTTAAATGGTTGCTAAGTAACCAGTCATAAGCAGAAGGCTTCCTCGTACCACAAGGGTGCGGAACTATGGCCCTTTTATGACTTGTGGATTTCAACTCCCAGAAATCCTGAACCAACCATGCTGGCTCAGAAATTCTGGGAGTTGAAGTCGACAAATCATAAAAAGACCTATAACTCCTCACCCCTGTTGTATAGGGTATCTGTTTTACTGCAAAATATTGCTGTACCTCTGATACTGCGGAGACAATATTTTCAAGACAAATGCCATACGGCAATATTCTTCTCAAAAGGCAGTTTTGAGATAGAGATAGTTCTCAACTTACAACCACAATTGAGCCCGAAATTTCTCTGGTTCAGCAAGACTTGACAACTCTGCCCCATTTTTCACCTTTCTTGCCACCATTGTTAAGTGAATTGCTGCAGTTGTTAGGTTGGTAATATGGTTGTAAAGTGAATCTGGCTTCCCCATTGAGTTTGCTTGTCAGAAGGTTGCAAAAGGGGGTCACCTGACCCCAGGACACTGCAACCGTCATAAATATGAGGCAGTTGCCAAGAGTTGAATTGTAATCACGTGACAGTGGGGATGCTTCAGCGTAAGTGTGAAAGGCAGTCATAGATCACAAATTTCAGTGTCATTGTAACTTCAAATGGATGGTTGTAAGTTGAGGTCTATCTGTACAGAGGTGGTATTGAGCAGGTTCTGACCAGTTTTGGAGAACCAGTAGTGGAAATATTGAGTAGTTCGGAGAACTGGCAAATACCACCTCTGACTGGCCCTGCCCCCATCTATCCTCTGCCTCCCAAGTCCCACCTGATCGGCTAGGTCTTCATTTGTTGCTCTGCATAGGAGAACAGAGCTGGGAAGCAGGTTAGTGGAGTGGGGAGGGAATGGGGATTTTGCAGTAACTTCCCCCTGCCATGTCCACCAAGCCACGCCCACAGAACCAGTAGTAAAAAAAATTAAATCCCACCACTGTATCTGTATGTCTCATTCATTGGAAGCCTTTTTTTAAAAAATGACGATAGTAGTTTAAAATGATGATGGTTATAATAACGTTAGTGAAAGAAGTGAGGTGAATATATTTGAATTTCTCCAATCCACTGTATTGTTAACAAACCAACCAGCATGAATACCTTCAGAGCTGCCATTCTCTCAGCACCAGCGGTCTTTGTAAAAACTGAGTACTTGGCATGGAAACTGAAGTACAAATAATAGAAAATTATGGAGAGATCAGCCAGTCCTAATTCAAGCAGCATCACCCACGTATCGCACTTTTCCCTACGTAATTAAGTCTTTCTTTTTTTATTTATTACATTTTTATGCCAACCATCTCCCCTACAAGATGACTCGAGTTTACAAGTTATAAAGCAAATAAAAAATAGTTAAAAGGTTAAAATATTAAGAACTATACTAAAAGAACTATACCAAGAGAGCTAACATCCAGACAAGACAGGGATGAGGTCTTCTTACCCCATCAGTCACCTCCTGTGTGGGTGCCCTCCTCAAGACCCCAGATCCTTCTTTTCTTAAAACAATAATCTTTTTCTTGTTTTTTACAAACACCATTGTGTGAATAGTGTGGCACCAGAGTGTCTTACATTTTATAACAAATATGATAATATTCTTCATGTTTAATATAGCTGACAGTCTTAATATTGACACATATATTTTGTTAAACTGTAATATTTCATTCTTTGATTATTCACCATTTCAATATCTTATTTTTGTGTCAATCTCCATATTCTGAATATCCTCCTTTTAACTACAAATAACATATTATTAATCATGTTTGTGGTGTTTAACAGACTTATATCATTCTAATAAAAATTCACCAATTTATATTGGATTATAATCTTCCATAATTTATCCCCTTTCTGATTTTTAACTATGCCACTATTATATGTAGAAAATAGTATTCGTCATATTTACATTTGACAAGTTATATAATATAATTGAAATATCTTATTTCAATATAATTGAAATATAATTTCTAATATAATTGAAATATCTTATTTCAATATGTTATTTTTGTTATTTTTATATCATTCTAGATGTCATTCTAGATGTCAAAGACCCCGGGTCCTGATACCCTTCTGGAAGGCCAAAAGGGAGAGGGCAGTTCTCACCTCCTATAGAAGAATGTTCCACAGGGCTGAGACCACAGCAGAAAAGCCTTTTTTCCCCTGACTCCTCCTGCTTCAATTCCTTAGAAGAGTGGTTTTCAACCTTTTCTTTACCACAAACCACCTTTAAATAAATTTTGTGGCCATGGACTCATAAGATGTAACTCAAGATTTAAATAATAACATTTCATCAACCCTGTGATGACATCATGGCCCCCATACTGCTTTAGAAGATAGGATCCATAACAGGCCTCTTCCACTGGTGTGACTGGAGCAAGCTTGTCTCATCAAGGAGAGATGGCTTCTCAGATAATCTGGATCCATGCGATGTAGGACTTTTAAAGGTAAAAGTGACTCTGGGTTGTGTGTGTGTGTGTTAATAGAACCAACCTTGATACTTGCCAAATATTAGTCTGGTATTATTCTGTATTATCTCACCTCCAGAATAATTTTAATCTTTTGAGGGGAAGGGCAAAATAAATTTCATGGAATAAAACTAAGACAGGTGAGAAATGAAATTAATTAAACTACATTTGTTTACCTGTGATGTCCAGTTTGATTAAGAGATAAACTGATTAGACCACAGGCTATGTGCAATCCATCCTAATTATATAGTCTACTGAAAGATGGCAGTCACTCTGAAACCATTAAAAATAAATCCTAACATTATGTTAAGTTTTGCTCAAAAGCATCAAAAATTAGTGTACATTTGGTGTTGTCATGGAAAATTGTGTGCAATTTGGGTGTTATTGTGCAAGATTTCATGAAATAAGAGAGGAAATTGAAATTATAAGAGCTATTATTTGATTTTGTGCAATCTACAGGCTTTTTTGTAGGTTTCATAAGTGTTCCATATTTTATAGTAGCCATGTGGCTGAAGCCTTGTCTATTTTCTTAATTTCAAGATAAAGTAGATAATGTCATAATTAGGATGGAATAAATGGACAGGTGGAACATTATGCATGTGCTTGTGCTCAATAAACTTCTTCATTACATGAATACAGGTAGTCCTCAACTTACAACAGATCATTGAGTCAAAATTATATTTAAAATTACAGCAGTTCTAAAAGAAGTGACTTATGACTGTTTTTCATACTTACAGATGATTGCAGTGTCCCTATAATCACATGATCAAATTCAGATGCTTGGCAACTGAGCCATATTTATGACAGTTGAAGTGTCCCAGGATCATGTGATCACCTTTTATAACCTTCTGAAAAGTCAAATCAATGGGGAAACCAGATTCACTTAACAATTGTGTTACTAACTTAACACCTGCAATGATTCACTTCACAACTGTGGCAAGGGAAGTGGTAAAATGGGGCAAAACTCAGTTAACAAATATTTCTCACTTAGCAACAGAACTTTTGGGGCTCAATTGTGCTTGAGGACTACCTGTACCATTGTTCAAATATACATATAATCCAAGTGAATTCCAGAATCATGAAAATTGCTGTACAGATTCCTACCTTTAAAAAAATAGTATTTGCTTTATTTTTGACCAACTGGCATGTCAAAAATAAAAATTCATCAGGTTGGAGGCAGGGGGAAAAAGCCAGAATGCTCTTAACATAGATCAACTTTTCAAAGATCTGCCTTTTTATGTGTATGTTGGTGCCCATATTGCTTGGCACAATTTGAAAATTGAGTTTGTTTAAGGAAATCTGCATAGTGATTGTTCGAAGACATTTTAAAACTGTTTCAAACAAACATATGTGCTTATCTATAAAACATACCAGGGGTAAACAGAATTTCGAGTTAGATTGTTGATCCCACTTTGTGTTTATGATTGGTACAAGAGCAAGGTGCAAAGGGAACTACATAGTTAGAACAAGGAGTCACTGAGACTATTTTGAGGCCATAGATCTCAGAATTTGCTTTTGGTACAAAAATTTGAGTTTATAATCCTATCACACAAAGTTCAGTCTTGGTTTTGTTGTCCGAGTTCAGGTGATACAAGTGATTTTGTTAAACCTATTGTGAAATATCTGAAACTCTTGTAGATATACTACAAATCACCCTCAGATCTAGCCCTGTATTCTAAGCAAGTTTCTAGTGGCTAATTCTGACGAGAGAGAGGATGTAATTAATAGCCATCTCAATGAATTGAATGCTGGAACTTATCTATCTAAAACCACAATGTCTCCATATCAACCATGGGGGTTTGCACAAATACAAAAAAAGAGAAAAGAATGGGTAGAATATCAAAGGGAAAACTGAATGAAACTGAACAGGCCGAATGGCCATAGAGAGTTAACTAGTGGGAGAGTAAAGGGGATAGGAAATTTAATGAAGTGTCCCAATTTATATCACAACGCTTTGTTGCAGCTTCCAAATTATTTCCAATATTGAGGCAGTCTATGCCATCACTTAGACAGGCACAATCAGGCCATCCACCAAATCAAGGATCAAAAAGGCCCTAAATTCTTACATTAAAAAATAAATAAATCTACAAAAAACATCTGTAGAAAAACAGAAGGGGGAGGGCAGTTCAGTCAATGTGGAACCACCTAGAAGAGAAGATGGGCTACTAGGAAGGAGAGAGGAAGAGTGGGGGACACTGGCAAAATGTATAAAAGAGCAAATAGAACAATTATGAAGAAAGACAGGTCTGCCTGACTGTAAAATGTACAATGCTACAAGAATGTGTTGTACATTTCTTTCTTCTTCTCCCTGTTTGTGTATTATGGATTATAATAATACAAACAACCAAAAAACAGATGTTTTTATTCATTAGAATTATATCCTATCTTCATAACTTTATAAGTAACTCAAGAGAGTGAACATACCCAAAACTCCTTCCTCTTCCTATTTTCCCCACAGCAGCAACCTTGTGAGGTGAGTTGGGCTGATAGAGAAAGACAGACCCAAAATCTCCCAGCTAGCTTCCATGCCTAAAATGGAACCAGAACTCATCATCTCCTGGTTTCCAGTCTGATGCCTTAATCACTACGCCAAACTGGGTCTGAACTCTCCCTAGAAAATTCCGTCTCATGTGCAGATTTTCTCACAGATTTACCAATAAAGATTACAACATAATACACGAGGAAGTTGTTATAGTAAAAACTTGAATAAAACTAAGAATCTAGTTATTTACTGCTTTCCCCAGTTGGTTGTCCTTGACTCCAACTCCCAAAATTCTCAGCTGGTAGACCCTTAGATTGCAAACAGCAGGCATACAGGGATCTTTCATGGGGTTTTCAGATTATGTGTATCTGTGTTTGCCCAAGAAAACCAGATGATTATGTATCTATTGGAAGCTGTCCTTGGGAAATAAGCTTCATTGAAATTCTGTTGTTTACCCAAAGGTTTTTCTAGAGAATAAACACCTCCATAAATTAGTCTGCTCTCTGTGAGATTACATTGAGTGGTTTAAAGGAGAAATAATTCTGAGGAGGACAATTATCTATCCTATCCAAGATATCCTGTCTGTTCTATACAAGATATCAACCCAGCACTGGAGGGGGGGAAAAGTGTCTATTTGTACTCTTTATCATCTTTATCTGACTATGCAAGAGAAATTATTCTCACTGTTATTAGCGCGCACAACAGCTGAAATCTTCTTGCATGTATAAACTGAGTGGATTTGCTCTTCCTAATTAAGCAGTATTTTTAATCCGGGAATAATACATCTGATTTTCCTTGAAAGTTATTGCCAATCTGCAAAATAAATAACTGTGTTCTGAATGTAACCATGCAGAGCTGTACACTCCTTTAATCAGAAATGGTGTATGCCCTACTAAATGTACTGTGGAGGGCAGCTGAGCCCTTTATAGTAAATATTAAGAATTAATCATCACCATCGTGTTACATACTTGTAATTCCAGTTTATTACCCTATCAGGCATCCTTCTTGGAAGCTGTTTAGAAGCAACACACAGCGCTGTTACAGATCTGCAACTTACTTTTACTGCGGAGCAAAAATTATACCTTGGCTGAAAACAAAAAGAAGTCGAAATGCAAAAGATTAACAGCAATGTGGTTTAATGGGATAGCTAATCTTATTTCAAAGCAATGGGTGTGCAAGAGATGCGCAGCAGGGCACACAAAATGAACACAAGCAAGAACATGCTCACAAGCTGTTCTGCTTCCACCACCACGCCATGGCTGCTTCTTCTCTTTGAAGCCTTTTCCCACGGCTGTCTCTGCAGATCTTCTGTCCTGTTTTTTACCACAGAATTCCTTTTTCCTCTCCTAGACCACCAACAAAAAGAAAAAAGGGGGGGGGAAAATCACCCCAGTCAACACTTTATTGAAAAGACACCCCTGGCTAACATGTCACCATCCGTCTGCCTTCAGAAAGAACTCTTGTTGAGATCAGTAATCCCAGGCCAAAGTCTGCCCATCATTACTCCGGGCAGCTATGATTTCTGAATGAAAGTGGTAACCTAAACAGAATGAAGCTGAATTTTCCTTTGCTTTTTCTTCTCCCGGCCTGGCCCTTTCTCTATTATCCCAGTGTCTTGAGTGTTTTCTTTAAAAATAGCTTAGCCTTTAGGAAAGAGACATTTTCCTTGACCAAGGAAGACGCACCTATTTAAAAAATGAAGAAAAATTGTCTTCATCAGAGTGGGAACTTTTTATGGCTACAAAATTAATTATATTTAATCTGAACTAACTGTAATTAAAAGAAATCGAATGCATTATGAGCCACGGCGGCACAGTAGTTAGAATGCAGTACTGCAGGCTACTTCTGCTAACTGCCGCTGACTGCAATTTGGCAGTTCAAATCTCACCAGGCTCAGGGTTGACTCAGCCTTCCATCCTTCCGAGGTGGGTTAAATGAGGACCCAGATTCTTGGGGGCAATATGCTGACTCTGTAAACCGCTTAGAGAGGGCTGTAAAGCACTGTGAAGTGGCATATAAGTGCTATTGCTATTGTGGTCTTGTCCCACCCATTATTTTGGGAGTGTGGGCCTCTGCTTACTGCTCAAATGTAAATGTAGCCCTCAACCAAGAAGAGATGACACATTCTTGGCCTATAACACTTTTAGGGGGTGACAAGGAATGTTTTTGGGGTAGATTGCAGCTTTAAACAAAAACAAACTGTCTCTTGTGATTAAAACGTGTATCTTACAATCAGGACATCCCACTAGGCACATTTTTAGGTTCCATAGAAATCTAGAAAACTTCATTCTCAATTCTGTTTGCATGAATTCAGCATCATGATCACGTGTCTATCTGAAAAGAAGTCATGGGGACTCCTCCCCTTCCACACACACATTCCATCCCTGGATGAATCCTAATTTCAGACTCCCCAACTTTCTACAAAGCAGAATGAAAGAAAATGTGTTTTCACTCTTTTGCCAATTTTTTGTTTGTTTGTTAGAAAAGCTGGTTCCTGCTTTGTATCTCCTTAGCCAATGGCCGAACTGTCCTCATCTTAATTGATGTATGCAATTTTCCACAGGAGGGGTTTCCTGTTTATCTTCCCTGGTCAGAAGCAATTTCTTCTTCTAAAAAAACAATTTTAAACAATGGTCTTTTGATGTAGCCATGATTGGACAATAGTAGAAAGCAAAAGCAGGAATTTATTTTATTCTTACCCAAGATCTGATTTGTATATGAGTTTCTAAACACTTCAAAAATACTCCTAATGCTTTAAATGCCATAAATACAGACAGTAAGTTCTGCCAACCTACACAAAAGCTCGTACTGTTATATCTGCTTGCAGGATCAATTCAGTTGTGTATGGCAATCTTACCAACTCCACTTAAGTCTGCAATCCTGGTTATTTTTCACCCAAGTACTAACCAGGTCTGACTCTGTATAGTTATTCAATATTAGCCAAGGTAAACAATACTGCCAACTAAGTGGGCTTATAATACAGAACATGAGACAATGCTACCCTGTTTCTCCAACAATACGGCCTTCCCCAATAGGAAGTCCCAGCATGTTTTATAGGCATGTAATGAAATTAAGCCCCTCTCCCCAAATTAAGGCCTATATTAAAACATGCAAAATGGGGGGGGAATGATGGGGGGGCTTGCTGTTAGGAAATACTTTTGTGGCACACCCGGATATGGTGCTGCCTGCGTTGACCCTGATACAAAGTGCCCCACCAACACCGAGGTCAACTTCCAAGCCGTCGCCGCCCACCCGCCCGAAGATGCAAGCTGGGGGAATTAAGTCACCTCCGAAAAGATAGCCTAGCCATTTTTTCAGGGCTCAAAAAAAAATAAGACTCGGCCTTATTATATGAGAAACACGGTAATTTCTGAGGAGCTTATTAGTGCCAAATTCTGTTCTAAGAAAAAGGGAGAAGCAGAACAAAAGTAATATTGTACCCTTACTCAATAATATACATGCATAAGCCAGAAACCTTTCAATTCCTTAAGAAATTGCAAAGCTATTGCAATCAGCTTCAATCTCCACCAACTATATTTCCTTTAAAAAAAAATAAAGCAGAAGGCTAGATTAAAAATATTGGAAAACTACATAGCAGTCTTTAATAATTATTTCTAGTATAGTTTTACATGTTTTTTTTCTTTTTTGTTCTTAGGTGATATAAAATGATACAACACAAGAAATTGATTCAGTTTTTTGTTTTAGTTTTTGGATGTCATCCAGCGAAACCAAACACACGCACCCCTCCCCAAACCCTGAAGTATGTCTTTGTTTCTCTCAACGGTATTTAAACAAATACGAAATACCATTGCTGAAGTATTAGAAATTAAAATAAAAATCTTGGAGAATCTTATAATTCAGTATTTTGAATCCATTTGCTTATAACAACAAAGTCGTTTCTAACTGATTTCCTCCATCTTTACAAATATATTTTTGTACATAAGTCCTGGGTATGCTTATTTTAATTTTTAGGTTTTTGCTTTATATCTGCATAATATAGACTGTTGTAGTTAAGACATCAAACTAGAAACAGGGAAGTCACGAAGTTCTGACTCAGGCACAAAGCCAGCTGGATAAACTTGGCCAGTCACTTTCTCTCAGCCCTAGGAAAGAAGCAATGGCAAGGCATGGCTGAAAAAACTTTACCAAGAAAACTGCAAGGGCTTGAGTCTCTGAGAACAGGACACAATTGAACAGGAAAAAAAAATTACATTTCTTATGCAATCAAGGGATCCAAGAAAAATATCTCAAAGCAAATTAAGAATATTTGTCTGCTTGCTTCTGCTTCCTTCACTATCTTATGGTCAACTTTGCAGCTTTGAAAGGCGCTAAATACTGTTGAGGGAAAAATGTTTCTCAACTTGAGGCCCTGCAGCTGGAATAAACAGAAGGGGAAACAGAAACAAGTGTGTCATTTAAGATGAACAGTTAATAAATTTTACAAATAAATAAAAACAAATGGAATTTAAATGCAAAGGTGTGTTTGAAAGCTTCATAACAAAGAAAGAATCATATAACAGTAGTTTCACTGTATCATGGCTTAATAATCCAGCTAGATAAATTTTATTTCTGATTATTGAAGCTGAGTAAAGGCTCTGTACTGAAAAGGCATAGTTGAAAATCAGCACAAATCTAAGGTAGAGATTGTTGTGGTTCGAAGGAAAGGAGAGGCTAGACCAGGGCATACGGTTAACAATGTTTATTTGATGAACGGTGGTTGTCGCGTCTGCCGGTGAACGGGCAGACTCGCGTGCGAACAACGGCTGGCTTGGCTTGACAGCCGGCTTTTTATATGCCGGCTGTCAAACGGCGCCAGCCAATAGGAACGGTTGTTGAATCTGCTCAAAGAGCGGACCCGGTTGGAGCCCCAACCGGTTCCCAAGACATAACAGAGATAGTCCTCAACTTATGACTATAACGGAACCTGGTCATCACAGTCATAAGTTGGGACAGTTGTAAAATGGGTCGGTCATGTGACCAACCTGATTTTACAACCTTTTCTGCGGTGTAATTAAGTGGAGTCTTTAAGCACACCAACGGTTTTCTATGAGTGCAGTTTTCCTGAAAACGAAAAGTAAATGCCTAGTTTTCAGTAAAACTGTTGCAAAACACAATCGCAAGACCACAGAATGCCGCAAATGGCCATACCTGCAGGCTGGTTGCCAAGCACCAAAAGTTCAGTCATGTGACTGGGGGGGGGGGATGTTTAACCGTTGGAACTTTAAAATCCAGGTCACAAGTATCCCTTAGATGGGACTGTTGTAACTTTGACCAGTCAGAAAGCAACCAGTTGTAAGCCGAGAGCTACCTGTAGGTGATACTGCTGGCATGAAAGGAAGCTGAAAGGAGATTGAAATGGCCTTAGTTTAGAAGCCTGATCCAAGTTGTGACCCTTTCATTGATTTCCATGACCTTTTGACAGTGGAGGGAAGGAAGTAACGGAGATGCCTACATGGTTTTGAAAGGAAAATCAAACCAAATAGAACACAAAGGTGTATAACATTTAGTTTCGATATGTAGAGAATCCAACCAGAAAAACAATACAGGTAATCTTTGACTTACAACCATTCATTTAGTGACTGTGAAGTTACAACGATGCTGAAAAGGGTTATTTACAACGGTTGTTCCCTTATTGTACCCTCTGACTATCATTAAATGTTGTTTCTTATGATTCTTGACTCTTTTTTTATGTACACAGAGAGCAATTGCACCAAGACAAATTCCTTGTGTGTCCAACCACACTTGGCCAATAAAAGAATTCTATTCTATTCATACATATGACTATTGCAGCATCCCCATGGTCACATGATCAAAATTTGGATGCTTGGCAACTGGCAGGTATTTATGACAGTTGCCATGTCCCGGGATCACGTGATTCCCTTTTGCAACCTTCTTGTCAAGCAGAGTCCATAGGGGAGCCAGATTCACTTAACCACTGTTCACTTAACAACAGTGGCAAGTAAGGTCGTGAAATGGGGCAAAACTCAGCTAAGAACTATCTGGTTTAGCAACCGAAATATTGGGCTCAATTGTGGTCATAAGTTGAGGATTACCTGAAGTCTGGCAACTATCTAGTATTTGTGGGGGAGAGAGGGAATGTTTGCATCTTTATGATTCTGCCACTGGCTTTTGAACTGTGTCTGAAAGGAAGCATTTCTATTGGCTTAAGCAACCCTGACCAGGCCTTGCAACCAGATGGGAAACTATAAGCATTTGATTCACAGGTTGCTCTCTTGGGATTTCCTTAGGCTAAACTACCGAGCATGAAAGAGTCCTATTTACAAAAAGCAGTGAATGCATAGGAAGTGAGAATGACACTGGGCATTATGAAAAGATGCTTGGAAACGTGAGGTGGCTCTGAATCTCTCTCTCTCTCTCTCTCTAGCAATTGGAGCTCTCGGGTCTATCTGAAGGAAGCAAGATTGTCTGTAGAACCAGAGGCTGCATGACCTGAAGCACAGAGATTGATGTATACTTCTCTGCTTTCTTTGCAAGTTCTTCTCTGCAAACACATTTTATGTCAAGAAGGAACAATGAGACCACCAGAGCCACGTTCAACACATAATCAGGCAAGAAAATCCTAATACTTTTTATGTGGGCTATCTTTCTACAATGATAACGGGCTGAGTGTCTTATGTATGTATGTATCTATATCTACATTTAGGTCTATATCTGTCTGTCTGTCTGTCTGTCTGTCTGTCTGTCTGTCTGTCTGTCTCTCTCTCTCTCTCTCTCTCTCTATCTATCTATCTATCCCCAGCTGATATCCAGCCAATCTATCATCTATCTATCTATCTATCTATCTATCTATCTATCTATCTATCTATCAATATCTATCTACCAATATCGTCTATCTATCTATCTATCTATCTATCTATTTACTGATATCTATCTACCAATATCATCTGTCTATCTATCTATCTATCTATCTATCTATCTATCTATCTATCTATCTATCTATCTATCTATCTATCTATCTATCTATCTATCTATCTATCTATCTATCTATCTATCTATCTACCTACCTATAACTGTCTGTCTGTCTATCTAGCTATATCTGTCCCTATCTATCTACTGATATCTGTCTGTCTGTCTGTCTGTCTCTCTATCTCCATCTTCCTATAGATATAAAAAAGATTGCTGATCCTTGCACAGCGTCCCTTTAAATAATGGTCTTTGTAGGAAGAAGCAGCAACAAAAAACTGATTTGGATCCTCATTTGGGTGATTTAGAAAAAATACAAACTCAGGTCAAACTGAATCAAAGCTCCCCAATTTGAATCAGGATCCAAATCCAAAACATAATTCAGACTTTTCTCTTTCCTAATGAAGGGCATCAAAAGCCCACAGATAAACTTAAAAGGGAAAACTGAATAAGATAAAATCTACCTCCTTTAGATTATAACGGTCTCAATGTACTTTAATTCTTACCGCTTTGAGATTTTCAACATCAATTCCTGTTTCATGTTTTGCAGAGTGTCTCAGGAAAATAAATATTTAAATACCATGAAAAAGTTTTAATCCCCAAAACATAAATGTTACATTGGAAAGTCCAGTGCCATCCTGGGAACCTGTTTAAAGGGTGGAATAAATGTATCTGTTATATTATTATAGGATATTAGTTTTATATCAGACTGTCTACAAAGAAATATCCTGACACATTTGCACCATGTCAAGAAAATGTAACAGTGTCTTTTAGTAAAGACTCCGATGTCTTTCCATTCTATCAGAGAAACTTCATGCTTTCTGCTTGTTATAAAGGGCATTGTGTAGCAGAGAACATATTAGAGAAAGGAAGCAACACAAACAAATGCAATGCAGATTCCAGTTGCTGTAATAGATATAAGATCACCAAACGTAAAAATCTACAAATGGGAGGGTCAATCCTTGGCAACCATTGAGAATTTCCTGGAATGAAACCCAAAGGGAGTTTGCCATAACTCCATGGCTTTGGCAAGAAAACCATATCATTATTAAATCTAGAAGGGGAAAAAAAAACTAATTATTGGAAAGTTACACTTCCTTGAAGAGAGGCTTCATTTGTCAGAAGATGTACTGATAACCTCCAGATGTGCTTGTTGCATTACACCATCCACAATCTCCAGCCAACACACACACATACTATAGTTGGTACAGATGATTAGTTGCCTCGAGCTTCCCTTGCCTGGGTAAGAAGGCTGGTGAACATGAGTCGGGGTTATAAAAATCTGGATGGGAAGGAAAGGTTAATCAGTCTTTGCTATTTATTTATGGCTGTCCCCTGGCCATTCAGATTTTGCAGCCTCTCTCTGGGATGCCTCACCAGAATCAAGGTCACGGAAAGTATTGCTTAATAATGCCTCGGTAAGATCATACTTAGAATACTGCATCCAGTTTTGGTCGCTACGATATAAAAAAAATAGGCTCAGACTTTAGAAAGAGTCCTGAGAAAAGCCACAAAGATGATTAGTGGGCTGGAGGTTACATTATATGCAGCGGTAGGATTCAACTGGTTCTGTGGGTGTGGCCTAATTTGTGGGTGTGGCTCGGTGGTCATGTGACTGGCTGGGCGTGGCTTGTATGTAAATATTGTAAATATATATGTAAAGATTGAATTTTTTTATTTTAAAAAAGAGCAACTTTTACCCCAAATCAGGCAAAGCAGGCGGGCAGGTTGAGCTGCTTGCAGAATCACAGCTTCACTCCCAGATCTACCTTTCTGCAATCTGCTGCCTGTGTCTGCACTGAAAAATAGAAGCTTCAACCCTAAGGAAGGTTCAGCTCTGCTCTCAAGGCCACTTCTCCCTCCCCCAACCCCCTGAATACCACCCCTGACTGGGCCTCAGGGAAGCCTCCTGGGCGGGGTGGGTGGGGAGGGGAGAAGCCAGCCAGTGGTGTGATTTTCCGGTTCTCCGAACTGTGCAGAATCGTAACAACCAGTTCTATAGAGCTGGTCCGAACTGGTAGAATCCCACCCCTGGTTATATGGTTAAGTTTAGTTTAATGAAAAGAAGGACTAGAGGTGACATGATAGCAGTGTTCCACCATTTGAGGGGCTGCCCCAAAGAAGAGGGAGACAACCTATTCGCCAAAGCACCAGAAGGCAGGACAAGAAGCAATGGGTGGAAACTAATCAAGGAGAGAAGCAACCTGGAAATAAGAAGTTTCCTGATAGTTAGAATAATTAACCAGTGGCTTGCCTTCAGAAGTTGTGGGTGCTCCATCACTGGAGGTTTCTAAGAAGAGATTGGACAGCCAATTGCTTGAAATTGTATAGTGTCTCCTTCTTGAGCAGGACCCAGGCTATTGGACTATTGGACTACTTGGACTAGAAAACCTCCAAGGTACCTTCCAACACTGTTATTCTGTTATTATAACCTAGACACCATTTCTGCTGTTCCATGGTTAGTGGGGTCAAAGATTATTTTGAAACAATGCAAACCCCAGCATGAAAGAACAGCTGGGATTTCCCCGCCTGACTGCCAGAGAGGAAAGCAGCAGTTATTTTCATTGAACTATGTAACATTACAATTCATCTCCTTGATGTCCCATAGAGACCTGGCCCCGAGGGGGTTTGTTCTGACATATCGAATCTGCAATAACCATTCATTCGTTCAACCATGAAAAAAAAATGTTGTTAATAGAACAAAGAACAGCATTTATTGCTATAGCTCTAAAATAGTCATATTTTAGTCTAAATTGATCTATTATTAGAAGAACAATAAGGAGTTGTCCTTATTATGGTCAGCTAAACTAGGCACTTCTTCAAAATATTATCCTTCACTTACAATGTTTGCTTTAAGAATTGGTGCTTGAGGGGTTTTTTTCCCTTTATGAATTGGGATATAAAAGCCAAACTATATAAAAAAGCATGATAGATAGATAGGTAGGTAGATGGATGGATGGATGGATAGATGGATGCAGGGGTGGGATGCTACCGGTTCTGCCCAGTTCTACAGAACCGGTAGCTCTGAAGAGCAGCAGATACCGAACTAGTTCTGTGTTTGCTGCTGTTTGGCCTACCCGCCTGCCCAGGCTCTTACCTGTCCTTTATTTCCTGCTTTTTCAGCCTCAGCTGCTTTGTGCGGCACAGCTGAGGTTGGAAAAGCAGGAAAAAAGAGGCTTTTCAAACACTGTGCACCCCTCACAGCGCTTTTCAGCTGTCCGGGTGGCACAGCTGATTTTTTTTTTACACGCACACACAGCGTGCATTAGGCGCACATGTGCGGGGCAGCGCGCATGCATGCGCAAAACATAGTCACCGAACCGGTAGTAACACCGGTTGAATCCCACCCCTGGATAGATGGAGGGGAGAGGGAGAGGGAGGGGGAAAGAGATTTACAATAGTTCCTTTAGAACACCATTCAAAGTTACAACACCACTGAAAAAAAATGACTTATGACTGTTTTTCACACTTACAACTGTTGCAGCATCAAGGGATAACTTTGGGAGCTTGGCAACTGGCATGTACTTACAACAGTTGCACTGTCCCGGAGTCATGTGATCACCATTTGTGACCTTCACAGACGGCTTTCCACAAACAAAGTCAATGGGGGAAGCCAGATTTGTTTAATAATTACATGATTCACTGAACAACTGTAGTGATTTGCTTTACTGCTGTGGCAAAAAGGTGATAAAATGGGCAAAATTCATTTAACCATTGTCTTGCTTTGCAACAGAAATGTTGGGCTCAATTGTAGTCATATGTCAAGGACTACCTGTAAATTTTTCAATAAATAGTGCCATGTGTCATTATGATCATCCCTAGCTATTCTACAATGATCAGCATCTACAATATTTTCTTTTCCTTTTTCTCGTTTGCCCGATTCATTTTTCCATCCACGTTGTGTGTTTTTAAGGTTGGCAACTGAACCTTCTGGAAATGTGCACAAATTCAAGCATTCTCTAAAAGATTGTTATATAACTCACATTGGTGTGACAGACACGCTCTAAATAAATACATGCATTAAAGGGGGCTCAACTTTTCCAAAGTCTTCCTTGGCTCTTGACACTTTTTGAGCCTAAGTAAATTCCTTATTAGCCGTATTTACCTATGGTTCGACAGGTGGCTTCAGAGGCACCTTCTCATGTTCAGGAGGGCAGGCCTGACCTTGCAGACAGCAGTCTGTCCCCGTCATTCGGCTGTCCCTTGCCAATTGCTCGTGGATGACATCTGTTCAATTTAACATAATGTATCCTAAGAGAGTTTCAACTTGTCCGCTGCCTTCTGAATCCCACATATTATTTAATAAAAACCTGAAGCAATAACGTGGGATTTTATTTATTGATTTTTGCTAATGGAAGAAAGCTGGTTCCAACAATCTTTATCGGTGCTGGGTTTTAACCTCCGAAAATTCTGCATCAGTACTCACAAAAAAAATGATACTAAGGATATTCAGAATTTGGGTTTTGAAATACAGATGAGCTAATGCATTGGAGAGCCAGGCTGGGACTGGGGCTCAGGTGCAAAACACAGTGTTTGGCACTCAAACACCGTGTTTTCTTGGCAATCCCCAGCCATACCTGATAGTCACATTCAAGAATATGACCTCATAAATCATGAAGTCATTCCAAAGCTGCTACTGCCTGGGAATGTCTGTAGTGGAGACTTTTCTTAACAGAAGCTTTGAAATGTGGAAAAGTAAAGAGAATTGTGTTGTGGTAGTACAGAGATAGGATTAGGATTAAGGGTAAATTCCCAGTCCATGGATTAACACTTTTTTTAGACTGTTTAATCCACTCCCACCCAAAATGGTGCTATACAGTTGTTTCTTATCATTCTGAGTAAGATGCACCATGAAAATTGTAGTGTGATCCCTGAGACATATCTTCCTTCCTCTAACTGACCTTTACTACCACCAAAAAAAAACAAGAAAAATTTGTGCCTACCATGTGGTAATAAGCCCCACCTTATATTGCACCAGTTATACTTGCACTCTAATATTAAAAACTTCCTCTATTTATCGAACAACTGTCCATCCCAGTTGTGAAGATTATGGAGAAGAAACTAGACTGGGTTTTCCCTCTCATCCTGCTAAGTCAGTCTCTTTAAATGGATTACCCTGAACTTTTGAACAAGTTTAAAACAATTTGCAGCTAGTGCACTCAAAGTCTGCTTAACATCTCTCCAGTGTACTTACCTTCACTGAGCTGTTGTGAGGAGAAACTGTGATTACTCAACATCAGGGATGGGATTCTTCCAGTTCTCACCTATTCACTAGACATTCTAAGCAGTTCAGAGAACCGATTGTTAGAAGAAATTACTGGCCTAATCCTGTAAGGAAGGCAGGAAGGAAACATTCTGGTGTTGCTTACAGACACTGCCTCTCCGTTAACCCTTATTACATTCTTGGCAGGACTAGACTTCCTGTCTCAGGAACGTCTCTGGAATTTTTTCCCCTCCTTTGCTGGTACTTTGCTTGTGTGGAATGACCATTCAAAGTTACAGTGGCACTGAAAAAAGTGACTTGTGACCATTTTTCACACTTACGACAGTTACAGCATCCCCACAGTCATGAGAGGCCAAGCGAGGAGATGCGTGCCTCGATGTGAGTGATATTGAGTTAGCCACGCCCAGCCAATAACATGACCACCAAGCCATGTCCACCCAGTCACATGACCACCAAGCCACACCCCATTACCTAAGCCACACCCACAGAACCAATTGTTAAAAATTTGAATCTCACCCTGCTCGATATATATATATATATATATATATATATATATATATATATATATATATATATATATATATATGTCTTACATCCTGAAGACAGAAGAAGAAAGAAAGACAAATACTGTAATGAGTTGATCACACACATTTCCTGGGAAGTAAGATCCCTTGGCTTAAAAATGGAATCATGATCGGGGAATGGGTTCTATGGAATCTATTTCTGTTTTAGCACAGCAGAATGCAAATTTTGTTTTTAGTCCCATGGAGTCCTTGGTGCACTTTGAGCTTGGTTGTTTGTTTGCTAACATTTTATTACCTGATTAGATAGCATCATCAGTGCTAGTGAGTGTGGGGTTTGCTCCCCTGTTTATATACGGTAGCTTCTCTTGCCGGTGTTGGTAGGAATGTGCTTTTAATCACATTTTAGTTAGAACCAAAAGATGCCATAGTGGGAGTAAAAATGTTATTTCAGGTCGTGTTGCATTAAAATTCAGAAGTGCTTTGATGGAACAGAAAGTATTTTTTTGTTTCTCTTTCATCTTTTCAGATTCTCAGGAATTCCTTTAGATGTGGAAGGAATCCACAATATAGTGTATACAACTGTTCTATAAAAAGTGTCACAGCCCATAATAGCCACTCCCAAGTAATAATCCCAAGGCACCTACCTATTTTAAGCAAAAAAACCAACCACATCTTACAAACCAACCTTATCTTTCTCTGCCATCTTACAAGATATAATCCCTGAATATTGATTAGCAGCCATACCCCAAGACAATTAGGGCAGTCACATTGGAAAAGAAACGCAGCTCAAATGAAATTAGCCTTTCCAATGAAACCTCTTGGAGAACGTTAGCCATGATTTAGTGAAGCAATCCTCAGCACTAACTTGATTTAAAAGGGACTTGTGGTTACCTTCATAAGACAGGGAGACATTAGCTTTGACATGACCTCCTAGGTAACTACAGATATTACCAGAAATTGAAGGTAGGAGACCATTATTAATGTGCTAGGCTGACTGACCTTTGGTTACGTTAACTTCACCCTGTCGAGATAATTTCATTTACAGCAGCCGAGATGCCTTTTTCAGGGACAGCTGCTGATTCAGGATTAAACAGTCATTGCAATTGCAGAATCACTAGCCGCGGGCCTTAGCGCTACTGCAGTGCTTTATGTATGGATGGCAAAAGGGATTATCACTCTTGGCATTTCCAAGCATGTTGCAATCACATATCATTTGGGTTATCAGCTGCTGTCCTCCATATAGCCCCATTAGAGGTAGGAACCTGCAAACTCGTAGGGAGCAGTATATTTTTTTAAATGACAGTGAAAACATTTTTCAACCTGAATCCCTAGCAGCTGATTGCCATCCCAGTGAGACAAAATGATACCATTCGCCTCCATTTTGTGGAATCGTTGGGAGCAGGTGCCACTTACTGTTTTCAGGGCACTGTTGTATTTAGCCCTACTCTTATGCTTTTAACAGCATATTATTCAGTATAGTCCAGCGATTTATATTACTACTGTACTATTATTCTAACAACATCAGATGTCTGAAAAGGAAGGAGGCGAGTCAGTTATTAGGCTGCATCAGGAGCTTAATCAAAAGAAAATCATCTAACCTTATAAAACACTACCCCATGCTTGCCACAGTATCATTTATGATCCCGGTCATTAGAATATTTTCTCTTGCAGGCTGCCCCAAAATTGTGTAATGTGGCAAGGACGATGAAAGAAGATGTATTTACAAGCTTTATTTCAGAATTGGGGAAAGAGAAAATAATAGTCTGGGCCTATCACAGGATTCATTTCCAATTATTTTACAATTTTGACAACTTGTCACATTGGACTGCTTCATACTCCTACTCACCAGCTCTTCATTTGGGATCAAAAACTGGATCTTTTTTTTTTAATTGATTTATTTATTTATTCAAGCTACTTCACTCTAAAGACTGTAAGCTGTTAACAATTCCCAATTACAGTAATTAGAGTTAAGACAAAACAAACCCCAAGTTACTTTGCCTGTAATTAGAAGTCAACAAATGATTACAAATTTTTGTCTGTTTGACTTAAATCCCAAAGGAGAATACAAATTGTACCTTGCCCTTTTCTTCAGATTAAAAAGATCTGTTTGAAACTTCTTCCTTTCCTTAGAAAATGGAATACTTTAAAGGAAGAGATAACTTTGCTGGATTAACTGCAGGCTTTTTTTAAAAAAAATGCAACTAGAAATAATTTGTTAAACAAAAAAATGATCAGAAAAAGTCAAATAGTTTTTACCTTTTACATATCCAGGTGCATTGTGTGTGCTGTTGATTAGACAGACAGCATTAATAGTTATCAAAATTAACTGTCCATATTGAGAGAAATTAGTTAAGTACAGAGTATGTTAAGAATACAAAGATTTTACTAACAGAACAAAGGCCAATCTGCAGATAGAAGAGAATGTGCGGGTATGGGTGTGAGTATGGGTGTATGTATATGTATATATAATTCAGCTTTGCTCGGGTATTTTCCCACGTCATTATAGTTGTGCTTTTAAGGCTGTAGCAACGTTTCGGCAGAATCTCATCTGCCATCATCAGGCTTCTGTATTGTGTTCGTCTATTGGCCCACCCCAATAGACGAACACTATACAGAAGCCTGATGATGGCAGATGAGATTCTGCCGAAACGTTGCTACAACTTTAAAAGCACAACTACAATGACGTGGGAAAATACCCAAGCAAAGCTGAATACCCCCCCCCATATATATATATATATCCACACCTTTACAAACATTCTCTTCTATCTGCAGATTAGAAAATCCCAGCCACAGAATTATCAGAGAAGCCATAGAGATTGACAAAAGACCTGAAAGCATGAATAGAAGAGATGATTCCACCAGATTGTCAGTTATTTGGAAGCATGCATTCACAAACAAAAAAATCTCCACACCACAAGCCAGGCAAACACCTGGGCACAAACAAATCCCCCCTGATATCTCCAGCTCAAACACACCCCAACCAGGCACCCAGATGAAACCTAGCTTCCTAACCAATGATAGCCGTCATTTACTCGGAGCCAAGCTGCACTAAAAGCCTCCAATACAGGAACACAATGTTGCCAGCCAATCAAGACAAAAAAAGCCACAAAACAGACAGAAGATATTAGAAACACTAATCAAGCAGAACACAGCAAACTCCAAGACCAATAAACACAGACCAAGACTCCCAATCAATCAGGATGAAGAAAAAAACATTCTGGCACAGCAGTAGGCTAGCCCCAAATTTAAAACTGAAACAACTGTAAAAGTCTGACTCACAGATGAACACAATACAGAAGCCTGATGATGGCAGATGAGATTCTGCCGAAACGTTGCTACAACTTTAAAAGCACAACTGTAATGACGT
This sequence comes from Pseudonaja textilis, assembly GCF_049901715.1. Classification (NCBI taxonomy): domain Eukaryota; kingdom Metazoa; phylum Chordata; class Lepidosauria; order Squamata; family Elapidae; genus Pseudonaja; species Pseudonaja textilis. Next base: position 206,861,175 of record NC_141990.1, read on the forward strand.
GGGAAAGTACCCCAACAAAGCTGAATAACATACATGTAAGTACCTGCGAAAACTTAAGAAAACACACACACACACACACACACACACACACATATATATATATGTCTGTAAGGGGCGAGCATAAATGCACAATCATGCCTACTGCCCCTGTCCTATTGTCCCCATTTATTCATACCTATTTCCTGTATTCTTACTCATGTTTATACTTATACCTATTATCTTGTAAGTGATTGACAAATCAAATAAATAAATAAGGTAAAATATGTTGTTTGGGGTTGAACTGTGGCGTCCTTATTTCTCTCTGAGCTTGGTGTTTTTCTTGCAGATGTTTCATTACCAAACTAGATAACATCATCAGTGCACTGATACTTTACCTAGTTTGGCGATAAAATATGTCAAGAAAACCACCAAGATCAGAAAGAATGAAATGGAATGGAATGGAATAGAATAGAATAGAATAGAATAGAATAGAATTCTTTATTGGCCAGGTGTGATTGGACACACAAGGAATTTGTCTTGGTGCAAATGCTCTCAATGTACATAAAAGATAAGTTACACCAAGATACAAAAGAGTACCAAAGATCACAAAGGCCTATCTTGTCTACTGGTCAAACAGATACATCTTGAAAGTCCATCAGCAGGGCTTGAGGGCAACTCCCATTGCTCTAGAAACAAATACATCTGAGGCCTACTCCCACTGTGTTTCTTCTCCACAAACCTTTGAAGACTTTATTTTGTCAGTGGAACTGAGGGCCCCATTCAAAGCCAATCAAGTGGTTTGTTGATTCTGTCATCACTGCCATGTGGGAGAGGGGTTAAATTTTGAGTTTTTAACTGGTTTTTCAATATTGTACATCACTTGGAGTCACAGTATGTGAGTTGAGGGGCCATATAAATTTGTTTAATAAATACTACTCTAAAATAGAAAATAACTTGTAATCATAATAATTTTTATCAGATAAAATATTGTTTTAAAAGGGGACATAAGTGGTACAAAACAGTCATGACAGGACTGCCGTGTGTGTGTGTGGTTTCATATAGTTAAATATACAGGTAATCCTCAACTTACAACCACAATTGAGCCCAAAATTTATGTTGCTAAGTGAGAAATTTGTTAAGTGACTTTTGCCCCATTTTATGACTTTTCTCGCCACCTTTCTTAAGTGAATCACTGCAGTTCTTAAATTAGCAGCATGGTTCTTAAGTGAATCTGGTTTCTCCACTGACTTTGCTTGTCTGAAGGTTGCAGATCATAAATGTGAGTCAATTGTCAAGTATCCAAATGTAAATCGTGTGACCATGGAGATGCTGCAATGGTCATAAGTGTGGGAAATGGTCAGAAGTCACTTTTTTCAGCACTGTTGTAACTTCAAACATCACTGTTGTAAGTCAAGGACTATGTGTGGTTAGTTCATCACAACCATGCATACTTAAAGAAAAGCAGAACTAAATGAAGCATCTAAGTATGTGTCCAATTTAGGGTGACATGGTGAAAAATATATTAGCTTTCAAGGAAGCTTCTAGATCAGGGCCTGTGTCTTGGGTAGAATAGACTGAACATGCATGGGATAAATTTGGGTTGGGACGTACTTGTAGCAAATTAGGCAAGCTGTGGCAAAATTGATTGATTGATAGCGTCCCTTGATGAGCAGGGAATGTGAATACAGCATGGATGACTAAGGCTGTTACCTAAGTATCATCTTTTCTAAATAAAGAAGTAGTGGGGATCGATACTGATGGCCCCAGCTGGTGATCGCCATGGCACATAGAAGGAAAGAAAAGGGTAAGTGGTAGAGAAGGTGAATTATGAAATGTAAAGCATAAAAACAGTTAAAGCACATAAAAACGAAGAGAAAGTACGTACAGTAACAGGTCTGAATGAAGGTGGCCTGATTTCATGGAAGTGACATCAATACATATCAGAAAGGAAAGGAAAGTCTCATTTCATTCCAATAAATGAAAACGCTAAAGCGCCTACCGGTAATTATGAACTGATGTAATCTATGTTTTGTGGGTGAACCTAAAAATAGCAACCCAGAGGTTAGTGATAGTTGCACATTAGGTTCCAGCAAATAACAAAAACGAAAGACACACTTTTAGGGGAAATGGTGCAATATTCTGAAAGAATGCCATACAGGAGAAAAAAAATAATAATCTCTTAGGTTACATGAGTAAATAAGTCAGCATGACTCGGGAAAGTACTATACATAAAAAGTTGTGTCATTTAGAAAATTGAAAATTGATGAGAATGATGGCTGGTTAATCACTGCTTAAAATACCGTAAGGTGCAGTGGTTTTAGATTTGTGATTTATGCCTTAAGTTTGCGCACATGTATACGCGGCAAAGAAATTAGTAAAATATAGAAACATGAGTAATCAGACTAATTGAATTAGTAAAGGTTACAAGGGTAAATGGAGGTTCCAAATATGGGAGAAGGTATTTTTGGCAAGTTAAGAGTGGACTTTGGGGACTACCTGAACATGGAAGAAAGAGGGCGAAGATTAGAATGACTGAAAAAAAAGAGGAAATAATGAGCCCTTTATGAAATACAGTTGAAAGATTAGCAGAATAACACAGCTGGAAGGGACCTTGGAGGTCTTCTAGTCCAACCTCCTGCGCAGGCAGGAAATCCTATATTATTTCAGATAAATGATTGTCCGGTCTCTTCTTAGAAAACCCAGTGGTGGAGCACCTGCAACTTCTGAACACAAGTCATTTCATTGTCCAAGTAGTCCAATAGCCTGGGCCCTGCTCAAGCAGGAGACGCTATGCAAATTCAGGCAAATTGGTTGTCCAATCTCTTCTTAGAAACCTCCAGTGATGGGGCACCCACAACTTCTGAAGGCAAGCCGTTCCACTGATTACAGTCATTGTTCTCACTGTCAATAAATTTTGCCTTGTTGGATTTCTCCTTGATTCATTTCCATTCATTGCTTCTTGTCCTTCCTTCAGGTGCTTTGGAGATTGAATATATAAATGGGTAGCCAGTATGAAAGTTGGTCACATAGAGAGAATGAATAAACAGGAAGAAATAGGAAGAGCGAAAGGGTCCAGAGAAAGATTAAGAAATCTTGGATGGACGGGGTTGATGAGCTTCCCCAAAAGCAGAGAGGAGAAGCGTCAAGAAAAACCGGAATGAATAGATCAATGGAAGATTACTTGCAAGGGTAGAAGAGTGTGGGGAAATATAGTGAACATGTTGGTGTAAACTAGATTTTGCTGTATTTTCTTTTCTTTTTCTAAACTTATCCCTTTTCATTTCCTATTATACTGATTCCCTTGTTGCACTTTGAATAATACTGCCTATCCCAAAAGAATATAAGCATGGATAAATATGTCTAAAATAAACGTTAAAAAATAAATGTTTAAACTGAACAGTCTTTTTTGACCCCATAATAATCCTGTTTTGAAGTTGGGCTGTAGAAATATCACGAAAAGTGAAAATGTTTTCATCTACAATTTTCCTTATCATCCATAATTTTGTGAATTTCTATCGTAGCTGTCCCCAAACAGCTACCTTTCTAAATATGGGAAGACTGCAGCTCCCCATATTTTCAGCCTGACTTAAGATGAGTTTTCCGCTTAGTTTTATTTAACAAAATAAACAAACAACCCTATCCCCAGCACTGCTATTTGTTTTCTCCTTTAAAAAAAGGCAATTGATCTCAAATTCATGTGTGGGTTAGATGCAATTTCCTCCGCTTTTTCTGCTGACAAAGTTGTTGAAGGAGGTAAACAAATTTGGAACTTGCTCGACACACCATGTTTGAAAAAGAGGATTGAGTCAAGCCGTTGTTGTTCCAAGCCACAAAGATAGCACCTGCTGTGATTGCTTTGTTTTATTCCTTTTTCCTTTTATGGTTTCCACCAGTCCAATGGTTTCTGAATGGCAATTGTTTCTTGATCCTATAAAGTGTTGCCTTTCAGCCTCTGTTTTTGTAAGAAGACATCTAAGGGCACGCAGGGTAAGCCTCGTAAATCAGTGGAAAAGAACAAAAAAAAGAAACGGGGGGGGGAAATTCCTAAATATAAATAGCACAGTATAAAGTATATTGTGAATCATTGTCGTCCTTCTACACATTCATTGGCTAGAACACGGGAAAGGAGAAGTCGATGTAGCTCTGACTAAGCCAAAAGGGGACATTTTTAGTTATATCTTCCCTTACAGTAACATAAATAAAAGAGTTATAGTGATGTGGAGGGAGTTTTGTTCCTTTGTTAAAACAAAAAGAGTAAACCTGTGAAGCTATACACAGAACACTGAACCGGTTACAACTTTAAAACAAATACGGGTTGCCCTCAATTTACAGCCACAATTCATCCCAAATTTTCCATTGCTAAGCAAGACAGAGGTTATAAGGGAGTTTTGCCCCATTTTACAATCTTTCTTGCCCCGGTCACTAAGTGAACCACCGCAGTTGTCAAGTTAGTAGCACGGTGGTTAAGTGAATCTTGCTTCCCCTTTGACTTTGCCTGTCAGAAATTCACAAAAAGTGATCAGAACCCTGCCACTGTCAGAAATACATGCCAGTTGCCAAGCATTTACATTTTGATCCCGGGACTGTGAAGATGCTGAAGTGTGAAAAAATAGTCATAAGTCACCCTTATCAGTGCCGTTGTAACTTCACGTGGTCACTAAAGGAATGGTTTTAGGTCAAGGACGACCTCTATATAAAATATTTAAAAACGTAAGAAAGAGATCTAGCGTATCTGGAGGACAAAAAAGAACCTTTCCTCCTCCCCCCCCCTCCCCAAATATCAGATGGGGAGTGGGATGGCGGTGAGGGGTTTATCACAAGCGGAATAACATCAAGAGACCATTCTCTCTTGTCCTGGTTGCTTTCATCCTGCAGGTGCGTGCTCTTGTATGGACCCTGGGAAGAAAACACCAGGACACAATTCCCACATGGCTCTCTCGTAACAATTAGTCATTGACTTCCTTTATAACTCATTTTAAATCCAGAGAATATTATTATAATGCTTTCCAAGTCTCTTTTGTGATCCACGGAGGGCAGTCTGCCAGATTGCAAGGTTATTCTGGAATAACAAACAACCACAGGATTGATTTTTGAAGCACTTCAACGTCACAGGTGTAAAGGGGATTTTTTTTTAAAAAAAAAAAAACACCCTAATTTATCCATAAGTCAATTCTGATTGAGTGCACAACAGATGGTTTTAAGGGAATTTCAAATGGGGCAGTCAAGGTGTCTACAGCATACAGACAATTCTTCCCATATTTCCTCCAGAGAGTCACTTAAGCCTCTACACAACTGTATAAAATCAGCTGCTCCAATTCACCAGCCCCATACATACAGGACGCAGTCTAAAACAGGGGTGAGTAATTATGACCCCTTTACAACCCGTGGACCTCAACTCCCAGAATTCTTGACTGAGCATGGCTGACTCAGGAATTCTGGGAGTTGAAGTCCACAAGATGTCAAGAGGCCATAGTTGTCCATCCCTGGTCTAAAGCAAGCAGTAGGCAAACACTGTTACTTAGAAATTAAGGTTAGATAAGTCTCTAATATTTCACTGCATGTAGACATTGTGTGTATAATTAGGAAATTAACTGTGTAAAGAATTAGGAAAAGGACATTAAAGAGATGTGCAAAAGGGACTGAAGCACTGTTAAGTCTGCAATGAGATAACCTTTGGAAGTGTCCCAAGCCGACACCTCGCTAATTCACTGAACTACAAGGAAGAGGGAGAAGTGCAGCACAATCTGACTTGCAAGATTCTGTTATCATAGCCAATCCCAATTAGTTTTAGTCTTCCTGTGGATTTGATTTCCTGGTTTAGTCTACCAAATAGAACAACCCTTTGCCTACCATCTGAAAGGCTGAATGAAGTTAGCGAACAGGAAGTTAGTGAAGGTCAATGTACATAATTTCATTGCTCTATTCAGTGCCTATGTTATAGAATCATGAAATTATGAAATATAGAGGGGATAAAAGAAATGAATTCCTTTTATCCCCCTATATTCAATATCTTGAGTTGTTTGCAAAAAATAATACATTGGACTACAAATAAATAAATCAATATAAATACAAATAAAATATTCATTGATCAAAATACTTTTAAAAAAAAATAGAGCGCCACAAAAAGAGTTTACACCATTTATTTCCAGAGAAATTAAACTAAGAAGAAGAATTTTGAAGAACAGATTTTTTTTAAGGGTATGAAAAGAGTTAACTGTGCAATTTAGCTCTTAGTACTTCATTTTAAAAACCTTATCAAATTGAAACTTATTGTTATTTTAAAAAATCACAATCACACAAAATATTATAAAAAAAGCACAAATAATTGGAACATCCGCATAATTTGTCCTCTTATTGTCCTTAGAAATTTAGATTTTTTTTATATACATTAGGAGTGGATATTAACTAGCAAATACCATGAGAGCAGATTTTTTCTTTTTAGAGTATGAATAGAGTTAACTCTACATTTCAGCTCTTAATACATTCAGTATTCTCAGGGAAGTTGATATAGTCATAAGCAGCAGTTCCAGTCTCATTTTCCCTTATTATGTATAAAATTTTCTCTTATTATGTACAAAGTTGTACACAACACCTGTCTTACCAGAGATACTTTGTAATTTTATTCTGTGTTGCTGTATTAATTTAAATAAAACAAGTCCAGCTGATTGCATCCAGATTTTTATAGACATAGGATTATTAATAAATCATCTGAAAAAATACGCAATTTTGATTCAGTAATAGCAAAGGAAGAAGTAAAATCATTGGCCAACTACAAACAAAAATCTCTGACTTAAAATAATACTGAGAGAGGCCCTTACTGACAAGCATTTATCAGAAGAGAAATCAGTCAAGAGAAATCCATTGCTAACAAAGAGAAAATATGTCACTTTATTACCATCCACTTGCTTTCCACACAAATGACAGCTCCATTGAAAGAATTTTAGATAAATCTTTCAAAAAGGAAAAACAACCCACCAGTGAATGTGGCCCAACATCTCTTGGGGGAAAAAATAATCAAAGGCTTCATTTTCAAAAACAGAATATTGATGTGTTGATTTTCAGGTCTTGGGTATTATTTATTAAGCCAGAACTTTCTGCAGAAAACTATTATAATGAAATAATTTTCAATAGAATTGCTGCTGAAATTTACATCAAATGGAACAATTTCTTGTCACGGGTTAGAAACTATATTGTAGAATTAGGCACAATATTGTGCAAACTCTCTCAATGGACCCAAGTCCCTCATCATCCAGGTAAACCAGACCAGGGAAAACACTGAATCAAAATAGATCTAATAAAGCAATGCAAATAGATGCTTCTTCCTGTGAAAATGTTACGGGATTAACAACTACTGACTATTAAAAGAGGCTCTAGTCTGGAACAGCGATAAACTATGCAGCTGGATGTCATATCAAAAATATTGGGATTGTAATGTTGTGGCCTACCAGTTGCCAGCGCAGCTGGTGGCAGAATCGGACGATAAAGAGGTTGGGGAGGAACTTGGGCCAGTTCTGGAGTCTGGGGAAGGCTCTGATGGATGCTCTGTATTGGACGCAGAGATAGAGCCAGGGCCGTCTGACATTTCCCTGCCACCAGAGAGGCAGATGCCTTTGGAGGCTAATATGAGTGAGGAGGAAGAATAGCGGGGGCCTGTTCCAGAAACGCATATGCGCAGAGCTGTTAGGAGAGGGGAACAACAGAGGTCAAGGAGTTGACTCAGGAAGCAAAGCACACATGGATGCTGAATGGCCCCTCCCTGGCTGGGGAATAAATAGAAGATAAGGGAGTGGTTATCATAGGAGACAACAGTTTTTACTCATTGTGTTTCATGCCACAGAGACTGGTTGCCAGAACTTAATTCGCAGCCTTTTGGCTCGGAGCTCACAGCCTTGCAATTATCACAAGGGACCGATAAGGTCTGTTGCTGCCATTAACTCTTTGAAAGATTATTGCCTGGACTTTTTGGTGGGCGAATGCAATTAATTCACAAGAGGAGGTTTTAAATAAAGAGGAGGTTTTCATGACAAGGAGTCTGCTTCTTGCTTCTGCTAAGGCTAGGTCAGAACATGCAGTAGAATCTGTTAGATAACCATGCAGGGCCCTTGTACCTTAGAAATCTATTAAATAGTCCACTGATCATAACAGTAAATGATGAGAGAGTATGTGCTAATCAAAATGTGTGTGTGTGTGTGTGTGTGTGTAATAAACCTTGTGCATAATGCAAACCAAGGCATGGTTAACTTTTACAAGTGTGGAAAGGTACAATTCAATGGTGCAAGCAACATTTGAATAGCTATTGAGTTTGACAGATTCCCGTGTCTCACTTGTGTTGACAGATGGCTCCACAAAAACTTATTTTTTTCCCTCTGGCTGCTGCGAAGTCATATCATTCCGTTATATATTCCCCTCAATATCCAAGCGCAATTGCAGCAATGTCAGTCTAGTAAAAAGACACATAATTTTTTTGCAGCCACATTCAACGGCAGCAAGATCGTAATGCCTTTGATAATGTGGTGCTACCATTTGCGGGTTATATTTATTTATAAAGTGACAGTGAGCAATGAAAAAGAAATCCAATACTAAATGAAATGAAAACAACAAAAAGGCAATATCCCAAGGACTAAAATAACCAATTCCATGACAGAACTGTCATAAAGGCACAAACAGCTAACCTAGCGCTGGGGAAAGAGGTCTGTTTGGCAAGGACAATTCAAATCTCAGAGAGTAGAGAAGGTAAGGAGGAAGATGTCAAGAAGGTGAGGTGGCACCCCACAGGTCAGGAGCTTCAGTCTGCAGCATGATGCATCCCACACTCAATCTCCATAGTCGGCCAAGAAGAATATCACGAACAGGAGTATTGAAAGCTACTGAGAATAACAGAATAACAAAATAGGAAGAGACCTTGGAGGACTTCTAGTCCAAGCCCTTGCTCAAATAGGAACCCTATACCATTTTAGGCAAATGGCTGCCCAATCTACTCTTAAAACCTCTCTGGAGGCAAGCCATTCCACCGATTAATTGTTCTAGCTGTCAGGAAATTTTTCATTCGTTCTAGTGGTGGGATTCAGCCAGTTCGTGCCACTTCAGGAGAACCCGTTGTTAACTTTCTGAGCAGTTTGGTGAACTGGTTGTTGGAAGAAATCATGAGGGCAGAGAACCGGTTGTTAAATTATTTGAACCCCACCACTGGTTCTAGGTTGATGCTCTCCTTGTTTAGTGTCCATCCATTGCTTCCTGTTCTTCTGAGAGATCAAGGAGGACTAGGATAGTTGCAACACCACTCTCCCACTTCTGCCAGAAGTCCTCAGCAACCATGACCGAAACCATCTTAGTCTGAAACCCCCAAAAGATCCAGATAATGTATTTCCTCCAGTGTGCCCTCTGAAGTTACAATCCATATTTTTTCAAATATATACATATGCATTCAGATAAATACATACATTTGGATGTATTGTACATACAGATACACGCACGGAGCTTGGTGTGGAAAATAGGCAAAATGAAATTAAGAAGAAATGTATAGGAATCCGACCAAGATCAGATATAGCTGAATAAAGGCAACTATACATGTCCCAGGTTCCAATCTGTGTCGGTCACCAGGATTAAAATCTTGTTGCCTTCAGATCCAAACACCACACAGACCTAGTACATTACCTCTTCTAATTTCAGTTTATGTGTGTGTTTGTCTTAAGTGTGTGTGTGTTAAGTGTCGGTTTTCACATCATAGTAGTGTAAAGTTGTAGCGACGTTCAGCGATGATGGCAGATGAGATTCTGCTGAAACGTCACAACTTTAAAAGCATAGTACTATGTGGAAAATACCGTGTATATATATATATATATATATATATATATATATATATATATATATATATATATAGTATGTATATGTATATATATGTATGTATGTATGTATGTATGTATGTATGTATGTTGTGGCTCCGATTCCTGAGCCTGTGTTGTTAGAGGAAGAGGACTCGGAAGATGAGGAGGAGGAATTGGGAATGCCCTCCTCCCCAGGACCTTCCTCTTCGGCAATGCCTTCCTCCCTGAGAATACCTCAGGTTTCAGCAGATAACCGAGAGGAACAGCCTGAGATTAATCAGGAGGAGGAGGGCATATCGGAGCAGCCTCTGACAGGGAATCAAGTAGACAAATGTTGGCTTGATCCTAGGCAGCGTCGTAGGAAGAAGTGTGAGCTACAACGTAGGAGGTGTGGGCGAATCAGAGTGAGCTGAGTCATTGAGACACACCCCACAGGGGATAAAAGTGGGTGTGTTTTCTCTGGAGACTTTGTACAGGACAAAGTTTTACTTTTCTTTCAGGCTTCGGTGTGATTGTTTCTTGTGGTCTGCGTTGGAAGCTTTAGTGATTCATTCTTCTTGTTATCATTTCGGACTTGGCAGGCAGCGTGTGTTAGAATGCCAAGGACATTATCTGTATAAAGGAATTAACTCTGTAAAGACCGAGTCTTCTTGCCTGCCTGTATTTGTTTGAGTTTGGACTCTTCATCTTTCTTGGAAAGGGGAAAGGTGAGACATAACATACATACATACATACATACATACATACATACATACATACATACATACATACATATCATTTTAAATTGCATTTAAAATATTTATATACCAACACTCTATGTGCAACATCCCCATGAAGTATACAGGAACAAATTACAATATTAAAAATGCATTAAATATAAAATTACCATAACACAAATAACATAAAATATCCAATAGCAGTGCCTTAATTCTCTCAAGTGCTGAAAGAATAAGAAATACTTAGTAAGCCATGCATCTAAATTGGGTTAAGATTACTGCATATTTTTTTTCTTTATATTGAGTGAGTATAGTTTGTATTTGAAAGGGTTATGGGTGCTACAAACTGGGGTTGATGTGTTAAAATTAGAATCGTAGTCACTGTTAAGGTTTTTAAATATTGTAATTATCTAAAAGATATACTACTCTAAATTTGAAAAGACTCTCTCAAAGGAATGCATACAGAAAAAATGATTGCTTCCTTTGTTGTTGTGATTATTATCTTTAGTGAGATTCACAGCCTTTGGGGCTGGTTGGTAGCTAAACAGCTCGAGTCCTAACGAAGGACCTAGGAACTGTTAAGGTAGCGTTGGAGGATATAAGCTGTTCCAAGTAGGGTAGCTTTTTGTAGAATCAGGGTATTCAAGTCTGATAAATTCAGAATTTCCAAATAGCGAGGTAGCCCTTTAGGTATTGCTCCAAGGGCTCCTATTACAATTGGGATAACACACAATTTCTTTTTCCAAAGTTGCTCAACTTCAATTTGTAAGTCCCGATACTTTGTGATTTTTTTCTTGCTGCGTGTCTTCGAGTCGTGCATCACCAGGTATTGCAATGTCAATGAACTCTTTTCCTTTTCACCTATTGTTATGTCAGGTGTGTTGTGGGCCAAGTGCCTGTCAGTCTGAATTCTGAAGTCCCACAAAATCTTGACTTTTTCATTCTCCAGAACCTTGTCAATCTGATGTTCCTAATAGTTGTCACTATAATCAAATCCAAACTTTTGGCAGTTTCCATTGACTGATTTTAGCTACTCGGTTATGGCATTCTATCTTAGGTAGTCAGTTTGTGAAATTTTGCTGCACCCACTGATTAAATGGTCAACTGTTTCATCTCATTACAGAGGTGGCATTTTCTGTTGTTGGTGACTTGCTGAATCTTTGCCTTCATGCAATTTGTGGCTAAGGCTTGTTCTTGAGCAGCCAAAATAAAGCCTTCCGTTTCTTTTTTCAGTATTCCAGATTTTAGCCAATTCCAAGTAAGCTTTTGGTCAGCTTTGCCTTCAATTTTCAGGTATTGGCCATGCATAGCTTTACTTTTCCAATTTTCAATTCGCTTCTCAATTACTTCTTCTCAATTTATTATTGTTGTTGTTGTTGTTGTTGTTGTTGTTATTATTATTATTATTATTAAATTTTATTTGCCATCTATTTCTCTTGGAGGTTACTATGTGGATTACATTAATAAAAAGGAAGAAATAAAAAGAGTGTAGACACAGAACAGAAGCAACTAATATAACAACGCAATAATCAATGTCAAAGGAACAGAACAAGAATACATCAATATGATAACCAAAAAAATGGATAGCTGGAGAGCAGAGAGCAAGGGCAGAGGAGAAGGTGGAATCTGCCATCAATCTAGCAACCACTTCCAGTGACGTACTCCCTCATTGAGTCCCCAGGCAAACCAACAGAGCCCGGTCTTCAAGCTCTCGAGGAAGGGTAGTAGGATGGGGAAGAACTTTAAAGGATAAGATGTTCCAAAGGGCAGGCACTGTAGCAGAGAAGGCTGTTCTTCTGAATCTCAATAGTTGGAGTTCTTTGATTGACAGGATCTGAAATAGACCCTCTTTGCTGGCCCGAGTAGGGCCAGCTTGTCAGGAAATGTCAAAGGTAAAACAACCCCTCTATTTTAGAAGCAAATGTTGGGGGAAATCTAGTCTTTCCTTGAATAAACATAGGATTTCTTTCTACCCAACGAGAGGCCAATATTCTTCTGTAGTTGTAGGATGTTAGTAGTAATATTGCTTCCTGGCATCCCTTCTCTGCTTTTGCTCAGGTCTTTGGTGCTGAAGGTCAAGGGGACTTTGCATTCTAGAAAATATTTGTGCATCATGTTCTGGTCAGCTGTAGTGTTACAGCTCCAGATCGATCTATGCTCCTTTGCTAGGTGATGTCCATGTTATTGTCCCTATTTGGGGAGCACATTCAAAAGGTCGAGATAGCTTAATTTGAGCTAGATGGATGGAGGGATGGACAGATAGGAATTGGGTAGGGTTAGTCTAGAGAAAAGGAAGACTAGGAGTGACATGATAGTAGTAATCTAGTATTTGAGGGGCTGCCACAAAAAACAAGGGATCAACTTATTTTCCAAAGCATCAAAAGGCAAGACAAGAAACAATGGATGGAAAGTAATCAAAGAGAGAAACAACCTGGAATTCAGGAGAAATTTCCTGAATGTGAGAACAATCAGAAACAGCTTGCCTTCAGAAGTTATAGGGGCTCCATCCCTGGTAGATTTTAAGAAAATACTGGACAGTTGCCTGTCTAAAATGGTGCAGGGTCTCCTGCTCTAGCAGGGAATTGGACTAGAAGTTTTCCAGGATCTCTTCCAGCTCTATTCTGACTGATGGATAAAGAGATAGATGACCGAAAGTGATTGATAGATGATGATGATAGACAGATGATAGATAGATAGATAGATAGATAGATAGATAGATAGATAGATAGATAGATAGATAGATAGATAGAGATGGGTAGGTAGGTAGGTAGGCAGGCAGGCAGGTAGGCAGGCAGGCATTTTGGATGAATGGATGGGTGGGTGGGTGGATGGATGGATAGATAGATAGATAGATAGATAGATAGATAGATAGATAGATAGATAGATAGATAGATAGATAGATAGATAGGCAGGCAGGCAGGCAGGCAGGCAGGCAGGCAGGCAGGCAGGCAGGCAGGCAGGCAGGCAGGCGTCTAGACATTTTGGATGGATGGATGGATGGATGGATGGATGGATGGATGGATGGATAGATAGATAGATAGATAGATAGATAGATAGATAGATAGATAGATAGATAGATAGATAGATAGGCAGGCAGGCAGGCAGGCAGGCAGGCAGGCAGGCAGGCAGGCAGGCGTCTAGACATTTTGGATGGATGGATGGATGGATGGATGGATGGATGGATAGATAGATAGATAGATAGATAGCATTGTGATGAATATGGCTAAATGTAAAAGTAAAAAAATAACAGTAAATCTGTTATTTTAAGAAAATATTAAGGAAAATTTGACAATTAGATATTGAATAATGCTTCATCCAAGCATGCCAGCCCTTAATGTGTTTCTCTGCAGTGACATATGGCACAGTCATTGTATAAACCCCTCTCCTCTGAAGCAATAGAAATCTTTCATCTCTAAGCCAATGAAGGGATTAGAATAGGAGGGGGTCCATCTGCTTGCTGCGCCACAAAATCTCTCTGCTCTCAGTTAACTGGTGACTTTCTAAATTGTGTGTGTGTGTGTGTGTGTGTGTGTGTGTGTGTGTGTGTGTGTGAACTCATGGCAAACAACCAGATGATTTCACTTGTCCAGTCAATCAGAACAATCTTGCCAGTGGAATCAGTGGACTAAGTAATTGTAATATAGCATCATGACCAGAGGAAGGGTTCTACTAGCGTGTAATGCAGGGTTGTCTCTTTAAAGATGTTACACACACACACACACACACAGAGAGAGAGAGAGAGAGAGAGACTTCATTTTTTTTTCCTTTTTCTTTAGCTGCTAGGAGAAGAAAAACACAAGATCAAGCCATCAGAACGTGTCGATGGCCTCTTTTATTAATCCGCAACCCACACAATTCAACCAATGCATGCGTACAAAGAGGTGGGGGAGAGTTTCCCAAATACAAATAAGAAGAACTTGGAAAGTTTTCATTTTAATTAGCTTTATCTGACCGTGCAAAGCCATAAGGAGAGAAATCAAAGAGCTGCACTGTGCGGTGCCTCTTGGTAAAATAATCAGCTTTGATGTTATTCTTCTGACAGATCCCGTTCCGGGCAGGGAGGTGGGGGGAGAGTGGTGCAAGAGGTATTTCTTACGATTTGCTGTCATTCGACTTAGTTTGACCAACCTGGAAAGATTGCTGCTCCTGCCAACTCAATCAGTACTCATAATGATACGAAGGGCATTCAGTTTTGGGTCCTGGTATTATAATCAAATGCATCGTTTTGTTAAAAACGTAGTAGGGAAAGTGAAAATAACGAAGACTCCAAAAACAAAAAAAAAGCTGAAGCTGACATTAAAAGAATGAAAAGTAGAGTAAAAGATTCAAGAGTGCACGTTTATGAAAGGGGACGAAGCTCTGAAAGGACCCGCTCGTGTTTCTGGACATCAGCAAAAAACAAAAAAATAGGCCATCTCCATATCGAATTGATTTCTTTGAAGGCACCCAATTAAAGGACACATTTCAGATGTTCAAATTACTTGGTGCTTGTTGAGGTAGCCACCGCTGAACTTTTAGCTGAACTCAGTGTCATGGATGCAGATAGATAAGTTAGATAGGAGATTGGGGGAGGGAGAGAGAGAAACAGTAGCTAGAGAGCTAGATGGCAGCTAGAGAGATATCATAGCTATAGATAAATAGATAGATGATAGATGATAGATGATAGATGATAGATAGATAGATAGATAGATAGATAGATAGATAGATAGATAGATAGATAATGATAGTGATAGATAGATAGATGATAGATAGATAGATAGAAGATAGATAGATAGATAGATAGATAGAATAGATAGATAGATAGATAGATAGATAGATAGATAGATAGATAGATAGATAGATAGATAGATAGATAGGCAGGCAGACTCACTTGTAATATTCTGAGTAGAACTTCAAAAAAGTAATTGCTCTTCCGTTAACAACATTTTCTATTTATCTTTCTCCCCTCCTCCCTTAATGCTTCTTTTCTAACCATCCTCTCAGCTTCTCTCTGTGAAGTCTGGCAAGGGATCATACAGCTCAACAAATGAAACAACCAGGAGAATATCTTTCAGCCCTTCTGACATTGGGAAATGATGATGAATGGCACCGTGGACCGTCCAGCGCAAGAACTGACTGAAGGGTGCCTCTACTGAAATCAACAGTCTGTGCACCTGCCAAGGCAGTTCAGCAAGTGTAGGTACTTGGACCGTGGTGGTTGTGCAACTCCTCACTTTTATCGCTGCCTCCAAAGCTCTGGACAGAAAACGTGTAGCAGCTGCTAGGGGCTTCATCTCCACCAAGTCCTGTCCATCAAGCAGCAAATCAGCTAAGCCTTTGGCAGGCTTTGAATGGGGACAATGGAGTTCCAAAACTGAGTTCCAAAACTGAGCATGTTCTATCCAACATGAGGACAATCCAGACTATTCCAGTGCATCATCTTTACCACATTTTATCCTTCTAGGAGCAACCTTTGAAGAAGGCAACCTCCTTGAGATTCTTATGGGAATTATGGGATGCTTTGGAACTTCCCATAATCAGGATGCAGCATGAGCCTGCTTACAAGAGCAGTACAATAATTGAGAAGTATTCACAATGCACTTTTACTAATAGGTAATAAGCCCCCTCAGCTTAGCAAACCAAGCTGTGTCTCCTAAAAAGTCAGACAATACAGAATTTGGATTCCAATAGAAAGCATGTTCTGCTCCCTTTGATATGTTTGGATGCATGACTGAATCCAAATCCTTCTACCCTCCAGGAAACACCAACCTCCCATTAATCCTTATTCCTTTTACTCAACCCCTGAAGCAGAGAAGAGTTCACTCCTCACTCTCCCCTCCCCCCTGTAGGAAGTTAGCACTCACCCCTCTCCTAGAAGAATGAAATATCCTAGGAAATATTAAAAAGGCAAAATATTTCCCCTAAAAAGAGTAGAAACTCAGAAGCAGAAAGTCACCTCAGAAGCAGAAACTCAGCCCCGCCCCCAGCTTTGCTAATAGACCGTTACTCTGGCCTGGGCCAGCCTATTTTACATAACAAAGATTTCCAGGTAGAGCTGTAGGAATTGCCCAAAGCACTTTCATTGCATCATTATCCAGCAAGGCTCGACCAAGCCTGGGACTCAGGACAGCCTACAGAGTTGCCCCTGCATGGCCCCATGGGAGTCTGACAACCAATCAGAATGCAAGCTCAAATTCAAATCCAAACAGAGGGTATTAAACCCAGGCACACTCAGCATATCACCCCTTCCTTCTTTTCCTTCATCTTGAAGCATGTAATCGTTCTTTTCACTTTGGACCTCCAGGCCATGTGGTCTTGTCCACCATTAAACCATCTTTCCAGGCAGCCTCGGTGTTTCCAGTGTCTTTTTCCCCACTTGGAACTGAACCCAGAAGGATATTCCTTCCAACACCCCTTTCCTAGACCAAGGTCTAGAGAAGTATAATCTATTGTCGCTCTCAAAATGCCATTCTCTGCAGGGTCCTGAGGAAATGGCATTTTCCAAGGTGTGCAGAAACCGGAAATGAGCTCTTGCAGGATTCCATGCACCAAAGAAGGGAAAATAAAGGAAGGAAGAGAACCAAGCGGTCATTGGTATTTTCTGAGCTTGGTTGCTTCCTTGCAGATGTTTCATTACCCAAACTAGGCAACATCTGCAGTGCTGATGAAACAATCAAGCTCAGACAGCAACAAGAACCCTGCATTTCAATCCTGAGCTAGAAACATTTTCCTTTATCAGTTAGAAAGACAATGTGTTGCCTTTGTGAAATTGTAGCAGCTGAGCAGGAAAAGAAACTCTGCTCCATCCTATATTTCATTCCAAATGAAAGGTGGATGACAAGAAAAATGAGGCCAAGTTCCCAGTACAGGTGCACATATAAGCATGCCAAAATCATACTGGATAATTAGATGTTTGATTTGTGGTAGTATTACTTACATTCATATTGTTAATATTTAATGCAAGTCAGGTATTTCAAATATACTGCATTGGGCCACCATCCATTCAGGTGTTAAATGTTCTTCACAGATCTCTGCTTCAGCATTTCCTATTCCAGACCTTTTTATTTATAGTAAACAAACCAGGGTATAACTGTTTGTTCTCCCTTTTTTTCTGCGTGGCTTGGTGAGCGTGGCAGGGGAAGGATACTGTAAAATCTCCAGTCAGAGGTGATATTTGCCGGTTCTCCAAACTACTCAAAATTTCCACTACCAGTTCTCCAAAACTGGTCAAAACTTGCTGAATACCACCTCTGTATTAGACTAGACTAGTCTAGACTAGACTAGACTAGACTAGACTAGAACACAACAGAACAGAACAGAACAGAATAGAATTCTTTATTGGCTAAGTGTGATTGGGCACACAAGGAATTTGTCTCCAATGCATAAGCTCTCAGCGTACATACATCAAGGAATGATAAATCGTGATCAAGAAATGTTAGCATACTGTCCTTTAAAAATGAGCAGATCCTCAAATTTATCTAATCAGAATAACTGATATTAAATTTGGGGCCAGATCAGTCAATTTTACATCATGCAAAAGTAGTAAATGAAAGGAGGAAAGGAAAGGAAATCAGCCCCAAGTAATGTAATTGTCACTGACAGATTTGCACATGGTCCTTCTCCTTTTTGGCACACACAATCCTTGGTGATTTGAAAGCCATAAAACCGTAGCTCCTTCCAAGATGCAAGAAGAAGCAGCATGTCAAAGAATAAGAAATCTCGGTGATATGGGAGGATCCTGACAGAGGCACTTTTAGCCATAACACATGGGCTTTTGCTTTCTTTTCTGTGGAAAATGGGTTCAAATGGCTCTTTGAGTGATTAAGGTTGCCAACCCATGGATAAGACTATGTTCCAGAGGTGGCATTCAGCAGGTTCTGAGCAGTGCTGGAGAACCGGTAGTGGAAATTTTGAGTAGTTCGGAGAACCGGCAAATACCACCTCTGACTGGCCCCGCCCCCATCTATTCTCTGCCTCCTGAGTCCCAGCTGATCGGCTGGGTCTTCTTTGGTTGCCCTGCACAGGAGAACGGAGCTGGAAAGCAGGTTAGTGGGGTGGGGAGGGAATGGAGATTTTGCAGTAACCCTAACTGAAAGTATAAGTGAAAATCTTTAATTTAGCATTTGCTTCTTTTGTGGGCACCTACGGCAGAACCAGAGCGGTTTGAAGTGTGTGTGTGTGTGTGTGTGTATTTAATAATGCTGACAAAACTGATAAGAAAACTGTAAAGGTCAAGAATGGATGAACAAAGCATGATGCATTTCTTCCAGCTTAAAAATTCCTTGAATGTCAATATATCCCAGGACTATTCAATAGAAATGATTGTGCGTGTGTTTTCAGCTGCTGAGTAAAAATGATGTGGCTTTTTTGTTGTTGTTGTTGTTGTTCTTTTCATCAATCGGACTATTATTTCTCCTAATCACAGACAGAAACAGAAATGCTGACCTTTAGATCGGTTCACCTCTGATGGATAATTTGCATGGCTCATTTCCTGGACCTTGGGGAGACCTAGTTATTTATTTATTTTCCCCACAAACCAGTGAGCCGAAAAAGAATTGAGACAATATGCCTGATGAAAGCATCCACGACTGTCCAGGGCATCTGAAATCCTAGGTTTGAATTAAACTCAAATATGCCACACATTTAGGAGGGTCGTTTCAATTCTTCAAACGACTCCTTTTGCTCATTCCATTCTGAACCTGGTCCTCTCCAGAAGTTAACATGAAATTAAAGGTTACATTTGCCAAATTAGTTTTAGGCTGCCACTCTCTGTACTGTTTGTCTAATGTTTTCGTACTGTTGAAATGAAACGTCTAGACTCAATCATATTGTATCTGTTCACAGTTCATTATTCCGATACGCAGAGGGAATAAAATATTTCAAAATCTAAAGCTGATTGCACATAACTAAGCCCAGCTTTGTTCAGCAAGGGTTATTCTCTGGGAGATGTGAATAGAATTTGAGTTGAATAGAGCAATCCAAGGTACATATATTTGCAAGAACAGTTTCCCTCTATTGAGGAAGCATAACAGCTAGAAAAACTATAAGATTGAGAATGGCTCCTGTATCACAGCATTTATTATTTGCTTGGATTCTCATGCAGGGCTGGTGCTTATGGGTTTCTTTACGTGCATGCAGATTTTTCCTTTTGAAAGAGTGCTCGTAGCAAGTCAATTTGCTTAGATTTCTGAAACTCGGGCAAGCAACAATGAATGCACATTGCTCACCAAGACCATCTCCGACTGAATTGCCTATTCATTCCTTAAAGCAGCTTCTTCCCTTCACACAACGTGTGATTTTTATTTATTTGTTTGTTTTATTTTGTCAAGCAATTATTAGATAAAAGGTATATGTATAAGCATGGTTATGAATACCTGAAATGGATACGAATAAGAAAAAAAAAAAGAAACAATAGGACAGGGATGGTAGGCACATTGGTGCGCTTATGCACGCCCCCTATGGCCAATTCACTAATCCCCAATCGCTGTGTTTTCATTTTGGAAAATGCCATCCAGAAAATCT
The DNA here is from genome assembly GCF_049901715.1 of Pseudonaja textilis. Classification (NCBI taxonomy): domain Eukaryota; kingdom Metazoa; phylum Chordata; class Lepidosauria; order Squamata; family Elapidae; genus Pseudonaja; species Pseudonaja textilis. The sequence goes on from NC_141990.1 coordinate 206,881,195, forward strand.
GAACCTCAATCGGGTCACATATGATATGTGGACATTCTCATCCATTTATTTTTTGGCGAAGTTATTCCTCTCCCCTCCCTCCCTCCCTCCCTCCTTCCTTCCTTCCTTCCTTCCTTCCTTCCTTCCTTCCTTCCTTCCTTCCTTCCTTCCCTCCCTCCCTCCCTCCCTCCCTCCCTCTCTCTCCTTCTCCCTCCCTCTCTCTCTCCCTCTCCCTCCCTCTCTCTCTCTCTTTCCCTCTCCCCCCTCTCTCTCCCTCTCCCTCTCCCGCTCTCTCTCTCTCTCTCTCTCTCTCTCACACACACACACACACACACACACACACACACACACAATCAAGACACCCTTCCATTCTCTCCTTAGGAAGCAGCTTCCAACACCATCCTGCGCCCCCCCTCTCCTTCTCTGTTTTCTTAAAGACAAAGCAGCCCTTCTATTGAGAGCCACATACATCTGCGGGCGACGTTCCAAAGAATGAAAGCCCATGTCTACATAGCTGCATGGCTAATTATGTGCCCTTCCCAGTCCGCTCCCCCCTCACCCACCCTCCATTATGAATGCCAGCCGAGCCAGCCCAAACTGGTGAGCTCATTCCGGCCCTCCCTCTCCTTTTCTTCCCCTCGCCTCTTCTCTTTGCCCCTGTCTGACTTTCAATGGGTCTCTGCCGTTATTCGGGCAGACACCATGCCGTTGCCGGGTGACACTCCCGAAAAGGGAGCAAAAGCTGCTGTCGGCACAGATAGAGCAAAGCCAGTCGCCTTTAGGGGATGCTCTGTATTCGGGACTGAAAGGGACTTGCTTTGAGGTGGCTGAATTATCTGAATTATCTGATATGCCTCCATTTGGTTGGCTGGCTTGGGACTTTTTCTCTGAGGCTTCCAGAGTAGAGTGTTGAAGCTCTTACACGCCTAGTCATTTGCCAAGTTGCTTGAATTTGGAGTGGCTCGGAGTGTCTTATTATAATGACTGCCCTTTTCAAACAGCAGTTGGCGTAAGGGACATAAAACAATTTAGCTTTAAGCTCTTAAGGCAAAGGCATCTGCTTACAAACTATGTATCTTCCCCCCAATGGATGTTTCATGCTTCTGTTTATACCATTAAGGGGGCGGGGCGGGGATGTTGCCATTTTGAATCAACAGCTACAGAGATGGTATTCAGCAGGTTCTGACCCAGTTCTGGAGAACCGGTAGAGGAAATTTTGAGTAGTTTGGAGAACAGACAAATACCACCTCTGACTGGCCCCTCCCCCATCTACTCTCTGCCTCTTGAGTCCCAGCTGATCGGCTGGGTCTTCTTTTGTTGGCCTGCACAGGAGAACGGAGCTGGAAAGCAAGTTAGTGGGATGGGGAGGGAATGGGGATTTTGCAGTAACCTTCCCCTGGAGTGGGGAGGGCATGGAGATTTTATAGTATCCTTCCCCTGCTACGCCCACCAAGCCTACTCCACGCCCACCAAGCCACGCCCACAGAACCGGTAGTAAAAAATTTTGAATCCCACCACTTGAACAGCTACCAAATTTTCTGAGAAACTTTCTTAGTCCCTAGTCTGCCATGTAAAAACATTAGAACAAATTAGTATTTGCATGTGTCATTGTCATTTTTATATCTCCTTTTTTTTTTAAACCAAAAGGCTTTTAGGCACATACGTACAGATAGTCATCGACTTATAAACATTTGTTCAGTAACTATTTGAAGTTACAATGGAGCTGAAAAAAGTGACTTGTGACCTGTTTTCCCACAACCGTGAGAAACATCCCGATTGTCATGTAACCATGACGATCAAGATTTACTTCTTCCCAGACCCCAGATTTCTCTCTACCTGAGCTAAGATGTATTTATCACTGCATTTATTGCTGAAACTGAATCAGCCCACCTCTTGGTTCTTTAAATCTACTCTTTTTTTCCTCCTTTGCCTCCCTCCCTACAATTTCTCCCTGTACAGGTAGTTCTTGTTTAGCAACTGACTCATTTAGTGACTGTTCACAGCTGCAGAGCTGATGAAAACATAACTTTGCAACCAGTCCTCATATTTATGACCTTCAAAAGTCTGTAAATCTGGAGTAAAATCATAAAATTGTGATGTTTCACTTAGCACCACTCTGCTTAACAGTTGCCAGTCTCAATAGTGGTCACTAAACCAGAACTTCTTGTATATACTCCCCGTTTTTGCTTGAAAGGTCAAGATGTTTTGTTAAGTTGGGTTTAGCGTACTACATAAATCCAGCTAATGAATGGCCTACATCATTCAGCAACCTCTATCACTGAATGGTAACCTCATACATACAGGTAAAACTCAAAAAATTAGAATATCATGCAAAAGTTCATTTATTTCAGTAATGCAACTTAAAAGGTGAAACTAATATATGAGAAAGACACATTACATGCAAAGCAAGATAGTTCAAGCCATGATTTGTCATAATTGTGATGATTATGGCTTACAGCTCATGAAAACCCCAAAACCACAATCTCAGAAAATTAGAATATTACATGCAATCAATAAAACAAGGATTGTACATAGAACAATATCGGACCTCTGAAAAGTCTAAGCATGCATATGTATTCAGTACTTGGATTGGGCCCCTTTTGCAGCAATTACTGCCTCAATGCAGCGTGGCATGGAAGCTATCAGCCTGTGGCATTGCTGAGGTGTTATGGAAGACCAGGATGCTTCAATAGAGGCCTTCAGCTCTTCTGCACTGTTCAGTCTCATGTCTCTCATCTTTCTCTTGGCAATGCCCAGGTAAGGCACTTCTGACATTGTTTGTTGTTCAGGAGCGGCTTGACAAGACGAATATGACATTTGAAGCCCATATCCAAGATCCGTCTGTGTGTGGTGGCTCTTGATGCACTGACTCCAGCCTCGGTCCACTCCTTGTGAAAGTCCCCAACACTTTTGAATGGCCTTTTCCTGACAATCCTCTCCAGCCTGCAGTCATCCCTGCTGCTTGTGCACCTTTTTCTTCCACACTTTTCCCTTCCACATAACTTTCCCTTAATGTGCTTTGACACAGCACTTTGGGAACATCCAACTTCTTTTGCAATTACCTTTTGAGGCTTTCCCTCCTTATGGAGGGTGTCAATGATGGTTTTCTGCACAACTGTCAGGTCAGCAGTCTTTCCCATGATTGTGATTCCTACTGAACCTGACTGAGAGACCATTTAAAGGCTCAGGAACCCTTTGCAGGTGTTATGGCTTCATTAGCTGATTAGAGTGGGACACTTTGAGCCTAGAATATTGACCCTTTTCACAATATTCTAATTTTCTGAGATTGTGGATTTGGGGTTTTCATGAGCTGTCAGCCATAATCATCACAATTATGATACATCACGGCTTGAACTATCTTGCTTTGCATGTAATGAGTCTATCTCATATATTAGGTTCGCCTTTTAAGTTGCATTACTGAAATAAATGAACTTTTGCACGATATTCTAATTTTTCAAGCTTCACCTGTAGTCCAAGCCTGACACCTTAACTACTATAGGTAGTCCTTGACTTATGAACCACAAATGAGCCCAAAATTTACATTGCTAAGCAAGGCAATCATTAAGTTAGTTGTACCCAGTGGTGGGATTCTAATTTTTTACTACCAGTTCTGTGGGCATGGCTTGGTAGATGTGGCAGGGGAGAGATACTGTAAAATCTCCAGTCAGAGGTGGTATTTGCTGGTTCTCCGAACTACTCAAAATTTCCACTACCTTGTTCTCCAGAACTGGTCAGAACCTGCTGAATACCACCTCTGGTTGTGCCCCATTTTATGACTTTTTTGTCATGGTTGTTAAATGTATCACTGCAGTTATTAAGTGAATCATGCATTCATTAAGCAATCTAACATCCCCCATTGACTTTGCTGGCTGGTAAGGTTACAAATGGTGACCATATGATCCTAGGGCAGTGTAGTTATCACATAGATGCCAGATACCAAATGCCCAAATTTTGATCACATGACCATGGGGAATGCTACAACTGCTGTGTGAAAGCCAGTCATAAATCTTTTTTTTTTCCTGGGCCATTGTAACTTCAAACAGTCACTAAATGAATGGTTGTAAGTCAACAAGGATTACCCGTCCTCTACATTGGCTCATTCGTTTGCTAGGAATTTAAAAGAGATGAGCCAGAAGATAAACTTATAGATATGCAGTGTCTTTTCTATTAGCAGGAAAGGAGAACGGTAGGGAAATAGTTGTGTTTACTATCATAAAATGGGTGAACCCACAACACCCTCTTCAATATTTGCAGCTGGTACTTTTGCAAGGGGTGTGTGTGTGTGTGTTTATGCCAAATTTCAATCATAAAACAGAAATAGAAGAAGCGGTGAGAAAAGTGCAAAGTCCCACCCTCTACACAGATGCTGCATCCGACCATTTTCTACAGTATATTCTGTTGTCTCTCTTCTCCTGCCAGTTTCAATGACGCTGCAGATTCAGGGCCTCTGCCAGGCGACAACAATTAAAATAATACCCCAGTTCTTTGCACTGAGTGCACCCAGCTGTCTTCAAAGGGAAATGGATTAATCCTAGTGCATTTCCTTTCCTCAGCTGCTATGTAAAGAAGAGCGCCTTAGGGCTTCGAGAGGAACTGGCTATTATTACTTGTTCATTTCTCTCCACATTAGGGACTGCTAAAAGCAGACTGGCCAAGAGGGCAAGAGTCAAGTCGGTTTCATTTTGCTGAGGGACCTTAGTCTACTTGGGCAAAGACTTAAAAGGTGTAGTATATTACACCCAAGGTGTTATCCTGCCTGTTGTTGATGAAAAATTCAGAAGACCGCTATGGAACTATGGACAATAGCTAGTGATGGTAGATGATTGTTGGAAGAAATATCCTTCTGGGTTCAGTTCCAAGTGTGGAAGAAAGACACTGGAAACATGGTTACTGCTTGGAAAGATGGTTTAATGCTTGGAAAGATGGACAGGGCCACATGGCTTGGAGATCCTGGGTGAAAAGGGGAGAGATGCTGAGAGTGCCTGGGTTTCATGCCTTCTGTTGGGCTTTGAATCTGAGCTTGTGTTCTGATTGGTTGTCAGACTCCCATGGGGCCATCCAGGGGTAACTCTGTAGGTTGTCTTTTAAGTCCCAGGCTTGGTTGACTCTACCTGGGTGGTGATGTACTGAAAGGGCTTTGGGCAATTCCTATTATGCCTCTGCCTGAAGGAGGTAGATCTCTGTTATGTGGAATAGACAGACCCAGGCCTTAATGGCCCATTAGCAAAGGTGGTGGTGGGGAGTGAGTTTCTGCCTCTCTGAGTTTCTACTGTCTTTTAGTAGAAATATTCTGCCTTTTTAGCATATCCTAAAATATTTCACTTTCCTAGGAGGCGGGTGGGTTTTAACTTCCAACAGGCTCCAGCAGAGTTAGTAGCAAAGTCAACACTGGGGACTGAAAGAAATCTCAAGACGGCTGCATAATAGTTATCCATTATTTGTTTGGTGATAGCAATTAAACAAGCGATACAATATACAACTGCTATGCAATTGAGGGGGCTCTACCGTGTTTCTCCAACAATACGGCCTCCACCAACAGGAAGGCCCAGCATGATTTGTAGGCATGAGGTGAAATTAAGCCCCAGCCGCAAAATTTAGGCCTATTTAATCCATGCGTTTCCCCACCATTTCTCACATCATTCGTTAGAACTACACGAGGTGAAGAGAAATGGGGTGAAGGGCGGGTGGTGGTGGAGTGCCCTGCAGGTAGCCTAGGCTAGAATACCCTGATCTACCGATAGAACATTAGCCGATAGAAGCTCCCTGAAGGCAGAGTCCCCAGCTGCTTTGGGGCGAGGCATGGCTGCCCGTGTCCCCTCGCCATTAGGCAGTGTCTTTCAGGAGATGGAAGCTCCCCAAGGGCAGTCACCAGCCACTTCGATCAGCCAGTAGAAGCAGCCTTGGGGTGAGCACACACACACACACTCCCCTCGCTGCGAGGCCATGTGTGTGCGCTCACCCTGAGGCCACCTCTACTGGCCGATCAAAGTGGCTGGTGACTGCCCTTGGGGAGCTTCCATCGCCCGAAAGACACTTCCTAATGGCGAGGGGACACGGGCAGCCATGCCTCACCCTGAAGTGGCTGGGGACTCTGCCTTTGGGGAGCTTTCTTCGGCCGATAGAAACGGCCTCGTGGAAAGGTACATGCGTATGGGCCGCTCTAGGTGGGGGAGGAAATTAAATCACCCCCCAAAAGACGGCCTAGCCGTTTTTTCGGGGCTCAAACAAAAAATAAGGCCCAGCCTTATTTTGTGAGAAACATGGTATGTGTGTAGAGAGTGGGATTCTATAATATTTATATAAATCCATAGATAATCTGAGTAGGCTGATAATCGGTTTTCACAATACATTTTGTTCTATTATAGATTCATTTTAAAAAAAAGTTCTAGCATTTTGTTGCAATAGCCGGATTCCCCTGAGTTATGAACCTTATCAATGTCACTTCTTGACACTCAGAATCTGGTACTCAAACATTGATTGCCACTGAATGTGGAGGTTTAATTCCTCTACAGGAAGGAACCTGGAAGTTCACATGGCAAGTATTCATCTTCAGATATGTCTAGTTACCCTTTAAAGCTATCACATTGCCTATTTACCACCACTTGTTACTTTTCCAAAGCAAAGGATTGGAAACATTTTGTCTATGTAATCAAAACAATCCCTATAAATCACTATCAACTGCCACCATTGTTTGCAAAGGTTAGATATTTCACTAGGCATAGGAGCAGTGGTAGGATTCAATTTTTTTTACTATCAGTTCTGTGGGCATGGCTTGGTGGGTGTGGTGTGGCTTGGTGGGCGTGGCTTGGTGGGCATGGCAGGGGAAGGATACTGCAAAATCCCACTCCCTCCCCATCCCACTAACCTGCTTTCCAGCTCTGTTCTCCTGTGCAGGGCAACAAAAGAAGACGCAGCTGATCAGCTGGGACTCGGGAAGCAGAGAATAGATGGGGGAGGGGCCAGTCAGAGGTGTTATTTGCCGGTTCTCCAAACTACTCAAAATTTCCTCCACTGGTTCTCCAGAACTGGTCAGAACCTGCTGAATACCACCTCTACATAGGAGTTAAAAACAAGTAGTGAATTTAATTATAATTGGTTTGTTCTTCATTTTGTTGTTTGTTTTCTGCATGCCACCGTTGTTGTTTGAGTTGTTTGAGTTGGAAGGCCGTATAAAATTCTTAAATAAATATAACTTAACACTGAAACATTATAATGGTTGTTAAAAAGTTATAACATTGTATAAAATTATAACAATTTCTCCAACTGTCTGAAATTTGATATAGATAAGGATAGGTAGACTTTCAACTTGCAAGACTTGTTGTCTTTTTAATAAGAACTCTGTGATCCACCAGTTGAAACCAAACAGGAATTAAATAGTAACAAAATAGGCGGACTGACACTGAGAATTAAGGGATAGTAACTTTTTCAGCCTTCTAGATGGCAGCATTAGCTGAGCTTGACTAATCTCAAAAAGTTAAGCAGTGTTGGACTTGGTTAATATTTGCTTTGTTCACATTTATTTATTTATCTCATATACTGCCCAATGACCCTGGCCAGTTCAAAAGTAAAAGAAATAAAATAATAACACAGAGTATAAGATGGCAGAGTTGACAAAAAAACAGATAGGAATAAAAGAGAGAGAGGGAGGGAGGGAAAGAGGGAGGGAGGGAGGGAGGGAGGGAGAGAGAGAGAGAGAGAGAGAGAGAGAGAGAGAGAGAGAGAGAGAGAAATCTACACAACCCAAAGGGACTTCAATCACTCTTGCCTACTGTCTAAGCAAAAGCCAGGTCTTCAAGTTCCTTTGGAACACCAGCAGAGCGGAGGCTATCTGGATCTTGGAAGAAAGCTAAGCATTGTAGGCTAGATAACACCCAGATAAGCAGACATCCACACCAAGACAGACAATCAAGCAATTCACAATACCCCAATCAAGGAACTGCCAACTCAGACAAAGAAGGTAACAGTGAACAATAGCCTAACCAAGACCACTCCCACTAGCTACTTGTAGATAAACAGGGAGAAAGACCCAGTCGCTTCTAGCGCTGATGGTATTACCTACTTGGGTAGTGAAATGTCTGCAAGAAAACAACCAAGTTCAGATAGCACCAAGGAGTCCCCATTGTAGGCTGAGTTGGGAATGGAAAATTAAAATCCTGGAAAAAGGCAATAGTTTTCCAAGGAAACTTCATGGATGTGTCCATCTAGTCACAGGGAGTTTGAAAGAGTCTTTGGGCTGATCTCATTAAAAAATCCATTCTTGGCTTTTCTTAAGCAGACATTTTAAGTATTTGGACAGAAATAAGGTTTGTGCTTGCTATTCATAACTCACTGGAAGTCAAGTTTTTGCTGGTCTTCTGCAACCAGTATAAATCTACAGGTAGTCCTCAACTACAACCACGATTGGAACCAGAATTTCTGTTGCTAAGCAATGTGCTTGTAAAGCAAGAGGTCACATGGCCGCCATTGCATCGCCACCGCAATCCTGGCAGCCCGCTAAGCAAGGATCCATGTAGTTGAATCCAAGCCATTTTGGATACAGAATTCCATTGGGAATGCAGCCCAAACCTTTCACAACATTAATATCTATACAGTGTTGTGCCAATGCTGCAATTGGCAATAGCGTTGCTGCATACAATGTTTGCAGGAAACAATTAGCAGCGAGTAGGATGGATGGTTAATTACTGTGTAAACCTGTCGTTCCTTCAACACCCTGTCTCTCTTCTGGATTTGGTAACCACACTAGAACAAATAATACTAAAGACTACGTGTCTTAGCTCTTCCCAACCCTGTAGTGGCGTAATGAAAAAAACCAAATCTATATTTTTCTCATAACTTAGCTTTGTTCTGATGCTAAGGGAAAGGGAGTTAAGGATGAACTACCAGGATCAAACCTAATGCCTCTATAATTGGACATTCTGTAGCCACCCTGGTCTGCTTCCACAACAACCAATGAGAACATTCACAAATGGAAGAAGGGAACTTACATCAACAGTTATTACTGTCTAGCTGCATTGGTGGCTCAGGACCCTAAGAGTACAAGGCAGACAATTGTTACTTGCTGTAAAGACGTGGTGTCTGCTGCAAATTTCTTGCCTTTTTGAATAGGCAGGGAGAGATAAGAAGGTGGGAAAGGGCAGGGAGTAAATTGTGCCATTTGATTCTGAATCAGAAGTCAAAGGACTCCAGTGTTCCAGCCCTTCCTTTTGCAGGGCCAAACGGGAGTCGTACAGGAAGAAATCACTCAGCACGGCCAGATAACATCAAAAAAAAAAAAAAAATCAGCACCAGAAACAAAGGAGTTTTACAATGATGGCTGTCCCGCTTTTTTTTCCTTGCTGTCGTTCTTAAATGAGTTGCAAAATAATCTTTGTCTTCAATATTTTCAGCAGGAGCTTTTCTTCTTCTTCTTGATATAGCAAAATCTAAGGACTGAAATTCTAAAGCCCAGATCAGCTGCAACCAAAATGATCCAGTGATAGCATTAGCTCTTTCCCCTTTGGAGGAGCTGAAGCTATAAATCACAGGTTTCCTCTTGTCGTGGCGTTTCTGATAGTTGTAATCCCTGAACGTTTGGAGACCATTAGGTTGGGAGTGTTATATTAGCATATTATTATACCCTAGAGTAGCAACTAATGAAAACTGATTTATTGTATAATTTGAACATCTTTCTATTGAGACTAGGGTGGATCCTTTACTGTTGTTTTCCAAAAGCAATTCATCTGGCTCCACTTCAAGATATTTATAATAAATATACAGGGATAAACACACAAGCGGAATCAAAATTTAAACATATCTCTAATTGTCAGGCCTTTGAGATAGGGCAGACTAGGAAACCCAAGTTACGAATGCTAATGCTATTTTTATTACAGCAGAAACTTCCAATCTGAATATGCCTAACCTCTCCCCTCTCTTTATCATTAGCTCTGTGAAAACTAGGGAGGGTCCTGTGTCTGAGATGCTTTATCAAATTACATTTCGGTCTCAGACTCAGATTACTTATATCTAACATTGTCTTGAACGCACCCAGCAGAAACAAATAACTGGTTTACAAAAAATAAACATGGAGAAATATGCTTTGTGACATGGGTGGATTTATATTACTGATAAGTGTACAATGGCTATGCTGCAGATCATTATCTAAAAGATAATTAGCTAAAAAAGGCTGTGGTGGTTAAAATGCAGTAGTGCAGGCTAATTCTGCTGACTGTTGACTGCCAGCAATTCGGCAGTTTGATTCTCACCAGTTCAAGGTTGAGTCAGCTTTCCATCCTTCCGAGGCTGATAAAACGAGCTTGACCCAGCTTGTTGGGGGCAATATGCTGACTCTGTAAACCTCTCTATAGAGGGGGCTGTAAAGCACTGTGAAGCAATATATAAGTAAGTGCAATTGCTATTGCTATTATTATCTCTTCCTTTTGTTCCTCAAGGTTGTTCCTTCTTCCCATTACAGTTAACCTAATGAACATAATGTACTGTGAACATCATATGCCCGTGGCTCTGTTAAATGCCCTCTGCCAGTCGAAACCCTAAATTTAACTGTCATCAGCTCTTGCCCTTGGCCTCCACCCCAAAACCCCAAGGCAGATTTTTTCTTCTTCTTCTTCTTAAAACGGGCTATCTCGTTAAACATGGCACATCAGGCAACTGTCTAGTTCACCTCTACGGACAATGCTGCTCCTACTTCCCACCTCTCCTTATTTTATTTATTTTTATTTATTTTATTTGGTTTGTCAATTGCTTACAAGATCATAGGTATAAGCAAAACCATAGTTATGAATGCATGGATACATATAAGAAAAATAAAAGAAACAATAGGACAGGGACGGTAGGCACGTTGGTGCCCTTATGCACGCCCCCTATGCACGTCCTTAAGTCAGCAGAAAACTAAACGAGCAGGAAATTTGCTGTCCACACAGACAGCCTCTGTCTTGTCATTCTCACCTGACCTCCAGCCTTTTTGGGTACATTGTAATATCCTGATCTTTGCTGTGCAGGGCACGTTAAGCAAAGCCATGGGTTAAAAGCTCCTGGCTTTGCTGTCGTCCCCTTTTCTTGACATCAGTAGCTGGTGGGGACACCCTTCCGCCCCACACAGACACCAATTAAACCCTATGGCGAAGGGCATATGCTTTTAACAAATGGGCTCAGCTGCCTGTCAAAACTGATTACCAAGAGGGCTGTCTGTCTGCAAGGTCGCAGGAGGGCTGTATGTAAAGAGCAGCCTTCCAAAGCGAACATCCACAAGCCCGCCAAACTCTCTGCTAATCAGGCAAAAGCCCAAAATGAACAGAATGAACTTCTTAACAAGAGTGAGGTGACATATGTCATGCAGACTTAGATACTCCACTGCCTCCATCCTGGAGACAGAAGGTTCAAGTTCTTTTTTTCTTTTTTTCTTCAAAAGAAAAAAGGAGAACTCGGAAGGAAGAACAGAGGAAAGGGAATCAGGGAAAGGGCGGAGAAGCTGGAACCAAGACAGATAAAACAACTGGGGTCCCTCTCCCCGGCAGCCTTAGAAATAAATTACTGGAATCTTTGAAATTTAAATTAAAAGGGTTTATCTGCTTCAGAGAACGGCTACTGGTGGAAGTAAGTGTAAAAGCATTTAGGGAGGAAGGTTGTCTTCAGTTACTGTCTTGTGCTAAGCTAAAGCATCTTGTCCTTTTTGGTTCTCTTCCTGGATAGACATATTACATATGAACGAAGTAGCCTTTCTATAGAATCTTGTAGCCTGCAGTAATATTTGACTACTGCTCCAATCTCTTTAAAAGTAAGAGACTTGCACCAATTTGTTGCACTAATTTGTTGTCTAATTTTAGGGCTCTTTTGTTTAGTTGCTGACTCCAATCAAGGCAACTCTATTTCCAGAAGACACTGCATCTTCATCAGAGGTGGGATTCCAAAAATTTTTTACTACCCGTTCTGTAGGCGTGGCTTGGTGGGTATGGGGTGGTGTGGTGGGCGTGGACATGGCTTGGTAGGTGTGGCAGGGGAAGATTACTGCAAAATCCCCATTCCTTCCCCACCCCACTAACCTGCTTTCCAGCTCTGCTCTCCTGTGCAGGGCAACAAAAGAAGACCCAGCCGATCAGCTGGGACTTGGGAGGCAGAGAATAGATGGGGGCGGGGCCAGTCAGAGGTGGTATTTGCTGGTTCTCCGAACTACTCAAAATTTCCACTACCGGTTCTCCAGAACTGGTCAGAACCTGCTGAAGGCCACCTGTGATCTTAATGCCTAAAATATAAAAGTGTTAATAGTTTACTTTTCTGTATTTATTTAAACACAGCTTGCCTTTCTTTGTCTCTGGGGGGATTCTCCCAAGGAAGAGAAGAAGGTCTAAATCATCTAATAAGCCAAATAGCATTTTTTTACAGGTAGTCCTTGACTTACAACAGTTCCTTTAGTGGTGGTTCAAAATTACAACGGCACTGAAAAAATGTGACCTATGAGCACATACTACTATAAAAGTGGAACAACTAAGGATGATTGAAGCCTTTCTGCATCACAGGCATTGATACTTATGACAGTATCAATGTCATAAGGACAAGGTAAAATAAAATTGTTAGAGCATGTTCCTACTATAATTAGATGGAAACCGAGAAAGGCCCAGAGCAACTTCTTGAGAAAGTTTGCTTTTTTGTGTGTTATTTCAGGCTTCACAATTTATTCAGTTACTTAGCCAGAGATACCACGTCACAAACCCATTATTCTTAACAACGGGTGGCAAAAATTGAGCTAGATAGGTAGGTGATGAAAACATTGATCTTCTGAACTTCATGAAAAAGGTTAAAATTAATGTGTCTGGAAAGAGTAAAATCACAGTGTCAGGATTGTGGTTGTGCCTACTGGTTACCCCATTTATAGTGCTAAGGCTGTTCAATCAGAATTAACCCTCAGCTCTCCAGAGGAACACATATGTATATGCATACAGTACAATATATTTATTCCCAGAGAAACATCTGAGAAGAGTTCGGGTGCTCGGTAGTCAGTTTATGAAAAGCATGGATTGATTTTTGTGCAGTTTTAATGCAAGGATCTTCTTCTCCAGGGGTGGGATTCAAATTTTCTAACAACCGGTTTGTGGGTTTGGCTAGGTGGGCATGGCTAGATGAATGCGACCATGGGAGTGGGTGGGTGTGGCTTCTTTTTTTGCAGCCCCACCCCCATTTGGGGGGCCTTCTGGGCCTCAGGGAAGCCTCTGAGGGGGGGCATTTTTGCTCCCAGAAGGTTTCCCTGGGGCTCAGTGAAGGAAAAAAAACTGAGCACGGGGAGTGGGGCACGCAGCAACCCCCTGTGCTCCATTTTGGGGCCTCCTACACCTCAGGGAAGCCTCCTGGGTGAAGCCGTAAGTAAGTGACGGGAATCCCAGCATAGCTACTCATAGGAACAGCTGGTGGTCAGGAGGGAGAAAAAAAGAAATACCTTAAGGAGTGGACTGGGCAGGGCAATGTTGCGCATGCGCAATAAGGACTGACTGGGCAGGGAGGGGCGGGTGGAGAGGGGCGTGGCCAGCCAGGGGCACAATTTGCCGGTTCTCCGAACTGCGCAGAATCATAACAACCGGTTCTATAGAACTCGGTCTGAACTGGTAGAATCCCACCCCTGTTCTTCTCTAACATTTTGAGATCAACAACCGCTTTTGCAATTTTGACAGAACATGGCCTTTCCAGAAAACATTTTCTGAAAATGCTATTGAATGCATTTGTTTGTGACAAATGCCTTTATGCTGCTTCAGCTATTGACTTAAAAGAACTTCTAACAAGAATATGCACTAACTGTGTGCAATAACATTATAGGTGGTCCTTGACTTACAACAGTTCGTTGAGTGACCGTTCAAAATTACAATGGCACTGAAAAAAATGACTTAGGATCACTTTTCACACTTAAAACCGTTGCAGCATCCCCTTGGTGACATGATCAAAATTCAGGTGCTTGGCAACTGACATATATTTATGACAGTTGCAATGCCCCAAGGTCATGTAATCCCTGTTTTTTGACAAGCAAAGTCATAGCCAGATTCACTTGACAAGTGTGTTGCTAACTTAACAACTGTGGCGAGAAAGATTGTAAAATGGGGCAAAACTCACTTAACAAAGGTCTCTCTTAGCAACATATATTTTGGGCTCAATTGTAGTCATACTTCGAGGACTACCTGTACTATCCAAATGATTAGATATATCAAAATAATAAACCCAATCGTTTTGAATCGTAAAAACCATGATGCATTATCTCACCAGCTCAGGCAAATCCAACCCTGCTTAGCAAACATTCTATCCTCTTCTTTTCTCAGTTCCCAAGTGCACGTTAATAATAGAAGTGGGAGTTTTTTAGATCTGATGGGGAAATGTGCCATAAGGGGGAACTCGGGCCAAGAATGTTCATTGAGAATCCTTCTCTTGCTTTCACCCTTGAGAGAGGGGTTCCCAACAAGCACAGTACAGGTATGTCTCAGGTAGGCAAACTTCATTTGCAGCATTATTCTCAAAAATAGTTGCGCTACAAGCCACGTTGGATCTGAAAGCCCCTTGAGTTGTACCAGAAAACAGACTGCCAATACAGCTCCTGCAATATTGGGATTTCCCAATAATACTTAGTTGTCCCAGTTAGCTTGCTTTTGCTCCACTTACCCTGTCCAGGTAGTCTTCAAGGACCAGCCCCATGAAGAGTCATCATGGCCGACTTGTGAAGCGAGAAGGGCAGGATTGCCTTGTAGCCAGCACCTTCTGCTGTGTGTGGAGGACTATTGAACAGGCACATTAGACTAGGTTAGAATTGAGACTGGTGTTTCCCTTCAGTTGTCTCCCACTTTCTTAAAGTAAGAGAGGGATGCAGTGGCGCAGGGGTTAAGATGGCAGGAAAATTGATAGCCCAAGCTCAAGACCCAAGACCTCTGCAATGGAACGAGCTCTTGTAACCTGCTGTAGCTCCTGGCCACCTAGCAGTTTGAAAACATGCAACTGTGAGTAGGTCAATAGGTATGGCTTCAGTGAGAAGGTAACAGCGCTCTTTGTGCCTTGGCATGTCATCATGCTGGCTACATGACCAATGAAAATGTTTTTGGACAAAGAAACAAAGAAACAAAGATGAGCACTATGCATTAGAGTTAGACACAACTAGACAGGAGAAACCTTTACCTCTTAAAGTAAATTAATATCTTAAAATAAATTTAGGTAAGGAGTTTAGGTAAGCAGGTGCTGACAAATATTTCAGTAGGCACGCTGCTCCTTCTACATGCCTCATGGGACAGATTGGAAAATCTTAATGCAATGCTCTGGAAGGAAGAAAGTAAACTTTACACTATGGGCAGATCACAGCCTTGTACCCTGTGCTAACTAATCAGGAATAAATCAGATTTATAGCTTAGCTAAAGGCCATGCGAAGCCACTCACCAGCACAATAAAAAGAACGATAATTTGTTCAAAGCATAAGCAAACATAACTTAATAACATCAACCATTGCTATATCCAAGATGCTTTACAGTGATAAGCAAACTATAACCTATTAGAGAGGCAATAAAGGATTGGATCCATTTTTTAAAACTGCCAGCCTTGTAATATCTGAAATATTCGGGAATAGCTTTGCTACTCCGTAAACATTTTGCTCATCACAAATGAACCAACAAGTCTTCCCAGCATTCTCTTTTCTCCCTATCATCACTTGGAATGTTACTAGAATAGGGTGTTGTTCAAGCCATGTTAAGGGATCTAAAATATACAACCTGAAGAAATGGGAAGTTCAGATTTAAAAAAAGACAGGGATAGAATTTCATTAAAGAGACTCCTAACAAAGCAAGGGGGTATGATGTCTCAGCAGTTAAAGATGCTAGAAAGCTGACACCCCAACTTTCATGACCAAGACCCATGCAATGGGTGAGCTGCCATTCTTACCTTCACTTCACTTGCCTTCACTAGCAGTTTGAAAGCATGCAAAGAAGAGTAGATAAATAGGTACCACTTCAGTCGGACGATAACAAGGTTCCATGCGTCTTCGGCATATAGCCATGCTGGCCACATGACCAGGGAAAGGTTTTCAGACAACGCTAGCTCCCTTGGCTAAGAAATGGAGATGAGCACCAACTCCTAGAGTCAGGCATAATTGCATAGGGGAAACTCTTTACCTTTACCTAAATAACAAAGCATCAGTCATGCAAATCAACCAATACCAGTAGATGAGTTTGATCCGTGGTGGGATTCAAAAAATTTTTTATCACTGGTTTGGTGGGCGTGGCTTGGTGGGCGTGCTTTGTACAGGTGCACACACTTGGTGTGCGTGTGCACGCCGAACACACCCTTTGCGCAGGCAAAGAGGCATTTGCGTACAGGCGTTCCAACTCACTTCCTGCAAGCCTGCACTCTCCCGGTGGCTTCAGCCGCTACCGTGCAACACTTTGCTGGGCCGCGCAAACCAGCTGCGCTTCCAAAGCAGGGGATGAAGGTGAGTATGGGAGCCCAGGCTCAGCAGAACCAGGCCAAACCAGTAGAATACCACCCCTGAGTCTGATCCATGTTCTCAGGAGAGTATAAAAACAGAGCGACTATAAAAAGCGACTTAGCAGAAAAGAAGAAAATAACTACCCAATGCACTTCTTTAGAAATTTTTTTTTTTCCCAGTCACACATTTTTAAAAGCACAGTAAGCTAAATGGTGCAATTAAGAAAACACAAAGCCTTGGATCCTTTCAAAGGCTCAAGAGGTCTTTTGGATGAGATTCCACTGGTCACTGTCATTTATCACAACAGAAATAATTACTCTTTCCCAATATTATTGCCATGTCATCAGTTAGAACCATTGATCCTTATGCCTTTGCAGGTCATAGCTCTCTGGCCTTTCTTGTTACGTTTAAAGAACAAGAACTCAAGCCAATGTTATTCTGGAATGGTTAATTTTCTCCAGTGGATGTCTTCTCACAATTCAGGTGTTGAACAATGCTACATTCTTGGCTATTCTTCTTTCTTAAGAGCATTTGAAGCTTCCTTATGTTGTTTCCCCAAAAGCTCTGATGGTGGCTGCTTATAATGATCTGGGAGGAAGAAACAAAGCAATTGTAAAGCTTGTTCAGAAGTACTTCATATATTATTAAAAGTGACCTTGCCACTTCCACTTCTATTTTTTTTCTACTTCCTTCCCTTAGTGGAACAAATTATGTCCAGCAAGTGCAACGTCCTCTAAGGAAAAACTGCTTCTAAATACAGTTGTTCCCTGGTACAGAAAATTCGGTGGATTTAAGCACATCTCTAGCCTGAAGGATAGTGGACTTTATTGTTGTGAACACTTTAACATCAGTTCTTCTATTATATAGAAACAAATCCTGTTTTCTTTCTAAGTTGGCTGGTATCAGTGTTTTGCCTTGGTTTGTTTTATTGGTCTTCAGGACATGGCTGAATTATTAAACACGGCGGTTATTCCTTCACATGTTTCAGACTCAAGCAGTGATATCGAAAGTAGAGGCAACATGGCATTCCAGTATGATAAAAGAAACAGACTTTGTTTCTAAAAATACGCTGAAGGAAAATGTAACATGATTTCCACCACCACCTTGGACAATTATTTTATCGGTGCTGGTTTTATGGAATTGTGAAGCCATTTGAAGTTGGGCAGCCTACAAATGTAATCAATCAGTCACCTATTTCACTTAGCACATTAAAGCGTAATTTAGTTAACCCTGCTTTATTGAACATCACATCCACACACCTACACATACACACACAGTTTTGGACTTCATACAACATTCTAAGTCAGGAACTGTGAATCATAAATCACAATGAAGAGTTCATACAATTCTCCAAACCATTATGAATGAGAAAAAAATTGCAATCTGGCGGTGCATTAAAAAAAATCAGTTACTTTCCTATATATACATGAGTTTTGTCTACAGAAAGGGAAGAAAAAGGGAAAGGGAAAAGAGATATGCATCTCAACAAGAACAGCCACTAAATTTACTTCACTTTGATGGCTATTTCAGTATAAATCAACAATTGAAGTGAATCGGGAAAAACAAACAACTCTAAGAGGTTAGAGCAACTTTACTGGTCTTTGTTGAAATAACTGATTTTGAGACTTCATCTTAAGATAATTGGCATCACTACTGCAGCAGTGCCTGAAGATCACATTATAAATTCACCTAATGCAGAGCATGAGCCTATATCTCAGTCTCTTCTTTTAATTAATCCTAATTCAATTAAGCAAAAAATATAGGTGCAGGATTGCTCTTTTGGCATGGAGAGCAGGCTTTTTTAAAACTAACTTTTATTATTAAATATAAACAGAAACACATAAGGAGAGTGAGGAAGAAAATACAGGGACAGGAGTGCAAGGAAGAAAAATAGTAACCTCCAACTTTTTTCAGTGCAATAGAATACAATCTTAACTTTATACTACACAATTAGTAAGTAGTAATTAGACATCACTGTTACAGCCATGTCTATGACAATAAATTAATGTAATCCTCACAACCTAAGTTTCAAGGTTTAATTTTTTGTGTTTCATGTGTGAAGTCCAGAAGCAGTTTCCAAGTAGAAACAAAACCAGATAAATTTTAATTAAAACAATTAGGTTTGTCATATTTTCAGCATGGAGTAGAGGCTTAACTTTTTATTATTTTTCAGCTGCTACTAAACAAAAATGCTGCTTCTCTTACACACAAACATATTCAGGTATAGCCAGGAGCTTAACAACAGCAACACAATTCTGTTGGTTCATATAATAACTTTACTCCTAAAGTTTTTAACAACTTGGAGGGGGGAAAATGTGATTTTAATTCAGATTGTTTGCTTCATCAGAACACATAAATACTTGCCCAGTTTTCATAAGAGGAAGGCCTAAATCATTCCTACCTGTGATGTATCAAGAAAAAGTGGAACTCTATGGCAATAAACATGCAACCATAACATGTTATTTGGCCATAAGAGAAAAGAGACTTTGCATGATTTACAATACATAGAATGATTCAAGATGTCCATAATAACAACAAAAGAAGTGGTTGTGATGACAATATAGTAATTCACTGATTGAAACCAAGATGAAATTCTGAATTCAAGTCTGAAATAAGGAAATCATTTTTTAAATTAAATAGATTCTATTAATCTATGCTATTGGGATCTTCCTTTTCTTTCTTTTGGGAACTAATGAAAAATCATTGCTGGTAGGGAAGTTCTAATTTTGCAGGCTGTTTCTGTTGTGAGATGGACCTTCCAATAAATACCAAGAATATTCTATACATATAAGTCACAGAAAGCATCTTGTGATCACAAAATATATGTTTTGAATGCAAGTATATTCTTCATCAAGTATAGGTTAAACGTGAATTGAGAAACATCTAATTCAAATGTACAAGCTGTGAATTTATTGTATAATCACAGGCAAACATTGCACTCATGCCTAAGTCCTCTACCTACCCACGTTATAGGACTGATAAAACTATTTTATCTGGCTGTTGTAAATATTACTCTGCTAATTCAACAAGTAATACTACTGTATGAACCTTTAATGCAGAACACAGCTAAAAATGGTTTTAGCAATTCTCTACCCAAGTTAATTCAAAATGCGTATTCAAATGCTCCTCTATTTTTTCGCAAGCACTAGGGAGGATGATATTCAAAACCAGACACTTTGGGGGAGTGTGTGTGTGTGTGTGTGTGTGTTTGCCTCTGGTCTCCATAATGAATTTCACATGTTTTTCAAATTTTGGTCCCATTCACATCTCCCTCAGGATACATCTAACTTTTTAAACACTGAAGTCAAATGAATATTTATCCTGTGCAAATACTTCTCTTTTCTCTGTGAACAGAGGACAAATAATTCTTCTCTTCCCAAAAGCTACATAGCAGGTTCCAAATGTTAATAGCTAGGAAATGAGGAACTCAACAACGGAAGAGGAAGTACTGGCACCATTTATATGAAGAAATCATAATCCTTTGTGGCAGGAAAAACAAACCTTCCAAACATTTAAAAACAGTGTGGGAAAGAATAGCCACAGGTGGCCAACTACTACCTCTTTCTTTTTCCCCTCTTTCCTTCCTTCTTTCCTTCCTTCCTTCCTCAGCAATTCTTTCAGAATAGGTTAAATCACCCATTTCCCTGAGTCCCTCTCAGAGAAGTTTTTGGCCCTGTCTATTTTTGTAACGCAGACTTCATCTTGTTCTGCAAAGCTTTGTGCCGCCCTGAGACTGAAGGAAGTTACACACACCAAGGAGAGTTGACGATTCTATAATAACCTCTGTAGCATACTACATGTTAAGTTGAAGGTATTTAAGTTATTTTTGGATTGCAAAGGAACCCATCACTGAACAGAGATGCATAAGTTTCTATTCCTCAGCTGAATGAAAACAATTCCTACCAGGCCAGGAATGAAAATAATTGCAATATAAGTGTTAGTAACTAATAACTATGTTGCCATAAAACATTTTTAAATGTAAAGCCCTAATAGTATCACTTCAGAATAGTCTTGGGCAAGATTGTGGGGCTTATTCAAGTCCAATAGGCAAAAATATACATATGTATTATACAGTATATAATATACATATTATATCATTCAAATTTTCCCCAGAAACCTTCAAGAATATGTGTGTGTGTGTGTGTGTGTGTGTGTGTGTGCGCGCGCGCGCGCCTCAGTATCACAGAGGCTTACATCTCATATTAAATACCATCCACTACAAACAGTCATTTTTGTACGTATTTTTTTTCTTTACTCAAAAGATTTTTATTCTACTTTCCAGGTAAGGAGGTTCCCAGAATAGCTACCTAAAGTTAATAAGAATTTCATTTCTAATTTATTATTTTTCAGGTAGTAGTGACTGACTGCAGTTCTATAATGTCTATGCAATCAGGGGCTACTATTAACACCTACTATACTTTTATGCCATGACATAAAGAAAAAATTATCTGCAAATTTGAGAATGAGCTCCACAGAATATGATGAAAATGTTCTAATGTAAATATGTGGCAGATTAATGATGTATTACCTATTTAGTTCTAGAGGATTAATGCACTGAACATGTAACCTAATTTTTACTGTGCATATTTTTATCTTAGTATCCCAGTTTTATTTTCATTCTGAAAATATATGAACTTTAATATATGAACTCTTCCAATATATGAACTCTAATTAAGGATGCATGAAGCCTTTATCCAGCCCTCATTTTTAAATAATTCTGATTTATATTCCTGTATTAATTGATAGATGGGAATGCAACTATGCTATAAACCATCATATCTGTACCAAGAATTATTTGCTCAAAAAATTCCAATGCACGTTAGAATTTGTGTTAAAATATATGATGAATTTTCTTACACTTTTTAAAAATTAATTTTTAAAAATTAAATTTACTGCAGAAACAGCACAGGACAACCTTAATGAATAAATGCATGGGAAGCTCACAGATCTATGACTGAATATGTGAGAAATTGGTATACACTGGCAAAAAGAACCATCCAGTTTTTTTATTTGAAAAAAAATAATAAAATAGTAAATATTAATAGTAATATTAATAGTAAAATACATGGGCAGGTTAGATCCAATAAACCTGGAGAAACTCTGAGATATTTAAGATAGCATTTTGTGCTTTTGACCTTTGCAATGATATTCTGGGAACGTGAATCATATCAATTATAAAAATAGGTTGTTTTTTTTTCAAATCTGGTGGTTCTGTGCCTAAAACCACCTCCACCATTTTGTGGGGTCTCCATCATTTCCAGGTAAGCTTATATTTTCCCTTTTTGGAAGCTCTGAATTGTTTTTAATTTTTGAAACATTATTTGCCTGAATTAAGAAAAATGATTTGATATTTGGTTTGAAAATGTTCAGCTGAAAAATAAAGTACCAGTCCTCAACTTACGATCACAATGGAATCAAAAATTTCTGTCACTAAGTGAGACAGTTGCTGAGTTTTGCCACATTTTACCACCTTTTTGTCACAGTTAACAAATAACTGCAGTTGTTAACTTAGTAACAGGACTCAAGCGAATCTGGCTTCCCCATTGACTTTGCTTGTTAGAAAGTCTCAAAAGGTGATTACATAACTCCGGGGCACTGCAACCATCATAAATATGAGTCAGCTGCCAAACACTTGATTTTTGATCACATGGCCATGGGAATGTTGCAATGGTCATAAGTGTGAAAAACTGTCATAAGTCACTTTTGTCAGCACCACTGTAACCTTGAACAGTCATTAAATGAATCATTGTAAATCCAAGGCTACCTGTATTCTTTGCATTTTGTCAGCCGTGATAACTGGAGAGTTTGTTCGTCATTTTCAAAGGAATGGCTTACTCTATGATTGAACTTGACGTGGTGTACTGACAGCGTCTTCCAACAACTGTGGAATTAAAGAAATTGTGCCCTCGTAAGTATATCGAGCTCACTGATCAATAAGAAAAACTTAATTTTTCTATCTCTGGATCTTGCTAAATTCAGCACGTTAAAAAGAAAACAGCCTATAGCAGGTGCTCAGAGCTGTCAGACCTTGAAATTTGTTTTGAAACTAGCCACCTGTTCGTGCAATTGTGTAGCTGTTTTTCCTGGCTTATGGGATTTTGCTTCAGCTGTTGTTCTCATGCTAACATTTATTTCCTTCAGGGACTACTCAGTTCACTTGCTGCAAATGAGATGTGTGTGTGTGTGTGTGTGTGTGTGTATACATGTTTGTCAGTCATCCTGAAGTCCGATTCATTGCTATGTATAGAAAGAAACAGCACTTAAGTTTCCTTCAGTATCAATAGACTTTTTATTCTTCTTGCAACACTTCCATCAGAGGACAAGAGGAAAATAATGTGTCTTAAACAATGCTTCTTGACTCATTATGATTCCTGTTTATACTTCTTCAGCAGGTCAAATGCTTTGGATGCAAAAGACCCCAGGCTGAACCTTTTGCAATTCCCAAATAGAGCTGTTAAATCATTTTGTCAGAGTAAATAATACTGGTCTGAATAAATCAAGAACCTAATATACTGTATATATGCCCAAATAATTTGCTTATACAAGTACTTACGACCACAATCAAGTCCAAAACGTATGCTGCTAAGTGAGAAATTTGTTAAGTGAATTTTGCCCCATTTTACGACTTTACTTGCCATATTTGTTAAGTGAATCACTGCAGTTGTTAAGTTAGTAACACAGTTGTTAAGTGAATCTGGCTTCCCCATTGACTTTGCTTGTCAGAGGGTTTGGTTAGATCCAAGAGTGGCTTTCCTGAGTTGAATCTGTCTGCCCAGTACAAGAAAAAAGAGAAAAGTTATTGAGAAACCCCCTACTGAGAGAATCGCACCTGTAAGGATCTGTTGTTAAGTTTTCTCAAGGAAGGCTTACATCTAGATATTTTAATTAACCTTCCTTGGCTGTTTTTTAGCAGCAGTGTGAACATGGCACTTCAAGAGAGCACTTATGGAGAAAAACTTATGTTCTATCCAAGGGGCATCAAATCGATGGCTATAATGGGTTTATTATTTTGTTTCCGTTTAAATCTTATTAAGCCACTCAGGGCCTGTGAGATTCAAAGCACCACAGAAGCATAATTAAGTAAATAATAAATCTTGGGTATTATTTTTTTAGTTAAGCAGAGCTGTCTGTAAAACTACAACTGGAAGGCTCAAGTAATTGGTTAATATACAGTATAAACTACAGGAATGGATGAAAAGGAAGGGTGCAATAAAAATGGCACATGCCACATTAAAATGGAAACAGAGTTGTTTTGGAAGTGAAGCTAAGGTTCCATTTTACCAAAATGCTACTACTGTTATATTTGTGTGCAGGACCAAATCAGTTGTGTATGAAAACCTTACCAGTTCCACTTTAGCCTACAACCCTTAGAGAGGGCTGTAAAGCACTGTGAAGCAGTATATAAGTCTAAGTACCACTGCTATCATCTATGGGTGCACAATGATTTATGGTGGAGGCTAGGGCTATGGTCTAATTAGATGATGATCCAAACATTGTTTTTTTTCCCCCTTACAAAATGGAAGGAAAAGGGTGCTTGGTGCTTTCTGAGCTTGGTTGTCGTCTTGCAGATGTTTCATTATCCAAACTAGGTAACATCATCAGTGCTAGGCAATATGGAACAGATCTTAACTTATCCTAACTGGACTGGATCGTTCCAACATGTCCTATCATAGTTCTAAGACTCCACTAATCTTTGTTTGATTAAAGCAGACCTGATTTGCTTTATTTAATCAGCGGTGCATTGAAAAGGAAGGGCGGGGGGGATAAAATGTTTGCCTAGATCAGGGGCAGCTCACAGCTGGATGCATCACATGTAGGCCATGCCCATCCCAGCCCCCACGAAGGGAAAAAACATTGCGAAACATCACATGACGGCAATGTGACGCCCCAAGTTTGACACCTGTGGCCTAGATGGAAGGACGAGGAAAGGTATTGGCTCCAAAGCAGTGTGACCCTTATATCAAGAACACTCCTGGTCATCCCAATCATGGTTTTTGGTTGGGTGATGAAATGGTGAGATGCAGACTGAAAAATTATCTCTGAACAGCTGAAGACATTGACGAAAGACGAAGGCGTGGATTCAGCAGTGGAATCCTATCTGTTCTACTACCAGTTTGGGGATCGCACACATGCGCAGCTTTCCACATACCAGCTGATGCCTGCAGTGCCAATCAGCTGAGTGGATAAAGAAGAGAAAAGCGCAGGAGCAGGTGGGTAGGAGGTTTTTTTTCCTCCTCTCAGTTGATTGTCAGAGGCTTTTTTACTACCAGTTCAGCCAAACCAGTAGCTATTTTTTTCTACCAATTCGACCGAACCGGGCTGAACCAGTAGCCTATCACCACTGCATGGTTTGGGTCTCAATTAGAACACTGGGCACTTAAGGAAGGTTACAAAATCAGGGGGCATAATTCTTGAATTATGCATGGCTGCCAGTAAAACTACAATTTGGAATATTTCTCTTCTGGTCAGAGAGTTGATATTAATCATAGATTTTTGGAATGATCTCTGCCCAGTATTTAAATGGTGCTTATTGTTGTTTTCCTATTGTTATTATCCCACCTTTTAAATAAATAACTCAAGGTGGTGAAGATACCTCATATCGAATTTCTCCCCACAATAATAACCCTGGTTGGGGAGGAGGTTGGGCTAAGAGTGAATGACATTAAGTACTCACTGAAGTATTATTCATATTAATGTTAATGTCAGTATTTATTTAGCCCTTTCCTATTGAAGGGTGGAAAGGTGTTTAATCTATACTTTTTTTCCTTTTTTCCTCCCATGTTTAATTTCTACATTTGAATTACTTGTTTTAATTTACTGTTTTATTACTGTTTTACATGATTGTTTGATCCCATTATGATATTTTATGGAAACAGTACATATATTTGATTTGTTTTATTTTATCTGGAAAATTTATATTGCTGCCAACTCGCTCATGGCGACTCAAGGCAGCTAACAGGACATAAAGACACAACCTGAGCAAGCAGCAGCTACCATCAACAAACACACACATACACACACACATATATATGATGAGATGCTTATAACAAGTCACGCAAAACTCAAGCAAGAGTTGGGGAACATCAGGATCTCTGTTTTCTAGGGCAGGCAGAGTATCAGGGTGGGAATGTCACCTCTTTCAAATCACAGCTTGCTATGCTATACCTTTCTCTAAAGACTTGGCAAAGATCACTTTCCATAGGCCTGGAGCTCTATTGCGATGACGACTGACTAGGATTACCTTTGGTTCTCCTTCCACAGGTTAGCAATTCCTTCTCCTTCCATTTTGTAAAAAAAAAACAAAAAACAAGCTGGATTCACCCTACAGAAAGTATTGATGAGATCGCCTCTCCTTAATTTAAGTACACAACACATCAGTAGACATGACTGAGCAGACAGCAGAGTAACCCTTCAAAACCTAATTTTAAAACCCAGTTCTTCTCAGGCACTTAATTTAAAAAGGATGCCCCTTTGTGTGAAGTTTTTGTGGAAAAAGAAATACTCTGCTTCTTATCATAGCAAAGCACTTCCTCAAAGTTCCTGTTTTACTAGCGTATTAATTGAATAGTGTTTGTCAGAGGAAAAGCCTTTTGACTGAAGTGGAGAAGCAAAAAGAATATCCGTAGCATTTAATCTTTTGAATAAGGTTTTGTTTCCCATTGAGTACAAACTTCCTAAAGGAAGCAACTTCCTAAATAAAAATCCCAGGCAGCCCAAATCCGGACCCTACACCCATTGAAAGGGCTTTGTTATTCACAAAAAATGAATTTATGTAAAATCAGTTATACAGTTGCTAGTAGCTCAGAATATACTGTATACATAACTGGATCATTTCTTCACCTGACAGCACCAAATTGGATTATATCCTTGAATTAAATTACTTATCTCACATGGGTTGCTGCATACAAAACACACACATACAAGTTTTGCTCTTTGCAAAGGGTCACAGAATATTGGCTGTGGGGATTGTGACAGTACTGCCTCCTGAAGCATTTACCCAGTGCTTCCTAAACATTTTTTTTTTTGTTACCCAAAACTGCTTATCAGAAATTCCATTTATGAAGGTTGTGATTGGTAATGGCTTTGTATATCATTACCCCCCAAGAAAAATCACTTTTACCCAATTTTAGGTCATTTACCCAGGTTTGGGAAGCACTAACTTAAGCTCATCAAGGGATATCAAAGGTTTTTAACATGATAGGATACCCCAAGGGATGAATATTTTGTTTCCTGGTCATAAACCCTACAAAGGGAAGAGGCCATTTGTTAAATGAACTGGGGCAGTTGCTCTGTTTGAGTGGTTAAAAGCAAGATGCTGCTTTGCTAAGACTCTCCTCTGTGAAAGCAAAATTCTCCTTGAAAGATTTTCAAGGCTTGCCTTCAGAAATTGTGGGTGCTCTATCACCAGGGCTGGACTGCTGGGTGTTCGCAGGAGTTCAGGAGGGCCCCTAGCTAAGATTCTGTGCAATTCGAAGAACTCCCAAATACCACTCCTGGTTGGCCCCGCCCACCCGTCCCCTCCCCCCTCCTCCCAGGAGTCCCCATGCGGCCCATTTTGGATGCAGCTATGTGCAGGGTGCGTGCAGAGGCTCGGGGAGGGAGAAAAATGGGCCTCCCAGAAGTTTAGCCAATTTCCGGCTTCCAGACAACCTCCAGAGCCTGGGGAAGCTGTTTTCGCCCTCCCGGAAGCTCGAGAAAAGCCTTCAGAGCCCGGGGAGGGCAAAAACACCCAACCCCTGCTGTGGTGCAGGAGGCCAACTAGGCCACACCCACCATGGCCATGCCCACCCAGCAACCAGGCAGAGAACCCATTGCTAAAAAATTTGAAGCCCACCGTTGTCTATCACTGACAGGTTTTAAAAAGAAATTGGACAGCTATTTGTCAGGAAAGGTATAGGGTCTCCTGCCTGAGCAGGGTGTTGAACTACAAGACCTCCAAGGTCATTTCGAAGTCTGTTATTGTGTTACTCTGATCTGCACAACCATAACAGATAGCCACAGGGTAAAGGAACCTGCATTACTGGAAATTTTCCTTTGGGCCTCTTAAAACTGTGCTATTCAGACAGTATATAGTTGATTGGGATTTGGGAGCTGTCCCCTTAAGGGAATGCCTCATGGGAAATGTATTTAATGCCTCATGGGAAATGTAGTTCATGTCATGTGATCACATCTGTAATCCTGATTGGTCACTGAATTGACCCTTGGTTAAGTTGGGGGAGTTTCCTTTATTCTTGCTTGGACCCAGCATCATGCTGCTGTCTTTCCCTTTGCTGCATCATTATGGGATGAAGATAACTATATTTTCACACTATGAAGACGACTATGCAAAGATTGGACATTAGATGAATCTCAACATAATTGTGAGTTATACTTTGAGGATGCCTGGTGTGATCCAATAAAGAAACTTTGTATGGATGAGTTTAACTGCTTATCTCAAGTATTTGAGAAGATAAATCTTACTTGGGACAAGACAAAAACTTTGGGTAAAAAAATAGACTATGCATATCAGTATTATGGATGTTGTCTCAGAATTATCCCTGTGACCTTAATGAAACTCGTTCCAAGATAAATCTGCATACAATGTTCATTAATCACCAATATTAGTTTTTTTAATATCATTTTCCTTGTATAAATCATTATGGGCAAAACATTTTAGGATTTTTGTCTTCCCATCTAGCATACAACCCTCGAAATTCTGTTGGGACCTTATTCAACTGCCAACTATGTTGAGCCTTGCTTAGTTTTTCCAAAATCAGCCACAGTGCTACCTGATATGACAATATTATGCATCAGAGACTGACAAATAATATTTTTATTTTTAGAACTCAATTTCCAAATCTAATATTGAGTCCTCTGGGCCTGACTAGATCTAAATACCCTGAGGCTGATTACCTATCTATCTGCATGGAAGAAAAGCTTTAATAAGGCAGGAATTGGCTGTTGATAATTTTGGTGGAAAGCTGGCATCTTGGTAAGCGCTATCTTCCCGCCTTCTACTTTATCAGGAAAACTGAACTAATGGAAGAACAGCATCTGGGGAAATGGGCTTTGCTTCAGGCTATTTGGAAGGAAAATACCAGTAGTAGTTAAGATATTGGCCCATCGTCCTGTTCTTCCATCTGACATCCAACTCTGTTCAATACAATTTTAATTGTTTTCCCATTTTGTATGCTGTTCGAATCTAGAAATTTAAAATGAAACTTTTTTATTAAGTATGTTTGCAACTTTTAGCACTATTAAAACACAGATTTTTTTTTCTTTAGACTAATCTGATATCTTTATTTTAAAAAAACCAAAATAATCATCCAAAGGCCTGATAAAGAGCAAAATATTATTCCCTTATTGCCTGGAGATAGAGAAGTATATAAACAGGGGGAAAGAGCCTCAGTTTTGTTGAGCTTTTAGTAATTAAAGGAAGAATGTTCTAGAACAGTGGTTTTCAATCTGGGAAGGCCAAGATGTCACAGAGGGTCTGTGAAGGCTTAAAGAAATGTAATGATCTAAATCTTGACTTAAGTCTTGGGAAGGGTGTCCAAGGCCATAAAAAGTATTTAAAGGGGATCCGTGATGAAGAAAAGGTTGAAAACCACTTTTATAGATTACTAGAAAATCAGTTAATACCATAAATACCCTCAGTAGCTGACTCTAGATGAAAAATGAAAGTCATCCATCATTTTTCCAAAAGAGATTGAAATAATGAGCTTCTAATTCATCTATGTAGTGGAAATTAAGGCCACATAGAGAGCAGCTTTGTTCCAGTAGCAGATATTATCTATTTGCATGTTGTGTTAAGCACTCGAGTGAAGGAATCTGCTAGTTACACAACCAAAGCCAACCAAAGCAGATGAAGGTGGCTTAAGACTCAATGTTGATGACTTCCAGTGTGGTGATTCTGGAGATTTTAAATCTCTTTGTTAGGACCACTTAGCCTTACTGAAGTTTTCATGGTCAATGGCATCATAACTGTGGGATATCCAAATTCTAAGTAGGCCAATAGATGGCTGGACACATACATATTTTGAACTTAGCTTCCATACTGGGCAGGAAATAGCAATTTGAAATTTAGAGGCCTTCGTTATGATTAGATTGAATTTTAGGAGTAAGAAATCTACTCCTCTCTGTATAAGTGTAGGACCTGTTTGGAATCATCATTTTTTAAAAAAATTGGTACCCACCTCTAAAAGAAGGGAAAGTATTCAGCAAGTTCTGACCGGTTCTGGAGAACCGGTAGCAGAAATTTTGAGTAGTTCGGAGAACCAGCAAATACCACTTCTTGACTGGAGATTTTACAATATCCTTCCCCTGCCACGCCCACCAAGCCAGCTCACAGAACTGATGTTAAAAAAAAAAAAGAATCCTACCACTGTAAAGAAACACTACTTTGATTAAAAACAATGGATCCAGTAGACTTGAACAACTTTAGGCTATTGAACAATAATCTTTCTTGTGCTAGGTGCTTAAATGAATGGTGATTGAAAAGATCTAAATCAGGGTGTCCAACCTTGGCAACTTTAAGACTTGTGGACTTCAACTCCCAGAATTCCTCAGCCATCAAAGCTGGCTGAGGAATTCTGGGAGTTGAAGTCCACAAGTCTTAAAGTTGCCAAGGTTGGACACCCCTGATCTAAATGCTCTTTGACCAACTGAGTTAATTCTAGGTTCGTTTCAATCAGGATTGAGACTGATTTTAGTCATGAATTTGCTTTAGTTACCCTATAGGCTGAACTTTTCCATGAGAGAGAAGTAGCATATGAATGCTAATTCACTTGCCTTGTAGTTATTATTATTTATAAAAGTTGTACACCCTGTGCTTTCTCCAATACTAGAAAGTTACAATGAATATGTTACAATTAAACAATCCCCTCCACAATGGGAACTCAACAGCAGAAAAATTGGGACATGGTATGGTAAGTGCAGCTGAAGAGCAGCATTATTGGAAGTTCAGGCTTAATCTTCAGTCCAAATTCAAAAAAGAGATAATTTTTCTGTACATAAATCACTAAGGAACTTGCTAAAATTGCAAGTTCCCTCCTTCCTTTCTTCCTCCAAAAATCAACATGACTATTTGGAATCCAATAGTTTGACTCAAGGATTCCTAACAGTTTCTTTTCAATAGCCAGGTTATGTCCAAAGTACTGTATAAATGTAATTGTCTCAAAGGTGTTTCTTCAAGAGGTAACTGGACTTTCTGGTTTTTCTTTGAAGACATTTCACTTCTCCTCCAAGAAGCTTCTTCCGTTCTGACTGGATGATGGGAATGAAAGAATGTATACTCCTTGCAGACAGCTGGTCATTTGCATTATTTTACCAAGTCATTAAGACTACCTGGAGATTTATCTGTGTCATCAGGGTCACTTGAGTAGTGCAAATGGGTGTGACGCCTTCTTGGAACTGTTGAAAGGACTGTGTTGTAGATTGGAGATAAATGATGTTGTATCCCTCCTCCTCTGTTGAGAGAGGACTGTTCAATTTTGACAAAGATGGCCTCTTTGACCCTGCTTTCAAACCAGCGGACTTTCCATCTCCCTACATTCAGTCAGAGCTGAAGAAGCTTCTTGGATGAGAAGTGAAACATCTTCAAAGAAAAAACAAAAAGTCCAAAAAGTTTGAAAAAAAAGCGCCTTTGGGACAATCATGACCTGGATGACTGAGAATCTCCATAGATATTTAATGATGCACTTTATAAATGTAATTGCACTTTGAAATAAATTCTCTTATAAAACAATCACACTGGAGACTTAGCACTCCTTGTAGGATGGATCCTGCTAGACAAAAGCTTGCATATCCATATTTCTCATGCTTGTAGTAGAGCAGGGGTCCTCAAACTATAGCCTGCAGGCCAGATGCAGCCCACCAAAGCCATTAATCCAGCCTGTGTGGGACCACTAGGCTGCCCCACCCACATCTCCCCACCCACCCACTGGCCCCCACCCTTCGGCCGAGGGCAGGATTTATCTTTGCAAGCCCCACGGGATGGAACTGGTAAGTAAGGCAGAGAGCTACTAGAGGCAAGGGAGGCCAAAAACAGGCCAATTTTGGGCCAGCAGAATGCTTCTGGAGGCTGGGGAGGCCAAAAATGGGGCGCACGGAGGCCCCAGCAGGCCAAAAACTAGCTCGTTTTTGGCAGGCATTTTTCACAGGTACTGGTGGCGGTAGAGGCCAAAAAGGGGCCCATTTTTCGCAGGCAGAAGGCTTTTTGGCCAGGGAGGACTCCCGAGGCCTTCCGGAGTGTCCGTGCACCTGGCAGAGTGCTGTAGGAGGACTGGATTGTAGGAGGAGGGCCACCCGCTTGCCCACCCGCCAGCTGGAGTAGTCTTCAAGTTTCAAGTGAAAGAGATGTGTTACTTTGGGGGAGACTGCAGGATTGCCTTGCTTCCCCACCGGTCAGCCGGTCAACCTCCAGATATCAGATTCACACCACCCAGCACCAGTTCAGGGGTTTCCTTTTCCCCCATTGTTTAATGGACTGCTAAATTGGCCATGCCCACTCGGTCACATGACCACCTAGCCATCCCACCCCAGCCAGTTCACTTCCCCCAACAGTCTGAGGGACTGTGAGTTGGCCCCCTGTTTAAAAAGTTTGAGGATCCCTGTAGTAGAGGAAGAAAGCAAGGCGAACTAAAAACAAGAACCCTGCAAAGAAACAATGTCGGTTTTCTTAAATTAGGGCTCCCCTCTTTTTAACATACATTTGTTAAACATTTGAACAAGTAAATCACTGAGATATTAACTTTCAAATTCATCTCTTTTGCTTTCAGGCTCTGTGTCTGTGTGTGTGTGTGTGTGTGTGTGTGTGTGTGTGTGTGTGTGTGTGTGTGTGTGTGTGCGCGTGCGCGCGCGTATGTGTTTTACATTACACTTGCTAGCTTTCAATTCCTTTTTTATGGACTGAGTGGGGGAGAGCAGTTATGAGTTTTATGACTAAAATCCCCAACTGCTGATATATTTCCAATTTGGCTTAGTGGTTTACTGTAGCCCAAGGCATACATTATTTAGCACTCAGACATGTTCAGCCATGTCTTGTTTCTTAAGTGCCATAGGCCTCTCATTTGTATGCCCCCAAGGGGACATCCAACAGACAACTGGTGATGTCACCCCTATTTACCAATCCTTTATAATTATGGGGGGGATTTAATGTTTTCAAGCAAAGTGCTCCTTCATTTAATCCTAACCAGCAGATATATATTTGCCTCACCACGGAACATTCCCTGCCGGTAATATCCTGTTAAAGATTATTGTTTTAAATAAGAGATTCCAAATGGCAACTAAGGCTGTTTTTCCAAAATCAGAACACACAGAATAAAGAACTTTCATTTCTGTTCCAGAATAAACTTGTTGGCTCTTACATTCGCTATCTGAGAAAACCGAACGTTTTAGTTACCACAAATGGGAAAGGGAAATTGAAACATTCAGATTATTAAAATTATATGTCTTTTGCTACCCGAACATTACAAATATCACTTTGTACTTTGCGTTGCGGTGTGGTCTTCATATGCTGTAATGGACTTTTAATGTAATTTGACATCCCTGGGAGAAAAGACAGAATCTGAAAAATAAAAGGCAAGGAACTGTGATATGCGCCATGTAAAATCCTATGAAAAGGGATGTGCGCTGTGCCACAAGGATCTGCATTGTCAAGAAAGAAAGAAAGATCCCTCCCTTCAAATATAGAACACCTGGGAATTCTAACCTGGTATTCTGTCAGGTGAGGAAGGAATAGTTAAAACTGTGTATCCTGGGGAATTGAAGGGATTGTTTGTAATCTGCCTAAACATATGAGAGGGAGAGGGGGGAAGGAAGGAGAGAAAGAGAGAGAGAAAGAGAGAACTTGTACAGGTAGTCCTCAACTTATAACCATAATTGAGCCCAAAATTTCTGTTGCTAAGTAACTTGATGACTTCCTGTATTCTTTTCTTTCTCTTAACAAGAGCTTCATAATAGGATATGGCTATCAGTAATAAACGGAAAACTTGCTGCAGAGGAATGAAAATCAGAACAGTACTGGGTCTTGTGGGATTTTGCACAGGGCTGGGATCCAACCAGTGTAATAACCGGTTCAGTGAGCATGCGCCTCATGCCCAGTTCAAAACCAACTTCTCCAACGATGCAGAGAGAACAGCATTTTGTCACTTGCACCTTTTTCTCTCTTCTCTATTGTAAAATACAAAAAGGGGATTTGCTCTGCCTGTACACATAAATATTTTGTGCATATATCAGCTGTAATGAAATGACTCTCAACAATTCATACTATCTTCTTATACATTACATTAAGATGTTCATAATGTAGTATTAATAAAAGAATGTTAAAATAGGTTTATAAATAAAATATCAGTATCCCCAAACCCCCAAAATAAAATCAATTGGTACATTAAATAAGCAGAAAGTAACTAACAATACTGATTCAAATGCTTTTTAAATAGTTCTTTTTTAAAAAGTGTGTGAAATGCTGATGAAGTGGGAGCTGATAATATCTCAATAGAAGAAGAATAAAGCAGACACTATCCCAAAAAACATCCTTTCCTCTTATGAATGTCGGCAACCCACTAGGAGATTCCCCTGAGAGGTCCATGTGCAATGGATTGAGCAAGTGGGGAAAAATGACCCTGGTGGCTTTCTTGGAAATGTGGAAGACAGCAATGCTGTAGCAGAAAAAGTAAAAGTATATTCGATCTGCTCTTCTTCTCAGATAGGATACAAATAAAAATGCCTCAGTCAGAAAGAGTATAGTCAACTACTGAAAATTCTTTTTATCAGGAAGAAGCTTGGAGGTTTAGTTGGACAAGGGTCTATGATGACAATTCGCCATGGCCAATTCAGCCAATTCAGCACTGCCAACTTGCCACAGCCAACTTGGTTTGGCCATTTCACTGAGGGACAACTCACCTTAGCCAACTCACTCCAGGACAAGAGTTACTCTAATATCAAAGAAGTAGAATCTTTGATATTGCCAAAGGACGGACGGAATTAAATGTGAATTGCAAAAATTAAAATATTTATTTTATTTATTTTAAATAATTAAATATTGTCCTGCAGCAAGTTGTCCCAAGGCAAGTTGACTGTGGTGAGTTGGCCGTGATGAGTTGGCCATTGCAAGTTGGCTGTGGCAAGTTGTCTCGTGGACAAGTACTCCAAGACTGGATTAAGTTCTTGGACCAAAGGTTCCCCATACCCGCTTTAGATGATTTTATATGCAATTCTTCAAAGAGAAGAAACGCTTACATGTTCAAAAAACATCTAGGGCACATGTTCTGCATGCAAAAAGCCACACGTTCAACTCTCGTCATCCCTTCCTAGCTTGGGGATAAAACGGGTGGCTTTGAGTCAGTTTTTGACTCCTGGTGACTATCTGAACAACTGCAGTTTTCTTAGCAAGATTTCAGAAGTAGTTTTGCATTGTCTCTTTCTTAGGACAAAGAGAAAGTGACTGGCCCAAGGTTACCCAGCTAGCTTCATTCCCAAGGGAGGGTTAAATGTCAGCTTTTCCCAATTTCTACCCTGATGCCTTAACCATTACACCAAACTGGCTCCAGATTCAGGTGCTACCCAGGGATGGGCTTCAATAATTTTAGCAAAGGGTTCTCGGCCCGGTTGCTGAGTGAGTGTAGCCATGGTAGGCATGGCCTAGTCAGCCTCCTGCACTAGTGGGAGGGGGGCATTTTTGCCCTCCCCGGGCTCTGGAGGCTTTTCTTGAGCCTCTGGGAGGACAAAAATGGCCTCCCCGGGCTCTGGAGGCTCTCTAGAAGCCGGAAACTGGCCCATTGCCAGACTTGCCGAACTTCCGGGAGGCCCGTTTTTCACCCTCCCCAAGCCACGGCGAACGACCTGCACTTACCTGCATCCAAAACAGGCCACGTGAGGACTCCTGGGAGGGGAGGGGTGGGTGGGGCCAGCCAGGAGTGGGATTTGGGGGTTCTCCGAATTGCACAGAATCTTAGCTAGGGGCTCTCCTGAACCCCTGCAAACCCCCAGCAGCTCAGCCCTGGTTCTACCTTTCTAAAACACTGGACAAAAACTGTCAGCCATCACTGCAGAATATATGAGTTAGATGGACTGACTTGCATAATACAGCAGTCCAAATCTAGACTGGTTAATTCTAGCAGTTAAGAAGGAGAACAATGGAGTGTATCAGTCAGGAGGAGTGCAGTGTGAGGGAGCTTTTAGACGCCATAAAAAAGACATTCCAGATATAGCAAGCTGGGCAATTTGGCTTATCTAGAAATAGTTACATTTTCTTTGAAAAACACACACTGTGCCTTTAAAAGTTATATGACTGAAATTGGACAGGTGCATCAAGCTGTATTATTGCTAAGTGCAGCTGTTAAGAAAACTCCCTGTCAGAAAAAGAGGCAGATTTCTTCATTGTCCTTTTTTAGTGTTAATCAAATATAATTCCTAAACCCTGCCTCTTGCTTTTTTATTAGCATTGTTCCTAAACAGATGGCTACAATCCATCTATTTAATTGATACTTAGTCTAAATGTAAAGTGGACTTATTTTCTTAAATAGCTTTGTTCAGTTAATTAAATCTTATTTCAGCTATGAAACAAAAATAATCTACAAATATTTAACATCCTTATAGTTTGTAGTGTATAAATCTCAGCAATAATGTTTTGCTACAGCCAGGACAGAGCAGACTATGTTATTGGCTGAGATCACGCATCGTGATAAACCATGTTTTATTGAACAAACTACAATTGGCTGGATTTGTATACCTCACAATTATAAACCCTGGTTGAAAAACCACATAAGTTTCTTCCCCAAATAGATCGGGTCTTCCGTTCCCTTCGGGTTTTTAGGAAAGCAATTAAACCTGATTATTCCCTCAAACACAAAATAACAGCATTCTGTTATTGAAGATTTTGTGAATCATTTAGTAGATACATTTTATATAATATATATCTATATAATGACTTTTTACAAAACGTTGATACCAAATTTGGTTTATTTTATGGGTGGGTTTTCTTTAGCGGGGTGGGGAGGCATGCTCCATGATGTTTCTAATTGTTAGCCCGCTAAAAACATTCATGAAAAGGTTACAAGTTCAAATTGATATTGTGACTTAGAATTATGCACAAATCAGGTTCGCTTTTAAGCACTTTTGGTACTAGTATAAGATGATCTTACTTAATCATCTCACTGGATAATCAGCCAATCACAGTCTGCACTATTTATAGCTTTTGGACCAGAAGTGGTATTCAGCAGGTTCTGATCAGTTCTGGAGAACCGGTAGAAGAAATTTTGGTTGGCTGGCTTGGGACTTTTTCTCTGAGGCTTCCAGAGTGGAGTGTCGAAGCTCTTACACGCCTAGTCATTTGCCAAGTTGCTTGAATTTGGAGTGGCTCGGAGTGTCTTATTATAATGACTGCCCTTTTCAAACAGCAATTGGCGTAAGGGACATATAACAATTTAGCTTTAAGCTCTTAAGGCAAAGGCATCTGCTTACAAACTATGTATTTTTCCTCTAACGGCTGTTTCATGATTCTGTTTATACCATTAAGGGGCTATCCTGGGGGCGGGAAGGGGGACGTTACCTTTTTGAATCAACAGCTACAGAGGTGGTATTCAGCAGGTTCTGACTAGTTCTGGAGAACCGGTAGAGGAAATTTTGAGTAGTTTGGAGAACCGGCAAATACCACCTCTGACTGGCCCCTCCCCCATCTATTCTCTGCTTCCTGAGTCCAAGCTGATAGGCTGGGTCTGGTGGGATAGGAAGGGAATGGGATTTTGCATTAACCTTCCCCTGGAGTGGGGTGGGAATGGAGATTTTACAGTATCCTTCCCCTGCCATGCCCACCAAGCCACACCACACCCACTAAGCCACGCCCACAGAACTGGAAGTAAAAAAAATTGAATCCCATCACTGTTTTGGACCACCTTCAGGGATAGTCCTATGTGGAGTCCATTACAACAATTGAGGTAGGGATATTATAACTAAGCCCCTTGTTACTAAGTGTGCTTTAGTGACAGATAGAAACTGAGGAGAAGGCTGGCTATGTACCTGTGTCTTCAGAAGAAGCACTAGCTCATGCAGAGTACCCAAATTCTTCAAGACCTGAGAATCTCTTATTGGTACTTACCTGATTTCAGGTTCATTATCTTGGCCCTTACCTAGATTTTCATGCCCCTTCTGATTCAGGTAGAAAGGAGAGGCAGAGGTACTATATTCCAAATCTCCAGGTGACCATCAGCACAGTGGTGGGATTCAAACATTTTTACTACCGGTTCTGTGGGCGTGGCTTGGTGGGTGTGGCAAGGGAAGGATACTGCAAAATCTCCATTCCCTCCCCACCCACTAACCTGCTTTCCAGCTCTGTTCTCCTGTGCAGGGCAACAAAAGAAGACCCAGCTGATCAGTTGGGACTCGGGAGACAGAGAATAGATGGGGGAAGGGCCAGTCAGATGTGGTATTTGCCGGTTCTCCAAACTACTCAAAATGTCTGCTACCAGTTCTCCAGAACTGGTCACAACCTGCTGAAAACCACCTCTGCATCAGCAATATATTCGTGTAAGTATTTAATAGGAGGAGTGAAAGAGTAGTATCTTATGGACCACACAAGGACCATCCAAACAGAAACTTCCAGCAGACACTCTCTTGCGCCAGGAACAGATTATCATTCATTCTGTACCTCGAATTCCAAAGCCAATGAGCCACTTCAGCAGGAACCCTGGAAAAAAAATTATTGGATAGCTTCTTGCCTGTTTCCTTATGCTGCAATATCTAAAGCTGTTCCCATAATCTGTCCAACTAATGCTCCGGTAAATTCAACAGATTCTGCAATAATAGTGGCATCATATTTGGAGCAGATACAAAATACTCAACATCTGTCAATGTCTAGTTTATCCTAATGTTTATTATTTAAGTGATGTTGAACATATTTATTACATGTCTTGCATTCAGAGGGCCCCCAATTTAGTTACTACCAAATCCAGGTAGAGTTGGAAAAATTCAGCTCTGAAACACAGAACAGCCACTGTCAATCAGTGCAGGCAATATTGCACCAAATGGACCAATAGTCCAACTCACTATAAAGCAATCTCATCTGCTACTTTTCATATTTCTGACAGCTTATTGAATAATGCATCTTTATTATAAAGCTAGAGACTGCCATGTGCAAGGGAAATTGGTTCCAGCTTTTTTCTAATTAATGCACTAACCTTCTGACAGTTCTTTCCAAACAGAAGATATAAAAAAATAATAGCTTCCTTTTTGCAAACAAAACAAAAACTTATATTAGAATGTTATTTTATATATAGATAATGGCTCTTTGTTTGTTTTGCATAATGCCTTGTAAGCAGGCAGCATATTTTCACACTATACACATTTTTAGATAACAATCTTAGCAGTTTTACAACTGGCTGCATTATCTATCTCCTCTTTTTGTATTAACCATAACCATCTTTAAATTGATTCAGATATATATATATTAATAAAGTATTTTTGGATTATTTGTTTGCCCAGTACAATGAATAATATTTATTATTTGTGTACAATTTTACTAATAGTACATTATTTCTTTGATTTTGTGAAAATTGAGATTCTGTCCATACAGGGGGAAAGTGCAAGATCAGTAAGTTTATATTTATATTTCCCATCTTCTCACCATTTCATATACCACAATTTATATTTGCCCTCTTGTTCAACACAGTAAGTTAATTCCAAAATGTTTGCAGTTGCAAAAAGAAAAGTCTAAATAGTGCCTCTGTTTTTTTCTATTGTAAAATTCTTTACTCAGGAGGCACAGACTCTTCATATTCCATGTTAATCAAACAATATCCTGAGCACACATATGATGATTCTGATATTGTCGTATATCCTGGAAGTAATATATAGTGGAAGTCTCTGGTGCTCTCTGAGCTTGCTTGTTTTCTTGCAGATGTTTCATTACCCAACTAGGTAATATCATCAGTGCCATAAGGGAGTGGGGTTTGCTTTCTTTTAATATACAACAACCCAACCAAAGAACCACCAAGAGCACCTTCATCAACACTGACAGGGCAAGTCATTAGTATATAAAAAGAGAAAATTCCCTTCTAGCACTGATGATGTTACCAATTGGGTAATAAGATGTCTGCAAGAAAACAACCAAGCTCAGAGAGCGCTAAGGACACCACATTTCAACTCTGACCAACAAATATTCTGCCTATGGACACATTTTGAACTTTGAGAGTATTACAGCCATTCTCATGAAATAGTTCCCAAGGTGGATGCAGGCAATCATGAAAAATCCATCTATCATAAACAAAACAGTAGGCTGAAGCAGCGACTATTAATTTTTTCAGAAAAAAATCTGATGCTTCTAAACTCTAAATGGATGCCAGAGGTATTGCTACCAATGTTGGTTAAGTTTGATGCTAATGCTTTGTTGTACAAAATGCCATTTACGATTCATTACTGTTAATTAAAAGATTTGATAGGGAAAAAAGATGGCAGTGTTTCCCTGTTTCCCGTGTTGTCAGGCTAAATGTCACACTATGTTCCATATTGATGACCTGAGGCATAAAACTAGAACTCATGCCTTGCTTTATTCCATCAAAACAGAATAATGTCAGTGTCACTTAAAAGACAAAAGTTTTAGTGAGCTTTAGTTTCTCAGACTGGCTTGAGAATTAATATAAACCTAAGGAAGATTTTTATGTTTTAAAAACACATACTGGAATTTTACCTTTTTATGTCCATTTGAGCACATATTTTTAAAATATGTCAGCAATGGGGTCAATGGTGCTGCTGTCACAAATGTAATGTGTGACAACTGAAATAAGGCAATTGGTGGCACCGTCTAAAGAGAGAAGGCAAGTGTTGACAGGTGGCTAAGCCATCTGTCAATACCTGGTTCCAAGAAGGCTGTTGTTTAGGGTATGTGATTTTTGTTTTTATAAAACAAAAACTGTTGTTTTACTGAATAGAATGCCCTGGACTCAAAATCAGGTGCTCTAACACCTGATCTGCAGAAAGGAGGTGGTTCAGTCAGTGAAGTGCTTGACAAGAAGGAAGTGGGATGTTGCCCAGTAAAGCAAGCAAGGGCCAGAGATTTGGGGAATGAGCAGGTCCACAACAGATAGCTAATAGGAGCTAGGCAGAATCATTTCTTGGTCACAAACTTCAGCATCATTGTGGAGACATCACCCATTGTATGTAAGACTGGAAGAAGAGGAGAAATCCCTTTACTAAACTAGAATTGCAGGTAGTTCTTGTTAGTGACTGCCTTGCTTAGCAACACTTTGCAGTTAAGAAGGTAATTAAAAAGTAACTTTACAACCAATCCAAACATTTAAGACTTTCATGGGTCTGTAAAGCAAAGAAAAGATGAAGTAAGATCATAAGCACAGCCATACTTTCTCTCAGCAAACAATTCACTTAATGACCAAGTTGCTGGTCCCAGCTGTGATTGCTAAATGAGGACTACCTCTACAGTGCTAAATGTTAATGTGTGCTAACAGACTACAGTAGAGACAAAAAGCAATATGAAGCCATGATCTACAAAAATACTAAGTTGTCTTCATTTTGAAATTAGCAGGACTAGAGATAAGAATCCAAAAGGCAAAGATAAATTTTGTTAAGTCCAAACTAAGAAACTCTTTGTTGTAAGGACAACCCCTTTCAAAATAAACTTTATATCAACTCCAAAGTCCCACTTTCTCCATACCAAGTCTCAGCTTTCCTGAAGGAATTTTCTAAGGAGATGGGTAATAGGGAAGATGAGAATAATTATGGTAATACTGCCTTTTTAAATATTTTGATAGTGTTGTGGAAATTAGTTGTTTAGCAGAGTGATGACATGAGGTGAAAAACTGTCCTTCTGACTTGTTGTTCTGATCTCAGAGTAGAAGTTGAAACTGTTTATATTCAGAATGCGAGGGATCTGTAGATATTTTCACAGCCCTCATTCTGACTGTTGCAGTATACAGGTCCTCAATGGAAGTCAGGTTGGTAGCAATTGTTTTTTCTGCATTCTAACTATCAGTTGAAGTCTGTTTATCAAACCAGACCATTATAGAGGTGAAGATGACAGATGACAGACTCAATAATTCCACTGTAGAACTGAATCAGCAGCTCTTTGGGCAGTTTGAGCTTTCTGAGTTGGCGCAGAAAGAACATTCTTTGTTGTGCTTTTTTGATGACGTATTTGATGTTAGGTGTCCATTTTAAGTCTTGAGATATAACAGAACCCAGAAACTTGAAGGTCTCTATAGTTGCTACTGTGTTGTCTAGTATTGTGAGCAGTGGTAGAATAGGAGAGCTTCTCCTAAAATCTACTATCATTTGTACAGTTTTAAGTGTGTTCAGTTCAAGACTGTTCTGGCCGCATCACAACACTAGTGCAACGTCCCATCTGTATGCAGATTGTCTCATTTCAAATGAGAGCAATCACTGTTTATCATTTTTTAAAATTTTATTTGATTTGTCAATCACTTACAAGGTAATAGATATAAGTATAAACAGAGTAAGAATACAGGAAGTAGGTACGAATAAACGGGGACAATAGGACAGGGACAGTAGGCACGATGGTGCACTTATGCACGCCCCTTACAGACCTCTTAGGAATGGGATGAGGTTAGTTAGTGGTTAGTTTGAGGTTAAAGGAGTGGGGGTTAGAGGATGTAACAAAAGAGTCAGGTAGTGCATTCCAGGCATTGACCACTCTGTTGCTGAAGTCATACTTTCTGCAATCAAGTTTGAAGCGGTTTACATTGAGTTTGTATCTGTTCTGTGCTCTTGTATTGTTGTGGTTGAAGCTGAAGTAGTCATTGACTAGTAGGACATTGTAGCAGATAATTTGTGTGCTACACTTAAGTCTAACCATAGGTGGTGTAGTTCAAGGTTGTCCAAGCCCAAAATCTGAAGCCTGGTGATATAGGGTACTTTGTTGCGAGCAAAGTGTAGTACTCTTCTCATGAAATACTTATGGATTCCCTCGATTGTATTAATGTCTGATATGCAGTGCAGATTCCAGACTGATGAGCTGTATTTGAGTATTGGTCTGGCAAAAGTTTTGTATGCTCTAGTTAGCAATTCGATATTTCCAGAGAAGTTTCGTAAGAATCATAAGTGTAAAAATCATCCCAAACTTCAGTATATATGTGTAAATGTCACACATAGGGCATGTGACTTAAGTTTTAAATTGTTTGCACGTGGTTTAGTTTTACGGATATTAACAGCATGGGAAAATAAATACGGTAAACAATGTACCTGAGAGTACATTCATTTGCAATCACACATCAGCGCACTCAGGGCAATTTTTTACACTTTTCAAGTATTATGAAATATGAGATATAATCGTTTTATTGCATCTTCAACGGGACAGGCAGGTTTCCTCCACAAATCTGTGCAGAACATCCGTTCTCAAACAGAAACAGACGATACACACACACACACACACACACACACACATATAACCCAACACGTGGAGTTGCCACCATTCCAAAGCTCGCGATAAAACGTTCCCTGCATTGGGCGGGGGCGGGAAGGTCCTGAAAGGCGAGGAGACTCGTTGCCGCGTGACGTAATGCTTAGAGCGTGTTCGGCTCTCCTTGGCGTGCTTTACGTGCCCGGAAGCGTTACGGGAGGACACGCGGAGAGAGCGTTCCAAAAAAAAAAAAAAAAAAAACCAGCTCGGGGAATCCAGCGAGAGGCGGTGGAAGGCTTTTGTCAGGTGGTACGGAAAGCTTGAGGCGCCAAAAAAAAGTCTGCGCGTGCCCACTCCGCCGTCGACGTCCCCGCCCCCCCACCCGCTTTTCGCTGCATGTGGTAAAAATGCCCGGCGTTCGTAAAAATCAAGAACGGAACAGCGACCGCCCAATGGAGCCGCCGCCGGCCGATGTGGGTTTCCGACGGGATGGAAGCAGTTTGGGAGGGGAGGGCGGGTTAGTGGGCGAAGGGTATTGCCGGGGCGGGGGAGTGGGGGGAGACGGCGAGGCGGAGAATGAGAGTTGCAAATGTCAAAAGGCCCGACGTGTTGGAGCCGAAGCCCCCAGCCGCCCCTTGGCTCCTGGGACAAAACTTGAGCCGTGGAGGGGTCCCTGCTTCCCTTTTCTCCTCTTGGGGCCTTTTCCAAGGCCGCCTCCGGACGTGGTTCCGAGACTCTCCATCCACCTCCTTTTTCACTTTTGTCCGCTCCTGGTTGCGTTTAAGAAGGCATGGGAATTGGCTGAAAGAGAAAGTAGGCGTTGGGAGAGGTTTGGGGCAAAAGAGGTCAGATGGATGAGGGTGAGGATACCCCCATAGAGGGTGGCTTCAGCATCTTTTAAAATTGTCCCGTTTCGTCTGAATAAGCCCTGCATTTCTGTGTGAGAGAGACGGGAGTGGTGGTGAGCCAAGGCAAAATAGGTATATATCCACATTACATAGGAAGCCTTTTTCAGATTAAGTTTGCGAGAAAACTTAGGTTGTAAGGAGGCAAGATTCATTAAAACCAGAGTCAAGCAGGTGTGTGACACTGTTGTGTGTAACACTGAGAAGTGGGCAGCTGTGTTCAAAATCTGTCAAGGTAAAAAAAAGGAAAATGAGAGCCAGACATGACTTATTTTTGCAGGCAATAGGAATGGGCTAGAAGTAGGCATGATATGGAAGTTACCCTTGTGTTTAAAATCATGTTAATATTCATGTTAATATTTAGGTCTTTATCTCACTGCTTCATTGTCTCTGGAAATTGTGTTTCTGTAAAACTGCAAGTTTTACCTGATTTGATGTTCTGTCCTTTAAATGTGGGAGAATTCTGCAGTGGGAGATTTTTATTCCCCTTATTGAAACTGCCTACAGATCTGCTACAGGAAATTTGCGTGGAACTGGAAAATACTCTGTTTATATCAAGGGTTTGGTACCCATGAATAAAGGTTCTGGGTACCCATTAGTAAAATTAAAATAGTCTTTATGCATATATTTATGACAGCTTGCTGTACTAAAAGTATTTTTGTCACATTCTGTTCAGAACTATTTTTGTTTTTACAAAGTTCAAGCTCACCTAGTACTTGTTCAAGAAGTTTATTCAAGCTGTTTTGAGGTTTCTTTTGCTATCACAAATGTTATTTTATAACAGAATTTATTAAAATTCTGGTTTCAATTCTTACACAGTTTTATAGAATTGGATGCACGCACTGCTTTTAAAGTGTTCTTAGTAATGAGTGGGCTGCAAGGATCAATGGGAGTTGATCATAGTTTAATAAAGGAATGCATCTACTGTTTCAGATTGATTGTTCATTTCAGTTCTATTTATGCATGTATTTAGAAAATCAAAAAATGCCTTTCTTCTGTCTGGTGTAGCTGTCAGGCCTCAGACAGGCCTTTTTTCAGCCACATATCCTGAGTTGCAAACTATCGTTATTGCATCTCTGAAAAACATATTCCTTTTCAAAATCCCCAACATGTGCATAATGCGATTAAAACTTGCTGCATATCATTTTTGCATTGTTCAGGATATACATTTTACTGCAGTGTTAATGTTTTAATTTCAATTTTATGATTGCCTTTCTA
The DNA here is from genome assembly GCF_049901715.1 of Pseudonaja textilis. Lineage (NCBI taxonomy): Eukaryota > Metazoa > Chordata > Lepidosauria > Squamata > Elapidae > Pseudonaja > Pseudonaja textilis. The sequence continues at coordinate 206,926,073 of NC_141990.1, forward strand.
TTTTTATGCGTTAATGCATGACATATTTTGCATAGCCCCATTTCTGGGAATACTTTCTTTTGTTTTTCTATTTGCATACCTATCAAGTACAAGCCTAAGTAAACAATGAACTCTGTCACCCTCCTCAGAAAGTAATGCATTCTCACAAGTTATAACAGAATATATGAATTATATCTGTTAGCAGTATTAATAACTCTTATTTTCCATCCTTCTATAATTACAGTAGAGAAGTATAGTTATTATTCAGTTCTCAAGTTTCAAATTACACCATGCTTCAACCAAAAATGGAAAGAGAATGGAGTCCTATGTGGTGCACATTTCCTGTGCTTATCACCAATAATAAATGATGAAAGTAATTTAGTACATGGAACTGAATCTTACTGATTACATATATGTGTAATATGAGAGATTCATGTATCTCATTGTGCTCAGGTGAATTTATTTTAAACTCCATTACTATTGTATATTTCAAAATCTCAGACTAGCATGCAGATTAATTAATTGTAAACTTCATATGTAGAATATGTTGTTCACCCACCAAGAATGATAATGAAATATATCAAAGCATGACTGTTCGATTATGGTACTTTAGTATAATTTGTTGCTGTTCTCTTTTCAGGATTATGCAAAAGAAAGGTATGGAATATTGCCAATGATACAGTCACAGGAAAAACCAGGTCAGTTTCAAAATTCTGTAAAACATACAGAGAAGTAGTCAGTAATACAATAAGTAACATAGTGCTGATCATGGCCTCAAATTAGTTTTGTTTCTAGCTTTGATGGAGGCACTTTGAGCTTTTCCGATATTCTCAGGAGAATCTTCAGCCAGCACACCATACATTCACACTTCAAACCCAAGAATACACTAAGGCAGAAGCTTGTCTACCCCAAGGATAAAATATCCAGACACAAACTAAGCAACGTGGTATATGCAGTACAATGCATATACATGTGCAGATCTGTACATTGGGGAAATAACCACTTCATAAATGCATGTCACAACATAGAACAAACCCATCAGGACTAGATTCAGCAGTCCATCTGCATTTAAAAGACAAAGGCCACTCTTTTGAAGACAGCAAAGTCCACATTTTGGGCAGAGAGGACAGCTGGTTTGAAAAAGGGGTCAATGTGGCCATCTCTGAATCTATCTCCAGTCTACAATGCAGTCCTTTCAACAGTTCCAAGAAGGCTTCACACCCATTTGCACGATTCAGGTGACCCTGATGACATGGATAAACCTCCAGATGGCCTCAACGACTCATTAACAGAAGGCAAATGACCTCTGCAAGGAGTATAAATCCTTCCATTTCCCACCATCCAGTCAGAGCTGAAGAAGCTTCTTGGATGAGAAGCAAAATGTCTTCAAAGAAAAATTAGAAAGTCCAATTGTCTCTTGAAAAAGCACTTTGGGACAACCATGACTAGATGACTGAGAATCTCCGTGGACATACCCCAACATTACCAATACTATAGTAGTGCTTGATTTAACAACCATTTGTTTAGTGACCGTTCAAAATTACAATATCATTATAAAATGTGATTTATGGCCCGTTTCCATACTTACGACCACAGCAACATCCTCAGAATCATGTGATCAAAATTTGGACACTAGGCAATGAGCTTGTATTTACAGTAGTTGCAGTATCTCAGGGTCATGTGATCAATATTTGCAACCTTCCCAACAAGCAAAGTCAGTGGGGAAAGCTGAGTTTGCTTAACTACCACTTGATTCATTTAATAACTACAGTGATTCATTTAACAATCCCAGCAAAAAAGATTATAAAACTGGGCATGACTCACTTAACAATTGTCTTGTTTAACAACAGAAATTCTGATCTCAGTTGAGGTCATAAGTTGAGCATTACCCGTATTCACAAATTCCTACCCATTTCCATTTTAGAAATATAAATATAAATATTGGAATTATACGATACTGCAGGACTACTGATCTAGACAAGAAAAGAAAGTTTACATTGGCCTCATCATATGATCACCTAGTTATCAAATGCATATGACATTTTGCATCTAGAGCATGATTAGAAATTTTCAAACATTCATAGAGACATTTATGGACAAGAAGTGCACAGTGGCAACTTTCTGCAGTTTTTCCTTCTCTTCCCTGTTCCCCAATTCCATTTTATCATCCACCTAAACTTTAAGGGGAAGAAAGGAATTATAGAAGAGTCAGAATTGCTGTCTTGTCCCATTCCCAGCAACACATTGAGTATAATAATAAGCCTGGATCCAACCCACAATTTTGCTAAGGGATCCAATAAACAGTTTTTTCATGTAAATATGAATAAAATGTTCTCTCTATATATCGCTATATTTTTATATGCAGATCGTGTGTTGGTACGAATAAAGGATTTGACAGGAGAGAAAGCTGATGAAACTGTTTGGGTTCGTGGCAGGATTCATACTAGCAGAGCAAAAGGTAAGACTGCTTCTTTTGATATGGTAATGAGTCAGAAAGGCTCAAGTATTATCTTCTTGCCTGGTGTGTTTCTTACATGTATTTCTATTACTTATATCACATGCATCCTGTCTTTTTTCATTTCCATTGCTGCCAAATGTTCTCTTCCATATATTCATATACTTGTGATATGTGCATAACATTTATATCAGTTTTAAACATCACCAAATCCAAAAACTCAAGATGACGTGAATGTTGAAAACCATAAAATATAATTGAAATCCATTGACTACCCATCATCCACCAGTTAGGATCACACATTTCCCTGGCTTCTGGGAAGGTGGTATTCCAGATGGTGGACACAGTAACAGAAGGAAGTATGACTTTGGGATGCTACAGGACTGCAATAGCACTTAGACTTATATACCGCTTCACAACGCTTTAGAGCCCTCTCTAAGCTGTTTACAGAGTCAGCATATTTCCCCCTAGTTGATAGAACCCAAAATATACCCTGTGAGATCTTACAGGACGGGCAAAGATAATTGGAGAAGGACAGTACCATGAATAACTCTGTTGTAACCAATTAACAAATTGTACCCAGAAACCCACTGATAAATTGTGCACCTCATAGACGAAAAAAGTCACAGAGACACACCAAGATGTACCTGTAATTGCTAGCATGTTCCATTCCATTGCCATGGGCTGAGATATTAATCTGCTGATGATACTCAGTGGTTCTTCTCTGCCCCTATGTGGACATCTGGTGTTCATAAGCTATGACAGTCTAAAGAAGAAATAGCTTCAACTGAACCCTGGAAAGACGGTGGCTCTAGGGACCCTCTGGTTCTGGGGCTCTGCCATCTTTGGTGCTAGATAGGACTTCATTGCTCCAAATAGATCTTATGAGCAATGTGGGAGTCCTCCTGGATTCACAACTCTTGCTTGAGGAGCAGGTGGCAGTCATTGCTAGGAGGGATTTTGCACAACTTTATGCTGTGCACCGGTTCTCCCATTCATAGATCAAAGGGCTCTACTCATGATCACTCATGCCCTTGTTACCTCTCTGTTGGACTATTGTAATGTGTGTTTCATGGCACTTCTCTTGAAGAGTATCTAGAAAGTTCAGCTGGTGCAAAATGCAGTGGCCCAGGCAGTTCTGTATTCCTCACAGAACACATATTACACCTCTACTCCGTGGCTGCATTTTGTTACTAGTTTGTTTCCAGATCCAGTTCAAATCAAATCAAATCAGAGTAGAGCTGGAAGGGATCTTGAAGATCTTCTTGTCCAACCCCCTGCTGCTCAAGCAGGAGATTCTATATTATTGCAGTCAGGTGGCTGTCCAGACTTTTCTTAAAACCTCCCGTGATGAAGCACCTACAACTTCTGAAGGCCAGCTGTTCCACCAGTTAATTGTCCTCACTGTTAGGAAGTTTCTCATTAATTCCAGGTTGCTTGTCTCCTTGATTAGTTTCCATCCATGGTTTCTTGTCTTGCCTAACGGTGCTTTGGAAAATAAGTTGACCCTCTCTTATTTTTTTTCATTGGCATCATCTATACATTCATAGTGCTAGTTTTGACCTTTAAAACCCCACATGGCATAGATCCAGGTTATTTAAGGGACTTCTTATCCTCAATTACATCTTCCCATCGCACCAGAGCTAGTAGAGAGGCTATGCTGCAGCTTTCATTAGGGACCTACATTTGGTGAACCCTAGGCAATGGATCTTCTCAGCTGTGATGCCAGTGTTGTGGGATATCTTTCCCACTAAGGCTAGTCTGGCACCATTGCTCCTGATTTTCTGAAAGTCGTTCAAGACCTGGTTGTACCATCAGGCCTGGAATTCCCAGACTAGCGAACTAGTACGATAGAGCCATTATTGTTAACATCCCTTTGCCCATTATTTCTTAGCTGTGTTTTATCGTTTTTGAACATTTTTATTTGTGAGTTTTTTAAATTTTGTTGTACTCTGTCCCGAGTTATTTGGTTTGAGAGATGGGCAGCTATATAAATTTATATAGCATATAAACTTAATATAGAAATAGTTATGTTTTATATAAACTTTAAGAATAAATAATTTCTGGACCAATGATAGCTTCAAGGGCAGACCCATATAGAGCACCTTACAGTAATCCAGATGACAAGTAATTTGGATGTGAGTGACTTTGGTCATTTCTTTGAGCAACTTGTTAAAGGCTAAATACCCAGGAAAATTAGTATCAGCACAGGAAGTTCGCAAATCAGAATTCCAGGTTATGTCAAGCACAACTTGAGTTAAGCAAATACAAACATTTTTAAGAATTCGAGTTGCTAGTTAACAATTGATAAAAAGAGTGTTCCAGGGTGTAAAATGGTCCAATCTATTGTTTGAAATAATAGCTGGGAAGTTTACTCATGGGAACAGTATAGGAGATATATATGTCAGCATGACATTTTGGATGAGAGCATTGGATATTTCCTTGTGGTAACACTATCTTCTAGATAGGTGCAGCAGGACAGAGTCTTGGCTTCTAGATTACAATTCTGATAGTAGATGCTCTAGGTTTCTGCTTTTTTCTACTCTCCTCATGGATTTTAATGGAATGTTTTTTAATATAAGAAAAGCATGTTCTCTTAATTACTGAAGCTCTGTGAACACTTCTACAATACACATGTACATTTACTCTAATTGTTTTGTTGGATTTTATAACTGGTCAACTTTTTTGTGATGAAAATATAGCTAAGTATCCTTTTAAATACCTATAAGATCATAAAAACATATAGAATTCATTTAGATTTAAACTCTCAAAGCATTGCTAAATTAATAGTCATGCCAGAATTTCTTTTTTTCAAACTAAAATCATGGCTTTTTATGCAGTTTAAAGAAATTGGAAACCCTGGAACAAATTGAACTTTCATGTTGTGCAAAATGAAGGGCTTCAGTTCTTTAAAGGAAAAAGGAAAAAAAATCTGCTCTTAATAGCAACCTCAGAGGAAGTTCTCAGTCTAAGCTCCATACTGTCTGGAGTATGCAGACCCACCTGCCTGTCATTTTACTTTACTATGGAAACAGGTTTTCTTGGACATCTGCTTCTAGCACATGAATTTTAAATATCTTTTGACATCTTTAGGTGACATCTGAAACTGACAGTTGTGTTGATCAAAGTTTATTTCCTCTGTAGATAAAAACAGTGTTATATAAGATCACAGCTAGGACAAAAGCCTGTTTTTTAAAAAAAATATTTTAGTGATGTTGGAAACAACAAACGGTTGCACATTATAGTTCTGTAGTAAAGTAGATCAAATGGTGTATTATTTTGTGCCACTAATTCTGTGAAAATCATATTATTAATCTGCCCTCTGAAAAGTAGGATACAGACGAATGTTAAGAGCATTCATGCTGTGGCTCATCAAGTCTGTGAACAGAGCCAGCCGCTGTCAGTTCACATTCTTGTATTGTGACACTAATATTGCTCTTAGTAATTGGATTGGTTAGTACCGTGTTCATTATTCCAGGTGTAAGCTTTTACTATATGAGATTTCCAATAGATAGATCCTAGTAAGCAGTTGAAAAAAAAAGGAATTCTCCTATTTTCTTGGTGTTAGCTATAATACTGTATCCTGAAGTGCTTGACTGATAATAACTGACAGCATTCGGGTTGAGTCTCCTTTGGGTTCCCTTAATCTCCCTTAGTGTCAGAGCTAATATCAATTTCTGCAGAAGCTAATTCACAATTTTAGGGAATTCATCTTTTAAACTTCTTAAACCAGGTCAGGGAAGTTGAGTAATTCCTAGAATTATAAAGGTGTTGTAATAAATGTTAGACTATTTTAAACAGTGGCTATTTTGACTTGATAAATTATATCTCTCTTAACTCAAGAGACAGAATCTTGCCAGTGTTCTTTTTAAAAATTGAACCCCATAAATTCTAATTTCTCGTTGATTAACATGAGGACTTTAGATAGAAACGCAAATAAATAATTTATCATAATATGCTGAATGCTCCATTCTGACTGTAATATATTTATATGTAAATAGGTTTGTTCTTCAATATCTTCTTTGATTTAGTCCCCCTGCTAATTATTTTCTGTTAAAATATTTTTAAACTGTTCATGTGCTTGATGAATAAGCATAGCAATTCAATACAGGTAGTCCTCAACTTACAACCATTCTTTTAGTGACTGTTTGAAGTTAGAACAGCATTGCAAAAAGTGACTTGTGACCATTTTTCACCCTTTCGACTGTTGCAGGTCCCCCGTGGTCACAAGATCAAACTTTGGATGCTTGGCAACTGGCATGTATTTATTAACGGTTGCCGTGACTCAGGATCATGTGATCGCTTTTGCAAACAAAGTCAGTGGGGAAGCCAGAAGTCACTTAAGAACTATACTACTAAGTTAACTGCAGAGATTCATTTGACAACTATGGCAACTTTTCAACTTTTGTGATCTTTTTTTTAAAAAAATTGGGCAGCATCATTGTAGTGGGGAGGAGGGTGATTCTTCTTTACCTTTAAATGATAAAATGTCACATTAGAAACTATGTCGATACTGCAATTCATGGAATGGGATCCTTTTAAAAATAACATGAAAATAACTTTGATTAGTCTTTGGAAGATTTGGTTGTCCTTCCTTCATTGTAGTAGAATAACAATCCATAATCAAGATAATTACTAAAATAAAAGTTTAGAAGTTTTTTATTTTTTGCTTTTAGTAGGATTTTATTTGGAGTTAAGGTCATGAGCCTGACATTGTGCTGTTAAGTACTGTAATAGTGAAGTGATAGTTCAGAACACATATAACTATATTCTGATTTACAAACTAAAAAGTTGATTTACCAACAGAAGGCTCACCAGGTTTACGTATTTCTCAGTTTTATTATGTATTCATAGCTTAGAAAATCGTTTAGCTGATATGCTGTTTTTTACAAAAGTTTATCATCGAGTAAATTAAAGTATAAAGCAGAAGTTGTTAAAACAATGCAATTAGTGAAGATGATCTAATAACATGTGGCATTCTTCAAAAAGAATGCTGTTTTAAGGTGCTATAAATAAAAAGAAAGCCAGTGCAGATTATAAAACATATTGGCTTGCACTGCATAATAAGTGGACAGTCACAATAAGTTCCAAATTAAAATAGGGAAGTCTTGACAAAATGTTAATGTTAAAAGCATCATAGCATCAGTCACTGAGATGTGGGTTGCTCTGGTGCAAGAAAAGTTGCAACTAACAAATCATCAAGATTTTTAAATTGCCACTTTGCTCACATGGACCTGGAATAACAAAGCTTGGTCAAGGAGTACATCTTGATTCTCATCCCTACTAGATAGACCAGATCTGGAAACTGATTCCATGGGAAGACTAGAATTATATGTTACTGAGACGTACAATACTGTAGTAATAAAATCTTGCAAGTCTGCCTGGGTTTCTCCTTCCCACTCTTTTATACCCCAGGGAGTCAAGAGGAGCCAGTCTTTCATGCCTGCCTAGTCTCAGTGTATGCTTCTGCACCTGTTACTGTCTTAATGGCTTCCGGTTTGATTTCCCCAAGGTGACCTATAAAAATCGTACTTACTTCTCTAGGGGAACTGTAAACAGGTCAATAAAGTCCTGTTCTATTCCATTCAAAGTCATAAAATAGACATCATAAGCATTTTTTATTTCCTAATTTTGCTCCCTTTGCCAATTGCTCCCTCACAGCATCCCTGAGTAGATATTAAAATATATTGGAGACAGAATTATATAACATAATGCAATTTAAATGCTATAGGATTGACGGTAGTCTAGTCCCCTATTCTGGAAGAATATTCTATTCTGTACCACCACATTCCATTGAATAGAGTTGTTTCAGAAAGGGAACATGGTGGATGTTAGCAATAGCGACCAAAGAAGTGGCCTCTGTGGCACAAAGTGTCTTGGGGCGAAATCCTAGATATAATTCTGTCTGATACAGAAGACTTTAGTGCGCTAACCCTCATATATTTTCAGTTAGATTATTGTATTATGTTATTTGTGAGTCTTCCATAAATGTAGTCTGTAAACCTTAACTGGGGTTAAATACAATAACTGGAATTAATATTTATGATTATGCTAGTAATATTGTTCACTGGCTCCGAGTATGCTTTAGATCCAATTCAAAGCTCTTATGTTGATTTACAGATTTCTTAATGATGTTGAGTTTACAAATATTTCTCTTATTTCTATATAGTAGATAGATGTCAGGTCAAAGGAGTTGTAGAAGATGATAAACTGGGCCTGTTTCACAAGGGGAAGAAACTATTAAACTATTATTTTCCATAATCTATTTTGAATGTTAAATATCTATATTTCATATTTTCCCAGTTGTTTTTCCTTGATTGTTTTGTTTCCAGGTTTAGCTATATCTATACAATTACTCTTTTTAATTTATTGTTATATCAGGTGTATTGTGTTATAGAAGGTAATCAGTTTGTAAATGAAAATCCCACAAAATTTTAGTAGAATTTTCAACTACTTGCTCAATTTTGTAGTCATATTACCTTCGGGAAACATGTAACTTTATTTTTTTGTGCAGATACCCAAGAATCATAGTAACTATTCTGTCAAGATGTTGTTTGAGCAATGTTGCTACATCCAGTAATTATATGATCTTTGGTTTCATTTTTTTCTTCATAAAGTGTTCAGTTGATAACGTGTTTAATACTTCATCTTTTTTGTTTGTAATTTTTATTTATTACCATTATTTGAAACAAGTATACCATATGCCAAGATTCCTTTCTGAAATGAAATCTGTCAAGAGACATTGGTAAGAGAAAGATTAGAGTATTTTTAACCTGACAAACAATCCAGATTAATCTACCTGTTTATATTATACTATTATGTTATTTTTGTACTAGGCAACCTGGAAGAATTAGTAGATGAGTTGGAGAAGACAGGATTACAGATGCTGAATTTCATTTTTGACATCATGGAATAGCCAAATTAAAATGATAAATGCCATCCAACATTGGGTACTGGAGAAAACCTATAGAAAGCCAGCTGTGGAGGCTTTATTTGGCATTGCTACTGCTACCGCTCTACCTGAAGTAAATTATAACCTAGCAAAGAATGGGACATGAATCCGCACCCTGTAGCCTCCAAATAGTTTACACTTCAGTTCTAATTGTGATTTAAAATGTCTACAAGGCATCAAGTTGCTTAACTTTGGATTAAAGAAGTAACTGAAAAAGCATCTGTTGTTTGTTCAGTCTTGTCTTCTCCCTTCTGTTCAATGATATTTATTAAGTGCTTTGAACATGCCAAATTAAGTCAAAAAGGTAAGGCAGATTGGAAACCTCAGAATCAACCTATTCTGCTTTGAATCTTAGTTACCTTAGATCTGAAGGTATTGCCTTGGTTTATGTATCTTCATCTTTCTAAAATGTTTGCATTTTTTTACACACAAGTAACTACATCATTCTTTACATCATATTATTTTTATCATTTAGCAAGGGCAAGTGAGCTTTTTTCTGAAATGTATATACCATCCCCTGATATTTTTTTCCCTGAAGAATAATTTCCTTTAACAAAAATAAGAAAAAATAAACTCAAGATTATTGTGGTGGAAAAGCCACAGCAAAAACTGTGCAGTACAGGTCTGTGATTGTACTTTGCTTTATAGTTCTAAAGTCTGGCCTGATATTAAAGGAATAGACCTTTTTTAAAAAAAAATTCATTCAGAAACTTCCCATGTAATTTGTCCTGGAAACACTTGCATTGTTTCTTCATCTTTCTTTTCAGGAAAACAGTGTTTCTTAGTCATACGTCAGCAGCAGTTTAACATCCAGGCTTTAGTGGCTGTGGGAGACCATGCAAGTAAGCAGATGGTAAAGTTTGCTGCCAAGTAAGTAAGCAATTATATCCTGTTACCACAGTGGACAATTGTGGGAATTCTGTCTCCCGGGGGTTGGGACCCTTTTCACACATTAACATCAATGCTGTACTTGTTTTTTAAAATGTAGTTATTTAAAATTTGTCAGTTCACTATAACACTGAGTGCCTTAACATTTACAAAAGACAAAATGGAACCCAGGCCTGAAGTTCCTTCTGGGCTGCTAAAGGGACATTCTTTGCATAGACAGTTACCATTTATTTCAGCTAGCTAACAAAACGATTGGCAAGTTCAGCTCCGAGACGTTATTTTCTTGGATGTCTCTATGTCCCTGTGAACTCAGTCTCAACCTTTTTTTTTCCTTTTAAGTATCAGTTCCTAGCTATGCGATGTACTTCATCTTGTCTATAAAGAGCAAGGGCAAATTAAAAGGTGTTTAGAAGTTCAGCACTGCGGGTTTTTTTTTCTTAAAAGGGAAAGAATTAAGAATCTAATTTACATCCCATTAATTGGTCTCACTGGTGCTTAATCTTGTTCTGTGTAGGTTTTTTTTCCCCCTCATCAAGCATTTTCCTAATGGTAATTGACTCTGTTTCTGTTTTACCAAAAAAATAATAATACTGCAATCAGTGGACTCCTCCTTTTTTGTAGATACCTTTAAATTTTTGGCCTGATGATGTGATGGTTCCTTGGGTTACCAAAGTAATCTGGCTGGATGACTTTGGACCAGTCTCACATACACTCTCAATCCAAACTATCTCACAGGATTGTTGTTGTGGAGAAAATAGGAGGAGGAAGGTGAGCTGGATACGTTTGCCACCTTGAGATATTTATAGACAATAATAAAGGCAGGATACAAATCAAATAAATAAATAAAATCTGGAAACAAGGACAGAAAGCAAGATTTCCTGGAAACAAACTAAACTATGAATTACAGAGTACTTCTAGACTTGCTTTTAGAACTTTGAGTCTGAGTCTCTTTTCTGATATTTACATTAAACAAGTAAGAATGAGAAAGGGAATTGGGTGTTAAAGAGTCTTTTTGTTCTAAGATGAATAACAAAATGTACATACTTACAATTATTCACTTTTAATTGGTATGTTGTATCCAAATTTAAGGATTACTTTAGTGATTAAAAACATACTTGTACAAGATGTTTGAAATGCTGCTGTTCTTCCTTTTGTCAGTAAAAAGAATGAACTCTCGTTATAATCCAGGTTTTAGTCAATTGAAATCTCAGAACAGGATCCCCCCCACCTTTTTTTGTAGCCCTGTCTCAATTCTTTTATACTATTAAAAATTACAGTGTAAGCCTAAACTTGACTTAATAGGTTTTTAAAAGCCCCTTCTGAACTGAAGTAAACAGAAATGTTAAATCTACCACTGCAAATGTTTGGATTCCCCTAAAAGCCAGTAGAAATCTCATCCAGTTGGCCATATAGAGGCAGCAGAGGTGGGTGTCTATCTGTGCTCTAACCTATGTGATGAGATGATGAGATTTGTACTTTCTGAAAAAGAGAAATCCCAACAGATCTAGCAATTCAAATTGATGGAGATTATTACTTCTCCTTTCTGAACTGTTCTGACATAATGCTTCGCTAGACCCAATCTCTACTGAAGTATTTCCCCAATCTGATGTTCTCCACATTATTTAGACACTGTTCCCACAATTTTTGAAAGTATCATGTCAGGCAGGGTTTCTCCAACTATTGTACATGGTTGTGCACAAAATAAAAGCTCCCCATAGATCTCCTATGGAATAACATGTGTGGAGTGTGTTCCATATAGTAATGTAACAAAAGCTGAACGATCCCAACTGTTTACCAGCTTGTCAGATTTCTTTCCTTGCAGTCTAAACAGGCAACAGTTAATTCATAGAACAAGAATCTTGTTTAGTAATATTTAGTAGAAGAAAGGGTAAGGTTACAACACAATTGCAACCAGCACCCTGTTTACAAATTTACTCTTATCTGCTTTCTTCCCATTTTTTTGTCTAGGGTTAAAAGCTCTGTGTCTTATTTATGAGGACGTAAAAGGTTGCATCAGTTCCCTGTTTTATTAGCCCAGTATGAGAAGTAATTCATACTGACTTGGGAAACATTGAGAGTTCATTTTTTGCAGTAATTTTATTAAGGTTTACAAATACAAAAATCTAAATCTAAACTGAATTAAAGAAAATATAAAAACTAAAAACTAAAAATGAAAAGAGATATGAAAAAAGAAAAAGAAAATAAATACAAGATTACTCCCCCCTTCTTCCAGGCAAGTATAAACAACCTGGATAACTTAATACCTTATCTTGTATTTCAGTTTTTAAAAATAGCTTCCTTATGATTCAGGCCCAGACAAACTGAAACCCCATTATAAATAACCAGAAATAATAGCATGCATCTGTGTGTGTATGTATCTCTGATCAAACAGATTCATAACTTTTCTATTTTAAAAAATGTTCCATCTTTTGTCCCATCAAATAATGTCCCGCATCGATTCCTTAACATTTTCTCTTTCTCTCCTTTCAAGAACAGCTGCAGAAGTTTCCTTCTCTTCCCTCCTTGGTTTCACACATTCCTTTTGTAAATCCAGATAAGAAAGCTTTCCAGCTCACTCTTCTGATTTATTATTTGTATTCTCCCTTTAATTATTAAGACATCAACTATTTCATTTGTAAATTGATGTTGGTGTTGTTTTCCATATCACTTATACACTGAACATTTTAAAATCCATTTTCAGATCCACAGCATATTTCACCATACCACTTTTGTAAGCAGCATTTTTTTAAAACTCCAAATCCACGTTCAAATCTGTCTCAGTTATTCTCCTATATCATCTACTGTACTACATATATTATTTTATACATGTTTAAACACTGCAGGAAATATTCTTTCAAGTACATCTGGCCCTTTTAACTTCCCAAGATCCACATTCTATTCCTCCTTTTGCATTGGAGTTTCTTTCATCTAGGATAGAAGAAGGTTTTTCTCAGTTATGCAATGTACTTGGCTTTCTGAAGTTTCTTAACTCCAAAGAAACCTATAACATCCAGCTTCCTGAAGTAGTTAAAAGAGAAAATAGGCGAATCCACTATCTCTCTGAAAAGTGACAAACTGTGGCTTAGGCACAATTTCCCCAATCCCCAGACCTCTCAAACCTGCTGATGAAGACTGTTTCATGAAGTCAGTTTCACAATACCTTTGTAGTGAGTTTCTGTATAGAGCCAAACATGGGTGATCCTTGTTCTCTCCTTAATTTGGAGAGGAATTCCAAGGAACCAGTCCATTCACTAGCTCCTAATTCAGCCCCATTGGCTCCTCAAAGAGCAGAGCTGTGCTCAGTCTGTTGAATGGAACAAGCCTCATGCTTCTGGATTCACCCACAAATGCAGTATACGCTCTGTGTAGTGTTTATAATAGCAGTACTTCTTCCAAACCTGGGTAAATTAACCCTCAATTAAGCAAAGTGGTTTTTCTTTGGATAATGATACATGAACCCATTACTCAATCACAACGGGGACATTTAAATAAGAGATTTCTGATAAGCGATAAAAAGGACTTTCTCATAAGAAGTTTTGGGTAGTGAAGGAAAAAGTTTGGGGAACACTGATGGATAGTCTCAGGACAAACATACTCTAGCTGATCCATGATTGATGCGCATCAAACCTTACTTGAAGTGTAGCAATAGCAATAACGTTTTAGGCTTATATACCGCCCCATAGTGCTTTACACCAGTGGCCCCCAACCTTTTTTATGCCACGGCCCGGGACCGGCACCAGCACGCATGACAAGGCAAGGCAAGGCAAGCCGAGCGACCAGCCAGACAGCCGCCACCCCGCTTCTCCCCACCACCTTCAACTCCTCATTTGTACCTTTGTCGATGGGCTTTGCTTCGGGATGGCTTCGGGATGGTTGCTCAGCTCGCCTTGCCTTGGATGCTGAAAGAATCCTCCCGCCTTAGTTTCGTTCAAAGCCCCCCCTTTCGATGAAACTAAGATGCGAGGATTCTTTCAGCACCCAAATGCCGCTTTTCAACCGGAAAAGCTTACCCGGAAGTACTTTCTCGTCAAACAAGATGGCGGCGCCTAGCAAACTGGTGGCCCAGTAGGAAATGTTCCACGGACCGGTACCGGTCCGCGGCCCAGTGGTTGGGGACCCCTGCTTTACACCATTCCCTGGGCAGTTTACAATGTAAAAGCATTATTTGCATATTGCCCCAGCAATCTGGGTCCTCATTTTACCGACCTCAGAAGGACGGAAGGCTGTGTCAAGGTTGCAGTTTGTTTGAACGTCAGGCTGTGGGCAGAGTTTTCCTGCAATTCTGCTCTTTAACCACTGCATCACTCCTCTAAAATGGAGGTAGTCATGATAGAGCCAGTTACCAAAGGCAGTAGTGTCTGAATCCTGTTTGTTTTGAGCTGTAACAGAATAAAATTCAACTGGAGCGTTCTGTATTCTGCTGGTGTAAAATCTGAACTGTTTTAAGTGTTCTGGTCACAGAAAACAGAAGGAATTAGAGACTAGCTGTAACTCCCTTGCTTTTCTCTCCATATCTTCAGGAAAAAGTAGTGTGCTGAGGGTCTGCCTACCAGTCAGACTACAGAAAATTTGTCGGGGTGGTGGTGGTGGTTTTTAAAACATTCTTGAAACAGAATAATTTTCAGTCGGAAACAACAACAAAACCTATTCTGTTCTCACCCACTGAAAAGTTTTCTTAAGTGACAATCAGTTTTCAAAACATTTCTCTCTCTCCTCCCCCCTCCCCCCCAAAAAGGAGGGAGGAAAAAAACAGAAGTGTTTTTAGATTAACTAAATCTGGGTTGCACAGCCCACAGATTATAAAACAAAGAGAAGAACTCGTCTCTTTTATGGTACATTCCTTTCAATGAACACATCTCCCTTATGACATTTTCTTAATGTTTTGATATAAAAAATACCTTGGGGACTCTTTTTGGTGAAGTTGCTAATACCTGACTTAGTTTGGAAGTCTAAACAACAGATTTGATGAACGTTTGCAATCTATTTACCAATCACAAGCCCAGCTCAGACAACAACATTGTTCAGTTCTAATGTTTTACTTTACTCACAGGGATGATTACTAGCTTTGGGGAGGGAAGGGGAAAGGGCAGTTCATGCACTTCTCCAGGAAGTTGCCACGGGTCAAGAGTGACTCAAAGGCACTCATACGCAGCCCACGTGCCTTTGAATTACAGTAATAATTATACAATGGTAAGATAAGAACATATGAAAAACGCACATACATTCCAAAGCTCAACAAATGTACCCAGATTAATGTAGAATCTTTTCAGTATAAAATACACATTGAAGTTCCACATCAACATTTCTCAGAGAATGTGGAAAGTTTACCAGCATGCCAGTATTTATTTATTTATTTATTGGGGTGGGGGAACCACATGCAACCCCTCAGTGATCAGTGTTAAGGATAAAAGATTTAAAGTACAGGATACACAGCTATAGATAGAGGCGATTCTTTCATTCTTTACCATAGTAGCATGTTTGGTGATTAACATCTTTTTAAAATTATCCTTCTGTTTTTAAACACTGGCCCCTGCTGCTCTACTGGGTAAGCAGAAAAAAATTCAGAAGAAGCAATCCAGTCAGAAGCACCCAAATAAATCTGTATTGTGAGAGCCACAAAGAAGTTCTGTCTTTTGATGTTTTATAGAACTTACAGCTGCTTCTTAATTTTATTTCTGATTAGTTTTCCATAAACTAGGAGAGAAGAAAAATTAAAGTGTTGAAATGTTGTTAGCTTATTTTTGAAGACTCATTAATACATACACGTGCACACAAGCACACAAATGAACAACCTGGTGTTGAATTAATGAGTCTAGCTTGTCAGGCCTTTTCAAGAAAACTGCTTTGAACAGCTTATAAGAGAGGTGCCTATAATAAGGAAAGAAGAGTTTTGGAGGTTATGCCACTGAGTTCATTTTTCTACAATGTTTCCTTAGCCAACTAAATCATAGTTCCTCTTTCTTAGTATTAGCACATAACCGAGAACTTTCATAACTGTGAGGGTAACTGTTGGCACAGTTGCACTGAGCTGAAGCTATTTTGGCTTCCATACTGTATGTAAATTCTGGATAATTTGTTTCTACTGCATACTCGTAATAAGAAACGGTTTCTTAAACTGAAAGCATTTTGCAGATTTAATAGCAGTAAAAAAAATCAATAGAGTGAAGCTGATATGTCTGAAGTTCAAAGAAAAAGGATGTGGAGTTGTTTCAGTTGTACATATTTCATTTTATATCAAAGTTCATCTTGATTAACATTGCCATTCTTATTATCTCACATGTAAACCATGTATGAGATGGTCAATCAATCAGAATAGAGCTGGAAGGTACTTTGGAAATCTTCAAGTCCAACCCACTGCGGAAGCAGGCGATCCTGTACCATTTCAGACAAGTGACTGTCCAGCCTTCCCGTAAAAATCTCCAGTGTTGAAGCACCCACAACTTCTGAAGGCAAAGCTGCTCCAGTGGTTAATTGTCCTCACTGTTAGGAAGTTGCTCCTTAGTTCCAGGTTGCTTCTCACCTTGATTAATTTCCATCCATGGCTTCTTGTCCTACCTACAGTTGCTTTGGTAAATAAGTTGACTCCCTCCTCTTTGTGGCAACCTTTCAAATACAGAATACTGCTATCATGTCCCAACCAGTCCTTCTTTTCTCTGAACTAGCCAAACCCAAATCCTGCAACCATTCTTTATATGTTGTAGTCTCCAGGCCTTTAATCATCTTAGTTGCTCTTCTTTGCACTTTTTCCAAAGTCTCAATGTCTTTTTTGTAACGGGTGACCAAAATGTATGCAGTATTCCAGGTGTGGCCTTACTTTAGTTTTATAAAACGGTACTAATAATACATTTTGATTCTGTACCTCTGTTTATACAACCAAGGATTGTATTAGCTTTTTTTTTTATGGTGCTACACACTTCTGGCTCATATTTCAGTCATCATCCACTAGGACTCGACTCAAAGATCAAGGTCAACATAGTGTTGTTCAACTGCCTTTATTTTACTCACCTCACCTATTGGAGACTGCATTACTTTTTATTCCCCTTTTTATAGGTCAGACGATTTCTCACTGGTGTACATAACTGAAAACTATCACTTTTTTAACATTTCATTTCATTGCTGTAGAATTTCATAGAATTCAACATTTCAAGATACTTATTTTACAAGACTTAATTTAGTGTATGATTTGTTTCAGTTGGACATTTTAATTGTTTCATACCACAGGAGCATTAGATAAAACTCCTAATTAAAATAATGTTTCTGATCCGAAGCTAATTCACTGTAAATCTGGGCAGAGAATTTCATGATCCCTTTTGTCTTCCCAAGCGTATAAATAAACAATGATTAATGGTAAAGCTAGTTAATTTTATCTAAAACCAAAAGGAAGATGCTTTGAAATTGGTATAGACTAAAATTCATACAGTATTCCCAATTTATTTTAAAGGATATCTGAAAATGGATGTTAGCTAGCCCACTCAATCTTCTCACATATTTTTCTGTATTCTTTAGTGTTCTACTCTAGTTCCCTGACAGAAGATGGAAAATAGTTTAATGTTGGTTTACTAACGTCTTGAATCACATTTGTAATCATACCATAATTTCCTATTCTTAAGATGCTGCCTACAATCTGTAATTAAACTACAGTACAGGGCTTTCTTTTAACTGTAATATTGAACTGAATTTAATCTACATAGGACTGAAGAATAAATGTATCCACTGCTTATTCTCAGCCTGTTAAACTATAGTTTAAAACACCAAGTAGGGAAAAAAGACCATTGTCATCTGCTATTCAACTTTTTTATAGGAAGACCTCTAGAGCATAACTTCCTTGTTAATGAGATGAGATTGGCATTACTAACCATGAAATGCTCTTACCTAGATTTGATTTAATGGTAACATGTTGAGATTTAGTAGAACGTTTTATAGAGGTAACATCAATCAGTTACTCTCTTTCCTACCATAGCTCTGCTATAAGATAATGAGCCAGTTCTCCAGAAACAATAGTAAAGACTATTGTTTGCAACTCAACAAGAATAGTTCTCAGGTCCAAAGGAAGCATTAACATGTTCATTTAGCAGAGTTTCCCTGAGGATTTTTTTTTTTAATTCAGCTGCTGTAAATATTTAACATTTTGGAAGAACCATATTTTATTTACATGGCAAATAAGTATCATATATTTTCAGGTATTAGACAACTTAGAAAAAGTAATATGATCACTATCCTAATTTCCAAATTTACAGTACTCAATTTATATAAATATTGATTACAAATTATATGGAACATGAATAGTATAAAAATGTGTCCAGTTTTTTGCAAATATAATTAATTCTGAAATATTAGACTCTATAATTCTGTTTTCTGAATTCACACAAGTAATTTTTACTTTATAAATTGCTCTTAATTTGTTTAGCAACAACAAATTGATTATCAAGGAAAAAGAAATCCAACTTTATGCTTTGGTTTTATAAGAGAAAAAAAAAGTCAGTTTCAAAATGTTTTACAAAACACAGAAAGAAAAGAAAAGAAAGAAAAGAAAGAAAGAAAGAAAGAAAGAAAGAAAGAAAGAAAGAAAGAAAGAAAGAAAGAAAGAAAGAAAAAGAAAGAAAGGACGCTTTCTATTTCCTTCATAGCAAATATAAGTACATTTACAAAGTTCTCTTTTATAGGTTGTTCTTGTCATACAACCATAATTGAGCCCAGAATTATGATTGTATGTTGTTACAGTCATCAGTCAATGCATCAACATGATTATTTTTTTTGCAACAGTTGTTAAGTGAACATGGCAGTTGTTGTGTGCTGACCAGTTGGCAGAAATACCTACAGAGCTGTTCAATCTATCTTTAACACATGCCATCATCCAACAATGCCTGAAGGCTGCAACCATCATCCCCGTTCCCCCAAAAACAAATATAAACACTCTCAATGACTATAGTCTCATAGCGTTAACAAGATCCATTATGAAGGTTTTTGAGCGACTAATTTCAAAGTACATCAGAGACTGCCTCCCGCCCTCCTTTGATCAAGATCAGTTTGCTTATAGAGTAAACCGATCTACAGAGGATGCTGTGGCCATCACACTTCATAGAGCGCTAAGTCATCTGGAGAACAAACAGAGTTATGTGGGGATGCTCTTTGTTGGCTACAGCTCTGAGTTTAACACTATCATCCCAGGTATACTAGTAACCAAACTGCAGGTCCCCACCCCCACGTTCTCCTGGATTAAGAACTTTTTGACAAACAGACCACAGTCTGTTAGACTTGGCCCCCACCTTTCTTCCACTATTACACTCAGTATTGGTTCCCCCCAGGGTTGTGTCTTGAGCCCCCTGCTATATGCCTTGTGCACCTTTGACTGGTCACCAAGCCATGCAACAAACACCATCATAAAGTTTGCAGACGACACAACCGTGATTGCTCTCATCTCCGGAAAGGATGAGAGGGCATATAGGGCAGAAGTAGAGAACCTGTCTGTCTGGTGTTCACAGAACAATCTGTCACTGAATGTCCATAAGACCAAAGAACTGATTATGGACTCCAGGAAACATGGACAAGACCACGCCCCACTTATCATCAATGGAGAACAAGTGGAAGCTCTCCCTACGATCAGATTCCTTGGCATCCATATTTCAGCTGATATCTCCTGGTCCTCTAACACCAAGGCCATAGTGAAGAAGGCTCAGCAGAAGCTGCACTTCCTGCGGGTTCTCAGGAAAAACAATCTGGATAAAAAGCTGTTGCTGGCTTTCTATAAAGCCTCTTTGGAGAGCACTCTGACATATTGTCTGGGTGTGTGGTATGCAGGCTCCACAGCTGAGGACAGGAAAACTGTACAGACGGTGATAAACACAGTTCAAAAGATCATTGGTTGTCCTCTGCCCTCCCTGGAAGACTTAGCCAGGTCCCGTTGCCAAAGCAGAATCAAGACCATCATAGAAGACCCCTCACACCCTGGCAATTATCGTTTTGACCTGCTGCCGTTTGGATGGCGCTTTAGGTTGATAAAATCCCACACCACTAGCCTAACAAATAGTTTCTTTCCCTGGGCCATCCGAATCGCAAATAAGCACAAAGTCACTACCTTATTAAGATGTGAAAAGATGTGGAATCTCAATACCCCATTCAGATGTATAATAACATATTACAGTACAATCCAACTCTTGTGTATTATACTCGGCAAAGCATCACAGTCAGTGTTGGATGTATATTTTGTGTATATTTGTAGATATTGTACTCTCTAATTGCAAATGGAGACGTGGGTACTCTATTTTCTTATCTTCATTTTTAAGTGCTCTGGTTTTATTGTATTGCGAACAGTTGCTGGGGTGCATCTACAGTTTCGTTGTACTTGTACAATGACAATAAAGTAGTTCTTCTTCTTCATCATCATCATCATCACCTCAACATGTAATAATGCCATGACTGGTCATAAAACTGAGCCATCCAGCATGTCATCATGTGACTGAGGGGACAACGCAATCATTTATGGTAGATGGAAATTCTTCATACGCTATAAAGCACCCACTTCGTGGCCTTCATTACTTTGATGAGTTGTAAAATGGCTCATCATTAAGCTAGGACTACATGTTCAAAAAAACCCTCACTTTTTTCTGTTATACAATTTCTTTTAATCATGAAAATCACAGTGTTTTCTGTTTCATGCAAAAAGTCTGGAGCAGGCTTTTCTAAACATAGATACTGTTTTTTCTTTCATCAAAGAGGTTAATTTAGCCATTTTTGCAATCATCTTCACTAGTCATTCTGTTGTAGGTGGTATTGATCTTTTGCAATTTTGGACATATAAGTTTTGCTAAAGTTATCATATATAAAAACAAAGTTCCATGTTTTTTTAATTGCTTGTCCATTGGTCTAAAAAGAAAAGTTTCTTTTTCAGTTGTACTTCAATCATAAAAATTTTCTGAATCAATGCACATATTTGTATCCAAAATACTTACACAGCCATAAAACATGATAAAATGTCCTTTCATACTGTTCACATTTCCAGCAATGATTCAAAGTATCTTTATACATTATATACCAATTTCTCTGGTGACAAATCCCAATGACATATCTTATAAAAATATCTTTAAGACTGGGACATAAAGTAAATTTCAGTCCTTTCAAACATGCATTTTCAAAGTTCAAAAACATAAAATATTTTATCCACTTTAAAACTTTCTGCTAATTGTACATAAGAAAACCATTGACAAGAATATCCTTCTGTTATCAAATGCATTTCATTTTACAATCATTTTGAAAAAAATCTAGTACATCTCAGTAGATTAACTATTTGGGCTTATTAATATATTAGTATTTTGGACCAAAATATGAGTTTATATTTATTCACCTTTATATTTATTCACCTTTACAATTGATCTGTTCACACATGTGTCAAAATCAGTCTTCGCCTTCATGTATACACTGTTTTTGTAGAGAGGAAGAAATAGAAAAAGGTGTGGGAGAAGAAGAAAGGGGCACGTAAGCACGTTTGTTCTGGTCATATCTTCTTATTGTTTACACCTTCCTATACAGACAAATGTCAACAAGTTACATCCTTGATAGAAAAATGATTGTTCATTCTCCTTTTAAGTTTTCCAAATAGTCCCAGTTAGCATGTTAAATGGCACGGGATTATAATTTCTAAAGATTCCATCAAATTATCTACCTTTGCCTGATGTTATATGCTTTCAGATATTAAATACAATATAAAACTATACCAGTAGTTACCAAGTTCCTCTGCATTTTATGTAATAAAGTGAAAAAGTACCCATTCTATATTTGCTTTAAAGGTAGCAAAAAAAATAACTATAACACATTTTCTTTACTATATTCTTATTTTTCTTTCTTTACTCTTTTCTTTTCCACACTTTTTCTTTTTATTCTTTTTTTTAATTTCTATTAGTTTTTTTATCTTTTTAATTGTGATGTTTAATAAAATTATTATAAAAATAAAACAATCAAAAACATGGAACTTCATTGACTGACAATATTTTCAAGATCAAAGACTTCCGATTGCAGATGATGAAATTGAATAAACTGCCATGAAACACTCTGAGATAAATACAATTTTTTAAAAAACTTGTTTCAAGAGAACCAGGTTTATGTGGACTTACAAAAGCATGGAAAATGCTGCTCTTTTTCAAATACCAATAATACTTAAAATGAATCCAAGCTTATGCTTAAATTCTTTTTAAGTATGCTCGATTTCAAAGTTATAAATAACCCATATAATTAATCGCATACAAAATGTAAGAAAATCAGCTAAAGAAACAGTAAGGGATAAGAGGGGGGGAATAGGATATTGTGCTTTATGTTAAAAATTAGCCTTAAGGCAATATAAATATACATACACACAAACACAGACACACACACACACACACACACACACACACAGAGCTGGGAAGTTGTGTTTCTCAGAATGGAAATCACTTTGAGAAAAACAAACAGGAATTTGTTTTTCATTGAATCAGGCTATTGTCCACTGGTCCAATTAATTATGTTTAATTAATTATGTTTAATTAATTATGTTTAATTAATTAAAAACAACTTTAAAGGTATTTGTTTCCTAGCTAAAGAAGTGAAGGTTTAAAAAAATATTGAAAAATTTGTGTTTGAGTAAACTGATTGAAAGTGATTCATCACTAAGTGGGGACTGTGGGTTTGATCTTGCAATTCAGATTTGTTGCCAAAAGATGTTTATATAGATCTTACCAGGCTGCCGTCCTGCGGTTAAAATAGAAAGTGTTGACTAATATTTGGATAACTGAAATTTTCATTTGAAAATTGAAACTGAACACTATTTGACAATTGAACATAGGGCATTTTGTTATGGCCTCATTTCAATATCACTTCAACTTGAAAACCCTAGCTTAATTAAGAGTGATACAAACAAGCGGTTATTCCATCTGTTCAGTTTACAAGTACAAACGGTGTGCGCGCCCAAGCAGGTCACAGGTAGTCCACAACTTACGACCACAATTGAGCCCAACATTTTTGTTGCCAAGGGAGACATTTTTAAGTGAATTTGCCCCATTTTATGACCTTTCTTGCCACAGTTGTTAAGTGAATCATTGCAGTTGTTAAATTAGTAACATAGTTAAGTGACTCTGGTTTCCCCATTGACTTTGCTTGCCAGGTCGCAAAAGGGGATCATATGACCCCGGGACACTGCAATAGTCATAAGTATTAGTCAGTTGCCAATCATCTGAATGTTGATCATGTGACCATGGGGATGCTGCCATGGTCATAAGCATGGAAACTGTCATAGGTCACTTTTTCAGGGCAGTTGTAACTTCAGATGGTCACTAAATGAACTGTTATAGATTGAGGACTACCTGTACACATTTTGAGGGGTGCCTTGTTAACATCCTTGGACATTTGTTTGATCCCAGAGATTTGAATTATCGAACAATATGCTCCAAATCCTGCCTAAAACCAGTCCCCCAGCTTGCAGCCATTGAAGCACCCCATGCTTCACATCACAATTCGGGCATTTGGCAGGTCATAGCGGTCACACCGGTCATAGCAGTCTGGTCACATAATCTCAATTTGCAGCCTTCACAACTGACTTCTGAAAATCGAAACCAATAGGGAAGTCACAAGTTGCAGTCACGTGACATGCTTAACTACCACAGTGATTCACTTAATGAATACAGATGGACTGATGTCATGTTTCATTGTTTTTGTCCGTGTCGCTTAGCGATGGAGTTGCTGGTCCTAATTGCAGTCGTTGAGGACTACCTATATTTCTGTTTAATGCTTCCCAGAAATAAGATATAATGATCGGATCAGACATTATTTCTAACTCAATTCTGTTAGAAGTAATTTAACAGAAATATTGTAAGAAGTAATTTAACAGAAATATTCATTCTTAAGGAATAATTTTAAATATTCCTCCTTAATTAATTTATTTTACACTAAAAATGTATGTGGCTTCTTTTAAAAATTATCTGCAGATAGTCTTCAAGTTATGACCAGGACTGAGACTGAGATTTTGGTCATTAAGCAAGTTATCACTGGACCTATTTTATTTTTATTACAGTTGTTAAATGAATCATGCAGAGATTAAGTGAATTCAACTTCCTCAGTTGACTTCTGGCTTGTCAGAAGATGGGAAGGTTGCAATCATGACTGCAAGGCGCTGCAACTGTGATAAATGTCAGCTGGTTGCCAAGGGTCCAAATTGCAATCATGTGACCATACAGGTGGTGAGACAATCATAACTTTGGAGATATATCATAAGTTACTGTTTCCGAAGCTGTCATAACTTTTAACTATCGTTAAACAAATGTTTCTAAGTCAGGAGTTATCTATAGCTATCTGCGTAATTAAATAACTGTTGCAAACAGAAATGAATCTTTGAGACAATTACTGATTTTGTTTTTATTGACAGCATCAACAAAGAGAGCATTGTTGACATTGAAGGTGTAATAAGAAAAGTGCCAAATAAAATTGGCAGCTGCACTCAGCAAGATGTTGAACTCCACATTCAGAGGGTAATATTTTTATCAGCAAATTAAAATGTGCCTTGACATCATTATTTCTTTTTACCATTTTGAGAGATAACTTCCCTAACTGCAATCCTTTTGGTTTACGTTTGTAAATAACACACACAAGAAATCCTTATTTATGCAGCAAATTCAATCAAAATAGAAAGCAAAAAGTAATTTTAGTTCCTAAGGCAATGCAGATTTGTTTTCACCTATTCTAAATTGGTTTCTAACAATGACAAAAAATATAGGCTGTTTTTCGGTAGATATGGTTAGTTCAGAACAGATATATGTAATCCAAATAAACATGTGCATCCCTCAGTACAAGCCACTAAAATTCCAGCTGTCTTTTAAACAAATTCAGAAAGTGTAGGAAGTTTGCAATATTGGAGGTGAATTATGAGCACGCTTGCAAATTTGCTGCCTAGGTTCGGGCTTACATGTTCATAAAATGACTGTCATGGTGGGGATAGTCAGGCACTCAACATGTGAATTTGGGATGGTGAAGCAGCCTCATGCCAACTCTGCCAGCTCATAATACAGTTCTGTATTACTGTAATTTATCTTTGCCTCTTTTTCCCTGGACAAATTCAGTCATCTGTCATTGGAACAACAGACAGTTTTAAGAATATGTCAAGAGAGAGAGAAAAAAAGCTATTTATCAATTACTTATTGAAGCAGGCTCCTAAATATTTACTCACTTAGATTATGAACTTGTTTTTTTTTTCTTTTTTTCTTTCTTGCTGTGTTGTTCTTATACTTCCCCCAGAAGAGTCTTATATTATTAGTATATGAGTTTATGTTTATATTTTACATTTTAACAGGACAGGTCAGGCAGATTCTAATTCTGATCAAGACCTTCACTTTCATTCAACTCCAACAGTATTTATCTGTTCGTTTTTGCTACAACTGAAACCGATTTTGTAGTTTCAAAACAGCTCAGTTCTTTCAGGCCCGTTATTTTTTAAGTGATTTAGTTGGGTTAATATCTTTTATAATACAGTTTTTGGATTTTATTTTGAAAGTGCTATCTTGGTTCAATAATTCTGTTAGAAATATAAAAATTAACCAAATAGAGGTGGTCCTCAAGTTATGACGTGATGAAGCCTGCCATCATGGTTCCAATTCATGACAATCATAAAATGGGCTGGTCACCTGATTTTACAGCCATTGGTGTGTCAATCATTAGGAAAACATTGTGGTCATTAAGTGAACGTCTCTGTTGTTAACCAAACCAGTGGTTCACTGTGTAAATCTGATTTTCTATAAAAACATCATCAAACTTGGTCATGTGATCATGGAACACTGCAAACAGCTGTAAATGCTGAGCATCTGAAGTGTGGTCATGTGACTGTGAAGGTGGGGGGGGACTGTCAAAACATCCTATATAGGATGCAAGTACTCCCCAGGTAAATCTGTTGGAATTTCAGCTACTAAACAACTGGTCATAAAGGGTTATCTGAACATGCATGTTGTATCTTTTTTTAAGACCTCCATAGTCTTTTAGCAATTGGCATGGCTTCATATTCCTTGAAGAACCACACCTCTCTAAATCACACTGTAGTTCCTTGCAGTGCATTTATTAACTATTTATATACATCATGTCTCTTTCAGATATATGTAATCAGTTTGGCTGAACCGCGACTGCCCTTGCAGCTGGATGATGCCATTCGGCCAGAGGTTGAAGGAGAAGAGGTGAAGATGTGCTTTCTAATAAGTAACATTGTATTAAAAATAATAATTAGCCAAAGGCTTGAAATTTTAGTTGCTATTAATAATACTGTTAGGTTGATTCCTGAATGTTGGCCCATCCAACATTATCTGCTTCCTAGTTCTTAAATATGGGAAATAATTTTACTGCTCAATAATACATAGGGACCTGACCTTAAGCAATGTGTAATATGCCAAGATTTTGTGCATAGAATATGCTCCATATTTATCTCTTAGTAATATAGAAATGTTCTCACAATTACTCACTTTATAAACTTTATAAACTGAACAGGACTTGGGTTAATAAGGGAAATTTTATAGATATCCATATCCAGAATGGCCCTTTTAAACAGAAATCTAAGTTTAAAGGGGACTTGATTAATCTTATGGGAAATGTTTATCTGAATTTTCTTCTCTTTGCGTTCATAGAGCAACCGCAAAAACGACAGTACTAGTTTTTTTTTTCAAAATTAAAATGATTGAAAACTAACCCTAAGAAATATTCTCACTGTCCAGAGGACAGTGGTTGAAAAAAGGTTTAGGCTTGGATTATTCTTAAAAGCTAAGAAAAAAACAATGTCTGAGGCAAGTGTCAACAGCATTAAGTGTCATTGTGGGATCTTAGGCACAGTGAGGATTTTTGTTGTTGTTGTTTTAAAACATTTCAAATGACCAAAACCTCATGAGAATGCTGAAATATAGTGCAATCTCTTTTCACCTGCAAAATCGCAAAAGAGTGTAGTCAGTTAGTAATTTGTACATTCAGTATTGACATTGGTTCATAATCCAAGATGTTGCAGGTACTAGCTTGCAACACATGCTTTAAGATGGGAGTGGGGAAAATGTGCCCCTTCAGATACTGTTGAACTGTATTTAATTTGTCCCAGTCAGTATCAGCAGTGATAAGGCTTGCTGGAAATTGTAGGCCATTAACGGATCTTAATTAGTGGAGAAATATTTTGCTAACAGGTTTGTCATCTGACTTTTTTTTTTTAATTTTTGTTGCCAGAGTTTGATTCTGGTGTCTGTTTAAAAGGACCTTTAAAACCTGGTTGTTCCCCTAAGCCTTCGGTTAAGTTGGGTAGTGAGCCCCTGGTAGAAATGCTGTCTATTTGAGAGATGGCATTGGTTTTTATTTCTTCCTGATATTTATTTTTCTTTTTAAAATTTGTTTTTAATAATCTGCACCATCAGAATTGCTATATAATCAGGTGGCCTTATAAGTTTGATGATTGATTGATTGATTGACTGATTGAAAGTCTCTTGGATATTATTATTTGGATGTTCTAATTTTATACCCTTACCAGAATTTAGCCTACCTATTCTCCATTTGAGGCTGGAGGTTATGATGATAGAACCAACATACATCTCTTACTTGATTTGTTTTTCACATTGCATTTGTGATTTAACATTTAAATATCAAAACTGAAATATCGGAAGCCCTCATTCAAAAATATATTTATACAGTCAATGTAGTATACAATATACAGACCACATGGTTACATCTCTTGATACTGTAAAGTCAAGCACTCTTACTGTGTTAAGGCACTTTCTAGATACAAGTTCTTGTTAGTGATTTCCTAATTTAGTGACAATTCACAGTTATAATGGCGATGAAAAAGTAACTTTACCATCAATCCTTGCATTTACAGCCTTTGCAGGCTTCTAAAGCAAAGGAAAGCTGAAGGAAGATCAAAAGTCCAGCTATAATTTTACTTCTTTGCTTAATAATCAAGTTGCTGCTCCCAATTATGGTTGCTAAACAAGGACTACCTGTTTCTGTGTCTTTGGATATTAAACATCTTTTATATATATGTCGTGAACATGCAACAAAGTCAGCATTTCTTATTCTATTAAATTTTTTGCTTTCTCCCTCTTCCGTACATGTGGTTTTCAATATTTGTTTCTTTGCAACCATTCAGGAAGGAAGAGCTACAGTGAACCAGGATACAAGATTGGACAACAGAGTTATCGACTTGAGGGTAAGAACCCAATGACTTGGAACTGATCAAATTAATCAAAAACTGGCAAGAATAGTGTTACAAAAATGTATGTTTCAAAGGATGCATAATACATTGTGATAAAGACATTTTACTTAACAATAATGGAAGATGTGGGTTGCACAAAAGCAGTAAAAGGTTTTATTAGCTTATCTGTTACATTAATCTAACTACATTTTCTAACTAAATACATTCAAAACCAGATTGGACAAAATTTATCCAATCTTCCTTTTTTGAAAGAATTTTGCTAAAATATTTCTATTCTAGATCCTTCAAAATGGTTAGTTTTTCAGCTGCTCAGTTGAAATTAACCAGATAATGTATCATATCATCTCTTCCAGTTCAGTTGAACTATATGAGATCTCCATCATTAACTAACTTAATTAACAATCATTAATTAATTAGCATATCATTTTCAATAATCAAGCCATAAGTGACTTTGGCATAACTTGCTCTTTTTTTTCCTGGATACCATATACCGCATAGTTTACTTATCAGAGATATCCAATTTTATTTTAGCTACTTCTCATGCTGTAAATGGGGACAGTGGAATAGAAAATTTATGTAGAGTAACTTCAAGGTTGAATATATAAAGCAAATTGTATTCTTAAACATTCATAAATATATGTGCATGGAAAATAAGTGTCAGGAAGTTGCATTATGTAAATTGCACAAAAGAGAAAGATGATTCATTGTCAGATTTCGTCCATTATATGCAAACCCCTGTTTTCTAATTGAATTAAATTAAATTATGTTTAAGTTGTATGTTGGTCACAAGGTATTTTGATGTATTTAAATAAGTATAATCTCTCACAATTATTACATTACCTTTTCAATGAAAAAATAACATTCTTTTAACCTACACATTGCATTCTTCATCTAAGAATGAAATATATCTCAAAATACATTGACAGTTATTGTAGGTTTTATGTTTGTTTGTTTTGGTCAACAAACATCCAAAGAGGTAGGCATTCCTTTATTTATATCAGGGGTTTTGTATCACATTCTTAATATATTGATTAATTGATGTAGCTTACTATTAAACTTACAGTAGTCTTAATTTTAATATTTTTACATTTGTGCTTTTATACTATTGTAACTTACCCTGAGGACATTGAGATGGGTAGAATATAAATTAATAAATACATTCTAAAATTACAACATTAAAATGCAATGGAGGCAGAACACCTAAAATCATCAGGTATAAAATTTTCCCAACAGAAGGAAAACTTTCCTGAATAAACATAACTTTGGTAGCTTGCAGTATATAGGTGAACAGTATGATAAAGTTGTGTTCCCATCACTTGATTGGTGTCTTCATGAAGATGTCCATGTTATTTCCTTAGCTGTAGTATCAAATACTGTTTGTCATTGCTTTCTTCTCCTGTATAGTATCTTTAGAACGTCCTTAAATAAAAATAATTGGTAAAATGGCTGAAATTTTGCAAAAGTTTAGAATTTCTATGAATGTGAGATTTCAGAATAAAAGCATTAAGACATATAAAATTTGGAGAATAGCTTCTGACCCTTAGGTATACTACCTTCATGCTGAAAGCAGAAGAAATCTCAGATGTCATTGCTCAAATTCCAGAACATCCTTGTTCCTGCTTAGCAGTTTAGCTATAATGTATTCCACCACAACCTCACAGCTTAGATTTCCAATTTACAGTATCTTAATATATATAGATAATCATCAGCAGTAGGGAAGCCAAGTTACAAAACATACTCATTTAATCTTCATAGGGCTAGTTGTAGTCTGAAAAAGGGTGGATTTTTCATTTCTCAAAATTTTTATTTATTACATTTATATGCCAGCACACCCCATCTCACTTTGCAGAGTGACTCTAATTTATGTTTGTTTACACAAATAAAAGTATTATTTAATATGTGGGTCTATTCCCATATCTTCTACTGGTTTTAAAATAAAAGGTGAATAAAAATAATTCAACTGTTATATAGAAATTATTCTAGTCACAAATGTATGACATGGTGAAGAACTGTTCAGAGACATCAAGTTATATGTCAAGTATTTCCTCTTTTTTCCCAGCAAAGTTCAGATTTCATAAAATCTGGATTGAATTTTATTATAACTGTTATTTTAATTAAAATCTGAATAAACTACCCAGATCAAAAATGGTTTCTTAAGAAACCTGACTACAACTTGTTTTAACCCATAGAATGATTCACTTATAAGGCAGATGAGCATTTGTGGAAAGTTCAGTAATTTGTTGACATCCTCTAGTCTCTGTAGAACAGATTGCATAAACCTTAAGTCAGCAGTTATGAACTTTTGGGCTTTTGTTTTTGTTATGAAAATCATTAAAACATCATGGAAAGTTTTTGCAAAGTATTACATAAACCAAGGGTCAGAAACACAGTGCATGCAAACATTGTGGCGCGAATGAATTTTACAATTCTCAATTTGCAGAATCTCAAATTTAAATAAAATTTAAATAAAAATTCAAATAATCTCATAAGATTTTGAATGAGAATACCAACATCTTATGAAATTCAAGATACTATGAAATTTGGACAACTATCTCAAATTATTTTTGTTTTATTTTATTTTTCAAAGTTTTTAACTGCCTACTCCCTCATATAAGTCTACCATAGTCCATATCACTCTGTGAATTCAAGATTGAAAATCTTTGATTTGAATAATCTGGGTTAGATCAGATCGCATTAATGAAGTTGTTTAGCACTATTAACATATTAGGTATATGTTCATCATAACTGAAATGGATACCTTTTCTTTTCTTTTTTCAAAAATCTCCAGTGATAGTTTTGTTCACGCTTATGGAATGGGATGTATGTGTTGCGTGAAAACAGCCTCATGAGAATTAAATTTATTTTAAAAAATATTGTTAGCCTGTGCAACTATGGTAAATGCTGAAAATATATGGGCAATGCCCATTTCAGGCAGGATTAAATTCTCTTTCCTAAATATAGAAAAAATAAGAATAAATGAATAGAAATTAAAGTGATACTAGAGTCATTTATATGTTGTTATGCCATATTTTCTTTTTGCAACAGGTTCACCTTTTAGCCTGACAGAGCCCAGTCCCTAGTAATGGTTATCTTTCAGAGGGTGGTATAGATATGTGATAGAAAATTAGTTCCTGAGTTAAGTTTGGTTTCAGTGATGTGAATTCAGATTTAGAACCGCCTGTCTCCATTTTCCAGTTATGTTTTGAATTAATAACTCGGCATTGAGAGGGAAGGCCTCCTTTTGGGAAAAACTCTCTGTACATAACAGTATTAAAAACTCTTCAGTTGTATTACTTTATCTATTTACATATTGATTGCTTAAATGAATTTTTCATGGTGGCATATGGCTTAAACCAGGGGTGTCCAACCTTTCACCATCCCTGGGCCACATTAGAAGATGAAAATTTGGTTTGGGCTGCACATAAAATAAAATAACAGTAACGATACCTGATCATCCAAAAAAACCATAGAAAACATCGTTAACATATTAAATTTATTTGGAAATGAAGTTAGTGAGATGTTTTTATTATTTATTATTAATTATTTATTAAAATTATTTATTTTTTATCACGGTTTTTTTATCACAGTTTTTTTATCACGGTTTATTTTCCGGCCAAATTTTGCGGGGGGGGGGGAGAAAGCTCGCCTGCCTCGCGCCTACCTCTCCTCCTGCAAATGGCCTGGCTGGATGAGGCAGGACTGGAAGGCAGAAGCAGCAGCAGCGGCGGGGGCAGAAGCCTTCCCCCACCACCGCTGCTGCTTCTGCCCCTGCCGCCGCTGCCCACACCGCCGCTGCCCCCGCCGCCGCTTCTACCCCCGCCGCCACCACCGCTTCTTCCCCTGCCGCCGCTTCTGCCACCGCCGCCACCCCTGCCACCGCCACCGCTTCGGCGGCAGGGGCAGAAGCAGCAGCAGTGGCGGGGGAAGAAGCGGTGGTGGCGGTGGCAGGGGAAGAAGCGGCGGCAGGGGAAGAAGCGGCGGTGGGAGCAGAAGCGGTGGCTGGGGCAGCAGCGGTGGCAGGGGAAGAAGCGGCGGCGATGGTGGGGGCAGAAGCGGCAGCAGAAGCGGCGGCGGTGGGGGCAGCAGCGGCAGCAATGGCAGGGGCAGAAGCGGCGACGGGCAGAAACGGCGGTGGTGGCGGCGGCGTCAACAGCAGGAGGTGGCGCTCTGATGGCGCCTTGGCGCCTGCCTCTCCTCCTCCTCCTCGCTGGCTCTGGCACGAAGGTTGGGGTGGGCACTGGGCCGCATTACGAGGCGACCTGGGCCGCATGGACAAGCCTGGCTTAAACAAAAGACATGTCTCACCAGACTGAAGCTGGTGAGGTAGGAACCACTGGATCCCAGGCTAGAGAAAGATATTGTGTAAAATATCTCAAAATTTTCATAGCATCTGGGAGATGGGAGGAGCTTGCGCCGTGGCGATACGGTTTGCAATCGAGCTCCTCGATTGCAGCCGATATCTCCGCCACTGGCCGGTCCAACGGACCTACGCTGTCCCGTAGGGACAGCCATCGTGAAGAGCATATCCTGAGGATTCCGGGATACCGCAAATTCCCTGGAGAGCCCGGGTGAAGCTCTTCTTGCCAGCGGCGGAGAGGCAGCCCCATGCTGCTGAGGCCGGGCGACTCCAGACGGAAAGAGTTTGAGAAAGAGTTTGTCGGTTGGGTGAGAACTTCTTTTTTTATTTAATTTTTGAATTTGGAAAGTTTACTCTAATTATCTGAAGAAACCTGTGTGATTTTTGTTTTGTTTTTTGACAAAATTGATTTAGCGGCGTTTTTTAGGGAAACGTCAAAGAGAGAATCCATTTTTTTCTTTTCTTTGCTTCCGGACACTATTGTTACTTATTGGATAACTGGACTGTTTTTTTTTTCTATATATTCATATGTTTTATTCTTCTTCTGGACTTTTTATTTTTTTTTCTGGGCTAGAGGCTTCTCTTGATTTTGTTTGATTTTTCGGTTTTTGTTTTGTGTATTGTGTCGGCTTTCCCTTAAGAGAGGAGGGGGAAAGTGAGAACTATGATACTTTGTAACACTGCCACCTAGAGGCTCGGAAATATTTTTTTTTTTTTTTTAAAAAAGATAGACTCTTCTTCTCAAGGACATCCCCTGATAAGATAGAGGAAAGCACTTTGTGGAATATTATTACAGGTGTCTTTCTGGATATACATGGCTCAGCTTTGAAGCTTGTGGGAAAGAGAAGGGAGTTATAATTAGAGCCTTGGATAATTAAATAGAGTGCAGTGTTATTGTTTTTTTTGAGTTCTGCCAACCCCTTCACTAACATCAAGGTCCTTACTTTTAAGCTTGATTTATTTGCAAAGGAAGCCTCTGAATTTCTTTTTTCTACTTATATTTTATTTTGATTTAACTGATTTTATTTTTCTTTTGCCTATTTGGATCCTGTTTTCTCTTTTTCCTTTTTTTTTTTTTAATGTACATTAGCGGACTATTTCTTTTTCCTTTTTTTAATTGAGGTTTTTCTTTTTTCTTTTTTTCTGGCTGGACTAAGGTGTGGAATCTGAAGAAACTTATTTTTCTTGGTTTTTGTTTTGTTTTTTGTTTTTTCTCTTTTTCTTCTTCCCTTCTTCCTTTTTGGCTTTGTCTTGTTTATTATTATTAGTTTTTTTTTTTCTTTTC
This sequence comes from Pseudonaja textilis, assembly GCF_049901715.1. Taxonomy (NCBI): domain Eukaryota; kingdom Metazoa; phylum Chordata; class Lepidosauria; order Squamata; family Elapidae; genus Pseudonaja; species Pseudonaja textilis. The sequence continues at coordinate 206,960,170 of NC_141990.1, forward strand.
TTTTTTTATTGGACTAAGGTCAGGAAGAATTTGAAGAATTTTTTTTTCTTTTTTTCTTTTTTTTTCTCACTTTTGGCTTTTTTATTGTTGGCCTTTTTACCTTGGATTATAATTTCATATTTTTTTCTCTTTTTTTTGTGGATTAAAATTTGAAAAAACTTGAAGAGTTGGAACCACTTAAAATGAGTAAGAAATTTATATCTTCGGGTGCCTCTATGTCTGCTTCTGCCTCCCCACCATCTGGACAGCGCTCAATTCAGACATTGTTAAAGCAAGATAAAGAGAAAGAAAAAGAACAAGAAAGAGTATCCTTCCAGATGATTATGCAAGGAATTCAAGATCTTAAGGTAAAAATGGATACTATTGAACAAAGAACAGGTAGGATGGAACAGATGATGGAAAAATATGAAGAGAGACTCCAAAATGTTGAAGAGGGAGGCAAACAAAGAGAGGAGAAAATTGGAAATATCGACAATAGATTAACAGCGATTGAACAAGAAAAAAGTGAGATGTTGAAGTGGGAGTTGGATAGATCAGAATTTTATCTTAGATTCCAAAATATAGAAGAAGAAAAAGGACAAGATTTGGTTGCGATAATGGTAGGAATTCTGGCGGAGGCGCTCGAGATAACAGAAGAGAAGATGATGGATGGAATTGATGAGATATATCGAGTTTTTACAAGATATGCGATGAGAAATAACCTACCCAGAGAAGTTCATATTAGATTTATTAAAAATCTTTGAAGACACAAATATTGCAAGTAGCAAGAGAGAAGCCACTGAAATACAAAAGTAAAGAAATTTTGGTTTTAAAACAAATACCTAGAAGAGTGAGAGAGATGAGAAGAGAATACCGATTCCTGACTAAAAGGTTATTGGAAAAAGAGGTGTCTTACAGGTGGTTGATTCCAGAAGGATTGATGTTTACGTGGCAGGAACAGAGACATAGAATTGATTCAATTGAGAAAGCAGAACTGTTTTGTGCAGAGGTTTTTGGAGGCAGAGAAGGAGGAGCAGGAAAGGAGGTCCCATCAATTGAATCCCAAGAGGAACAAATGGAGGTTGGAAAAGAAGAAGGTGCAGTAGGTGGACAAGTGGATATTAAAGATCAACGTGAGGCAAGACCCACGAGAGTGGTTAAATCTAAATATAAAACATAATTATGGAAGAAAAAAATTGATTACAATGAATATAAATGGACTGAATTCAGCTGCTAAGAGAAGGAAGATTTTCCATAAATTAATGAAATTAAGGTTCGACATAATTTGTTTACAAGAAGTTCATATTAAAAAGCAACATGAACAATTGTTATTACAACCAAAATTAGGAAATTGTTTACCTCTTTGACACAATCCAAGAAAAGAGGGGTGGTTTTATATATTAAAGAGGCCATTCCAGCAAAAATGATTTATACAGATGATGATGGGAGAATATTAATGGTAGAAATAATGGACAATAATAGAAAGATACTTTTGATTGCAATTTATGCACCGAATGATAAACAGGAAGAATTCTATAGAAAATTACATACTAAGACTGCCGAACTTGACTATGCTAATGTAATTATGATGGGAGACTTTAATGGAATTGTGGATAATAGACTTGACTATATTGCAACAACAGTAAAGCATAACAGGAAAACTCTTCCTAAATCCTTTTTTAAAATGATAGATGAATTAACTTTAAAAGACATATGGAGAGAAAGAAATGATAAATCTAAGCAATTTACGTTCTATTCAAATAGGCATCTATCATGGTCCAGACTGGATATGATTTGGATCTCAACAGATTTAATGTCTAGTATTCAAGAAGTAAATATTGAAACAAGTACTTGGGCTGACCATAACCCATTGACAATTGAATGGAAGGGACAAAGGAAAAGATCGAGATGGACATTAAATAATGCTATTTTAAAGGATAAGGAATTTATACAATGGATGGAGAAAGAATTGGCCTTCTTCTTTAAAGAGAACAGAAAAGAAGACACCTCAATACAGAATGTTTGGGACACAATGAAGGCCTATGTTAGAGGCTTGATAATAGACTATACAAGAAAAAAGAACAACAGGAAAAGGCGAACTCTTAAAGCCTTGGATGATGAATATAAGGGACTTGAAAAAGAATTACAGAAAATGCCACACAGAAAAGATGTTAAAATGAAACTGGATATAACTAAACATAAAATGGATTTAATAGAGAAAGAAGAACTGGCACAGAAAATTAGGAATGCTAAACAGAATTATTTTGAGGATGCAAATAAGCCAGGTAGATGGCTAGCATACAAATTGAGAAAGGAGAAAGAGTCGAGGAAAATACCGCAGTTAATAGACGACCAAGGTAAAATTTGTTATGGCAGCAAAGAAAAAAAAGAGATTATTTATGATTTTTATAAGCATTTGTATAAGAAAGAAGACATTGATGAGGAGAAAGTTAAACAATACCTACAGAATGCAAATCTACCTAAGATACCTAAAGAGATTGAAGAAATGCTAGAAAGTAATATAACAATGATGGAGTTAAGTCAAGCACTTAAGAAACAAAATAATGGAAAGGCACCAGGTCCAGACGGGTTTCCTGTAGAATTTTATAAAATCTTTCAAGAATCACTGTGTATTCCACTGTTAGAAGTTATGAATGAAGTTATGTTAAAAAAGATGATACCTAAAACATGGTCAGAGGCTTACATTACACTTATTCCAAAAGAGGAGGCGGACCTACTGCAAATCAAGAATTATAGACCGATTTCTTTACTAAATGCAGATTATAAAATTTTTGCTTCAATATTAGCAGAAAGACTTAAAAGTACTTGAATAACTTTATCCACCCAGACCAAAATGGGTTTTTGCCAAAGCGACAAATCAGAGACAATATGAGAGTAATTCTGGACACCCTGGAATACTATGAGGCACATCCTGAAAAGCAAATGGCTTTGATATTTTTAGATGCTCAAAAGGCATTTGATAATGTGAATTGGAGATTTATGTTACTTTTAATGGAACAGATGGGCTTTGCTAGAAGATTTATTCAGGCAATAGAAGCAATTTATAATGAACAAACAGCTAAGGTAATGATGGAGGGAGAATTTACAGATCCTATTAATATAAGAAAAGGCACAAGACAAGGTTGCCCTCTTTCTCCCTTGATATTTGTATTGACTTTGGAAGTGTTGAATAGAAATATCAGAGAAGATAAAACTATAAAAGGAATGAAAATTAAAAAGGAAGATTTTAAACTACAAGCCTTTGCAGATGATCTAGTCTTTATCTTGGAAGACCCTATAGAAACAGCCTCGAAACTGTTGGAAAAGATAGAGGTCTATGGGGAGGTGGCTGGTTTGAAAATAAATAGAGATAAAACAAAGATTTTGTCAAAGAATATGTTGCTGAAACAAAGGGAAGAGTTGGCAGAACTGTTAAAAATTCAAGTTACAAACAAGGTTAAGTATCTGGGGATATATTTGACATCAAGATGTAGTACATTGAAGGAGAATAATTATATTAAACTTAAACAACAGATAGCTCAAGATTTGAAAAAATGGGAGAACTTACAATTGTCATTAATAGGAAGGATTTCAACAATCAAGATGAACATTTTACCCAGAGTCTTATTTTTGTTTCAAACAATACCAATTAGGCTTGGAAAAGAATATTTTGAGGATTTAAATAAAATTGTTTTGAAGTATATATGGCAAGGCAAGAAAGCAAGAATAAAGTTAAAGCTTTTACAGGATGCTAGATTTAGAGGAGGGTTTGGACTGCCTAATTGGGAGTTGTACTACCAAGCTGCAAACTTGACGTGGGTTAAAGAATGGATAACATTAAGGAAAACCAGATTGTTGACATTAGAAGGTCATGATTTGTTGTTGGGCTGGCATGCTTTTTTATGGTACAAGGAACTAAAACACAGGGGTATTTTAGAAGGCATTATATACGGGAGTCTCTGTGGTTGAATTGGGAGAAGATAAAAAAACAGTGTTATTTGAAAATTCCAGTTTGGTTATCGACGATAGAAGCGTTTTCTTATCCTATAATTTATAAAAAGGAACAAACAGTTAACTATGGGGAATTATTAGATGAAAAGGGTGAACTTAAATCGATGCAAAAATTGGAAGAACAAGGTATACGGATGAATTGGTTTTCATATTTGCAAATACATTCAAAGTACTATGAGGATTCCAAAGCAGAGGATTTTATGATAAGCAAACTGACTTGGATAAGATTTTGATGGGTACTGATGAAAAGGTGATTAAAAAATTGTATGGTTATTTATTGCAAATTAAGCTTGAGGAAGAACAAGTTAAAGAAACTATGATTGCGTGGGGGAGGAATTTTGGATATGGGATTGATTTAGAGAAATGGCAGAAATTATGGTCGCAAAATTATAAAATGACAATGTCTACAGCCTATAAAGAAAACTTGTATAAGATGTTTTACAGGTGGCATTTTCCCCGACAAGGATAGCAAGAATGTTCAAGAACAAATCCGAAAAATGCTGGAAATGTCATCAGAAACCTGGTTCATACTATCACATGTGGTGGACTTGTGAGGATGCTAGAAAATATTGGACTAAAATCCACATGTGGCTGGAAAAATGACAAAGAAGCATATAGACTTGAAACCGGAGTTTTTTCTATTGGGAATACTACCAGATACTTATAGTAAAGAGTTGAAATATTTGATTGTAAATGTATTGACTGCTACTAGGATTGTATTTGCAAAAATTGGAAAAATGAGAAAATTCCATTGCAAGAAGAAGTTGTAAAGAAAATTTTGGAATGTGCTGAGATGAGTAGATTGACTTTTGAAATTAGAGAGCAAGAAGATAAACAATTTTATTTAGTTTGGGATCTTTTCTATCAATGGTTGAATGATGAAATATTAAAATATAAAAGTTAGATAATAAGGAATAATAATGACTTTATTTTCTCTTTCCTTTTATTGGTTTTTGATACTATATCTATATAATAGTTTTCTTTGTTTCTTTCTTTTTCATATTTGGGATAGAATTGGTATGATTATAAGATTTGTTTTAGAATAAAATATTTAAAATATAGTTATCTCATAAAGGCATGACCGAATAAAAGTTTAGTCAAATTTTTTTTTTTTTTTCTTTAATAGCGATACTAGGATTTATAAATTTGTATTGATAAGAGTATTATATAAAGTAACTGTAATTGTGACTATGAGGTGAATGCACAAAACCGATGGACCAACCGACTTACGGTGTGTACAAAAATATGGGGGAGCTGATACTTTTATGTTTTGTTGTTGTGTTTTTTATGTTAAAAAAATAATAAAAATTTATAAAAAAAAAAAAAAAACACACGCAGATGAAAAAAAAAAAAATAATAATAATAAAAAAAAAATTTTCATAGCATCTGAACAGTGCAACAGTAATACAAAAATAATACTTTTCAATACATTACAATAAGTACTTTAATACCAATTTATTTCAAAGCAATAAAATAACCCAAGCAATTCATTTTAACATTTACAGTCTTAACACTGACAATACTCTATCGACTATTTATATTTACCATGTAATAGTGTAATGCCATTGTGATTGCTCACATCCATTCGGAGTTAGATGCCACATGTGCAAATCCAATGAAATGAAATGACTATTTTGTGGAATCTTAAAGGAATGGACATGACAGATAACCTGCAGTATGAATTCAGCTACTTGTAGACCAGCTCCTACCTTTCCTTGTTCATTTGAATAATCAAGGAAAGGACATGTGACTGGATTTGAGAGATGGTAAAACTCAGATTTCTCTCCTTTGGGGAAGGTAAAGGGACATCAGCTGCAGAAAATCCCGGATGAAGTGAATTATCTGGATCCCTTTTGGGAGGGATTTGGATCTGGGCATGAAAAAGAAATTGCATTTAGCAAGATTTGCTAAATTACTAAATAACTACCATGATTCTTATCTTGCTACAACTCATTAGAATTTAGAACATAGTATAATAGGGTTAGAAGACACCTTGGAGGTCTTCTAGTCCAATCTCTACCCATGGCAGGACCTATACCATTCCAGACAAATAGCTGTCCAATCTTTCTTTATCATCTCCAGTGATGAAACACCCACAACTTCTGAAGACAAGCAATTCTGGTTAATAGTTCTCACTGTCGGGAAATGTCTCCTTAATTCTACTTTGGATCTCTCTTTAATGAGCTTTCACTCATTGCTGCTTGCCTTGCTTTGGAGAATAAGTTGACTCCCTCTTCTTTGTGAAAGCTCTCCAGTTATGCTACTGTTTATCTTCTGCTAGAAAGTATTAATCATTTTGCTTCAAATCTAAAGGGAGAACTCCTAGCTCTTTAGACCCCACTTCCAAACACTTGACAATCTTTGGTGATATTTTTTCTTTAAAACACAGACATGTCTAAGCCCAAGAGTAACTGTTTAAGCTATACATATTTTGAGCAAACCATCCATCTCAGAAACAAGAACCTTGAACATGTGAGACCTCTGTCCATGCCTCTTGTAACATTCAGAAGTCAAAAATAAAAATAAGGTACAACTTCCGACTACAGATAAGATGCCTACCCTTGCAGTAAATGAATATTTTATAATTAGCTGTACCCACCATGAATAAATTCTATTAAACAACCAAGAAAAGACTGGCTAATCTTTAGCAATTCCAGCATAATTGTTGTTTAGAGCTTAGTTAAACTACAACAAAATAGCAAGATTATATCAGTCCCTTTCTCTCTGGCTATTTTGCTTAAATTGATTGCCTAGCCTTCCATTGATGCAAAGAAGATGAAGCTTGGTTTATTTTAAAGAATACAATCTGCTGTGTTTAAAATTTCTACACCCACATAACTGACAGTTAGTCACAGTTCCTTTGGTTTGTTTTTTGGTTTTTTTTGCATGTGTGTGGCTTGCTGGTGTATCATGTGAAAAACCACATGTTCTAACCTAACAAAAAAGGTAGGCATCCTAAAAAAAGTTAATGATAAACAGAGTTCTATGACGCATATCCCTTTTAGCAAAAACAAAACAAAACCCTGTAACTACTTTAGGCTTGGCAGCTGCATGTTCCTAATACTTCATCAACATTAGCATCAGTTGTGGGTTTAGCACTGACTATGAAAGTGTGAATCATACATGTTTTTCCTTCTCACTGAGCCACAGAGCTTGTTAGTCTGTTTATAAATACGTGGGTTAGCCAGTTTGTAAATGATCCTGTGACCTTTTTTAAAACTAGCTAGCTTAGTTATATTGTTTTGGAGAAGTTAATAGAAGGAATGATCCTGTCACCTTCATGCAAAACAATGTTTGTTGTTTTATTATTGTTAAACTATTTTTTTTGTACAGCCACCTATTGTTTGCTTTTTGAATTCTATAATATTGATGCACTTATTTTAACAGATGATGTGTTATTGTTTCCTTTTCTTTCAACAATTCAGCTTTTCCATTCTATCTATTATTGTTATATCTGCATTCGGACATATGGAAAATATTTTAAATTTGAACCATTTCAGACTTAAAATGTCCTATTTGGAACATAAAATGGACTGCTCCCTCATCTTGAAAGTGTTTTGGAACACTGGCACTTGAAACTTTTCCAAACTCATTTCACATTTAAAACAGAGCATTTTGAATCTGAAACAGTTTGCATTTTTAATGCTTTGCATGCCCATACCATAGATCTAATTAGGATAAGAGTAGTCGTTTCGAACAGTGTCCATCGTTAGTGGCTGTAATGGCATGGCAGAGAATTCTCTTATTTAAACATGGAAATGGTAATATGTCCATTTTAATATACCCCAGGGCTAAGGTTGATACAGAACAGTCTTGGTCATTTCGATGAGCAACTTCTATCAGAAAAGAAATGGAGGATTATTAACTCTCTCAGTTTTTCTATTATTTATTGTATTTTGGTATAACTATGGTATAAGAGTAGGGAATCGAGTAATAAGGTAGTTCTGCTTCTGTAATCCAGGTCAGGTTTTGTAAAGTTGGGTTTCCACTGAAATGCATTTTTTTTTTTTTGCTGCAAGGTCCCATGGAATTTGATCTTCTATATTCATACATACATATACGTGCTATCTACAATTTGTAGTGATTAGTGCTAATTAATCACTTATCCTGAAATCAGTAATGGGCTGGAAGAGGATCAGTACATTTAAGCAAGGCCTTCAGTAACTTTTAATTGATTTGATAGCTTCAACTGTTCCTGGTTAGAAATAGGTTGTCTATAGTATGCACCCTTTTGATTGGGTTAATATTAAAGATGATTTTAAAAAATCAAATAGTTACAGATAGGCTTGTCAGACTTATAACAAGCAGCTAAATGAGAGTAGATTACACAGGTTCTTAATGAATTACAGTAGTTATATTTGTTTTAAAGATCAAAGAGTTGGTTCTTACATTTGAAGCTCTAAGCAATTTGAGATCCATACTGTCAAAAAGCGTGTACGTTACACAGCATCTTAACTGCTTCCAAAAGCATTTTTCCAAAGTTCCTTTGACAGGAGAAGCTCATTGCTTGGAAACTACATAGAGACCTTCTGTATAATCAACTCCTAAAGCTAAAATGCACTCTCCACTGATGCTTGACTAACACTACTATGATATTGTCATTAGGCTAACATATTCTTATTTGCCAGCATGTTAAAATATTCCACTAATCTATTTAGCGTGATGTTTTCATGCTTTGAATTTGTTGTTGTTCTGATATTTTGGGATTTCGTTATGTTGTACTATAGTATGTTTTGATTTGTATTCTACTTGAGCGCTACCCTGATATTCCAAGAAGAAAAACAGATTAAAAATAGTTTTGGTGAATGGTTAAATAAATAATAATCTCCTTTGTCTACCATTTGCCTACAATACTACTACATACTGTTAATATGTGTTTTCAGCTGTTACTCTTAGTATTACCGCTTCATAATACTGCTTTTGGGCAGATACATCTCATGATCAGATACATCTGCAGGCCCATAGGTAATACAATGTCCTTGATACAATATTTTAATTACTTCAGTTGTCCTGATCAAGACGAGCAGTTAGTCTACCAAGTAAAGTTAAGTTATGAATCTTAATATAGTATCTTTATTTTCCAGACCTCCACTAGTCAAGCTGTCTTCCGTGTCCAGTCTGGTGTTTGTCAACTTTTTCGAGAAACACTCATTCATAAGGGGTTTGTGGAAATTCAGACTCCAAAGATTATTTCTGGTATGCATTCAATATTTTAATGGATTCAGAAGAATTCACACATTGAACACATGAATTTGGGGAAATCTCATTTCTGCAGTAGCCAATATGAATTTATTTTAAGTATTTGGTTGCTCATTAGTACTTCTTTTTAAGTTGCTGCTGCCTCCTTCGAAACAGTAGCTGATTTAAAAAGCTGAAGTACTTTCCATTCTCAAGTATGGTATGGAAAGAAATTCTCCTTGTTTAGTTTCTTGTGCTGTCATTTTCATCTTTGAAACTGACACTTATATTGAGAATATATAAAAGAAGTCCTCTGGGGTTAGAGCAGTGGGTGGCACTGAGGAATTTATATGCTAACCTGGACTAGAGAATTTACCTGTTAGTCTCAATACTGCCAATCATATGAAGCAAAAAGTTCTCTAGTCTTAGAGATTGCAAGATCTTGGTGCTTGCAATTCCTCCTTTTCCTCCTAATTGCCTCTATGAGTTTCTGTTACTGCTTCCTTCTCTTCTAAAACAGGCTTTGATGCTCTTTGATGCTATTCTAACGTGAAAGATACCAATTGAGGAATGAGTTGGAAAGTCCCTTTGTTGTAGGCAATGGGGAAAACTTGACCTGTTGACCCAGAGCTTTGGAGTAGGGTAGGAGGGCTTAACTTGGGTTGGCTTGAGGGTTACCCCAGGGTTTGGGGTGAAATGTTGAAGGCAGCATTCCCAAAGTAGGCAGGGACAGATCAAAGATTTGTGGGAGGGAGGTTAAGGGGTGAAATAGATCAAGGAAGATTAGCCTTTCTTTTTAGTTGCCCCCAATTCCAAAAATGCCAAAAAAGAAAATAGCCTCTCTTTTTCCCCCGTTCACTTATAAGGGCCTCTGGGGACCACCGAAGGTATGTCGGCAGGCCACATATAGCCTCTAGCTTGTGTTTTTTTGTATCTTGAAAGTAGGGGCAGGAGCCTGAAACCAAATACATACCAGGTACCTATCTTACAATGAAAGAAAATTAACTAAAGGGGGTGGGGGTGGGGAGACATTTTTATCATGATGTACCTTGTTCAAGACGTGTCACCAAATTTGCTCTTGCTTTGCTTTCCAGCTGCCAGTGAAGGTGGTGCCAATGTATTTACTGTGTCCTACTTCAAAAGCAGTGCCTACCTTGCACAGTCGCCTCAGCTTTACAAGCAGATGTGTATTTGTGCCGACTTTGATAAGGTTTTCTGCATTGGGCCAGGTAAGGAAGTGCTTTGTCTAGAAGGTGGTTGTCATGTCTCTGGGGCAAGAATACCCTGAATGTTCAGATTATGTACGCGGTAATTTTCCAACGCCTTTTCCCATCTAATTTGCTAACAGACAAAAGTTTTATGAAAACAACTAATCAATATGACAGTTTCAGAGTTTGCGAGCAGAACAAATAGCAAGTTCAGCAGAAATTTGGCTTAGGAACAGAGCAATAGTGTTCTCTAGTGGCTATCAGAACATCATACAACATTCCATTTTTAAAAACGTGACTGTACGTGGCATAGTTCAACCATTATTGAATTTATTGCCCACCTACAAGCTTAGCAGGGCCAGCAGTTTGTTGTTATAAGCGGCTCACTGGAAATCAATACAGTCCTACATAATGTGTGAAAATATTTATGTTCTCAATTTTGTAAGTAAACCCATATTAGTAAGCCAAACCAATATTATCCTTCACCTATCCTATTGATCCTGACACTTTCAGTATGTAAGTAACTTGAGCTAAATTGACAGCTGTGCACTGAAACCCTACATGCTCACCACCAATACAGACGCACTAACTTTATGCCATTTTTGGCTTAGCACCCAAATGACAAACTAAAAGCATGCGCAATTACTAAATGGCTAATCGATCAATCTTTAAAAATGACTATAGAAGATTTTCACGGATATTTTCCTGGTTATATTCATTACAATCTTACTGCTGGGATAGTGAATTCTCATTAAGATAAATATTTTGGGTGGAGGTCCCTCAGGACCAGATGCAGTTAGAAAAGGAAGGAAGATACATATGACTTAAGTTGCAGGTTTTCTTGTGGAATATTGGAATGCTTGCCTTTTTAAAAAATTAATGCTTTTAAATACTGCTTTTGCCGATTCCTATTTCTAGGAAATAGTAGCCTGTTCTCCGTTTGGAGATTTAAGTTCCTCTCAGGGAAATAGAACTTTACTTCTTATTAGAGCAATTGATAGTAGCAATGGAAGTTATAATATCTCCAGCTTCTTTTAATTGCATCGATAGAACCATTTAACATAATTTAAAAAGTATTATTTCTCGTGCAGTATTTAGAGCAGAAGATTCTAACACTCACAGACACTTGACGGAATTTGTTGGTCTGGATATTGAAATGGCTTTTAATTACCATTATCATGAAGTGGTGGATGAGATTGCAGATACCTTGGTGCAAATTTTCAAGGGACTCCAAGAAAGGTAAAACATATTTTTTTTTATACTACTTTAGAAAATAAGCGTAAACTTGAGAGTTTCAAAAGTATTTTTCAGCTATCTCTAAGTGGTTTTACAGAGTCTGCATGTTGCCCCCAACAATCTGTGGCCTTATTTTTCCAACATTGGAAGGATAGAAGGCATGAGCTGATAAGACTCAAACTGCCAAACTGCTGGCAGACGGCAGTCAGCAGAAGTAGCCTGCAGCACTGCATTCTAACTAGTGTGCCAGCAAGGTTCTTAAATAGTAAAAAAAGAGCAGCAATAACAGTTCATATATATTCAAAAAAATATTCTGGCTACTTTTATTTTATCTGTTTGGAGGAATTCTAAACTATTGTTCCGGTTCATAGCTGCAGCAACGATGCAATTAGAAAGATTTAACAGTGTCTGATTTGTTTAGTCAACAAGGATGCGAGACTCAGCTGCCAAGTCACATAGTGATTTCTCTTTATCAAAGAATGTTGGAAACCACTTATCCAGTGAAACAGATGAATGGAAGGTTAAATAAACAGAAAATTAGACTAAGAAATCAAAGATGCCTAGGAGGCTATTGCAGAAAACCACTTCCATATTGCTGCAATGAAATCTAACACATGTGTCCATAATCAATACTTGAGTTTACCTGGAAACCCATTGTCTTTTTCTTAGGTTTCAATTATTTTAATAATAACAATAATAATAATAAACAACTTTAAATCGTTTAAAAAATTAACTCAAAAAGAAAAGAGGGGATCGGTCCTGGTTACTCACTCATTATTTTGTGATTGCTTAAGTTGAAGCTACGTTGATGTGTGTTTTATAATGCTGACCAACTTTAGCCAGTTTAAAGAAAAAACTGGGGAAATGTCTGGTAAAACATTGTCACTAGATTTTAGAAGCTTACAAGTTAATATCTTACATGCCCACCTACCTTTTTTTGGATAGCTGTTACTCTTTCTGCAAGAAAATCAATAATTTGGCATTGGTCCTTAAATTTCCTATGTAGCAAATTCATAATATCATGAATAACGATTAGGAGAATGTAAGAAGTTCCTGCACTAGGTAGGATTCCTCATTGAAACCTATTTGAAGTGCTATCCAAGACCATATAAGCTTCAGTTTATATGACAGGTATGCTATTCTGATATCTACCAATAAATAGCTCATTGTTATCTCCATATGAAGAGCAACTAAAATGGTAATGGGTGAACAATATAGCAATCAGTGATTTCTGGCATTGGCTGTTGAAGGCCCAGAATCTTAAAATTTATAAGTTCTATGATTTTCGTTTTGTTTCCAAGCTAAGGTTAAGTACAAAATATTTAAGAGCCTGAATATATTTCTTCCTATTTATTGCAATTATTTGAATTTTACTTCAGCATTATATTTTTATAGCACACCTTGGAAAATCTTTTAATTTTTGTAATAAAAGAACCACGGCATATAAAGTCATAGTCTGAATTGTATGGATTAAAATAGAATTAACAGGGGTGTAGCTTACTTCATTTATTTTTTGTATATGCAGCCTTTATTCAGAGATTACTGCCTGAAGCTCAATTTATTGAGAATAATTTTTGTAAAATTTAACTTGCTTAGTCATTTAGCACATCAGACTGCCCAGTAAATACTTTGACATATACCGTGTAAATGTCACTCACCTTATCTCAAGAGATTGCTTTCCTTGCAAGAAAGCAATAAACTGAGTCTTAAATATTACAGTGACAGAGTGAACTCTTGTGGTAATGAAAGGCAATACTTCTTTGTTTTCTGCTTGGCTATGTTGAAAAGCCTTTTGTTTTTACACACAGGTTTCAGACTGAAATCCAGACAGTATGCAAACAGTTTCCATGTGAGCCATTCAAGTTCTTGGAGCCAACACTGAGGCTGGAGTACCGGGAGGGCCTGGCTATGCTTCGGGAAGCAGGAGTAGAAATGGGTGATGAAGACGATCTCAGGTACGATTTTACCAGGGAGAAGGAAGAGCGCCATCTATTGGCAAGAGGGTACCCATTCTTGGGATCTCCTGATGCTATTCCTAGATTTAGGAATTGGCTACCACTGTTCATCTATGCAGAGAATAGAAAAACATTTAAATCTCTCTATAAACTAACACATCATTCCCCTGTAACAATATAACCTCCATATCCCAAGACATGGGTAGATCACCAGAGAATAAGATTAAAACAAATCTGGAATTACCAAAGGACTTTCTGAATCAATCAAACCATGAATTATAGAAAACATACATACACCATCCCAAACTGAACTTTTCAGAAGCAAATTAATTCATTTATCAAAATGCTACTGTTTATCTTTTGCAAATTATGGGGCGCTCTGGTAGTTCTTTCTGACTCAAAGTACAAACATGTTCTGAGCAGATAGCAGCATCAGTTGATCTTGCCTCAGCTCAAGAGTTCAGGAGGACCTGACATAGCTAATACTTGGACTGGAGTATGACAGGAAAAAATAGTTCTGTAGGAAGGATTTTTTTAAAAAAAAAACAGAGGAAGCAAGGAATCTAGTATGCTATAAGAGATACATCTGTGGGAATACTTGTCAGGTTGCCTATGCCCTATTTCAACAAAATCTGAAGGTTTCCCATTATTCCTAATCCAAGGTTTAATTCCCAGTTTGCTATAGTTGAACTAGTAAATAGCATTAAATGGCATTTTTAACCGTAAACATTTTATCTCACTTACATTTTTTGGAAGGCACACAACTCAAACCTAGTAATACCTCAGAGACATTCTTGCTAAAAGTCAACATTGTTTACTTCTGATTGTTTATTTTCAGTACACCAAGTGAAAAGCTCTTGGGTCGTCTGGTGAAGGAAAAGGTAATTTTTTAAAAAAAGAAGTCTGTCTTTAAAAAGCCCTTGAGTTTCTTTCTGACACAAGCTTAAATAACTATAAATTACTTGTGATTTGTGTATCACAGTATTGAGATAGATCTAGATCTATGTATATCTATCTATCTACTTTTCTATAGTAGGTCTCATATCACTGTACGGGTTTAATTAATTTTTACCATTTCTTTTTCTTTTTTAAAAATATTTTATTAATATCTGCAGTATGACACCGACTTTTATATTCTTGACAAATATCCACTGGCTGTAAGACCTTTCTACACAATGCCTGACCCAACAAATCCTGTAAGTATGTCTCTCAGTATTGAAAAAAAAATGCTGTGAAATAATGACAAATATGAACACATTGCAAATGTGATGTGGGATTTGTGCCACAAATGTGGCATAAATATATTGCAAGTTCACAGTCTGATATGGGTCATTCTCAAAATGAAAACATGTATTTTCGCATTACACAGTCATTAGTTGTCTTATTTCTTTCCTTTATTTCCCAGTGCATTGTCCCTACTTAGAAAATTGATTGATTGAATGACTGATTGATTATGTGTCAAGTCATTTTTCAACTCCAAGCAATCACATAGATAGTTTTTCTCCATGACAGAATCATTGTAGTGTGTGATATTGTTGAGATAATATAATTGTAGGAAAGAATTAAGAATATTAACTCTACCATTTGTTCAGTGCAAAAGAAACACTATTTAAAAGGAGTAGAAGAGATTAAGTGATCTCTGTCTTGTTCACCAAGTAAAAGTTCTGTTTTAGTTAGTGTAATATAAAGTTTAGTTTGAGCTTATTAGTAGCTTTAGGTTGATGGTAATATTCTTTGGAATTAATTGTTACAGCTGCTTTATTATTTTTTAAAATAGCCTTTGAAATATCTCTAATAGAACCATATGAGAGCCCAACCAGTTTCTTCAATTCCTTGTAATAAATTATAAGAGATATGGATACTATCATTTAATAGTCTTTTGGTCCTGTTTTGAAATTCTTAGCAGGTGATTTTCAGCGTCCAAAGCAGAATCCTTCTAGTCTTTGATATAGCTGTGAAAAATATCTGACGAAAGATACTGCTATTATGCCAAAGAACCCTTATACCTCATAGATATTACTTCAGCTATCCTTCCTGTTTTGGGGAGAACATCACAACGATTATTTGTAGACAATTATCCACAAAAAAGTGAATGCCCCAAAATTGAAAGAATGAGGAAATGACTAAAACACTTCCAAAAAAATAATTTGCATAGATTTGTGAGGAAAAGGTTTATAATATTCAATGAGATTTAGTTCTAACTATGTAAATGGGCATGGGGAGGTGGGCAGTGTGATTTGACTAGGATGCAGCTTTTAGTTTGCAACCTAACATATGCAGAAATGCATATTTTAAAATTGTATAAAGGGTTTTTTTTATTTGTTTGTCATATTTAGAAAGCATCCATGTCTCTCCCAGTATGGAGTTGAGTTTCTATCAAATGTTTCTTAGTGTCTTGGTTCTAATTTCCTATTCTTGGTGATTATACCTATGTTGTTTTTGTGATAGCTCTGCAGAACTGGTTTGCCACTGGATTTTTTTCCGGGATGTTTTTTTCAACTGCCTAATCTTGCCTATACAGGAATAGTAACCAAGGCACTCCAGCTTCCAAGATGAGTTAAATTCTTCTAGGTACACTTGCTGTAATACTCTTATTATAAGCCAGTGGTAAAACGACAAAGCCTTGTTTTACATTAGTCACTTGCCAAAGGAGGGTAAAAAATAAATAAATTTTATATTTTCTCTATCACCTTACCTATTTGGAATTATCTGTTTTTCTCCTGTTGTTTGTACAGTTGTACAAATTAGAGGTCATTTCTGTAGCTCATGGTATATCTTCTTGTAATATATAAAATTGTCTCTTGGCTTTCTTGAACCTATAACAAGATAGCGGTATGTTAACTTTAAATTTTAAAGTTAATCTGAAGAAGAATCATACTGAGTCTCAAATTGGAAGACTGGATGGTGGTATTATTAAGAAATACCGTGGAAGGCTGGGTTTTATTCAATAGCTTCCGAGTAAATTGATTTAAGAAGGCAAAGCCTTCTAGACACTAAAAATGACATCATCTTTATTGGAAAAAGGTTTAAAAAATATTTTTTCCTCAAAAATTAAACAGGGACCCTAAAATGTTCTTCGTGAACTTGAAATAAACCAGTAAAAGAAGAGGGTCTTTTTCTGCCCCTGGTATAAAGATTGCTTTTCAGATAATCTTCACAGAATAAAGCAGCCTATTGAGTTTTTCTTTTTTCCTTCATATGTGGTACTTTCAAAACTGAAAGAAATAAAATTAAAGAATGCAAGTTTTTTTATCCCTAGTCAGAATCCTACGGACTAAACATAAATCTTATAACCAGAAAAGAAAGACAAAGTGTAAAAAAACAAATAACCACCATTTTAGTATTGTTATACTATAGCAGCAGTTCTGAAAACTGCACACAAGGGAAAGAGAAGAGTGTTCTTTCTCATGGAAACCATGATGGCGCAATGCAATCATAGCTGGAGAAGACAGAAGATGCCTCAAGCAGCATTTTTCTCCTATGCAGATATTCCTGTTACATTTCTCATAGTGATCAGTGCCTTTGTCCTATGCCATTTATTATCTATAGATTCCAGGTTTGAAGCATACTTAACTATTGGTTACTAAGTCACATTTCCCCTCCTCCCTCCCAGATAACCTCCAACTCCTACGATATGTTCATGAGAGGAGAAGAGATTCTGTCTGGGGCACAGCGAATTCATGATCCAGAGCTGTTGACTGAAAGAGCCTTGCATCATGGCATAGGTAATTCCTAAGGTCTATTAATTAAATAAATCATTTCTAACAGGGTACCTTTTTATTAGAGGAGTCTGGTATTGCTTATTTTCATAGGATCCTTGTGACTGTAAAAAGATAAATCTGTATTTTTCTCCTAGTTCGGTATTTTTCATCTTTAGCAACATTAACATGTGTGGACTTCAATGTTGGCTATAGTTTATTTGGCAGAACTACAATTTTTACTTTTATACTTGTATTTTAAAAGTTGGGTCCTTGGCCACATCATGATTTGAGTAGCATGTCAAAGAGAAAAATAGAACAGGGTCAGAACTCAAAATAAGACTAATGGGAGTAGAGTTTGGAATTTTTACAGATGATTGTTGCCTCTTAGAATATCCTTTTCCTTTCAAAGAAAGTCAAATATTTGATTGTCTCATGGAAAATAAAAAGTACATATCATTCAAATAATAAAGGCTATTGCATGGAATTTTTCTTAAAATGGGTTTATACATTTCTTAACCTATTTACTCCATAACTCTCCCTAGGCAGGCCATTTGGATCACTAACACAGTAAATATACCTACAAAAAATAATTAAAAGTAATAACAAAATCATTATTAAAACTAGTTGAGAAAAGGGAAAATACGAAATCTGAGAGCGGATACTCCATATTTTGGATTTTACAAGGCCTTTCATGTATATCTTACTTTTAGACATCTAAAAATCAGTGTATTTTAAGGCTAAAAAATAGTGTATGACTAGCTATGTGTGAGTTGGCCTAACAAAAACTACTACATTGGCCAAACTGCCTTGCCTTTCGGCAGCAAAAATATTATTTAAAAAAATAAAAATAAAAGTAATTTTTGTTAAAGTGTACAAAGATAAGAAACTAACACAAGCTAAGAAAAAGTATGAGTAAAATGAGAAAAAAAATAAAAAGTGCAAAAAGGAAAAGGAAAATGTGTTTTAAACAATGATAAATAACTTCCCCTTTCATCAGTACAATTTCAATAGCTTTTCCTCTTCTCTAATAATACAACATTTAATACTTCTTCCCATGTCTCATCTCTTACTTATAAACACCTAAAACTTCATTTAGTTCTTATCAGCAAAAGTCAACTTAAGAGCTTTCTAGCCTGATGCATCTCTAAACCAAACTAGCTGTCTAACATTGGTAGTCATATTGAATTAATTGAAAAACATGTATTGGAAAGTTGTGAAGAGCTGAAACATTGGTTAATATTGGTGCTCTCTTCTAGGTTGAATATTTTTTCTATGATGCTAATTAGAATGTGGGCTGAGCTGAAATACAATTTTTCTTTTTCAGATTTAGAGAAAATTAAGGCTTACATCGATTCATTTCGTTTTGGTGCACCTCCCCATGCAGGCGGCGGCATAGGTAATGTAGCTTATGTTCATTATATTTTCACTTTGGTCTGTGTTCAGATGAAAGAATGCATTTTAGGATGAAGAGTATTCTAGCATTTGACCTTAATTTAGAAAATTATCCTGCATTTACAATCATAATGAGTGTGCTTTTAGAAATGCAGACACTCAGTGCCTTTATCTGAGTGTGGAGTCCTTGATGCTCACCTAATCTAGCTGTTTGCTTGCAAATGTTTCGTTACCCAAGTAGGTAACATCGTCAGTGCATTATAGCTGACCCTTATCAATTTTTTGTAGATTCTAATTCCAAACAGTTTATCTCCAAGGGTAGTTTTTTGTTTTGTTTTGTTGTAAACCTTGTGTTCTTTTTTTCTTATGAACCAGTTTATCAAAGAAGTAATGAAATGATAGTGAAAGAAATCACAACACTTATTTACCATGCTCCTCTTTCTATTTCATCTAGTAGGGCATAAGATAATAAGGCAAAGAAACCTTTGTTGTTTGATGGGGATCTGTTTCTATGGTTCAGATTACTAATGTGATAAAAATAATTGCTATTATCCCACCCACCCACATTTTTTACTATAAAATAAAATTTAGATATTATAAAAAATGCAATCCAGTTTTTTATGTGCAAATTGTGTGGAAGACTATAGAATATCTGGATAGGTCAGAGAAAGCACTGCATCACCATGCCAATGTTCTCTTTCAATTCCACTATTGCTGATTTTTGTCTCAGATCTTTGCCAGATTCCACTTGGCAGATGCAGAAAAATATTTGGTACTGATTTTGGTTTATCACAAATAACCCAGCAAGTTTGTTCTTAGTGAATATTTCAATATATGTTGTACATATAATTCCATCTTCAGATTTATTAGATTGGATTTAATTTTACAGGCTTGGAAAGAGTCACCATGTTGTATCTTGGGTTGAGCAATGTCCGGCAGACATCCATGTTTCCCCGTGATCCCAAGCGCCTCACACCTTAAGAAGACTACAGTGTCAAGTTTCAAAGATTTAATATTGCTTCCAACAATCCAACATAAATCAATATGCAATGGGAGGATATCTCATCTACTCAAGTGCCACAATAACAATCATTCAAACTCATGACTAATGTTTAAATTCAGCTACGTTAACTGATCTGAAGTGCCACAGAAAATGTCATATCTTTTTAAGAAAATAATAAATCAAGGTAATACAGTATTGCCTTGTAGGTAAGCAAATTTCTAAAAGAAACACCTCAAATTTTAATAAAATTCATACTTTTGCATAATCTGTTTCAACATATAACAGCAAGGTAATAAAATCTCAGATTAGATTTTTGTCAATAACAATGCAGTACGGAAAGTAAATTGAGCAAGAATTTTTTTGAGAAGCAACTGGAGATAGTGAACAGTTTGATCTTACTAAAATGAAAAATATTGCAATAAAACTTCTAACAATTCTATGTGTCAGTTTTTTCATTTTGTAGGAGAAATATATTATTCTGAAATAGTACCTGATGCTTACCTGATACTAAAATTATGCCAGCTTTATTTACACGGGGCATTACAACAAATTAAGGCTTCTGTTGCATATTATATTACATATAAAATGTATATTTAAAGTTAGACCTAGCAACATGCACTCAGATTTATTCTTGTATATTAGAACTTCCACCTGTTTCCCCAACTATTCTGTATATCCCCAGATTTTCCAAAGGATCCTGGAGTAGATTTGATGGTGCAGGTGGGAGGAACTCACTCTATTGATACTGAGATGAAGAAATGTAATAAAACTATGATGAAATGAACATTTAAAAAAAAACATATTACTTCAAATATTAAAACTTGCGAACCTAACCAAGCAAGGTAATTTTGTTTAGTAGACCAGTTCTATACATACACACCAACATATATAGTCCTCATTTAGCAACAGGCAGATGGGACTAGCAACACAGTCATTAAGTGAAGTGGTTGCTAAGTGAAATTGTGATTGCTTACAATCTTACTTTAGCTTTCCTTTGCTTTACAGACCTGCGAAAGTCAATAAAATATTCACACAATTGGAAGGGAGCTTGAAGGTCATCTAGTCCAACCCCTGCTCATACAGGAGACCTGTACTATTTCTGACAAATGGCTGTCCAGTCTCTTAAAAGCCTCCAGTGATGGGGCACCCACAACTTCCAAAAGCAATTTGTTCCACTTTATTGGTTTATTGTTCTCACTGTGTAGGAATTTTCTTCTTAGTTCTAGGTTACTTCTCTTCTCGATTAGTTTCCATCCATTCTTTCTAGTCCTGCCTTCAGATGCTTTGGTAAATAAGTGGGGCCCCTCTTCCTTCTGGCAGTCCTTCAACTACTGGAAGACTACTATCGGGTCACCCCGATCCTTCTTTTCACTAGACCAGGCATGCAGTTTCTGCAATCGTTCTTCGTATGTTATAGCTTCTAAGGGCCCTAATCATCATGCTCTTCTCTGAACTCTTTCCAGAAGAGTCATAGAATATGCCAGGGGTGTATATGCCAGAACTGATCATAAAGAGTCATATATGCCAAGGTGGATCACGGTTCCTTTTTTGTCACCATAACTGAAAATGGTCAATAAATATGGCAGTCACTAAATGAGGACTGCCTGTAAACGCTGCTTGCTTCCCTATCTCTGTTTATGTTGCTAAGTGGATTATAAAAATAATTTATTTCAGTTAACCAATTGGCATCAAATACAATTACTACCTTTCCCCAATTAGATCTAATATTTCTGGATAAACCTCTTTTCTCAACTTTACTTTTTGACTAATTCCTCACCAAATCAAAAAGAGTAGGGTACTTAAAAAAAAAAGTTCTAGAATACATCCTGTATTCTACTACTTATATCAACGGATGAAGAGGTTTAGGGAGTGGTTATCGAAATTTCAAGTAAATTGGATGGGATAGATGTACTTCAGAAGATTCCAAGAGGTTACAGAAATGGTCTGGAAGTAACCAAAAGTAATATTTTCCACTTTTTTAAAAAAAACAAAAAAATTTGCAGTTATAACATGACAAGAGGGGAGGGAAGATCTTCAAAGAAGGTTGTGGATTGATAATTCCGACAGGTGATGAGGCTGATGATAGTTTTTGTTTCTTTCATGGTGGATGCTGTAATTGGACTTCGTGTTATTTTGATAGGGCTCCATCTTAGTATTTTCAGTGCCTGCGTGGATTGTTGGTGTAAATTACAAATTGAATATGAGCCAGTAGCACAACACGATTATAACAAGAACAAATGTAATTTTAGGTTTCATCAATGTAAATGTACTTTTTAAATCTTGAAGTAGTTTGTGTATTCCCTTTGGCCTTGGTTAGGTACCAATTCTGGACCGAATGCAATAAGGATTGAGAGAAGAGCCAAAACAACAACTTGGAATTAGAAATGAGCTCCTACAAAGAGAGGCTGATGGAGCTGGGTATGTTTAGTTTTGAGCAAAGGCTGAAGCACATGAATCTTCACATTACCTCAGAAGCTGTCAAATGGAAGTAAATCATGAGAGACAGTTTGGTCTAGTGGTTAAGGCATACAGTTAGAAACTAGGAAACTATGCGTTCTAGTGCTGCCTTGGTGACTTTGTGCCAAACAATCTTTCTTAGCCCTGGCAAGGAGGTAATAGCAAGCCACTTCTGAAACCTTGCCAAGAAAACTGAAGAAGCAAACCAAGATCTTCCTCATTCTAGATTACAAGATAGAATAATGGATTTAAGTTACAAAAAGGCAGATTCCAACTGAACATTAGAATAAAAGTTCATAACAGAGCAATTCAATAGCAGATCCAATTATCCAGAGAGATCAACTCCACTGGATTTGTTCAAGTAAAAATTAGATAATAGTATGTGTGGATCTATCTCCATCTACCTGAAGTTGAAATCTCAAAACACATAGTTTCTACTTTATGGAATGCTACTGTGATACATAAGACCAAGTTCACTGGGTGGCCCTGGAACCTGAGAAGAAATTGTCAAATGCAGAATATCTTGACCGCAGTTAGTATCTGAGGTTTGTTAGTGATAATTTGTCTTATCCTGGGTTCAGTTTTCTCTCAAGTTCAGAAGAGAAATTTGGGGTGACTATCTTTCAACTTCTAAACAGAAAAATGGGAAGCTAGAACAACTACTTCAAGGGGCTGTTCTAGCCATGTTCGGCTTTTTCTTCCATTCCTTTGCAAGTACTGAGAAGGTGAAACAGGTACGCGGTTTGGGCGAAGGGAATGGTAAAGGCTGATCGGAACACTCAGGGTTTTACCATTTTTACTGCGAAACTGTTTCTTCCTGCAAAAATGGCTTGGATACTAGCCAAGATAGCTGCACTTCAGTAAGCAGTACTCTGAGCATCTATTTAGGGCTCGATCACGTGGGAGATCACTCATGGACCATGGCAGGCTCACCTAAGCATGTCATGCAAACACGCCCTATATTGGAACACGTTACACATACCAAATCAATTTGCAACATTTTCTCAAAATAAGCAAAAAAAAAATGCCAACGTTACAGGTACTAATCCCAATAGAAAAATATTAAAGATTTGTCGTAAACACAGCAAGTCTGTAAAGCCAAGTTGTTGACTCGTCTGTGATGCCGACAATATAATTCTATCTAAAACTACCTGAATAGGATTTTGAAAAATTACTTTCTAAATGCAGTTCTCACAATTTCCTGAATATTTGAATATGGGGCAGGTTTGATATTAGAAACGTAGGCAGCAAAGACCATCAGGCCAGAGGTTTTCAAAATGTTCAGTCTAAGACTAAGCAATCCATTAGTTTAATTCAGAGCAACTGTAATAACAAATTGGCTGTGTCTGAATGAACTTTTTTCTAATTCCTCACAACACCCCATCAAACAATTTGAAAAATCCTCTATACTTTCAGGACTTCAGTTGCCATTATTGCTGGAGTTTCTATGGGTCATGTCATGGCACAAAAGGAAACAAAATTTATTTATTTATTACATTTATAGGCCACCCATTTCTCCAATAAGGCGGTTCTGACTGACAGTACAAAAGGGAGAGAAGGATGGCCAACTGTCCAGATGAGCAGTGCAACTGTTACTTGATTAATTGCCACACAGCTCAATGATATGTACTCCTAAGCAGCTATGCATATGATGCTGCCTTTGGCTGGAATTTTTGGGGACAGACAAATGCATATTCTGCCATATGGAAGTGAACTCACTGCAATCATTCTTGCAGAATTAGAAAAGTTTGCCAGAGTTTGGGGTCAGGCAGGGAATCGGCTTTTGTCTCGGTGCACATTGTGAGGGAACAGCAGTTAGCTGCCTCTTGCGTGGAGCATGGTTGCAAAGGCAAAGGACGTCCACCCAGTGAGAGGAGCTATACCACTGAGGTAAGAACAAATGGCTCAGTACATCTGAAGGTGGCTTTTCCCCCCCATAATCCCTTGCAAAAATATTTCCCCTCCCCACCCCCACTTAATCCCTTGTGGAATCCATTCATGTCTTTGAAGATCCCTATGGTTCCTGGAACCCAGTTTGAAAAAAAGCCCATTTGCACTATCATGGTCAATACTGGTTACAATTGATCAAAACTTTGTCTGCCGTCCATCCCTGGAGATGCCAGGACTTTCTACCAGCAAAACACCCAGGTCTGCAATTTGGGAATACTCCAGATTCAGTAAAAAAAGCAATGGACTGACTCTAGCAGTTCCTGGAGAGGCTATGCTCCTTGTTCACACACCATTTCATCTATTGTGGATGTTTGTTTGTTTCCCCACAGAGGTGCCTTTTTAAAAGGCTTAGACAGCCTTAAACAGTTCCAGAATACTGGAGCCAAAGCAGAGCCTATTAATCTGAATGTGCTAATTGTTTGCTAAATGCAGCAGCTTAATTGGCCCCCATTCTGTCCCTGAGCATAATTCAAAGTTGTAATTAAGGTATCTAAAGACATGGCAAAGCACAAAGCAATGCAGAGGCTGCTGAATTTGCTATTTCAAAAACCTATCTAATAGCCTTTTGATTTCCCACACGATACCTGTATTAGAATTTAGTAAAGGGAAACTCAAGAGACAACTGGACTTTCTTGGTTTGCTTTGAAGATGTTTCACTTCTCATCTAAGAAGCTTCTTCAGCTCTGGCTGGATGGAGGGGAATGGAAGGATTTATATCCTCCTTGCAGACAGCTGGTCATCTGTATTCTTTTAGAGCAGGGCTGTTGAATTCCTGGCCCACAGGCCAGATGTGTCACACACTGGCCATGTCTACAACCAGTTTAGTGAGGGGGATGGGAAAGTCCTGATATGTCATGTGACACTGCTGTGACTCGTATTAGAGAATCGTGGAAGCCCCCTGGAGGTTTATCTGTGTCATCAGGGTCACCTGAGCAGTGCAAATGGATGCGAAGCCTTCTTGGAACCGCTGAAAGGACTGTGTTGTAGACTGGAGATAGATGGTGTTGTATTCCCTCCCCCACTGTTGAAAGAGGGCTGTTCAATTTTGACATAGATGGCCTCTTTGACCCCTCTTTCAAACCAGCGGTCCTTCCATTCCCCTTCATCCAGTGAGAGCTAAAGAAGCTTCTTGGATGAGAGGTGAAATGTCTTCAAGGTAAAACAAGAAAGTCCAGTTGTCTCCTGAAAAAACACCTTTGGGACAACTTTGTCCTGGATGACTGAGAATCTCCATAGACATTTAATAAAGGGAAAGGCTTTCGTCTTACATGCAAGCCAAGAAAACTGTATTTTCTGGAAAATACAGTGACAATTCTTCTCTGGAAGATATTTTAATGTTTTTCAGCTGTCCCCCTTGAAACCATGGGCAGCTCTTACATAAACAAATGGATTGTGTCTAATAAGTCACAAATTCCAGATCAATATGAAGAGTATCTATTTACCATTTTTTAATTTGCTGATGATGACTTCTGTGATGATTTCAATCTCCTGGAGGCGTGATACTTCGATATCCACGGAGTAACATATCAAAGTACAGCTGATTTCCAAGCCTAAAACTACTTTATCTTCATTTTGCGGCAAAGGAGAGATAACAAGAGTGAAGATGGTGGCAGCAAAGTACAGATTTTTAAAATAATTGCGGTATCAAGGGCTTTTTCTGCTCATTTACCACTTACTTACAGCCTTAAGTAATACTTTGCTCCATTATAGCCACCAATTTATTGCTCCCATTGCAGCATCAGCAAATTTCCTATCTGAGAGGATGTCCCTTGCTCTGCATCCATCCTAATCTTCCAGGATAAATTCATTAGTTGTGCAGCTAACTGATAGCTTTTAATCCAGCTTCAACAGGAAATTACTGTCAGATATTCTATGTCTTGCTTTTTGGGCTTTTCTCCTTTTACAAATTCTCCAGTTCAAAAGACTATACTTAACTCACGCTAATAAATATCCAATAAAACGAAATGGCCAAGAAATATAAAAGTCAACATTCAAAAACTTAACAGGCAAATCCACTTTAAACTGGTAAAGGAAGTCTGGCAAAAGGCCCAGAGTCAATTTATCGATGAATTGGAAAGCATATAAATTTAATTGATTATTGCCAATTTTTGAGAGGATATTTTGATCAAGGCCAAATATTCAGAAGGTTTGATCTGGGATAATGTAGATATCGTAGCTCTTTAACCAGAAGATGAACAAATTCAGGAAACGAAACTTATCATTGGTGTAAGAAAAAAAAATTACTGGAATAATTCTATTTGGATTCTTTGCTCAGAAACATTCAAATGTTACGTGTTACAAACTGCAGGCTCCCATGTTGTATAAACTCAGCTTTTATGATTTATGATTTACTTATGGAGCCTTGCGCAAATGCAGAAAGCCATACCTAGAAAATCAGGACCAGTTTAACCATGGCAAAGACAGGACTACACTGCATCACTTCTGGTAACTCAGTTGTAACTCAACTGCCACCAACACTGCTATCTTGCTATCATTTTGAAACCAGATGAAAACTTAATCTTTTTAAACAATGTTTGTTTACTGTGAAATCTATTTGCTTTCGGTTTGTTCCAATTTACAAATTTTATAGAGGTAGACTTCGACATACAAGAGTTTGCTTAGTGATTGTTCAAAGTTACAACAGCATTGGAAAAAGTGACATGACCATTTTTCAGTTATGATCGCTGTGATCACATGATCAAAATTTGGTTGCTTGGCAACTAGTTCAAATTTGTGACAGTTGCTATGTCCCGAGATCATGGGAACAGCTTTTGCAACCTACTGACAACCAAAGTCAATGGGGAAGCTAAATTCACTTAACAACCAATTTAACTGCAATGATTCACTTAACAAGTGTAACCAGTCATAAAATGGGGCAAACTCACTTAACAACATAATTTTTGGGCTCAATTGTGGTCATAAGTCGAGGACTACCTGTCTTAGGTTGTCATGTATTAGTTGTCTGAGATGGACAGTAGATCTGAATCCACCTGCAACGTATTCTGCTTCGACTTTTTAAAAAAATCTTCTCTTTTTTAAAAAAAATGCTGAAGGTTTACAGAAGGTCAAAATGAAACTTGCAAATTCCAAACTCCAAGTTACTTCTCAGGCGAAAAATTAGTAAAGTGGTAATGTAAAACATTAGGACTGCAGTAAATACCTGCAAACAGTGGGAGACAAGGCACAGAAAAGATTCCTTCTTCACTGTCAGCTAATCGTCATCCGTAATTTTGCAACCTGTGGCTCTACATTTATACGCATCTAAGTTAATTTTAGATTTGATTCTTTAAAATAAAAGACTTGGTTTAATCGAGTTCAATCGAGAAAAAAAATTGTATTTGTTATGTCTGTGGAACTGGTTGGAGTTCCCAACCAGGTCCGCTGTTTGAGCGGGAGCACCAGCAGCTCCCATTGGTTGGCTCCGTTTGACAGCCGGCTATATAAGCCGGCTGTCGGGCAGAGCCAGCCCGTTGTCGCCCGCTGGTCTGCGAGTTAGCTAGCAGACGCGACAACCCTTTATTCATTGCAATAAAGCCTGTTAGTTGTACGCTCTGGTCTCATGCCTCTTCCTTACCATCGCTCTACAACACTGGCGACGAGGATGGGATGGTCGAAGGCTAACCAGACGCGTTATTTCAGAGAGCTGTAGTCACAGAGAGAGAAACCAAGGGCGCTGTAGCCGCAGCCGCCCCGCGCTCGCAAAGAGCGCGAAATTCAAACTGATACTGTTTGAGCTGATTCGCTGAAACGAGCCACAGGCACAGCAGCCGAGGCCGCCCACGCTCACCAAGAGCGCGATTTTCAAAAAAGAGCTAAGCAGCCCAGAGAGACAACCGCAGCCGCGTTCTTTTAAGAGCGCAAATTCAAATAGCGATTTGAAGCAGACGAACCTGTTTCCTTTCCACGATGAGCGCGAATACAGCATTCCCTCCATTCAAACCAAACGAGGAAACATGGGACTCCTACAAAAATCGATTCAGCCATTTTCTTGACGCAATCGGTCTAGCCGACGCTGCAGAGCATAGGAAGAAGTCCTATTTCCTGAGTTACTGCGGAGCCACCGTCTTCGACACTGACACAGCATTAGTCGCGCCCCGCGCCATCAGAAGCGTCCCATGGGACGAGCTACAGGAAATACTTTCAAATCACTATTCGCCCAAACCGTCCCAAATAGCCAGGAGGTATGCCTTCAGAGTCAGGAAGCAAGCAGAGGGGGAGTCGATCAACGAATACATGGCCGCCCTGAGAACAGCCGCTTTGCAGTGCGGATTCAAAGAATATTTGGAAGACATGCTGCTGGATCAGATCGTCTGTGGGGTAAGAGATCTGAGACTCCAAAGGCGTTTGCTGGCGAAAAAAGACTTGACTCTAGCCTTAGCCATGGAGGAAGCCCTGGCTACTGAGCTCTCGACCCAGTCAGCAGCTGAGATTCAGGGAAATCAATCTAAACCCAGCACGCACACTGTCCATTCCGAAGAGGTAATCAGCGAAGATGACCCCACAGACACGTCTGACATTAACCGCCTAAATCATCAGAAGCCTTCACAGGTAGGAGTGGGGCAGAGAGGCAACTTCACCCCCAAACAACCTCCCATGTGCCTAACCTGTGGAGGCTCCCACCCTAGGGCATCCTGCAGGTTCAGAAACGCCATCTGCCTGAACTGCCAAAAGAAGGGTCACATCGCTAGAGTCTGCCAAGCAGGGTGATCCTTACCTCAAAGACCTCCACCACCTTCTAACTCCCAAAGGCAAGTGGTAGACTGCTATACCTGCTACCACGCTAACCATACTTCCCAAACCCCTGATAAAATTAAAATTTCTGTTTTCCTAGAAGGTAAACCCTGCAGGATGGAGGTGGACAAGGGATCCGCGCTCTCAATCATCTCCTGGGATACCCTGAAGAGGATCCAGCCCAGGCTGTCAAGGAAACAGCTACAAAGATGCCACCTGACGCTACGAGACTACCAGGGCAAGAACATTCCTGTCCTCGGGAAAGGAAAGTTCCTTGTTCAATTCCGAACCTTTAAAGGCCATCTGCCCCTAGTGGTTGTTAATGGTACCCTCCCTAGTCTATTGGGACTTGATTGGTTTCCTTCTCTCGGCCTTAGTGTAACCAGGATCCATGCTGTCTCAACTTCTGATGTAGATACACTATTTTCAGATTTTTCCGATGTATTTAGCAATGAGCTGGGTTGCTATTCGGGCACCCCCATATCATTTTCAGTAGACCCCCAGGCAATCCCTCTTCGTTTAAAACCCCGGAGGGTGCCTTTTGCCATCCATCCGAAATTGGACGCAGAACTAGACAAACTACTTAAGCAAGGGGTGCTAGAACCCACTGATTTCGCTAAATGGGAGACCCCCATAGTCACCCCACTCAAGAAAGATGGCAGTTTGAGAATCTGCGCGGATTACAAAACCACGCTCAACCGCTATCTGCAGGTCAGCGCTTACCCTGTCCCCGTTATTCAGCATCTGTTACACACTTTTGAACCTGGCACCATTTTTGCCAAGTTAGACATGTCCCAGGCATACCAACAGTTCCCTGTCGATGAGCAGACAGCGGAGTTACAAACAATAGTCACGCACAGGGGGGCATTCAAATGTAAGCGCCTACAATTCGGGGTCAGCGTAGCCCCAGGCATTTTCCAGTCACTCATGGAGAGGATTCTCCAGGGTCTCCCAGGAGTGGTCCCCTACTTCGATGACATTTTAGTCTCAGCCACGAACAGACCCCAGCTCATTCAGAGAGTCAGGACAGTGCTAGAGAGGTTCAGGCAGCATGGCCTCAAACTTAAGAGGGAGAAGTGTGCCATCGCCACTAGGCAGGTGGACTTTCTGGGTTATAGAATAGACGCCTCTGGCATCCACCCCATTGAATCCAAGGTGAAGGCCATCCATGAGGCACCCACACCTACCAACAAGACTGAACTACAAGCCTTCCTGGGACTCTTGAATTTTTACGCCTCATTCCTCCCACACAAGGCATCTGTAGCTGAACCATTACATAGGCTACTAGATAAAGACTCACCCTGGCACTGGGGACCCAAGGAAGCCCATGCCTTCAAATCAGTCAAATCCTTACTCACATCAGAAGCGGTCCTAGTTCAATTCGATCAACGTCTTCCCTTGGTCCTGGCCGCTGACGCATCCCCTTTGGCATTGGGGCTGTCCTGAGCCACAGACTCCCCAACGGCTCCGAGGCACCAATTGCTTTCTTTTCCAGGACTCTTTCTCCTACCGAGAGGAACTATAGCCAGATCGATAAAGAGGCCCTGGCCGCAGTGGCTGCAGTTAAGAAGTTCCACGAGTTCTTGTTTGGCCACCACTTTGAGTTAGTGACTGATCACAAACCTCTTTTAGGACTTCTGTCTGGAGATAAGCAAACTCCGCAGGTACTTTCACCCAGAATGACCAGATGGACTTTGTTTCTGGCCGCTTACTCATTCAAGTTAGTGCATCGTCCTGGCAAGACCCTGAGCCACGCCGATGCCCTTAGCCGCTGCCCCCTGCCAGTCCCAGTCGAAGACCCAGCGCCCATCCATGCCATTTTCGAGGTCAACGAACTCAAGCTTCCAGTGACAGCCGAGGACATCGCGGCGCACTCGAAAAGGACAAAATCATCGCCCAGGTTCTGGACTGGGTGGGAAGGGGTGGCCGGAAACTCAATGTACAACTGATTTTGTCCCCTTTAAAACCAGCCAGCAGGAGCTGTCAAAATTACAAGGTTGTCTACTGTGGGGAACAAGAGTGGTCATCCCTGCATCCCTGCGAGTACCCATCCTGAAAGTGCTGCACGAGGGACATCCGGGCATCGTAAGAATGAAGGCCCTGGCCCGCAGCTACGTCTGGTGGCCCGGTATGGACGCTCAAATCGCCAACTGGGTAAGCTCTTGCCAACCTTGCCAACAAACCAGGGCCGCCCTCCAGCTGCCACGCCCACCAGATGGGAGAGTGCTAACGCCCCCTGGTCCCGCCTGCACGTCGACCTGGCTGGGCCTGTGCACAGCAGGACCTTCTTGGTGGTCGTGGATTCATACTCCAAGTGGATTGATGTAGCCTTACTTCCCACCACCACCACTCAGGCAATAGTGAAAGCCCTAACTCGCTTATTTGTCACCCACGGGCTTCCAGACACCCTGGTTTCAGACAATGGCCCACAGTTCACATCATGTGAATTCAGCATGTACACTGCCAACTTGGGCATCAGGCACGTCCTTACAGCACCATTCCATCCCGCTAGCAACGGGATGGCAGAGAGAGCAGTTAGGTCAACCAAGGAGGCACTCGCCAGGTTTGGCCAGGAGGATTGGCACTCTAAACTGTCTCGTTTCCTACTCAGCCAGCACACAACACCCTGCACTACCACCAACAAATCTCCTGCCGAACTTTTAATGGGGAGACGCCTCAGAACCACCCTAGACAGGCTACACCCCCACTATTGCCCAGACACCCCTTTAGGGTCCGATAGTCTGGTCAGAGACTTCGCCCCACAAGACCTGGTATACGCCAGGAATTACGCGGGAGACCCGTTGTGGGTGCCAGGACAAATCGTGTCGGTCACCGGCCCCAGATCCTACCGGGTCCTCCTGGAGGATGGTCGTCTGTGGCGGAGGCACGTGGATCAACTCAGAAGGCGACGGACGGGCGCGACAGATGCCAACCCGTGCCAACCTGCCAGCGCCAACGACGCCTCACCCACGCCGGATGCAGATCCCCTGCGGAACCTGGTTTTCCCTGACGAGCGAGAGGGCTGGATGGAGAACCCGAGTCTACAACCGGAGTCACCGATCCAACCACTGAGCAACCCAGCTGACCAGCCGGACTTCGAGACTCGATCAGACCATCCAGAGCAGGGGGTTTCACCAGCACCGCCGGACACCACACCAGGGCAAGCCTACGCACCAACAACCGCTGGGGCACGTCCCGAGAGTCAGGACTTGACACCGGCCGGCAGTTCACCCGAATTGCGACGCTCTGGTCGCCAGCGAAGACAACCCACGTATCTACAAGACTATGCATGTTCCCAGCTGGGGGAAAGGAGTGTTATGTCTGTGGAACTGGTTGGAGTTCCCAACCAGGTCCGCTGTTTGAGCGGGAGTACCAGCAGCTCCCATTGGTTGGCTCCGTTTGACAGCCGGCTATATAAGCCGGCTGTCGGGCAGAGCCAGCCCGTTGTCGCCCGCTGGTCTGCGAGTTAGCTAGCAGACGCGACAACCCTTTATTCATTGCAATAAAGCCTGTTAGTTGTACGCTCTGGTCTCATGCCTCTTCCTTACCATCGCTCTACAACAGTATTGAACGACGACCCTTCCCCTTTTCTGTTTCTACACGGGAAGCTTGGCATTCTGCAAACAAACCACTATACCGCTTTCTTACCCCAATCTCTCTTGCTTGCTCCTGCAAGAGCAACATTGCTTACTTCTGAACAGTCACTTAAAACACTGCATTGTTTATTTTATTTATTTTTGTCAATTGCTTACAAGGTAATAGGTATAAGTGAAAAACATAGTTATGCGTACATGGATACATATAAGTAAAAGAAAAGAAAACTATATAAAAGAAACAATAGGACAGGGACGGCAGGCACGTTGGTGCGCTTATGCACGCCCCCCACCTCCCTTTCCTCCAAAACCGATTTAGCGCTTCCGCAATCAAAGCAGCAACGATCGTTACTTGGCGGGTGGTTTTCAACTCGGGCTTTAATCCCTTTCGGTTTTCTGCCTCCCAGACCCGCCCCTTGCAAACGTCGCGCGTCCCTCCCCGCTTCCTTCCTGCTTCCTCTTTCTTTCAGCCGCATTTGGCGCGAAAAGTTTTCCCCGGGGAACCATTCGAAAGGGGCGGGCGTTCCACTCTGAAGCTTCCGATTGGCTAAGCTCGGGCCACGCGGGGCTCAGCAGTGGCGCGAATCCTCATCGTTGTCGGAGAGGAGAGGAGCTGGGATGGATCTGGTGGCCGCCGGGGAGGCTGGGTTGGCCGCGGCTCAGAAACAACTCCGCGATGAGGTGGCCGAGAAGTGCCAGAAGTTGTTTCAGGACTTTCTCGAACAGTGAGTGGCAGCCTTTGGTTCCGGACAGGATGGTGATCGGCGGACTCGACTGTGCCCAACAGCATCTTTGGGGGGGGGGCGGACCGTGCGTGTTTTGCCTCCATTTCTCCTGAATTCCCTGGGTTCAAAACTACACTTGGAGTAAAGCCGTTCAAATTCCGCGGGAGCTATTGCGGAATGCAAATAATGAACTTCGCAAAGCTGCAGCTTTCCAACATAGGCAGCTCTGAAGCAATACCGTTTGTCTTGCATTGCTGCTTCATTTGTATCCCGCTTTTATTTTACAAATAACTCAAGGTGGCAAACGCCCAATTGCAACCTCCCTCTCCTGTTCTCCCCGCAGCAACAGCCCTGTGAGGTGGGACGGGCTGAGAGAGAAGGCTTGGCCCGAAGTCACCCAGCTGGCTTTCATAGTTAGGGCAGGGAATAAAACTCAAGCAGTTTCTTGCTTTCGAGCCTAGATCAAACTTGGCTCAACGAGATGACATTTGTCATTTGTGGTTTTGTACTGGTGCAATCTTTTGTGATGAAGTGGAGGGGTAAACTTGGTATTTCATACATCCTGAGGTTGCAGGTCTGGTCCTGGGATCTTTCTACAATCCTTTAGTGGATTTGACTGTATTGCTCAGAAATCTTTGATATTAGATACATGAATGTGCTTAGACCCCATTCCAGGAGATACTGGAACATTCTAAATGTTGAGTTTCTTGTTTATTATCTCATGTATCAAATAACAATAAAAGTATTCTGGGTGCCTTGTTGTATTTGTCTCAAGGAAGATAAAGCAGGATGACATTCTAAAAACAACAGCATAAGATCAGTAGTGGAGTATATCAGTTCAACAAATGAGTAGCAGAAATAACTATCAATCTGCTTCTTAAGCAACTGAACATTTA
This sequence comes from Pseudonaja textilis, assembly GCF_049901715.1. Taxonomy (NCBI): domain Eukaryota; kingdom Metazoa; phylum Chordata; class Lepidosauria; order Squamata; family Elapidae; genus Pseudonaja; species Pseudonaja textilis. The sequence continues at coordinate 206,994,185 of NC_141990.1, forward strand.
TGTGCTAGGTGACCTTTTTTTAAGCAATGCTATCCTGGTTTATTTACCCCCACATAAATTCAGTTGTTTATTCCTTTCTTTTCTAAGAGAATGAAAAGTAGACTGCACCAAGCGGCTTGTGTGTGTACCTATTAAAGAATAAAATCTCAATTGATATACTAAAACATGGGTAAGGTTGTTTAAATTTGCTTGAAATTATTTTACATCAAAACAAGCTACTTTTCTTTGAACTCCTGGTTTTAGGATAATTCATCAGATGCCAAAAAAATAGCCTAAATGCATGTTAACTTTTTTATTATACACAGTTCAAAACTGATTTGTTTATTTCTTCTGTAGAGAAAACATACATGTTAATTTTCAGATATGGTTATGTCAAACTTTGTAATTTGAGAGGTTAGAGAATAATTTCCAGTTATGGAAATATTTAAGTAAGGGGGGTATCTCACTATAATCCTTTTATATTCACTACATAATAGTAATGCTTAATTAAACTTGCTGTGTAGGAAATAATTCTATGAAATTATTCCCTAAAAGATTCCTGAATAGTGATGGAGAAGTTAAATACTTGCAAGATGCAGAAGAGCTGATTCGTCCAGAGAGAAACACCTTAACTGTAAGTTTTCAGGATCTGGAGCAATTCAATCAAAAACTTGCTACCACAATCCAAGAAGAGTTCTATAGGTAAGAATACCTAAAATGTTCATATGATAATCATTATAGAAGTGATAATTTCAAGATCACTAGTCTGCATGTTCTTGGTTTTAATGGGAAAATGTTCAAGAGCATCAGGGAATTTCTTAAGACAAGTTGTATACGTAATCCTCGACTTACAGCCCTTTGATTAGTGACCATTCAAAGTTACAGCAGCACTGAAAAAAGTGACTACCATTTTTCACACTTAAGACTGTTGCATGATCACGTGATCAAAATTCAGGTTTGGCATCTGGTTCATATTTATGATGGCTGAAGTATCCTGTGTGGGTCATATGATCACCTTTTGCAATTTCTGACAAGCAAAGTCAACGAGGAATGCCAGATTAACTTAACAACCATGTTCCTAACTTAACAGCTTCAATAATTCATTTAACAACTGTGGCAAGATAGTCGTAAAATGGGGCAAATCTCAACAACTGTCTTAGCAACAGACATTTTGGGCTCCGTTGTTTGTAAGTTGAGGACTACCTGTATTAATAAATTTACAGATAAAATAAAAATGGTAATCTATTATTCGCATCTTAAGATAGTTTGGCCAGTTGCTTCCTATAATGTCCAGCCTTTGAATAGAAACACAGGGTTTACAAAGTCCTGTGGAGGCTGCCTTGTAGGAAATAATTCATATTTATACTTGCATTACATATTATCTGTTTCATTAAACTTCTAAGCCAACAGGGAAATTTATAAGATACACAGAAAGTCAGGGTGATGCAAAAGCTTACATAATTCTTTCACTAACAAATCTATCTTTTTATTTTAGAGTGTACCCTTTCTTGTGCCGGGCTGTAAAAACATTTGCCAAAGACCACAGAAATGTTCCTCCTAACAAAGATTTTTATGTGGCCTTCCAAGATTTACCTACCAGGAACAAGTAAGAATCTTAATGATTAAATTGCCACTTTTACAATGTTATGTAGCAAGGAAATAGTAATTTGGTACTGAAGGCATTTGTGCATGTGATTATCCACAATTCAGGAGAATCCATTCTGGCATTGCCCTAAATAGTTAAGCAAAGGATGCTGGCAAATCTATGTAATTTGCCTCTAAATAAGTGGAAGGAGCATTTTGTTAGCCTGTGTTTTCATTATGTCCACCTGCTAACACAAAAATATGAGCTTGCTACATGTCCATTTATAAGCTGTCATATATAGGAGCCGTTTAAGCATATCTATTCAATCACTACTCCACTCTTCTGAGATTTTTGCCTCTCAGATATTGGAATACCTCTCTCTGTTTGACTTTTAGAAAGCTTGTAATGAATTGGTTGTTTTATTAAGCCTCTGGGGACAGCGTGAGTGTGACTATTTGCCTGAATGGTGAATTGGCCTAGTTTGATCTGGATTGTTTTTATTCTTTGCCTATGTATGATTATATTGCTGAGCACCTCATAAATAAGTAAAATACTTTTGAAATATTGGTTTTCTATCAAGTATATAAAGACAGTCTCAAGTTTTGTACAGCTTGTCTGATGTAGTCTTGTACTCGTGCAATTTTTCATCTGAAATATGTATAGGATTTAATAAAGGTATCTTACCCCAAACCCATTTTAAAAGTTAAGTATAGCAGAGTGGAAATCCTGCAACTGATGTCCTGGACTATAATGCTATAAGGGGTTGATTACATTCTGCTCCTAACATCACAGACGTCAGCACAGCCGTATGCATTGTCTTAACCGATAGCACAGAAGGAACATACTTTTCTTAGTTAAAGAAAGCCTTGAACTTGCCAAGGTTACCATTCAGTAGAAAACAATAGGCCACAATCGGCTGGGTAATTGCAATCTGATTTTGTGTGCTAAAGATGAAAAGCTTTTAAAATGGACTTTTTATTTCCTGAAAAGAATTCGAGAAATGACGTCCGCCCGCATCGGATCCCTCATGCGTATTAGTGGGCAGGTAGTTCGCACCCACCCAGTTCACCCAGAGCTTGTCAGTGGGACCTTTCTCTGTCTGGATTGCCAGACGGTGATAAAAGATGTGGAGCAGCAGTTCAAGTACACACAGCCCAACATCTGTAGAAACCCGGTCTGTGCCAATAGGAAGCGGTTTCTTCTGGATACAAACAGATCTCGGTTTGTTGACTTCCAAAAGGTATTGTTGTTGGAATTTCTGCCTTTGGTTTTTAAACAACAGAATGCTATTCTCAGATCAATTTTTCAAACATGACCTATTCTATGACCTTTTTTTTTTTTGTTTTTGCAAAGGTCATTAAATAGACTAAGCTATAACTCCTCATTGGCAACAGGAAGGGCATCCAGCCAGTAAACACTTAGTTCTGTTCAGTTGCCCAGACTCCATCCTGCAAGGGATTATGGGTCATTAAAAGGCGATGATTAAACAGTATTAAGTAAACACTGCACTTAAGTGAATCTATTATTTGGTGTGGGGTGGCTTTTCCTAGAAACGAGAAGTAAAGATGGGTTTCCAATAAAAACACTGCAAATCATGTTCACATGACTGTATGGATCACTACAGCGGCATTACAGACTCTGGCTTTCACCCGGTGGGAAGCGGAAGAGACAGCTCAGAAGAGCAAGAAGCTCCAAAGGCTCCGTACCCCGTCCAACACCCAAGATGGTAGGCTCAAGATCCAGATGGATCTTGATAAACTTGAACGCTGGCCCTATTTAACAAAAGAAATTCAATGTAGAGAAAAGTCGTGTTTTGCGCTTAGGCGAGTAAAACCAAAAGTACAGATACAGATTAATTGAAAGGTGGCTTAATAACAGGAACTGTGACAGGGATCTTGGAGTTCTAATGCAGTGGTCCCCAACCTTTTTTGTACCAGGGACCAGTTTCATGCAGAAACACTTTTTCAAGGAGGGGGGGAGGGGGAGGAGTCCGAGTTTGGTGATTTGCTTGCAGACGTTTCATTACCTGACTAGATAACATCTGATGTTGTTACCTAGTCGGGTAATAAAACGTCTGCCAGCAAACCACCAAGTTCAGGGAGCACCAATGCCTCCTCATTGCAACCCTGAGCGACAGATATTCTCTTCTATTGGGACATTTAAAACGGAGGGTTTCAGCTGCAGATTCAGGAACTGCGCCGGGCTGAGGAGCGCCTTCAAAACTGAGCGCTGGGTGGCGGTGGCCCGCGGCTGTCTCCGCAACTCAGGACAAGTCCCTGCAGGATGGCTGAGAAGCCCCGCCTCTCAGCCTTATCCCTCAGGTATCTGCCTCATTCTCTCTTCAGTCACTCTCTCGCTCCTCCACCAGCCCAGGAAGAAACTGCTTCAAAGCCGGCAGGAGTGGCTTTTCCTGTCGGCGCAGCTCCTCAGCGCCGTTCACCCCACCCGCCGCCGCGTTCAATCCAGTGCTCCGTTCTGCCTGCTTCGTTTCTGGTTGTTTCAGAGTAGCTTTGGCTGAGAAAATAACTATTCACCTCTTTTACTCAGCCGGCTGCCCAAACAACCAGAAATGAAGGCAGGCAGGCAGAACGGAGCACTGGATTGAACTGCGGCGGCGGGGGGGGGAACGGGCGCTGAGGAGCTGCGCCGACAGGAAAAGCTACACCCTGCCGGCTTCTTTGAAGCAGTTTCTTCCTGGGCTGGTGGAGGAGCGAGAGAGCGACTGGAGAGAGGAACGAGGCGGGAGGAAACCGCCGCTGAGCCGGAGAGCAGGACAGGCTTTGGTTGCTTCCTCCCTCCCCTTCTTTCATTTGTGTCCTTGATCCCTGATCCCAGCAGCATTCACCAAAGGCGAAGAAAGCTGCCATTTTTATTTTTAATTTCTTTGCGGCCCGGTACCAAATGATCCACAGACCGGTACTGGTCCGCGGCCCGGTGGTTGGGGACCCCTGTTCTAATGGACAGTCAGTTAAATATGAGCCAGCAACGTGCTGCAGCTGCCAAAAAAAGCCAGTAAACAAGGATAGAATCACGATCACTTGAAGTATTAGTACCACTTTATAAAGCCCGAGTAGACTACACTTGGAATACTATATCCAGTTTTGGTCACCATATTAAAAAAAAACAAAGATGCTGACACTCTAGAGGAGAATGCAGAGAAGAGCAACTAAGATGATTAAGGGCCTAGAGAGTAAAACATGAAGAACGGTTGCAGGAATTGGATATATCGAGTCTAGTGAAAAGAAGGTCTAGGGGTGATATGATAGCAGTCTCCCAATCTTTTAAGGGGCTGCCACGAAGAGGGAGTCAGCCTATTTTCCAAAGCACCAGAAGGCAAGTTAAGAAACGACGGGTGGAAACCAATCAAAGAAGCAACCTGGAATTAAGGAGAAATTTCCTAACAGTGAGGAATTTCCAATTAAGCAGTGGAACGGCTTGCATTCAGAAGGTTTGAGTGCTCCATCACCGGAGGTTTTAAAGAAGAAATTGGACAACCCAAATGGAATAGGGTCTCCTGTATGAGCAGAGGGTTGGACTAGAAGACCTCCAAGGTCCCTTGCAACTCTGTTATTCTGTTATTCAAATACCATAAATGTGAGTTGGTTGCCAAGTGGCCAAGATGCAGTAACATGAACATGTCAGAACTTCTCATTTGGGTAATAAGTCCCATTTTTGCGTTACATCATAACTTTGACCGTTTATAAACCGAGGACTACCTGTACTTCAAAATGTGAACTTTGGGCGCTATGTGAACAAGATATTAGTGCCTCTTCCTGCCTTTCCTTTCCTTTTGCCATACCTTATTTCCCCTCTGATCTTCTCATTGCCGGTGCAGTGAAGCATGAGACTCCTGATTCAAAGGAGCAACGGTATGATTTTCACAAGCCTGTCTTTAACAGCTCACTGGTTCTACTGTATCTGAATTAATACTGGATTTCTAGCGGAATTTAGTGGATTTTATAACTTATTAGAAAGGTAGAGATGTTGACAAAGTACTTTTAGCTATCGTATGCATGTTTTTGCTTTTCACAAATTAGGAGATTGTGTTTACCAAAAAAAAGTGCGTTAACGCCAACTTAATTGATTCATGTATCTATTTTAATGTTTATTTGTGAAATTTCTATTTTCTTTTGAGGTTCTGTTGTTTTAATAATTCCCCCCCATATCTTATTTCTGTTTTTTGCCATAACCAAGGATAAAAACAAGCTTGCTTTACTGGCATTATGTCTCCTAAGATTTGTTGTTTTCCTAGTTCAGAAGTCAAAAGGAATCTGTTTAATGATCTTTCTTTTGCTTTCTTTTAGAACTTCCTTAGCTATGCGTCAATTTGGTATAAAACGCAAGCATCTGTTGTTTTTCCAAGTCCACGTGCTAGAAATATTCAGGTTTAATTTTTAATCATGCTAAGGTCAGGCATTTTAAGGTCTCTTTCCTCCTGCCTTCTCAGGTTCGCATTCAAGAAACCCAGGCTGAATTGCCTCGGGGAAGCATTCCTCGCAGCGTTGAGGTCATCTTGCGTGCTGAAGCTGTAGAATCTGCACAGGCTGGTGACAAGTGTGACTTCACAGGGTGTCTCATTGTCGTGCCAGATGTATCTCAACTGTCTACTCCAGGTAGGGGAATCCTATCTCGAGTCTTCAGTATTGAAGATATTTATATATTCCTAATATATGATATACAGGTACTCCTCGATTTACAACCACAATTGGCCCCATAATTTCTGTTGCTAAGTGAAATATTGGTTAAATGAATTTTGTTTTACTCACTGGTTAAATGAGTTTTACAATCTTTTTTGCCACAAGTGACCCACTGCAGGCGATAAGCTAGTCACCCGGTTGTTAAGTGAATCTGGCTTCCCCATTGACTTTGTTTATCAGAAGGTCACAAAAGGTGATCACATGATCCCAGGACATTGCAACCATCATAAATATGAATCAGTTGTCAAGCGTCTGGATTTTGATCATGTGACCATGAAGATGCTGCAAAGGTGTGAAAAGCTGTCATAACTCACTTTTTTTTCAGTGCTGTTGTAACTTCGAATGGTCAGTAAATGAACTGTTCTAAATCGAGGACTACCTGTAGCCTTAAAATATGCTGCTTTAAATTGCAGGTTAGGAATCACAGATTATATGTAGTCCTTGATTTATGACCTTAATGCAGCCTAACCGTCATTAGTCGTAAGTTGTGACAATCGTAAATCACGTGACATTTTTTTATTTTTAGGGCAGTTGTTAAGCCAACATAGTGGTCATAAAGTGAACGTCGCAGTTGTTAAGCAAACCAATGGCTCTCTTTGGGCCAGTTTTGCTGAAAACAGAAGTAAATAAAAGCAGAAACATGGTCCCATGACTGAGATGCTGCAAACAGTTGTAAATATAGGCTAGCTGCTAAGCATCTGAGATGTGACCATAGGGGGTGGATCAACTTACAGTTGTAAATGTAGGCCAGTTGCTAAGCATCTGAGATGTCATGTGACCAGGGGGGTGTCGATTTTTGGGCCCAGGTTGAAAGTACCTCCTGTAGAGATCTGGTGGAACTTTGAACAACCATCAAGTACCAACACTGCCTGATCAGAAGGTTGTTTTGCTATTGTTCTACTTTAGAATCCTAGAACTATTATCTTGCAAGGGTTAGATATATTAAACTTTCATGGTGTTTAGCGCTATGTATGAACCCTGGTCACTGGCTAGTTCAGGGAACTATGATTGAAGCTATCCATGACTTAATATGATGCATTAATTGGGACTGATGGTAGCTTGCCCGATGTCATCTTCAATTATTTAGAGAGATATTTGTGGGTTTGCTCTTTGAGCAGAACTTTCAAACTCCTAATTTTATAGGTGTACGAGCAGAAACTGGTTCTCGTGTGACTGGAAAAGAAGGCTATGAAACTGAAGGTGTCCGAGGTCTTCGAGCACTTGGAGTCAGAGAGTTGTCCTATAAATTGGTCTTTCTAGCCTGTTATGTGGCGCCAACAAACCCCAGGGTGAGTCTTGCTAAGTGAAAAATAACAGCAAGGATCATTTTAAAGGAACCAATTGTGGGTTTTTTTTTGCTGTTCTACTCCCTCTTACTGAATGTTGGAAATTTTTACCTAAATGTTTTTTGTTTTGATAATAGTATGTGTTAAATAATTTGCCATTTTTTTCCATGCAGTATATATTTTTAAGTGTGTTACATTCAAATTTGCCCGATTTAAAGTAGAGCTCCCAGTGTGTCCTCACCAGGTTGTCCAACATAAGAATGATGGGGTACAGGGGTGGGATTCAATTTTTTAAACAACCAGTTCTATGGGCGTGGCTTGGTTGGTGGGTGTGGCTTGGTGGTCATGTGACTGGGTGGACATGGCTTGGTGGTCATGTTATTGGCTGGGCGTGGCCAACTCAATATCACTCACATCAAGGCACGCATCTTCTTGCCTGGCCTCGTGATTGTGGGGATGCTGCAACAGTCATAAGTGTGAAAAATGGTCATAAGTCACTTTTTTCAGTGCCATTGTAACTTTGAATGGTCACTCCACATAAGCAAAGTATCAACAAAGGAGGGGGAAAAAACTCCAGAGAAGTTCCTGAGACAGGAAGGTCTTGCCAAGAATGTAATAAGGCTTAACGGAGAGGCAGTTTCTGTAACCAACACCAGAATGTTTCCTTCCTGCCTTCCTTACAGGATTAGTCCAGTAATTTCTTCTAACAACCGGCTCTGCGCACTGCTTAGAATGTTAACAACCGGTTCTAAAGAATAGGTGCGAACTGGTAGAATCTCACCCTGACGGCGTAGAATTGGGCGGCAGCAGCTTCTATAGGGACTGACTGCAAAACCAACAATAACAGAGAACTTTTCCCTAGAAGACTTTTTTCCTGATACAGTAGCTTTCCATATACAGAAGTGGTTTTAATGTGTGCTCTGAGATCACACATTTTTCACTGTCATTTCACTTTAAAAATATTCATGGGGGAAATAACACAATATTTTTTTCCCCTTGATTTGCTGACTACTACATCTCTGGCTCAGGATCTTAAGTTTTCTTGAATTATTTTCTGCACTATTTTGAATTTGTGTTATTTTGTCTTAATCTTAGTTTGGTGGCAAAGAACTTCGAGATGAGGAACTAACTGCAGAAAGCATTAAAAATCATATGTCTGTAATGGAATGGGGAAAAGTATTTGAAATGAGCCAAGATAAAAACTTGTACCATAACCTTTGCACAAGCCTCTTTCCCACCATACATGGTAAGACTGAACTGTTATTTTAAACTATTTGGAAAGCTTTCAAATGAATTATGTACACTGTATCTCATCTGGAACTCTCTCTGTAAATATTATCTCTTCTGAAGAGATCGGAACAATTAAAAAAACAATCTCTTTGTGGTAGTGTAAGTTTGGGATCCAGAAAATAATAAAGGCTTCAGAAACACGCACATGCCTGTATTTGACTTGAAGTGGCTGGTGATCCATTGAAGGGAGAACCCAAAGGTTGGGTTTTTGTTTTTATTTTCCCAGGAGGCAACTGGACTTTCTGGGTTTTTTTTTTTGAACATGTTTAATTTCTAGTCCAAGAAGCTTCTTCAGCTCTGACTGAATGGCGTGTGTGGAATCTGGTTTTTTTTTTTTTAAATAAAGTTTTATTTGGGTTTTCATATACAAAATACAAGTAAAGCATCTTTTTTGAAAATAGCATGGTCCTGGGTTGAACTTCTTTATACAGACACAAAACTCAATTTCATGCTCCTTTTTGTATTCCATTCCATATCTTATACTATTTTACATTTTCTATATAGTTTTTCCCCTCTTTTAATTTTCTCAATTTTATTTTGATTATCTCATTTCAATTCAAATCATTATATTTATACTTTTGTCTGTTCTGTTTCAATTTCGTATTATCTTTTCTCATTAAACAAATGTTCTCCTGTAGTTACTAATTGGAGTATGATACCTTTATATCTTTTAATTACATCCATTCAACTCTTATTTAAACTTCAATATATACCTTAAGTTTATGACCTTCAATATAATACATAATACATAACTTCCAATCGAATTCTGCTTGGCACATTCTTATAATACACACTATATTCTTTTTTAAAAAAAAAGAAAGATTGTAAATATATGTAATTATAAACCCTCATTCCATTCCAGTTCAGTTCTATCATTAATTATCACTTAAATCTTAACATCTTTAAGACTTCTTTTCAATTAAATATCATACATCCTTAAAAACACATATAATCTCCATAATTAATTTTTCCCTTATTTCTCTTCACATATATTTTATAAATCATTAAATATACCTTTTATTACATTTATTTATTGACAAGCATTCCACTGAATTACGATAGCTATTTTATCAGACATTTTAATCATACATTGTTTCATATTTTCTAAAATTATTTCTGCTTCTAATATAACCATACTATCTCATGTACCTTTGCTGAATCCCTTTTTCCATTAAGTTTTCACCCATTATCTCTAAATAGACCCTGTTTCTCTATATTTTCCTTCTGTCCTTTATAACTTCTTTTCCTTTCTTCCCTCTCATCTTCTCCCTCCCCTTTTTACCCCCTTGACTCTCTAGTTCTAATTCTCTCTTCTGCATTTCCCTCTTTTGCTTTCTGATTTTATACTTATTTTTCACTCTATTTTGGGGGGGAGTGTTTTTCCCAATCTTAAACTTTCCATTCTCTTTCTCCCCTTTCCTTTTTTTCCCCCATCTAAGATTACTTGTTCATTAAAGATGGCTTCTTCTTTGTTGCAATCTTCTTGTTCTGCAGGCATTTCTTGTTGTTTCTCATAATTCCAAATCTCCATTTCTAAAAACTGAAATACGAAGCCAAAAGAACCTCTCCCTTCTTGTGCATCTTTTTTGTACTTTTTAAGTTCCATTTTCAGTTCTTCTAAAAGTGGAGCCATTTTTAAAAGTTTTTAAAAACCACCGGATTGATTTGAGTCATTCAAAACAATAACCAAGAATCCAGAAATCATCAAGTAATCCAGATAGTCCCGAGTTATATCTTCTTATTTCTTTTTCTACTTTCTCTTCCTGGGGTTTTTGTTGCAATATTTCAGTTAGAATGTATCTTTTGGAAGTCTTGTTGAGATTTTGCTGTAAGTTCTTTTTTAATTCTAGGCAGTCTCCTCCCTTCCAGATCCTACCCTTTTATTCTTTTTCTCTCCTTTCCTGTTTTCAAAAGCTGTTAATTATCCAGAAATCTTTATTATCCCTTTGACTTTTTATTTTCAGCATTAAATGCCTATTGATGTCAAATTGAATTTTTTTCCAATTTCTTGCTTAAGTCTCTTAGCTGTCAGTATAGGAAAAGGAGAAAACCAAATCTTTTCCCTTTTCTCTCTCCTTCGCAGCTTAAAAATCTTCTTATTGTTTTTTAACAATTCCAGGGTACCTTATTTGTTGCTTTTGCTGTTTGACCCGGTCAACCAAAACTTTCTCATCTTCCTCCTGCACATTCTTTTCTGGTTGAGTTCTTCTTTTCTGACCACCACTGCAACCACCTTCGGGAAAGGGAGTAATGGCCAGCTGGGGAGGAGAGATGTGGCTCTTTTCAACCCTGCTGGCAGTCTCCCCCCTCTTCACCACCTCTACGGGGTGGCTTAGCCCCGAAACCAGCCAGCTCAGGGCGCTCCAGCGGCGAGCACGGATTGAAGCCTCGCAGAGACGAGGTTTCGGTCTGTCGCTGAAGAAGCTCAAACTGGAAGTCGGGTGTGTGGAATCTGTTGAGAAAGGGCTATTCAATTTTGGGGTTAAAGAGATCATCTATGTCAGTAATGAACAGCCCTCTCAGCAAGAGGTGGAGGGATACAACAGTTGATATCTCCACATCTCCAATATACGACACAGTCCTTTCCACAGTTCCAAGAAGGCTCCACACCCATTTGCACAGATGACATAGGTAAACTTCCAGGTGGCCTCAATGACTTGCTTAAAAGAATGCAAATGTCCAGCTATCTGCAGGGAGTATAAATTCTTCCATTCCCCACCATTCAGTCAGAGCTGAAGAAGCTTCTTGGATGAGAAGCAAAAAGAGATCTTCAAAGAAAAACCAGAAAGTCCAGTTGCCTCTTGAAAAAAGCACCTTTGGGACAGCCATGACCTGCGTGACCTGGGAATCTCCATAGACATTGAAGGGAGAGGTTTGCCATAATCTTTTAATCAGTATACCTCATCATCTTCTTTGCTTATCAAGTAACCTCTGCACTTTAATATCAAAATAATAAACTTGGACTTTGTTTCACAGATTATTTTAAATTGCTTATTTTAGCTGAAGGCAACATTGGTCTGTTAAACTATCTTGTATCAATAGTCCAATATAGACTGTTTCTGAATTAGGATTACTCTCTGACTTAGGCATATTTTAGAGATAATGGGCTTAATCTAGAGTTCTCATGAATGGAGGAGACACATTTTATTATCCCCACCCTCAGTGCTTTGGAAAGCTCCTTCTGGATATTGGGGACCTACAAAACATAGTGAGAGATGGTTCATAACAAAGTGTTCATTAGTGAAAATAAGGTTTTCTTGGTTCTTCACCTCTTCCCCAGAAAGGGCTTCTCTTTACAGTTATATTCAGTACCATAGAAAGATATAAAATAGTGACTATGTAAAGTATAGTTTATTATAACAAACAAAATAACAGAAAAATACATTTAAACTTGTTTGCATATACATGACTACGCTAATTATGAGAATAACATTAAAGGAAGGGCGGGCATCAAAATTACATCATTCACATAATTCCTTTAAAAAAATGGTCAAATTACTCAAAATTTTTCTTCCTTATCCTTGATTGAAAATCAAACATATATAAATGACACATGCTAACATTCCTGTTGGAAATCAGGTGTGGATTTTTTTCTTCTGCAAGTGTTTTAAACGATTATGGTAGCTATTTATCATGCACGAAATGTCCACAATTTTTGGGGTCTTGGTAGATTCCAAACACTGGGTAGAGCCAAGGAGTATATATGTATATCATGAGTAGATAGCTAGTTTGATCTAGCAGTTAAGTGACCAGGTTATATATCGGGAGACTGTGAGTTCCAGTCCCACATTAGGCATAAAGCCATTTGGATGATCTTGGGCCAGTCATGTTGTCCCAGCCCTAGGAAGGAAACGAGGGCAAACCATTTCTGGAAATCTTGCCATGAAAACTTCAGGGGCTTAACCAGCCTGTTGCCAGGAATCAAAAATTGGCTCAAAGCATATAAATCATGCAATAAGCAGTCAGGTTAAGACTAGATTACAGGCTATAAGGAGGCCTTGTGAGATAATGTCCCAATGTAATGCTTCTTGGTCATGTTCTGTACATCTTGAAAAGATGAAATGAAATAATGAACGTGGAGAATTTCCTGTGATTCTTTGACCTGGTTGATGCTGCTCAGTTACAAGCAACATTATTGAGTTTTGAGCATTGTTTAAGGCTAACATCACAATGGCTGGAAAATAAGTTGCCTTTTCATTTATATACGTTTACCCAAGGAATTTATTTTGAATGTGTGCATTTGTAAAATCTTTAATATGTCTAACATTCACTTGCTATAATCTAGGTAATGATGAAGTGAAGAGAGGGATTTTGCTCATGCTATTCGGTGGCGTTCCTAAGACAACAGCAGAAGGCACTTCATTACGTGGTGACATCAATGTTTGTGTTGTTGGTGATCCAAGTACTGCCAAAAGCCAGTTTTTAAAGTAAGTTTCTCTAACACTATGGCAGGGTTAGCTGTACGATCAGCATGGCTTACAGCTCTCTGCATATATGTGAAATAATTTTTAGATAAAGTTGAAAAGATGCTAGATTGCTAACTTTTTAAACAAATATTCAATGCAGTACAATTGTTGCAAAATTCCTTTATGCACAAATGAAAAGATATAATGAAATCTCCTTGCAAGTGTTTGTATATCTGTTTGACCAAAATACGATCTACTCTGGTCTTTTGTAGGAAACATCTGCCTGACTTAGAATTAGTACAGTTGTGCAAAGTTTTGAAGAGATGCTTAACTTCAAAAATAAAATTTCACCAGGAAGTTGCCTCACCTAAAGGCTGGGAAATTCAGTTAATGCTCACAACCAGTACTCTAGAGATTGCTACCGCTAAGTGATGCAGTCATACTATACAACCGCATCACTTAGTAATGGAAAGTCTGGTCCTAATTGCTGTTGTAAATTAAGGACTAGCTGCTGATGAGCATTTATTCAAATTCTAGTCTTTGCTGTTATGTCACCCTAGCATGGGTGGTGCAGTGGTTAAAGTGCAGTAGTGCAGGCAAACTCAGCCCACAGTCTGGAGTTGGATCTTGACAGGCTCAAGGTTGACTCTGCCTTCCATCCTTCCAAGGTTGGTGAAAGAAGAATTAAGATAGTTATAAAGCACTATGGAGCAGTATACAAATCTAAATGAGGTTGGTATCTTTTGTGAAGTTGCTGCTCATTGAAACGATTTATGATCCAACAGGCACGTGGAAGAATTCAGCCCCCGAGCCGTCTATACCAGTGGAAAGGCCTCTAGTGCTGCTGGTTTAACTGCTGCTGTGGTGAAAGACGAAGAGTCCTATGAATTCGTTATTGAAGCTGGGGCACTCATGTTGGCAGATAATGTATGTTATCCAAAGGGTGATACCTTCTGCTTCAAATAATAATAATAATTACCATTCATTTTATTTATCCCAGTAATGGAAGTGGGAATTGACAAACCTCCTGTTGCATTTTCCCCAGGGAGTGTGTTGTATTGATGAATTTGACAAAATGGAAATGAGAGACCAAGTTGCCATTCACGAAGCAATGGAGCAGCAAACTATATCCATTACCAAGGCTGGAGTTAAGGTAAACATTCACTGCCAGAATTACCAATTGTTGTTATTTTAGTCTTTAGGATTAGTGTGGATTGTTTGGCAGGTTTCTGTAATTGGATCCACTCTGGTCATTTCTTTTCAGAATGTTATTCTGTGACTAAATTATTTAGAGATGTTATGCTCTAAAAGAACCAGTCTTTACATAAGTATAAACCATCCAAAGTTACTTGGAATCAGGCTACGTTAAATAATTAATTATTAGTCCCAGGTAAAATCACTTTTTAAAAATGCAATGAGCAAGAAAAAGAATAAACAATAGCAAAGGTGACACAAAATAATTAAGGGAGAAAAGCCATATCTTCTAGCCCCTTCGAAACATCAGTAGGATGGGGACCATCCAGATTTCAGGGGAACCTCATTCCAGATTCCAGGGAGCTGCTACAGAGAAATCATGTTTATAGAGTCCCAATAAGATAGCCTTGTTTAATCCAAGGAATCTGGAACACACCAAACTCAAATTGGCCCAGTGGGTATTATGGCACATAGGTGGTCTCTCAAGTACCAGAGCCTAGCCAATGTTTTTCATATATTAAAATTTATGTTCTGGAAGAAGCAGTTTTGTGGGGCAAGAATCATTGGGGTTGAAGCATCTACCAACAAAATTCATCAAAAAATATCTTCCTGACCCAGTAACAATCTGTCTTTGAAGATAAGAGAGAAAATAATTCGTTCCTCCTGCTTTCTACTATTTGTTCCCAGTTTGTTCAGCTTTATGAAATAAATGTGTACATATCAGCTACTTTTCTCAGGAAGCTTTTTGTCAGGGAGAAGGATAAAAATTTTATTCACTTACTTTGTTTTTTAACAGGCCACTTTAAATGCCAGGACATCAATTTTGGCAGCAGCAAATCCAGTCGGCGGACGTTATGATAGAGCCAAGTCTTTGAAACAGAATATAAACTTATCGGCCCCTATCATGTCTAGATTTGATCTCTTCTTTATTCTTGTGGATGAGTGCAATGAGGTAACACAGAATTTACAAGTATTTGTAATTCATGGTAGATTAAATTATATGCATCTTATGAAATACAATTCTGTGTCTTTTTAATCCGTCTTTTTGTATATATTTTTACCTGGGTAAGTGGGATTTTAAAGGGGATTTTGTACTTATGAGTTGCATTATATTTTAATATGTTTTTCAACACTATACTAACATTCTGAGCATATTGGTAGCTCTTAAGGATGCTCAAATTTTACCAAGTTACAAGTAGTATGTTACTTAATATACCTGGAATAAGAATAACCTTGTCAGAGTGCTAACTTGGTTTAAGTGCTGAACATGGGACATATGAAACGGCTTGGACCCATCAGAAGCCCAAGTTTGACTTGAGGATGTTTTTAACTTTTTACCTAAGTTAAAAGACAGAAATGATGAATGAAACCCCCCTCTCTCTTTATTATATTCCTCTTTCTTTTCTCCCTTTAAAAACCACTCAAGGACTCTTGAGGGATGCGAATGCCAGTGATGAGAACATTCTGCAGAATGGGAGAAATAAAACCATTTGTGAAACCGACGGTTGTGGAGCTCGCATTATATAAAAGTTATTAAAGATGCAGTAGCTTGGTCGTGATGATGATATTTATTTTGAGAGCTACTTTGGTTTAGAAAGCTGGCAATTCACACTCTCCACCCACCCCATCTCCTACAATAATTGTTGGGATATTATGAGGCAGAAGCATTCTGAGTGATATAAAATAAAGGCAGAATATAGACCTAATATAATCACACAATAATTTTGAAACAAAATGTTACAAAATCCAAATTGTTGAAAATTCAAACTCATTTAATAAAGAACTTATTCATATGATAGATGATGATGATGATTATTATTATTATTTGGAGTTTCTGTTAAAATTATTTAACAGAGTAAGATAACAGTAACACTATTTGTAATGGCAAATCTGGACATACCAATGTTTTTTCTATTACATTGCACCTTATACCTTTAGTAATAGTGCCTAATATTTCCCTAGGTTACAGATTATGCTATTGCAAGGCGCATTGTGGATCTTCATTCTAGGATAGATGAATCGATTGATCGTATTTATACACTTGATCACATCCGAAGATACCTTCTCTTTGCCAGGCAATTTAAACCAAAGGTATTGAGAATTTTTAAACTTTCCTTATTATTTCGAAATAGTATATTTTTAATATGAGCTCTTTAACACTTACTCCAATTTGCTGAAACGGCTTCTCAAATTTCTCTAAGGGTTAGAGCTTTTATTGCTTGATTCCATGATGTAATGCAATATTTTTAAACGGAAATTCTACTGAATTCCATCATAGCAGACTATTATACGCATCATTTTCCCCACTTCCAATAGATTTCCAAAGAGTCAGAGGATTTTATTGTCGAGCACTATAAGCGCTTACGCCAAAGGGATGGCTCTGGTGTCACAAAATCATCATGGAGAATCACAGTGAGACAACTGGAAAGCATGATACGGCTGTCGGAAGCCATGGCACGGATGCATTGCAATGATGAGGTATCTACACTTGATGGTATTTAAAGGGGAGTGGAGATCATTCCTTGCTTCGTTTGGGACCATTTGTTTCTTCCTGTTTATGGCACATACCAGGGGTCCCCAACCGCTGGTCTGTGGCCCGGTGCTTTATCTTGAGTTTGTTTTCTGTGGGTTAGCATATGCAACTTAAGTGTGTTTAGTTAGTTTATTGTATTGTGCAAACTCAAAAAATGGGTTAATTTAGTAATTGGATTACAGGCTGTTCTGGACTTACAATGACTTTTAGCGACCATTCAAAGTTATAACAGCACCGAAAAAAAAGTCATTTACAATCGGTCCTCACATGCACAGCGTCTCCACCTTCGGGCGCTTGTCAACCAGCATGCATTTACAATGTTTGCCTTGTCCCGGGGTCATGTGATCACCATTTGTGACCTTCCCAGCCAGCTTCCAACAATGGAGGAAGTAAGATTTGCCTAATGGCCAAATAATTCACTTAACAACTGTGGCAAAAAAAGGTCATAAAATTGAGCATGACTCACTTAACCACCACCTTGCTCAGCAATGGAAATTCTGTTTCCATTGTGGTCGTAAGTCAAGGACTCTCTGTACGGGGATGTGTATACCAAGGAAGCCTTTAATATATATCCTTGAACAATTTCGTAATTCAAGCTTGTGCAGTGCTGTACCAACTTCATTAAAAGTACCATATTGAGTAGTTTTATGTGCCTTCCTTCATGTATATTAAAAGCTTTGACTTTGACAGTAAATCTAGTGTAATTTATTCCTTCTGTTCCTTGCCCCAAAAGAGGGAATAATAAACCTCAGAGAAGAGAGGTCTGTGTTTCTTCTGCTGTTGCTTGACTCCATTTCCCGGCTGCCTTGGCCGGTCCAGCTAATAGGGGAGACTGAGGGAAGTTGTCCATCAGCACCTGATGAGCCACAGACTCCCATCTGTGGTAGCAGTTATGTTCTTCCATGCTTTACATGTAAAAAATTGTGCAGGAGTGATATGTGGTACTATACTACAGTACATGAAGCAAAATCCTTTCCTCTGAATCTCCCTAAATGTTCTTAACAAGGTTCATCCAAAACACGTGAAGGAAGCTTTCAGATTATTGAACAAATCTATCATCCGGGTTGAAACTCCAGATATCAATCTAGACCAAGATGAAGAACCATCAATTGAAGAGCCTGAGGACCAGGATGGAGTTGCCGGTGAGTGGTTTCCAGATAAGTCTTAGCCCAGAGGGATTCTCAGTTTCAGGTGAGGAGATTCCCACCAAAAACAAAAAGGCCAAGTAGCAGGGCCACCTGAGTGTTACTTCTTAGGGCCTGCTTGTTTCCAATCCACTTTGAGTGATGTTGGGCCTCTTTAAGTCAGTCTTACTTAATTCTTATTACTGTTAATTTTAATAATGCCTTGACAGTAGACGTGCTTGGTGCCATTTTAACTAACTTTGTGATAATTTAGGAAGGCTTTTCAAAAAAGCTTTTCATTGACCACATGCTTGGTTCAATATTTTTCCTATACACCTTCATTATTTCATAATACCAATTGTGAAATGCCAAGAGAGATTTATTGCAGAGTATAAACTTTGCTCATTTACCTGGGAGTAAATAAGTAAGTACATTGGGCAAATTTCTGACTTAGTACGAGAAAATTGGGCCAAAAACAAAGCTAGCTAGCATAATTTTTAGTTTAAAGACAATATCTCCAAACTTGTATATTTGCAGAAAGGACTGAGTGAATGTTTCTGTTGGAAAGATTCCGTTATATGAAGGGAAATAACGCTCTCACTTAACGTTTTCAAAAAGTTCTGGTAAAGCTGCCTTTTTGTGCCTAGGGGGCAAAAAAAGATACATATATTGAATGCACAAAAATACAATACAATATTGAAGAGATTGAAGTACATAAAATAAATGGAGTCACATAACATATTTAATCGTTGGAGAAGGGGGGGTCTTTGTTTTTTTAGCTATTTAGGATTTCGACCATCAGAGTTTCATTCATATCATAAACAAAACAAAACCTGGGTTAGTTTGAGTTTCTTTCTCACCCCTGTCTTCTTTCCCAGAAATGGTTTTTATGACTGTTTTTTGTAACTGCTCCTTTTACAGTTCATTTATCCCTTTTCCATTCCTGGGGCCAGGTTTACATTCTTTTACAGCTATTTGAAAGCTTCAAAAAAGGGGTGTGTGGGTGAAGATTGAAGCAACAGACAACCTAGGCATTATTCCTTCCTATTGCAAGGAATGATAAGAGAGGAGCTTTGGGGAAAATGACTTGACAAATAGACGATCATTATGGTTGTGAGTGTTTATTTTGAATGAATAAAGCAGGAAGCTCATTAAACCAATTTATTTCTTGATAAGGTTTCACTGTGGTTTATCAATTCCAGCCTAATGAATAAAAATTGTTTATGCTTTTAAGGAGAGGAAGACAATGTACTTACTAATGGCTTAGTAAATGGTACCGGTGACACTGCAGATGATTCAAACAAAGATGTGGCACCAAAGGCTTCTCTGAGACTTAGTTTTTCTGAATATCAAAGAATCTCTAACCTCATTGTAATGCATCTAAGGAGATCTGAAGAAGGTAAGGCCAGATCACCCTGGGGGAAGCAAGGATCCTCCAGTTGTAAGATCTACCCCTCATTGGACAAATAATGTTAGAACGTACGCAAATTTCCTCCATATCTGATAGGAATGAAGATTTTTAAATATTAATCCTGATAAAACAACAGATATAATTTTTTTTCAGGTGTGCATGGTTATTGATCCTGGACGATGAAATTGGATAGTTCTAGATAGCTAGAACAAGATAATTCACTAAGTAGAACTAGATCAACAGCACTGCTCAAAGCTCAGATTTCCAATTACTCTAAAATTGACATCTATATAGGGAAAACTCCATGATACTATAGATATAGGCATAGTTGCCTCTTTTGTATGTTTGAGTAATTGCATACATCCTAGTCCCATTATTTAAGAGAATACACTTGTACCTCCTACCTCTGGGTGCCTGCGATATTTCAAGCAATCCTGTTGTTACTAAGGTAGAGGAAAAGGAATTCTACATGAATAGCATTCAAAATGCAGCTGACTTAAAGTTCCAGTTAGCTATTCAAAAGCTTTATTTCCAGTGCCCTTTTTAATAAGTGTTTTCCTTTTGTGATATCTATCCTTCCGGTTCCCGTGCAGGCAGGCAGGGACCTTGTACAAAATGCTGCGGTTTTCATGTCAGCCATAAACTTGCTTAGCCGTGGAGGTGCACAATTTTTATCAGACTTAACAAGGATATAAAGATAATTGAGAGGTGAATATAAAGTATGCTAAAATTACATAACCGTCAGAAACATTAACAAAATGTTTCTGGAAAATATTTTCTTCTGATTGCAGAAAATGACGACGCTGCCTTAAAAAAGAGTGAGCTTATCAACTGGTATTTAAAAGAAATTGAATCTGAAATAGATTCTGAAGAAGAACTCGTCAATAAAAAGAAAGTGATCGAAAGAGTGATTCATCGTCTTACACACTATGTACGTATGCATAGTATCCAAGGCCTGAGGTTCTGTTTGAATGCCAATGTTACTCAGAGCTCCTTTGACTGTACAAAGTTCTAACAGCATTGAAAAAAGGGATGTAATCCTAACCCCATGGACACGTGATTGAAATTTGGGTGCTTAGCAACCAGCGTGTATCTGCGATGTTGCCGTATCCTGGAGTCATGTGAACACCACTTGCAACCTTCCCAGCTGGCTTCCTACAAGCAGTCATTGGGGAAACTGGGTTTGTTTAACAATTGTGTGTTTCATTTAACAACTGCAATATAACCAAATAAAGATTTGATGATGATGAAGGTGCTGGAGTGGTTCGTTTTAACAACAGTGGTAGAAATGGTTGTAAGATTATAGCATGACTAACTGAATAATTGCCTCGCTTAGCAACAGAAATTTTGGTCCCAACTGTGACTCTTTTAAGTCAAGGACTTCTTGTAATAATCAATAAACTTCATTCACATAAATAAAGTTTATTCACTATTACAAGCAGTCCTTAAGTCCCAATTGGGACCAACATTTCTGTTGCTTAAGCAAGGCCATTGTGAGTTTGTATTTAAATATTTAAACGACCACACAAAGCATTTTATACTGGATGTGTGCCCCTGAGTTAGAACCGGGTCAAATTTGTGAGTTACGGTGTAAAAATAGACATTAGAATTCTGTGCCTATTTAGAAAATGGAAAGTCTTCCATTTCGGAACAGAAATGTATAAAAATGCAACGTTAAGCTTTGTTAGCATTTATGCAAATTATACCTTTCTCCTCCTGACTTTTAAAATTGCAACGTTGTAAAAATGGATGTATTCATCATAATACAGCAAGCAAAGATAGCAAAATATTCATTGCTACTTGGAAATCAGTCCTTTATAAACACGGTCTG
This sequence comes from Pseudonaja textilis, assembly GCF_049901715.1. Classification (NCBI taxonomy): domain Eukaryota; kingdom Metazoa; phylum Chordata; class Lepidosauria; order Squamata; family Elapidae; genus Pseudonaja; species Pseudonaja textilis. The sequence goes on from NC_141990.1 coordinate 207,015,521, forward strand.
ACCAAAAATTCTCTCTTACAGGATCATATTCTAATTGAACTCACACATTCGGGATTAAAAGATTCCGTGGAAGTACAGAGCTTTGATGAAGACCCCTTTCTTGTGGTTAATCCAAACTACTTGCTGGAAGATTAAAGACTGAGCGAGCCGTGCTACAAATCCATTTCATACCAGTGAGATAATAGCTCACTAGCTGATACGCATCAGTTGTAGATAGCTGACTAATCCAAGATTTATCTCGGAATTCACCTACCTTGCCTTTTTAAAATAATCTTTTGTAGAGATAAAAGGAGTTGTAAAACCTGGTAAAGCAAACCGTTTTTTTAAAGCTGACATCTGCTTCTTCTGTACTTTACATTTAAAAAAAAATGTATGCAGTAGTTCAGTAGTGCAATCTTACTCTGTAAATCTCTTATTTGTGTCCAATAAATTTTAAAAAGTTCATTATGCATTCAGTTTCAAAATGATTTTTTTATGCATGAAACAGAAAATACGTTGCTTTCATGTTTTTGGAATACTTGTTTTCAAGTCGGAAATACTAAAACAATATTGTTAAACTAAAAACAGCCAAGTTTTGTTTTATGTTTGGAACAAAAGTTTTCAAAGCATGCGTCTGATCTCAGAACGCCACTCTAAAGCTCAGGCTTTCATTGTCAAAGCCTTTTCTTTGTTGGTTTATTCAATTTCTATAACATCCCTATATGTTGATTTTGCTGGATAAAGAGCATTAGTCCAAACATCAATTTAAAATTGAATTTTACAGTTGTGATGCTAAAATATTACAATAATTTGGAAATAGGTTGATTTTGTTATTTAGCCTTGATCAAATGGAAAGAAATTCACACGCCCTGATTAAGATGTAACTGGAAACTAATTTAAAGAAAAGTTATGTGGTCCTGATAATCCAAGTTGGCCCATGCTACAAGGGTAGTTTTAGTTCTCATGGCACAATTTTTTTCCTCCAGAAAATCTCATTGCTACCTATTTGTCAAGGTGGATTTTTAGTGTTGAGAATGCCGTGTTGGGGGAAAACTCATAGTTTCTCTGTGTGTTGTAGAATCCAGATGAGCTAGCCAGATGTAGAGGTGTCCTCCATATTTGTTCTAACTCCCTTCTGATCCTTTGAAGCACAGTTTGGATTAAAAAAAACGTAGGGATGTTACTATGAATATACCAAGTATTCCACAAGAGTTAACACTGGCATTGTTGACCATTATCTTTTCAGCATCTGCCTAGATTCCATTTGGATGGATGGTGACCTATGGACTTGACAGTACATTAATAAGTAATAAGTTCTGCAACCTAAGTTGCATTTTTAATGCTTGCTTCCTACTTTTAATAAAAGATTCAGAGAATTAAATATTTCACTGTTATTGTAGTACACCACCCTTAGATACCTTTGTTATCTTTGCAGTTATAAAAGTTAAATGTTAAATTTTATTATCTTTGATCTAATATAAATGCGGCATGAGCCCTTGTGCTACAGCATCCACAGACATGGAGCTAGTTTATAAAATATGTTTAGTTTTTCTCTTTTCTTTCTTTTGCTCTGGAGAAGACTGGAAATTTGGCCCTGGTCAAGGGCGTATTTTCATCGCAGGTCCTCTTTCTGTTGAGATCTTGAATACATTAAATTTCAAGAGTAGATGTACAGGAGAACCTACGCTTTATTCTGTAGAGGCTCAGCTAGATTGTCTTTGCCATCAACAGTCAGTCACTTCTTTGTCATCACACTTTGCCAAGCTCCGGGCAAATGGTGTGACACATTTTAAGGTGGCTTTGCCATGGTCTCGTATCCTGCCAGAAATGAAGGCTCAAAAGCCCAACAAGACAAACGTGGAATGCTACCGACAACTTCTCGGAACTCTCAAATCTGCTGATCTTAAGCCAATTTTGATTCTGCAACAACACGGTTTGCCAAAATCTTTGGGCACGCAGCTTGGATCTACCAGTTTTGCCAATCTTTTTGCTGAATATGCAGACTTTTCATTTAGGACTTTCGGTGAATTAGTGGACACATGGATCACTTTCAGCCATTTGCCTGAAAATATCAAGGAATTCCCTCTTGAGGATGCAAAAGTCTTTCCTCTACAAATACTAGTTTCAGCACATCAAAAAGCTTATAAAATCTACCATGAAAAACACTCATTTGAAGGTAAGTAGGAATGAATGAAACTTCATTGCAGTTTTGGACAACACAAATTTTAGAGATTGGAGCATATAGAATAAGTACAGTGCTCTAGTGAGCTAATACATATTCTAGAAGGTATCACAAGGTGATGCTTAAGATTAGCAGAGTAACTTTTTTTTTAAGAATTTTATTAATTTTCAATAAACACACAAAACATAAAACTTCTTTTTGGAAAGCAGCCTGGTCCCGGGTTACATCTTTTGGTACAGACATAAATCAAGTTCATGCTCATTTTATATACCATTTCATATCTTATTTACCATTCTATATTTTCTATACGGCTTCTCCCCTCTTTTCACTCTCATAATTCTATTTTATTTATTTCATCTCGATATAGATCATTATACTAATATCTTTTGTCCGTTCTGTAATCATCTATTTTTCTTTTCTTATTAACACAATATTTCTCCTGTAATCACTAATTGAAGTATGACGCCTTTATATCTTTCCCCTAAATTTAACACTTAAAATAATATATAATTCTCATTCTGATTCTGCTTAGCACGTTCTAAAACTACCTACTACATTTTAAGATAGAAAAATAATAAATTTATAATACAATTGAAACAATAATCCATAGTATATTGAACTTTATCATTTATGCATTTTTTGGTATTTTGTTAAATCATATAAAGATCCAGTTTTCTAACATTGTTTCAAGTAAAGATACAAAAATACAATCTTATGTACTTTTGCAGAATCTCTTGTAATCTTAGTCTTTTTACCCCCCCGTCTCTTAATCTCCACCCTCTTGATCTCCACTCTCTTCTGTAAACACAAGCTATTTCATTTAGCCCTTTCTTTTTAAACTCTCTTCCTGGGGTCTATCTTTCCCCTAAATTTAACACTTAAGATAATATATAATTTCCATTATGATTCTGCTTAGTACATTCTACATACATTTTAAAATAAGAAAATAATACGTTTATAATATAGTTGAAACAATAATCCAAAGCAAATTAAACTCTATCATTAAATCTTAAACATTTTACATATTCCCTTTAATTTTTTATTAAATCATATAATATTCCAATTTTCTAACTCTGTTTCAAATACAATACTACAATACAATCTTGTATGCTTTTGCAGAATCTTTTTAATTGTATTTTACCCTTTGTCTCTGAAAAAGATTTGTTTTTTTACATCTTTCAAGCCTTTGTGACTTCCCTTTTTCCCTTCCTTTCTTGTCCAATCTAGCCTTTTTACTTCCCCATCTCTTAATCTCCCCTCTCTGTTGTATTCCTCTTTTCTGTTGCTTTCTGACATTGTATCTATTTTTCACCTTATTTTTCCTTTTTTTGGTTGTTCTTTTAAGTCTTGAATTCTCCATTCTCTTTCCCCTCTTTTCCTTTTCTTCCTCAACTAAAGTTCATTAAAGATGGCTTCTTCTTCATCATCCCAGCTTTTTTGTTGTTGTAATTCCTGGTAGGTAGAAATTGCCATTTCCAAAAAGTGAAAAACAGATCCAGTAGAGCCCTTCCCTTCTTGTTCCTCTTCTCTTAACTTTTGAAATTCCATTTTCAATTCTTCAACAGATAATGCCATTGTAAGATTTTTTTAAACAACCCAAAAGTTTTTAGTCTTTCAAAAAATAGTTTCCAAAAGTCCCAAAGTCACCAAGCAACCCTAATCAACACAAACTGTTTCATTTAGCATTTTCTTCTTTTTATACTTTCTCTTCCTGGGGTAGAATCAATTGCAAAGTTCCAAAATGTATTTTTTAGAAGTCTTATTACAGTTTGTCTCTGGTCTTATAAGCTCCAAGCAATCTCCTCCAGCAAAGTCTTAATATAAGTTATTTATCTCTCCCTTCCCACTTATAGCGAAAAAAAGAATTTTTAATTTTTTTGATTCCAATGTTCAGAAATCTTTAATATCCCCTTGGTTTTATTTTTCAAGTTTAATTACCTTCTGTTGCCAAGATGGGTTTTTCTGATTTCCTTCTGCTATTTCCGTAGGGAAGGAGAGTGAGAAAAAAAAAAAAACTTTCCCTTTTAACTTTCTTCCGCTGCTTTTTACGATCTTCTTAGGGAACAATGTATCTTTAAAAAAGTTGAATTTCCAGGGTATTTAGATGTTACTTGTTATCCCGGTTCAGCCAAAAACTTTCACTTTCTCAGCTTCCTCCTGCACAATCTTGTCTGGATGAAAGTTTCTTTGTGGCGGCCATTGCTGACTGCCGCTCCACCGCTTTTGGAGGAAGGAGTTGAGCCAGCTGAGGAGGGGGGTTGCGATCCCCCCCGACCCCTGTTGGGCCTCCTCTATCTTCAGTCACCTCTACGGGGTGACTATTAATCCCCCAATCCAGCTGGATCAGGGGCACGCCAGCAGCGAGCGTGACAGGAACCACGCACGAGCGCGGATTCCTGCTGCCGCCGCAGCCTTTCAAACCTGAAGATCTTAAAGGGTGAACATTCAGTCTTAAGTTGAATTCCTGACTTCTTATGCCTTTCTTAAATATAAGCTGCTGGTTTTCTCCCCTTGTTATCTCAAATCCATCAAAGCCAAACATGTCTTCCCATTTCCTATCCCACTCCCTACACACCACAGGCACAGACAAAAACACACACTCTGCTTCTTTTTGAATACTTTCAATACGTTCATTCCATTTATTTATTCATTCATTAAAGCATACTCTAGTAGTGCTTCCCAACCCTCAAGACTTACCTGAAGACTCCTAACTACTTAAATACTGATTCTTTCCATACATTTTTCTCCTTGGATTCTTTTAACAATGTATTTCTTTCCCTAATTTTCAGATGGAAAAGTATCCATTTCCTTGGACTTTAGTGATAATCAGCTGGCTCTTCCAGAATCACTCATATCTTCAGTTTGGGTAATGTGTTTAATTTTCTTGGAGTCAGATTAGTCTCCAACCCGTAGCTGAGGAGAAAAAAGAAAGAATTCTAACGTGCAAAACATATGACACAGAACTTCCTGAAGCAAACACAGCCCATTAGTAGTTTAATGAAGCAATTCTTGTAGCCAGTTTGAGATTGTCCAACATCTGGCAAGCTGAAGATCCTGTTGCACAAAACATTTTGTACTGTACCTGTTGCCTTTATGGAATTCACAGCCATTAGTTACAATGGCCAGGTCAGCTCAAAAGGGAATACACACGTTTATAGAAATAAGCCATTAGTTATAATGACACAATGGGAATATCAGCCTTTGAAGTCTGGCCATTGGGGAGTAGAAGAGTTTTGTAAATCTGCAAGTGAGCTATTTTAGGAAGCAAGATGCTGGATTCGATGAATCCAACAAGACTTTAATATTCTCAATATTCAGAATATCTTCAGAAGTGATCATCCTTTTTTACTTTATTTTTGCAACTATTGTCTTCCATGTAAGAAGGCATATCAAAATCACCAATAAGTTATCCAACTGAATGCATGGGCCTTTTTTTGGTCTCCAAAAAAGGGAACTGCAACTGATCACTGTCTTCACAGCTGAAAATTATATCCCACAGAAACCATATTAGGTGGTGCAAGGCCTACATCTAGATTCAACATAGCTGCACCATAGTGCAACCACTGTGTACCTTCCTAGCAAAGTAAAGGCCCCCTTCAAATGGAACTTGACCACTGGCAGTGTTGTGTCCATGCCCGTGTAGTTTTTTTCCCTCAGTTGTTCTAGGATGTCTTCTTTACTTCCTAGCAACTAATCTTTGTGTTCTTGTCACTTAATTGCATGGAATGATTTAAGCATTTAAATAATAATGCTTCTGCTTTTTAAAAAAAAATGGCAAAGGCCTTCAAGTTAATAAAATAAAGTTCATATCCTATGCTTTAGAAGAAAATGAACCAGATTGCTGCTGTACTTTGCTGTGTGCATGCTTGACTTTTATATGTTTGATTTAAGATGCGCAAATGGTGATTTCTCTGATTTTGTAGTATTGTTTTCTCCACCTTTGCATTTGGAAGATGTAAAGTGGGAATAGATCTTTGAGATTTTGTGCTTTTGTGTAATTTCAGGGGGTTATGGAGTTTTCTTAGATTTGCATTAGCATGCAAGAGTAGCTAATCCATCTTTAAAATCTGAAAAATCAGGCATCACCGCAGTAAAATAATTCTGCTTCATAATTCATTATCTTTGTATAATGCTGTTATTTTCCTTCAGACCAGCCATCAAGCATAAATGGGTGTTTTAAAAATAAACCTACTTCCAAAATAGAACATAAAAGGAGCATTGAAAGGGAGATCAACAGTGTGGATCAACAGTCAGCAGCATCAGAATCTATGTGTCACACGCACCATGCATGTAAAAATGGGGCTAGTCGTTCCTCCCATTTTGTTCCTGTGGGCAGCAGCTCCCTTGGTAGATATCCCTGATTACCCTGATGAATGTTATTCCGGAGGTATAACTGCAGAAATGGTTGCAAATATTTACGGCGTCTCTGTAACAAGGTTCTGTTTCATTTTTAGGCCTCTATAGATTTTCTGTCCCTCAGCCTACGGTACATTTGTAAGACCGAAGCAAGCATTGAAAAGATGCTCAATGACATCAAGGTAATTCAGATCAATTGCACCAATTTACTTTGTGGTATATTCTGAAAGCAGTCTCTTGAATGGCCTGGGTGATATTAATGCAAACTTTTTTGCATGCCTTTAGCTCAGCTTTCCTCAATTCAGTGTTTTTCAGATGTGTGTCGAACTATCAACCTCTCTCCAAAGGTTCTGTAATTGAACACATCTGGGTGAGATTCGTTGCCTGTCTGGCAGTGGTGGGATTCAAAAAATTTTACTACCGGGTCTGTGGGGCATGGCTTGATGGGTGTGGCAGGGGAAGGATACTGCAAAATCACCATTCCCACCCCACTCCACTAACCTGCTTTCCAGCTCCGTCCTCCTGTGCAGGGCAACAAAAGAAGACCCAGCCAATCAGCTGGGACTTGGGAGGCAGAGAATAGATGGGGGCGGGGTTATTGGTGGTATTTGCCGGTTCTCCAAAGTACTCAAAATTTCCGCTACCAGTTCTCCAGACTGGTCAGAACCTGCAATACCACCTCTGCTATCTGGGGAAACCTTAACTAAGTTCCTCTGAATTAATGTGAGTGCAGTTTGGTGCTAAGCTGGCTGCAATTGATTTTACACAACATTCACTCAGAAACAAGCCAAAAAAATTTGCCTGAACCTTGCACCCCGCTCAAATTCCTGTATTTATTTGCAAATAAGACCTATGTTTATTGGGTTTGCTCAACTGAATAGAAAACTGCCGCCTTCATCTAACTGGGTAATAAATCCAGTATGTATGTTCTGAAATTCTATCCTTCAAATCTTTCCTTTTGATCTACAGGTGAAACTCAAAAAATTAGAATATCATGCAAAAGTTCATTTATTTCAGTAATGCAACTTAAAAGGTGAAACTAATATACGAGATAGACTCATTACATGCAAAGCAAGATAGTTCAAGCTGTGATGTGTCATAATTGAGATGATTATGGCTTATAGCTCATTACGATCCCAGGAGCTATGTTCTGAGCTCAAAAGATTACATGAATTAGGTAATATAAATCTATACATTGATTTCCATGTTGACTGTATCAAAACCAAGAGCTTCATAAAACGTCATAAAATCCATCACTCAAACATCCAACACTAGGGATGCACGCCCCTTACTTCCTCCAGACCCATTACTTCATATCTTAAATGCAAACTACTTAATGCAAGAAGTCTCGCAAATAAAATGCATGAATTCCTTATCCTTCTAAGCTCAACCACATTTGACATTATATTTGTCTGTGAGACATGGTTAAATGCATCTTTCCCAGACTCCATTAACACTACAAGAAAATATCAAGTTTTTCGGTCAGATCGCGAAATCTGTAGAGGTGGTGGAGTTGCTATATTCTATAAAAAGTCTCTAAATCTAAAAATGATCCAAATTATACAAGAGCTTGCTCTTCCCGAGACCATCGTCTGTGAACTGTCCTTAAACATCTCAATCCGCTTCTTACTTTGCTATTGTGCCTCTGACTATGATATAATTCATGAAAGCAAGCCAACTTCACTACTGACATGGGCTGCCTCCTGCCCACACCCTCTCATTTTTCTTGGTGACCTCAACTTACCTCTTATAAATTGGACACTAAATGAATGTACATCTGAACCTATTCATACAACCCTGTACAATGCTGTTACTACGCTAGGACTGGAACAACTAGTAACCAACAATACTAGACTTAATATCTGCCTCGATCTCATCTTTTGCAACAGTTTGAATTCAATTTATGGAATGCAAATTAATGAACCCTTTTCCAACAGTGACCACAGCATGATTGACTTGTCTCAACATATGTCCTCACAAAAATCACCATAACGACAGGATCCCCAATTATAATTTCAAAAAAGGCAACTATGATCTTATAGACAACAATCTCTCATCTCTTGATTGGCAAATTCTATTCACTGGATGCAATACTGTTGAAGACCACTACAACATATTTTTACTTGAAGTCAAAAGGGCCATCAAACTATATGTACCAATAACAACTCCCAAAACCAGAAAAAAACAAATTACTCATAACAATAAGGAAGCTCCAATCCAAAAAGAAATCCCTTTGGCAGAAAAACAAATCTGGTCACCTTGCCAACTTTAAAAGCCGATACAAAAATGTATGCCACCAGATAAAGACTAATGTACCAGTTATCACACTAAACGAGGAAAACCTGCGCACCAATTCCGCCCGCGCTTTCTACAATTTTGTAAACAACAAACTAAAAAACTCAAGGCCCATCCCACCCCTAAAAGAACCAAATGGTAAAGACTGCAACGGCGACACTATTAAAGTCAACCTCTTTAACACATTCTTTGGCTCAGTTTTTGTAAACAGCAATAGATCATGCCCAGTATTTCCTAGTCGAACTGCAGACAACTACAATGATCTAATACAGATCAATTTTACAAAAGACAATGTTGAAAAAGCACTATGCAATCTAAAACCATCTTTATTTATTGGACTGGACAGAGTTTGTGCCTACTTCTTAAAAAAGCTATCCACTGCCATAGCTGAACCTCTAAGCATAACCTTTGAAAAATCTTTCAGGACCAGCTCCTTGCCTAACCTATGGTCACAAGCCATGGTCATCCCCATCTTCAAAAAGGGAGACCCCAGCCTAGTTGAAAATTACAGACCAATCTCTTTATGCTGCATCACCTGTAAAGTCATGGAATCAATTATTAACCAATCCATCATCCTCCACTTAGAGACATACAACCTACTCGCTAACAAACAGTTTGGTTTCAGAAGGAAACTGTCCTGTAACCTGCAACTCTTGCACTGTAAAAACATATGGACTACACAACTTGATCAGGGCAAAGCAATTGACGCAATTTACATAGACTTCTGTAAAGCCTTTGATTCAGTGGTACACGACAAACTACTCCTAAAACTAAGCTTTTATGGTATCTCTGGATACCTGCATAACTGGATAGAAGCATTCCTGTCAAACAGGCAACAAATGGTCAAAATTGGGAGCGTCCTATCAAATCCTGTATCTGTCAACAGTGGTGTCCCTCAAGGCAGTGTTCTGGGACCAACTCTTTTCAAACTCTACATAAATGACCTCTGTGATAATATTAAGAGCAACTGTGTTCTTTTTGCTGATGATGTAAAGCTATTCAACACCACTGACAATGCCGCTATCCTTCAAAAAGACCTCGACTGTGTCTCAGAATGGTCAAACAAATGGCAACTTCAAATCTCAACAAATAAATGCTCTATCTTGCATATTGGCAAAAAAAAAAAAATCAAAAAATAAAATACAAGCTGAATAGTCAAGACATTGTTGATGACAAAAACTTTGTCAAGGACCTTGGAGTACTCATCTCAAATGATCTAAGTGCTAGAGCCCACTGTAACTACATAGCCAAAAAGGCATTAAGAATTGTTAACCTAATCCTGCATAGCTTTTTCTCCGGTAATATCACTCTACTAACTAGAGCATATAAAACATTTGCTAGACCAATACCTGAATACAGCTCATCAGTCTGGAACCTGCATTACATATCTGATATTAATACAATTGAGAAAGTCCAGAAATATTTTATGAGAAGAATCCTCCACTCCTCTACTCATAGCAGAATACCTTATGCCACCAGACTTGAAATTTTAGACCTAGACAACCTAGAACTGCGCCGCCTTCAGTTCGATCTAATTATAGTATATAAAATTATATATTGCAATGTCCTATCTATCAATGAATACTTCAGCTTCAACCAAAACAATACAAGAGCACTAAATAGATACAAACTAAAGATAAACCGCACAAAACTTGATTGCAGGAAATATGACTTCAGCAACAGAGTAGTCAATGTCTGGAATACTCTACCTGACTCTGTGGTTTCTTCCCCAAATCTCCAAATCTTCAACATTAGACTGTCTACTATTGACCTTACCCCTTTCCTAAGAGGTCTGTAGGGGGCATGCATAAGCGCACCATAACGTGCCTATCAACCTTGTCCTATTGTTTCTTTTTTTTTTCTTTTTTTTCTTATTCGTATCTATTTCATATATTTATAACCATGTTTATACTTATTCTTGTTATCTAATAATTGTTTGACAAAATAAATAAATAAATAAATAAAAATAAAACCCCAAATCTATAATCTCAGAAAATTAGAATATTACATGCAATCAATAAAACAAGGATTGTTCATAGAACAATATCGGACCTCTGAAAAGTATAAGCATGCATATGTACTCAGTGCTTGGTTTGGGCCTCTTTTGCAGCAATTACTGCCTCAATGCGGTGTAGCATAGAAGCTATCAGCCTGTGGCACTGCTGAGGTGTTATGGAAGACCAAGATGCTTCAATAGTGGCCTTCAGCTCTTCTGCATTGTTTGGTCTCATGTCCCTCATCTTTCTCTTGGCAATGCCCCATAGATTCTCTATGGGGTTCAGGTCAGGCGAGTTTGCTGGTCAGTCAAGCACAGTAATCCCACAGTCATTGAACCAGGTTTTGGTACTTTTGGCAGTGTGGGCAGGTGCCAAGTCCTGCTGGAAAATGAAGTCAGCATCCCCATAAAGCTCGTCTGCGGAAGGAAGCATGAAGTGCTCCAAAATCTCCTGGTAGACGATTCCATTGACCCTGGACTTAATAAAGCACAGTGGACCAATACCAGCAGATGACATGGCTCCCCCAATCAACACAGACTGTGGAAACTTCACACTGGACTTCAAGCATCATGCGGTGTGTGCCTCTCCATTCTTCCTCCAGACTCTGGGTCCTTGGTTTCCAAATGAGATGCAAAAGTTGCTCTCATCAGAAAAGAGGACTTTGGACCATTGAGCAACAGACCAGTTCTGTTTGTCTTTAGCCCAGGTAAGACACTTCTGATGTTGTTTGTTGTTCAGGAGCAGCTTGACAAGAGGAATACGACATCTGAAGCTCATGTCCAGGATCCGTCTGTGTGTGGTGGCTCTTGATGCACTGACTCCAGCCTCAGTCCGCTCCTTGTGAAAGTCCCCAACTCTTTTGAATGGCCTTTTCCTGACAATCCTCTCCAGCCTGTGGTCATCCCTGCTGCTTGTGCACCTTTTTCTTCCACACTTCTCCCTTCCACATAACTTTCTATTAATGTGCTTTGATACAGCACTTTGGGAACATCCAACTTCATTTGCAATTACCTTTTTTCCCTCCTTATGGAGGGTGCCAATGATGGTTTTCTGCACAACTGTCCAGGTCAGCAGTCTTTCCCATGATTGTGAGTCTTACTGAACCAGACTGAGAGACCATTTAAAAGCTCAGGAACCCTTTGCAGGTGTTATGGCTTCATTAGCTGATTAGAGTGGGATACTTTGAGCCTTTTCACAATATTCTAATTTTCTGAGATTGTGGATTTGGGTTTTTTGTGAGCCGTAAGCCATAATCATCTCAATTATAACACATCACGGCTTGAACTATCTTGCTTTGCATGTAATGAGTCTATCTCATATATTAGTTTCACCTTTTCAGTTTCATTACTGAAATAAATGAACTTTTGCACGATATTCTAATTTTTCAAGTTTCACCTGTATATCCATTTCAGTTTAGACTAGCTATAAGTCTTTAATATTGTCCTTGGTCTAAATTGGAAGGCTTTTTCAGTTAAGGGCTATTCTGATGTGCTGTCTGAGGATTTTGACCAAACATAGCAAGAAAACTTAGGGTGAGGAAGGATGTTGACGGACAGTTTTATTCATATATTGTTAATCACCAGGATTTACCAAATCTTTCTATAGTCTTAGGAAAAGCAATGTTACCTTTTTTACAGGGAGTAATTCTCCCTTAAATAAGAGTTGATCGGTCGATTGTCAAGTCATTCAATTCCTAGCAACCATACAGATTTTCTCCAGGATGATCTTGACTCTCACTTAAGACTAACACATGTCATGTTTTAATATGTTTTAATATTTAATACTTAATATGTTTTGGTTTCAGCATCTCATACATGATAAGGATGTTCTATTCTTTACTCTAAATGTCTCTGGATGTTCTTCTCTTGAAGAAAACCTATCTACAACAGTGGCTTCCATTTTCAGTGGTATGTTTCTTACATGGGAAGGACAAGTTGTGCTTTTGTGTGGCATAGACGCATATGGATTAGGGAAGCCAAAAAAAAAAAAAAAAAATTTTCCTACTGCACATGGGAATGCTATTTATTTCCAGGGGAAGGGGGAAATCTTTTTGTGGTTGAGGGCAATAACATCACATTAGAGCAGGGGTGGGCAAACTTTTTGGCTCGTAGGCCTCATTGACTTTTAAAATTTGACCGACAGGCTGGGTCAGCACAAGATACGATACATATAAAGAACTGCAAAATCTCCGCAAAATCAAGTCACTGCGCCTAATGCACCACCTGGTGTCGAAATGCCTGTCATTACAGGTCAAAATCAAATGAATGCAATCATTTAATCATTCACATCAAACCTTAATTCTGTACCAATCTTCGGCGGGCCGGATTAAAAAGACCAACGGGCTGGATGTGGCCCGTGGGCCGTGGTTTGCCCACCCCTGCATTAGAGGATAATCTTATTATATGAACTGCAAAATAAGCAGTTTCTCTTGAGTGTGATGGGGGATATTACACCTAGCAGAATGTTTCGGACCTCTCTTGCTAAAGAGCGGATATGCCTAGGAAGGGCCGGTAGTCAAACTGAAAGGTCTTACTTCTTCTTGCTTATCTATTGATTGCATTATTCTGTTCTCTATTTTCCAACCACACATGAAGCCGAAGCACAGGTGAAAGGCTATGATGTGACCTCCTTCTTAGAGAACTTAACTGCTCCAAAAGCAAGGTATGAAATATTGATATATATTTTTTTACCTTATGAAGATGTGTGATTAAATAAATTGCATGGGTTTTTGTCAACTGTCCTACGAGGTGCAATTGCAATGAAGTAAGCTAAAGTACTACAAACTAAACTAAATTATAATAAATATTTGGTAAGTGCAAGCATTTTGGTCACCACTTCGATATAATGCCACTGCAGGAAATCAAAAATATATTTTGCATTAGCTTCAGAAATCCTGTGCTTGACCACAATTGTGTTTTCGACTTCAGGGGTGCTCTATAAGTGGCCAGATAGTTTTAGCCCAACTGCTTTAAACTTCAACTGTTTTGGAAAGAGCAATCTGACAGTTCAAGAGATAGCAAACATTGTATTGCCTAAATGTGTTACCGCTATTCTTAATGTCATGCAAAATATTGTGGTGATGGTTTGGCTGCTTTGAAAATAAGGAACCCTGGGATCCAGCCAGGAATTGGGAAGGGGATAAACCTATTCTTAAAGCCACACCCCACTGCTTTCCTCCTAAATTACCCCTGCATTATCAGATCAAGAGAAGTCAGTCCTACAACTCGCTGCTGTGCATTGTTTGACTATCTGATAACTTTGTCTGTCTGGTAAACACGGTCTGCTCCCAGAACCCTTATGAGCTCTTATTCATGCGGCTCTCATAAAATGGCTTCACCCATATTAACTCGATCAAGAGAAGACATTTTGCCCCAATTCTGAAATAGTTCCTTTCATCAACAGCGTCTTCGTGGTGTATACAGGTAGTCCTTGACTTACAACCATTCATTTAGTGACTGTTCAAAGTTACAACGGCACTGAAAAAAAGTGACTTAGAACAGTTTTTCACACTTATGACCGCATCCCCCATGGTCACCTGATCTACATTCGGATGCTTCGCAACTGACTCACATTTATGAGGGTTGCAGTGTCCCAGGGTCATGTGAGCGATTTTTGAGATCTTCTGACAAGCAAAGTCAAGGGGCAAACCAGATTCACTTAACAACCATGTTACTTGTTTAAGAACCGCAGTGCAAAAAGTCATAAAATGGGTCAAAACTCATTTAACAACATAAATTTTGGGCTCAATTGTGATCGTAAGTCAAGGACTACCTGTACACTCTCCTTCCCAATCCAGTGTATACATCACGGACATTGTTGCTTTCAAGTTGGGCTGGATCAGCTCTCTCGATGCCCTGGAGCTGATGATCAAAATCTTTGGAGGTCTTCAGATTCAGATGCAGGTTTCTTTTTATTAGGAGCGAACGTGTCGGCATGACCTGTATGAAACCGATTCTGAAACACATAATTCACTATCACCCTTTGACCCTGGTTTTCCTCCACCCTCAACGAAACACATTCGTAGCCAAGAGTCATCCGTCACATTCTCCAATTAGAGATTTGCACAGCAGAAATTCCAGTAGCTTAGTTATAATCTTTGCAAGATAAGAATGGAATGCATTTTTGGTTCCAAACTGCTGTATTGCTCTTTCAAATTTCTTTTCCCCCCTCCCTTCTGATCATGGCAATTCTAAAATATGCATAGAAATGTTTTATGAGTTGACAATGTGCGTATATGTGTGTGTATTTGTACGTGTATGTATACATACATATACACATGCATGTGAACACATTTTCACATACAGACAAAATATTAACTAATATGGTTTGAACTTTAAAATATAAACATCTCGCTTACCAATTAAGAGATAACTCATTGGGCCAGCAGGCTTTCTATGTTTTAGTCTGATTTATGGAAACAAATCTAGACTAGTTATCAGAATGATCAACATGCATCATACTGTTTGGCAGAAATTCCACCCCTTTGCATACATGGGTGTAATGTGCAAAAAAGGCAGCATTTGCATTGAAGTATCACAATGCCAATTCAACATTTCTTTTGAATTTCTTTATTCGTGGTGGGTTTTATGAAAATCTATACACAATCCTTACAGATTGTTCTTATCCTAAACCCTGGATGATTCTCGCAACAAATATAATGCTTTTCACATTCAATTTTGCATAACATAATCTGTGTTTTGAAATAACTTGCCAAAATTTCATTTGAATGAATTCATTTGAAGGAGTCATTATAAAAAGTGCCGTTTTTGATATAGTCACATTTTTTTTTGAAGCTCCCACAAGGATCCAGCTAGTCAACCAAAGCAGAAGGAAGACTCTACACGTGCTGCGACTCCACTTTCAAACTATCAAAAGATTTGGGAAAAATTTGCTAACCAAACTGAGCTGGAAAGAGACTCCTTTTTGGCAGATACGTTTCCTAGTGGTTTTCTCTGGGGTACATCAACAGCATCCTTTAATGTTGAAGGAGGCTGGGCAGAAGACGGGAAAGGTGAGAGTATCTGGGATCGATATGGACATCAAGGCCAAATCCATAAGAATCAAACCGCCGATGTTGCCTGTGATAGTTACCGCAAGACCGAATATGATGTTTATCTGCTTAGAGGCCTTCGCTCCAAGATCTACAAATTTTCTATATCATGGCCTAGGATTTTTGCAAATGGGGACAACAGCAGCCTGAACCCTCGAGGAGTGAGTTACTACAACAAACTCATTGACAACTTGCTGGATTCTGGCATTGAACCCATGGTGACCTTGTTCCACTGGGACCTTCCTCAAGTGCTGCAGGACTTTGGTGGTTGGCAGAATGAAAGCATTATTGATGCTTTTGTCAACTACGCAGCTTTCTGTTTTGCCACGTTTGGAGATCGCGTCAAACTCTGGATTACCTTCCATGAACCCTGGGTCATTAGCTATGCTGGCTATGGTACCGGGCAGCATCCTCCAGGAACCATCAGTCCAGGCATAGCATCCTATCAGGTACCAGAAAGCCATAAAACTTGCCCTAATTTAAAGGTTGAAGGACAAGAACTCATTGTTAATCGCTTCTTAATCTCAGCCTTGAATTAATCACCTATTGGTTTGAAAAGAAGAATGAGAAATCCAAGTCTTGAAGACTAAGATCAAACTGCCATGTGTTTAAGAGAGAAGCGGGCAACCAGTGACCGATAGATTGCACATGGTGCCAACTTCTCCCTCATGGTCTCCAAAACACCCTCAGAGCCCTTCAAATATATCTGGAATGGGAAGGGCTAACCTCTTAAACCCGGCTTAGCCTATTGTAACCCATCTACTTGCTATGGAGGGTCTTGTAACTGTGCTGAAGCCCTAAAGAAATGGGCTGAGAAAAATCCTTAGATTTTCCTTCTCAGAGTACGGTTAGTCAAGCTTAAATCATGAGCCCCAATCGATGAACATTAGAACCTGCTGATATAATATAACCTGGATTAGCATTCTTTCATATTCCTTCTTGTCAGAGATACTAGCATCTAAATTTGTAACCTTGAATAAAACAGAACCTTGGTAGCGCAGTGGTTAGAGTGCAGTACTGCACGCTACTTCTGCCAGCTGCCTGCAATTTGGCAGTTCGAATCTCACCAGGTTCAAGGTTGACTCAGCCTTCCATCCTTCTGAGGTGGGTAAAATGAGGACCCTGATTGTTGGGGGCAATATGCTGATTCTGTAAACCACTTAGAGAGGGCTGTAAAGCACTGTGAAGCGGTATATAGGTCTAAGTGCTATTGCTATTACTATTCAGTGGAGTAATGTCTAACTGGATTTATTCTATGTTTCTGTTTTCCAACAGGTGGCTCATATCATCCTCCTGGCACACGCTCGAACTTGGCATGTTTACAACATGCAGTATCGTCCCCAACAGCAAGGGAAGGTTGGCATAGTATTGAACTCTGACTGGGCTGAACCCCGAAATCCTAGATCTCCCCAGGATTTGAAAGCAGCTGAGCGCTACTTGCAATTCATGTTGGGTTGGTTTGCTCACCCAATATTTATTAATGGTGATTATCCAGAGATCCTGAAAACCCAGATCGAGGAGACAATTCAGTGGTGCTCTGCCGACATTGCCAAGCTCCCCACGTTCAGCGACGATGAGAAGAAGATGGTGCAAGGAACAGCTGACTTCTTTGGCCTTTCTCATTATACTTCTAGACTTGTTGGTGCTTTGGATAATCAAACCTGCAATTCAGATTATGAGACTATTGGAGGCTTTTCCCGAGAGGTGGATCCTTCTTGGCCGACCACAGCGGCACCTTGGTTGTATGTTGTGCCCTGGGGGTTGAGGAGATTGCTGCAATTTGTGTCTGAAGAATATACAAACACTAGTATCCCCATTTACATTGCGGCAAACGGTGCACCTATCAGTGATGGAGTTGATATGATTAACGATACTGCAAGGCTAGATTACTATCGTCTCTATATCAATGAGGCCTTAAAAGGTAAAGAAGGTTTTCATGTTGAGTGTCTGAAAGCTTGGTGAATATTTGGCTCTTTCACCAGATGCTAGTTTTTAGTGTCCCACAGATAGTTTATCTATCTTGGCCTAAAATTTCCATGTCTTCTTGAGCAACCCAAAGATCCGGGAAGGCATACAGTCCCTACGACCTCAAAGATCATTCTGCTAAAACCCATTGGCAATGTAACCATTTTAGGCGCGAGGTTTAACACACCTATTCCTTCTTAATCGACTTCACATGCTCTCAAAACATGCATAAAAATGATTGAATGTCACTTCTTATCTCCCATGCTTTCAGGAACCAAATCATTAAAACACATACAAAATGTGGCTCCAGTTGCAAAGGTTTTTCTATAAAACTGCCAAGGGGTATTTTTCACTTTCTATAGTGATTTGATTTCAATCACAGCTGTGGCCTTCTTTAAGAGAGTGCCTCATTGCCTCCAATTGACCGCATCAAGGCTGGGCACCTTACTTGAGTTTTATACTTTGGTGGAAATATCTTCTGCTCAGAAGATTGTCGCAGTCTAGTGAAATAACTGATATGATGCAGTTCTAATCTCGTGGCCCAGAAATGGAGAGCTACTTCATTTCTCTAAAGCTATGCCAGAAAGAAGCATTCCTTCAAGACTTCATATTGGCCTGTTATTTATCCTGGCTTGAAACATACAAAGCTGTTGTTTGCCTTCTCAAACCAAACCATGAAAGATGGGTGGCACTGGCTTGGAGTCTACGGCTGAGCTTCAGGTAGCACAAAGGATTGGCAGCCATCACTGGGAAAGCCAATCAACTGATACAATCAAAGGCCGTTTCTTATGCATAGTCTTATGGGTTAGACAGTAAGGCCTAGTGAAGCTTGATGGGTAATGCTGGAATGCCTGGCCCCTTGCAATGAAATCCTTGATCAAAGAAGCATCTCTGCCATCTGGTCACTACAGCATTAGTGAGGATGTCTGCATCCCGGTGAATCAGAGACTGCCAGTGTAACTGTCAAAAGGCTTTACTTACTTTTTAAAATGTTAGCGTACTTATCCAGCTGTGAGTTATATATGACACAATCCATTATAATTTTTTTAGCTTTAAGAGGTTTACTACCCTATCACTCCCTTTTATGCTTTTTGGAGATCAAAAATGTACAACAGAAAGGGTTGGCTGTGGTTCCCCAAAGTCTTGGGTACAATCCTAGAACTTTTCCAAAACCAAAGTATAACTTTTAACAGAGGAGTAATTTTACTTCAAGCTAAATAAAATGGAATATACTGTAGAGGAAGGAGTGGCAGAACCTGGGGGCGGAGTTAAAAGAGATATCAGTCTAGAATCCCTACGTAGCCACCAGTGAACTAAAATCAACCCTCTTTGAATTCCCTGGACCAGAGGTGGGATTCTACTGATTTGGCCCGATTCGGGCAAATTGGTATCTCTGAGGATCAGCTGTGAGCAAACCGTTCATTCTGACGATCAGCTGTTGGGCCCACCTGCCCACCCCAGCTCTAGTCTGTGCTTTATACCCTGTTTTTCAAGCTCAGCTGATTTGCATGGCACAGCGTTTTGCTGCACATCAGCTGTTTAACACACAGAGATTTCTGGAGAAGGTCAGTAGCAAACTTTCTGCATGCACACAAAGCATGCGCTCACCGAACCGGTTGTTACACTGGTTGAATTGTACTCCTGCCCTGGACCCTTATCTAACTCCAAGCAGGAGTTCTGTGTGCATTTAGCAATAGATCAGTTGAATTGTATCTTCATCTGTGGACCTGATCTTTCATGCCTGATAGGTTCTGATCCTACTGAGAGACCATCTATGGCCTGCACATATTTACATCACTTTGTGTAGATGAAAGAAGGATAAATTCTGTGATTATTCTGTGTATTTTACAGGACTGAATGAAAAATGAAATAAATTGTTTGTTCTTTCCTCAACAGCTGTAAAGGAAGATGGTGTGAATGTTCAGGCATATATTGCCCGATCACTCATTGATGGCTTCGAAGGCATGTCAGGTTATAGTCAAAAATTTGGCCTCCATAATGTGAATTTTGAAGATCCCAATAGACAAAGGACGCCAAGAAAATCTGCATATTTCTTCTCTGCTGTGATTGAAAATAATGGATTTCCTAATGCAACCATAAAACATAGCCAGCCATTCAGAAACTATTTTTCCAGGTCCTCAAAGTTGTCTAATTTGCCAGCATCTGAAGTCCCATCAAAAGCAAAGATAGTTTGGGAAAAGTTTTCTGGTCAGACTAATTTTGAAAGAGACATGTATTTTTATGACACTTTCCCAAAAGATTTTCTGTGGGGTGTTTCCACTTCAGCCTATCAGATCGAAGGAGGCTGGAATTCAGATGGAAAAGGACCTAGCATATGGGATAACTTTACTCATACGTCAGGAAAAATTAACAACAATGATACTGGAGATATAGCTTGTGACAGCTACAATAAAGTAGATGAAGATCTTTATTTATTGAGAGCCTTAAAGGTGAACAGTTACCGCTTCTCCTTCTCATGGTCTCGAATTTTTCCAGATGGCAGAAACCAATCTATAAATAGTCATGGGGTGGATTATTACAACCGATTGATCAATGGTTTACTGGCTGCAAATATTACACCAATGGTCACTTTATACCATTGGGATCTGCCTCAAGCTCTCCAAGATATTGGTGGGTGGGAAAACCCCGATCTGATTGAATTGTTTATTAGTTATGCCGACTTCTGTTTTCAGACTTTTGGAGATAGGGTTAAGTTCTGGATTACTTTCAATGAACCTGTCATAATTTCATGGTTTGGCTACGACACAGGAGCCCATCCTCCAAGTGTAGAAAACAATCCAGGTGATGCCCTCTATAAAGTTGGCCATAGAATACTGAAGGCTCATGCCAGGGTGTATCATACTTATGACCAGAAGTACAGGAAAAGCCAGAAAGGTGTAATTTCCATAAGTCTCAACATTGACTGGGTTGAACCGAAGACACGGAGAAATTCCCGCAATATAGAAGCAGCGGATCGGTTCCTCCAGTTCACTGCAGGATGGTTTGCACATCCAATTTTTAAAAACGGTGATTATCCAAGTGCCATGAAATGGACAGTAGGAAACAGGACTGATTTACAGAAACGGCCTGTCTCCCGTCTTCCAGTTCTCACTGAAGAAGAGAAACAATCTATCCGGGGCACAGCAGATGTCTTCTGCTTAAACTATTATACTGCCAGCTTTATACAGCACAAAACCACCAAGTTGAACCCATTTTCTTATGAAATGGACCAAGAACGAGCTCTGGAGAGAGATTTTTCATGGCCATCCACAGCCCTGAAAAATATGCCAGCCGTGCCCTGGGGGCTCCGGAGGCTCCTTAACTGGATCAAAGAGGAATATGGCAATCTACCTATTTACATCACTGAAAATGGAATTGGAATAAAAGCTAAGTCAGATGTTGATGACATCAAAAGGATATTTTATTATAAAACCCACATTGATGAAGCTTTGAAAGGTAATGAAAATAATAATAATAATAATAATAATTTATTACATTTATATTTTGCCCAACTTCCAACAAGTCTTGATGCTGCTTTAATAATAGAAATTTAATATCTGCTTGTAGGTACCAGATAGGAAGCATGGATACATTTTTGGGTTCAGTGGTTACTGGACAACCTTGGAAAGTTTAGACTTATCGTGGGCATCCTGACCATCTGGAAAAGATGACTGGTCATGGAACATCTTCAGTTCCAAGAGGGAACCTTGAGTACTGTGCACTAATTCAGCTCATCTTTGCTCTTTTCGGAGTAATGAATACATGCCCAGAGGCATTTCTGTAAATAATCTAGACAGGCTACTTTGCTTTGCTTTATGCAAGCTATCAATTTAATTTTATTTTATTAGAAAAATCTAAACAAAAAAAGAGTAAAGCCACATTTGACACATTGCTTATAGTCATCTTATTACTCACTAAACTAATCCAAGCTTTAAATAATGTTGAAAGGAAGCAAAGTACATAGGGCTCAGTGGAATTTAGCACTGGCAAAATATCGTTAGGATTGCACTGTTAGATAAAAATATAAATTAAGAGTGACTACATTTAAGGTTAATTAAATCAAAGATGCAAACCTACATTCCTGACAGTAAATGCTATTGACCATGTAGGAATTCAGAATAAAAGTATGCAGTGTTATGTCAGTCATCATTTTAAGTACAATAAGTCTTAATTAACTTTTCAATTACTTTTTCATCTGAAAAATCATTGTTTTCTGGAATAACCATTGAATGTTCGTAATGCTTTCTTAGAGGAAATTTTTCATGTATTTTATGAGATTTTGCCTCCTGCAAATGAGGTTATTTCTTCAGAGTTCAAAGGGATTTTCTCCCAGAAAAATACATGTAGGGTTGTAGCCTAATCCAACAGAAGTTTTGCCCAACAATTCTGAGAGTTGTAGACCCAGCATGTCTGAAGAATCAAGTTCAGAAAGGCTACATTGCTGTGTGCTGAAATTTGTATTGGTCATGGATCTTGAAATCTGGGAGTAAATCCCTTGAAATTGCATGTACATATGATTGTAGGCTGAAGGACAATTTACTTCCAGCTATCCCCAAGATTGTTACCTATACATAAGTCAACAGGAGTAAATCATCCAGTCTTTTTCTTGTTTCTTAACTTTTTTAGTATTATAGTAAACATACCCAATACAAAACCAGTGTTTTGATTTTCTGTTTTTTTTTTTAGCCTACAAACTGGATGGAGTAAATCTTCGAGGGTTTTTTGCTTGGTCACTTATGGATAATTTTGAATGGCTGCACGGTTACGAGCCAAGATATGGCCTACATCAGGTTGATTTTGAAAATCCAAACAGGCCTAGAACCCCTAAGGAGTCTGCTATATATTATTCAGAAATCATACGTAACAACGGATTCCCGCTGTCAAAAGAGGATGAGTTCCTTTATGGAGAATTTCCCAAGAACTTCTATTGGAGTGTGGCCACAGCAGCATATCAGGTTATTAAAACCAACATGCCTTGATATAGAACTTTATTAAGAACATTGTGGAAATAGTTGGGAGATTTGTTAGATCTGGCCTGGATAGCCACTGGCTGGAAAGCTAGAATGCCTGTATGAAGTGATGGTAGTGGAAAATTAAGGGATTCATCAACCAGACTAGCACGGAGAGGTCTCGGGGTAGGGAAGAGTTTGGGAGATTACAGCCTGGGATTGGAAGAGTGAAAAGGAACGGGAGAGTATGGCAAATGAATTACACTGACAGAGGGCAATAATCACTTTCAAGACTTACTTGAATTTTTGGATGCCAGATTGCTGGGAGACGTGGGCTCAGGTTGCTATTACTAGATGCCAAATCTTGTCATAATGAGGTCTTAATCCAGGGTGGGCTGCTGGAGGTTCGGGAGAGCCCCTAGCTAAGATTCTGTGCAATTCAAAGAACCCCCCAATCCCATTCCTGACCGGCTTCACCCCGCCCCTCCCAGGAACTCCATGTGGCCCATTTTGGTTGCAGGTAAGTGTAGGGCGCGTGCAGAGGCTCAGGGAGGGTGAAAAACAGGCCTCCCAGAAGTTTGGGAAGACCGGAAATGGGCCCATTTCCAGCTTCCAGAGAGCCTCTGGAGCCCAGGGAGGCTGTTTTCGTTCTCCTGGAGGCTCGAGGAAAGTCTTCTGAGCCTGGGGAGGGCAAAAATTCACCTGCCCCACCGGGGTGCAGGAGGCCGACTTGGCCACGCCCACCATGACCACACCCACCCAACAACCAGACAGAGAACCTGTTGCTAAAATTTTTGAAGCCCACCCCTGTCTTAATCCTCTGCTATGTAGAAAGGAAGTGCAAACAGACCTGTACGTATAGCTGTCTTCTAATTTGGAGATATTTCTGTTTCAGAAGCTATAAGTCTAAGGAAGGGCGAGAGAAGAGCAATAATCCTCTTGGCTATATAATCCGATGCTTTGCTTGGCTAGTGGTACTGCTTGTTGATCACCCAACAATAGCTGGCCAGCAGTCTCCTTATCTGAGCTGCTGGATTTGATAACTTGATGGGGATTGGATTCCCCATCTGGCCGTGCTAGGGAACATCAGAATCCATTCACTCTGAGAGTGGGACTGCTTGAGAAATTCATAGACTATATGGCAGAGATCGGATTCTCCCTGGTAGTAATTGGTGTAACTCAGACATGTATGTGATCCTAGGCTGGTTCTAGGATGTCTGGAGTATTTTCTTCTTCTTCTAGATTAGTATTTATCTTGATGATGGTGAGCTACCCCTTTAATGATAAGTCAAATCCCATAATATAGAAACATGCTGATTAAGACCAGATGAAATTTATAAGATTAACAGGAATTCTTCCTTTGCTCAGACTCCAGGAAAACAGTGGCAGGAAGGGAGACATGCAACACTGCTAGTTCTTAAACTCTCTCTCTCTCTCTCTCTCTCTTTTTCTTATAGTCAATATACAGTAATCATACTGCCAATTTTGTACTTAGTAGTGAGTCACTGAAGTGAGAGCCAGTGTGATCTAAGTATTAGTCTAGAATTGGTCATAGCTGGGTTCAAATTCCTGTTCAACCCTAAAGAGCCTCTGTCTTTCTCATTCTCTTCGTCTAAACTTACAGTCTTTTGGTGAGGATCAAAACAGGGTTCAATGTCTATGGAGTTTCTCAGTCATGGTTGTGCTTTTTCAGGAGGCAACTGGACTTTTCTTGTTTTTTCTTTAAAAACATTTTGCTTCCAAGAAGTTTCTTCAGCTCTGACTGGATGGTGGGGAATGGAAGGATTTATATTTCATGCAGACAGCTGGTCATTTGCATTCTTTTAGAGAGTTGTTAAGGCCAGCTGGAGGTTTTTCTGTGTCCTCAAGATTACCTGAGTAGTGCAAATGGCTCCTGTAGTCTGCAATTTTCCCCCTTTTGGAAATCCATTCGTACTCCCACACCATTCAAAGGGTATTCATCTCAAAGTGCGTGGCTAAAAGTCCATTCCCCACCATCCAGACAAAGCTGAAGAAGCTTCTTGGATAATCTTTGGGACAACCATGACCTGGATGATAGAATCTCTACAGACTTATACAATTTGGGATGAACACCCTTTGAATGGTATGGGAGTATGGACAGATTTCCAGAGGGAAAAAAATTGCAGATTACAGGAACCATTTGCACTACTCAGGTGATCCTGAGGACACAGATAAACCTCCAGCTGGCCTTAACAATTCGCTAAAAGGATGCAAATGACCAACTGTCAGCAAGGAATATAAATCCTTCCATTCCTCACCATCCAGTTAGAGCTGAAGAAGCTTCTTGAATGAGAAGCGAAATGTCTTCAAAGAAAAAACAAGAAAAGTCCAGTTGCCTCCTGAAAAAGCCCCTTTGGGACATCAAAATAGGGTGATTATATGTGTGATTATTTCCTAGCCGGGAAGATGTAATAAACCTAAGGTACACAACTTTCCTTTCATTAAAGATTGAAGGAGCTTGGAGAGAAGATGGAAAAGGCCTCAGTATTTGGGACCAGTTTGCTCACACGCCTTTGAAAATCGACAGCGATGACAATGGAGATGTAGCTTGTGACAGCTACCACAAAATAGAGGCAGATGTGGCTGCCCTGAAAGATATCAAGGTGACCCATTATCGTTTTTCAGTCTCCTGGCCTCGCATTCTCCCAGATGGGACCACCAAGCAGATCAATGAAGCTGGCCTGAAGTACTATGAAAGACTTGTAGATGCACTTCTTGCAGCAAACATCCAACCTCAGGTAAAAAAAAAAAACCCAGCACGGGATTCCTTACAATCTACTACAGCAGGGGTCTCCAATCTTGGCAACATTAAGCCTGGAGGACTTCAATTCCCAGAATTCCTCAGCCAGAAAAAGCTGGCTGGGGAATTCTGGGAATTGAAGTCCTCCAGGCTTAATGTTGCCAAGATTGGAGACCCCTGTACTACAGCATATATTTGGAAGGGGGAATAAGATGTCATCTTTCAGGTTTACAATGAGATGATTTGTTATATACAGGTACTCTTCAATTTATGACTACAATTGGGGCCAGAATCTCCATTGCTAAGGAAGGGGATTGTTATGGGGATTGTGCCCAGTTTTATGGCCTTTTTTGCGACAGTTGTCAGTGAACCATTGCAGTTGTTAAGTGAATCACATCGCCGTTAAGTGAATCTGGCTTTCCCCATTGACTTTGGTTGTCGGAAGCCAGCTGGAAAGGTCGCAAATGGTGATGATAATGATGATTGTAGGACGCTGCCGTCATTGTAAATATATGCCAATTGCCAAGCACCCAAATTTTGATTGTGTGACCGTGGAGATGCGGCGACAATTATCAGTGTGAGGACCAGATGGAGGTCATTTTTTTCATGGTGACTGTAACGTCAGTCACGAAACATATGGTGGTAAGTCAAAGGCTACCTATAGTAAACATTGTGTGAGCGTTCCAGGAAACCTCCATTCCAATCAGTAACTTTGAGACAAACATAATCTCAACAGTACCTTTATTAGAATAGCACCTGGCACATCTCTGAAATCCTGAAACTAAAAATTTCCTGGACTTCCCACAATATCCCAAACTACAGTCCATCCCCCTGTTCTCCCATCATCACATCACATGGACCAATCCCCATCTGTCTCAGTGTAAGATCCTTTTTCTCTGCTGCGCCACACTTAATAACCTTGAACTAGGAAAAGAATTTTACTTGTCTAGTAGAACTACTCAATTGGAATCACTCCCTCCCAACTTCTCAGGCTATGTGGCAGCGTGGAATATGGCTTCCAGAGCTGACAGGTTGGGTAGGAACACCCCATCTGACTCCGTTGTTACAGCCTCAACCCCTCACAGCTTCAATCTCAAACAGGCAACTGTGGACGCCCCTTTCTTAAGAGGTCCTTAAAGGGGGCGTGCATAAGTGCACCAGCGTGGTTACCGTCCCTGTCTTACTGTCCCCATTTATCTGTATTTACTTCCTTGTTCTTGTTTATGTTTATATTTATACTTGTTATCTTGTACATGTTTGACAAACAAACAAACAAATTAATTAATTAATAAATACTCAGAAGAACTAGGTACAGGAACTGCTTGTCTTATGACCATAACTGAGCCCAAAATTTCTGTTGTTAAGTGAGACATTTGTTAAGTGACTTTCCCCCCCATTTTAGGACCTTTCTTGCCACAGTTGTTAAGTGAATCATTGCAATTGATAAATTAGTAACCTGGTTGTTAAGTGAATCTGGCTTCCCCATTGACCTTGCTCGTCAGAAGGTTCCACATGACCCAGGGACACAGCAATGATCATAAGTATGAACCAGTTGCCAAACATCTGAATTTTGATCACATGATCCTGGGGCTGATACAAAGATCGTGAACATGAAAATTGGTCATAAGTTGCTTTTTCCAGGGCCGTTATAACTTTGAACGGCCACTGAATGAACTGTGATATTTTGAGGACTACCTGTAGTGTCAAAATTAAAATAAACAGAATCTCACAAGAATATGCATGTTTGTGAGATTTGCACTGATCTTTCTTATTTCCACCCAAATACCTTCCAAGAAGCCAAATACAGTATAATTGCATGCACAAGGTCTCTTCATTGATAGCATTAAAGGTTTCAATGTGGAAGTATTTCACGTTTGTTGACTTGAGAATTATATATTTGTACCCCATGACTTGGCTGTGGTTTTGTAGAAGAATTTAATAAACCATTTCTCCCAAAGTAATGTTTTACACAGGTAACTGGTTACTCGAACAAAAAACAATAGACTCTTGTAAATGCATGTCTTAAATTCTAGATAACCTTGTACCACTGGGATCTCCCTCAGGCCCTCCAGAACATTGGAGGGTGGGAAAATGAGGCCATCATTCCAAAATTTAAAGATTACGCCGACCTCATTTTTCAAAGATTGGGAGACAAGGTGAAATTTTGGATAACTTTAAATGAGCCTTACGTCATTGCCAACCTTGGTTATGGTTATGGAGTGTCTGCACCAGGTAAGGTCTTTTGCCAATTCTTCTTGTTTATAGGAGGAAGGCTTTAGAAAAACCGGAGGATATTGTTATTAAAATTTCTGTTGACCCAGGATAGTTTTGCAATTAATAGAGAACTTAAAATTCCAGGTTTAGTCTCATGTATAAGTAGCCTTTAGTCTTTAAAGTGTTGCTGAATTATACATTTCGGCCACTTCAATCATCAGGACCAATTGTGAAGGATTCATGGGGTTCTTACCCTTAACCCAGTATGCCTGACTCTTCTAAACACAGCATCAGGAACAGGAGTAATTGATGGAAGACATTAATGGAGCTAAGAGCTTTGGGGAAACCAAGTAGCAAATCTGTTCTTAGATGAACAAGTTCTGAATTGTGTCTTGGGTCTGTTAATCAATCTTGTTAGAATGTCTGAGAAAAGTCACAGGAAACATTATCCGATAGATTTCTATTTTTTTTTTTAATAAACCAGTTTTATTCAGTTTTCCATATTTTAACGTCTCTTTTTAGTGAACAGCATGATTACAGGTTTCACATATACATACAAATATGACCATGGTTACATATTCAATTTTTATATCGAATTCCATATCTTAACAGTGCTTTTATACATTTTCTATTTTATTGTATTATTCTAAATATTTATCTCATTATTTAATTCACCTATGATAACTTCATAATCATTATACTTTAGTACTTTTAACTGTCACATTTGTATATTTCATCTTAAATTCTAATTAAAAAAGACACTTCTATAAATTGGTTTCCCCCCTGAAATCTCAATATAAGTGTGCCACCTCTAAGTTATAAATTCATTTATTTTCACCCCTTTTAAATCTCGTTAAAATATTTAACATTATTACCTAAAACATTAAACTTAATAATCCCTTTAAAACTACATAGCATATATAAATCAGATTCTGCATGGTTTTTCTCCTTTTAAATTTCATTAAATTTCCCCCCCACCCCAAAAAGGACATATTAATCTACTCATTCAAACAGTCAAACAGTCCTAAACCCTAAAGTTAATTCCATTTCAGTTCTGCTCCTATATTATTTCATTTATTTCCATATATTTAATATACATATTCCATTCATTATTCCATTCATATTTAAACCAAAAGAGCCAACATTCCAATCTTAAAAATATTTCAATATATCTAATATACTTATTTATTACAATTATCTCTCTACATAAAGAGGAAGAGCATTAGATTCCATTATCCAAAAAATAACAATTCTGTTTTTCCATCTAGTCAGTCTATATGTCCCTATTTCGTAACTATAAATTTATTTATATTACCCCTCAATACCTTGCAGAATCCCCTTTCTATATAATAATAATCACCCGTTATCTCTGTGTCCAACTGAGGATTTCCCCATTTTTTTTACAATTCCCATATTTCTTTGTTTCCAAATCCTGTTTCTTGTCCCTTCTTTCCCCCTGTCTTTTCTCCTTTGTTCTTTCACTCCAGTTTTTATCCCTCTCTCTATTTATAGCTTCCTTTTGCCCTTTGAATTTCTGCTGACTCTTTTTCCCTTTTTAAATTTTCGGGTATTCCCCTTTTTATTTAATTTCTTAAATTTCCTGTATTTATTTCCAACTCTTTTCTTCTTTCTTTCAAGAGTTCTTGGTTCTCGATGGTCACTAAAGATGGCCCCTTCTATGATTTGCTCCACCTCCTCTTCTGCCTTTTGTCTTTGTTATTCATATTCTGCTGTCGCATTTTCAATAAATTTTAAAGCAAAACCCAGCAATTCACCTCATTCTTGTAGTGTTTCTTTCATTTTTCTAAGTTCCATTTTTAATGCAAGAAGAGAAATCGCCATTTTACAACTTTCTGATTCACAATTTAATCCAAGTAATATCTTTAAAGTTTATTTCCAACAGTCAACTTTTCTTCCTCTCAAGTTTTTAAGTCTCTGGTAATCCAGTGCCAAATTCATGTCAGAATCAGCAACTAATCCAAAGGCAGAATCTTCCTAATTCTTTCTTTGTTACAATATTTTGATTTTTCAAAGTTCTTGCTTTATTGTATCAATTTCCATGCAATTTCAAGAAACAAGAGTTTTTTAAAAGAAAAACAAGTTGAGTTTAACTGAGATGGCACTCTTTATTATGCTAAGTCTTCACCCCCTCTTTTCTTTTTTCTTCTGTATTATTCAGAGCTTTTTAAACCACAATTTTCCAACAAGAAAAAGATCAAATCCCGTTGATATTAAATTTCCTCTTTAACAGTCTATAGTTCAGCTTTATTAGTGCCAATATAAAATCAAAGTATACTTATCCAAGTTGATTATATAGTTCCTTCCCCAGCTTCTACCTTTTGTGGTTCCGAAGCCCCGATGCTGTCAAAAGCAATTAACACCTTTTTTCTCTCTCTCTTCGCCACTTAGATTCTTAAAGATTCTTTGAAATGTTAATCCTGGGGGTATCTTCCATTTGATTATATCATCCCATTCCTCCTGCTGTTCACTTCTTTCTCTCTCTCCTGCACAATCTTATTCTAGTCTAATCTTCCCCTTCAGGGTGGCCATTTTAGACCACCATTTCAGGCGTCTTCGGAACGGAGCAATTGTCAAGCCGGGGAGGGGATTTGCGACTCCCCTCTACCCAGCTGAAAGTCTCCCCTTCCTTTGCCACCCCTACGAGGTAGCTTCTGCCCTGAATCCAAAGGATTGGGGCTCTCCGACGCTGAAGCACGAACCAAAGCTGTGCATGATCGTGGTCAGCGGTCCGTCTTTGGGGAAGCTCAGAGGTCATTATCCGATAGATTTCTATAGGAAGAGCAGAGTGTGCAAGAAATTGTTATAAGCCATATATAAGCCTTTACTCCCTTGTTATCTTAGGCAGGTCTTGGCTATGCTGCCAAGTCTATCCACATTTTTTTAGTTCTTCCTCTTAAGACAATGGGCCATGATAAACTTCAACTGCCTATATTTGGAAGTCTACTGTTCTTTAAGCAATACAAACTATTCTCAGCAACTAACTGATATGGGGCATAGGCAGGGGTGGGCTGCTAGGACTTTGCAGGGGTTCGGGAGATTCTCTAGCTAAGATTCTGCACAGTACGGAGAGCCCCCAATCCCACTCCTGAATGGCCCTGCCAACTCGCCCGTTCCCTCCCAGGAGTCCCCACAAGGCTCGTTTTGGATGCGGGTAAATGTAGGGAGGATGTGGAGGCTTGGGGAGGGCAAAAAATGGGTCTCCCAAAAGTTCAGGAAGGCCAGAAATGGGCCCATTTTCAGCCTCCAGAAAGCCTCCGGAGCCTGGGGAGACCATTTTTGCCCTCCCAGAGGCTTGAGGAAAGCCTCCAGAGTCTGGGGAGGGCAACCCCCCCCCCCCCGCCATGGTGAGGGAGGCCAACTAGACTATGCCTACTGTTATGATATGTACAGAATAATTCTTGAGTAACAAGGATATGCACATGGAAATGTTTATGAGGGTAGTTATGAATAATTATTCAGCCACACACAGATACACTAAATTGAGTTAAAGTTTACTTTAAGAAATAGCACAGTCCAATAAACGGTCCAGTCATATACGTTTTACAATCCAAAGAATATCCAATTACAAAGTCTTCTTACCAGTTGCCTTTGTCATTTACAGTAAACAAAAATATCAAAGTATAAGCACAGCTTAGATAGCAACAGAATGTCAGAGAGACAGAATGTCAGAGAGAGCAAGCCATGATTTCTAGCTCCCTCTTATGGCAATTCGCAATACAATCAATCAATGGGAATCAATACAGTGATTTTGTCTTAAAGGTACAAACATACATTGTTGGTTTATATATTGCCAACCCAACTAATTGTTGGACAGATTCCTAACACCCACCATGGCCACACCAACTCAGCAACCAGGCAGAGAACCCCGTTGCTAAAATTTTTGAAGTTTACCCCTGGGCATAGGGAAGGATGCCTTTAAGACAGAGCTGTAATTGTGTAAATGAGTTGCGGGAAAGCTTCAGCTTAGAGCTTTTAGTTAACCATAGAGTGGGGATTCACACAGGCCAGAAACTAATGTACACGTCAGCAATAAGGTATGATATAATACGTACAAAGCTTAATTATAATCTATTTTTTGAACAAGGGAATTTTTTCTTTAGGATCTCCTTTAAATTTTATGATCTTTATGTCGGTGATACAATCATCAAAGCAGTAAAATGGACCTCTGTCACTAATATACTGAAAGAAGAAAAAAAGTGCATGTTTTAAGAGGATATCTCCTTGCAGAAAAACAAACAGATAAAAATCAATCTATTAAAATATATCTATCAGTATTCCTGTAGCTGCAGGGTATCCCATTCCTATGTCACTGTTTTCTCAGGCATATCTATAAGACCGGGTCATGCCCCTTACGTTGTGGGACACAATTTGATTAAGGCACATGCAGAAGTGTGGCATCTCTACAATGAGACCTACCGTCCCAGACAAAAAGGATTGATCTCACTTTCCGTCAGTGTTGAGTGGGCCGAACCAAAGAACCCTCACAAACAGGAGGATTATGAGGCTGCTGAGAGATATGTTCAGGTAATACGACTCTCGGTTGTTGCTGGACCACAGCTTCCATCTGGTGTGATCACAAATTATATTAGCTAAGGAGCAGCTGAAATACAAGCTATTGGCAATCAGGACACCATGTTGAGTAGGTCTACCATTTCAGAAATTAAATAATGATATAAACCAGGAGTGTCCAGCTTTGGCAACTTTGAAACTTGTGAAGTTGAATGCCTAAAATTCCTCAGCCAGCATGGCTGACTGGGGAATTCTGGGAGTTGAAGTCCACAGGTCTTAAATCTGCCTAGATTGGACACCCTGATGTAAACTCTATCATGTACTCCCAATAAGGTCTACAGTTTTGCTTGATTTTAAAACCAAAGAGTAGGTATACTTCTATGAAATAAAATCAACGGAAACATAGTTTGGGTATTCAGTAGGTATTAATATCTAATCTGTACTTAGTTTATGAAAAGTGTTAATACCTCTGAGATATAAAATAGTGCATGATCAGCTTCAGTCTTCAAGTATGGGGAGAGAACAACAATTAATCAGGTCTTGTGTCCTCCTAGATGGAACATGCCTCCTGTATGTTAATCCTTACTTACTCCAATTTTAAAACAAGAGTTACACCTAAGATGCTAGGAAATAAGACTAATTCAGATTTTTTTCGAACTTGGTTCAGAATAATCATTCTACTGTAGAAATACTGTAAGCTCATATTCAGAAATCTGGAAGGTGGTTTACTTGGAGTAGGCTGGTTAAGATTATGAATAGCTGAAATCTGCAACATTTATTTAAACAATTAAAATAATAATTCAAAGCGGCTGTGCTTTAGGGTACAACTGTTCATATACATGCCTTTCAGTGTCACACTTAGAAATGGAACTAGGGAATTCCTTGGGGAGGGAAACATAGTCTAACGAGTAGACATTCATATCTAAAAAAGACATATCTTTGTCTTTTTTAATCCATGCCTTTTTAGAAGGGGAATCGTGAACCTTAAGAGCTTCATGCTTCTATTATTACTTGTGCTGCAACGGTTAAATTGTTGGACTAGGAATGAGGTTCAGGTATCTGCCCTCAGCTATGAAGGTTCGTGGGATAAATTTGAGGCAGTCCTTCTCTCGTAGCGCAACCTACCTCACAGGTTGTTGAAGAAGGTGGAGGGCTATACACACTGCCTTGAGCTCCTAAATGAAAAGTAGTATGAAAATCTAATAAATGTGCAATATTTGGGAATACTTACAAAGAACTGGTAGATGTTTTATTTCTAAGGAGGGAAGGGCTAATGCTTTTAACCTCCGTGCTATTGGGTAGGAGTTGGTGTCCTAGCTGCAGCTATAACTACTAGCACTATTTTTGCATTGTATTCAGCAGATGGAGAGTATAGGTTGTGGGAGCTCTGACTCCGAGATTAGGGCTTGAAGGACACCAACAAGGTGTCCCTGGAAGACAAGCGACTGCAGCTGTAACTATCAGGTTACAACGTGGAGACTCAGCTGGTGTCTGGGGGAAGAGGTTTGGAGGAGCTGCTCTTTTGCGAATAAGTTGGTTAATGTGTGTGTAACTCTTGATTTCTTGTGATGTCCCACCCACAGTTTTTTGTTGGTTGGTTTGCTCATCCTATTTTCAAAACCGGCGATTATAGCGATCTGATGAAAAAGAGGGTACAAGAAAGAAGTTCTGGCCAATCACGGTGAGTGATTCACTAATGTAGAACAGTTCCCGGGAAAGGCTATTAAAAAAAAAAACATTGAATAAGCTCTCCACTGCGTTATGTCACAAAAGGGAAAGGAAGGGGAGACAGAAGGGAAAGGGAATCCAAGTGCCAGCTGTTAAAAGTGAAATAGTCTTCTGATGACCAATTGTCTCAGCAACAGTATGGGAACTGGAGGGCCCTGAGGATTGGCGTTTCTTCAGAGCTTTTTGAATGTTTCTGAATGGTGGTGAGGCACCTGCTGACAAACTTCTTGAAACAATCCATCCTTCCTGATCCATTTGTCAGGATATCTTCTTTTCTGGTGACCTCAAAAAGCTACGAAGGACAAGAGAGTGGGAGAAAGCTGCTGGGAGGTGGGATGAGGTAAAATGAAATGAAATGATGGGAGTAGAGGATTCTTGCTAGTGGAAACGCTAAATGTTAATCTCAAAGGTGCTTTTTCAAAGGGCAATTGGACTATGTTTTTTTTCCTTGAGGAAGAAAAAGAAAGAAGAAAAAAGAAAGAAAACGTAGTCTAATTGCCTTTTGAAAAAGCACCTTTGAGACAACCATGACCTGGATGACTGAAAATCTCTATATAGTTTATACCAGAAGTGTCAAACCTAAGTTGTCAGGTATATTGGGACTTTGCTAAACCAGGCGGGGGGGTGGCTAGCACAGGATGCATCCGGCCTGCGGGCCCAGAGTTTGAACAGCCCTGGTCTAGACACTAAATGCTCATGAAATTGTGAAGCTGTAGAAGTTCAAGAGAAGGCTAGTGTTCATTTCTACTACAACAAAGCCAGCAGCGAAGCAACTCATTTCCTGATTCCAATCACGAAACTGAGCATGTTTAGACCAGATTCTGAATTATCTAAGAAGGCCCACTGTTCTTCTGCTGTTGGTAAAAGGTCAGTTTTCAGTGACTTGCTTTTGCCCTTTTCAGAAGACAAAGTGCCTACATAGGAATTTATGCTACATGATAAATCACAGAGTCCAGCTGATATAGTAATATGCAACTTTGCCAATCCTTTGTAATAAATGTGTCAGGTAAAAACCTATTTTTCTATTTCCATGTATGTTTGTGTTATGTGTGATCCAGCCTCCCTGAATTTACTGAAGATGAAAAGCAAAGAATTAAAGGCACATATGACTATTTTGGCTTGAATCATTATACCACAATCCTGGCATCCAATTTAAATTTTCCTGCTTTTATAAGCTCCTATGATGCGGATAGGTAAGCTGCAAGCATGATTTTATATTGCCTTAAATTATGCACCGTTTAATCCTAATAAAAATGAAATACAAAGTTAGCCATTTTTCAGGGTGAAATTACTGGATTTTTGTGAGTACACAATAACATTTACCGTTATGCTGTTATTTGATAAAATGGGAATCTTCCCATATTTTGAGAACCCTGGTGGTGCAGTGGTTAGAATGTAGTATTGCAGGCAAACTCTGCCCACAGCCAGGAGTTTGACCCTAATGGGGCTGAAGATTGACTCAACCTTTTTTTCCTTCTAAGGTCAGTAAAATGAGGACCCAAATTGTTGGGAGCAATATGCTGGCATTGTAAACTGCCCAGAGAGTGCTGTAAAGCACTATAGGGTGGTAGCTAAACCTAAATGCTATGCTATGGCTATTTTGAAGCAACTTATACATCACATGTTACAGGCACAAAGCTGGTCCTCGTTGCAGAAAAATCTAAACTTTCCATAACGTAGATGGCTGGTTCTTAAAGAACCAGAAACTGTTACATATTGATCTTTGGTACACATATGTATTGTTTGTCCAGTATAAAATAAATTTTGCGGATACCTCTAGTGCTTCTAGAATGTTTGTAAATGGGTATCATTTCTATCAAATAGGTCCTTAAATGAAATCCTAGTGCATAAGTGGCCCTTCTTCTAATAGTTATAGTTGTCCTCACTTTTGCTCTGTGCATCTCATTGCCTAAGCCCCAAGTGATAAATATGCAGATGCTGTTACTTGGGGAATCATTGGAACATTAACTTTAAAAACAAGCGCAAGCACATCAAATATTCTTAACACTATGTACATTCAAACTAAGCCAGCAATTCCAAACTTTTATTTTATTATAGGGACACCAGTATTTTTTCAGATCACAGTGAATGCCAAAATCTCCTAAGATTTTAAGAGAATGTCAGAATCTCATGTCATTTCATAAGATTTGCCCAGTTGATTTTTTGTTACTTTCATTTTTACTTGGTTCTATAGGCCATTTATAGTATCCTTGCAGGTCACCAGTAAATCATTGGAGCATAAAATTGAAAGCCAATGCTTTGAAACTATGGATTATTTTAACAATAATTTAGTGAAAATAGTCTCATAGATAACTCTAAATTATAAATCCTTTACATACTATTCAAAAGAGACAATCAAAAAGCCAGAAAAAAAATTAAAAGACCAAAACACCTGCTCACTAGCAATCAAAAAGGAATGCCCCAAAGAATTAACCAAGTCAGTCAAACAAGCTAACAGTAAACAGCCTAATCAAGGAACCACCAAATCCACTTCAACCAATGCTGACAGAGCAAGTAAGTGCACATAAAAAGAGAGTAAATCCATATCTTTCTAGCACTGCTGATGTTACCAAGGTGGGTAATGAGATGTCTGCAAGAAAGGAACCAAGCACAGATAGCGCCAAAGAGCTCATATATTTGTTTGTTTTGACAGAGGTGTTGCTTCCATAGTAGACCACAGCTGGCTGGGTTCTGGTTCCTTTTGGTTGAAAGTGACTCCATTTGGCTTCAGAAGGCTCTTAAAATGGATCAAAGAAGAATACAATAATCCACCTATTTATGTGACTGAGAACGGAGTTTCTGAACGTACAGATGGAGACTTGAATGATACCTGGCGCATACATTATTTAAAGAGCTATATCAATGAAGCATTAAAGGGTATGTGGTTTTCCTTTCATAAGCAGTCTCCAAATCCAATTAATCCTTCTACTTTATCTCTATTTTCTCTGAAAGAATGAATATTTAATTTTACAATGAATGCATGTAATGGAGAAAGAACCTTTGCTGGCATGAAAGATGGGTTTTGAGTACAAAAGTGAGAAAACAAATTCTAACCCTATGAATGACTATGGTGAATGATATGATGCAGAATTTTCATACTGCTTTTGAAAATTCAATCCCTATTGCAGATTTAATTATTCTGTTGTATAGCTTTGGAACAAGCTAGTAATTGCTATTTATTATTTTTTAAAGCTTTGTATGTTAAATGTTGTGTATGGTGTGTAGAGAAAAAATGAACTCTATAAATATTAGCAAGAACAGGTTAAGCATTTGTCATGTTAACAATATTAAAAATAACAAGGTAAAATATATTACATAAGGAGGCTAAGACTATCAGGGCTTCTACAGTGGAGATTTCTGGAAAGGGAGCTAATTGAAACTAGTTGTTCATTTGAGGTTACTTCCAACTTGATGGTTTTGTTTTACTAAAGCAAAAGTCTCCAAATGTGCCCACTTAAGACTTGTGGACTTCAACTCCCAGAATTCTCCAGCCATTTCTGGGAGTTGAAATCCACAAGTCTTAAAGTTACCAAGTTTGGGGACCCCTGGACTAAAGGAAGGTAGAAGCTAATGATCAACTACCTCTAATATATAATCAATCTCTCCCTGATAAAAACATGAAAGCAGCAAAATGGTAACCATCTATTCACGGTCTATATTCAGCTATCCTTACTGGAAATATTGGAAATACTGAAAGCCAGTTTGGTGTAGTGGTTAAGATGGTTAAGTGCAGGCCAAGAAACCATGAGACTGTGAGTTCTAGTCTCATTTTAGGAATGAGAACCAAGTGATTGGGCCAGTCATTGTCTCAGAGCTTAACTTACCTCAGAGCTGTTGTTAAGGGGAAAATAGGAGGAGAAAGGACCCTGGCATGTTCATAACAGTGCCTGTGTGTGTGTGTAGTAATAAAAATCAAAAACAGTAATGTACACTAGGCTATCTTAAGAGCTATTTTTTCAACACTTTGCATTAAACTTAAGGTGACTCACACTATTTGCCTGGCTCTAGGATTTCCTTCTGTGCTCACTCCTTCAAAATGAAGTTTTGAAAGCAGCCGAGATGCTTAGAGGCTGCAACCCGAATTATTCAGGGGTCTGCATTGTGTAATGAGTTTGTAATTAAACTTGCAAAAAAAAAAACACTGTAAGAATCTCTCCCTATCCCTGTTTTATATATGTAACAGGAATTGTACTTGATGATGTTGATCTCCGAGGTTACACAGTTTGGACTTTGATGGACAATTTTGAATGGGCAGTGGGTTTCTCTGAAAAATTTGGCCTGTATTACACCAACCACACCGACCCCAATCTAACTAGAATCCCAAAAGAGTCTTCAAAATATTACTCATCTATTATCCACTGTAACGGCTTTCCAGATCCAACTAATGGACCTCATTTATGCCTGGAACCACAGCCTGAAGGTAGGTATATTATTAGAAGCAGGAAAGGACCAGCTTTGAAGGGTATGCGAAGAGAATTTAAAAAGCATTAGTATTATTTTAACTGTAACAATTGTACCAGTCTGGACACAATTCTATATGATAGGAAACAACCCCAAGAGATTGAGATTCTCAGGAGGAAGTTGCAATGCAATAGTCAGCTAGTATTGATACTGTCATATCTGGTGCTGAACGGAACAGCCTAATGGGCATCCTTCTAAAAATGCCAAAGCAAATTAGTCCCCATCTATTTGTCTTTGATTTTGGAGCATCCCCAAGACAGGAATACTCATGAGAATAGCCTCAGGGACTGAAGCTAGAATACAGAAATTTTCATTTTTACTACTATGAATCGAACCCAATGGGTCTTGTTCCCTATACATGCCACTGACAGTTAACGATCTTCTCTACTTGAGGTTGGTTTCAGGGGTTTGAAAGTTACTAGGGCAATTTTTAGCAGCATATTTGGATGTACCAGTTTACAAATCTTACATGATTACTTTACCTTTGTAGGTACTACTAAACCACCAATTACAAACACTCATAGTTATCATAGGAGCACCGTGCTTATAAAAACAGATCACACACCTATAAGCCCAACAGGACTGGAAGATATCAAGAAAGTGCCATTTTTGGGACTGGACTTGACTTCATCTGAGGCTGAAATAGCTCTTTATGTTCTATTTGTCCTATGCTTGCTGGCTATACTAGGTTTCGCTGGTTCCCTCTGTGCATGTAAAAAGGCCAAAAATAAGCGGAAAAACACAACATTTTAGCAATCGGGAATATGTTTTGCTTTCTCATCTGAAGACTTTGAGCCATGCATATTTGAAGCTCTCTCTATTCATCTATCAACGTTAAAAGTACATTATCGTAACAACGTGCATCAATTAGGGATTTCATTTTGATTTTTTTTGCACCCAAGATATAATCACTTAATAATTATACAATTTTGGAACATTGTTTTCCTGTGACTATGAAGTTAAAACTAGCACGCTCTCAATTTAGTGGGAAACACACACGTGCACCTGTGCGTATGTGGAGCATAAAGCACACAAACTGGCAGGCTGTTTTTCAAGATTTCAAATCAACTGCAAATCTCGTATTAGATATCTTGGAGCATTAGTGGAAAAAGTATTTAAGTGTGTTTCAGAAAAAGAGGCCCATTTGTTCAGAATTTCA
This sequence comes from Pseudonaja textilis, assembly GCF_049901715.1. Taxonomy (NCBI): domain Eukaryota; kingdom Metazoa; phylum Chordata; class Lepidosauria; order Squamata; family Elapidae; genus Pseudonaja; species Pseudonaja textilis. The sequence continues at coordinate 207,055,147 of NC_141990.1, forward strand.
CAACAAATCAATGGAAATAGGTTCTTGTATGCAAATAAAGAATATTATAGAAAAATAGTTAAGAACGACTTCACTACATTTGCCAAATTTTGCAATTACTTCTGAGCTGCAAATAATTGTAACAGGTACCAATGGCTTCATTTACTGTGACATTAAGGAAACTGCTAGCATGTCCTTTTAAAGCCATGTCAAGCATTTAAGGACTTTAAATCCCTTCTGAACACTAGTGGATCATGTCAAGTCAAATCAGAGGCAATGAGGAAGGATGTTGATATTGATCCTGTAAGAGAAAAAAATGGGACATCTATTTTTGTATTTTAACCCCCTCCTTTTCTTTGAGAGTTGAAAGCAATGGGGAGTGGGGAACATCTTATTTTTTTTTTGTAAAAAGACTGAACTAGATTGAACTGTGAATCTGAGTAACTGTGTTTTTTCATTTTTCTGTTGTACTCTACCTTTCCTTTTGATTTTTAAAAGGTTTTGTTGAGGCAAGAAACATTAAAAATTAATCTGACCCCCCCTGTATTTCTGTTGCTATTTACAAATAATTGAACCAGACACAAGTGTGATATGGTATAATTAATGGTAACCACAGCAACCATATTGAATCACCAGGCCCTGGGCCCAAATAGGATCAGTCTCTTTTCCAAATTCCCATTTATGCAAGTCAGGAAGGTAAAAAATTATAAGAACCCAGTCCCTTTCTTACAGCAGGGGGGATAATTCCATTGCTCAGTTTATAAAAAGTATGACACTTCAAAGAATGATCATGTTACATACCAAATATTTGGGGAAAAAAACTTTATTGAATGCCATGAGATAAAAACTATGAATATTGGGCTGTTGTTACAGAAGCATTACAGGGGAAAAAAAAACCCTTATCCAATTCATTAAGATTACACTCTTCTAGGCTGAGTGACTTGTTTGGTATTTGGTGATGCCTATTTGTTCAAAGATTTATATAGATAAAAAGTGTCTTTAGAGGACTGTATAAGTAGTAAATATGAAATTCTAAATGTTGATGAAACATGGAGGATTTTTATATTGTTTCTGGCAGTAGTTACATTTGCAGAATCTAGTTGCATAAGTGGGTTAGCATTTATTCCAGGCAGAATACCCAACCGAGCCCACTATGCAGCAGAATGTTTTAACTGAAGCTAAATCAAATAGGAAAAAAAATAATCAGTGATTTCTATGTACAGTTTAGCCAGGTTACATTTGTTGGGTTGAATTTCCATTCCAAGTATTATTATCATCCTCTCCATCATCCTGAGTTCTCAATCGGTAGATCTTGCCTTCTTTCTTAAATTCTTCATTCCGTTTTTCCAATACTCGTTTCCTAACTGCTTGTCTGCAGAAGAAAGAAAGAGAGATTGAGTACAAATTCCAATAGGGGCAAAATTCAGGCCAATATTAACTCTTGATCTAATTTTTGTCTCTTTCATTCCAAATTTAAGAAAGTTTCTATGAGAGCCAGAAGATTTAATTTGATCATAAAGCATGGATTCATGTTACAGTGCATAGACAGACCCACATTTATGACCATTTATTCAGTGATTATTCAAAATTACAATGATGCTGAAAAAAGGGGACTTACAACCCATGCCCCAAGTTATGGCTGTTGCAGCATCCCTGAAGTCATGTGATCAACATTTGGGTGCTTGGAGCCCCACCCACACTTACGACTCCAGGGGTGCTGCAACTCCCCCCCGCATCCTCCCCACCAAGCTATGCTCTTTTTGGCTGCACTACACAGTGGCACTCAGCAGCGGGGCTGGGTATAAAATAGAGGGGACAAGTCCTAGTTGTTCCCACTGCCCTGTGCTCCACAGATCCTGCTGTGGCAACCTTTGCCATTCAATTCTCAGGTAATGACAGCAACCAGGATGCAAGGATTGCAGTCACTAAGTGATGCTGACATGTAATGTCTCGCTTTATGACTGCATCACTTAGCTCTGGAAATTCCAGTCCCAATCTGTGACCATAAATCGAGAACTAACTATAAGGTGGACTGCTGACATTTTCAAAGCATTAATGAACATCTAAAATATGGAAATTACATAGGAACTATTTGCGAATGGTGTCATCCCATCCCATTTCCTGAGAATGGCTTAGCTTCCCCAGTGAAGATGCAACAAACTAGGACACTCTAGTTTTCAGTCCATCCCATGAGATCACACAGAAACAGGCATAATTCAGGGATTGACATAAAACAACTAGACAACCCATGATCTTTTGAGTCACTGTTTAAAGAGATATTTCCTTACTGGATTCCTCAATGCCTTTAACAATGGCATAGCTAATGTACTGCCTATACTGGAAAGACTGGGGTACAAAGATTGGGATAGATCTCCCTTGAAAATAGGCCAAGTTGAACTGTACAGCACAAACATCAGCATAGGAAATGTTTTATAACATTTTGTGTTATATGTCATGTTTCTTAAAAATTGCCGTATTTCAATTCTATGAGAGTCATGGGGTCCTGCATTTTGAATGCCTTCTGCAAGTTAGCACAAGTACCTTGGATCCAAAATCGCTGCCCTATGAAGCACCATTTTGCCCATTAATGTCCACAGGAATTAGCTTTTTAGTACAAGTAGTCCTCAACTTACAATAGTTCATTTAGTGACCATTCGAAGTTACGTCACTGTAAAAGGTAACTTATGACCATCCTCACGGTCACATGACCAAGATTTGGATGCTTGACAACTGGTTCCTATTTATGACGGTTGCAGTGTCCCCAGATCATGTGAACACCTTTTGCGACCTTCTGGTAAGTAAAGTCAATGGGGAAGCCAGATTCACTCAACAACTGCAATAATTCACTTAACTGTTGCAAGAAAAGTTATAAAAATGGGGGGAAAAACTCATGTAACAAATGTCTCACTTAGCAACATAAATTTTGGGCTCAATTATGGTTGTAAGTCGAGGACTACCTGTACAATGTAAAACAACTTTCCACCTGGTGGGATCCAGGAGTTGTGACTACTTTGTTGAAGCGCACACTCTTTCCAACAGCATATGCCTTTGAAATGCAAATGGCCCTAACTAACCCTGTTGGCCTTTCATGAAAGTAAAGATAAAGTTTATCCAGTCGACTCCAAATCTAGCAGGCAGCGCTCATCTCCGTTTCTTAATCAAGGGAGCCAGCATCGTCTGGAGACGCTTCCGTGGTCATGCGGCCAACATGATTATATGCTGGGGTGCATGGAACCCTGTTACTTTCCCACCAAAGCGGTACCTATTTATCTACTCTCATTTGCATGCTTTTTAACTGCGAGGTGGGCAGGAGCTGGGGCAAGGAATGGGAGTTCACTCCGTCAAACAGTGCTCAAATCTCAAACCCGGGTTGTCAACATTCCAGTTGACAAGCTCAGCTTCTTTAACTGCTGAGCCACTGCGGCCCTCTTGGTCTTCCTTAAGGGCTTAAAAATATGGCCCTACGCCCAAGCATTGTATTGCCCACCTTGTATTGGCTTTCTGAACATGCCAATCAGGTTTGGCCTGATTGAAAATAAAAAAAGTAAAAACAATGCAATTTTTTCTTCTTTATTTTTAATCCTATGCTAACCACCCAGAATCGCAATTTGTGAGATGGGCAGCTCGATCAATCAAATAAATAAATACTGATTTGTAGTCCCCTGCTATATCTACAGTTAGATTTTACAGCTCATGGAAAAACCAAACTTAAGAATAACATGAAGAGTCAAAAGAAACTTCCACATGAACTTTTCTAAAAAAAAAGAAAAAAAGAGAGGGGTCGGTGGAGACTCTACCTTTGCCTTTACTCTTGTTTGTTCTTAAACTCTTCCTAATTGGGAAAGGATTCTGGGAAGAAAAGAGACTCATTAGCAGCAACACATTGCCACTTTACTTCATGAGTGGATCTGTTTCTTTCCCTAATTTTCCATCCTCAGGCTCCAAAGTTTGTTTCCAAGGGCCACCCTACTGTTTAGAAAATATTTGGAGTTTTGTGCAGAGAAGAGGAATCAATAGTTTCTTCAACTGATAAAAAAAAATAATCTTGAAATCTGATCCTTCATGAATTTAGTAGTAAGTGTTTGTACCTGTTTGGTTCTGCAGTGCTAGGAGCTGAAGGATTTGAGTGCTGCTGTTGATGATGTCTTGCAGGAGGCTGGGAGGAAGGAGGGCTGGTAAACAAGAAATTGCTAATAAATCGCCAAACAGCTATCAGTGGGTAAAGGATTGTGCCAAGGAACTTCCATAAATCTCCACTGGAAGACTGCATGACTGCTGTAGCTGGCCTTCCTGCCTATTTATGGGGAAACAAGCAAGTACCGTTTAGAAACTAGATTTAAAAAAACAAAAACAAAACCCTCGTACTGTATTATGTAACACATATAACTTGTCTCGTAGTAAATGTATAATTATTTATTTGAATCCTGCACATTTCTTTCGTTTCCCCTTTTCACACACTTACAGGCAACAATACTATTGAAGCACTTGGAGCAAGTCCCAGGTCCGATAATTTTTTCTCATAATCATCTTTGGTAAATTCTCTTCTGGGGAACATTGTTGCCAGTGAGAAGTTGCCATATGTGTTGCCAACAATCTGTAACAACAGAACAAGTCAAGTTCATTTCTATTCTTTACAAACAGGAGGAAATATAATATATCCCATTTCCAAGACAAAATAAGCTTTCATCCCAAAACTGTTTTCATGAGGAACTGAAAAATTCTTCATTGACAGTAGTTGGTTCTGTATTGCTGATATGTTCAGGAGCAGACAATGTGGCCTACTAATGTTTGATAACTTAAATGATCCTTCAAAGCAGAAATTAAATAGGAGTGTTAAAAAAGTTATTAGGTCCTGAATGTACTTTGAAAGAAATGTACTTTCTTTCATATGTTTACCCGGTTTTTTATGTTAGGCAACAACACTCTTATTATAGAACAATTTTTTTTTTCACGAGGAAAGAGAGAGGCACCAAATTTCAATTGCACTATTGGAGCAATCAATGAGTGGGTAGATAGACAGGCTGCAACCATGTAAATAGCATAAATACTGACTGGGATGCTTACGGGTTACTCACTTCTATGTTTGCAGTATGTATTTTAAAAGCCTCCTTATTAAACCTATTTCCTTAAAATTTTTAAAGACAATACAATGATTTAGTTCAACTATTAATGTGGCTTCCATTTAATTATCTTTTTTGAAAAAGAACAGATATTTGTTCACCTGTGCAGCAAACCGATGAGCTTCTTCCAAGGGAGCATCCGAAGGGAAACTATTAGTGAAAGAAGAGCCATCTGGAAGGCGAAATTGGATTCTTGCTATAGCACTAGGAAAGATATTTTACATTAAAACATTTGGTTTTACAAAGAACACCTTAAATTATAGAAAAAGGGTGGTTCTATAGAAAAAAAGAGATTATTTATATCAACAACTGTAGGAGAAGAGTGGTAGAATCTGGGACAGGGTCAAAAGAGGAATCAACCTAGAATTACTACACAGCCACAAAAGGAGTCATTTGTGTCTCTGAAGTAACTCTAGGCAGATTCCGCTTTGGACCTCGCCCACAGGTTCTGTCATTCCTTCTCTTACAACAATGGACAAAGGTATCTGTGAATTCAGAATAAATATATTCTCTGCCAAGAAACTTTAGAGCCGTGAAGTAGGAGAAAGAATAAGCACTGAATTGAGAACTGGGATGAGGCTAGAATAACATCCAAAGTTATAGGCTCTTGCAAAATGCAAGGGTGTTTTTATGCAAGCTGAGAACAGGGGACTGAAAAAACCAATTACCTTTTTTCCTTTTGGGACGTTTCCTTCCTAGCTTCCATTTCGGCTTGTTTAGCCTGAAGAGCAGCAGCTTTTGCAGCTTCTGCCTCCTCTTTTGACCTCGCAAAACGAGCTGCTCTTTCAGCACGATCCTTCACAAGACAAAAAAATGTAGCTTATTAACATGACTTTTTTATACTAGCTGCAAAAATCAGACATCATAGTGATTTTGATATAAAAGGAATTGTTGTATTTGAGTTAGATCCAGATCAAACTATATTTGGATAGATCCAGTGAAATCAGTAATGAGAAACTAAATATTATTCTTAAACAGATTAAATATAACTCTACTCAAGGTACCATAACCCACGCCAAGTATCAGGGACCTATATTTAGGACCCATGGGCTGAGGTTTTCCTTGTACAAGTAAACCACACCCTGGAATACTTACTAGAGCAATTTGCTGCCTGATGCGCTCCCTGGCAGCTTTATCTTCAGCTTTTTCTCGGTTCCTTTCTTCCAATATTCGTTTTGTAAGTTCTTCTTCCTGTTTCCTTTTATATTCCAACATTTCTTTCCCAGATTTTCTTCTTTCTATTTCTTTTTTTATTTCTTTCTAAATAAAAACAAAATATGTATTTCATTTACTGGACTTTAAATCACCATTCTATATGTTTAATAACCAAGATAGCAATAAAAATGCAAAATAGAAAGAAATAGCACAGCTAAAATCAAACATTAACATGGAAAAAATGTACTTCACAATTGAAAGCATGGTGGAAGTGATGCAACCAAACTCCAGGGGAAGGGAAATTAGGAGACAAGTGCATCTCCCTAGGAAGCACAATCCGTAGCCTCAGAACTACACAAAAGACAATGTGACAAGATGAACTTCTGGCAATGGGAATGTCTTCAAGAGAGCTTTTTTTTTTCACTAATCTGAGTATTTATTTATTTCTAACGATGAGTCATGCTGCTTCTTGCCTGGAAATCCTTGTGATTTTGGTTATTAATCTGAGTGACAGGACAGTTTACAACAGTATAGGTTACCATTTGTACTTTTAAAGATTATTACCAATACTGGGAGTTGTGGCTAGTAAACAACCAATAGGCAGCACAGATCTTTCAGTACACAAATCTGCTTATATTTTGTAGTAATTGCAATTTCGAGACATTTTTAACCCCAAATAGACCAAGTTTCAACCACAATCCATGAATCTAGCATTTTCCTTACCAACTCACCTCCATTTTATCTGAATTTAATTTCAGTATAAATCATCAACCAATTATTAAGTTTAAGCAATGTAAATGGTGGTGATTGCTTTCTTGGAATAGAAAACAACATGTGTCATCTGGTGTCATCTGCATTATTCATGAACTCAATTAGAAAAATTTAGATAACCTTTTCCAGATATTTGTGGGTAGTTAACAACACAGGTGTTATAGGGACACCACAGATCAGTGACAGAGTGTCTCATCTCATCTCATAAATAGACACACTAGAAAGGGGGAAATTATTAATTTAAATTTTAAAAGATTAAAAACTTTAATAAAGACACAGATTTGAAGTGGACCAGTTGCTTTCGTGGTGTGGAGACAATAACTTGGTCCTTAACACCAATAAGACCAAGGAGCTTATAGTGGACTACAGAAAGACCAGACATCCAGCCCTTGATTATCAATGGAGACCAAGTGGAGCAAATGGACATGTTTTAAGTTTCTGGGTGTTACCATAAAAGAGGACCTGACCTGGGATGCTCATGTTGCAGGAAACAACAACTGAATGAAAAACTGCTGGTGATCTTCTACCGCTGCAGCACAGAGTACTTTAATTTACTGTCCCTGTGTATGGTTTGCCAATTGCACAGTGACAGGCAGGACAGCACTCCAGAGGGTTAACATCATTGCCCAGAGGATCATTGGTTGCCCTCTCCCTTCTTTGGAAGAGCTTTATAGCTTCCACTGCCTTAAGAAAGTTCAAAACATTCTTAAAGATCCATCTCATCCTGGGCACCCTTTTTTTTTGAACTATTACCATCTGGCAGATGGTACAAGATAATAAAGACAAGGACAAATAGGCTGAAAAAAGGCTTCTATCCCAGAGCAGTAACTATATTGAATTATATTGTATAGTGCAGTATTAATACAGTATCTGCGGTTTTCAATTCAACTGCATAGAATGTGAAGGATGTGTTTTGTATTTTTTTATAGTTTTCTTATGTATAATGTACACTGAAGATGGCATTTAATTTTGTTGTACAAGGTGCAATGACAGTAAAATACTACTATTTATATAGTTGTAGTCCAATGCTGGGGAAAACTGATGGCAGGATATTTCCAACCAGCAGGTCATTCTGTGTGCAACTATGCATCCTGGTCCAAGGGGAAACTGTAAAAGATGGATAGTTTGAATAGTATCCTTGTCCTTTGGGAGGAACCCCCATTTTTCCCATAAGGTCTTTAGTTCTAACTAAACCAGTGCACAGTCTATTTAAAAATCTCCAAACTGTCCATTCCTCCTCTGAACCTCCACACAACTCCTCAAGCGGTTCTTTCCAATTATGAAGATGTTGGTTTGAAGTTTCCATCTTTTTAATTGTTCTTTTTGAAGGATAGTAACAATCCCTTGGCACAATCTAAAAATCTCTTTCTTAATTTCAATCTTTTTGTAGGGGGTACTTGGCCAAATAACGGGCCTGCTGGATCATGTAATACCTTTCCATATTCCACATCTTGTGCTATACTCCTTCTAATGCCTGGTGGAGCTATTCCCATCAAGATATATAGTTTGTCAAGTGGGATGGGGCAAGACATCCAGTAACAATGCACATGTATCACTAAGCACCCTATCCATCTGTGTAGAGTACATGGGCAGGCATATTCTCCTGCTGAGTAACATAACGCAGAAGGGGCCATTCATAGAATAATGGGGTGGGCACCCTAAGTAGTTTCAGCCTATTTACTAGGGTGTAATTTCACTACTTTCTGGACATGTCCTAACAGGAAAGAAGGGAACCACTGCAAAACAGTGCCCCCAAAGTTCAATTCTATCAAAAGGTTTGTGGGTTGAAAATATTGAAAGCCACTGTAAAGCCCCAAGGAACTAGCAAAATTGCATTCCTCCATCAAAAGCAAATGGCCATAGTACGCTATTTTAAACTAATTCCAAATTAACACAAGTCCAAAAAATTCATTTCATCCAGGTGTGCCTAGAATTGCAAGTAACAATTTTTGAACCATCTTGCCTGGGAAAGAAATACCTAAATCTTGTCTATAATTAGAAACCAGAAACAATATCCAGATCAAGGGATGGATTTTTTAAAAATATAAATATAAAATTATAACTATCTCCTTTCATATACTAGAATAAAATCTGGTACTCAAAGGGATATTTAAGTATCTTTCAGAATCAAGGGCCAGTCCCAGCCTGGCTGAATGAACCATCTACAAAGGCAAGGGTCAAATAAGCATGCAGTGGGCATCATTTCTCCACCGCTCCACACGTTGCTCAGGTATTACAATAAATCTGTGTTCTGCCAACAAGAACATTCCTAAGAGAGGCTGGTAACACTAAAAATCAAATATTCTACCTGTTCTTCTTCTTTCTTCTTTTCTTCTCTTCTTTCTTCAAGTTTTTGTGTCACTCTATATTTTGAAAGAATAACTGAAATAATTTCTGCATAATGAAATCTCATGAAAATCACATCCAAATTTCACAATTCACCAGTGATAACTATGCTACAATAACTTAACTTCATACGTGTTTAAGATACAACATACTGACAAAAAATGTATGTTTAGAAAATGCAAAAAAAAAAAAGTTCCTATGAACAGAAAGAATTCCAAGTGGTATCTTATGCTATACACATTTCTATTTTGTCCCCCAAGCTTTGTCTGTTCACACATCCTTGTTTTCCCTTTATTTTTCCAAACCTGGCTTTCTTCTTAAGAATGACAATCCTGTAAAAAGTGTTGATACAAGTTTCATTTTCCTTCTGATTTCATTTTAAAAAAAATATTTTTGTACAAATACAAAATGGCCTAATTAAACTTCAATTAGGCTAAGGGATACCAAAGCTTCACTAAATAATTGAATTAAACAGTATTTACAAAAAACATACCTTTCTACTTTAGCAGCAAGATCATCTGTAGTCTGTTCTACCCGTCTGTCATCTTTCTCATTTGTCTGGACCAAATTTACTTCACCTTCTCATAAATGAGAAGTTCCATATAAAAAAAGACAAAGATTGAGACTTTTGTTATAACAATTCCACAATTATATTAGTTAATATGGGTGTCGTACATATCAATTTTTTCTGCTAATAAAAATCTGTGTCTGTTTTTTTTTTTAAAAAATGTCTTCTTACATTATAAAATGTAAAAAGAGACTGTTCTTTACTGTCATTTGCAAACTAAGAAAGGTGTTAGGAAAACATATAGAAGGTTGGAGGAACACACAAAGCAATTAAAGGTTACTAACACAAGGAGGCAGATCCAGTGGGTGATCAGTTATTACTAATCTAAATATTAAACTTGAGAGGGTTGAATAGTAATATCTCAGCAGAAAATTAATCTATAAAGAATGAGCTAGTAATACTTACCATCTGGAGTTAAACGTAATCTTTCTAGCTCTGTTTCAGAAGTTTCAGCGGTTTGTGATTGAGAATCTTCTGGGTTGCTACATAAAGAGGAGGAACATGAAGCAGAACTTTCTAACCCTTCAGTTTTTATTAAGTGCATCTAGGGAAGAAGGAAGTGTTGACATATATAAGTGTTGCACTTATTTTAGATTCCATCTTTCAATTCAAAAATGTGCACTCTTGTTTATCTTAAAGAACAAAACACAATTTTACCTATTATGCACACACTATGACAGGGTATATATTTCAAAAATTATTTCTAGATTATGTAACAAGATCCCTGCTAAATGTCTCAACTACCATATCTATAATGCTTGCTATGAACAAGATGCCTGGAGCTGCTAGGAATTGATATCCAAAATAATTGGAGTCACCAGGTTGCCTGACCATGGTCTACTCTATTTACTAGACCAGGTGGCATTTATATCAACAGGGTTTCTTTTCTAGTAGGTTATGATCCCACTTTTCCAAGAAATACCTGGCCACATCTACGATGCAAATATATAAAAAAAGGATCGAGTAATTTAAAGGCAATGTTGCTGCAACTAGCATATATTGTGAACAATATGTTAAAAATTAAGAGGATTCGAATTCTGTGTAAGGAATTAATTAATTCCACAAAGGGAAACAAACTCATTTACAGTGAAGTTTTCTTATTGTACAAAAGCTGAAATTATTATTAAATTTTAATCCTATCTATATAAGAACTCAAGGAGACAAACATATCTACTACTCCTTCCTCCTCCTATTTTCCCCACAATTGTGTAAGGTGTTTGGGCTGAGAGAGAATGACTGGCTTGACATCACACAGGCGGCTTTCATCTTTAAGGCCAGCCCATGAAACACGATACCCAACTGGCTATCCAGTCCAATATAGATCAGAAAGTAACAATTTATTACAATAAATATTTTATTCCTCTGATGAAAGTTCTCATGACTCATTACCTTTCAAGCTTTGAATATAATAATGAATTTAATTGAAGGCAACTTTAAAACGAAGAGAGTTTGTGTGTATATAGTCATGTAGTTATGTATACAGTGACATATAGTTTGTATGGTCACCAATTCACAAAATGTAATCCTTGAAAGCTAAAGTAGGATTAAAAACAAAACAAAATAAATGATAGGAATAAAGGAACCATCATGAAAACAGCCCAGAGGCAAAATGACAGCATATTCAAAATCCTATATCAATTTCTCAGACAGCTCATCTGATGTTCTAACCCAGTCCTTGGAGGAAAAATCATTTTTAAAGCTTTATGAAAGGGCCAGGAATACCTGACTCTGGTGGTAGGGGTGTTGGGGAGTGTGCATAAAGGAGTTTCCTGGATGCATCATTCTGCTCTCCCAATTCTGCCACAGGACATCTACAGGGGTGATTAATGCCACCTCAATACTGTACATTAATCTGAAGGCTCAGCTGAAAAGGGTCCAGACAAACTGTTCCTTCCAGGACCCCTCTGGAATTGCAAGCTGAATACTTTTTTATCAAGCTTTCCAGGGAAGGGGTGGCAGAGACAGGACAAAAACTGTTCAGAACTGCTACATTCAAGGATGGTTTCTTGAAGAGGGGCAGATCACAGCCTCCTTACCAACTGGGAGAACCACACTGTTCTTAAATGATGTAATCATTACTTCCTGGATCCAATAATACATCATCTTCTAGAGGGCCTTATCTAGCCAGGACCCCTTACATAATGGGTGACAAAGAACAGCAAGGCCAACATAATCTGACCACTGCTGAGTCTGCAGAACAGCACCTTTTGAATCTCTTCAATGACAACAACTACTCCACTATCCCTGCCCAGGAGTTGCAGCTAAAATCACACTTGAAACCAAGTGTGGGCACATGTATAAGAGAAAGACAAACCAGGTTTCAAAAACATACTAGATCAGTTGGTGTCCATGACTATTATCAAGTCATCGATGAATGAGGCCTCATTTAAATGCCAACAGCATTCAATAGCAACAGCAGAAAGAGTTGAAGTATACAGGTGAAACTTGAAAAATTAGAATATCATGCAAAAGTTCATTTATTTCAGTAATGCAACTGAAAAGGTGAAACTAATATATGAAATAGACTCATTACATACAAAGCAAGATAGTTCAAGCCATGATGTCATAATTGTGATGATTATGGCTTACAGCTCATGAAAACCCCAAATCCACAATCTCAGAAAATTAGAATATTACTTGCAATCAATAAAACAAGGATTGTACATAGAACAATAACGAACCTCTGAAAAGTATAAGCATGCATATGTACTCACTACTTGGTTTGGGCCCCTTTTGCAGCAATTACTGCCTCAATGCGACATGGCATGGAAGCTATCAGCCTGTGGCACTGCTGAGGTGTTATGGAAGACCAGGATGGTTCAATAGAGGCCTTCAGCTCTTCTGCATTGTTCTGTCTCATGTCTCTCATCTTTCTCTTGGCAATGCCCCATAGATTCTCTATGGGGTTCTGGTCAGACGAGTTTGCTGGCCAATCAAGCACAGTAATCCCAGTCACTGAACCAGGTTTTGGTGCTTTTGGCAGTGTGGGCAGGTGCCAAGTCCTGCTGGAAAATGAAGTCAGCATCCCCATAAAGCTCGTCTGCAGAAGGAAGCATGAAGTGCTCCAAAATCTCCTGGTAGACGGCTGCGTTGACCTTGGACTTAATGAAGCACAGTGGACCAACACCAGCAGATGACATGGCTCCCCAAATCAACACAGACTGTGGAAACTTCACACTGGACTTCAAGCATCTTGCAGTGTGTGCCTCTCCATTCTTCCTCCAGACTCTGGGTCCTTGGTTTCCAAATGAGATGCAAAAGTTACTCTCATCAGAAAAGAGGACTTTGGACCACTGAGCAACAGACCAGTTCTGTTTTTCTTTAGCCCAAGTAAGATGTTTCTGACGTTGTTTGTTGTTCATTGAAGCCCATGTCCAGGATCCGTCTGTGTGTGGTGGCTCTTGATGCACTGACTCCAACCTCAGTCCACTCGTGAAAGTCCCCAACACTTTTGAATGGCCTTTTCCTATGGTCATCCCTGCTGCTTGTGCACCTTTTTCTTTCACACTTTTCCCTTCCACATAACTTTGTATTAATGTGCACTTTGGGAACATCCAACTTCTTTTGTAATTGCCTTTTTCCCCTCCTTATGGAGAGTGTCAATGGTGGTTTTCTGCACAACTGTCAGGTCAGCAGTCTTTCCCATGATTGTGATTCTTACTGAACCAGACTGAGAGACCATTTAAGGGCTTAGGAACCCTTTGCAGGTGCTATGGCTTCATTAGCTGATTAGAGTGGGAGACTTTGAGCCTTTTCACAATATTCTAATTTTCTGAGACTGTGGATTTGGGGTTTTCATGAGCTGTAAGCCATAATCATCTCAATTATGACACATCACGGCTTGAACTATCTTGCTTTGCATGTAATGAGCCTATCTCATATATTAGGTTCGCCTTTTAAGTTGCATCACTGAAATAAACTTTTGCACTATATTCTAATTTTTTGAGTTTCACCTGTAGATTTGTTACTGATAATGTACTTTTCATCTTTTACAAGCTTGGCATAATTTTTTTACAACAATCCTTCACTTTACTGAAAAAAAATTAGATCCAAAGTTCTTTTACCTGCTTGACTTTATGAATTCTTGCAATCAGTTCTTCTGCAGAAACACTGCCAGCAATTACTTCAAGAGGGATTCCATTATCTCCTATAAAGAAACTAGATGGAATACATACTACTGGATCTATGTAATGACAGTAAAGGATAATGTATTCTCTTAAGAGTAAAATAGAAAATCAAAGAAAATGAGTTTAAAAGAAATGGGATTACTAAAAGGAAATGGACAATTTACATTCTGCATACAGCAGACCTGCCGAACTTCAAAGATACTCCAAAATATTGTTTTCTGCTGTCTCTTGAAACCAAATAGACCAGCAGTCGCCAACTGGTGGGCTGCAAAAATTTTTTGGGTGGGCCGTAGAGTAATCTCACCTCCAGAGAACCCCCTCCCTGAAGCAATTAATTCAGGCTGCGCAGAAACACGAGGCTGTGCCACCCACATGGCCCACGGGAACCCTTCCTGCCCACTTACTCCTTACCTGGCAAACTTGCCTGCTAAATTGCTATTTTTTCTTTTTCCGACCATCAGCTGTTCTGCTGTGCCGGGAGATTTAGATTAGCTAGGAAGCAGAAAATGGTTGCATTTCTTGCTTTCTAGGTAGTCTTTAGATCTTCAGCTCTGCTTTTAAGCACAGCCGAACCTTCTTTAGGACTGAAGGTTCTATTATTCAGTGCAGACTCATGGCAAGCAAATTTTATGTGACAGACTGAGCTAGCCAATGGCAGATAGATAAATCACTGAATGATTCTGGGAGCAAGTCAATCTGCCTGCCTGCTTTGCCTGATTTTGGGTTAAAGTTGCTCTTTTTTAAATAAAACATTCAATATTTATATATTTATAATATTTACATACAAGCCATGCCAAGCCAATCATATGACTGCTAAGCCACACTCACAAATTAGGCCACACCCACAGAACCAGTTAGTGGTCCCTGGGATTTAAAATTATGAGTTTGGTGGTCCCTGAGGTCCAAAAGGTTGGCAACCCCTGAAACAGACAGTTCAAATGAGAAGTAGTACTTGAACCTTACTGTTTTTAAGACTTGCAGTCTTCTACATTTGAGACTATTGTTGCATTATCAAAATTATTATGCATGCTTTAGAATTAATTGCTAACCCTAACTTCCAATCAAGTAATCTATTTCCAACCATAAGTGAATGGATATTTGAGGTGTTCAGAAGTAGGAAAGAAGAAAGTTTCCTAAGAATCTGGTACCAAAATGTCAGTTGCCCCTGTGCATTACAGTTTATTTTTAATAATATCAAATAAAGATGTTAATATAACATTCTATACTAATATAGTTTTTTAAATTAGTGGCCATAACCATATCCTGAGTAAAATCCCGTGAGTTATAGTGGATAGTATTAAAATATTTCAGTCAAATAAATCAACTCCAAACAGCTCATATGAAAACTAGATCTAGAACAGTTGAGAGCAAGAAACCATTCTGCAATCATTTAGATGCTGTTTCAGGATCAATTTCCCATGTGGTATGTAACCACCAGAACCCGTTTTCAACAAACTATGGTTCTATGAACCCTAACATGAAATTTTAAAAAATGTAAAATATATGTGAGACTAAAATGCTTTGTGTTCCTTGACTGAAAACTATAAAGATGTATGTGTGTATGTATGTATGTATGTATGTATGTATGTATGTATGCATGTATGTATGTATGCTTTTATAATACTATAAACTGTAATGTTAAAACAACATAGTGGTGTCCTAGAGGATTGCACAACTAAAAGCTCTACCTAGATATAGAACAGAACTTGAGGAAAGTAGATGTAATGGTGAACAGAGAAGCATATGAAGCCATCTCAATAAAACATGCACCGCAATTTGTTAAAGGAAAGGTCAGTTCCAAGGCTATATAACAGCAAGTCCAAAATATTTTTGAGGAAGTAGATCTTAAAAATATAGCAAAGAAACAGAGATGTACTAGACCATTTATTTTAGTTTTGCAATCATGTTCTATGAACTTGTATAATTCCATAGTGTTCAAAGGATACAGATTTGTGAGAACTGCAAACAGGCTTCACTGTAGAAGAGAAAGTATTAATTTACTATTATAACCATAAATACCAAGAATATCACAGAACAAATTAGGTATACCATATTATTATCCATATTACTGCAAATTATTTTTGAGATTGCACCGAATTAGTTTCTTATTCTTTAGGATACTATACTGAAACTGATAAATATAATGCTAGTCAAGTTACATAACACTGTTAATCCTAAAGTTTTCATTTATTATCTGCTATAAACATAAATAAAAGCTACTTTGCTGAAAGGGCTTTATGATTTTTCACACAGCTAAGTTCTTTCATTTGATTTCAGTGAAATGAGACCGAAGAATGGATCAGTTCATATTTCCCTCTGTTTGGTACTTCTAGTTCCCAAAGTCTATCTGTCAAAGTTAGATCTACACATCATTTAACCTTACTGCTTTTCCTCCTATTTTTCCAGACATATTTCCTTTCTCCATTATTCATTTTATGCAAGTCATATCTTTGACTAAAAAAATTAGATACACCTACTTAAAACAAAAAATAGCAAAGTAATTAGAGAGCCAGTTTGGTGTGGTGATTAAGGCGATGGGCTAGGGACTGAGAAACTGAGTTCCAGTCTTGTAGAAAGACAGCTGGGTGACCTTGGGCTCCTCAATTTCTCTCAGCCTTAGGGAGGAGAGGGGAGAGGACAGAAAAGGAAAACAGAGGAGAAAAAAGGAAAGGACTGCAGTCTCTGAGAACTGGACACAACTAAACAGAAGAAGTTGTTAACCTAAGAAGTTAAACAAGTTTTTAAAAAATGTCAGGAGTTACAAACATTATCATAAAAATTAGATAGAAGCAAGAAACATTTATCATTTGAGCAAGAAACTATATCTTAAACAACTAACTATTCCTGTGGAGGGAAGGGCTGTTGAGCAATCATGAAAAGTGAATTGGTGTACATATACCTATAAGCACACATACAGCTTAACATTTCTCCATTCTAAATTGCCTTTTAGAGAAAAAAAATGTATTTAGATTCTAGGATGAGAAAGATCCTGGAAAAGTGGGGGGAAATACAAGAAGTAGTTTAAGGGGGCACTACCACTGTTCTAAACAGTGAGGCTGGGAGAAAAGTTTTACAAACTGTCAGCCTTCCTAATAAGCATTAGGGATTTTAATTTTGGGGGTGAAAAGTATCAGTATTTTAGCTGGTGGCCCAACAATAGGAAAAATATGAAGTGAATTATGTGAACTATACTCCTAATGTCTACTTGTACAAAATGTAGTGTTAAATTAACATTGTTTTACAAAATAGCTGATTAGAAAATATCTGAAAGTAAAACTTTATTGAGAAATAAATACAAAAAATATTGCCAAACCTTTGGGTATCAATTTTAATAGCCACAAAGTTATCTGTTGCTTCCTCAGAAACTTTTGCATTCTCCCAGCTGGCAGCCATTTCTGTGGACTGTTCATCTTGCCCTATGAAAAACATTTAGTTTTAGGGATGTAATTATAGTGCAATTACAAATTGCAAACTACTTCAAATACAATTATAAAAAGTATTACTTTAAAAACAGGAATGCTCACATAATTCCAAAGTCGGGTTTGATTAAAAAAATCAGGGAACCTTCAGATCAAGTTCTCATAGATCAATTTTAAGAAACCCATACCAGACATGTCACAAATTGGCAATAGATGCAATACATGGATAAATAGCTCCAGATAAACCAAATTAATAGCTCCAAATTAAACCAAATTTTCATCAGCCTGGATGAAAAGAAGGAAAAATAAGAATGAGTCTGCTGATTCCATATCTCAGTAATCAATTTCAATTTTATGATGAACCTCTGAAGCAGGAGGATCAAGCTGTGACCTCAGAATTACTACCCTAGAGAAAATTAGACAGAAAAATAAGGAGCTCAAATGTATTCTTGTCCCCTAGAGGATATTCCTATGTGATGTAACATGCAGAACGATGTAGGAATCATATGATAATCAGATATCTATACTAAAATATGTTTTATATACTTAGAATTTCTCAATAGAGCTATCATTTCCCGTGTTTCTCATATAATAAGGCCAGGTCTTATTTTTTTTGAGCCCCGAAAAAATGGCTAGGCTGTCTTTTCGGGGGTGACTTAATTTCCCCCCTTGCATCTTTGGGCGGGCAGGCAGCGACGGCTTGGATGTTGACCTCGGCGTTGGTGGGGCACTTCGTTATTGGGGTCAATGCAGGCAGCAACATATCCACGTGTGCAACAAAAGTATTTCCTAATGGCAAGCCCCCCCCCCATTCCCCCCCATTCCGCATGTTTTAATATAGGCCTTAATTTGGGGAGAGGGGCTTAATTTCATTTCATGCCTATAAAACATGCTGGGATTTCCTATTGGGGGAGGCCGTATTGTTGGAGAAACAGGGTAGTTACTTCAGTCTTGAATATTCTGAAATCTAAAAAAAAATCCATCTTGAAATGTAAACAGCCTTTTGTATTGAGTTAAAATATTTTATATTATACCACTGAATAAACTATAAATGGTTTCACTTTTGAATAAAATAACAAGCTGTAGGTTGTAAGCTAAACAAAGTGAAATAATCCAATTAGTGAGAATACCCTTAAGTTCTATGTCTATGTCAACTATATACCATAAGAAATATTATCAGTATTGTTTAATATTTAGAAATTGAATTCACATTCGCATTCATTTCTAAATTGCTGAGAATTCAGTGAGTAGGATAGTATTTTTCAGGTACAACTGCTGTTTAGCACGCACTAATTCTATCATCTTGTCAGTGAAGAGAAATGAATAAACTCCAATAAGAGTACTGTTGCACAATTGATGTTTTCCTGGAGAGATTCAGCCTGTAGCACAAAGAACATCTTGTTTAGGCCAAAGGCCTCCTTCTTGGCTTATCATAAGCAAGTATGTAAAAGAATATTACACATTTTAAGCCTCTTCATGAAGATTCCCGATATTCCTTTCCGTTGCAGTGAAAGAATTTTCAAAAAGTATGATTAGAGAAGTTGAGAAGCAAAGAAATTAAAAAGGCAAATATTTATTAAAGACAGGAGGTGCATGTACAACTGATAGAAGAAGGCTTTTTTTTCCCTTCAGTGTGAGATGAAAGGAAGCAAAAGTAAGCATTAAGACTACGGGACCACTAGATTTGAGGTAGTTTGGGGAACTCACTGTGTGCTTGGATACATTCTGAAAAACTTGGTTGGATGGCTACTTCAGTTGAATCCACTAGTCCACAAGTGCTAGATTTATTATACTTGATAAACTGGCTAGTTAAAGTTGAGAGTGATTTTGAAAACAGTAGAAAACTCCATTCTTCTTATTCACTGAAGCCCAAGAGTTGAAGAGCAAATGTGAAGAGATGGTCTGAAACACCACACTCCAAAAGTGGCAAATTGGACAAGGTAAGATTTTAAACCCAAGTGTGTCCATTACAACCTCTCCCCCACCAAAAACAATCAGATTTACTATAATGTGGAGCTCTGTCAATTCTTAATCTATCCAATGTCAGTGAAACATCAAAGGCATTTTGTTTGCTGCTTATGCTGACATTGCAAGCCCTCTCACAGAAAAGTAAGAAAAATAGGGAAAAAAAGATTCACACCAGCATTCAAGTAAACATTAAATTATTAGGAATACAAGGATGAATTAAAAAAAAACACCACCAGATCTAGAATATTAGAAAGAAATGGGGAACAGCAGGAAGCTCAAGTGCCAAATCTAGAAGTCTCTCCATAGAGGAAACCTGAAGAGGAAACATGCAGAGAAAAAAGCAGGCAGAAATAATTCTTTGGGTTGAAATTCTTGGGCTGAAAAAAAAAATTGAAACCAATGCATGACAGCAGTGGTAAATTCTACTTAAGAGATTGTCCTCAAATTATTACGACAATGGAGTCCAAAATTCCTGCTGCTAAGCGAGTAGCTGTCAAGTGAGTTTTGCCCCATTTTACAACCTTTCTTGCCACATGTAAGTGAATGGAATTTTTTTTTATACACTTATTAGGTGAACCTGGCCTCCCCATTTACTTTGCTTGTCAGAAAGTCACAAAGGGTGATCACATGACCCCAGGACACTGCAACAGTCACAAATACATGTCAGTTGCCAAGAGTCTGAATTCTGATCCCATGACCATGGGGATGCTGCAATCATAGTGTGAAAAAGAGCCGTAAATCACTTTTTCAGTGCCCTCCTAACTTCAAATGATCACTAAACAAAAGGCTGTAAGTCGAGGACTACCTGTACCATGTGTTGTTGTTTTTTGCTGAAGTCTGTACCTTAAGAGAAATATACATTCGGTTTTGCAAGAGGTGGGCTGTTGCTTCTACCAGCGTTATGTCCCATTCAATAACCCTAGCCAGCTTAGTGATAGGGGACAATGCCCCCACCTTTACGCTTCTCTTGGCCGATATCCCCAAAAGCAAAACCGAATCAAGGAAGGGTTGGCTCGCACTCGGACGAGCCACTCTTGCTCATGGGCTGCAGGACAGGCCGAAAAGTTGACCAAAAGTCCCTTGAAGAAGGCAACAGCGGACCAAGTAATTTGGCAAGAGAACGACGCAGGCTATACGAGGTTAACAAGAGTCAAGGTTGTCAAAGATCCCTAACAAAAAGGACTCTGGTTTGTATTTGATCTGCTTTTGATATTTGACAAACAAATATCAAAAAAAGCGAAATACATAATACACATTTTGACAGCGGCCAGATTAGCTTTTGCCCAATGTTGGAAGCAGCCTCAGGTTCCATCAGAGGAGATGATCATTCCAAAAATTTCAAGTTGTGCAGAAATGGACAAATTAACTTTGGCACTAAAAAATAAAGACATCTCAATATACTACAATAGCTAGAACTGCTGGTACAAATGGATAGATGAAAGATAGATTTTACATTATAAGGCAAAAGAGGATAGGAGAAACTCATGGCAGTGATATACAGATATATGTAAAGATTAGGTGTGTGTATATGGCATAAATTAAGGGTTATAAAAAAAGAGAGATCTAACAAGCTGTTGAAGATGAGAATGTTTTTAATTGCTTTCTATTTTTTCTTTCTATTTTCTTCTCCTTTTCTTTTCTTTTCTTTTCTTTCATTTGTGTATGTGTTGTTGGTTTGTTTTAATTGTACAATTAATACGATTTATTTATTTAAAAACAAAACAAAACACAAGAGTCAAGGGTGACACAAAACAGCCTGGATAAGTTTTACAGGCGAGACCCCCTCACCACTCGGAGGGGTTGGACGAGGCGGTGAGGGTAACCACAGGAGGCAGCTCTGAAGCCTCCCTTCCCGCCCCCGCCCCGCCGCCACCTCAGCCGCTTCTCTAAAGCGTATTTCAACGCAACCCTCCGCTCGGCTGGAGGACTCTGCCAGGCGAAGACAGCAGCTGCACAGGTCCCTTCTCACCCCGCCGCCCCGCCCCCCCACAGCGGGCCTTTTCCATCCCTCAGAGAGAGGAGGCGGCGGCCCAAGCTTCCCCCAGGCGGCTCTGCTTCGGGGCTGCCCCCCCCCCCAGTTTCCCAGGGGGACAAGAGCGCTGACGCGGCGCTAACCCACCGCGGACGGGCCCCCGTACCTTGCACAAACACCACGAAAACGGCGCTGCGCTGCTTGGCGGCGGCAATGGCGGCCGGGATGGTGCCAGGGAACCACAGCATAATGGCGGCGGCGGCGGCGGCGTCGACTCCGCGCGCAGAAGACGAACGGCGTGCGGGCGGGGTGGGGGGGGGAGAAAGAGAGAGCCGGAGAGAGGGCAAGCGAGAGAGCGAGAGACGTCGCGCGCGCCCCTCACCTCTCCAGAGCCCCTTGACCCTCCCCGCAGTCCGTTTGCCTCGTACGCGTCGGTGCGCGCGCACGCACGTCACAAACGTCAGCCTCGCTCCGGAGGAGGAGACTCTCCGCTCCACTCTCCGCTTTCCACCCCCCCCCACACCTCAAAAGAGGAGGTCGGCGCCGAGGGCGCAGGCGCGCCTTTTTTTTTTTTTTTAAAGCGCTTGGTGAGGCGAATGGGAAGAAAAGTCTCGTCGCGGGAAAAGCCGCGCTCTGATTGGACGCCGAGGAGCGTCTTACTGAGCTTTAGCACCGGCGAGTAAGGCGTGGAGGAGAGCCCGGTGATTGGAGGCGGGGGCGGGGCTGGATTAATCCGGGCTGTTGCGGGAATTAAAACCACAATTACATGAATTAAATTAAAACGATGGTACGGGCAAGCCTATAGAATATTTCAGTTCTAGTTTGGCCCCTAGACTGAGCCACTCTGACCATTTGGTGGTGGTGGGGGAAGTTATTTGATTAGCAGATTTCAGAGAAACTTCGTTTCCCACGTATTCAGAATTGGAGTACCACGTAAAGTTGTGCAATATTGCACAATAGTGGTTGAGGCAACAAGGTTGAAACCAGGAGACGGTGAATTCTGGTCCAGCCTCAGGCATGAAAGCCGGCTGGGTGACTTTGGGTTAGTCACTCTCTCTCTCTCAGCCCAGTTCACCCACAAGGGTTATTGTGGGGGAAATAGAAGGAGGAAAGGCTGGTTATAGGTATGCCCCTTCACCCCGACCTCACCCATCCAGTCATTACTTACACAAAGTAAGGCAACTGTGATTAAATCAAATAAATAAATATTGGGGATCAGCTCTGGATTTCTGTGTTTTGATGGACTTTCAGGCTTGGTCCAGAATAGACCTTGCACCCTAATTGGTTGTGGAGTTTTTATTTATCTATTTATTTTTGTCAATTGCTTAAAAGATAATAGGTATAAGTAAAAACATAGTTATGAATACATGGATACATATAAGAAAAATAAAAGAAGCAATAGGACAGGGATTGTAGGCACATTGGTGCGCTTATGCACGCCCCCTACAGACCTCTTAGGAAAAGGGTGAGGTCAATAGTAGACAGTCTAAGGTTAAAGTTTTTGGGGTTTGGGGAAGAAACCACAGAGTCAGGTAGAGTATTCCAGACATTGACCACTCTGTTACTGAAGTCATATTTCCTGCAATCAAGTTTGGTGTGGTTAACCTTGAGTTTGTATCTATTGTTTGCTCTTGTGTTATTATGGTTGAAGCTGAAGTATTCACTGACAGGTAGGACATTGCAATATATAATTTTATGCACTATACTTAGATCGGACTGAAGGTGGCATAGTTCTAGATTTTCTAGGTCTAGAATTTCAATTTCAGTGGTGGCATAAGGTATTCTGCAACGAGTAGAGGAGTGGAGAACTCTTCTTGTGAAATATTTCTGGACTTTCTCAACTGTGTTAAAATCAGATATGTAATGTGGGTTCCAGACTGATGAGCTGTATTGGTCTAGCTCTAGCAAATGTTTTGTATGCCCTAGTTATTCGTGTAATATTACCAGAGAAAAAGCTACGTAAGATTAGGTTAACAACTCTTAATACCTTTTTGGCCATGTAGTTACAGTGGGCTCTAGCACTTAGGTCATTAGAGATGAGTACTCCAAGATCCTTGACAGAGTTTGGATCATCAACAAGGTCTTGACTATTCAGCCTGTATTTTATTTTCTGATTTTTTTCCCAATATGTAGGACAGAGCATTTATATGTTGAGATTTGAAGTTGCCATTTGCTTGACCATTCCAATTTTGACTATTTGTTGTCTGTTTGACAGGAATGCTTCTATCCAGTTATGCAGGTATCCAGAGATACCGTAAGATTTTAGTTTTAGGAGTAGTTTGTTGTGTACCACTGAATCAAAGGCTTTACAGAAGTCTATGTAGATTGTGTCTATTGCTTTACCCTGATCGAGTTGTGTAGTCCATATGTTTTTGTAGTGTAAGAGTTGCAGATTACATGATAGTTTTTTCCTGAAACCAAATTGTTGTACAATCATTAGAGAGTAGGATGTTTGTTTCTAAGTGGAGGATGATGGATTCGTTAATAATTGATTCCATGACTTTACAGGTGATGCAGCATAAAGAGATTGGTCTGTAATCTTCAACTAGGTTCGGGTCTCCCTTTTTGAAGATGGGGATGACCATGGTTTGTGACCAAAGTTTTGGCAAGGAGCTGGTCCTGAAAGATTTTTCAAAGATTATGGTTAGAGGTTCGGCTATGGCAGTGGATAGCTTTTTTAAGAAGTAGGCACATATGTTTTATGGGATCTTGGCTGAACTTCACCAATCTATTTAGAAGAAATAAACTCTGTACTGATTATATATTTTGCTTTGTTGTGCTATGTCTTTTGATCATCATCATAGAATAGAATAGAATATTTTATTGCCCAAGTGTGATTGGACACACAAGGAATTTGTCTTGGTGTAAATACTCTCAGTATACATAAAGGATACATTCGTCAAGAGTCGAGAATCATAAGGTACGACATGTAATTATAGTCATAGGGTACAATAAGCAATCAAATCATACTAGGAAACAGTCAATATAAATCGTAAGGATACAAGCGACAAAGTTACAATCATACAGTCACAAGTGGGAAGGGATGGGTGATAAGGATTGATGAGAAGATTAACAGTAATAGTAGTGCAGACTTTGTAATAGCTGAACAGTATTGAGGGAATTATTTGGTTATCAGAGTGATGGCTTTCAGGAAAAACTGTCCTTGTGTTTAGTTGTTCTGGTATTCAGTGCTCTATAGCGTCGTTTTGAGGGAAGGAGTTGAAAGTTTATGTCCAAGATGTGACGGGTCTGTAAATATTTTCACAGCCCTCTTTTTGACTTGTGCAGTACACAGGTCCTCGATTGAAGGCAGGTTGATAGTAATTGTTTTTTTCTTCCATCTTAATTATCATCTGAAGTCTGTGTCTGTCCTGTTGGGTTGCAGAACCAAACCAAACAGTTATAGAGGTGCAGATGATAGACTCAACAATTCCTCTTTTGAACTGTATCAGCAGTTCTCTGTAGAACTGTATCATTATGTATTATCCTATTGTTTCATGTTAAGTACTTTCTGTTTTAAAATTGGGTTCTTATTGCTTTGTTGAGATGAAGCCACTTTGTGAAATTTGTAAAACTTTGTTTAGAAATTTTAACCTCTGGGACAGAAATTAATATTGGCTATTGTGGCTGACCCTGAGGTAGGTTAATTTCTACATTCTAAATTACAAGCATCTCAGAAATATAAACATAATGCTCATGAAGTTTGATTGGCACCATGGGCTTTGTTTAGGATTTCATGAAACCTACCCCTCCCCTGAATGCAATAGGCTGGCAAATACTTAACAGGTGAATTTTTCTTTATTGTTTAGGCCTAAAGGAAGCCTTTCTAGCAAAGATGACTTTATGCTCTCAATTATATCAGAATATGTGTGCCATCCTAGTGATCACTTATAGCAAAGAACAGAATAACAAGGGTTCTAAACAAACTTAATTGAAATTTGAGTAACATTGTAATCATGCCAGAGTTCATAATGGATCAACTTTAGTTAAAATAACATTATTGATTTTAACCCAAGGTAAATGTAATCACTATTACACCCTTCTAGGAAACTCTATTAGAGTGTACATGCATTGTTCTAGCATCAGCAGCTGTCTGGGTTAATATTTCAAGCTGAAATTCTAGATATACTTCACTGTGACTAAGTCCCCTTCAGTTCAGTTGGAATTACTTTTAAATACATGCATATGTTTGCACTGTTAGATCTATATGTGCATTTTTTTTCACATTAGTTGGGATTGGGCTTTCAATCATGTTTTTTTTTAATTGTAAAGATCCCAAGTTATTCTATGAGGGTGATAATAAACTTTTATTAGCTCCCATTACTTGTCCCAGCTTCTGCCAGTCTAGCAGTTCGAAATTATGTAAAAATGCAAGTAGAAAAATAGGGACCACTTTGGTGGGAAGGTAACAGCGTTCCGTGCGCCTTTGGCGTTTAATCATGTCGGCCACATGACCATGGAGACAGCAGACAGCACTGACTCTTCGGCTTTGTAACAGAGATGAGCACCACCCTTTAGAGTTGGGAATGACAAGCACGTATTGCAAGGGGAAACCTTTACATTTAATAAACTTTAATTTAGCAAATAAGTTCAAGTTGCCAACTAGATTTATTATTATTATGGTATCAAAACTGTAATTCTCTAGGGATTATGGAATGAGTCTGCCTGCATTTTAATATATAGTGGTTTCCAGTCTGAATACTAAGCAAGTCAGCTAGTTTTTCCTTTTGTATTTGCAAAGCTTAAAAGGATTTATTTCTGAATAAACATATATAAGACTGAAATGCATATTGAATTCATTTATCTTCTTTTCACACTAAAGGAAAAAAATAATACCACAATCTGACTGAAGTGATTTTGTCTTTGGAACATTTCAATAATTAAGTTAGGGGTTCTCAAATTTTGAGTTGTGACTGTTGGTGTACTATACTAGATCACTTAAGGGTCAGGTCAGACCATTGAAATTGCTAATACTTGGCCTTGAATTTTCTCAGAAATATGTGAGTGTTTTTGTTATCTCTGGTGGTATGGTGTGCAATAATTGTATCAGAAGTGCACATAGCAGTGAAATTAAATATCTTATCCACTATTTTAACTTTCTAGCATTTCAAAATAGTAGGAGAGTTGGAGGTGAGCAATCTATCATTAATACTTCAAGAAAGTTATGTCTCTTTGGACAACTCAAGTCCGTTTGCTACTGGAGTAGCATGATCTCAGTTATTATTAGTCAGAAAAACTCTTCACTGTAAGCAACACAGCCAAACAAAAATAAATCAAATGGAAACAGATGATAAAAAACATTGTTGCAGTTTACCCTTATTTTGCTACATAAATTATTAAATGTAAGTGGCATATTTACTTTTGTTGAATCCTGACTCTAAACCAGGGGTGTCCAACCTTGGCAACTTTAAGACTTGTGGACTTCAACTCCCAGCAAAGCTGGCTGAGGAATTCTGGGAGTTGAAGTCCACAAGTCTTAAAGTTGCCAAGGTTGGACACCCCTGCTCTAAACTATTAGTTTTATTTAGGAGGGGTCACAGAATTGCAGCATTTGAGTTCCCCTAATTTAATATATTGTCTGTGTGTATAGCATCCATTTTGATGAACCTTTATACAATTTTATGGTGTGGATAAGAGCTTATTTGTGAATTTATTACACATTTTAAATATCGGCATGCTTTAAAATAACTCAAGGGAGTTTACTTACATATAAAAGCTTAAGATCACAAGACCCTCCAATTATACCATGAAACCATCAAAGACAAGGTGCCAATCAAAGACAGAAAGTTTGCAAAATTACAGATCCACAGGACCAGCTAACCAGAGCCCCTGCCTATGAACAACCTACCAGAATCTGAAAGCTCTCTCGTTGCTATTTTTATGAGTGCCACCAAGTTTGGAGCCATTGAGGTCTCTGGAATGTGATCATAACTGAAGCTCTTCCGCCTCCCTCCCCCACCCTGCCCCAATTCTTGTGAGAGGGAGAGTTGCGGCATTTTCACCTGCATTGGGAAAACAGGTTGGACGTTGTTTGAAGGAAGTAGTCCTGGAGATATCTGGAACTACGCTGCTTTAGGATTTTTAAGTCAAAGCCAGCATTTTGAATTGTACCCGGAAACCTATTGGTATGTAATGCAGTTTGTGAATTGCTGTTCTATTTCTACGGAATTCCACAGGGCTGACAATCAGACTGCTGCCGTCTATAACAATTGCAATTTTTGATCGGTCTTCCAAGGCTGGCCCATGCAAAGCAAAATGCAGTACTTCTGCCTCAGAATTATTAGCTGTGAATCACTGTAACCAAGATCACAAATATCCACTTTCCAGCATCTAAAAACTTGTTAGAATTGTATGAACGTGTTGCCACTTTTAAAAAAAAATCTCTCATTTAATTTTTTTTTTCAACCTAATTCAGGAGTAAACTCAGGGATTTTTTTTAAGCCTCTGGTATTTCTGAAAGTAATAGTTCCATTCGGTTGACAAACACCCACATAGGCCAAGAGCTAAACTTACCATCAGATTTTAAAAACTAAAGTCTCTTGTCATGCCAAATCAAGATAAAAGTGAGCTCATGAATCTTATTCACAGAGTACAGTCAGTTCTAATCACTGTGATCCTAAAAGTCTAACAAATATTATTGCACTTCTCCTTCCTTTTAAACTTTTACTGATCACTATACAAGTTGTAAAAAAATAACTAGTTTGCTGAAGAAGTTTGCGATTTGTACCTAGGGAAGAATATGCCTCTTTTTCTAATGAAACAAATACATTTACTAAACAAAGATAATAAAGAGCTGATAAAAGATTGCAATAATACCCAATGATGTGACAGGCCTTACAATCACGTTCAGAGGCGAGATGGCTCTTGTTGGTCATATTTTAATTTGTATTGCTGTATGGAACAGGATTGGGTTTGATAATCTGTATGGCTCCTTACAGATCCACGATTTTATGAAACTGACTGCTACTAATGGAAGGCTACTGTAATTGTATCCTCATTTTCCTCAACAGCTGTTATCTAGACTAGTTTTGATACTCTATTTTTTGCTCCAGAGTACGCAGCAAACTACAGACTAGCCAACATTTTAGTCTACTGGGCTGTGCAAATCTAAGTTAACATTTAGAATAGTATGAAAAATTATACAAAATTTAATTGTATAGTATGAAATAGTATGAAAAATTGAGAAAGCCATTATTAATTTATAATCATAACCAGGGTACTCACTCTGGTGGAATCAATGGCTGGAAGGAAGGAGGCCCTGATTAAGAAGTATTCCAGTTTGTACACCATTGATGGGAGGCAGCGTACAAGATCAAAAACAGGTCTAGATCAGGCTTTCCCAGGGAAAAGCAGACCAGTCTAGAGAGATTCTTATAAACTGGTGATTCAACAATAAGCTTGACTAAGCCTTGGAATTCTGATTGCTTGTGCTTGATGCCTGTTTGCCCTATGAAGTGGTGAATTTTTCTACACGGGGGGCCTTTAAACAAAGCCTGGATGGTGTTGCTTTAGTGGATTCTGTACTGAACAGGGCACTAGGTGAGATGGCCTTTTAGATTTGCTTCTAAATAAATATTCTTTGCCATATTAACAATTACGACTATAATCTTATGTATCTCCTTTTCAAATCCACCCATTAGTCATCATTACATTTTTGGGCAGTTTCCTCTCTCTGATCAGCTCCAGAGCCAATTGCTCAAGGACAGAATTATCAATATCTAGTTTTATTGTTTTTTCATGACTGGATCATAATTTTTTTTCTGGCCATTTGACTGAAACTCCTCAGAATCACTACATTTTGAAACTCCTGAGCATCACCATCATTTGGAAAGCATCAAAGCACCTTTAAAAACAAATAGTACACGATATTGTCTCAATCAACACTAGCTCCTATACAGTACTTGGGAGATTTTAATAGGATGAAATTAATAATTTAGGGATAGATTAGCAAGAGATTTAGTCTATATGGTTAAAAGGGTCTCACGGGTTTTATAAAGATTTTTTCTAAATATACTCATTGTAAAGGATTTGCACATTTTATCTTAAATAGACACATTGCTTCTACTTTCAGAATTGTAGAATATCTCAAATTATAGATTGGTTTGAGCTTTAAGCATCTATTCTTTAAAGAAATAAATATAAATGAAGGAAATCTACAGCTTTCTTATACTAGCTTTCCTTTTACTGCAGCAGAAATCTTCTAGTACCATAGGTGCTTCATGCTGAAAATATCTTCCAATTATCTTTCTAAAAACTAATACAATGGAAATAAG
The DNA here is from genome assembly GCF_049901715.1 of Pseudonaja textilis. Taxonomy (NCBI): domain Eukaryota; kingdom Metazoa; phylum Chordata; class Lepidosauria; order Squamata; family Elapidae; genus Pseudonaja; species Pseudonaja textilis. The sequence goes on from NC_141990.1 coordinate 207,084,845, forward strand.
GGATAGAATATAACTAAAGGATAGAATATAGATGAAGAGAATATTTAAATATACTCGTGAACCTAGCTAAAGGTCTGATATTCACTTGCAAAGGTTCTGTATGAGACCTCACAAACCCTCTGTGAAATCCAAACCAATCCAGTGATAGCTAGGCTCATAGAAGACCTTGAACCAAATCCATTAAATGAACTAGCCATTACAGTTTGTAAACCAATTTAAGTTGTGTGAATCCTGCACAATGTAGTTTCTTAAAAAGCTATGGCATGGTGTGATACATACATATATCTTTTGTCATGTTCTCATCAGACGCTAAATAAATAAGAGTTTGATATGTAAAGAAAGGAGAACTGCTCTTATCTACTTTGTTATTTTTTCAGATAAACAGATTTTTATTATATTGTACTTTACATTTACATTTTCAATAAAGGAGAATATTTGTAGCTCAGGGCTGGCACGAAGGGTCCTTGGTGCTCTTCAAGCTTGTTTGGTTTTTTTTTGCAGATGTTTTCATTACCTAATCTAGGTAACATCATCACTTTGGGTAATGAAGTGTCTACAAGAAAACAACCAAGCTCAAAAGAGCACCAAAGACCCTTCATTTTCCTTTTGAAATTGCTTCTTAAATCTTGATTTCCAGGGTTCTGGCATCACATGAAAGAACTTTATGTAACTTTCTGCTCCAGACACCTTATGTGGCTTGACCCAGACCACTGACATATTAACCGGTGTTGTACTGCATGATAGATGGTGTCCAGTGTTCCCAGGGTTTTGTTTTGGAGTACAAATTTATCAAATCCTTGTAATTGGCCAAACTAGCCAAGACTGCAAAAAGACCCGATTGCCTATAAATTATCGTTCATTTCTAGGGCCTAATATAGGGCAAATAATCATATAACCTCCAGTTGTTTTAGACCAGAACTTCCCATAATTACAACTAGCATTGTTAATAACCAGAAATTATGGGATTTGGATAATACCAGACTTCCCATGATTAATCAATGACCTACAGCTGAGTTTCTACTATGTTCTGTTGTATCTACAATATATATTCCAATCAGTATCTAAAATATCACATTTTTATTAAACCCATTTGTAAGACTTCAATTTTCTGAATTTGTGAATAGACTGAAGTTCTCCCATGAAGACCTGCACAGTACAACCTCAATAGTTAAAAATAGTACATTATTAAAATCTTTCACATTTACAACCAAACTATCATTAGATATGACTCTTTGCAGTGAGGATCCAGCTCCCAACATACCAGTTCTGAGCTGGTTCTTCTTTAAAACAGCACTCCAGAAAATGTATATTTGTAAACATTTATTTTTCCCAAACTTGCATCAGCACACATTGTACAGCCTTGCAAATTATACAGAAATTGAAAAAGGTGTCTCCTTTATATGTGCAATGAATCATTTGATGTCCAGTGATCCTCTACAAATGATGAAAAAAACATATCTAAACTACTTAAGAAGTTTCCAGCACTTATCAAATGTGATCACTCTTACAGTAAAAAAAAAAGTAAAGAAACGAACATATTGATGGGAACACAATTAAAGTGCAAACTTTTTACCATTTGGAGAATCACCTTTTAACTGTTAACTGAAAACTAATGGGTTCCAGTTAAAATAGTTGGTGATGGTCATTTTTTTCCTTTTTAATATTTATTCTGTTGGAATAGAAACAAGATACTTCAAAAGTTGAATTTATTGGCAGTTACCATTCATATTTCCTAAAGAAATCTAGAAAGGGAAGGGGTGGAGAAGGTCTTCAGTAGTTACTGTAGGACTCTGTGTTATCTTGGAGAGGAAGAAAAGAGAGGGGGAAAAAAAACAGCTAATTTCTTTGCCTTTTGCATATTGGGCTAGAAGGACTGTAATTCCCTTGAAGCTTTTCTCTCTTTCTTTTCCAACCCCAGTTCCCTGCTTTTAAACTGAGAGAAGCGTGCTGGCTTTATACAAAGGGATTACAAAATGCAGGTAAGAATATGGTTATTCCTGATGAATAAAAGTTTGCTGTACAACAAAGCTTTGGATCTGGTACAAGAATTTGGAAATATAAAATAAAAGTATTACAAAAGGGGATCTTTAATAGCATTCATTACAGAAGGCTGACTGTCCATTTTATCCTATTGCAGCCGTGTTTTGTAAGTTGATGGTTTAACTTAATCCCACCCCCCACCCACCCCCACCCCCGGCATCTTCTCTGGGATCACTGGGTTTTTAATTCTTAAAAGACTTAACTGGCGTCTGACATCCAAGGGGTTTTATGAAGACAATAACCAAAAAGAAAAAAAAAACATAAACATCAAGCCAATCAAGTAGAAGAGAGATAAGGACATGGAAGTAATAAAGGCTGAATGTTCAGTGCCATAACCGTTACTGAGAACTAGCTCTTTCCAGGATGTGAAAGTCGTAATGCTTCTTGCTTGTTCTCAACCTAAACTTGTTCAGTGAGTTACTTTGTTTCTTCAATGCATTTTGGGCTGCAGACATGGTGGGAAACGTTGCCAGAACGGTATATGTGGATGCCAAGTCACTAAGTTTGGAGGGTTCTGTGTTTACGTTGCTATCTCCACTCCCACAGTAGCGATGGTGGTGTTGGTGTGGCTGATGCACCTGCACTGATGGAGGGTCTCGTAGCCACCGAATCTTGGCACCAACTTTAAGAAGTTCCACAAACAATTTTTCAGCTTCTGCACGAGTTATTCCCTCTGGCAGTTCAGTAATTTCCAAAACTTTTCCTATAACTGAAAGAGAACACCGGATTTAGGAGTGTTAGGACAGTTAGGAAATGAAATTGGTGCTTTCGCTAAAGAGTGGGCCAAGAACTTTTAAAACTCTGTGATTGCCAGTCAATAAAATATTGTATTTGTTCCTCAACCTATCACTATTCCAATTTTAGGATTTGAAAAGGGCAAACGAGTTCCGTGATCAAAGGATAGCCATTTTAAAATATATTTGATGGAAGTTTATAGCGTAAAGTCATGAGTGTCGCGATACTTTAACTATTAGGGAAATATAATTCAGTCTTTCATCTGTCTTAAGAGTTCGAGACTAAGCATTAAGTGACCGTTAAAGAGCTAGAATTTAATGTAACAATACATACTTTGCTGAATCTTTTTTTATTGCTCTCAGTTATTATAATGGCAGAAAGATTTTCTCAGTTATTATAATGGCAGAAAGATTTTATCTGAACTCTTTGTCAGTCAAGTTGGGATATGCAGTGGCCTTGCTTCATAATGACATACAGAAAGACATCAATAGTGAGAATGCAACTATTCTTCTACTAGTCCTCTTGGCAGCTTTTAATACTGTTGATTACAGCGGTCTTTTTATACCATTTGTGAAGGCTGGTAATGGGAGCCATTGTTTTATGGTGTTTCTACTGCTTTCCAAATAGGCAGGTCCAGTCAGTCATAGAATGAGAGGTTGAGTCTTTGGGTGGCCTTATATATGGAATACCCCCAGAGTGAAGTTCTCTCTCCCACTCTGTTTGACATCTAAATGACACTCCCTTGAAGACTGCCTGGAAACTCCAGGTACAAAACACAGCGGCCTCTTTATTATATTAAATTAATAATTGATTTTATAGAAGATTTCCAAGCTTGGTTTTATATTTGAAGAGCTATACCTTAAGCCATGCTCTGTTGCAGACTGTTGGCACAGTCATGGTACATAATAAGCAACTGAGCACACCAAGGCAGCAGAATTGCCCAGGAAAGGCCACTGCAAGTCACCAGGAAAAGGAAGGTATAGACACTGAGAAATAAAAGCTGGTGAGAGAAGGAGATGACTCTTAAAGGTATAAGGAAACATACTTATTTTTTAAAGGTCAAATTTGCTCCTTCCTATACAGGAAACATAGATTGTCAAATCAACTAAATCCAATCAACCACACATCTGGGGATCATTATGCTTGTGCCAAATAAAATTTAATTTCTTAATATTACTATGGTGCCCCACACCACACGTCAATTCATTTTGGGCCAGCAGCATACAGGTTAACATATGCTGTGTTCATCTCCAGATCATACTGTAGTTATGCTTACAGAGTGGCATGGAATAGAAAGAGATATAATATACTTCAACAGTACTACAGTTGTATCACAAAGTTATACCAGTCAATGAATTACATGCCTGGTTCTCCCGCACCAAGATCAGCTGAAGCAGCCTTTTTAGCCGGTTTTCTTCCTCTATTTCCATGTCTGTTTCCTGGCTGACACTAAAATAGGAGTGGGGTGATTAAGAGTTGAGGGAGGGAGGGAAAGAGAGAGTGTTCAGAAGCATGTACACACACACACACAAAAATGATCAGGAATGCTATTTCTTCTATTTCCCACATACATATTTTCCAACCACAAAAAATGAAGATTGCCACATCATCAAATCTTAATGGAGCCATTTAAATCAGTGGCCCCCAACCTTTTTTTGTGCCACGGCCTGGTACTGGCATCACAAAATGATCCACGGCCTGGTATCGGCATCAGCAAGCATGACAAGGCAAGACGAGCCGAGCGACCGGCCAGCCAGCCGTCCCCTGCTTCTCCCCACCACCTTCAACTCCTCCTTCGTACCTTTGTCAATGGGCTTCGGGACGGTCGCTTCGCTCGCCTTGCCTTGGGTGCTGAAAGAATCCTCGCGCCTTAGTTTCATTCGAAGCCGCCCCCACCTTCAATGAAACTAAGGCGCGAGGATTCCTTCAGGACTCAAACGCCGCTTTCCAACCGGAAAAGCTCACCCAGAAGCACTTTCTCATCGAAACAAGATGGCGGCGCCCAGCAAACTGGCGGCCTGGTAGAAAATGTTCCACGGACCGGTACTGGTCCGGGGCCCAGTGGTTGGGGATCTGATTTAAATGATATATTACAGCTTCTTTTTGGAAAGAGATCTAGCACCCTGTAACTTGAATTCATGAAACAGTGCTATGCTTTTAACTGTTTCTTATTTTAACTGTTAACTATTTTAAGGTCTTATATTTGTTGTTGTTACCTGCCTTCAAAGTCCTATTGAAAGAAAGATGGAATATAAATAATGAATCATTTATTTATTGCACTGGAACATATTAAACGATATCCAAATAGTATAATACCAATACCATTCCTGCCTTGCTGTAGGTAATACAATATGGGCAATTAAGTATCTTTGAACCAAATAAAGCCTTTGTAATTGTTATCCCCAAATCTAGGTTTGACTGGACATCTCTGATCACACACTAGTAGCACTAAGCGGTATGCTGTTTCAAGAGGCAAATATAAGCTATCTTTGCAGCATTAACTATCCATTTAAGTCATATTCTATAGTTATTCTACAATTATCCAAGATTTACTTTAAAGAGAAATTGATATGCACAGCATGTCTAAAAATATCACTTTCTAAAGAAAACACTTTTCTCAGTCAAAGTGACTGATATAGAACACTATCACATTATCACTATCACAATATAATCCCAAATTTTGATAATATAACTACATTGTGCTAAATACATATGGTATTCCTATGTGCACGTGTCCAAATGGATCATTTTCTAAAGGAAACACTTTTCTCAATGCAATAAGCAATTTTTGACTCAAGGAAGCAGCTACTATTTGACAGAAGCTTTTTTTAGGCATATACATTTAGATTTACAAATAAGCGCTAACCTGTGAAGAACTTAGTGCTCTCTGAGCTTAGTTGTTTGCCTGCAGATGTTTTATTACCTAACTAGGTAACATCATCAATGTGAGTGATTGTAGGGTTTGCTCCATGTTTATATATACAGGTAGTCCTCGAGCACAATTGAGGCCAAAATTTCTGTTGTTAAGTGAGACATTTGTTAAATGAGTTTGCCCCCATTTTACGACCTTTCTTGCCACAGCTGTTAAGTGAATCACTGCAGTTAAGTTAGTAACCCTGTTGGTAAGTGAATCTGGCTTCCCCATTGACTTTACTTGTCAGACATTTGCAAAAGGTAATCTTGGAATACTGCAACCATCATAAATATGAGTCAGTCGCTAAGCACCTGAATTTTGATCACGTGACCATGGGATGCTTCAACAGTCATAAATGTGAAACATATAGTCATAAATCACTTTTCTCAGTGCTGTTGTAACTTCAATCAGTCACTAAATGAACTGTTGTAAATTGAGGACTACCTGTAGTAACTTGCCCTCCTAGTTTTGATGGCGGAATAGTTTCCTCCTTGGGGGTTCCTTGATTAGAATATTGTTTTCTACCTGATTGTTTGTCTAGAGTTGATCTCTGTTTATCTAAATGTTGGTGTCTGGAAAGGAAGGTCTCTGGTCTTTTTTTGTTTCCTTTCTCTTTTTTAATTGTCCCTTCTGAATGGTTTGTAAATGTGGTTTATCTGTATGTGTCTTTTGATGGCTGATTGCCAAGATTCCAGGAATTCCGTAGTATTTTTGGATTTGGCTTGGCTTAAGATGGTAGTAATCTATTGGTTGTGTCTGTCCACGTGTTGTGGGATTAAGAGTTTTCAACATGTTTTCTGACATATTTTATGCCATTAGTGTTGGAGAAAAGTCTTGAGAGTCCCTTGGATTTGCAAGGAGATCAATGCAGTCAACCCTAATCGAAATCAACCCTAACTGTTCTTTGGAAGGACCGATACTGAAGCTGAAGCTCAACTACTTTGACCACCTTATGAGAAGAGAGGATTCAAGGGAAAAGACCTTGATATTGGGAAAGACCAAAGGCACAAAAGGAGAAGGGGACAGCAGAGGATGAGATGGTTAGATAAGTGTCATCGACACAATGAATGTGAATTTGATACAGAGGAGGGCTGGGGAGTCTGGTGTGCTATGGTCCATGGGATCACGAAGAGTCGGACAGGACTTAGCAACTGAACCATGACAACACTTTGTGTTATTCTGTTTGGTAACCTGCTGTAAAGAAAGCCCTTTTTTCGTACCTGTGGACCTGCTATGTGCCCATGTGGCAGAGAAGGATTGTACTGCAAAGGCTGGCCAAGTAGGGGATATCTGGCATCTCCTGAAGAAATACATGGAAACAAGATAATTTCAAATTCAAATACCAATGCTATTTTATGTTAAGAATAGGTAACTGAAAGATTAAAAGAGTATTTTGTACTCTATTTTAGATCTACTTTAGTGAAGTTTTTGTAGAAATCTTTAATTTAGGAAACTTTTCATCTTAAAAAAAAACAAAACAAAAACCCAAACCTGCACGGCAGCATAGAGAAGTACTGCACTATGAAATAAAGGAATTTAATTTGATCTGGGATCACAGGGCAGAGTGGGCTACGTAAAATAAAATATATAATTGCACAGTGCTTAGGGTACAAAGATACCCTCGTATGCAAAAAAAGACATGACCCAAAAGAATGTGATAGAAATGCAAAATCTTCAGGATTGCCAGCCTCAAACATTGTAAAGCCTTTTATATGAAGTCTTTTATATACAAGTTAGCTGAGTATACTAATGAACGGCTGATCAAATGATATTGGGGGAGACCCAGCCAGGCAGTGGGAGAGACTCAAGTCTTTGCATGCTCGCAAGGGGTCTGGAACTGAGTCTCCTTAAGCTCCACAGAACCTTGCCTATCTGTTCTCAGCCAAAGGCTGTTAGTCAGGAGAGTTTCCTGTATAATACGCAGACTATAAAAGCTTTAACCTTACATGTGCAAGTCTGGTTACTTGTGCCTGACAATAAAGACTTCAAGACAACTACAATAACCCACTGAAGCCAATGGCCAGTGAGGATGCGAAGAGCCCCAAACGTGTGGAGGCAAATATTAACACGCACACCAATTTGACCCTTCTGATAACACAACGGAAAATCCGTGTGACACAACATCACTATCCAAAATTCATAAATCCCACATTGCTAGCAAATAAACAGATGCAAGCTGTGTTTTTTACCTAGCAGGCAGTTGAAGGGGAATACCAACAGGAAAGCAAAAAAAAATTTTTTTTTAAAAGAAACAAAATGTAACTTCCTAGCTAGATTTTAAAAGTGGTAATAAAGCATAATTCAGTTATTCAGCAAACGGGGATTCTCACCTTGTCCAGGAACGAAATGTCGCGAGAATGGGGGCACAAGAGGAAGAGGTGTTAAAGTGGGACGGATGTTCTTCATGTTTGAAAGCTGAGTTGGTGCCGGTGACTGGGCTGGAGATGTGGCAGGGCTACCTATTTGTGGACTATGTTGTAGCTGTTAGTTTAACGACAGAGAGAGAAAATACACAATTTTGTCACAGCATGGGAAAAATATGCCTTTAATAAACTTGGGGGCTCTAGTTTAAATCATCTTCGCTCAGTACAAATCATTCTGTGATATGTAACCCCGATGAACTCTCACACTTAGCAGTTTCTTGAAAGTGTGGGTTCTCCTTTGCTATAGTTATGAGGCATAACATCAACGTAAGTGACAAACAAATGAAGAGAAAAACGCTTTTTTCTACACATTCTTGGATACTATGTAGAAGGATCCAGACTCTAGAACTCTATCAATCTCCTAATCTCAATCAATGCAACCTTCTGTTCATTTCCTATGGTACTGGACTTTAGATTTGGACAACTTCCTTAATATATCTTGGGATGGGGAATGGCATTTGAATTACGGAAAACGCAGCCCTTCCCGGATCGAAAACCAGAATTTCCCATCTGAATAATGCTTTCATCCTTCCTCCAATATCTAAAAATCCAATGTGGATAACGAACATTCCACAACAGCCTTGTTAAAAGGGAGGTTTCCCTTCCTGAAAATATCTAGGTTTTCCAAACACAGGATAAGTTGTACCTGTGGGCAACTCTCCAATGAACCAAACTCTGTTGATTTCTGCCCTCTTTGATGATCGCAATAATATTTATTCTGCTTCCACTGAGGAGGGGAATGGGGCCGAGGCTGAGGATTATTGGGAATATTGAGCTGCATCATTACCATTCCTCCACTGGGTGGTGGTGCTACTGCTGCAAAACAAGATTGGAAAGAAAAGGTGTTAATATTTCCCCAATGCTGCTCTGAAAAATCTAAACTGAATCGGCCTTTAGGTTGATGTTATCAATCAAGGCCTTGCTCAATGCTCTGTCAATGTCAGACTTGCAGTTATGAACATTTTGATTCTAGCTCCTGTGGTTCCATCTAACTGTGTTTGCCTGCAGACAAGCAGTTTGCTTTAGAGGATTGGAGGGACTCTGAAGCAGAGTTCGAAGCAATGGAAGGGAATGGGGAAAGGGGTTCTTGAATAAACAGGAGTTGGAAGGACCTTGGAGGCCTTCTAGTCTAACCCCTGCTCAAGCAGGAGACCCTATACAAATTGCTATAATCATTTGTAGCTGATCTAGTGCACCTGATTCTAATTTTAGGGACTTGAGGTAGTGATAAATGTAGGGGTATGCTTACTTTTTTCACATTCATAATTTGCATGGATGTTTACTTACATTTCCCAATGGACTACTAAATGTAAGTGGTACAGTACATGAGATTTGTTATATTCTTCCCCCATTTATTAACCATACTGTTGAAATGAAGATCAAATATCTGTGCGATCAAAAACTTTTAAGAGTGTATGTCCATGATGGCAAACTTATGGCAAACATGCCACAGGTGGCACACAGAGCCACTTGTGCCAGCATGCGAGCCTCAGGCAAACTTACTTCACTGCACATGTGTGCGCCTCACAGCTGATTTTTCGGCCTCCCAGAGGCTTGAGGAAAGCCTTTGCAAGCCGAAAAATAGGCCCGTTTTGTCACTTCCTGTATTTCCGGAAATACCAGAAGTGACGAAACGGGCCCATTTTTCGCCCTGCAAAGCCTGCAGAAGTTTTCCTCAAGCCTCTGGGAGACTGAAAATCAGCTGGGAGGCACAGTGCAGGTAAGGGGCAGGGGAGATTGCGCGTGCATGCACAGGGGGTGGGGTGGGGCACGTGCATTGCCTTCTGGGTGCTGGCACACGATTTGTGCGCACACAATTTTTGGCACAGGAGCCCCAAAAGGTTAGCCACCACTGGTGTATTTGTTTTCATATGATTATATTTAACAATTGGTATATTTTAATTATCCACTGTAGAAAACTTGAATAAACTTTAAAGTCTATGATAACTGAATTCTTGTCCAATTTACTTGCATATTTTTTTAAAAATTTGATTTGAGAGTCCCCAAAACAGATTTTTAAATTAATGTTTAATTTAATTAAATCAACAAACTTAAAAAAAAAAGGCCTGCCTTTGGTAGAAGTTTGAGCTCTCGTGAATGCAAATAACACGGAAATAGCCCAATACTTTGGGCCTTCTGCCATGGGAAGGACTGTAGGACTCCACTTTATCATGATTTTGTTAATTAGAGGTGGAGGAAGACAAGGCGTTTATCTGATTCTTCTCCTTCTCTCTCTCCCTCCCTCCCTCCCTCCCCCCCTCTCACACACACACACACACACTTCTTGAAAAATTGCTTTACAGAACTGAACAACTGAAAAGATAGCTCAAAAAAAATTACCACTGCTGGAGCTCAAACACTTCTACCAAATGGGACGCCTTTTGTTTTTAAGACTGTTTATTTAATTACAAGTTAATTTAAAAATCTGTTCTTGGGACTCTCATACAGCATCAAATTAAAAAAAGTATTCAAGTAAATTAAGGAAGAATTAAATTATCATAAGCTCCAAACGATAGGTAAATTTATTCAAGTTTTCCACAGTGGATAATTGAAATATACTAATTATTAAATATAGTCATATGAAAACACATACACTCTTGAAATGTTTAAGTTTCTGATCACACAGATATTTGATCTCCATTTCAACAAAATGGTTAATAAAGGGGGGAAGAATATAACAAATATCATGCACTGCACTATTTACCTTTAGTGGTCCACTGGGAAATTTAAGTAAACATCAATGCAAATTATGCATGTGGAAAAAGTAACCATACAGCTACATTTTGTCACTAGCTCAAATCCCTAAGATGAGAATCAGGTACACTAGAACAGCTACAAATGACTACAGCATTTGCCTAGACTGGTATAGTGTTTCCTGCTTGAGCAGGAGGTTGTATTAGAAGATCACCAAGGTCCTTCCAGCTCTGTTATTCTGTTATTGTTAGGGAGGATCTGGAAGAAATCTGTCTTGATTGAAACTGCAGGCATTTAGTTTGATTTGCTGTTTGCTGTTGAAGTGTGGTATCACCAAACCTAGATTGAAAAAGCTTTCTGAGGTCTTGCTTTTGCATTGTCCTAATTATTTATATGCAGTGGCTCAGTGGCGGTTCGAATCCCTAGTGCTGTGTAATGGAGTGAGCTCCCGTTACTTGTCCCAGCTTCTGCCAACCTAGCAGTTCGAAAGCATGTACAAATGCAAGCAGAAAAATAGGGACCACTTTGGTGGGAAGGTAACAGCATTCCATGGCCTTTGGTGCTTAGTCATGCTGGCCATATGACCACGGAGACGTCTTCAGACAGTGCTGGCTCTTTGACTTTGTAACGGAGATGAGCACTGCCCCTAGAGCTGGAAACGACTAGCATGTATGTGTGAGGGGAACCTTTACCATTGCTAACAATTTATGCTTTAGCTTCACGGTTAGTGCCTTCAAACTGTGGGCAGGTTTTAGCTCATCTAATATTGAATCATCTGCTCTCTTTGTTTCAGATACTATCCGTAGATGGCCATTTCACCACCTTTTGTTCTGGAAAAAAAAGGGTTTTCAAGCCCTGTTCTCTCTGCCTTCTCCAAGCCTTTTGTTCCAAAAACTCTACAGTCAATTATACTGACAAATTCCCTGACACTCACAAGAAGCTTTTTTTTTTTGTATGCAGGAATAGATGTGATACTTTTGTATCATGTACTTAAAATTAAGCAAATGTTAAGCCAAGTACAGTATTTAAAGCCATTACATCTCATTTATCGGTAGATTTATATCCTGTGTTTATTTTGTACATCTCAACTTAACATACTGTATTTTTCAGAGTATAAGACTCATTTTTCCATCCCCAAAGATGGGTGGAAATGTCTGTGCGTCTTATATAATGAATGTTGCCAAAGCCCCATCACCTGCCAGCCCCTACCCTTTGGCCTCTGCCTCCCAGCAATTTGCCTCCTTGCAACAAACAGCAAGTTTCAGCTTCAGCAGTCTGATCAACACAAACAGCTGATGGTTGGCTGGATTGGCATCCCGACAACCAGCTGTTTCAGGCTGCAGGGATCTGCCTATTGATACCTCTGCGTGCCAAGTTTTCAGCCTCTGAATTCTGTTTTTGGCCTCCGTGTGCCCCATTTTCTGCCCGTTCTGATCCCGATTCCACTGGAATGGTTGGAAAATGGGGTGCGCTAAGGCAAAAAATGGAATGCAGAGGCTGAAAATGGGACAAGCGGAGGCGGTAATAGGCTATGGCAATCCCTGCAGCCTGAATTGGGAGGCTGATCCAACCGACAGTCAGCTGCTTGTGCTAATTAGGCTGTGCTGAAGCTGATCAGGGTGTTCGCTGCAAGAAGGCAAATTGCTGGGAGGCAGAGGCAGAGGCAGATTTTTTTTTCTTGTTTTCCTCCCCAAAAGCTAGGTGCGTCTTATACTTCGGAGCATCTTATACTCTGAAAAATAATGTCCCCCATTTTACCCCAGGAACCCAGCGAGACAGGCTGGATTGAGACTGAGCAACAAGCCTCCTTTCAGACCTAAGGGGAGGACCAGAATTCAGTTTCTAATGCAACACCTGAATCCCTGCATCCAAATGAGTCTCTTCTAATTCTTTGCCATAATGCACTGGTACAAAAATGATCTTTTTTTAAAAAAAAAAATCTAATTATGTGAAGAAGAATGGACTAATTTGTTAGTGTTCTATTTTCACACCTGCACACTGTTGTCCTTGGAGCTGTTGGGAATTACAAGGTGATGTTGTTCTAGGAAACTGTATTTGCTCTGACCCTGGAGGTTGAAGATATGCCACTGAAGAGCTGCAGCAGATTGGAAGGGGGGCGGGGCGGGAGGAAGAAAGAACAATAGAAGCATATTAAATCCTCACATTCATTTCATCCATAATGCTTTAAATTGATGAAAGTTGCAAGCTTAATTGGGATTTACACAAAAGCAGACTTCATGCATTCCAGAAATTAAAATTAATGGTTGTATGGTTCCTCATGACCTTCTTTTCTTATAAAATAGTAAATGTCAATAATAGATTGTCTAGCTTAATTTTCTTTCGGTCTCTAAGGAAACAGATGAGCAAGTAAAATTTGTTTTCAACCTAAGGCTGAGAATATGTTCTGAGTTATTTCTCTTTCCTAAATTAACAGGTATTTGATTATTTTATAATTAAACAGGTTATAGAAAGGATAAGATTATCTTTAGATTGTATCTTAATAAATTTTAAATGAATACAACATTAGACTTAACAGCTACTTAACTAGACAGATAGAAAGACACACAGACAGGCAGAACTGCTTTTTTTCTTTTTCTAACTTTTCTGTGCATTATTCAAATAGTGACTTTTGTAAAGGTGACAAAGCTTTAAAGACTCTATATCACAGTGAGTTGTTAAATGATAATAATAATCATAACCAGTGTAAGGCATACAAATATCAAGGTAATCCTAAATACTGAAAAACAAACAATACAGAAATATCCAGTAGGCAAGAATGATTATAATCCCACTGAAAGTTTATGTTTGGATCACAATGACTTCAGACTGTTTTATTCTTCTCCTGCAGAAGAACCAAGGTAAGTTAGCATTACATTTCCCTGCCCCCCCACAACCCTTTGTATTGTGCCAGTGGTGGGATTCAAAAATTTTTTTTACTACCGGTTCTGTGGCTTGGTGGGCATGGCCATGTGACTGGGTGGGTGTGGCTTTTTTTTTTTTTTTGCTTTTTTGCCACCCCCACCCGTTTTTGGGAGCTTGGTGTTTTTGTTCTCCTAAGGCTCCTCTGAGGCTCAGGAAGAAAAAAAAAAAACAGAGCATCTCTCCAAGCTCCATTTTGGGAGCTTCCTAGCCTGAGAGAAGCCTCTGGGAGTGGCCATTTTTGCTCCCCTAAGGCTCCTCCGGGGCTCTGGAAGGCAAAAAATGGAAGGGGGGGAGGGCTGAGCTCCTCCCTCCCTTTTTTGCCTTCCTGGGCCTCAGCAAGGGGAATTCCGGCACAGCTGATCTTATCTACAGCTGATTGTTGGGAGGGAAAAAAAAAAAGAAATACCTCAGGCGAATGTCAGTCGGATGGGTAAACAAGCATCGGGCAGGAGGGCGACCAGATCGGGGGCATGGCCAGCCAGAACTTACTACCGGTTCGGCGACCCACGCCAAATTCTTGCTACCGGTTCGCCCGATCCGGTGCGAACCGGTTGAATACCACCACTGTATTGTGCCTCCTTTTCCTTCTGAACTATTCTATTCAATTTGTTTTTCAACACTTATTGCCATATCTCCATTTGCACAGTACCACAGAACACTGTTCCTTAAAATATTCTAATAAATCCAGCCATTTGAAATTTAAATTTATTTAAGTTAAATTATTTAAATTTATTTAAATACATTCAGACATTCAGAATCTCCGTTTTTATATGGAAGTTACTTCCATGTCAATAAGGAAAGAGAACGTCAGAGTACCAGCCAGATCAGGGAATAGATACTGTAAGGACTTCTAGAACTCTTTATTATGATAGAAGATCATTATAAAACTTTAAAAAAATCACACAGAATCAAAGCAGTCTTATTTTTATTTTCTTTTTCATGTTTCTTTCTTTCCCACAACTAAGTTTGTCTTTGTATTATTTCATAATGGTTCTGCCAATGGTCCTTGCATTATTACTTCCAACATTTTCTCTGAATTTCTGTACAAGAAACAATTACCCCCTCCTAGCCTCAGTATTACACTACATGCTGGTTCAGAAATGTACCTGATGACCTTTTCTAGGGGCCAGTCTTGCCCCAAGACAGCTTAATAAATGAAAATTGCCACCCTAGCCTTGATCTCCAGGTAATACATAATCCAAGATACCATTTTGTCATTAGAGAGTCTTTCATTAGTATCAGTGAAATCAATATATTTTAAAACAGAAAACCAAGGGATTATCTACAGAATAGGGCAAGGAAGTGATTTCATGAAAACAAAATAACAGGTAATTAATAATAAAAGATACATTTTGTTTGAGTCACATATAGATTAAAATCTCAAATGCAGGCTGCAATCTTAAATGTACTCTTAAGTTCCTCTGAACGCAAGTCGAACTGGTATATACAGATGTTTTGATACTACCGGTTTGGACTGGTTCTATAGAACTGGTTATGATTCTGCGCAGTTCGGAGAACTGGCAAATCATGCTCCTGACTGGCCCTGGCCCTCCCTGCCTGCCCCTCTCCTCCCCGCCCAGTCAGTCCTTATCGCGTGCATGTCCGATATTGCTGACTGCGTTCTCCCCCTCCCAGTCACTCCTTAAGGTATTTCTTCTCCCCCCGACGATCAGCTGTTCCTACGATCAAATGTGCTGGGATTCCCCTCGCTGTCTTACCGCTTTGCCCAGGAGGCTTCTGAGGCCCAGGAAGGCAAAAAATGGAGGATGTGTGTGCAGCACATAACACCTGCCCCCCCTCCATTTTTTGCCTTCCTAGGCCCCAGGAAAGCCTTCTGGGAGCAAAAACGCCTCCCTAGGAGGCTTCCCTTGAGGCCCAGAAGGGCCAAAACCCTGGGGGTGTTGCTAAAAAAAAAAGGCCATGCCCACACAGTCACATGGCCATGCCCAATTAGCCAGGCCCAACTAGCCATGCCAACAGAACCGGTTGTTAAAAAATTTGAATCCCACCCCTTCTACATCTGTCTTCCCATTTTCTCCTGATAGAGCTGCAATTCTAGCTGTCCAAATTACAACCTTCTACATGATGGCACAAAGGAAATAATGCAGTCAATAATAAAATTTAATTTTGTCAAAGATATTGAATAAGCTGCACCTAATTGCAATCTAGATCTATATTTGCTATATGCTGTACAAATCAAGCACATTTTTTCTTCCTAATATTTTCCTACAAGTGGAGGGTCTACTTTTTTTCCTGATTAATCAAGATTTGATCCAATGCTTGTGACATGAACTGACCAATCAGCTTGTTGCCCAAGCCTGACATCCGGGTCTAAGAGAGTGATTGGGCCCAAAGTCACCCTGTGCTGAGAGAGAGAGAGAGACTGACTTAAAGTCAGCCAGCTGGCTTTCATACTTAAAGCAGGACTAGAATTATTAAATATTAATTATTAAAAATTAGGATTAGGAATTTCTCAGAGGATAGATATTCTCACCATCCATCCAACTAACCCTGTTCTGCAATACTTGTTATGAGATTAAGAGCACATTCATCAGTAATTTATAGTTAAACTCAACCACAGAAGTAAATTTTCCATAATTATTTCATTATTAAAAATTAGTGAGTACACCTATGTTAAGGAAGAGGAATGAAGTCAATGTGCTCTCAATATTTATGCAGGAATATGTACTGGTCAGAGCTGCCATCTTCTTGTTTCAGCCCTGGGTTTGCATTGATGCCAGTCTGCTATGAATTACGGTGGCGGGGGGAGCACTGGGAGTGGGGAAGACAGGAAACAGAACCCATCCTAGGAGCAGGCTACAAACATCAAAAGAGCAGGGGAAGAATGGAATGTGGCCATGCATCAAAGAGGTGCCAAACCTCATAACGTCCACCAAAACACCTACTTTAAATTTTACTGGAGCTGACCAGGGAGGAGGGCTTGGACAAGGGGAGGAATAACTTAGGGGTACTTTGCATGGGAATTCTCAGATCTAGCTTTGCTAAGCTGTAGCCACTTGGCATCCATAAACATATACTTGGAGTTGAAGGTCTTTCCTTAATAGATGACAGAGCTGGGACAGACCTGACATAATCACTCTTTTAGGCTTGTTGGCATATCTGGAGTTTGAGAGCATGCTTTCAGCATTGTCATGAAATGTCAAGAACATGGAGTATTACAGCGATCTACCCTAACATTAAATGTACTGAGGATATGTCCTGCCATTCTTTATCACTCTTGTCTTTTTTTTTTCTTCTGGCAGTTGAGTGTAATTCTTAACATCACTCCACTAACCACTATTCTTTTAAAATTTTAAAGTATGTCCATGGGTTCCACAGAGATCAGAAGCAGTCCTGGAAGTTAAGATGATGCTTTGCAATGTACAGTTTCCTATTTATTTATATTATGAAACCGAAAAACAAAAATTCCTCAGCATCCAGTGCCTTTTCCTAATTTGAGCAGCAGGGGGCAAATAATATTGAATAGCTGATATCTAGATGCTGAGTGCATTGACTGTTTTGCATCAGAATCCGCCCTCCCCTGAAAATAACTTTTTTTTTTTAACGATGACAGAACTGTTTATTCACATTCCCAAAGAACAAAAATACCCATCTCTCAGTCACATAGAACAGAAATAGGAACCTTCTGCAGATTCCAGAAATATGCTTAAGAACAAAGTACAACCTCACACATATTCTTATAACAGGGATTAAAAAAACTTGCAACAGTAACCCAGAATTCTTTCAATGCTTGCTTTAGAAATGACTTTCTGTCCATACATTGTTTGGCCTTATATCTGAATTGCCTAACTTATGGCTCTGCAAATACAACAGAATCTTAGCCCAAGAACGAACTCTGCCTTAATATGCATTTTTACTGAGATGGGGAACAAGCCAGAAATCCCAACTGAGGTGCCATATAATATAAACCTAGACAGATTTCTTGTTTTATTTAGCCGTTCCATTAACATGGAAAGTAAAATGGAAGCAACTGGGAGGAACACCAGCATGTTTGTTTGCTCGTGGTAAATAGCTTGCGAATTAAGCTAATGCGAGGAGGAGGAGGAGGAGATGGCATAATTCCCATATCCTGCACAGTATTTTTTTCTTCTCAAGCCATAGCTCATTATTTGCACCATATTCCACTTTTCTTCCTTCTGTATAGCTTTACAAATTCCCAATGTAGTTTTCTTTGGCTTGAGAGAAGCGCTATCTCACAGCAATATCCAAAATATCGCAGGCAGCTGCGCCTCCCTTCTACTCCCTGACATTAGCTGATTTAATTATACTGTGATCCTTCTGTAGCACTCCACCCCCCCAATTGTGGGGGAAAGATCACATTCACCTGCTTGGCAGTGCAGTTCACCAGTTTATTTTTCCTCAACAGTAGAGAAACTTAACATATTACCTTAGGTTATTTTGGGCATCCACTGAGAAATAGGGCAGAACCTCATGTATTATATATAAAGAAGAGCAACAGTCAAGGTCGTTATACTGTGGAGAAGGTGAGCTTTTAAAAATAAATAAGAGCACGCATCCACTGAGGAGCGCATGGGGAGCTGATAGCAATATCACCAGAAGGAGTCTAAGGATTTTATGAAACAAAAGAGATGCATTTCAACCAACAGAGGAGGCTTAATGCCCTTGTTCTGCTGATAATTTTTGCAAAAATCTCAAAATGTTTTTCCCCCCCCCTTTTGGTGATACAGCTTTTCAGCTTCCATGCATGCCTCATACAGGTAAGGGTAGAACAGATTCGTAATTTCTCATCCCAGAAGGGAAGGAAGAAGCACAACACAAATTAGCTGGACATGGACCAATAGTATTACATGAAACATGAGAACTCAAATCAGATGCTATAGTGTAAAATACGGAATTTAACCTCCACGCATAAAAAGGAGCTCGTTCTATGATTAAACATTTATACAGGGAGAAAATGTTTCTGCAAACTAAAAACCCACTCCATCCCATTCTGTTATTTCCAAAAATTAAGCAGGCACAATCAAAACTTCTGCTTATTTTCCTGCTCCCTAAAGATATCCTTTCTGAAGAAACGGTGACATGAAACAATGATTTAGTCTACACAGACATTAAAAGACCCAGGACTAAATAATATCACGTTATTCAAATTCAACTGAATGAATTTGGGTTTGTAAGTTATTGATTCTGTTTTTCCTCGTGGCTTCTTTGATCACAATCTTTTATTAAAAAACAACCTCCCACTAAAATCTAATTTAAAATCTTAAATTACACTCACCTTAAATTATTCTGCTGTCCAGATGGAATGACACTATAGTAAACGGGCATTCCTGATGTGGGGAGTCCTTGGTTTGACTGACTGGGAATAACCACTGGCTGCTGATATGTTTGTTGGGACAGTCCTTGGGAAACTGGAGCCATGGAGACCTAAGAATTATAGTATGCTAGCATTACCAAGAATAAACAGAAATGTACATGATGGCAGATTATTCATGCAAAAGAAATATACAAGGCAACCAAAGAATAGTGAAGGGTAGTATCCACAAAAGTCTAAAAATCCAGCAGCTATGACGACCCACTATAGATTACATGTGGACAGCCACAAATGGTGAATTTTCATCTGAATAGAATAATCTCTTTCAATTTCAGAACTAGAAAAAAGGACAAAAAGGTTCTGAGAACTGTATTCAGCATAGCTACTTATATTTTAATGCTATTACGGCTTACTTGATAAGATGGCAGAGGAGGATATGGAACAAGTACTCCTTGAATCTGATTTCCAATGTTGTTGGGTTGGCCTCCAACAAGATTTTGGTTTTGCGACTGCTGGACACCAACTAAACCCTGGTAGTTTTGCTGCTGGTTAGGCATAACTTGGTAACCTGCAAGAATACAAATATTTAAAATAAGGATTGACAGGGTAACAAGAGTATTCTTTAAATATAACGACATCAGTTTTTCTATGGATTACTTCAAAAGAAAGCCACATACAAAAACAGAGATAATTTATGACTCAAGTAATATTTGTATGATAATGATCAAAATCTTAGTTGTGGTTTATTGTGAATGACTAACTACAAGCTCACATTCGTAACCAATTAATCTGCCTACCAGCCTGATGTAGACGTATAAACATTTCATGATAGAGAGATGCTATACATCATGTAGCCACAGCTATCTCTCTCTATATTTTTAGCTAGGAACATTGTGTTACGTTTTATCTGTAGAATCCTGTTTTCTGAAGAAATAAATTGAATTTAGCTCTATTTTATTAAAGTTCCTTTTCCCCATTTAAGATAACTGGTGCCATCTTGGAGTTTGCTTGGAACATCTCTTCTTATATTTCATTTTTTAGTCTACTCATTTGTACTGTCTTGTGGATTTTCTGTTAGGTTTGTGACCCTGTTCAAGGTCGGTCACTCACTCACTCACTCACTCACTCACTCACTCACTCACTCACTCACTCACTCTACCTACCTGAGGTGGTTTGCATTTTAATATTTGAAGTTTTTAAATGTATATATTTTATTTATATTTTAAAATAAACTTTCATTTTGCTTCTCTCAGGTGACATTATCTCTGGTGTGGATGGCCTTACTCACTAGTTATATACCTATAAAGTACATGGACATGAGATCAAATGATAAAGCTTATTTCCTTTTTAGAAATGTATATCTCTTAATTGCCAGAAAGGTAGCACTGGTTGTGACAGTCCTATCTCACACACTAGACCCAGGGGAAGGATGCCATGCGAAGGTCTCTGGAAGACAGATTGTGGCAGCAACTGCTAAGCCATTAACACAAAGCAGGTGGTCAAACCAGAGTGTAAAGGACTTCCAACACATAATACCCACAACATTTTTCAGATAAATGCATTTGTATTTTATTTTCACAAAGACAACTAGATCGAGGCTAAACTTATTTGCTGAACAGCAGTCAACATGCAACTTTATGTTCTAATTGTGCCTGATAAATAGAAATAATTATCAACTTTAGCTTCATTAAACCATAATTTGTTAGTTCTGATTCATGGCACAATATAACAGTGCTTGTGTATATGTACATTTATGTGCTTGTCTGTCCTAAGTTAAATCATTTTTCTAAGACTTGAAACAGCCCTAAACATACAAAAAGTATGAATATATTTTACAGTTTAGGCTTTCCTCCCCTTCTTCTAATTGTTTTTCAGAATTGTAGTGGGAAGCCTCTTCAGCAAATCTGAAAATTTTCAAATTCTTATTGACGTTATTTAAAAGGCAGTCTCCAATTTAAGAAAACATCACGTTATATAAATACATCATATTTCTTGAGGCAGAATTGAACAGACTTGATTTTCTGAATTGTTTAACCAGGGTTTCTTGATCTTGGTAGCTTTCAAATAGCTTAGCTGACTGGGGAAACTTAGGAGTTGAAGTCCACACATCAGAAAGCTGCCAAGGTTGACCTAAAAAGACTGAGTAGATGATCAAACTTAGGCACCTGTTTCATTCTGAGAATGAGTTCTTCATCGAAGTCAAAGAAAAAAAACCACAGCTACTAAGATGGAAGACCATTGTTTTATTATTAAGTGGAACATGTTTTAGAAAAAAAGGAATCATTTTTTCCAGAAAATTATTCACAGGCCACTTGCCAGTCAAACATCCAACCTACTACAGTTCATGTAAAGGAACAACATAACTTATTATGAAGATTAAGCCAAGTATAAGTTGGAAGCAGAAAGCTCTCTTGTGAAGGGAAAGAGGATTCCTTCCCAATAGACAACCTCTGAATTTTCTGGCAGTCAGTCAAAGTTTATAACAATCCTAATTGTAATAAAGGTAATAGAAAGGGTGCAGGGAGAGGGAGAATAAGGGCAATTTGACATTGGGTTAAGCTGTTGAGGGGAATGTTTCCCTTTTAAAAAAAAAATCTACTACCCAACATTTACTTTCATTTTGCCAAAAGGAACAAAGATGGTATTGGAAGAGAGCAGAGTCTTACTTTTCATTCTCATCACCAGAAATGTTCAATAGAAAAATCATGCTTTGAAAGGTTTTTAATCTTTGGTTCCTGAATAAGGGACTGACCTAGGGTACCTGGCCTTTTTTCATTACTAATTCCTCTCCTATCAAATTATCTCTTCTTCTCACACCTCTCCCTCCTTCCCTCCCCTGCTCCCTCCTTCGTGTTTCTGTGAATAAAAGGGTACTTTTATGTGAGAAGAATATTTGATATGAACAAATGGAGACCAATTAATTCTGTAAATGTATCCCACAGAATTTATTTATTTGTTTGTTTATACAATTTATTGGTTGTTCATCTTACTGCAAGGTAACTCTGGATGGTTTACAATCATAGGTATAAATATAGTAAATATTCTAAAAACATAAATAAGTTAAAAAAGCCAAACTCTATGCCAGGAGTTGGACACAACTGAATGGATATCATCAATGTTGTATCTTGTTTTACAAGCAACTTTTTCACTTCCCAATATAACTTGCAGCTGTGGTTCTTCCTGATGGGTCTCCTATTCCAGTTACTAAAGCCAGTCTGATCTTGCATAAGATTTTTGTAATCAATAAAGGTCATCCACTTCCTAAAATCAGGTTTCCTCTCCCTCTTTTTAAATAAACTACATGCTGGAATGCATTTGGCAGCCCAAAAGACCAGTGCACCCCAACCCTTTGAGCACCACGGACTGGTTCCATGGAGAAAGGTTTTTTCAGTGGATCAGGGCGGGCGTGGTTTTGTGTGCTGCCTGCATTCCGTGGATGGGATTTTCATTTATTTGCACGGACCACTTGCTGGCATGCTACAGACTGACACCAGTCCACAGACTGGGGGTTAGGGACCTCTGCAATAGACTATGCAAAATAAAACGTAAGATTATTCTTGGGGTACAGATTGCAAACAACATGTAATGGATGCGTGCACTGAAGTTGCCGAGTTCTGCTAGTTGTGCTATTTCTGTTTCTCAGGGACTGCAGTGTAGCTGCGAAAGCTATTCTGAGTCTTCTGGCACTTTCGTACTGGTGAGGTAAAAAATCAATTTTCCATGCTGAGAGAAGAACTAAGACAATATAAATTGACTGCTAACATATTTCGCCCCTGGGTTCCAAAGCACCTTGCTATTTTTAGCTGCACTCTTCCTCCTCAGCATTCCAAGTGGCAAGAAAGAAACACAGCATTCAGCAGGAAAAGAAAGAGAAAGAGCATCTGCTGAGACAGATGGTTATATTTTGCAGCCAGGCTATTAAAGAGTGGTTAAAAACTGATTCTCAGAGATAACAAAGAATGAACAGTAGTTCGTGAGTTTTCCTCAAGTAATAAAACTGTTCCCAGTATCCAAACCCGCATATTATACATATACATATCTGTTGGAACGAGGCACGGCCTCCGTTAAAGCAATTAAAATTTCAATTGTGGCAGGAGTCTAAAAAACAAAAGAACGCAGGGCAAATAAAACATACCACATAAAAACAAACACTTGTC
This sequence comes from Pseudonaja textilis, assembly GCF_049901715.1. Taxonomy (NCBI): domain Eukaryota; kingdom Metazoa; phylum Chordata; class Lepidosauria; order Squamata; family Elapidae; genus Pseudonaja; species Pseudonaja textilis. The sequence goes on from NC_141990.1 coordinate 207,108,023, forward strand.
TAAAATATTCCTGCTCTAGACATTACTTTCCTGATACATTGGAGTATCTGAGGGCCGAGGATGCAGATCAGTCTATTTTTTTTAAAGTGGGAGAAAACAATGCAATCCTTGATAAGAAAGTCACAACTGCAGACAGATACACCTGCAACCCCTTTATAAAGGAAGCCAGGAAGCAGCTGAAAAAGAGACCGGTTCACTGTGAGATATGTAACCCTCTCAGACAGTGTTACGGCCCCGAATCCAACAGCTCACGATAAAACCAATCTATTTTACAAGGGCTGTTTGTTGCAGAGACACAGAATTGTGCTTGGAGTAGAGGTGGTTTTTTTAATCACTGACTGGACTGATTATAATGCATTTTTCAATCTGGTGATGTAACTGTTTATCCTTCTTACAACAAATGTTCAATAACAACAGTTCAAATGTAATTTTTTAAAACAATTTTTTAATAGAACCATATATTTCAATTAGCATCTTTTCAAACTGGTTTTGCATATTTCATACTCAGAATTGCCCTTCCCACTGCCTTGAAATTTAACGTTTAACCTAATTCAAACCAGATCTCCTTTGGTTAGTTTCCATCTATCTTTATCTATGTATTATCTGAATTCATAATTAAGATCGAAAACTGAGCACCCTTCTGAGGGAAATGGATGGTTAAGAAATATGAAAAACAAACAAACAAATAAATAATAAAATAAATAAATTTCCCACAAGTTTCTGATTTGTGCTTAAGGTGCAGGATACATGAACTTTTTCACCAAATGTTGCCATTATTTCAGCATTTGCATCTTGAACACAATCTCACTCCAACCTTTTTGGTTAAAACACTTCCCCAAAGCAGGTACAGATTAGTGATATCTGCATGATTCATGCAACAGGCAATACAGAATATTGAACCAAGCGGTAAATATTTAAGCCCGGTAACCTACTATATAGTTGTGTTTCATCAAGAGTAACATCCAGGGCGAATGAAAAAATGTATCAGAAACCACACAGGAATTTTAATTTCTATAAATATACATTCTCATTAGCTACCAGTACTTCATGACTGACGGGGAAAGGGAGAAGTATATATAGAAATAAATAAACATTAGAATACAAACTAAGGACCCGAGTCTAGCTCAAACCTGATTTGTTCAAATTAAACAAAAAGCACTTGAAACCGCAAGACACTGTCTCACACACACAAAAGAGGTAATCACTCTAAGCATTTCCAAAAATAAATTCTGCAAACAAAAGCGAACAATGTAGACAATCAAATAATTTATGTCATTCATTGTTAAATAACTCCAAAAAAAGCAACTGAATTAGTTACCTTGATATTAGTGTCAGGGTTACTACTGAAATGTACGACAGATTTCAAAGGCACGATTTTACTTTAGCTTTAATTTTATAATTTCATAAATGTATTAAAACACCTTATCACCAAGGAAATGCTCTATAAATGGACTTCTTTTAAAACACATAAGCTGAATTATTTCAGATTAATTTCTGCTGAGGATGCAAAGTTAATAAAATTCATTTTTATTGAAATTTATACAGTGCTTTCCAGGTCTCAAGTCCAGATAATTGCTGCAATGATTTAACAGGCTCAGCAAAGAGCAAGGGATCCTTCTTCAGTTTTAGTGTAAAACTGTAAAAGAACCAATTACTGTATGTTTTCCAGTAGTCATCCTGCTGGTTTTAACCATAATGAAAAACAAATGTCCATGTTGGTGAATGCAGGTACAAGACCTGATCACATCTGAAGAGATAAATCAAGGCAACCATTTCTTTTGGGATAACAGTTTTATACTTTGGCCCATGTATTTGAACAAAAGCATCTAAAGTATTTATTCTAATTTATCTGTCTAGGAAAAACATAGAAAGAATGAATAATGTCTTCAGAAAAGTATTTATAAAAGAAGGAAAGGCAAACCGATGCCAGATTTTCTGGATTGCAACTGACATCCAAGACAATAATAAGGAAAGAACAGAAGCTGTAGATCAAACAACCCAGCCTCTTTAAAGCTTAGTTTCTGAGGCAAGGCAAAACATTTTGCTTCAGAAATATTATACCAGAAAGTACGAGTTTCATGTAGATTTTAACTGAGATTTCTCCCCCTCCCCAATTATTATACACAGCTCAGTATAGATTGTTCTTGTATTTCGGGCATACAAAAACTAAATCATGCTGGAATACAAACCTTCTTAGCTATAAAAGTCAATCCGTAACAGCATTCATGATTCAAATAAAAGCAGAAAAAATACAGGAGAGGCAATAAGCAGAATTAGCTTTGCATGATTTATACAGAAGACAAAGTCCAGCCACTAACCTCCCAACAAACAATAAAAAAAATTCTTCCAAAAATCACACCATCAAGAACGTAAGATCTATCTCACTCCTTCAAGATCAGGTAAATTTAGTTTATAAAATTGATGAAGAGAACAAAATGCTAAACTACGGTTTACTTGTTTGATAAGAAAAACATATTTATTTCACTCTGGCCTCTTGTTGGAAATTATTTACAAACAAGGTTGAGCAAATACACTCCTGATTTTTTTTTTGTTTGTTTGATTTTCCAAGCAACTAATTATCCTTTCGAATTCTGCCTCTTAGGATTTACTAAACTCGGCCTATTTAAAAGATGCATTCCTATCAGTAGGAAGAATTTTGGTCACTTCAAACACAAAAATGTTTTTGCCCCCTCTATAAAATACTTCACGTTACTTCTTCCTCACCTAGTCACGTGAAAGCTTCAAAGGTACAAGAAGTAAGGGGAGAAAGCACCACAAACCTGTCTGTTGAGCAGGCTGTGGCAGTGGCTGGTTTTGCTGTGTGTTGTAATGAACTGACGTAACTGGACGATATTGTTGACTGGAGTGTGGATACTGGCCTGGAGCACAGTAACAGGCTGGCATCTTGAAAAAAAAAAGAATTGTAGGGTTTATATACAGGAGACCCATACCTGTTTCTAAATCAGACATGTATAGTTGCTGAATGTAGGCAGGTCAAAAGAACCACAAAACACCTTGGAAAAGAATAAACCCAAACTTAGCAAAAGGTAATGCAAGGATGCTCTTTAAATGCTAAAAAACAAAAAAGCCACCTTCCCAAAATGGCTACATATGCATTACAGTAGAAAAGATAAAAGTATCACAATTTGTCAGTGAGATATTAAAACTATTATCATATTATCATATAGAAAATTCTTAAATAAATCTCATAATCTCTAATAACAAGGCACTTCTTTCTCAGAACAATACTGCAAATAGATAAAAACAACAGTCGATCTGCCATGAAATCATTATTTCATTAATGACTCAGTGATTTAATTGCTACAAGCATATAGTTCTTTTAAGAGTAGAACTGCGAGTACAGTTCAATGTGTGTCAAGTTCTAATTTGTTAGTTTTAAACTTCTATAACTAAACGAAGAAGCAATACATATTGACAGCAAAGTCATAGAGCCTGTCTACAGTAATTTATTCCGTGACCATTTCTATAGATATCTATACAATAGGTGCAAGGTACAGGAATCATATGAAGTTGGTACTAAAATACATACCTTGGCTACTAATTGCTACTGGGCACAGATTAAGATGCCTGTCCTGACCTGAGAACTCTAAAGGACTGAGGCCTGATTTTCTGCCAGGCTGCCTCTCACATTATAAACCTGGCCAGCTACTCAGATCAGTACAATATGGTCTTCTGAAGATGCCCACATTGCCAGACACTCAAGTGCTGGATACTTCGAAAAGAGTCTTCTTCGTATTTTCAGGCTACAGATATGCTCGCTAAGAATTATTTACTAAACACTAAGTAATATGGAAAAAAAACATAACTGGTTTTAATTTCTATTGCATCCAATTATCCTTTATTTCATGTATTTTTAAAATCGTTGTAAACTGCCCTGAGTGCTGCAATCAACAACAACAAAAAAGAAACAACCCCAAACCCTGTATGTGCTAGGAGCACACAAAATTGCAGGAATACCAGTTCTACACTGAGTTCTACAAGCATGTAACAGAACATGCTGATGATATTTGAAAAATCTTGATACCTGTGGCATTGGTTGCTGCATATATCCCTGTTGCTGAAGAACTTGCTGGTTAACAGGGTGGCTGGATCCACTGTAGTTAGGAGTAGGTTGGCCAGGTGGTGGTGGCGGCGGCGGCGGTGGTGGCGGTGGGGCTGTTGCTATGATAAAACCAGATTGCTGTGGTGGTGGGAGGACCACGGTAGACTGGAACATGTTGGCATGAGGATCAGCAGCTTCTCCAGATGGCTGACGGGAGAGACTCATATGGCTAAGTTGGGGTCCTAGGTTGTCTTGCTGAAATAAGTAAAAGAGTAACCAAAGGCATCCTTAAGATAATGAATGTAGAAGTTGTTTAACACCAAGGCAAAGCAAGGAATCACAGGGTTTAATTATGGAGTACTATTAAGCTATCCTGCCAAAAAACTATCTTGGAAGGAAACACACAACCCTGCTATTGAACACAGGAGAGAATTACAGAGCTAAGAATCTAAAAATAGCCCTACTGCATCTGAACAAAGACTTAAGATGGCAGTACGGAATTATGTTTGCCCCAAAGATCAATCACTGTCTTATTGGACAACCATAAACATGACACAAAGTTTAGAACTCTTTCCCATTCTATTTTCCAGTGACTGGTAGGGAAAAGCATAGCCCCGTAAGGCTAACAGGACACCTGCCTTGAATAGTAGCTTTATCGTTAGGAATTTGTCTAAAGTGCCATTAAAATCCATTTAAATTAAAAGCTGTATTTGCCTACCTAGCTTCTGTTAAAATATCAAGCAAACAGCAAAAATGGCAACCAAGGGTGTTGGTGTATGGAGAACCTACCTTGAGACATGGATTAGATGTCTATAAATCTGAGAAATGCAGCTACGCTGCAAAACTAAAAAAAACCAAAACATTTCTGGCACTCATCAAACATTAAAGCCCTGACAGAAAGCTTTCACTGCCATGGAAAATGAGATACCTTAGAAGAGAAAGATATAGAAGGGAAAAGAAAGAAGGGTATTTATATGAAACAAATTCAAAGGTGTACTGAATACTGACAGGCTGCAAAGGGTAATATCAGCAAGCATATTTTTTATATCAGGGAACCAATTGGTTTTTAAAAAAAATATCTTTCAGATAAACTAGTAGGCAGACCAGCCTTATTCTTTCCTCTCAACTCTCTCTTGGTGCTCCTGCCAATAATGGGATTACCTTTTGAGGCTACAGCCAGTCAATATTTACATTTCACATGCAGACTTCATATATTCTTCTAGCCTAGCAGAGAATCTGTCATGCAGAGAAAAGATGAGTAGAAGATAATATACCACAGTATATTGCTGGGTAGATGAGACTGGCAGGAGCGGGGGTGGATAAGTGACTGTGGAGTACTGAACAGGCTGTGAAGAAGGCTGAAGAGGTCGGATAGGCTGAAGGAGTAATAGTTGAACATACAGCGTTAGCAACTGAGTAAGAGGAAATGAAAGTAGGAATATTTCTTTAGTGTAAAATAAAAGTTTTTTTTTTAAAAAAAACACACACACACAAGAGGTCTTCAATATAAATCGTACAAATAAATTTTAACACAAGGCTCCAATTACAGTGAATCAATCAATCAAACACTGGTTCAGCTATCAGCGGGAGAAGATGACAGCAATGTAAGATGGCGAGCTTACAATAACCTAAACACACGCCAATCAAACACTCAATGGCTTTAAGAAAATGTATCTTCCTTCCCCAACACTTAACCCGTACGTGATAAAAAAAAATAAGCAACTATTTGTTTAATCAGTTATCGACCGAACATTCGTATTTGAACTTAGCACCTGTGAGAGGATGTGATTGGTTGCTGGCTGCTGCTGAGGTGGTATGGGAGGTGGCGGCGGCTGAGGAGGTCCAGGCACTTGGTTTCTAATTGGTTGTTGAGGCATTGGAGGATTATACACAACTGGAGTGCCATCTGGGTTAATGAATGGCTGACCTACAGGATAATTGTAAAAAAAAAAAAAGAAAAGAAAAGAAGTAATTATAGCAAAAGGCAGCTTGCTAGCAAAATATAAATTAGCTAGTATTTTACTATATTACAGGTTACACATTATGAGAATATCAAACAAGTCTAAGTCTTATCTGGCTTGCTTATTTATTTGTTTGTTTCATGATTTATTTATCTGTAGCACAATTATATTATAAACTGTCTTATTCCCACATTGCTTCTTTTAGTGGATGAATCTGCAGCATAATGTAGACAACAAGAAGAAAACAGTACAAGAGGAAAAAAGAAAAGAAAAAGAAAAGAAAGCCATATAAATTATAAGCCAAATGTAATACTTTCTAATTCTGCTAGTTTTCAATTTTAAACATTGGATGCAAAAGAAATTAAAATAAAAGATTCCACTGAAAGCAGTTTATAGATCCCCCCCCCAAAAAAAAGTAAAAAAAGAAAAAGAAAACATCACTGCATATCTATTCTGGGGAGGATTAAAATGCATACATCTTCCAAAAGAAAGAGAGAAAGAATATTAGGGAGCAGAGGGTTAATGGTTAATGGAAACACTACACATTTCTAAAACATTGTCAAATTAGCAATTTGAGACAGAGACACACAGGGAGAGAAAGACAGATAAATTGACACCCACAACTGGATACCAACCTGTTTGAGGGTTGATCAGAATACTTCCAGGTGGTATGCCTGCCGCTTCCAAGGGAAGCAAAAAGAAGCTACCGCTAGAAGGCGCCACTTGCCCACTTATGCCACCATCAAAGGAAAGAGAACTACTAGTGCTGATAGTTGGATAGACGGCAGATGTGCCATGAGAAGGCTGGCTGAGAGCTGTGACTGGAAGAGGTTGCTGGGTGTGAGAAAGAGAACCCGTGGATGACCCTACACTACTAGAAGACTCTGAACCTAGGAAAGGAGTAATGAGAAATGGATTTTACCTAGAGACAGAGTAATAGCATTCACATTTAAATAGGCAGGTTGCTATCTAAAGTTATCCATGTAACTCCCAAGCCTGAAGTACCAACCTACTTTCCCCCAAACCCCACTGAAGCTTCTCCAGGTTAGATTCCCATTTACTCCAAATGTCACACAATGAGGGAGGAACTAATGACCACTGAACTTTGCCTTCAAGCCATGCAAATGGGAGTAAAGCAGGATGGCAACAATCTTATTATCACCAATAATTACAGCAAGTATCTATTCAACGAAGTATCAGGTTGAGATGTTGTGGGCAACTGAAGTGTAAAGTGGTATTCAAAGGACCCATCTATAAATACATACAAAGCTGATGAAAATTTGGATCTGTAGAATTTTAACATGCTAGTGTTGTTCAAAATAACAACAACAATCTTAATGAATCCAGCACTGGAGTTAAATACACTAACTAAGAATATGCACAAGTTTATTCCAAAATGTACTTAAAATTTAAGTGCAAAAGTTCATAGGAAACTAACATTATGTTTCTCTGACGAAACAGCAAGGGTTTTTTTTATTTACTGAGAAATATATTTGGATTGCATTTTACTTTCTGTCTTCACATGATAAATAAAACATCTTATTTCTATTTTTTCACGGATATTCAAATCAATAAAAATCAACATCTTGAAATATAAGGCAGCATTGATTAAGTTGTTGGGAGTATCTGTGCAGTTTTAGTTTCAGTAGTATTCTAATCCAGTCAATACTATGAAAATATTTTGGAGTTCTTATTTCTAAAGTTCATGTGGAGAAGTGATTCCAACTGTGCTAGTTTTTAGCGTTGTCAAAGTGTAAAATTACTATGGCGTTTAAAATTTATCTGTTAAATCTGAAAAGAATTACAGCCCAGTTTTTCATGAACTGCATCTGTGAACCAGACTATAACACTGCCAAGGTTTGTTAGGAAGTATCGCCTTATATCTTAAATTTTAATAAATGGCTTCAAACCAAAATGAAATAGATAAGTTTGCTGTACTGATTGTACTCACGTTATAACACAATTTTCTTTATATTCTTTTAAAAAACCTTCCACTATCAAAGTTCTTCATCATTAATATCAAATGAATATGTTCGCAAGATATCCTTATCGTATCACTTGGGCACAAACACAAAAAGAGATCTCTATTTTAAGAATAAGGATCTAGAAGAATCCTGCTACAAATTCCTTCAGGAGCAAATTTAGAGTACAGTATTTGCTCCCAGAAATTTCTTAAGCCCTTTGAATGCTAGGCATAAGTGAAGCCCAGCTAGTATTACTCTTGTCTTCTCCCAAAGCAATTGAGGGGGATGTTTATAATTCAGAAGAGAAAAAGGGTTTGTGCCAAGAGCCCAAAATTGTTGTGCAGCTGTTGAGCTTCTTTAAAACCCCTGCTGTATCTCACCAGTGTTGTTTTTTTGCTTCTTATTTTCAATCATTATGACAAAATGCCAAGTTGGACTTATTGGGTTGTAAAATGCAGCAGATATCTAAAAATACAAATTCACACGTTTGTTCTTTTCTTTGTTCTATATCCTTAATATACTTATTACTTTAAGCCACCACAAATATTCTCCCTATGTAAGCTGTGTTGTGCAACTTGGATGGTGATTGATACACCCTGAAATAGATTTTGAAAGTCGACTATAGCAGCACATGTCAAAAAGAAAGAACACAGACTTAACGCTTACAACACCTCATTATGTCCAAAGTCAAGGTAAATTACACCATTCTTAATTAATTTGTCAGTAATTAAAAGCAAGCTAGGCAATCTTACAAGTGCCCAACTGACAAGCCAAATAAAAAAGTATTTGGCAATCTGTCTGCATTGTCAAGTGAGGTCCCAAGTGGAATTTTATTGTCATGTTTGGGTTTTCCCAAGTTCAGGAGACCAAAAAAAGTAAAGAATGCTTAAAAATCCTATTAAAGAACACTTGATGAAATCAGGAATTGAAATGAAATTTGGGGAGGGGGGGAATGATCAGTTAAGGTGACTCAAATCCTGATAATTTAATGTTTTTAAAAGAATTTCAGGTCATTTATAACAGGGTTCTCAAAATTTAGGAACATTTAAGACTTGTGGATTTCAACTCCCAGAATTTCCCAGTCAGCATGGGGAATTATGGAGTTCAACTTCACAAGTCTTAAAGTTACCAAGTTTGGACACCCTGATTTATACCATTACAAGAAAACGACTGATAACTTTAATTTTTTTTTTTTTTTAAAAAGCCTAAATGTCATTTTATGAAGCAGAAAGGGTCAGGTTCCAGCTCTCATCTGGATCACCACCACAAGGACACTTTTGGTATCCATAAAAACGTTAATTTCCTTGTATTAATATGATTGAAAATCTCATAATGCACACCTCTGTCAGCAAAATTAACCTTTAAAAATCATGCCTAATAACAAAACAATTTTTCTTAGCAAAGCAAACTTAATAAAACTCGAAAAAGAGATTTGGAGTTGTGTCAAAGCTGAGGCAGGCTAAAAATAGACATAAGAAATACGGATTTGCTTTTATTGAGTTAGGCCATGGATTCATCTACTTCAATATTGCCTACTTAGGCTGTCAATAGGCAGAGGATGGTATCGAATTTCGATGTAGTCTGTGAACAATCACGAAACATATGGTGCTAAGAGCTGAGGTGGCGCAGTGGTTAGAATGCAGTACTGCTGACTGCCAACTGCCTGCAATTTGGCAGTTCGAATATCACCAGGTTCAAGATTGACTGAGCCTTCCATCCTTCTGAGGTCGGTAAAATGAGGACCCACAATCAATATGTTGACTCTGTAAACCGCTTAGAGAGGGTTGTAAAGTGCTGTGAAGTGGTATGTAGGTCTAAGTGCTATTGCTATTGTTACAACAGGAAAGGCATAATTGCCTTACTTTAAACTAACTCACAGGTATGGAATTATAAATCTCCATAAATCACATCTAAAATATACTGTAGAACTTACTGTTGTATGCCTCTCCTGAAAGCAATCCTCCATTGCTATTCAGATCAAGGAATCTTTAGAGAATTTGAAGAATCTGATTTCAGTGGCGATCTCATTTTAGGAGATTAACTTAGGAGAAGCTCTCAATATTAATTAATAAAGCAACTTCCTAAAACATACCAGAAACCCTCTTGCAATGTTATAGGCTCAGTTACTGTAACAAAATTTTAATTCCTGGAAATGGCACACATGAGAGAATCACTGCATTTCCTATACCGCTACCAGTCTGTCTACTGCTTGCAGCTGTTTCAACTTCTGATCCTGGCCTACTAGCCTATGAAGCTAGCTGGGTTAACAGTGGTCCAAATGCAGAAGATCAACAGCCTCCAACAAGGCATGCAATCCATTAAAAGATGTTTTATTTATAAACAATCCAAAACATTGGTAGGATCAGGAATAGCCACAGCCCTTTCTGGTCTATTCAAGATGCTACCAAAGGTGTGTCTAACACTTAAGTGATTATAACCCTGGGTCAAAGAAGCACTTTTCAAAAACAGCAACGATGGTGGGCGGGCAGAGGATGCTTTTTGCAGGCTGCCTAGCTACCCCTAGACTTTGGTTTTCCAGCGGTACCTGTTTTGGAGAGCCTGCCAGTGCTTTTGCTGCTTCCTGTGCTATCGCCTCTTGTCAGAACAGAGATGCCACTGAAGCTGCTGGCTTTGGTCACGGGGGGTTTCAAACTGCGAAGGGAGCTGTCCGAATCCGTGCTGCTCCATGGACGAGGTTCTGAGTACTTTAGCTCAGTGTCTGTACTGCTCTGGAGACTGTTTGCCGACCTCCCTGAAGCATCCTTGTTGATTCTGTAACCCACAAACTTTCGTTTTTAAAGACGGAAGATTCGTTGCCAAAGCATCAAGGAAAGAAAGGAAAGGAAATACGTGCAGAATGCTTTGGGATATAAAAAAATGAATTCATTCAATTACCTAAAAATCTGTCGCCTTTGCTGGGTACTGTTGGCTTCATCCTCTTGAATTCTGTTGGCGTGTTCAATAGAATTGCAACTTAGTACTTTTGTTTTTTTTGCATTTAGAAAAAAAAACACAAGTTTTTTTTTTTTAAAAAGATACTGATGACGCTTTACCTTTTGTCAATAATATAATTCTCTTGGGAACACAGCGACTGGGGGAAAGAAACAGTGCAAAATAAATATCAGCGTCATTAATGATTCTATCATCAATCCATACTGAAATCAATGTCTAAACATCTATGTGGAAACAACAACTGGTAACCGGTTGCAATCAATTATTGAAAGAAGGACCACCGAATCCTTCAGCAAGGCAAATGTGATCATTCAGATAGGTTTTATATACAACAAATGGGAAGCAGAGAAACCAAATGTAACTGCTAGTCAGCATAATGTGCATATTGGCATCACACTGTTATAGAAGGGGAGCAGAGGAAACCACAGCAGGATTTATTACTCTTTGTTTCACTATCTTTTATTTGCAACCTAGGAGAAAAAGCTGGGCAAATAAGTCTATGCATTTTGGGGTGTACTCTCCAGCCCAGGTTTCAAAAAGTTAATTTAAAACCTGTCAACCTCCCATCTGTGAGCCTTGGCTGCTATTCTTAGAAGATGCCAAATTACCACAATATGAATGATTAAAACAAGTATATGACTATCACCTGTATAAACAGATGCCCAGACTTTTCAACACCCATGACTAGATGTAATTGTTATGAGCAATCTGTCCATAAGAACGGGAAACGGGTCTTCCAGTTTGAAGGGCTTCGGCGACAGACAGAAATCCGCAATCGTGCGCAGTTTCTGTCTGGGCTCGCCGCTGGAGCGCCCCGAGCTGGCTGGTTTCGGGGCTAAGCCACCCCGTAGAGGTGGTGAGGAGGGGGGAGACCGCCAACAGGGTCGAGGAGAGCCGCATCTCTCCTCCTCAGCTGGCCATTACTCCCTTTCCCGAAGGCGGTTGCAGCGGTGGTCAGAAATGGCCACCACAAAGAAGAACTCGACCTGAAAAGAATGTGCAGGAGGAAGATAAGAAGTGAAAGTTTTGGCTGACCGGGTTAAATTATAAAAGCAACAACTAAGGTACCCTGGAATTTAAACTTACAAAAAATAACATCGCTCCCAAAGAAGAGTCAGAAGCAGCGAAGGAAAGTGAAAAGGGAAAGGTTTGGCTTTTTTTTTCTTCTATCTCCTTCCCTATATTGACAACTAAGAGACTTAAATAAGAAATCGGAAAAATCTGCTTTGACATCAATAGGCAATTAAGCTGAAAATAAAACAAAATGCCAAAGGGATAATAAAGATTTCTGGACATTAAAAATTTTCTTTTTCATAAGCAGGTAGGGAGAGAAAAAGAATAAGGGCAGGATCTGGAAGAGGGAGGAGACTGCCTGGAATTAAAAAGTATCTACAGTAAAACTCCAACAAGACTTCTAAAAGATACATTTTAACTGAAACTTTGCAACTAAATAGTAACCCCAGGAAGAGAACGTGAAAAAAAGAGCAAAAAAGAAACAGCTTGCGTGTATTTGGATTATTTGGTGATCTTTGGATTCTTGGTTATTATGTTTGAATGACTAAAATCAATTGGGTGATTGTTAAAAAATTTATACAATGGCATCACTTCTGGATGAATTGAAAATGGAACTGAAAAAGTACAAAGAAGATGCACAAGAAGGGAAGGCTTCTTTTGGCTTCGTTTTTCAATTCTTAGAAATGGAGATTTGGAACTATCAGAAACAAGAAGAAATGACTGCAAAACAAGAAGACTGGGACAAAGAAGAAGCCATCTTTAATGAACAAGCAATTTTATCTGGGGAAGAAAAAGGAAAGGGGGGAAAGAGAATGGAGAATTTAAGACTTAAAAAAACAACCAAAGGAAAGAAAAATAATTCGAAAAATAAGTATAATACTGGAAAGCAACAGAAGAGAGGAATACAGAAGAGAGAAATAGAGGTAGAGAGACAAGGGGGTAAAAAGGGGAGAGAGAAGAAGAGAGGGAAGAAGGAAAGGAAAAGAAGTTACAAAGGACCGGAGCAAGAAATAAAGAAACAGGACCTATTTAGAGATAATGGGTGAAAATCTAACTGAAAAAGGGATTCTGTAAAGGTACATAAGATTGTATTGTTATATTAATAATAAAAATAACTTTAGAAAATTGGAAACAACGTATGATTAAAATGAGGGATAAAATAGTTAGTGTAATTTAGTGAAAGGTTTGTGAATAAAATAAGTGAAATAAAATAAATGAGAAAATTGAATTAGGAAGGAATGGGAACATTTTAATAAGGTAATGTTTTATAAAATATAAGTGAAGCGGGAGAATTAACTATGGAAAGCTTATAATTGTTCCCATAGAAGTATGATATTTAATTGAAAAGTAATGTTAAAGATGTTAAGACTTTAATGAATATTAATATTAATGATAGAATTGAATTGGAATGGAATGGAATGTTGTTTTAATTATATACATTTATAATTTTTTCTTTTTTTAAGAATACAGTGTGTATTTTAAGAATGTACCAAGCAGAATCCGAATGGAAGTTATGTATTATATTGAATGTTACAATTTTAGGGAAAAGATATAAAGGCATCATACTCCAATCAGTAACTACAGGAGAAATTTTGTTAAATGAGAAAAGATAATAGATAATTGAAACAGGACAGACAAAAAATATAAATACAATGATTTGAATTGAGATGAGATAATTAAAATAGAGAAAATTAAAAGAGGGGAGAAGCTATGCAGAAAATGTAAAATAGTAATAAGATATGGAATAGAATATAAAAATGAGCATGAACCTGAATTTGTGTCTGTACGAAGAAATGTAACCCGGGATTATGCTACTTTCAAAAAGGATGTTTTATTTGTATTTTTGTTCTTTGTGAAAACTCAAATAAAATTTACAAAAAAAAAAAGAAAAAGAACGGGAAACGGTTTAATTAAACAGCAGCTCAAAGGAGAAGATAAGAGGTAGTGCCACTATATCTATATTTCTATATCTATATCTACATTATCATCCCCAGCCCAGGGACTGAGAACCAATCCGTTGCTCTACCCTTTCTTTATAAACATTCTCTTAATGCGATCATGAATGGGAATACAGAGACGTTTTTTCCCAAATATTTTGAGCGCTTTAATTATGCACTTTTATTGTTGTTACATATAGTCAAAGATACTGTGGACATTCCTTAATACCTACATCTTGTGCAAATATTCGTTCTCTAGCTCTCTGGTACTCTTCTTCTCGCTCTTCTATAGATTTGCTTCTTCTGTCATCTTTTAATCGTATTCGCATCTAAATTAAATAAGTTGTTAATTGCCAATTTTCATTGCGCAATGTAAGCATGCAGTCAAGATACAGTAATCTTCCATATTTACCTGATTATCATCTTTGTCTAGACTAGAATTCTCTCGTTTAAGGATGTACCGTTTTTGAAAATCTTCACCTTTTTCATCTTTTATATGTTCGCAAAACTTCTGGTCAGGTCTTTTGAAAGAAAAAAAAGATTAAAATAAAATAAATAATTATAAATATGAAGGAAGTTTTTTGTGGTCCTTAGGCTTGAGGAAAATAAAATGGCAAGATATATGTGGACAACAGGCCATTTCGTGGTATAAAAGTAATCAGAATATTTTGTAGGTTTTAATTTCCTTTCCTACAGTGGAAATCTGTGTGGAGAATCTGATGCTACATCTCTTCATTCATACAGGTATAGTCCTCAATTTATGACCATAATTGAACCTTGCAATTCTGATGGTCACAGAAATGGTCATCACATGACCAAACCAATTTCACTTTTGCAATGTTCATTAAGTGAAATGCTGAGGTTCTTAAGTGAACACTGTAGTCGATAAGTAAATATGGCGGTTGTTAAGCAAACCCAATATTTGCTATGGACCAGTTTTTATCCAAAATCGTAAGCAAGCACCAGTTTCTGGCAAAACCATCATAAATCAGTTGCATAACTATGGGGTGTTTCAAACAGCTATAAATGCAGACCAGGTGCAGAGCATCCAATATGTGATCATGTGGCAGAGGGAAAGACCTTAGAAACGGGTCATAAGTAGCTTTTGGATCAGTCATAACTTCAAATGGTTGCTAAGCAATTGATCATTAAGTCAAGGATTAGTTATATGTATATTTGAATATATTATTTAAGATTTGGGTTATGGTTATTGCAAAAAATCTTTATCTTGAGGATAATGAGGATAATCCATGGTAAAATAAAACCTACCATGATAAAAATGGCATTTTGTATGCCATGCCAGTGGCAAAAAATAGACGTATAAAACAAATAATCAAAATATGGTTATAATAATCTAACTAGAATAAAACCAAAGCCACATTGTGACCCTTGGAGTAGCTGGAATGCTTTGTAGCTATGTGCAATTCAAATGTTTGCCGAATGGATTCTTTCATTCTTTTTGTTTTACTATTATACATTGCTCATTTTATACCGGAAAACAAAAACAAAAAATGAAAAAGAATAAAATGAAGAAGCAGGGAATGTATAAGCATCATAAGCTTGAGTAGAACAGTTGCAAATTCTCAGAACATTAATTGAATTCTACACATTCAAATATCATGTAATTTTATACAGATCAATATTAAAATCAAGTTAATGTAAATATAGGTTAAATTAAAAAATTATCTATTTCCAATTAACAAATCACCCCGAGTTCATGTTAAGAGCTAGTGTAGAATAGAAATCAAAATTTGGACATGGTAAATGCCTGTGAATTGAATTACAGTCTAAAAATAGTTTTTATGTCAAATTAAATTTTGATCCTAATGTCTCTTTCAAATATAAATAGAAACTTAATTTGTCATTCTTCTGCTGATAGAATTGTATACGAGTTCCGATGCAAGGCAGAGAATTAACCTACCAGCAGTTAGTATGTACAAAATACTTTGAAGAAATGTAAGGTTTAATGATATTTAATAACAAGATGACAGAATGGAAAGGGAATTCAAATTTTAGAATTAGTTTCATTTTAAGTCATTTTCCAAACTTGCCAGACTTTATATTACTAAACACAAAAGAATAAGACAACTTGATTGTTACATTTCCAACTATTTTTTAGAAAATTATTAATTAGTGACCATGGAGGGATACCTCATTAGTAAAACTTCTTATGCTAGTTTCTCTAAGCATGGTATTCACCATAAATGTAGCATTTTTCTACTGAATTAATTTCTATGTATTAATTGTTCTTTTCATGTGGTCCTCATTTAACAACAGTTAACTGGGATTGGCAACTTTGTTGCAAAGCAAACAAGCAGGACATCAAGCTGACTTGCAATAGCAAATTACAGCTGTGGTTGTTAAATGGGCCACCCACAGTCATTAAGTCCGATGTCGCATAATCACAACTTGCTGCTGAATTTGTTTAGGAGCTGGCAATGAAGGTTACAAATGACAATCATGTCGTAATTATAAGCTGTTTTCCAAATGCTTGAATTGCTATCACGTGAGCTCGGGAATGCTGTGAGGGCCCCAACAATGAGGACTGGCTTAAGTCTCTACATTCAGCATCATCATAACTTTGAATGGTTCCTCAACAATGATCATTAACTGAGGACTACTTGTATAAATTCTGTATGCATTTAAACATGCCATTTATAACTTCTCCACTGTCTGTGTCGTACTTCACCGGCAGCTTAAAGCCCAAAAGTGCTCTGAGCAACTTCCCAAATTTAGACAAATTTCTAAGACTTAATTTCTAAATCTTGTTTCTGAGATTTCACTAGAACAATACTGCTTATTTGAAGATTTTAGAATTGCTAAGGTGGGTTTGATCGTTTGAGGAGCCTCTCAAAGGATGCCATTTTTATCTTACTGGTAATTAAATCTTGTGATCTAAATAAGTTATTTATTTGTATTGTCATCTTCATGAATATGAATGTTTAATAATGAAGCGAAAGGTGATAAATCTGGGTTAATTCTATTTTCAATGCCTTACTTTGGTTATACTTCTTATTATCACATTTTAAAATGTTTTTTTTTTTCCCTGTGGATTCTTTAATTTTTGGCTATTATAGAAAGACATGGAAACAGAGAAATGAATGTTTTAGGGGAAAGAAAGGTTTCAGAACAAAACCCTACATGCCTACAGTTGTACATGGAATCATGAGATACTTTTAGTTTTTAAGCATCCAACTTCCAGGAAACGAAGAAACGTTTGTAAACCCTTTTTTAAGGTGTTAAAAATAATTATGATTGTGGTCCATAAAAACACAGTAAATTATATGTCCTCACACACTTGAGAGATTTGCAAAAAAGCAGGATCGAGTTTCTTTTTTAATTCTCAGATTGCATTATAAAGGGATGAAATAATTCTCAAACACTACCTAAGAATTATTGGATGCCAAAATGTAATTAGCAGGCATTTCGGAAAACCTTTAGACTGTCTTACCTCATTTTTTTCTTAAAGGTCCCTGAATTTACTGCCCTGCCATCACCACTCCACTCCACTGAGTCGTCCCAGTGTGCACTGGGTTGATGATGTCATTAACAGCACAGACCGGCACTGGAGCGGGGAATCTCCCTATGAGGAAAAGGTAAGTTGGGTTTTAGATTGCCAAGGTTTTCTAGCTAAATTCTTATTTTAAATCCCGAGATATAAAATAAGAACACTGAAAACCTTTAAATAATTTACATTGTCTACTGGTTCAAGGAAATGCCTGCTAATTATACTTGGGCCTTCCAGATTCCAGCTGAGATTGTCTTTGCCGTAAAAGTATTCTAAATATAGCTTGCTCTCCAAAAACTTCATCGACAGCTGCCACAATGCTGTTTCCAAACCACCTCATGCAGAGGGTTATAACAAATAGATGCAGTTATCCGCTGCATCTTGTTACATTAAATTTTAAATAGAACTTTTGGTTTCCCAGTTCATTTCTCCAACTAAGCAGCGGGGGAAGGATGGGGGATGGATATTGAAATGCAACACAATTAACAGAGTACTAAAATGGAATCACTCTAAGGAGTCAGTAATTACCAGATTCTGCTTTTCTGCAAAGTCCAATTTAGTTAATTAAAAAGAAAAAAAAAGACAAGAGGCAAAACTTGTGCCTTTACTGAGATATCCAGTTCACCTGCCGAAGTTTTTCCTCAAAGAAATTATGTGTCATTTTCTTGAAGCAAATACTGTAATTCAGAACTATTTCTTTTACACAATGAAAATAGAATATATTTTTAGAGATATAATGGATAGGCTTTTTTTTTTCCTCCTTCTCCAAATCCAGAGGAAAAACTCCGTAATCGTTGTGATTCTTATAGAATTAAGGATACATTTTCACACAGAGATACTGTAATTGCCCTGCTATGGTCATAAACTCAAACATCCATCACTAATGGAATTCAACTCTTTGAATAATGAATTTTTTAAAAAAAGAACTTCAACTTACATTCTGGTACTGCTGGTTTTATTCACGATCACTGACTTCCCACTCTGGTCCACGTTATGCTCCAGTCCGAAATAAGCAGCTACTCTGTGCAATAACATTCTATGGTACGAGGTCATTGGGGGGAATTTTTTTCGCGGGATTCTGAAAAGAAGCAAGTAGGTTTTAGGCTGACATAAGCCTCAGCTCATCTCGTATAATTACCCGTCATCCAATGACACTTACTCATTATTCCCAATGAAATCTAAGATTTCCTGTTCTAATTTCAGCAGCATCATTCTGTCCCTGGAAGGCAAAATATAACATTCGTTAGCGGGGAAAGAGTCAAGTAGGACATATTTCCAGAGTCTGTAAACATATTAAACAAGTATATTCCCCCAAATAAAATAATTATACCAAGTGTTGATGTAACAATATTAAGGATGTTTTTAATGGTTGGACAGCACTTGGCATCTCCTTTGATTTCAGTTAGCTTAGATGGCCCGCAAGAATAATCTGTGTTGTTTTGTCATGAGCAAGTTCAAATAAACTATCACATTTTTCCCCCTAAGAACTTTATTGATTGCTCAGTTCTGAATATTTTTGCCACTTTGGGCCAGTCGTACAAATAACACTAAATTCACCACAATATTGTGGGGAGTAAAATAAGGCCTCCTTGATTAACCCAAATCCGTCAACTGTAACCCTAATCTTGTATAAAGGAATACTTATTAAACAAAACTTGTACATATAGATTTCACTGACTCTAACAATGAGTACTGTTGCTATGTTACATGATTACCATGTTATATTTACATACTACATATTAGAGAGAGGGAGGGAGGGAGGGAGAGGGAGAGACAAAAATTCGGCAGGAAAAACGAATTACATTCGTTTTCTGTTCAGATTTATTAAAGGCTAATTAAACCCTGGCAGTAGAATAAGAAGACTATGCAAAAGATCTGAAAAGGGTAAATTTTGACTACAAGAACTTTTATCATTTTATGGCAGAGAAAGGCAATTGGCAAAAATTATTTCGAGACAGATGGGCTTTCCCCCCCCTTTAAGTAATGAGTAAAGGTGCAAAATAGGAGGAGGAAGGTGTATTGGGTATGTTCCTATCTTGAGTTTAAAATAAGGTGGGATACAAATCAATCAATCAATCAAATCAAATGGTAGTAGCACTGATCGATGAATACCTGAATGGGTAAGGATAGTTGTGTGTGAGAAACAGAAAATTTGCTATAAGGTTAATTTTGCAAATGAGGAGTAGAATAGGATAGGCTGCAATTGCTTTTTCTGCAGTCCTAACTACCTGTTGAAGTCTATACCTGTCCTGCTTGGTTGAGGTCTATACCTATGCTGTTTGGTTGCTGTGCAATTATTTTACAGGTAAATAATTTAATCAGCCATTATTAAATCATTTAATGTGTGTCTGTGTTTGTCTTGGCCCTAGGCTTGTTGGCATATGGGTTCTGAATGATATGCATATTTTACATGCCCAAACAGATGCATACACGCTACATGTACCTATTTATTACATGGGGCAGATATGCCAGGATTGCTTTTGGCAACTCCAAGTTGACAAGATGGAGAAGCTGAGCATTCCATAGGGCTTTGCCTAAAACGTGTTTTGATTTTTTTAAACTCTTCTCTTTCAGGAAGATGATCACCACTGAGTTAAATTCTAAGTAGTCTTCCTCTCAGGTAGTACTAACAATAGCACTTAAGACTTATATACCACTTCATAATGCTTTACAGCTCGATTTAAAGACTCAGCCTGTTGCTCCCAACTATCTGGGTCCTCATTTTACTGACCTCAGAAGGACGAAAGGCTGAGTCAACCCTGAGCTGGTCAGAATCAAACTCCTGGCAGCGAATGCAAAGTTAGCCTACAATATTGCATTCTAACCACTGCACCACCCCGGCTCATATAGGTAGCTATATCATATAAACTCTTCAAAATGCCCAGAATTCCCTTCATGGCGACAAAAAACATGGACACAAATGACAGAAAAACTAGAGCTGTACTTACAAAAAAAAGAGGAAAAAAAGGAAAATTGACTGTTCTGAATATACCAAGGTTTTTTTTTTTTGAAAAAAAGCTATAAAATCAGTCAAAATACCTCCAAAAGAAAAGCAAGGATTCTTGACTAGCCAGGAATGAGGAATTTAATGCCATCCAAATATACTAGAGAACATTTCCCACCACTGGTCTTCTTGGCAAAGATAAAGGACAGATTAGGAGTGAGAGTCCAAGATACTTGGAAGTTGTGGTTCGTGTCTTCCTGAATTCAAGATTGTTTTGAGAAGAACAAGCTGCAGTAATTTGAGACTTACTCCCTGATAAATTGCATGCTCTTAAATGTACAGGATACCAGAGAATTGCTTAAATTCAGATATGTACAGTGGTCTGTCGCCAAGTACTCTAGCTTTTGTGTGGTTGCTCTTATCTGAATGCAACATAAAATGGTTTCTTCCTAGAGGATCAAGAAACTGAATCTGCAGCTTTAGTTTGTTCTGAATTCCACCTCTAGCTTCTTTTTTTTTTGCAAGAAGTATACTGCTGTCTTTGGATGAGTCATCAACCTACCATGTTACCATATCAACAAACCACAGGCAGGCAATGATTTGTAGCTGCACTGCTTCAAAGGAAAAAATAACATGCCTCCAGGCAAATTTGCAGCCAACCACAATTGCTGCCTTTGAATGCAGTCATGGCAACTGATTTTACCTAAGAGGTTAGAAAAACAAACAAACTAATATCATACACTTCTGTTTAAAGCTATTTTCCACAATTGACAATACAGTATTGACCATAATTCTGGTTTAAGATGCAGTTAATGTAAAATGGAATCAAAAGCTCCCAGACACTTTCCTCACAACCACACAAGAAGCAAAGAATCAGTACCTACTCTTGTGACTTTGTTCTTGTTGTGCTAAAACCGTAATTTGGTGTGATTTCTAAATATGGCTACTGAAGCTCGTGCTTACATAAAGTTAGACCTCAATTAAATACAATTCTGAAAAAGTTCCTGCATTTAACAGTGTTGTCCTACACAGCAGTGGTTTTCAAACATGACAACTTTAAGACTTGTGGACTTCAACTCCCAGAATTCCTCCTTCAGTCATGTTAGCTCAGGAATTCTGGGAGTTGAAGTCCACAAGTCTTAAAGTTCTCAAGTTTGAAGACCCTTGCTGTACAGGAACAGCCAAGAGAGCTTTATGAATGCATCAAAAGAATAAAAATATTAGGGGCTCCATTACAGTTTGAAAAAGGATGTGCGGAACAATAACTTCAAATGTTTTCAATAAACTATCTAATAATAGAGCAAAATTTACAAATAGACCAAAGGAAAATGAATGAAAAATTCTGTAATATATACATTATTTCAACATGAACATCATGGAAACTTGTTTACCTGGGATTGTTTTTCAATGTATTAACTAAAAACTCATGTAGATCTATACCAGTTGAATCTGTATATTCTTGACTAGAATCTAAAATAAAAATAAATCCACAGTTACAGAGAACGCATTCATTCTTTCAATAAAACCAAGCCATTAATATTTTAAGACTCCTGTTTACAGAATAGCAGCTAGGATGGTAAAGTCTGAAAGTTTAATGGCACACTGGCATGGATAGTTAATTGTTTCTCTATTAACAGTGAGGGGGGACTGAGGGGAGAGAGAAAAATCTCTTAATTTGCCTCCTTATCCCACAGTTCTTTCAATAACCCTTCAGATGGCGAAGGACTGTAAAACAAGGGAGCAGGCCAGGAGAATGGGGTCTATTATTTTCATTATGCCAGGCCCATGTAACGTTTATTCTGCAATATTCATGTATTTTGCATTTCAGAGTAGTGGAAAAGAGGTCAACAATATTCCCAAGGCTGCAAAGATGGAGTATGAGCTGTAGGTTGTCCTGAGCCACAGGGTGCTCACTTCCACTCTGGAAGGTAGTTTGAAGTGAAACATCTGAACGCTAAACTACTTACTGAAAGAAAAGAATCACTTAAGCCAATGTATGAAATTCATTAATGTTGACATTTCTTTTCCAAAAGATCATATTTCAAAAATGTCTCATGTCTCACATTAGAAATCTCATATACATGATATGCCAGTGTTCGTATGTCTTCCTTTTTAAATTGTAGCCCACTCCAATTACTTCTGAGCATGCAATTCTCAGAGAAAACTCTAAGACAGCCTAACTGCTCAGCTAAACCAACTCTTTATTTGCCAGGAGGATAAGGGGATTATATACTTTCATCACTAATTAGGCATCTCTGGGAGATTCTTCCGTGAATAAACTTACCAATATATAAAGAAGAAGCATTATGGTAAATATTAACTACCTTCAGGTTCTTTTTAAACCTACAGCCCAAATCATGTAATTTAAGAAGAGGATAATATATAGCAAACCTCTTGATAACATTTTCCTGGGTAATTTATCAGACTTCTCCTTTTCAGCTTCATCTTTCGAGGGTTTCTCTTCCTTTTCAAATAACTGTGTTAGCTGGATCTGATTTTTTTCCTGTTGAAAAGTAAAATTAACAATTTTCCCCCTAAGAAAGGTATCCTGTAAAGAAAACAAGTGTCTATTTAAATAGTCTACAGGCATAACAACAACAAAAACCCTAACATTTGGCTGCAAACCAAAAGGCCAATCTGAAATAACTGATTTTGAGCTTCTTAAAATGCAATTCCCTTAAGTTCATATGCCTGGGCAAATGATTCAAGAAACAATATTGCTACTATTTCCTATAAAATTACCCTCCAGCTAAATTTTCAAAGAAAGCCAGCTTCCATGCAACATTAAACAACAGCTTAATGGGAGGCAAGTGAACCTTAAGAACCACAATTGATGCTTCGAATGTACAGGCTCCCACGCTTCTTTGCATTTAGCTAGGAAGAGATTTACCTAAGATTAGTTTTATTTTATTTAAATGATGGTTATCACATGTGAACAAGAAATAAAGCATGATTATAAGCCAACTGAGAACAAGTTTGGTATCGTGGTTAAGGCTTCAGGCTAGAAACCAGGAACCACAAAGTCAACTGGGTGATCTTGGGCCAGTCATTCTCTCTCTGCCCCAGGAAGGAGACAATGGCAAATTACTTCTGAAAAACCTTGCCAAGAAAACTGCAGGGACTAAACCAGGTAGTGACCATCAAAACTGACTCAAAGGCACACATACACACACACACACACACACACAAAGGGCCAGTTAATTTGAACTAGGCATACCTAATAACCAGAACTTGTTTTTAATCTTCATTCATAAACAATAAACCAGCTTTCATTAAAAAATAAATCTAAATTCTACAGAAGCCTTTAGCCCTGGCAAAGAAGATGTCTAGGAACCAGATGGTTTCCTTGGGTTTGGTCCAACTCCAGAGAGTATTCCAATTCCAACACTAAAGGTTTAGTAATAAGATGCAAATCACTTTGAAATATCTATGCTATGTTGTTTAGGTTGCAGTATCTCACAAAACAAAATCAACTTTAATAATTTTACTCTAGCACAAGAAGTTCAGTTCCATTGAGTTACATTTGTATGCTCTGAAGGGATATTCTAGTTTGTTTTCAGATCTTATAAAATCTAACTCAATGGGAATTATGTGTCTTACAGGACTGAAGCCTCCACATGTAAGAACAGTAATTTAAGTTTCTATGGCAATGATTTTTTTTCTTCACTAACAATTATTATTTTCTAATTAACTTCTTCCAATTATCTGAGGTTTTGATATTGTTAGCAACTATGTACAATACAAGACAGAATTCTTGCAAAATCAGTCTCTTTTAATGCAAACATGCATAGCATTTCAATTAAGTTAAAGAAGTGGAAGAGCTGCATAGATGCCAAAGAATGATTCTGCCATTGAGAAAATAAATGTAAGAATGAAGGTAACCTCCCTTTTTATGACCCTGCAATTCCTTAATTCGGAATAGAGTCAGCACATGCTAAAAAAAAGGACTTGCAGTTACAGTTCTGTTTTTTAGCTTCTTTGTAGTTTTTACATAGAAATGAAATAGAAGTAGTTTAAGCAAAATGCTATATCAGTTAAAATATATTGCATTAAAATATTAAACTTATTTTTGTGATAATTGGTCACATTCTTTACTTATAATATTTTTAATCGTTTCATTTACCCAAGAACTTTTCCAGGTAGGTATTTGCCATCATAGAGCCAACTTTGATTTTTGTGCCAGTTGATATCATATTTCAGAAAAAGAGATTTCAACCTCAATTGTAACAAATGAAACCTGTTAATGTATATGTTAATAAAACAATAAAATATCTTCAGTTTCCAGCGTCATCCAATTAAGATTCAGTGCTATCACTAGAAATAAGGCATTCAAGTTGAGAACCCCATCAGAGGAAGTTTTCTGAATCTTACACACAGACATGAAATTGAGTTACACCAAAACGAACACTGAAGAGCATTTTTAAGACTGATCATAACAAAAATACAAATGTTATGATGCATAAACTAGCTATATCGCATTTGGGAAAGCAACCATTAGTACGTTTTAGAAATTACTTAGCTCCCAGTCAACTTTATGGAAGTAATTCAATCCTTTAGAGCCAGAAATTCTCCATGCAAGCATCACACATTTATTGTGGAACTATTTCTACAAAAATATTAATATCTAAAAATAGCTACAAAAATATTAATCAGCTAATAAAGAATGAGGTACTCATTAATTATTATCTTATTGCTTTGATACCTAGCAAAGGCAGGTAAACCTTAATGATGTTGATGTTTTGAATGTACTGACTCCCACATTTTGCCCTCCTCCTTGCATTTAAGGTGGGAGGAGATTTAGGTAAAATGGTTATTGATGGTTATTACATGTGAACAAGAAACAATAAGAGATAAACCATGATTATAAGCCAACTAAGAGCCAATTGGGTGCCTGAAGACAATACTATGCTTAAAGATTACATGGTGAACTGTTTTGCTTTCTCACAATTTTCTACTTAGTAGCATTTTATGTTCCTTTAAACTTGCAGAGTCAAAGACCCAGCAAGTCAGAAGACTTTATACATTAGTCTCTTCAACTATTATACTTCCTGAAATTTAGCAAACTACTAAGAGACTGTCATAAGTTCATCACACTAAGTGATATTCCAAAATTTTGTAAAAAGACAATGGACAAGTATCTCAATTTTGACCAATCCCCACACCTCCTACATTTTGTCTTTGACATTGTTCTTTGACATGTGATGTGAAAGAATTTCATTTTGTCCATATTGTCATATCCAAATTGCCATAGTTGCCTTTTCAAATGATGTACTTCCTAAGATTTTGTGCTATACTATCATCTTATAATTTGGAAACTAAAAAAATGCAGAATAAGAAGAAATTGCACAGCCAATGTAAAGTTTCTTCTTGGTGTTTAAAATACTGCAGAATAATGCAGAACTGATGAAAAGTAGATTGAAACTGATATATATATTGTTTTCCATTCAAGTACTGGTTGCTCCAATATAAATACAAGAGAAAAGATTTATCAGAGAACAATTCTCAATATATTACTTTCTAATTTTTTTTAGAAACACTTAAAATTATGAAAAATTAAGATTCATTGGATATTTCATGATCTAAAACTTCTAGTCTATTATACCACAGTTGTCAAAACATTGTTAAAAGGCATCATAGCTGCATATCAACAACAAACAGATTCCCTGTACTTGATTATTCTAGAAGATCAGAAATAGGAACTTAAAACGATTGTCCAAATTTTTCATAGTATGGATTGCTCTAGAAAAAGTAAATAAATACTAAATTTTACTAATCAGAATCTGAATTTAATAAATATTTTAAGGCAGAGTATCTTATTTGTAAAGAAGTAGATGAAAGCAAATCCTCGCTATCAAATAAGTGATTTTAGGACTACTAATTGGCAAAAGGATAGACACCAGGATAACATCAAGAGTCTAAAGAGGAACTTATCTCATTTAACATGTGGTCAACCATAGTTCTGCTAAAAGGACAAATGTCCAAGACTGCTGATTTCACTGTCTATCAGTTCAAAGCAGAGAGAACTATATTGCAGGAGCTACCCTGGTTACTAATCTGCTTCCAGATGCAATTCAAGATGCTAGTTACCTTTAAAGAACTACATGGCTTGGGACCAGGCTATATGAAAGACAAACTCTCCCCTATTCCATCTACCTGGCCCAGCAGGACAGGAAGGCAGAGTATATTACAGGTGCCATCGATTAGGGATGTATATCTGGAGGGACCACATCACTTTTAAGAGGAAACGTCATAAGATCTTTGCCACTAGAAGGAACTAGATAGATTTGCCTCAGTGACCCTGGCAGCATCTAATAGCTAAAATGATCCAATGTTAAAAAACAATATAGAAACGTATGAAAATATGAGAAACTGTTTAGAAATAAAATCATTCTATAAGACTGATTATCAGTTGCATCAAACATGGAAATTAACCATGTTGAAGACTAACTTCCAGAATTCTTGGCCTGGTTGGCCATTGCTGACAATTCTGGAACTTGAAATCCACCTCAGTTGCAAGAGACCTGGTTGTGGAAGGCTGATATAAATGAATAGCATAAGAAAAGGTAGTTCTATGTAAGTACTATTGTTTTACTGGAAGTAAAAAAAAACAAAACCCTTAAGGATGACAGTCAAAAAATATGAGTATACATTTTCTGCATAATTACCTTGAAGCCACAGATCTAAATAAATAAATAAATAAATAAATAAATAAATAAATAAATAAATAAATAAAGCACAACTGTATTCCAATATAGCTTTATTTCATTTTATCGCTAATAAAATAAAAGCCCCATCATTCAGGGCACTAGACTAGATGGTATGTCACTCAGAATTTAATCTTAAAATTATTTCTAGTAGGTATATGAAAAATGAATCCTGGAAATCAAAATTATTATTCTGCCAAATAAAATGTGGTTTCAAAAGTCCTATTATCCAGATGGCTTCTGAGAACATCTTACTCTGTCAAAATTAATATCTATTAAATAATCAGATGAATCTCAACAAGCTAAACCAAGTGTAATCTATTCTACTTCATTTAGTTAAAATAATTTTCTAACATCTGTAATTATTTATCTGACCCAGCATTTAAATACTAAAAATACTGTTCTGCTCTTTTAAATGAATCTTATATATTCTTCATAAACTTAATATTAACATAAACAAATACATGTTGTAAAAGCGTACATCCAGTTTTCCATACTACTCTGCCAACTAACAGCATTCTAATTTAATACTGAATAGAAAAAATAAATTAATTCTGATAGTGAAGCTATCAGAATAAAAAAAAATATATACACAAGACTTAATACTTTCAAGTTTTGAAAGCCTGTGTTAAAATAATCAGTTTATAGCTAGTGGCTTAATACAACTTGGTACAGGAAAAAGACAAACATATGCAAACTTGTATTTAATAAAACTGCAACAAAGGTCTATGATACAAATGTATTTGCTCAGATAACAGCCACATCATCTGATTTATACGTAGGACTCTTCTTTAGATATCATGCAAACTATAGTTTGCTTGTTGTGGAAATATTGTATAGGTTCACAATGTATTCCCATAGATCAGGAGCTCCCAAGTTAAAGTTTCGTTGGCAACTATAAGATGTATGGACTTCAACTACCAGAATAATCCAGCCAGCAAGACTAGGAACTCCTGCCATAGATCATGATTTAAAAATCACAATGCCTCGTCCATAGAGCATAGTAAATGAAAACTAGAGAAATCTTAGCAGGATGTATATATATAAAAGCTGGACTATAAATGATACTAGTGCCAAGGGAAGTTTCACTACAACGTAAGTGAAATTCAATCTGAATGATACCATTGCTTCAGTTCTAAAGCTGCTGGACTGGACTGTATAATGTAATTGTTGGTTTTTTAAAGCTGTAGTGCTGCATTTTGATACCAATCCCAGATATAAATACTCCAAAGTATATCATCTTTTAAACCACACAACTGAATGTAAAAGACAATCAGGAAGCCAAATGAGAAGACTTTTTTTTCCCGTTATCTTAGGATAATGAATGCAGATCAGCTAAATATTTTAACGATTGTTAAGTCAAATATTTAAAGTTTAATCATCAGTTTGTTGACACTCATACAGATTCACTAGCATGTTCCAAGTAATACATCTTGCATTCCCCACCCCCATGTTTCAAATCATTCCCAAGCATTTTTACAGAACAACAATGAAAATAAGAGATCTCAGAACTATTTTATTTTTACCTGGATGTCCTGCGAAATTTCAGCTGTGGGAGGTGGAGGAGATTCTTCACACACAGCCAGGCTCCGAACTAGCTTTAATTTTGTACTTGACTAAAGAAAAGTATTTATAATTAAAAACTACAGTTCACAGTTTCTTTCTTTACTTATCTTACGGTCAGCTACAAAATAAAACTGCTTACTTAAGGATGTCAATGACTTTCAACACATAGTAATTTACTGGGGGCTAAAACACTCCCCCAAAAGGCAAAAAAA
The DNA here is from genome assembly GCF_049901715.1 of Pseudonaja textilis. Lineage (NCBI taxonomy): Eukaryota > Metazoa > Chordata > Lepidosauria > Squamata > Elapidae > Pseudonaja > Pseudonaja textilis. The sequence goes on from NC_141990.1 coordinate 207,136,848, forward strand.
ATAAAAATTAAACTCTGATGCCCATTTAAGCTTTGAAGTCATCACAATACCAGCAAACTACAGTTAATTTTTAAAAAAAGAGGTTGAAGCAAAAAGCAGCACTATTTTTGCTGTCTAGCAACATCAAGCCATCAAAAATATAAAGGCCAAGCAAAAGCAAACAGTTAGGCAAATCATAAATCCAAAAAACAGAAAAATACACTTTGGTTGCCAACAAAAGAAAGAACAAAACTGATTTTCAATAAACAGCCAGGCTTCCATCAAGCATGAAGACTACCCATGCCAGCACAGCACACATGTCTACTGTACCTTTGACCTTTTTCCTGTCTGTCCAAAAGATTGCACTGGCCGCTGAATGGTGAGCACAACAGAAGAGAATTTGCATTAAACGTCAGGTACGGGCTGTGTAAGGCATTTGGCGTGCACAGTAGAACGAAAGCAATTTCATGGTGACTGTTAGTTACAGGATAATCCACCCCACAAGGAAATGCAAGAACATCCAAGACCTTACTACTGGGATTGGACGTGCTGTGTGTGTGTGTGACGTTGCCAAATCCTTGGCAAGAGTTTTGCCTGGACACTGAAAAATGAGCAGACTTCAGAAACTGTTATGGTTTGTGAGACGGACCATGCTCCAGACACAGAGAAAAGGTTCTGCTTCCTTACCTGTTCAGTTTTGACAGGTAAGGAGGCTGACAAAATAATCCGAAATTGAAATTTTAAAACATTTGCTCATCTGTATCAGCCACCACAGGTAATGTGCAGTTTCTAAATGACAAGGCTGCTACTGAGCTGTTATTCAATGATACCTCCATCTTTAGGGAGCATTGTTATGCTTACAGATGTTGAACTAATCCGTCTTTGGAAAGGTTAAATTAACCGCTAAGGCTACATCATTAGGTACAATTAGAGATTTAGACCTGCTCTACCCCAATGTGAAAAATGCCCTGAAGTGTCATGTCAAAACTACCGTTTTTGTGAACCATAAGTCCCTGCCCTCCATTCAATTATATCTTTTTCCTGCTCCTAAGGGGAGAGACTGAATCATTGACTATAATATTTGTAAGCACTTTATAATTGTTCCCCTTCTTACTTAAGAGTGCTTGCAAGGAAAATCATATGGAAGCTTCATATATATACGCTCTTGAATTCAACAAACAATGTGAAATAGAACTGTTCCTAGCAGATGCTTAATAAAAATGTGGAAACCCATACATTTATTCAAGAAAGTGTTTGATTCAGAATGAGAAATTGCTTCAGCCACATTTCCACAGTACAAAAATTAGGCATGGGTTTCTCCATCTACGTATTGTGATGGATAATCTATAAATATCTGTTAATTCTCCTTCCACACTTATCGATCTGCTGGCACATAAGAACTAATGATAATACTAAAGCGGGCTCGTTATCAAGAAATGCTAGCCAAAACTCCAAGTAGCCAGCAGGCTTGCTGAGTAATCCTGGGTATTAACCTCTATTTTAGTTCACAAAAAGATCACTGAAAGAAGAACTAAGAAGTACAGAACATTTTTCCTGAGTAGGCATGCAATTTTGCAGTATACAATAAAAAGGAAAAAAAATACCAAATGCTTATCTAAGCATAACATGCATGGTTATAGCTTTTTTAAAAAAACCTCCCTCTCTCTCTCTCACACACACACACACACACAAACGTGCAAATAATGCGATCAAGGATATCTCGACACATTAGAATAATTAAAACCAAAAAGAAATTGTTTGTGATTCTTATGCTAGATAAAAGGAACAGCTTTATACTTGGGTGGACTATGCTTATATTGTGGCACATCATTCATATCTGCATTATACAGGATGAACACTGATGGTTCTGGAGTCAGCAACAAATGCCCATAAATATTGGATATGCTTCTTGGCATCTCCCACAGGCTCTGTCTCTAATAATTAAATTTTATTCTGTTTTAAAAATTGAACTGACAAAAGATGCATGGCTTCTAGTTGCTCTACCATACTTCTCTTCCTCTCATTTCAGATGGACCTGTTCTCCAAAAAACTAAGGAAGTAGAAGTAGCAGGAAGCCTCTTTTAATCCAATCATACCAGCTATCGAAACAAGCAAGCAGTCAGTTGCTCGAGACAGCGACAATAGGCCTGAGGAGGGCAGTTGGTAATGACCATGGGAACAAGGAGGGAGAGCACAATGGAAGGGAGAGCAATGTTGAGCGACACAACTGCAGGAACAACCTTTTTTATTCAGGTGCCCTCAAACTGACAGCATACAAGGGCCTCAACAGAGTTCTAAATATTCCTTCACCATAACCAGACTCATACCTGGAGAATTTCTTTGTACTACAGGTAGTCCTCAACTTACGACTTCAATTGAGCCCAAAATGTATGCTGCCACGTGAGAAATTTGTTCAGTGAGGTTTGCCCCATTTTATGACTTTTCTCGTCACGTTTGTTAACAAATCACTATAGTTCTTAAAATTAGTAACCAGGTTGTTAAGTGAATCTGGCTTCCCCATTGACTTGGTTTGTTCACGAAAGGGGAATTACATGAACCCGGGATACTGCAACTGTCAAAAATGTGAGTCAGTTGTAAGTCAAGGACTACCTGTGCTTGTAGCCTGTCAGTCACTGTTTTACTTGTCTTGATCCAATAAATTTTTGCTTTTTGCCATAGGGCAAGTAAAAGGATAAGTTACAAAATAGTGACATTTCTCACAATGATCTTTCTTCTGATTTTACGCCCTTTCTCCCTTTTAAATTTTCTCATGCTTATCTCTCGCAATTATAGAAGAAAACAAAAGGCAACCAGATCTCTATTTCTCACACTTTTAATAGTTGATTTGCTCTGATGCATTGTTAGCAGGCTCAGCCTGAAAACAGAAGCTTTTTGGTATGCTTATGATATAAAACACCTATGCCAAAAATTTAGTTGAAAACAAATCTAAGTTTTTTTTACAGAAGATATGAAAATTATTACTGGAAATCAAACCATATATGTTCTTGATCTGTGGTTACTGGAGCAAACAAAAGCCTCAATCTCTCTCTAGGCAGGAAAAGGTGAATGATTGAATTCAGACTGCACGAACCATGTTGTGCACATCAGCAATCTGGTTTCCTAGCCTGGTCTCCATGTTCCACATTCGCTTTGATGGGCAGCTTTCCCTAATATTTGTTTTTTAAAATGAGGCTTATTTAATAAACCACAAGTCCCTGGGTCCCCACAATTTACAGAACATAAACATAGTTTACAAACAACTATTTTAAATTATAGTCACGGTGTGGTTTAAGTTGAATGTATAAATCAGGCCAGTGATCTGCAACAATGGTCATGTTCCTATTGACTGAATCTGTCCCATTACAAGCAGATGAATTTAGCAGTCTGATAGTACTGGTTCCATTTTCAATACTCTTTTGAGCATTCAAACGAGCAAAGGGAAGTCATTAGCCTGGAGAGACTACAAAAAGTCATTTACTCCCTGGGGTAGATCATATCAATTAGATATTAGATAAAAAGCTGAAAATACAAAAGTGGTTATTTGATATCCTTCGCTTTAGAGAGGGACTGCAGAAGACAAATACAATGCTACCTCCAAATCAATGCGAGCTTAAAAAAAACCTCATGTAAAAGCATCAATATCAACTAGTAAATTCTAAAAAAAAAGAGAGAGAAAGATTCATTAGCTCAGGGAACTAAACTCCCTTCAGGAATTCATGCAGGCACCGATATTACACAAAAACATCAACCTGGATACAAAAAGAAAAATTCTGCTACAACACTAGACATCATTGATAAGGATTAGAATTTTTTTTTTAAAAACTCCATTAACACATTTAGAAAGAATTTCTGTGTCCAGAAGTGGCAGACAGTGTTATGAGTTCAGTAGACTTTTAGGGTTATTTATAATTTATTATTTTTTTGAATGAAAGCAAAGTTAGACCAGAACTAATCCCACAGCTTCTTACTAAGACAAAAGCCAATTTCAGGTTTCACCCTTGTTTTTATAAGGCAGTGTTTTTCCATTTTAGCTGCTTTCAGATAGGGCAGATTTCAGTGCCCAGAGTTCTCAGAAGTGTCCATCTGGATTTCAGAAGTCCTCACCAGGAATGGAGCTCATCAAAACACCATCGAAGTAGCCATTAAGTCATAGGGTTGGGCTCACCAGAATGATATAGTCAATCACTTGAACACCACACTGCATATCTAGCTCACAATTACTGCAAGAATTGGGATCAAGGTTTCAAAATCAACCCTAAATCTTGCTTTTACTCTATGTACTTGTTTCCTGGGGAAAAGACAGTTTTTACTCACCGAGACAGCAAATAATGCAACTCCAAAGATAATGGCTCAAAGCAATAACTACTATCAAAAAACAAATGGAATCGATGAAAATGCATCTTTCCTGACGCTGCAGCGTCCATCAGTTACACAAACTTAAGTGGTCCCTTTTGCCTATAGTTATGTTAAAAAACATTCAGTGTTGACATCATTAAGGAGAAAAATAACTCTATTCCTAAGAATACCTGTACCTGCCTCTATGCCCAAAGCAACTAACAAAGGGAACACATTACAGTAACTGTACAGTTTATATAAGGAACAGATAGCCTTTTGAAGGAGGAATTAAATGTTTCACTTTGCAAATAATTTCCCCTATCAAATAGAGAATTTTCTATCAAGAGAAAACTGAAAAGCAAAAACAATTGCTTCTCTCATAGCACTTCATCTCCAGTGAAAGTTACCTCTGAAATACAGTTTTCCCTAACAAGAATGCTCTATTGTCACATTAGTTAAAAACAGGATTGGGCAAAATAAATATCTAAGTGCCACAGTAATAGAGGTGAAAGGACCAAATAAGATAACCACTTTTCACATTGCTTGCTTGCGCGCCATGTCAGAGGCACTGAGGTACTTTCGGGTTGAAAGGATTAGCCGGAGACATCACTGTTGCTAAGGGGACACCCAGTTCTAGGGCTCCTTTCATGTCCCCAGCAGGAGCTGGAGTGAAGGATGGGAGCTTAACCCTGTCCCATAGCAGCACTCAGGTCTTGAACATGGGCTTCCTAACCTCCATCTCAGCTCCCACTTTGCACATTAGTAATACTCTGGGCAAGGCATATGTATTTCTTTATGGCAGTGGTTTCAACATAATCATTACAAGGCAAATTTATACCTTAATGGTATTTATTGGTAACAGATGTTCCACAGTGCCACAAGGCCTTCCTAATTCCAACACTGAAGCTTCTCAAATGTAGGTAGTGTTCTCTGAACATTTATGTTGTTTGTTCGTTTAGAGATGCTTGGGGAAATTGTGTTAGAGTCCCCCCTAAATGATTCATAAATAATTAATCTATATTCAACTGTCTTATATGTCAAGTTATATAGTACAATATAGGTAACTTCTGTTATTCTCTCTCTCTCTCCCCCCCCCCTATATATGTATGTATGTATGTATGTATGTATGTATATATGTATGTATATATGTATGTATGTATGTATGTATGTATTCAGCTTTGTTCGGGTATTTTCCCACATTATTGTAGTTGTGCTTTTAAAGTTGTAGCAACGTTTCGGCAGAATCTCAACTGCCATCATCAGGCTTCTGTATAGTGTATAATACAGTACAGTATAATACAATACAGAAGCCTGATGATGGCAGATGAGATTCTGCCGAAACGTTGCTACAACTTTAAAAGCACAACTATAAAGACGTGGGAAAATACCCGAACAAAGCCGAATACCATACATGTAAGTACCCGCGAAAACTTTAAGAAAATACACACACACACTGCTCAAAAAAAATCAAGGGAACACTTAAACAACACAATGTAACTCCAAGTCAAACACACTTAGACACTACGTAGACAGCGTAGTGTCCAAATCAAACTGTCCACTTAGGTAGCAACACTGATTGACAATCAATTCACATGCTGTTGTGCAAATGGAATAGACAACAGATGGAAAGCAGAGGCAGTTAGCAAGACATCCTCAATAAAGGAGTGGTTCTGCAGGTGGTGACCACAGACCACTTCTCAGTTCCTATGCTTTCTGGCTGATGGTCTGGTCACTTTTGAATGCGGGCGGTGCTTTCACTCTAGTGGTAGCATGAGACGGAATCTACAGCCCACACAAGTGGCTCAGGTAGTGCAGCTCATCCAGGATGGCACATCAATGCAAGCTGTGGCAAGAAGGTTTGCTGTGTCTGTCAGCGTAGTGTCCAGAGCATGGAGGCGCTACCAGGAGACAGGTCAGTACATCAGAAGATGCGGAAGAGGCCGTAGGAGGGCAACAACCCAGTATCAGGACCGCTACCTCTGTTTTTGTGCAAGGAGGGATAGGAGGAGCACTGCCAGAGCCCTGCAAAATGACCTCCAGCGGGCCACAAATGTGCATGTGGATGCTCAAATGGTCAGAAACAGACTCCATGAGGGTGGTATGAGGGCCTGACATCCACAGGTGGGTGCTTACAGCCCAACACTGTTCAGGTGCTTACACAGGTGCTTACAGCCCAACACCGTGCAGGACGTTTGGCATTTGCCAGAGAACACCAAGATTGGCAAATTCGCCACTGGTACTCTGTGCTCTTCACAGATGAAAGCAGGTTCACACTGAGCACATGTGACAGACGTGACAGGGTCTGGAGACGCCGTGGAGAACGTTCTGCTGCCTGCAACATCCTCCAGCATGACCAGTTTGGCAGTGGGTCAGTAATGGTGTAGGGTGGCATTTCTTTAGGAGGCCACACAGCCCTCCATGTGCTCGCCAGAGGTAGCCTGACTGCCATTAGGTACCGAGATGAGATTCTCAGACCCCTTGTGAGACCATACGGTGGTACGGTTGGCCCTGGGTTCCTCCTAATGCACGACAATGCTAGACCTCATGTGGCTGGAGTATGTCGGCAGCTCCTGCAAGACGAAGGCATTGATGCTATGGACTGGCCCGCCCGTTCCCCAGACCTGAATCCAATTGAGCACATCTGGGACATCATGTCTCGCTCCATCCATCAATGCCACGTTGCACCACAGACTGTCCAGGAGTTGGGGGATGCTTTAGTCCAGGTGTAGGAGGAGATCCCTCAGAAGACCATCTGCCACCTCATATGGAGCATGCCCAGGCATTGTAGGGAGGTCATACAGGCACGTGGAGGCCACACACACTACTGAGCCTCATTTTGACTTGTTTTAAGGACATTACATCAAAGTTGGATCAGCCTGTAGTGTTTTTTTCCACTTTAATTTTGACTGTAACTCCAAATCCAGACCTCCATGGGTTGCTAAATTTGATTTCCATTGATAATTTTTATGTGAGTTTGTTGTCAGCACATTCAACTATGTAATGAACAAAGTATTTAAAAGAATATTTCATTCATTCAGATCTAGGATGTCTTATTTTTGTGTTCCCTTTATTTTTTTGAGCAGTGTATATATGTATGTATGTATGTATATGTATGTATATATATGTTTGGTATTCAGCTTTGTTCGGGTATTTTCCCACGTCATTATAGATGTGCTTTTAAAGTTGTAGCAACGTTTCAGCAGAATCGATGACAACTATAATGACGTGGGAAAATACCCGAACAAATGATAGATGAGATTCTGCCGAAACGTTGCTACAACTTTAAAAGCACAACTATAATGACGTGGGAAAATACCTGAACAAAGCTGAATACCACACATATAAATACCCGCGAAAACTTAACACACACACACACACACACACTCAAAAATCATGAAATAATGCAGAATTCAAATGTAATTTCTAAAGAAACATATCAACAGCGAACAAAGAAGACTTCCAATTTTGACTTTATATCATTAAATAAAAAGATATCAGGTGTACATTCTTACTATTTTCTTGTGTGTCTACTGTCAAATAGAAATTCAGCATAATTCTATTTATTCAGAAGTCATCTCACAGCTTTAGATGGGATTTTCTTTTTAATAACTATCTCAGGCATGGCACGCATAATAAGAAACTTTTTTTTAAATGATCTGATTATGTACCAACGTGAATCTAAAGCACCAGTAAAACAGTTTAAGCCAACAAATTTAACTTCTGGAAAATACAGAAACAGCTGAATTGATTTATGAAAGATATTATGGGCTATTGATAGATGAAGGCATCAGAAATGAAGTTGCCTTGGTGACCAAACACCTCTATTTTGTTTTCATGCTGAGCTGCAGAGATAATCAAAGCCTCTGAAGGAGAAGCTTTGAACTTTTATTAAATTTTATAGGAAGAGAATGGGACAAAATTTGAATATAGCTGCACTAAAGAAATATTAGAAGCAATTTCAAACTCAGTAATAAATCAAAAACAAGATTATACCACAGTGGTCCCAACCTTTGTGGCTTGGCGACCCAGCTGTGGGGGCAAGGGGGGAACCAGGTCATGCAAAGCAATGGGTCAGTGCACACGAGCAGCTCGACTTGCATGAGTGGCAGGCTGGTGTGCATGCACAGGCACACATAGCTTGACTGTAAGGTTAGGTGTGCATGCACATCAGGCCACTGCTTGTGCAAGTCGACCTGTGCACATGCATGTCCGCCGCTTGTTTGACTTCAGCTGCATGCGCACGTGTGCTCTGGCTCGCTGCTCGTATGCCCTGGTGTAGGCTATGGTCTAGTAGTGGACTGCAGCCTGAGGGTTGGAGATTCCTGCTATACCAGGTAAAATGAGTCTTGGTTTGCACCACAGGAAGACTGACAGAGTGTTATGGATAATCCCTAAGATCAGTAGTCCAATATAGCCAAACACCTGGAATCCAACCAGAGGTGGTATTCAGCAGGTTCTGACCAGTTCTGGAGAACCGATAGCGGAAATTTTGAGTAGTTTGGAGAACCGGCAAATCCCACCTCTGACTGGAGATTTTACAGTATCTTTCCCCTGTCATGCCCACCAAGCCATGCCCACAGAACCGGTAGTAAAAAAAATTGAATCCCATCACTGACCCCAACACAAGGTAATATTGTACTTTGAAAAACTTTCTTGGACTACGATTAACATTGTCCAAACATTTAGACAAAGAATAGAGTGACCTAGCGAATATTTTGTAATATTATATTTTTACTGCATAAATTACACATAGCACTTGTAACTAAGATCTATTTGCAAAGACACATTTTTAAATATTTCTGTGAACAATTTATAGGGACACAGACAACAATGCCATATATATCTACCTAAGATAAAGCCCGATTGAACAAGGTGGGGACTAGGTCTTAGCAGATATCTTTGCGTCTCAGTGGTAATTGGGACAAGAATTTCCACTGCTAACCAATGCAGTCTATAAAGCGGGTGGGTGCTGTGGCATGAATGCAGGTATATGGGGGGGTATGTTGTAGCATGAGTGTGGGCGGGTGTTGCAAGCCAGTGTGAGCAGATGCCCACCTGGAGCTGCACTTGTCCTGTTGTTCCTTGGGGGAAAAAGCAGTGGGAATGAGAGCAACTTACCAGAGCAATTTGTGACCTCCTGCCAGCTTCTCCACTGACTTTGCTTGTGGGTTAGCCGGCGGGAAAGGTCGCAAATGGTGATCAGGTAATAGCAGGAAACCGTAACTACTTTAACTGGAAGCCTGTTGTTCAAATTGAGATTGTGTGACCGCAGGTCCATTTGTAAATCTGTCTTATTCAGCACCTTTCTCACTTTGAATGGTTGTTCAATGAGTCGTCATAACCCAATGACTATCTGTATTTTGCCTCGCTCCGTATCTATCTACCTGGATACTATGCTTTCGGAAATAAGCAATTTGCTCTGCTTCTTGTATTTCTAACTCATTATCATGACTGGAAAGTGATTTTTTTAATGAACAGATTAGTTTGTAGTTTTAACTGCTATCGAGCAATAGAACTGCAGAATTTGAGATTGGCTATTGCATTCTGAGAATCAGAATTCAGAGAAAGGCAGGTGGCAATTCTTCATTGTAAAATAAAAAGTCATTTTCCAAAGATAAATATTATGCTTACTGAAATGGCATGTAACAAAAGTCTCTTCAGGAATTAAATAAAAGAAAAAAAAAATACTCATTCATAGACCCTTGCATCACTACCAATATATTGGGAAGAAGAAGTGGGGAGAGAAAAGGAAAGTGTTGATAAGTGTTGGCAGCGTGGATTCCAGAATACTTAGTTGTTGCTGCTGAGATATTTTAGCAATGACAGCTCTTTAAAAAAAGAGGGGAGTGTAGTATTTACCAATTTTTTTTTGTTTACACAGGACTGTTTGGAAAGAAGGTGAAGTCTCTTCTTAATTGCACAGGAGTATCGAAAAGATCAGAAATCACAGGAGGTGCTCCTCATCAACCTTACCTTCTAAATGGTCTACCACAAACTCCAATATTTTTTTCTAAAACCAATGCAGAATTCCAGAAAACTTTAAGGAGGTTAAGGAAAAAAATAGATGTTTGTCTACGCAAACATGACAGAGCTGCAGAATAAAAGACTATTATACAGAAAAGCAGAAAGTAAAAAGGGAAACAATCAAAGCAATCACAATTAGCCATTCAGGGTTTTAGGAACAATTCTCTTTGGATTATTCACTCAATATTCTTTTAAACAAATGCTGAAAGCAATTAAATTAAATCGCTTTGGTTAGGAATAGCAACTCTGAAGTACAAAACTTAAATTCAACTGAAATTAACCAACATGGTTTTTAGTTTTAAAAAACATGTATTTCATATTTGAAGTGAACGCTTATCAATTCCACATATTTTGGACCTCTAATAGTATATTAATATGATGACTCACCAATACAAAATATATATTGCTATCAATAGGCCCATCTTTCCCTTCTGAAAAATGTACACCCATATTTTCAGACCTACTTAAAAAAATTAAAAAGCGCAATAATAAGAAAAGGATAAATTAAAGCAAAGGTGCCAACAAAAGGGAATCACAGTTCATGCATTTTAAGAACACCATAAAACTGACTCAAGCATAATTAAGAAACACCGTATTTTCTTCTATGTTATTTATTTGTAAAGATTTTTATCCTGCTTTTTGTTCACAATGGCCTACACTGTTTTCCTTCTTTCCATTCCAATATACACCACACCAGGATGAAAAAAAAAAACCCAGATGGGAGACATTTCTCTTACCTGCACATCATTTTTATTATCGGTACATTTTTCAACTTTTTCTGCTTGAATTTGCTCTTGACTTTCTGATCTTACGAAGTGTTCCGCTGCAGTATTGTCTTTTATTTCGGCTTCTGAACATTTCATTGTATCACCTTCCTCCTTTACTCTAATCATATCAGTCATCCTCATTAGAAAGGGTTATTTTAAAAATCTAAAGGAAATATGGAACCTGGGAAAAGAGAAGGAAAAGGAAGAATAGGGGTACCATCATTAGTATCTGCATTAACCCATTTCAATAATACATGAACAGATCCGTTTCAAAAAGCTGTTTAAAAAGATTTAGCTATGAACTCAGAATTGTTCATTTTATTAACACCCACAAACAAAAAAATATTTGCAAGAATCAAAAGTGACATTCAAACGTAGGCAATATTACACTTAACTGACATTTCAAATTGACGTTTTGAATTAGACTTAGGAAGTATCATTTCTTTAAATACCAACTATATATTATGTAAATGAAAACAGAGAATTACGTCTAGACTTATGTAACTGCATGTGGAAGGACAGTTATTTCTTCAGATATGCATATATGCTACTCAAACTCCTTGACTTACAACTGGTTGTTTGAAATTATGATGGTCTTGGAATACAGCCCATAAAGCACTTCCGGTCTTTGTAAAACACATGATCACCACGGGGTGATTGGCAACCCGCTCATGTTTATAACCAGCTGCTTTGCACCCTGCGATCATGTGATCACCATTTATCATCTTCTCTGCCTGCTTCCCCAGAAAGTCAATAGGGAAGCCAGCAGGGAAGGTTGCAATCTACCGCAGCCTGCCGTGGGGCTGAGATTCCCTCCCAGCAGGCAGCTCTTTGCTGGGAGGGCATCTCAGCTCTGCCTGGAGCTGTGATTCTGCCCCCACTTGCTAGGCAGCTCTTTGAGAACGAAAGGGCTGCCTACCAGGACAGAATCTCTGTTCCTGAACAAAGGCTCTTAGCAAGACTATTCACCAGAAATAACTCAGTTCCATCCAAGGACTAAATTTGGGTCACACTGATCCTATATAAGGGGAGCAACATGCTTCACAAATCCATTGGCAACAACTCCCTGTTCATCTCACCATCGTGTTCCTCAACTCCTTCAAATCTTTTGCTATTAGAGTTCTGTTTGAAAATAAGATAAAAGACTTACCTGTGCGTCTGTGATTTCCTGGGATGGGGTAGGACATCGGGATTGTGTTTGTTAAGCGAAGTAGTCACATGGGTGTCTCACTTAACAACCACTTTGCTCAATGACTGAGATTCCAGTCATAACTGTGGTCATAAGTAGAGAACTTACTTGTATTCAACTCTTGTTAGAAGGCATTAAAAGCTTTCCAAATCCGGATTTGAAGGAATACTTGTAGTTGAGCGTACCAAGTATTATTGGTTCTATCCAATGCAGCAACCCTACACATATGTTGTTAACTCAATAATTCAAGTAAGTAGAGTGTGAATTATGGATCTCTGGCTGTTGCCAATTAAAATAAATCTGTGATAATTATTTTTGTTAAAAAATATTTTTGAGTGGAAAATAGTGAAGATACAAATGTCTAAAGTACCAACTTTCAAAGCAAAGAGGAATCATCACTGTTCTCACAGTAAAAATTATAAAAGTTGGGATGTGGCTACCCGCTAAGTTGTAATATTTGGGATCAAGTAGTATCTCTGTTATAGTAATACCTCGACAAACGGTACTACAGATTTTGCAAAGATAAATCATTATTTATTACTAAAATATTGAACTATTTGTTGGTTACACATTTACATTTTTAAGCGCTGCAGGCTGCTGTTTTAAACATAATTACTAGAAAATATGACTTCACAGAAACCTTTTGGAAAAGGGTTTCAGATCTGCATTGTAAACAGACATCCTCCTTCTATAAGGCCACATAAGCAATTAAAGCCTTGGTATTACTTGCCTGGTGTATCCTGTAGATCTGTGATTGTGGTCCCCCACGAAAATAAAATAAAATAATCCAAGGATCTTTTTCACAGTCGTCAACCAAGATGTCAGTTGTAATGATCCATCTGGAATCTGAAAGGTGTCCCATGTCCTTATTACTATTGGAGACCCCTGGGCTGTATTATACTGTTTGGCATCAGCAATACCATTCCTTTTAGACACCTAAAAAAAATGAACAGCTGAAATTTTGGGGGGGAATTTTTTTTTTTTAACTCTACTTAATTTTTTTTCCATACCTATTCAAAGAAAAGTTCTACTTAATACTGCATGATTTTCACAACTTTTCTTCAGCAGTCTTTAATATATAGCTTGCAGTTAATTATAAATATCAGTAATACTTACAGAAAATTGGGCTGGAGGAGTTAGTGAATTTAATTGCAAATACTGTTCTTATTGTTGAGATTCAGACGCTTAATCTCAAGTAAAGACATGTATGTTTCAATTTAAATAAGGTGCTTTCAGAAAGGGCTTACAAATGCTACTTCCTTCATTCTTCACTTTCCCATATTAAGTGGCAACTCATAAAACATTTTCTATACACATTTTATAGTTGTCAGCTGAGTTAGTAAGACATCAGGGGTTGAAGATGATTTGAGATCTTTTCTTTAAAACCAACATTAAAAAAGTAGCTCTAACCTAAATGCAAAATATGAGATTTTACTTCACTACCTGCATGGATCAAATGGAGCTGTTCTATTTAATCTGAATATAAATTTTAATCATGATCCTGAAAAAGATAGTACAAGACTTCCATAACCATTTCAAGACCACATTCTGGAAATTGGCCAAAATCCTAAACTTTCAGAACTATACAGGGGAAAATGATGCACAACAGAAAAAAAAAAACTGCTGTGGAATTTTCTTATGATCTATGAAAAGATCACTTACTGTCTCTTCCCTTTCAAACAGTTGTACCTATTAGAAATCATAAAACCTAATTTATTTTGTGGGGATTAAGAAGAAAGATGAGAATAATCTCATGATATACCATCTATGTTAGGAAAAAAAACATGTATGTATTCCTTGAAACAGAAAAGAATTCAACTACGCATGGTAAATTTTTATAATTAATTGGGCATAAGCAGATGACTGAAAGTCTGATAAATTCAACTGCTGAGGAGATAATAAAAATAAAATAATTACAAGTAACTGATACAATTTTCTGATTAAAGGAGATGTATGAGATGACCAGGATGATGAGCCTGAGGGAGGGGTCAAGCATGTCATCAGTTTGGAGTCCCTTCATGCCCACAAGAGATCTAAGTTCATCCCTCCTTGAATTCTGTGGACTCTTCTACTGCCAATTTGCTTTGATTTTTAGCAGTTCAGATTCTTGCAGTAAGAGTTAGGCATGCAATAAACCTGTATATTAATTTAAACCGCCTTGACTGCTGATTTCATGCACATGATAGTAAGTTTTAAGCTTATGGATTCCATGAATATTCTTAAACAGATTTAAAACATACTGAATAAAAAACATATCAAAAATAAGGGGGGGGAATCTACTTGTCAGCATGAGGATCTCAATTATTTATAGAAGAACTTGTCTAGAGGAAAATAACTCTTTAATGTCTCAAAACTGTTCAATTTTATTTTTTCTCTCCTTTAAAATATCAGATTGATTTCTCCCAATTTGATGTAAATGCAACTGAAATCCAGAAGCCATCATTTATCTTGAGAAAAACAATGAGATCTCTAACTGCCCAAAAGCTAATTTCCTATATTTAAATCTACCAAATCGGATTACTTTATATACTCTCTTTCTCATACATATACACACATGCATATATAGACAACACACACACAAACACACATATATATATGTATGTGTATATATAGATAGATAGATAGATGGCAACTGATTTTTTCCCAACACAGGAAATCTCTGGAGTATAATTTCTGTATCAAACTACCTCTTACAAAAGGGTTTTACGTTCTACTATCAGAGTAGGACTATCCATTGGATTTGTCCATCTTACCAAGAATTCAAGTGAATTGGGTTAGGAATTCAATTGATTCTGTTAGATCATATATCATGGATAATCATGAAGACTACTTCTAAAAATGAATTGATGCTGGGGAACTTTAATCTAATTTGGATCAAACACTATGCTTAAACGGGCTAAAACTAGGATGTTTATTCTGCTATCAGTCTGTAGTTTTGTTCTAAATAACAAGCCCATATCATATTTTTCCTTTAAAAAAATATTATAACTATTACATTTTTACACTGCAGGCATTTCTTGGGTTACGACCATTCATTCAGCAACTATTCAAAGTTAAATGGGGGGTGACAGGGGACGACGATTTAGAATGGATCCTTGAAGTTCCATACATAACAGCATCCCTGCAATCATCGGATTGTGAGCCACGGGCTCAGCTTCCAATTGTGATGTCACAATGAGCCACAGTCAAATGATAACAATTTCTGATGTTGCTGACTTCCCACAAGCAAAGTCAATGGGGAAACCAGCAGGTCGTCAGAAGTCATGATCGCGTGAGGTCCTCACTTAACAATGGCAACAGGACTGTGGGAGTTCTTGTTGCTAAGCATCAGGGTCATGTGACTTAATGCTTTATGACTGGATCACTTGCTTCTCAATGTAGTTTCTTATCCCAAGTGCTATCGTAACCCAAAGACTGCCTGCATGGTTTGTTTAGATTTCTGTCAATACATTCATAAACAGAAAAAAAAGCAGCGTGTCATATATATAAATCAAGGCAGTTGGATTGCACTTTCTTTGTTCATTTGGATTTCAAACTTACTCAGCAATTAAAAGTATTGTATCTTATAAAAATATTATGGCATGTAGAGGACCGCTTCCATTTGGTCTATAGCATGCTAGCTTTCTCAGCTGCAGTGCTATATAGCACAATGTAAAGAATATTCAATATAAGGAAAGGAAAACATTTTCAGCTGCCAAACAAGAAATAAAAGATTAGAACTGTTCTGTACGGCAGAGGGCAGCAAAACTCTTCAACATCTCAAATCATTCAGGTTGACACTTGCTAATCAGAAGGTTCAAACAGTAAAAAACTCAAATAATTATAAACCCCCAAACTATGCATAAATCATTACATAAACCATCAAAATATTTATTCAATTGTGATTTCTTCCTATCAGGCTAGGGTTTCTTACTATATTATATACAACTGTATACGAAGACAGAATTAAAATTGCAAAAATGAAATGCATCCCATTTAACATAGAGCAATTTATTTTCAAATAAATGTGAAAGATGGAAGGCTTTGGCCATATACAGTTGAACAAAACTTCATTTTTAAAAATGTTACAGTACTGTAAACAATGACATATCCACAATGAAGGAAAAGGAAGTAGCTGAATTTCTATAAAATTAGAATTATTGTCCATGTGCTCTTATAAGGAAGGTATGCTCATGTGAAAAGCTATAAAAACTTAGCCAATATTTTGTTGGCATAACATTTTGTGACATTTATAATAGAAACAACAAAAGATGACACTCTTCTGCTTTTCTCCCTTCTCAGTTATCTCTCTAATATACAAGCAGCATTCATTTTCAATGGCTAAAGAATTCTGCAATATTATTTTTCAAAGATTATTCCTTCGCTAATCTATTTCATAACAGAAAGCAAAATGCTTTCTGTTACATAGTTACTTACAGAAATACATAAATTCCTGTTAATTTTTAGCATTATGGCTAAGAATGTCATAATGACCATTTTTTAATAGTTTAGCAGACAACACTCTCATCTTCAATATAGCAGTCAACTCGGTATTCAAACACCTGTCCTTGTGTCCTCTTTTACAATTTAAGTCATAGGTTTATATGCTTTTTTAAAAATCTATTCCTTCAGCAAAAATAGGCCAAAGCGACATTATATACATATGCATTTTAACTGCTTCAAAATTCAAGAATAATGAACAGAAGGTCTCGGGAAGCCCTGGGCTGCTACTCAATGCCTAATTATTACTTTTCCCTAAAGGATACAAGTAAGCTGGTGAGGGAGTCCATATCTTGACTCTAATCGGGGAGGCAACATTTGAGGCACCGCAACATACCTGGATTTTGAAGGCCTTAATGTGAATGCTGTCAGAAAATGGTTGACGACATCCCAATTCACAAAATGGTCTGCAGAGGTACTCCTCAACTTACCACAATTGAGCACATTTCTGTTGCTAAACAAGACATTGGTTAAGTGAATTTGCCCCCATTTTATGACCTTTCTTGCCATCGTTGTTAAGCGAAACACTGCAGTTGTTAAATTACAGGTAGACCTCGAATTATGAAAATTAAGCCCCAAATTTGTTGTTAGACAAGACATTTGTTAAGTGGATTTTGCCCCAATTTACAACCTCTCTTGCCACAGTTGTAAAGTGAATCACTGCAGTTGTTATGTTAGTAACACGGTTATGAAATGAATCTGGCTTCCGCATTGACTTTGCTTCTCAGAAGGGGACAAAAGCGGATCAGATGACCCCAGGACACTGCAACCGTCATAAATATGAGACTGTTGCCAAGCACCTGAATTTTGACCATCTGACCATGGGGATACTGCAAAGGTCGTAAGTGTGAAAAATGGTCTTAGGTCACTTTTTTTCAGGGCCATTGTAACATTGAACGTTCGCCAAGTGAGCTGTTGTAAGTCAAGGACTACCTGTATTTCTGGCATGGCCAATCGTCAGGCATCCATTTTTAAGAAAGTAAAGATGTCGCATCCTGCCTTTTCCTATGGTTGCCCAGAATGCTTTCCCCCATCCCAGCTTATCTTTGCGCCCAGAAAACACTTTCATGAAATAAAAGGAATGGGATCCATGGGTTTAAAATGTATAAAAAGAAAAGCACCACTGAGAAATAGGAGCACCTGCCACATTAAAAACCAGTCCTGGCAAACAGCTCTGCATACTCAACAAAACCAGCATCTTAATTTTGAATGCAGATTTTAGCCTATGGAAGAAACGTCCCTCGCAATGAGAGTCAGAGCCCGTGAGGAGCTATTCAGATGGCTGTTTTTTGCTTGTCTGACATTTAAGCTGCTCACAAATATTGGACAGAAGACAAAACCTCTCCTGAGCACCTTAAAACTTGATTTTGATGGAGAAAGCAGTCTTTCCAATAATTAATGACCCGTTTCTTAGGTGTATGTTAAGGAGGAGGAGGAGGGGGGGAGGAGGAGGGAGGAGGAGGAGGAGGAGGAGGAGGAGGAGGAGGAGGAGGAGGAGGAGAAGAAGAAGAAGAAGAAGAAGAAGAAGAAGAAGAAGAAGAAGAAGAAGAAGAAGAAGAAGAAGAAGAAGAAGAAGAAGAAGAAGAAGAAGAAGAAGAAGAAGAAGAAGAAGAAGAAGAAGAAGAAACAACAACAACAACAACAACCATAGTCCCACATAATGCTTAGAAGGGCAAATAACTGTTGCTTTAAGTGCAGTACTATTTTCAATTTGATAATTGGAGTTTAAGAAATTGTATTTTGCAGCACCAGAAGGAGCTGTGTGTGAGTCATAATGCAAAGAAACATACTGCACTATTGTTATCCCTGTTCTAAAATGCAGCAGAAGCTGAATACATTACACTGGGAACATTAAACCGTCTAGACGCATTAGCCAGAAAGCACACCAGCTTCTTTCAATATGCCCCTTGGATTAAGTAAAATGGTGCACAGGGTACAGAGAGTTCAAGGAAATATTTGGAAGATTTTCTACTTTTCTGGATCCTAGTATTATCTTCTCTCTGGGAATGGGAAAAGTTAAGAGTCAATGGACTGTTTAGAAACATAGAAATTCTATTTCTATACTTCTATTCCACTCCCCTCCACTCTACCCTAAAGATAGTCCTTGATTTATGACCACAATTGAGCTCAAAATTTCTGTTGTTAAATCAGACATTGGTTAAGTGAGCTTTGACCCATTTTATGACCTTTCTTGCCACAGCTGTTAAGTGAATCTCTGCAGTTGGTAAGTTAGTAACCTGGTTGTTAAGTGCATCTGGCTTCCCCATTGATTTTGCTTGTCAGAAGGTTACAAAAGGTGATCACATGAACTTGAGACCCAACAACGGTCATAAATGTGAACCAACTGCCAAACATTTGGATTTTGATGATGTGATCATGGGGATGCTGCAGAAATCGTAACTGTGAAAAACCATCGTAAGTCAATTGTTTCAGTGCCACTGTAACTTTGAATGGTCACTAAACAGTTGTGTCGAGGATTCTATTCTATTCTATTCTATTCTATTCTATTCTATTCTATTCTATTCTATTCTATTCTATTCTAGAGTTGCGTTCATTTGGGGCTTTGGGTCCTTTAGCTCTACTGGTATTTGTTATATTCTGCCACTGCTTCATTTCTATTTCTAACCTGGAAAAACATGACAGCAAAAGAAAATGTGACAGGATGTTATCAAAGGTAGCATCAGCTTGTTTAGGAGAATGCTGGTTGGATTTAATATTTTTAAATTTAGTACAGTATGAAGATATAGTCATGGTGAACGGCAAAAAAAAAAAGAGTGATAGCTTAGCCATTATTGTTAGAATCAGTGACTTATTCAGCAAACCACGGCTAAAGCAAATTGCAAATTAGCACGAGGAATAAATTCTGATAAATGAGGACTGAAGTAAATCATGTTACTTTCCTTCAAAAGTAAAAAAGACTGAGACAGACCTGTAATATGTAATCTCCAATTTAATTCTAATTTTCTTGCATGGGCAATTTTAAGTACATAGGTATACAGCTCAAAACCTAGTCAATACAATTTTACAGTTTACAGTATCATCATTTGTTTTACTTTATTGTTTCACGAGAATATACAAGCCGGCTGGATGACTTTGGGCCAGCCACTTTCTTTCACCCCAACTCACCTCACAAAGTTGTGGTTGAGTAAAGCCCTACATTTAGGCAAGACAAAGCAAATGGGATAACTGGCTCAATAGTAGTAACTGTGAGATGGATCTTAGGGGTCCTAGCAGGCAAATCACTTAAACAGGAGCCAGCAGTGTGCTGCAGATGCCAAAAAAGCCAATGCAGTCCCAGGCTGCCTTAATGGAGGGATAGAATCAAGGTCACGCGAAGTGTTAAAAACCACTTTATAACGCCTTGGTTAAGGCCACGCTTGGGATACTGCATCCAGTTTGGTCGCCACAATATAAAAAAGATGTTGAGACTCTAAAATGAGGGCTGAGAACAGGAAAGAGATGATTAGGGGACTGGAGCCTAAAACGTAAGAATGACTGCAGGAAATGGGTATGTCTAGTTTAATGGGGGAAAAAAAAAAAAGGACTAGGGGAGACATGACAGCGGTGTTCCAATATCTAAGGGGCTGCCATAAAGAAGGAGTCCACCTATTCTCCAAAGCACCTGAAGGCAGGACAAGAAGGAAGGGATGGAAACTAATCAACTATAGAACCAAGGAGAAATTTCCTGACAGTGAGAACAATTCATCAGCGCAACGACTGGCCTCTAGAAGCTGTGCTCCAACACTGGAGGTTTTTATGAAGAGGTTGGACAACTATTTTTTTCTGAAATGGCATATAGGTTTTCCTGTTTGAGGTGGGAGTTGGACTAGAAGACCTCCTATTGTTCAGAGAGGTAAACTGGAGAAGATAAAGAGTTTATTAGGTACGTTCACCACCTTGAGTTATTTATAAAAATAATAGAGGCAGGATTAAAAAAAAAAATTTTTTTTATCAAAAAAACCCTGCAATCGTATTGAGGCAAGTTTTAGCACCCAGTTTAACTAATTGATAAAGCAATGTCTTGTCCTTTAGTAAAAACAATGCTCTAATGTTCCTTACAATTTGATTGGTAGGATCTTAATGCCATTAAAGCCCACCTATTCCCTAATTAGCTGAAAAGCTTAGGTAAGAGTTTGTTTGCCATCCTCTCATATGCCTTACCACACTCCAAAGCTGTAACCATGGAAACTAGAACAGGAAAATGCTAAAATCGAATTATTCATTGCACTATAAATAACATTTTCTAGAAAAAAAACAGAAAGGAACATTTGTACTTTAGCACTTTTCCCTTCCTTTCATATATTCAACTTGCAGTTATTCTCTGTAACAAACCTTTAAGCTAGAGTTTACTGTTAGTTTGGAAGAGAAACAGAGCTAAGCAAACAAGTTATTAGTATTTAATATTAACAAATATAACTATAGTCGCTGATATATGTTAAAAAACCCACACCATTTATAGGCTATTTAAGGACCTATGTACTTCTTAATTGTACAGAATATTGATGCTGAGCAGGAAAACACGAAGGAAGCTGGAAAGCAGGCAAGAGAGAATTAGACTGTGAAATATTTGACAGCTTATTCTGGGATTTAAAATTGGGAGGATGCAAGCCAAAGAATTAAGCAATACAATTCTTCTACCCATGCTCTACACCAAGATGCTTCGTGAGATGGCTTCTCCTTCTACCTGCTCTTGAATTGTCTCACTCCTGGTTTTTATGATTGATTCCAATAATATAGCCTATTATACAACACTGTTATTAAGCGTTGTACTTTATGATTCTTGACTCTTGATAGGCACCAAGACAAATTCCTTGTGTGTCCAATCGCACTTGGCCAATAAAGAATTCTATTCTATTCTATTCTATTCTATTCTATTCTATTCTATTCTATTCTATTCTATTCTATTCTATTCTACTCTACTCTACTCTACTCTACTCTACTCTAACTATTAATTAAAAGCCTTCTAGCATGAAAGAGCAAAGAAAGCTTTCCTAGACTGGGAAACTGAAACTCCTTCAATTGGTATTGAAGTGCCGTTCCCAGTAAGTCCAGTTCCATACTGGAACTAGAGCTCAGCTACATCTGATTTCATTTAGCTTTCATTAAGCAAGGGAAAGCAAGCAGTTCTCCATCTACAAGATTCTAGTTTGCAGATAATTTGAAATGGTTGAAACAAAAATGTGACTTCGTAGACCCG
Organism: Pseudonaja textilis; assembly: GCF_049901715.1. Lineage (NCBI taxonomy): Eukaryota > Metazoa > Chordata > Lepidosauria > Squamata > Elapidae > Pseudonaja > Pseudonaja textilis. The sequence continues at coordinate 207,158,818 of NC_141990.1, forward strand.
GAAAGTACTGTGTCTGTTTTGAGGAAAATGGAGCAAGGGCTGTTTTTGCCTCATGATGCCCTCTTTAAAAGCACAGATCCAGCAGAACCTACAGCAGATCCATAACACTCTTTAAAATGGTTAGTTGAAAGCCACTCAAGATGTTAAAATTACAACAACAAAAAAAGCTAAATGTCATTTAATGACAGTCTCCAAGTAAAGAGATTTCCCGGAACAACAATAGGTACACCAAATATCTTAAGATGCTAACTGGGACATACACTTTACAATACGCAGAAGAAAGGAAGAGGTAATCACAAAGAGGTAATCATGCCTAGCTTCTCCACCTTACCTGATTCTAAGCCATGCTGATCTTGCTATTTCATAGCATTGTACCTGTAGTTTTAATATGCTCTAAGCACAATACCATGCGTTTCTGAACTGGCTACTGTAAATATTTTTTTTCAGAATGTAACACACGCAGCATTTACTGTAACATTTAAAGATCAGTTATACTGTACTTCTAAATATCATAAGGTCACGACTGATACTTGGATAGGAGACACCAGAAAGACAGGAGACACAAGACTGGGGATCAGACTGAGAAGTACTGCAGAAAAAATCAATCAATCATGGAATAACGCAATGGCCATTCACTACCCTGTGGTCCGTCCGTCCGTCCGTCCCCCCCCCAAAAAAAAGTTCATGAAGAAATCCCTGAAGTCATTAGGAACTGAGCAAGACTACAAACGTGCATTGTAGCCACCTGTCATAAGCTTCTAGAAATACGACCCTTCTCTGAACTGAGGTGGTCAGTCAATCCATCGTTGAAGATTGGGACTAAGGAGTCTTTAATGGATGAAGCTGGTTAATTTTAATATGAAAGTCAAAATATCACTTGGTGCTATTCACAAGCCCACCCAATGTCCCTGTTTTTTTTTTTCCCTCTATCACCACCGTAATTGCCACTTCCACATTCCCAAATGTTTCCCAAATGCTTAAGTCTACTGATGAGCCAGGATAGGAACCTTCTGTCAGGTCACACTCTATTTACCGGTATATTTATCACATCACTTCACACTTCTAGCAGCCTTTTCTTCATCTTGCTTTTCTAAAAGAGGATTATGAACTTTTGTTCATGGACTGACAGTACTCCAGTAATTAAATTATATTCCTATATTTAATATCCTTTTGTAGTAGTACATTCCTTTGCAATTCCCGCAGTCTTATTTGTAAAGCAACATGCTCATTCAGCTTTGTAAACCGTCTAATGGAGCTCAGTAAGAGAGGGGACTGAAGGAGCTTAATTCTTGCAAGGCAATTTCATCGAACACTTTCTGATCTTACTGATTTAAATGAGAAAATCGAAAACTGCTTAAAAGTGTAATTGGTGCCTAGTATGTAGTGTTTCTTTATGGCTTGATGCCTCTTCAAAGAGAAATAAGAGGGTAACAATTTGTCCTTCACTAGGATGCCAATCCTTAGGAAACTCCAAAAGGTAGGAGATATTTCAATTATGATGGGTCCTTGGTGCTCTCTGAGTTTGCTTGTTTCACTGCAGATGTTTCATTACCCAAACTAGGCAACACCATCAGTGCTTTCAATGATATTATATTTCAATTATTTGGGGGGAAAAGGTTCAAGAGGAAGAAGAGCTCAATTTATCAGGGGGTAATTGCCAGATTCTGTCCTTCCCTACCTAAATATGCCTTCTCAAATTAGAACACATACATTTTCCCTGAATTATTCATCAGATTGGACTAGAATCCCAAGCAAAAAATTTTAAAAAAATTGCTCTTACTAACTGTATGAGTAACAAACAACAATAAAGGATAAGACCGAGGGTCTCCAAATCCCGGTGTAATTCAGTCACCAGAGCAATATTGATTGATCAAATTTCTCCTCTCCCTCCCTTGCAGCCTTCATAAATCTACTTGATGGGGGATGGAAGAGCTACAGGAGTAGATATTAGCAGCAGGTGCAGGAACAAGAGGAGAGATGAGAGGAAGGAAAATTCTTGTTATACAAGCAGACGCCCATTTGCATATATATCAAAACACCAAATAAATTATCATTTTCTATAATATCGTGATAGCTAACTTCGTCAACCAACAGAACAAGTAAAGCAATTCGTTTAAGAAAGATTACAGTAATCACTAATGCTAATGTTCAGATATAAAGGGAAGAGAAGAGCACGTAGCTTTAGCAGATGAATTTATCAATGCTGCTTTTCATTATTTGTATATCACTATGACAATATATTACACCACTGTACATGAATCCATACTTTTTGAATAAAAGTATTAATATTAATATGATGTACATGATCTATTCTTGATAGTTATTGGGATCTCCTCCTGTATTGACTTCCATTATCAATTTTGATACAGAATATGTCCCTTCCACAAACTAGCATGCATTTATATCAGGTATTATCAAAATCCAAAATCAAACTATAAAATGTTAAGGCAGAAAAAACATGAGCTATCGAACAGGGAGCAATGTAAATTCATTTTTCCTGCACATAACACAATACTGCACTATTCACATGTGCCCGTATTACTTTAACTGCTACATCAACATTTAATTATTTACGACCAACAAAACATCATTTTCAATGAGAAAAATGGATACTTTCAATGAACTTCTACAAACCAATACTATTAAAGAGGTTTTCTCGGTTTAGTTTTTCTGGGTACCAAGCTCTCAGAATTGATCCCCATCTCAAATAGAGGTTATGCACATGTATTTTAAAAAAATACAAGGTAAAATTTTCAACACATTTTAAATTCTGATTTTAATTCAAAATCCTATCATCTGTTTTGGATCACTAGCTAATAAATCTATAGCAGTTGTTAAAAAGGAAATGTTTACATCTTAAATCATTTAAGCATATTACAATACTAATGAGTCTGGACTATGTAAAACACCCAAGATTAAGTGTACTTACTGGTTGCACTGAAATTGATAGGAATATTTGGAACAAGACATCAAGTTTTAATGTTCTATTCCTCTGAAGTTTTAAAATAATACTTTAATAAATTACAAATTTATTATCTCATATAAAATATGTGATTTATTTTATTAGCACCAGCTGTATTGGTTAGATCGCACTGGACCTATTTACAAATGGACCACTGCATAATTTTATCTGGTAAAATATCTGAAGCATTAACAAATAAAACATACTGCTTCCCCCCTGAATCTTAAATATATTATTGTGTTTTCTAGGACAGCATTTTTTTAAGGTAAAAACTGAAAACCCCAACAAAAAATATTTTGCAAAAATCACGATTTGTTTCTCATCTCCTCTCAAACCCCACCCCATGGGTTGCTTTTGCACTACTACCACAAAATATATTGTCGATTCTTTTTCTCTGGAAACAATTCCTATTGTTCTCAGTAAATATTATTTCTGAACAGACATATAAAGCACTCAACTGTTAATTGCTTTATTGCTACAGAGCACATTAAAACAAAATGTACTTAAATGCATTTTTTTCAACATGCCCTGTTTTGGGGGAAATGCCTTGAGATTTTTTTGTAAAACTAAGACATTTTTGTCCCAGTTTTGTATTTTCAAAAAGAACCTTAAAAAGCCTCTGCCTCTACTGAGGTACAACATATTCCCGACAATCTGCCTATTTATATAATTATATATTACAAATCTATAAAACCTATAAATTTCCTGAACAATGTAACTATCCTTACATCTCAATGCAACTGAATATCTATTTGCAGAAATAAATAAATCAAGCACGTAAATATACAGGTATTTTTTTTCAAGCAAGGTTTAAAGAAGAAATTTGCCAAAACACAAAGAATTCTATAAATAGAGCCAAGTTTGCTCCAATTTTTTTAAAATCAGAAATTGCATACCTTCATCATACTGGCATGTAGTGTAGTAAAGTTGCTGAGGATACAGTTTCCATCATTTGCCTTCTCTGAAACCGTGCAGAGCCCCTGAGGGAAAGAGCTCAGCTGCTGCTAAAACCTTATACACTGTTCGAGGTTTAGATGTTTAGATATTCGGCAGGTAGCTGCTGAAGGATTTGGCTAAGGCACTGGCTGAAGCCTCAGCCATGATCGAAAATCACAACTGTTATGTTGTGATGTCAGCAACGCCTTCACCCATCTCTGTAGAGGAACAAGGGAACTGTCTTGGAAGCTATCTTGAGCTCTTTCTTAACAATTCAGCAGCAAGCACTGAAGGTCGGGTAATAGGCAGAAGATGCTGGAAAAATGGCTGTTAAGGTTTCTTTTCTTGATTTTTTTTTAGAGATGGGAGCGACACTTTGTGAAGACAAGTGAAAATAAAACTGGTTATCTTCCCACAGATGGTATCCAAAAGGACTGACGTTGCTACAAAAGCACAACTTTTTTTGGACATCTAATTAAAATGCCACTAACTTTTTTTTCTTTTCTGAATCCATCCTCCGTGTATAAAATCCTTCCTCTGGGTTATAATAGTGTAAAAAAACAGGACTTATAAAACTCTTCTGAGACTAGCAACTGACTTAATGATTCCAGAGAGCGGTGCCCTTTTTTTGCATTTGACTATTTCAAATATGGAAAAGGGAAGGAATTTCTTCTGCCAGGACCTGTCAGCTTTTCCCCAAGACTTTGTTACTATAATAGGACATGGGCTTCTGAAACTTGACGACTAGAAATTTCGAATGTTCCAATATATAACATCTTCTCCTCTCCTCTCCCCTATCACTTCCCTCCCTTCCTCACATTTCTTTCTCCCTGCCTTAAAAACATGTGGATTTCCAGCACTTACTGTTCACCAACAAAGACGGCAGTCTTCTGCGGCATGCTGTCAACTGAACTTTATACATTTGTCAAAGGAAAAGCCTTGAAAAATATTGCAGTCTGTCTTCAAGACTCAAATAATTCGGCATAAGTAATCAGCTAATGGCTGCTGCGGGGAAATGGCTGGGGAAAGATTTTATATGATGGTTGCGGTAGTCATGCATACTGTGTGATGGTTGCGGTAGTCATGCATACTATTTACTGTCTGTCAGAAGTTAAAAATGTACTAGATGCATGTCTTGCAGTGGGGAAAACAAGAGCATTTCTAAGATACATAATCTCAGATTTACTCAAAATACAGATAGTTTTAATACACTAAAATGGCATTTGGTCCAACGTGGACAAGCCTTTACAGGAACTGTCAATTAAAAGCGATTTTTTTTCTAAGAATATGCAAAAACACATATGGTTAAGTCACCCTATTCTCAGGTAAGTGTGATCTCTTTTAAGATATCTTCTTTAAGAAGAAACTGGACAGCCACTTGTCTGAAATGGTATAGGATCTCCTGTTCAAGCAAAGGGTTGGACTAGAAGACCTCTAAGGTCCATTCTAACTCTGTTATTCTATGACATAAACACTTGAATAACTAGAATTACTCTCTCCCCTTTTCTAACCAATTTAAATCAAAGTCTCTTCCTCTATGCAAGCTAATCTGGTTTTTAAGTTAAAGAGAGGGAGAAATTGGTATAGTGGTTAAGATGCTAGCCTAGAAACCGGGCGCTGTAAATTCTAGTCTCCCTTAGGCATCCAAGCCAGCTAGGTGACTTCGGGCCAGTCATACTCTCTCAGTCTGACCTACCTCACAGGGTGGTTGCTGTGGGGAGAATTGGAGGAGGAAGGAGTATTAGTATATTTGTCATCCTGAGCTGTATATGAAAAAAGTGGGATAAAAATCTTTATATATATATATATATTTACAATTCTACCTTCTGACTGACAAAAACCACAGTACAGTAAAAAATGCGTGTGTGTGTATGTACTTGCTAATGAGCACACGTCTGACCTGCAAATAAGAGATTCTGCACCTTTTATCTTGCCCTATGTAGAAGCTCTGAAGAAGACAGAAATAAAATACTTAAGAGATGGAAGGCAAGGAGGTAGAAAAAGAGGTCTTAAATGAGAAATATGTACGTGGAATATATTTCTTTGTTCTTGCTTAATAGCATACGTTTCCCATTCATCAGTGAAATGGACATTATTAATGAACCAGATTCCAGCCAACCCCTACAGAGTACTCTAAAGCAATGTTTCCCAGCATTAGCAAATCCAGGGAGAATAGACATAAATTCCCAGAATTCTCTGCAATGGCCAATACATAAAAGGTTTCTGGGAATATTACTGAATCTGCCCAATCACATCATCAAAGGCAGGATGTCAAGATATCCTGTGAAAGGGGTCTTCTGGGATAGAAGCATTTGGAAAAGGTAGCAAAGTGGTGAGCTTTCACTTCTACTCCTGCGCATCTAAATTTAAGATTCTCTGCTTGACTTTGCTCTTGGCTCCTTCTTTTTCTGTACTTTTTGGTCTATGGCAAAACACAAACAAAAATGAAAGGCTACCAATTTATTAGTTATTATAATCTAAGACTTAAAAATGACCACACAAACAAAATAGCCCGCGGGGAGCATATACATGAAAGTTCCAATTAAACTTAGAATCGGTGAAATCAATATTAAAGGTATTAATGGTCATTATTTGTAACATGCAGGTACTTTCAGTGAATTTTTAAAAACTATCCTACTTGTCCAGCCTAAAAGGCACATTCATCTTTTAAGCAAAATAATAAAACAAATTCCAGTAATTCTATTAGACTCTTTTTTTAAAAAAAAAGCAAAAGTAATAGTGGTGTATTATTCATATAATGTTAAGCCACAAATGTCCAGTCACACCTTATTGTTTATTTATTATTTATATTTTATGGGATTCATACATGGGGTTGCCCTTGAAAAGTATCCAGAAGCTTCGGTTGGTTCAAAATGCAGCAGCCCTCATGGTTTTGTGCAGGCCTTGACGTGCACATGTGTCATCTATCCTGCGGGAGCTGCACTGGTTTCCGATTTGCTTCTGGATCCAGTGGTTGTTCCTTTCAAAGCCCTACGTGGCTTGGAACCAGGTTATCAGAAGGCTTGCTTTTTCCGGTCACGTCTGCCTGACCCACCAGATTGGGATGGCAGGGAATGCAATGGATTCCCTCTGCTAAGGAGATCCTTCAAGTGGGACCCAGAAGAAGGGCCTTCACCATGTTAGTTTTCTCCCCATGGAACATCATCCCCTTGGAGATAAGATTGGCCTCCACCCTGATACTCTTTCACAAGGTCCCGAAGACCTGATTTTGCCCTAACCCTAGAGTGGCTTGGAACCCATCAAGTGGCTTATTTGATCATTGTCACTGGGGAGATGGGATGGGGTGGGTTACCGCTTTTTAATTTTTTAATATATATTGGGTTTTTATCTTTGTAAGTTGTCAGGAGTCACTGAGACTGAGTTACATTTTCTTAAATAAATGTATTTTTTAAAAAAAAAATTAAAAATTTTTTTTTTCCTGGTTTACATGCATTGCTTTTAATGTGTGGGTTCACTAAGCCAAAATGAAAAGAACCAACCACATTCTAGCTTTGCTATTTCTAAACTAGGCCAATCTAGTCTAGGCCAATAAATGTTAAAAAATGAAATTAATCTCATGCAATGTCTCCAAAATAAAACATTTTCAGCCAATTGTTTGTTTTCCTTTTAGCACTGTAAATTTTTTAAGAGGATTCAAATTTCTAAAACAAAATCCACATGCCAGGTTCAAATTTCTCTTAAGATGAGATTTTAACTTCTCTCCCACATTCTGTTATACGCTTGTAGTTTAGCTACAGGCTCAGACAAATCACACTGTTAAAATCAGATATTAACCAATTAAATGCTTGCAAGCCCATAGGGTATAATAATCTTAAAATTTATTAACACACCAAAATCTGATTTCAATGGTTCAACCAGCTTATGATACATTTGATGAACTTGTCGGATCTCCACACGCAAAATGGATGGCTCTTGAAAAAAACATATATGAAGAGTAGAGTCCTGAACTTTTTCCAGAAAGCCCAACTAATAGTCTTTTTAATATGACATAAGAATAAGAGATAAGGTTAGCTCATTAAGATGTTCTCTACGAGCATTCTATTTTTAGAGTATAATGCAATATGCATATTAATAACCAATTCTTCCAAGTAAGTTTTCTTCTAATTTTTTTTGCCCATTTGCCCTTTAGGTGCAGAGGGGTTTTACACCAGTTTTATGAATCCAAATCAGTTCACAGGAGGGGGAGGCAGAGAATGGGCAGAAATTCCTTTCGGTTCAGTACCTAGCAATCTGGTAGCTTTTTTGTGCATAATTAGTCTTCTTATTAGTAATTTGTGAATGTCAGTTGTAAGACATAGGTGATATACCTGCATGTATGAGGTCAAATTTTTAAAAAGAGATCTGATCATTCTTTTGAAGAGGAACTTTTTGCATTTGAAAATATCAGCAACCCATACCATATTTGGAAAGAAAAATGTTAACTTTTTTTAGTTGATCACCTGGGCAACCAAAGAATTGCCGTCACTTCTCTCAAAGATATCCAATCAAGTTCCTCACCAAAGAATAAGGTTGGGATTAAAGAAGTATGTGCTACTTGGTGGAGTTTACCCAAACCCTTGTGATCATATGATCACCACCACCAAATATTTCTGTTGGATTCTAGCAGGAACGTGGCTAGATCCTGGAGCCATCCTGAGCAGTATCCACACTGGGCTTTTTTTTTTTTCTTCTGGAAACCAGAAGTAAATGTCAGTGTCCATAAAAAAAAGGCATAAATTGTAGTCACATGACTGTGGGATACTGCAAACAGCAGTAAATGTTGGACTGTTGCCGAGTGCCCAAGATGCAATCATGTTACTGAGGTGGGGTGAGGGACCCACTGGAACCTTGAACCTAACTTGTAAGTAGCCCTTACAAATAGCAAGTTGGGGTCTATCTGTATTGTTCATTATGCTCAACGTGGCAAACAGATTCGTCAACGTTTGTTTTTTTTTGTAAAGGAATGATAAACTCACAAATGATGCCTAGTTTCTGGGTAGTATTCAAGTGCATGTAATCCAGCTGAAAAGTACCAAATTTGGGAATATATCAATTTCTACAAAATACCCACAAATTATGCTCATAGGAATATATATACAAATACATGTTCATACTGAACATATGCTGGAACATTAATATACTATATTGTCAAAATCAAGACATTTCAGAGAATCTGATAAAAAGAAATTGAAAACAGAATGCACTTTTGTGGCCCGAGGGTGCATTTGAATACATTTGGCTTTTGGTGCAAGTCATTAGTTTAATTAGACCCAAGATTAATCTTATTGTTTCCTATGTCCATAAAGGATTTTTTTTTTTTGATAATATGCAGGTATTGGCACAAATCAGCTGGTCTTTTTGTCAGTAGATGCCTAACTCTTCTTTAAAAATACACAAATACTATAACATGAAAATGTTTTTCAGAATCCCAATCACTTTCACAAAATTCCTATACCAATAGGCAATCTAACATAGTGGTTTTATTAACAGTTTCAAATAGGATGTGCATAAAACATTTTGAAACTGAAACCAAAAAAAAATCTGAAAAAAATATGCATATTATGGCCAAACTCTTTTTTACTTCTCAAACTAGCATTTATATAATTAATTTATTTCTTACCACATTATTTCCAATATGCAAGGTGGTATCCTGAGGGTAAATGTTTAGATACAATATAGCTAAAAAATAGTGCCTGCCAGAACTTAATATTAAATCTTGAGGCAGTCTAGTCTATCAATACAGAAAATCGTCTTGAAGAGCATCAAAGACTTTTTAGTTTAAATTGTGGGAGTATTCCCCTTGGGGAATTCTTTCTATTTTAACATAATTACTGAAGTTTTTTTCAGCTAGGTTTCTTGTGAATATTTTTTTCTTGTATTTTTCTTTACTTGGGTATGTCTTGGATATTTTGAAACTATCACATTATTCTATTTGTTCTATATCTTGTTTATTATTTATTTTTTAAAACCTCATTTTTCTAAGCAACTCAAAGCAGCTCACATGTAAAATGCTCAATCCTCTTATTTTCTCCACAACAACCCTGTGAGGTGAATTGGGCTGAGAGAGGGAGGGATTGGCCCAAAGTCACCCTCTCGGATTTCATGCCTAACATGGGACTCATTCTATTCTAGTTGTAGCCTGGGACCTTAATCACTACACCAAACTGACTGTTTATTACTGTAAACTTCATTATTATTATATTGTATCATTATTAAACCAATATAGAAATAAATGATATATACTTCAAGAAATTTGAATATATAGTATTACTGGTAGAATAAATAAATATCTGATCTAAATTACTTGATTGCACAGAATGAGATTTAAGATCTGCGGCCAGTCCTTTTGACCTCCATGAAGGGGCATCATGCTTTATCGACATTTTGAAGAGTTTTAAGGCTCATAGAGCACCAGAGATGAATCCAGAAAGAACTGAGGTCTAGTCTGTTCCACGACCACCAGTGACTTGTTAGGGGTCTTTGCACAAAAAGGTTTTTGCAGCCAGAGTGTGAAATCATGGCAGGTGGCAGCTGTAGGTTCCTAATGCCCTATTCTTCCTTTTCTTCTACAGAGCGTGCCCAGACACACAGACATGACAACCAAATGGGCTTCTTCTCCCAAAATGGTTGCTTTTCAATACAGTACTGATTTACAACAGTTTGAAGTTCCAACAGCATTGGGGGGAAAACCCTATTTTTCACACTTATGACCGTTGCAGCATCCTCATGATTACATAATAAAAAATGGGATGCTTGGCAACTGACTCATATCTATGATGCTAGTAATGTCCTGGGGTCATGTGATCCCCCTTTGCAATCTTCTGACAAGCAAAGTCAACAGGGAAGCCACATTCACTTCAGAACTGTGTTACTAGCTTAACAACTGCAGTGATTCACTGAACTGTGGCAAGAAAGGTTGTAAAAGGGGGAAAAACTCACTTAACACCTGTCTTGCTTAGCAGCAGAAATTGTGATTGTAAGTCAAGGACTATCTGTATTGGCCTACCATCTTTCTCATCATTTATTTCCCCCCATGTCATGGCACTTTTGTGCAATATATAACCTTCATACCTGCTTGCAACGGCCTTTACTGGCCAATAAATACTGAATTGTTGTCCCTGGGCCCTACCTTCAGTATACAAAATGAACATTTGTTCATTCAGAACAATCCTGTTGATAGCAACTGGTAACTTTATAGAAAAGGACATTGGCAATAAACATGACACAACAGTGGCAGAAATATTCATTTGCAGAGGGCCACTATAGAAGGAATTTAAGATGAATATTAAGTATCTTAAATCACAGAAACATGGATTCCCATCTATGTAGCCTTTTGAACATTAAACAGTTTTAAAGTGAGCTCGCACATGCACTAGAAAATGTTATATATAACTTATATCATAAGGTGTAATATATGATAGGGAGAGGACCTTACCCATGAAGAATTCAATCAAACCCCCTTAATTCAAATAATTGCTTGCACTCATTTCTGCTCTTGCTTGAAGTATCTCCACCCCATACAGCAGGGACAGGAAAACTGTCATTGAACTACAATACTTAGCTGCCACAGGTGGTACAAGAAATAGTGAGGTATGTTACAACATAATTTGTAATTTAATTAATCAGCATTGCAAAAATTACCATTTGTACAAACAAAATAGGAGTGCAAGCTTTGGTTAAAATGTAGTTTTCAATTTTGTAACACTAGGCTACTGAAGTTCTGATTGATTATGATTGGCTTTGCACAATTCATTGCATCAAAAGATGGTTTTCTAGTTTGTGCCTCTTGATATTATATAAACCCAGTTACTACATTTACTTTAGGCTGAAATATGTTTCATGTGAACCAAGGCAGTTGGGTTAGTTCTTGGAACTTTGGCTGTACAAATACAGTTTTTGTCTGAACAGTCTCATACAGAGAACCACGGTTTAGTAAACTGACCCAAGATCTACCCTGCAGGAATGCACAAGCAAAAATGCATTGCCTTTATCTCACAGATACAAAAACTACCTTAACAAACTGCTTTCCTTGGCACATACCTAAAGCAAACTCAATGCAAAAAATAATTTGCTAATATAATTAGGAGTAAAAACATAACTGTTATTTCAGATACAGTATAACATCAAATATATTTCCCCATCATTAATGGGGAAACATATTAGGTTAATATACTTGCTTACATATGATTTCCAAAAATAAAGAGTAAGATTTATAGGCAGTATAACTATTAAACAGAAACCCTCAAAGACCAAGAAAGAGCCAGTGGCCATGTTCACCCACCAAGCCAAACCTGAACAAGCCACATTGAGACATAGTATAGGTAAGTCCTTGACTTACATCCATGGAGTTAGAGATCATTCACAGTTACAACAGCACTGAAAAAAATGACATGACTGGTTTTTTACACTTACGATCGTTGCAGCATCCCATGGACACGTGATCAAAATTCAAACATTTGTTCGGATGCTTGGCAACTGGCTCATATTTATGAGAGTTGCAGTGTCCCAGAGTCACGTGATCACCTTTTGAGACCTTCTGACAAGCAAAGTCAATGGGAAGCCGGATTCACTTCACAACCATGTTGCTAACCAGTTATTCATTTGACAACTGTGGCAAGAAAGGTGGTTGGGGCAAACTCACATAACAATGGTCTTGTCTAGCAACAGAAATTTTGGGCTCAGTTGTGGTCATCAAAGACTAGCTATATGAAGAATAAATCCAGCCAGTCTATTAGCAGTTGGAATGTCTTAACTTTTGCATAGGTTCCTCTCACTGCTTGAGATGAACATTAGTCAAGAAGCTCAAAAACAAGATGGATCCAGTTTAGATTATTCCAGGATTATAAAACTTTGAATGAAGACTGGTTGCAATGACCCATTTTATTTTCATGATTTCCATTTAACAGTTTACTTAAGAAGAAGCTCCAAAGAAGATTGGCAATGGGGAGAAAGAAAATAAGACGAGGGGGAAGGAATAGAAAGAACCCTTGATTTGACTATGTTTTGCACAATACTATAAGCTAGGAATGATTGCTTGACTGAATTCATTCAAGATTATGAACAAGAGTCTAAACCAAAAAGCAGTTTGAATCTAGGTGAATATTGCTGAAGGGATAAGTGCTAATTTTATCCTATCTCACTAATGAGTCAGTGGATGGAGGAAGCTCATTTGGGAGAAACAGGTGCAACTAAGCATTTCACTTGCTCTTAAGTTATTTTAAACCATCTCTTTGCACGTAAAAGAGATAAACCTAGAAGCGCCCTGCTAGACATTTTCCCCAGTCTTAAGACAAAAGTTACCAGTGTGTGTTGTGACAGCTGGTTCTTATCTATCCACCTAATTGAATGAAATAACTGAACTGAACACCATTTTTAATAGTGCCCAGACAAGATTTCTCTACAGCATAAATGCATATTTACTCTAAACATAGAATTTTTTTTTAAAAAAAACCCTAAGGGCAAGTGACATACATCTTCAGCATAGCCCCATACACAAAGCAAATTCCATTTGGCAACATTCCACGTCATTTTTCTCTGCTTTGGGTCTATGATGGGTCCAGCTGCTGTACTTTCCGTTACTCAAACATGGCTGGGGAGGAAATCTCCTCTCATCCATGCACTGCTTTCTCCCTTTCTGTTTTAAATAGCTTGGTGCTCCAACAGAAGGCGCACAACAAGTCAGACGGCTCATTTCAACTTTAGCATTTTACCATTTTGATCCGGGTAGACAAATGTCATAGGATACTCCTTTTAAGATTCCACCTCTGCATGATAAAAATGAGCTACACACAACAGTACGCACTCCTCCGTGATAATTACTTCTTAAAATACTCAAAGCAGACTGAATACATTATACAAATGTGCTTGCCAAGTAAAGATGTTCAACCAGAATCATGGACAAGAGAAACTAAACAACAAACAAACAAAAACCCCCACCATACTTACTAGCACCAGTGATTTCACCATGAAATGAAATGTTCCTTTTAAAAAAAATTCACTTCTCATATCCTTCATCAGAACTATAAAATTACAGTATTTGCTACAGCATTTTCACACACAAAATTAAATTGTCCTTTTGTAATAGTCATTACATTTAGCTTCATTTTCAGATGCGTATCATCAGAAGAGTCTGCTAAAAGTCAACAGTGGTGTGTAGAGCTTATCTCTTCTATCTGGGCTTCAACTTACATAGTGCCAAATACAATCATGAACAGAAGGAATATAATTTCAATAAAAGCCAAAAACAAACATCTGGCTATCTGCTTTTCAATTAAGCTCCAAAAGATAGAGGTTGTTTTTAAAAACAAGAATTTGATCAAAAGATCCATAAAACCCAAGCATTACATTTTAGTTGTGAAATAAAACAAATCTAATTCAAGTTCTTTCTGAACAGATTCACTGAGGTAGTTCCAAAAATAGTGCTTCAAAGGATTATGTTCCTATAGAGAGTTTTTTTAAAGACTAATTTGACTATATAATTATCACTACCATACTGAAAAACTGCCTGAGTTGGTAAAATGCTAAAAGGTATCTAATTTAGTAAAATGCAATCCATTTTTTAATGGTACAAAGTCAGTTCAGACAAGTGTCAAGATGGCTACAAAAGGACTTAAGATAAACATAATGTACCTGGTAAATATATTGCACCCAGCAAGAAACTTGGAACATATATAGGGCAGGCTATAATAAATACTTAAAACAGTCTATTTGTATTATCAAAATATCCTGTAGCTATACTATCTAGGAAAATAACATAAGACTGTATTAATATTTCTCAGACATCCTATTCTTGGGCTTTTGAGCAAGGGTTCCAAGGACAGACAGCATCACCAAATGTTTTCCTTTTCCTTTTTGTAAATCCCAATGTTAAATCTATCTATCTATTCTAAAACATATCAATACTTAAATCTCCATACCAAACACCAACACATTAAGTACAGGCTTCAACAAGATTGAGAGAGATCACTAAATTAAGTCTGTTAAAAATACTTTGTGGAGAGTAGAACAGCCGATATGATTCCCGGTATTGAAGCAGAATGAACGTGTAGCTTGAGCAGAGACTAAAACTGGCAAGCACCATGACTAACTTCACAGAGCTTTGCTGAAAAATCAGGCGCATGTATCGCTAGGAGTTATGGGTATGCTTTGATTTGTATAACAAAATGATTTTATGAAGTAGTCTACTGGGATTTAAAGCATTTTTCAAATGATCCATGAACTACATATAGATGTTTAACTACTGCTTTATAGCAATTGCAGAGTCATATAAACAGGTTTTTTTTCTGGAAAATTT
The DNA here is from genome assembly GCF_049901715.1 of Pseudonaja textilis. Taxonomy (NCBI): domain Eukaryota; kingdom Metazoa; phylum Chordata; class Lepidosauria; order Squamata; family Elapidae; genus Pseudonaja; species Pseudonaja textilis. Next base: position 207,174,009 of record NC_141990.1, read on the forward strand.
GAGTTGAAAATCTGAAATAAAACACTAGATTATAGAATTCTTCAAGTAATTTTTAAGAAAAAATGAACTGTGAAAGGTATTACTCTACTGAAAATTATGTTGCACATAAGTTAGCTGAACAAAATTAAGTGGTGAGGACATGAATTCAAGAAAGCATGTTGAGTATGATTTAACTATTATCTTCAATCAAACCAATTATTCAAAGGATCATGTAAAAGTTATTTTTATCAGAATATTTTAAGAAACAACATTTCATTATATTATAAATAACCAGGTAGTTCACAAACAGAAATTCAATCAGTTTTTCGTCTCAATTTCAAAAGTGTTCACTTGGTTGGAAATATCTAAGATTGCACCATAAAATTTACAAAAATGAAACATCCATTTTAGAAATAAGAGTATTTGTTACTATTATTTGCAGAATTTCTTTTTACCTGCATCACAGCACTGGCCAATTCAGCATTTCCTATTTACAGGCCTTAAAAATTAACATCTTTAGAAAAAGGCAACTTTCCTTCCCCATACTAGGACAAGGATTTATTCATTGGAAATGCTGAACGTATCTTAGATACACACATAAGAGGATAATATCTCCACCCAATCCTGACAAGACTCATGTTTAGTTTATTTTTTTTTTATTTAGAAAGCATGATAAAAGCTTACTTTGATGGAAAGGAAATAAGACAAATAGATTTGGGTTAAATCGATGTACCACAGTAGACTGGCACAACCTTTCACGTGTTTGTATTGTTCTTTAGAGACAACAGCATTATCACAAGTTCTTGGGAGTGAACACGTCGCTAAGTATCCACAGATATAGGAAGCATTTATATAATGATATACATTAAACAAACAAACCTACAGCTCACTATGTGAAATATGCATTTTGCATTATTTCAACTTCTAGAGGCAGTATGGGAAGTTTGGATAAGGGAAAGTCACACTGTCTGGCCACTAACAAACCACTCCTTAACACCTGTTTAAAGCAGACAGAATGTCCTTGTCGACATAATCCATCATAACTTCTTATATGGACAGCTAAAAAAAGACAAGCAGACTCACAAATGCGCTGTCCCTTATTACACGGTTTAGGTCCCACATACCATTTCTAACACAGCCTAAAAATCCCACTCCCCAAATCCCTGTTACTCAATTTTGGATCTTCTGGCCATTTCCACTAGGACCTCACTTCATTTGAACAGATTAAAAATAAATAAATCTGTGCAATTCGATTTAATTGAGTTATTTCATTAAAAAAAAACCTCTTCTGGGTAAGCGAGGCTGACAGATCACCACAGATTTTTGCAGGTATTATTTGGAACCCTTACGATACTTTTGTATTTTGTAGAGTTTTTGGGGGGGACGTCCAGTTTCCATCGAGATTTATAGCTTCTTGGGTATGTATTTATACACATGAATAAAAAATGTTGGAAGAGCAGAAGGTAAAGGGGGGGGGGAGAAGGGGGGAGGTAGAGGTAGATCTCTCTCTCTCTCTCTCTCTCTCTCTCTTTTGTGCAGGCCCCGAGGTCAGAATCCCAGCCTTCCGGATATGAGAAGTGCTTGCCATGAGTACAAGCAGCGACTTGTCACTTATGTGTGTGTGTGCGCGCGTATCCGAAATACGCAGACTGTGTGTGTGTGTGTGCGCGCAGACACACATGTGCGCCTGGGAGAAGCAACCCACACATGGCAAAGCCGGGAGCGAATCCACTCCGGTATCCCTTTGCTCCCCCCAAGGGGCAACGCTTTACCCCATCACTGCAAGGCCAAGGGGTGGGGGGGAATATAACTGCACCAATTGCATCCATGAGGCAGGCGTACACTTCCGTCCAAATGCAGGCCCGTGCGGGGGTTGGTTGGCTGGCTGGCTGGCTGGCTGACTGACTGGCTGGCTGGCTGGCTGGCTGGCTTGGGGTAGCAGCGCCGCTGCTGCGGCAAAGCCCCACAGCAGCCGCGCTCCCTTCGCTTTGCAACGGGACAATCGCCCGCGGCGAACAGCCGGGGAGTTCCAAACCTTGTGCAACCCGCGAGCAAAAAAATAAAAAAAAAAATTAAAAAAAAAACCGCGGGTGGGGGTGGGTGGGAAGGCACAAACCGGGCGATTGGTAAGAGGACTGGGAACGAGGGGTAACTTACCGCAGTGCCGCGAGGATGACGAACGGGCAGTCCGTGGGGGGGGAGGGAAGGGAGGGAGGAAAGAGAGGGGGGGGGAGGGGAGGAGCAGAAGACGTCGGCAAGGCCGGCTTGCGAAGGGAGCTTCACACACGCGGGGGAATTAATCCCATCACCAACCCCCCGACAGCGGCTCCGGCTCCTGCCGCGGGTGCCACCGAGGACCGCCCTCTACGGGCCCTGCCCACCAATCGCAATCGTCTCTCCCCGTGACTGGCACCCGGAGCGGCCACTCGGCAATCCGCGGCCCCTTTATCATCGACTCATGAGCTATCCGCTGAATGGTCTAAAATGCGGCCCACGAATGAAAACGCCCGTCAGGCGGCGAAAGCCAATGACGAGCCGCGGCTTGGCTAAGCGACGGCTCTTAAAGGACCAATTGGAACTTAAAAGACCCGGCATACGCTATTCCCCCCCACCCTCCCAGCCTATTGACGTCATTGTGACCGGCACGATCGGCTTCGAAGCGCTAACCTGAGTGCGTGTTCGGATTTGTTCCGAGCCGGGATGGGATCCTTTTTTGGCTTTCGATATGGGGTTGCTTGGACGAACATGCGCCCTAATGTAATGTAACAAGCGAGAGAAATGTGGGTCAGAGTCGTCCTAAAACTCCCTGCGTGGGGGCGGGAGGGAATTGGAGCAAAGCATGATGGGATTTGTAGTATCGCGTTCCAGCTTGCAATAGATCGCCGCAAAGGGGTCATTTGAGTCCGTTGTGTCCTGAAATTCTTCCAGATGATCAATATGTTGTAGACTGGCTTTTTGACAAGATGCTTGACCAAGTCAAATAAGACCTTGCAATACTCCAATGAATAACTAATGATTTAGGGCTAGGGTTTGCCACATATATGCCATGTTTAATATTTAAACTGTAAAAGCAGAGATTAAAACCCAAAATGAGTTTCACAGCACTCAAACTGTGCTGAAGCTTGATTTTTTTTTTTTAGGTAATCCACCTTATAAATATCTTCAAGTGAGTTACAACTACGTTTTTTACAGCTAGAGTTGAGACATGTGGATCAAAAGCAAGAAAATTGCTTTGAATCTGCCTTGGGGCCCCTCATTGTATTTGGAAGGAATACTTTTTAAAAAACGCACACCTTTTCCTGACCTTACATGGCAGCTGCATGAAAATACAGGATTAGTATAAGAAACTAGAAAAAGGGGCAGTTTGCTTAAGGTGCTGCTGATAGATCCAGTGAGTGTACCCATGGTAACCAGTGTTGGAGCTGAAGCACTTTCTCCTGCTAAGATCTGAATACTTGCACATTTCTAGTCTCTACTCAAAAAAATTGAGAATCCTTGCCCAAGGAGATATATTTGTATATGTCAACCTGGTCAGTTTTGTTGCTTAGTGTTACATATGACAATTATCTGGATCAATTATTGTACACAGTACAGTATTGTTTGAATACAATACTGTACTGTATTTGAATTCCATTACTAAAGGTGTGCATTCTGTGAAGCTAATCATATTTGTTTGCATGGTTAGGAGGTTGCTCTTCCAGTCTGCAATGAATCCTTAGATGGAAGAGATTCTGTAGATTCCTCCAGACATGAACAACAGAAATTGCTTGTATAATTCAAGTAACGTATTTTCATTTTTAAAAAATAGTTAAAATGTTTGCTTTTCACTATATGACATAGTGATATTAATCGCTGCTATTTTTCTGAGCAGTGTTTCATACTACTCATACTATCTATAACTCAAAGACTTTGATAAACATCTTAATTATTCTTATATAACTTCTTATAAAAGCAACCCTGTAGCATTTTAATGTTTGCTAGAATTATTACTATCCATAGTCTTTAAAAGCTTCTCATAATAAGCCTGAATATTTTAATTTTTTTAAAATGTTAATATATTTTGTATTTTAAAGCCAGGTTCATTCATTATCAAAGATCTAATTTTACCCTAGCTAGATCTCCTTTTCTAAGTGTTTCCAGTAGAAGTCAGATAAGAACTATTAAAGAATCTACTGATTCCTTAAAGGCTTATATATCTCCCATGCCAGAATGAAATTGGGCCATGACATTTAAAATTAATCACTACTTATGTTCATGGAAGCCCAACCATAATCTCACCCACTGCATTTGCAACTTCCCAGATTTCTTAGCATAAAATGCCTTTATTAATAACAATCAGCTGACATAACTAACCCTAGTTGTTGCTATTCTATGAACGCTAACCCAGGCACATCACAATTTAAGTGTGTAGGTTAGGATGGAAACCATTTTACTGCCCAAAGTTAGTTACTGGATACAGCCCAAATATAGAGTTGAGAACAGGCAACACAATGCTATCCTGGGCAAGAGATTCTGTCCATGGTCCTATTGTGTAGACTGCTCCATGACTTGATTCTTTCTCTTCTTGAACATCTACATGAAACCGCTGTGTAAAGTGATCCAATGGTTTTGGATGAGGTTAGGTACCATAATATGCAGATGATATCCAGTTATATATCTCCATCTCTGGATAGGGGGGTCTGACTCAATCCATCAAGATGGAGTGGCTTTGGGCATTTCATCTTCCTAGGAACAAGTTTCCTTTGAGACTGAATGGGGTAACACGGCCCCAGACAGATGCAGTGCAATCTGAGAATCACCTTGGACTTGATTCCTGCTTGAAGAGCAGGTGCAGCTGTGGCTAAAAGGGCTTTTGGGTTGTGCATCAGTTGTGCCCATTCTTGAACCAGGAGGCCTTGTCCAGTCACTGATGCCCTCTCAGTTGGATTATTGCAACACACTCTACATGAGTCTACCATTGAATAGCATTTAGAAACTTCAACTGTTGTGACACAAAGCTGCATGGCTGGTTAACAGTGCCTATTATGTAGCACATGTAACACCAGTACTACAGAAACTGCACAGGTTGCCTGCATATTCGGTGCAATGTAAGGTGCTGGTTGTCATCTTTAAAACCCTACATGGCTTGAAATTACCTAAGAGTCCATCTTCTCACAATAGTTTCTATTCATCCAATTAGATAGTTTCACAATAGTTTCTATTCAACCTAGTAAGATGAGGATGCTGTGGGTCTTGTCAGCCAAGAAATGTTGGCTGGCAGGTACTAGGAGACATGCCTTCGTGGCAGTAGCCTCTGCTCTCTGGAGCATTCTTCCCTTGGCATGCAGGATGGACTAGATCTTGTTAGCCTTTCATAAGACTTTAAAGATTTGGCTATGTGCTAATGGGCCCTGTTACCTGGTTACACTATTGATGCTCATGTAATTAAATTTTTGATTGCCTATATATATATATATATACTCTGACTCACAGACGAACACAATACAGAAGCCTGATGATAGCAAATGAGATTTTGCCGAAACGTTGCTACAACTTTAAAAGCACAACTACAATGACGTGGGAAAATACCCGAACAAAGCTGAATACTATACATGTAAGTACCTCGAAAACTTAAGAAAACAAATATAAATATATATATATATATATATATATATATATATATATATATATATATATATATATATATATATATATATTTTCTTAAGTTTTGCGGTATTTATGTATGGTATTCATCTTTGTTTGGGTATATTCCCACGTCATTAAAGCACAACTTTAAAAGCACAACTATAATGACGTGGGAAAATACCCGAACAAAGCTGAATACCATACATACATACATACATACATACATTGTTTTTTCTGCATTTAATTATTTTGTGCCCAGAGTAAATTGGATTGAGATGGACAGCTATAGAAATTTTAATTAAAAAAAAACTCTGGTTCTGGGTTATCAAGTAAATAATTCCAGATTAGGTTAGGTTTATCATATGAATTTATCCACTAGGATAGAAATTCTCAATCAGGAGGGAAAGCAAAGCTGATTACAGTTTGAAGCAAACAACATAATATGCACTATCGGCTAACGAGCAGCTGATTATTAGACTATATTATATTTGGAGTCTAGAATTACTTAATTGTTCTATTGTTCAATTAGTAACAGATTAGAACAATTGCCTCACCAATCAACATGCATTAAAATGATAGCCAAGTACATAAGGATTTGCTGCAGCATTAGATCATACTCTTGTGCAAGCTATAACCTGCAGCTAATTTTCTTTTTATAAGGTGTGCATAGAGTTGCATACTATAAAGCGGCATTTTTCAACCTCGGCAACTTTAAGATGGTTGGACTTCAACTCCCAAATTCCCCAGCCAGCTTTGCTTCCTGCTAATTAAATAAGTAATTTCTACCCTAGAAATAAATAATTTCTGTCCTAGTGGGTAGATTCATATGATAAATCCCAGCTTTTCTGGCAGGGGAATTCTGGGAAATGAAGTCCAATCATCTCAAGGTTGAGAAACACTGCTATGACATCCCAGGACAGTTAATCTGCTTTTAACATGCAATTCTATCCATACCTACTCCGATGCAAGCCTCTTTTAGTCAGTTGAAGCACCTTTGCGGGCTCCTATTTCATTCTCATAATCACTATCTGACCTTAGCTCTCCCATATGCTCATAAACCCATCAAACTTATGCATTCATAACTATGTTTTTACTTATACCTATTATCTTGTAAGCAATTGACAAGTAAAAATAAATAAATAAAATAAAACCAATTGGCTTCATCCTGTAACTTTTGAGGTCTAGTACCTCGAACTCAATTACTAGCTGAATAATTAGACATTCTTCGCATCGTTCTGTTCCAGGAACACAAAATACTTACAAAGAGGGCCGTTTCCCTTCATTAAATCCACCCACCCCAGCCCCAATTCTTTTTGTAGCGCGGCATCGGAGGCTTAAGGGAGTTCCCCCCTCTTAACATGCACGCGTTTTCCAAAATGCAGGGTTGTTTTCTTATGAGAAAACCCGGAAACCGCTTGGGATTTCATCGCTGGTGCCCGGGAGGCAGCCTTACGCAAACCAGCCAGCGAAGCCACCCCACCGCTTTGATTTATAGTTCGGCGGGAAGCGTTTGTTAAGCTGTCGGGGTTGTCCTGCCACTGGGTGGGTGAGATCACTTCCGTCGGGTTTAAGCGCGAAAAAAAAAGGTCATTCTGGTTAGCAGCCGACACAAAAAATAGCTGTTGCTGCTTCGGCGAATGAGGTTTGGTGAGGAATTCTTTTACCTGGTTTTGTGCACTGTGGAATAGCAAATTAGTCTCCGCGCCTGGCCTGCAATGATGCATGAACTTGGCAATGTACTCTCTCTTTAATGCATGGTACTAACTCCTGGAATTGCTGCTTTGGAAAACAAGATTAAAGATTGCTTGGATTTTTCTGGCCGTTGGCCTGTATCTAGGACATTGAATTTAGTGCAAAACTAGGCTAAAACGGAGTTGGGTAGTTTTGTGGTTCCGCATGTTTTCTAAGTTCAGCTGCTGGCTTAACTTTATGCTAAGCTTTATTTGGGCACAACAAGTGCTCGGTGTGTTTAAAGTGGATTTATTACACTGTATGAACTTGGGAGTTTGATGTCTTGGATGGTCCCCTTATTGTTACAAAAAAAAACCCTCTAAAATATGACTTTAGACAATTAACACAAATAATCTCACATATTGTACCTCTGTGATGTTGCTGCAGGTTTAGTCTACAATGGTTAAAGGGGGTTGGAGGAATCTCTAGCCATTTTAATATTGAGTTGTTACTAGGTCACAGGGAATGGGAAAGGTATGACTGAAATATAGTTAAATAGTACTGTGTAAAAGATAGATAGATAGATGTAGATGTAGATATATATAATTCCCAAACTGCCTAAAAATTAGTCTGACTTTCTTGACAAGACCAGTGTGTTCTCAGTAGAAGTTGAGACAGAACTGAATTGACTTTTATAGGTAATCCTTATGGCCACAATTGAGCCCAATATTTCTGTTGCTAAGCAAAACAATTGATAAGTGATTTTTGCCCTATTTTATGACCTTTCTTGCCAAGGTTATTAAGTGAATCACTGCATTTGTTAAGTTAGTAGCATTGATGTTGGAAGTTGACTGGGAAAGTTGCTGTCCTAACTCTGCAAAGGTTGCCCAGCAACGGAATCATGTGATCCTGAGAATGCTGCAATGATCATGAATGTGAGGACTGATCGTAAGTCATTTTTTTCAGTGCCTTCATAATTGAATGGTTATGAAGTGAGGACTATTTATAGCAAGGGTGTCAAGCTCAATTTCATTGAGGGCCGCATCAGGGTTGTGTTTAACCTCAGGGGGGCAGTGGGGGCGTGGGCAGCTTGATGGCACTTGTGTTCGGGACATTTGTGGTGGCTGGGCGCTCTGCCAGTGAAAACAGGATCATGAGCTCTGTTTTCAGCTGTGACAGCCTCCTGTCACCCTCTGCCAGCAAAAATGGATCTTGTGGGGAATGGAGCTGCACGCGGCCCTCACAAAGCTCCATTTTTGCTGGCAGAAGCACCGTGGGCCAGTCCTTCATTGAGCAACTTGTGGACCAGATCCAGCCCACTGGCCTTGAGTTTGACACCCCTGATCTATAGTGACTAAAATGTTCAGTACAGAAACCAGGAGTATCTACTCCTTCCTTAGCCATGAAAGCTGGCTGAGTGAGTTTGGTGGGCCATTCTCTATCAGCCCAATCCACCTCACAGGATTGTTTGGGGAAACAGAACATATTTGGCAGGGGTGGGATTCTACCAGTTCGCACTTATTCACTAGAACCGGTTGTTATAAGCAATTCGGAGAACCAGTTGTTAGAAGAAATTACTGGCCTAATCCTGTAAGGAAGGCAGGAAGGAAACATTCTAGTGTTGCTTACAGAAACTGCCTCTCTGTTAAACTTTATTACATTCTTGGCAGGACTAGACATCCTGTCTCTGGAACTTCTCTGGAATATTTTTCCCCTCCTTTGCTGGTACTTTGCTTGTGTGGAGTGACCATTCAAAGTTACAATGGCACTGAAAAAAGTGACTTATGACCATTTTTCACACTTAGGACTGTTGCAGCATCCCCACAGTCATGAGAGGCCAGGCGAGGAGATGCGTGCCTCGATGTGAGTGATATTGAGTTGGCCACACCCAGCCAATAACATGACCACCAAGCCACGCCCACCAACAAAGCCATGCCCACAGAACTGGTTGTTAAAAAATTTGAATCCCACCCCTGATAATTGTGTAAAAATACAGTAGGACTTGACCACATGTTTCAATGTTGCACCTCAGAAAATAACTACCATGTTTATTGTTTTGATTGTTTATGGCCTCTCTTATAGAAACATCTTAATATTTTAAATGAAGCCAACTAGTCATTGAAATGAAAGGAAACTCTACTTCAGCCATCCATTCTAATTAAGTGGTATTCTACAGCAAGGCAACTTTAAGATGCATTGACTTCAACTCCCAGAATTTCCAAGACAGCCATGCTGGCTGGGGAATTGTGGTTGCCAACTTTGGGACCCCCTGTTCTACAGACATAAACACTAGTACATTAATACTGGCAATATCAAGATACATTACAAAAACAAAATAGATTGACTAAAAAGAGGCACTTAGCACACTTTTAAATCACCAAGAATGAAAGGAAAATTTAAAACCTATTTCAAGATTGAAATCTTTGTTAAATTTAATAAAAAGCTTCTTTCTATTTCTTACACCTTTTTAGAACCTTATATTTGTCCATCAATCTCTTTTCAATCTCTTTTGGTAGAATTTTTGAGCTTACATTATTTTACTATTATAATAATGGTGGATGACATTCTCTTGCTTTTTTTTTAGTATAGTCTCTTTATTCAGCTGGAATGAGAGAGGTTGAAAATCAGCAAAAGAAAATTTTGGTACAGCAATAATGAGAACATATTTGATTTATAACTCTCTAGAACATTTAGAGCAATTGTTGGACTCTATTCTGCAGAACACAGCTGGCAATACAATGGCGTCCCTGGAAATTTCCAGAGGCCATTGAAAGTTAAGTTATGAACATCAGAAAAAAATTAAATCGAGTAATTAGACAAGTGTAATTTCCAGGCATTTGGAGAAAAGCAAAACAAAATAGAAATCTGAGAAAATAAATATATGGAACTTTTTTTCTTATCAGACTTAAATGGAAATCATTGTATTGGCTTAATATAAAATGTAACTTTAGTTTATGATACATTGGCATATTTGTTTAATTTACAAGACTTTATTCGTATTTTAAAAATCTTCAACAGATGGTTTTCACATAAGAATATTTTGGCTTTATTTCAAAGAAGCTTGTTTAATGGGGCTTACTCCCAAGCAAACTGGGAATATGGTATTCTTGAGGATGCAGTCTTGAGGACTAGCAGATTCCAATTTGAGTTGCAGGAAGAAGTAATCAGGATACCACTTTTCCTTCTACATCAACAGATAGCAGGACCATGGCAGCCTGATTCTATGAACTGAGGGAGTCTTTAGGGCTACTATCAGAACTCCATTAAGAAAAAAAATCAAATGCAGGTAGTCCTCAAGTTACAACTATTACAACTATTCATTTAACAATAGGTTAAAGTAACAACAGCCTTGGAAAAAGTGACTTACAACCTGTCCTTTAAGTTATGACAGTTTTTTCAGCCCCACGGTCAGGTGATTGCAATTTGGGCACTTGGCAACTGGCTCTTGCTTAGATTACAGTGTCTTGTGATTATGATTTGTGACCTTTTCAGATGGATTCCAACAAGCTAAGAAAATTGGGGAACCCAGATTCACTTAACAACTACATTAGTCACTTAACCATGAGATTCTCTTAACAACCATGGTGAAAATGATCATGAAATATATTTCATCCCCTTGTGTTATTTTTCTTTACAGATTATAAATTTCTTGGATTTTGAGAACTTGGCTCTTTCGCTTATATCAGTCATGTCATGTTTGTTAATGGATTGTAATTAATTGCTAGTATTATCTTTTCATCTTTTACAATTACAAGCTACATTACTTTTTATGATGTTCAATGTCAGCTTTTCTATTACTGTCTTCTCATCAACTGTGAATTTATTGTTGAATAAATACACTGCCCCACTGGCACTCTGGTTACAATATCATTTGAAAAATATTTTATTTTGTGTCTATATATGCGCACTTACACATGCAAACAAACACACAGTTCTGTGTGCGCAACTAATTTAACAATAACAAGAACAGAGTTGGAAGGCACCTTGGAGGTCTTCTAGTCCAATTTCATGCTCAGGCAGGAAACCCTATACCATTTCAGACCAATGGTTGGTCCAATTTCTTCTTAAAAATCTCCAGTGCTGGAGCACTCAGAACTTTTGGAGGCAAATCCTTCCACAGATTGTTCTAATTGTCAGGAAATTTCTCCTTAATTTTAGATTGTTTCTCTCCTTGATTAGTTTCCATCCATTGTTCTTATCCTGCCATTTTATTCTTAGATTCCTTGCTTGGCTATTGTGATCCGTGTATAATACTATTGTTTATACTGTCTTCAACATTGCTGAAAAGAAATGAAAAATAATGCTAAATTTTTAATAACCTCCCCTTTTTTCCTTTTGCTAGAATAAAGATGGCAACTATTATCCAGGAGAGTCCTAGAGTTGGACTACCATGTTCAAATTCTGACGTTGATGAAGAATTTTCTTATCTACCTGAGAAGCTAAAGGAAAAGCTGCTTCCTTTTCAGAAGAAAGGAATTATATTTGCACTAGAAAGAAGTGGCAGGTGAAATTATCTTAAACATGTGTGGTGATGAAATTGTTTCTGCAATATAACCTCTGACTTATTGTGTTGAATGGAAATTTTGTACAAAATGTTTTCTAAAAGTTTTGGATTTGAAATATTGAATGCTATTAATGTCAAATTGTTGAAGCTGAACCTAAATTTAATTATACTTTTTGAGTTTGGATTCTAAATCACTGGTCTGTAAATAGTGGTCCTCGATCAAGCTTGGTATGTATTTTATTTTTTATTTTATACTTTGTTTTTTTTTTAATTTCATTTTTTTATTTTTTTTATTTTACAAATAATCTAAGCTGGGGGTTGTATCCAACAAACCTATTTTCCTCACAACAACAATCCTGGGAGGTAGGTTAAGCTGAGAGAGAATGACTGGCCCAAGGTCACCCAGCAGCTTTCATGGATAAGACGGAATTTGGTCTTACGATCTCCCCCTTTATAGCTTGAAGCCTTAACCACTAGATCAAGCTGGCTCTCTATATATTGGTCTTTATTTTATTGTAGATACTTAGAATACAATCAAGGGAAAAGAAAAAAAGAAAAAGAGGTTTGCAGATGGTATAAAACTGAATAAAAATGTAAAGTAATATTAGATTACTGCTGCTTTTTAAAGTAACTTGTATCAGTTTAAAAAGCTGAGTCAACCTGCAATAATTAACAACAAATGCCAGTATAGTATGAATCATTGATCAAAGTGAAGAATTAATGAAGACTTCTGGGTAACAAAAATTTCGTAAATTAAACAAAATCTTAAGTATTAAATCAATAAAAGAAACCCAATTTGGGGATGTAGCATATGGCTATAGATAGAACTATAACCTATGAATGGTTTCTAAGGTGAATTAAATTATGTTTCACAATTGTTTTTCAAATACAAAGTTATTTTTACACTGATGCAGTGTCTTAAGGTGGTATTCTTCTATAAAAGCTTATGTGATTTTCAGTAAAAAGCATAAAGTGTTCTGGCAGTTGTTAGCTGTTAGCACATTTATATGGAAATATAAGAATTAATAGAATGATAGCTGATTGGAAAGAAAATTTAATCTTTAAAATTTGTTCAATTCTATCATGAATAATATTTCAGAATTGTTGAACATAATATTTCCATCAGGTGAAAAAGTAATCTAAACTGATTATTGCATTTCCAGTAATTTTTAGAAAATTGGTTGTCTATTATAGCAGCCAGTATTCCAATGGTAAAATATCTTGTAAGACTGATATTCGCACTAAATATAATATTTTATATTTCCAATAATATTCCCATTGTTGCATATCATTCATCCTGTTTAAATATTGTACCCATCTATTCATAGTCTTTAGTCTTTAACTTGTTTAGTTTCTGAATTATATAATTCAAATACTGATAATTTGTCAATAACCTCCCCCCAAAGTTATGAATTTGGAGTTACGGGTTTTTCAAATTCAACTTTATCAAAAAGTACCGTACCATTCAACCCACTACAGCACAACTGACACAAGCTATGAAAAAGATAATATTTTCATACATCAAAACATTTCAGAACAACCAGCAGACTCTTACCACTACATGGCATCATAGTAGTACACCAACCAACGAAAAAAATTGCAAAACATCTTAAGTAAAAAAAGAACGACCCATTAGCCACCGAAGAAAAAACAGACATCAGGTACAACACACTGTATAAGGACTGTAACAGCCACTATCTAGAACAAACAGGCAGAAGTCTAACAGAGCACATCCATGCACACTAATTAGTAGTCAGAAGATATGTAAGTTCCATAATTTGACAATACATGGACAGACTTCGTCATATTTCAACTGGGCAACTGTGAGCATCAAGCTAAATGCAAAAACACTAGGAAATTCCTAGAAGCTTGGTACTCAGATCAGCCATCAACAAGCACATAGAGATAAATAACATTTACACACCATTTAAAAGAGACAATAAAAAAGCTAAAAAGGAAATAAGAACACCACCTTCTCTGCAGTCATCACCCAAATATGTAGGAATCAACTTTACGATTAACATCAGACAGAGAGCAGTAAACAATACCCTAATCAGAGAACTACTAACCCAGACAAACAAGCAGTAAACAGCAGCCTATCAAAGCAATTACAAAGGAGAAAAGAACACCCTAACCAATTCTGAAATGATAAGCTCCGTTTAGTATATATGCAGTAAATAAAGAGATATAAATGATTATAAACAGATGTTTACATACAGAGAGCAAACCCCACTCCATTCTACTGTAGCACAGAGATTGTTAGCTAGCTGGGTAACAAAATGTCTGCAGGAAAACAAGCAAGGTCATACTGCACCATGTGCACCACATTTTTATTTTGCTTTATCAGCTAGCTAAGCTGTCAGTTTGCTGAATTCAGTGGGGAATTTGGAGGGGGGCCATTGTTGATTTGTAAAGACATGAATTAATGGTCTAGAGCAGGGCTGCCAAACTCCAGACCCACAAGCTGGATGCATCACGTGCTGGCCATGCCCACGCCCGGTTTAGCGAAGGGGGGGAAAAGTCCAGATACATCATGTGATGCCGCTAGGACGATGCAAATTTGGCACCCTGGTCTAGAGCCAGAATATCTTAAGGAATACTGTCTCTCTTATGCAACCATTTAATTTTTTTTATTAGTCTTCAGAGAGTCACCTCGTTCATCCAATGAAGTGAGGCAGGGGAATACGACTTTTTTTTTTTTTTACTGTTTATGTAACATTTCCTCAGAAAAACATACCTTTTGCTCATCCCAAAATATATTTTGATACAAGACAAAGGTTTTTCTTTTCCTTCCTAGCATTTCTATAATTTTGTACATTTGATTGTAAGAGGATGCTGTAACTGGAAGAAGGAATTTTATGAGACTGATGTCTTTGCTATGAATTTTTAATTATGTTTTTTTGTTTTTTATTTTCTGAACTTTTTAGTGCTTTGAGATTTTTAATATTTTAAGAAACTTTGTCAGTCCTCCAGAATATTTTGGTTATTAGATGGATTGCAAGTATTACCAATGGTAAAAATAGAAAAGTACCCCGTATTGCTGTCAGACTGATAGTTCTCATTAGCACCAAATTCATTTTGAACATTCTATATTTGTGTCGTTGGAGGCTCTATTTTTGGCAAGGTACTGTTGCAAGGCAAGTCATTTTGTTTCAGAATTAGGACTGCATCGTGTGATTGGTGACATATAAATGAAATGGTTGCTTGAACATTTTAAAATGTACCAGGTTCACATTCTTTAAATAACTCCAGTATGAGAAAGATGTTAATGCTAAAGTGCTGCCTTGTATGTGGGATGCAAATTATATGCTGGAGTGTTATATAAAACTGATTCACATGAGTGGGCGAAAATCCTAGGAAAATCTGGAGCTCCAAAATGAAGGGAAACAGAACTCTTTCTCTGTTACAGAATGTTCTGTAGTTAGAATGGGTAAGCACTGTTAATTAAAAGGTGAAAGGGATCCGTTGATATTAAATCAAATTTGCTTTTGCTTTTCTTTTCTTTCTTTTGTGTTTGCATTTAATGTCTCTCTTAAGCTGTCCTCAATTGTTGGGACCTCATATCAGAAAGCATGGGAAGCTGGGATATAAATGTTTTCAATTAATTATCATGCTGAACAAAAGAAAATTCCATTTTAAAAAATGACAGCTTATAATTCGTGTGCATTTTAAACGATGGTCCATCTTTTTAGGTATGCTCCTCTAAAGGCTGGATCACCCATTTCTTAGGGCAAGAGCATGTCCCCTCTTAATTTGTGAAAACTGTATTGTGAATCATAGTTGATGGCAGTTCAGCTTTCCTGAAACACAAACCCTGAATAATCCCTTTCACATGCATGTGGTTTGTGCAACATAATTTCTTATTTTGCAAAACAGCAGCTGTGTGTTTTCTTGTCCTACGTTGCAAGTTGGCTTTCATAAGCTTGGGGACCATGTATTTGCTTTAATTATCCTTCCCAAATAAACTATTAAAGTGAATGTAGTAGTCCAGAAGCTAGAATAATGGGCTGGAATTTGACAAATGTATTTTCACATCTGTGTCTCCTTAATTGAGCAGAGTTCCAGCAAATGAGTATCTCCATTTATTTTTAATGATTTGGTAGAGATAAATATGATAAATTAGCAAAGATGGCTCTTTTTTTTTTTTCAGTTTACAGAGAAACTTGGCTTTGTATATTCAACAAAAAACATGAGCATCCTTTGGTCATTTAGCGTCTTTACAAATGTTATATCCTTAATATAAAAGCTTGAGGACTTGCAAGTGTATGAGGATTAGCATTTGTAGTTTCTGGACCAATGGTTTTCATTTGCTGAGAATACTGGGAATTGCAATGTGGCATCAGAACAGGGGTCTGGACTAAGGGAGAGTTAATATGCCCAACGGTTCTCTGGGCAAAAACTATGTGAGGCTTAATATTCACTGAAATTTATAAAGACAGCGTAGAAAGTTAGCACCCACCCGTTTCCTAGAAGAATGAAATATTTTGAGAAATATTAAAAAGACAGAATATTATTTCCCTGGGTAAGAAATGGAGAAACATGCTCTTGGAAAGCAGCCTCCACATTCCTTACTAGCTCACTTAAGAGATAAAGAGATAGCTAGCTCTATTCATAAGCAAATTCCTTGCAGCAAGGTCTGAACAAAAGCAGCATTAGCCCTCAGCCATAATAGGAATTGTCCAACACCCTTTCAGAACACGAGCCCCTTCATTGCATCAGCCAAAATTCAACCAGGTTTAGCTCAGACGAACTCCTAGGATTTGTTCATGGCACCATGGGAGTCTGACAACAGCCAATATAATACATGTTCTTGCACAGGAACAAGACGTTCAAGTGCAAAGCCTAAGGGAAGGTATAAACACCCCTCACTCTCAACTGCATGTGGTCAGCTGCCCAGAACCCCCATGTGCTGCTTGGTTCTGCTTCACCATTAAACCATTTTTCCAATCAGTGTCTTTTGTCCTGGCTTGGAACTGAACCAGATGGATAATTCTTACAACAACAATAAGGACTATCAAGCAGAATACTGTTTGTTTTTTTACATTTATAAAAGCCCAAGCACACAACCAAATCTCCACAACCTTGCAAAAAAAGTCAACAGGATCAGGGATAATCCTGATATCTGAAGAGAGAACATTCCAGAAGGCAGGAACTACAGCAGAGAAGTTGTATCTCCTGGTTCTTGCTAGCTGACGTTCCTTGGCTGATGGGACCCGCCATATGACTAACCACAAATTGGATGAATAGAAACAACTACAGAAAGATGGTTCCTTAGGTTGGTTTATTTATTTCGCGTATGGCACATGTTAGCCAGGGATCACCGAGGTGGCTGGCTGCCTCTGTAAAAGGAATTTTTTTCGGGGGGTGTTATCTATACCAGCGGGACGCCCGAATTCCAATAAGCATTCGGGGAGGCTCCTTTCTTGTTCCTGCACGGTTTATTCACTCACAGGAATCAAACCCGCTGAGCTGCTAACCTCAGTGGCATGCAGGCCCAGCATCTTACCACATGGCTCCGGTTCCTTAGGTAACCCAGCACCTAAACCATGGAGGGCGTTAGCGATGACAACCAGCACCTTGAATTGCACTTGGAAACAACCAATGCAGCTCACAGAGCAGTGATGTTAGATGTGAAGAATACCTGACACCCTTTGCTACACAGACAGCTACATTCTGCACCTCGAACCCCTGTATGTTCTTGAGGGGAAGCCCCATGTAGAGGGCTTTGTGGTACAGAGAATTCCTCACAAAGGCATGCATGACTGAACAAAACCTACCGATCTGGGAACGGGCGTAACTGGCACACCCAAGGTGTGTAAAGGGCCCTCCTGTCCATGGCTGCCACTTTCTTGTTTCAGGAGCCATCAGTCTAAGAAGAGTCCCTGACTGAGATAGTAACACCCTATCCAAGATTTATTGTGGAAACACCTTATCACCAGGGGGCTCCAATACCCAAAGCCAACATTAAATTGTTTGGTTGCAAGCAAACTATTCATCTTTTGTTTTCAGTCTTTTCATCCAGGAGAGTAGACGTATTGACATTCTAATATATGCTAGTATGCTGAATATTAATTAATGTTCTCTTTTGGCACATTTTATTTGTTCTAACAGAGTTTATAGCTTGAAATGAAATGCTTCAAGTCTGAAATTAGAGTTCTTGATATAGTTGTCACATAGTTGGGACAGATGGTATGCAAATTCTCAATTGGGTAACTATCAGTTAAAAGGAAATGACTAATTGAACTTCAGAGACAAGATGTCCTGCTCATAGCAGTCAAAACATATGACAGAATTTATTTTTGAATCTCTATAAAAAAAGAAAAATCTGAAGATCTGGGTTTTGTGGGGTTTTTTTGCTTTAGTACCACGTAACCTTTCTGATGGTGTAGGTAGTTTGCTTTTGTTTCATTAATAAAGGAGACACTGACCAAAATCTTTAATAAAGCGTCAGATGACAGGTTATATTGTTATTAAAGATAAGGAATTTAAAATAAGGAGGTGCAGCCTCTAAAAAATATGTTATATAATAAAAAAAACCAGCTATCTGCTAATAATATACAATAATAATGTAAGCCTTGCTCTAGTAAATTGTTATGTTCTTCTCTTGCACTTTATGGTAATATTTCCTTCCTGCTCTATATCTTACAGCTAATTTCTTTATCATCTGAAGGCTCTTCAGTGTCCATCCCTGGAATTTGAACTAACCACAGACCTAGAAATACAGCCTTATAAAAATCCTATTTCACTTACATGTGTCTTAGTCCCTGTTTCAGACATATGCTAGGACACCAAGTAGTTTACTTCTGTATTAAAGCCTCCAAGTGCGCCCATTTTCTCTTTGGCCCCTGACTTTCATTATCCTTGATGAATTGCAAACAGGAGCTCCCATTTTTCTTGTCTAACTTGCCTCCTATCCATCCCATTCTCAGCCGTACCACTTGCCTTTTCCATTCCACCAAGTTCCATTTGGTAAATCTGGTTTGATCTTCCTAAGCAAAAAGTTGTTCTACCCAAACATTCTATAATTTCTGAATTATTTAGTTAAAACATATTTACTCCGACATTGCTCATGGTAACATGCATAATCCCTTCAGCTTTTATGATCTGAACAATTTGGAGTGAATGGATTCAAGCCTACACAGAATACTCATTAAAATTCAGATCTAAAGCTTGGCTATCACAGTTCCATCTACTAAAAAGATGCTAGACGATACAGAATTTTGAATTAAGTTTTGAAAAGTGATCAAGCAGGAGAGGCCAATGGAAGTCAGCATGTCATGAGGAAATACTTTTCATTTTCAAATAAAAGTTGACTTGCAGCTTAGTTGAGGAATGACGGTAGATTTGAGGAGGCACAAATCTAAAGCCCGTTTCGGGAAAAAGATAGCTTGTAGCAGGCTTTAAGTCTTGGAAAAATCTTTTATTAAGCCTTGTTAGAAAGAAATTGCTTCCTGATAATTAATTTGCAATTGAAATAATGCTTTGTTTTGTTTTTACCCTAATTTGTTTTATTTTTCTCTTAGGTGTATGATTGCAGATGAGGTAAGTGACTCTTCTCTCTCCCTTTCTTTCTCTCTCTCTCTTTCTTAAACACTTGTTTTATAATTGTTTCAAACGCATGATAGCTCAGCATAGTTTTCTTAACACAGAGAGAGAAACACATGTATGTATGTGTATGTATGTATGTATGTATGTAGAAAAATTGTCTATATGTGATCTAAATTAATAAATGTGTTTTATCTTCCAAACAAAAGATGCACATACTTCTAAAAGTTGCAATAATAAAAATACATCTTTAATATCAGTGTTGAAAATGTAATTAGAAGATTAAGCCATTCTCATTATATATTTTGGTGCCCCTTCAACCTATTTTTTAATCCTCCAGTACTATTGTTATCTGTTCACAACAATGTGAAGTCACAACTGCCAGTTCTTTAGCAGGTGTTGGCTTTCATAGGTGTTGGCATTAAGTTATTCTCAAGAATCTAGGATGTTTTACTATATCAGGTTAGTATTATGTGCAGATCCAAGCAGTATGGCTTTTTGCAATTGACTGATGGGAATTTTGTCAATGTGCATATTTTCTAAGTACCATCTGAGATTTTTTGGTGTGGTATCCATTGATATTAGTATTATATACTTCAAAGTGTGAAATCGCAATTCACATGATGACAGCATATAGTGAAGGGGAACTGGCCCAGTCTGCTGAAACATACTGGCCAGGCAGAAACGATGGGAGACAGTCTCTCAGATCTCCAGGGCCTATGTCATACAGAGGTTTACCGATAATAACTAGCACCTTGAATTGCACTCAGAAGCTGACTGGCAGCCAACGCAACTCCTGTAACTGTGAGATATGGGCATACCAAAAGGCAATGCTGGTGTCATTGCATTTTGAACCAGCTGGTATTTCTGGGTAGTCTTCAAAGGTAACCCCATGTAGAGTGCTTCACAATAATCCAACCATGAAGTAACTGTCTGAAGGGCCTCCTGATCAAGGGAAGAGTGTAGCTGGTGCACAAGATGAATCTGTACAAAGGGCTTTCTGGCCTTAACCGCATCTGCTCTAGTATGAGATGGGATAGCAATAGACTTATATAAGTGCTATACAGCACTCTCTAAGCAGTTTACAGATGTAGAGTACAGATGGTCCTCAAGTTATGACAGTGAATGGAACTGGACTTTCCATTCCTAAGTGATGTAGTCATCAAGCACAATGTCATATGGCCACATAACTTAGAGATGACTATCTCGGCAGTCTCCATTGCCTTTGTTAAAAGGTGCAGTGGTTAGAATGCAGTACTGCTGGCTACTTCTGCTGTCTGCCGGCTGCCTGCAGTTTGGTAGTTCGAATTTCACTAGGTTCAAAGTTGACTCAGCCTTCCATCCTTCCAAAGTCAGTAAAATGAGGACCCGTATTGTTGGGGGAAATAGGCTGGCTCTGTTAACTGCTTAGAGAGGGCTGTGAAGCAGTACATAAATCTAAGCGCTATTGTACCAAATCCCTCCAGTTGTTAGGCAAGGACTTACCCTGTCATGTCCCTGTTGGAGTCTGACTCTGAGGGAGAGATGGAACAGCTGACAGGGAGTGGTAGTGTGGCTCCGGTGGTTGTGGAGGAAACTGGGGAAGGGCACAGGCCAGATGGGCATTCAGAGGAAGATCCAGGCCCATCCCCTCTTCATCCTAGGGCACGCAGGGAGAGCGGATAAGGGAAAAATGTGAGTGGCGTGGTCTACAGGGGAGGAAGGGGCCCTGATCCCCTTTATGGGCTGCAGCTGGGAGGACTGGTTAAAAGGACAAACTGCACATGGCAAAGTTCCTAGAAGCAAAGCATACATTCTTGTTGGAGCTTATCTGTGTTTTGGCTTCCTCCCAACTGTAGTTGCTGCGTTATCTGGTAGAAGTCTACAATTAATCATCCTTGCCTGCTGAAGTAATTCCTTCAGTGTGGTGTGTTTGTTTTTTTATTTCAAATTAACTTTACTTTGGGTGCGGACTGCATTTACTCACTAAACTGTTTTCTTTAAGAGTTTGATATCCTGCCAAGGATGATTGGACATTGGGACCAAGCTGGAGGCATTAAAGGGACTTTCTTCTATTTTTGTGACTTGGCTATTTTTGTGTCATGCCCCGGGGCATCACACAGCCCAATCCAAGCCATTCCTACCTTGGTCCGTGCTAGCCCTGTGCCTCAAAAAAGATCTGCCCCATTTTCAACTCCCTCCCCACCTGACTTTCACAAGTCAACATCCTTGGCACCAAAGCTAGGATTGAACTAGAAACTGGGGCCTTCAGCAGTCTCAACTAGCCGCCAACACCTAAGGGCCTCTACTTCAATACCACCATTAAGGAGTGCCTCCTCAAGCATACAGCCTCGTCCACCCTGTGCTCTACAGGCCCTACTGTTCCCAATTGACCTTTCCCATTTTTGTCCTGCTGCGGCCAAGGTGTGCCCAACCTGGCTCCATGTGAGGCAATTGCTAGCCACACCAGGCCTTCTGAGGCGGGTCATTCCTTCTCCAAACAGCATGCACTATTCTCACAAGCCTTCTTCAGAAAGCTTCTGAGGACTTCCTGAAGCATCACGAGATCAGTCCATACTATTTGGAGAACAGGCCAAGCGGCCTTGGCAAAAAGGCCTCGCATGGCCAGCACAGGGCCAAGTGTGGGGAGTGCCTCACCAGCAGTGGAAGGAAGATGGGGTAGGGCGTTTGAGGTAGCTGGGGCTTGGCAATGTGGCATCAGGGTGGGTGGCCATGGTATGGGGCTTGAAGTGCCACTCTTCAGCATCAGCACTATGGCTAAAATAGAGATGTGGGGTTTGCAGCAGTTGGCTGAAGGCCCCAGGCCTGTACTTCAAGCCAACATTGCTGACCCCACTATGTAGAATCATTGTTATTGTTGTTTCATAAGTCACGTCCAACTCTTTGTGATTCCATGACCATAGCATGCCAGCCCCCGCATCCTCCACTGCCTCCCAGAGTTAACCCAAATTTGTATTCATTGCATCCATGACACTATTTACCCATCTCATCTTTAGTGAAGGCAAAGACGACGTCCATGATCTTGATAAGTTTAACCTTTTATTAACTATTAAATGCTAACTGGTTACCGTGGTAGCCGCTGAATGCGTGGATCGGCTGACAGAAAAGAGCAACAGCTGACGCAGTCTGACAGCTCCCTTTATATCGCTCGCTGTCAGATGGCTCAGCCAATGGGAACAAACTTCAGTTCCCACTCAGCTCCGCCGAACATAACACCCCTCCCACCAGTCAGGCGCATGCGTAGTCATTGAGATATGCGGGGCGTTGTCTAGTCTGGCTGGACCTACGCAATTTGGCTTGCCTGGCTGGTGAAGAATGATCACTTGCAGGCCCTGCAGTCGTCGACAGGGGTATTGCTGGACCCTTCTCCATAGCTGACTCAGAATCAGGTGGAGGAACTTCGAAAGGTGGGTCGACCTCTCGCGGAGGCTCGTTGACAGTTGTTGCGTGCCGGCCAGCTCGCTATCTGCCAGGTCCTCCGGGGTGTCTACTCAACGCCTTCTCACATGGTCTACATGTCGGTGCCAAACTTGGCCGTCCAACAAACTTATTTTATATGATTTCGGCCCAGTGACTGCCACTATTTTGCCCGGCAGCCACAATGGATTACCCACAAAATTCCGGGCGTAAACTAAATCCCCAACCTGGAAAATTAATTCCATTAAAAGAGTCTAAGGGAATAATTGGGGCATAACTGGGGTGGAGTCTGTCCATACGGTTCCTCAACTTCCGCCCCATTAACAACTCTGCTGGGGAACGATTGATGGGGGTAACATGTTGCATTAACAGATACTTTGCCAACTTAGAATGCCAGTCCTTGCCCTTTAAGCGCCCCAGCACTTCCTTGGCAGCCTTTACAGCTTTCTGCTTGGCCATTAGAAGCCGGGTGGTAGGGCGCAACAAGTGCATGTCTTATGCCCCGGTGTGCCAGGAACAACTCAAAATTTGCTGCGATAAACTGTGGATCATTGTCCGATACTAGGATGTTGGGAAACCCATGGGTTGCAAAAAGGCAATCTAACGCTTTGATAACCATATCTGATGTAGTAGAATGCATGAGGCTCAACTTTACCCACTTAAAATATGAGTCCACAAGAATAAGGAAGATGCGGCCCTGGAACAGCCCAGCGAGGTCGATATGGACCTTAGCCCATGGAGACTTAGCAGACTCCCATTCACCAGAGACAGCAGCTGGAGGGGCAGCTCTAAAGGCTTGGCATGCCTGACAAACTCTAACCTTTGTGGTGATGTCAGAGTCTATGCCAGGCCATCAAACATAGCTCCAGGTTAAAGCCTTCATGCGGGCCATTGCTGGGTGGCCCTTGTGCAAACCAGTTAGTATCCTAGGTCTCAGGTGGCTGGGAACTATTTCCCTGCATCCCCACAGTAGGCATCCCTGCTGGGTGGACAATTCATGCTGCTTTGCTCTGAAAGGTAGAA
The DNA here is from genome assembly GCF_049901715.1 of Pseudonaja textilis. Classification (NCBI taxonomy): domain Eukaryota; kingdom Metazoa; phylum Chordata; class Lepidosauria; order Squamata; family Elapidae; genus Pseudonaja; species Pseudonaja textilis. The sequence continues at coordinate 207,197,773 of NC_141990.1, forward strand.
ATGGGGCATCTAAAGAACCTTCTGGCCACCCCCTCCTCACCCAGTCCAATACCTGTAAGAGAATAAGATTGTTAGATGAGGCTTTAGCAATGTCCGCAGCCGTGACAGGTAATTGATGATCGTCAATCAATAGTATCGATGAGGGAGGCGCGAGGTCTTCGATTTTGTCTGGCAAGGGGCAACGGCTTAATGCGTCTGCATGTTCAAGGTGCTTGCCCGCCCTGTATGACAAGGTGTAGGAATAGGCAGCCAGTAATAATAATGTCCAGCAGGTCATCCTATGGGACAAAACAGGGGGACTCTGCCGATCACCAGACAGGATACCCAGGAGAGGTTTGTGGTCCATCACTAACTGGAAGTGATGGCTAGAGAGGAACTCGTGGAACTGTTTAACCGAGGCAACGGCCACCAAAGCCTCCTTATGAATTTGGAAATAATTTCTTTCTGTCGTTGACATAGTCCTTGAAAAGTAAGCTATTGGGGCTTCCACCCCACTTGGCAATATATGAGCTAGGACAGAGCCTATACCAAAAGGAGATGTATCGTGGCATAGAATTAAGGCTGTCAAATTGTATCAAAACGCTGTCGGATGAAAGCATGGCTTTGACATTCAAGCAATAGTGTTAAACAGATAGGGAAGCAGAAGACAAGACAAGATGGCTACCCAGGGGCTCTGCAGCTACAGGTCTTGTGAAGAGAAGACTGAATCAAGAAACTGCAAACCCCAGGAGTAAAAGTAACAAGTAAAACTAAAGGATAGATGGGGAGAAAGGCATTTTTCCCCTTTCCCCAGACCTGAAGTGTAGGGAAAGTTATTCTAGATGTGCCCCTCAGCTACAGGCAAGCTGTGGAAGAGAAGAGCCAGGAAGCCTAGCCAGGAACACACAGCAGGAGAGGCAAAGACAAAAGTCAAGACTTTGACAGAACAGAAATAGAAAACAGACGCCAGAATCAGATAGACAGATTGAACTATGTGGAAAAGATTATAGTGATATAGAGAGTAACCATAGAGATATATTCAGAGTTGTTTTATGATTGAACTACATTTTTAATTAGCACATGGAAGAAAGACTGCTTAAATAAAATCATTCTTCCTATTTACTTTTGTCAGCCGTGTGTCTTAAGTTTGTGAGCTGAAGAATAACTTCTTGCCTTAACCCCAATTAACCCAGTTATCCCCAGTTAAATATTTCCTGGTTTTGCTTTAACTTGGCACACCATATCTGCTAGGCCATGGTTGTCCAAACTTTTGGCTTGCCTGGGCCATTCTGAATGAAAAGGAATTATCTTGGGCCGCATATAAAATATATAATATGGTTAATGTACATAAATAACAAACTTCCATTATTTGAAATAGTTTTTATTATCTTGTGGGGCTGTATTACTAGCTGTCCAGGGCCACATGGGGGGCCACTGGTTGGACACATCTGTGCTAAATGCTTAACAATGAAGCTAGTCCTTACAAGCACATAACTTTCCTGTATTAATACCTATAGTAAGGAAACCTGGGGGTGGGAAGGAGAGAGTTTGAAGGGCTATAAAAACTTGCCTAATGAAATGGGTGGGATGCAAATATTTTTACTACTGGTTCTGTGGGTGTGGTCATGTGACTGGGTGGGCGTGGCTTCTTCTTTTTTTTTTTTTGCACAATCCCCCCGCGCTCTGGTTTTGTTTTGTTTTTTGCCTCCTGGGCCTCCGGGAAGCCTCCTGGGAGGCCATTTTTGCTTCCAGGAGGCAAAAACAGCGGGGGTGGGGGCACAGCCTTAATGAATTTTGATTGATTATACTGAAAGGTACAGTTCAGTATCACCTGCAAATGCTAAAGCCAGCAATAAGTTCTTAAGATAAAAGATATATAGGAGGCAACATTAAACATACAGAGGTAGTTCTCTTTTAATGACTATTTGTCCATGATTGTTGAAAGTTACAACTGCACTGAAAAAAGTGACCAATGCACTTACGACTGTCATCCCCATGGTTACATTGCACTTATGACTATCATCCCCATGGTTACATTATGATTTGGTTGCTTGGCAACTATTGCACATTTACGATAGTCACAACGATCTGCACAATGATTGCCATTGTGACCTTTGCAACCTGCTTCAACAAGCAAAGTCAATTGGGATCCTGGCAGGAGGTTGTAAATCACAATTCCGTGATGTCTAGCTTAATGACCACGGGTGATTCTTTTAACATGCGCAACTCAGACTGCTATTGCAGAGAGGTCACGTGATGTTTTGCTTAGCAGTGGAATTGCAGATCTCAATTAGAGTCGCTAAGTGAGGCTACCTGTGTATTAGAGATACAGAATAGTAAGATATGAAAACAAGGTAAAAGTGGATTTTAAAGAATATAGTCCAGATAATAGCCTTTAGAAAATAATTAAAATAAAATATAACTTTAGTTATAAGATATTGGTTTCTGATATAGATGAAGGCACATAATTTTCTCTTTTTTTTGTGAAATAAAAGTCTTCCCTAGCCATTAAAGGGAGATACAAAAAAACCAAGTTTCCAGTGCTTTGTGTCTTTATTGAATCTGGGCCAGTCCGGTTATTTTTAGTTCAAAAAACAACCTGCGACAGATGCTTTAAACTCAAGATAAAATGCTAAAGTCCTTTCCAAAATGTACTTTACTATTAATAGTAATAGTGCCTGCCCAAGAGTATTTTGGAATGTGGTTGCTATAACAGATTTAATAAGCTAACAACAATAATGCCATAATTTGGGTATGGGCAGTTCTTGAGACTTCTAGGGTTGTCGATGTTATACTGTTATTCTGCAGACTACGTTGGCTGCAGATTTGCCTCTGGGTACACAGTTCAAGGTATTAGTTATTACCTTTAATGCCTTTCATGGCATGGCTCCAGTTATCTGAAGTGCTGTCTCGCTCCAGTGGGATTGGCCCACCCCATCTTTGCTGCCAGATGAGGCATGCTGCAGACCTTGTCAGTCAAGGAAGTTCGGCTGATGGGGCCCAGGAGAAGAACATTTTCTGTTGAGGCTCCTGTCCTTTGGAACATCATACCCCCAAGGTGAGATCTGCAACTACCCTTTTGACTTTCCATAAGAGCCCAAAGACCTGGCTCTGCCAGTTGGCCTGGGACCCCAATGGAGGTGCACCATTCTGAAGGTGATGTTGGATTAGGAAAGACTACACCCCTCGCTGTGTACTTTGGTTCCCCTCCTCCCTATCTTTTAACAATATTTATTACTGTTGTTATATTTTGCTTTATTATTTTAGTGTGTAGTAGTTATAATGTTTGTAAGCCACCCAGTGTCTTCTCTGGGTAAGTTGGGCAGCACATAAATAAATAAATAATTTGGAGAAGAATAGGCATGCTGCTTTCTTAATAATTTTGATGCCTCCAGTGGAATGCACATTTATTTTGTTGATTTTGTTAGCTACACATATTGTGGAAGGAATGGTTCATTTCACTGGAGAAATATTCATGAATGTATTCATTATCACTCAATTACCACATTTACAATAACACCGGTTTAGTTTTAGAGCAATAGTGTGAATGAAGATGACAAAAGAACACTCTCTCTATGTGTGTGTGTGTGTGTGTGTGTGTGTGTGTGTGTTTTCTTAAGTTTTTGCGGGTACTTACATGTATGGTATTCAGCTTTGTTCGGGTATTTTCCTATTTTCATTATAGTTGTGCTTTTAAAGTTGTAGCAACGTTTCGGCAGAATTTCATCTGCCATCATCAGGCTTCTGTATTGTATTCGTCTGTGAGTCTCTGCCGAAACGTTGCTACAACTTTAAAAGCACAACTATAATGACATGGGAAAATACCCGAACAAAGCTGAATGACATACATACATACATACAGTCTTTTAATTACATACTAGTATCTATCTATCTATCTATCTATCTATCTATCTATCTATCTATCTATCTATCTATCTATCTATTATTTGCTGCCAATCTTGTAGCCAATGACTTATATCCAGTTAAACAGCCATAGAATTGCAAGAGAGTCTTCTGAGTGATTGGCAACAAGTTGAGCAACAATTAACAAAGGGTTGAAATAAAAGGATAATTTTCACAATGAAGGGAGATAAGAAGTACAGCCTTTCAAGGATCTGATTTGGGTTCATAGTTATTGTACTAGTTTGTAAACAATTTAAAATTAGGCTTGTCAACTGAGTGTGCCAAATTTGCAGATGACACAAAACCATTTAAGATGGTGAAAACACAATCATACAGTTTAAATCTTCAAAGGGGTGTCCCAAGCTTAATGACTAGAGTGCTAAGGGACAAATGTAATTTTTGTTACTCACGTGCACAAGTAGAAACACTGATTACTTCACCATTATTTCGTACTGAAGCTGGTAGGTTGGTCAGCTACTGTTGCACAACCCTAGAATATCTGTATCTAATTATGCCCTTAGATGAAGTCCTATCACGAACAGTGCATTTTTCTCCTTTCAATTGATTGCATTTTAGATGGGTTTGGGGAAGACTATCCAAGCAATAGCTGTATCATACCACTATAAAAATGAATGGCCTCTGTTAATAGTGGTGCCCTCATCCCTGAGGTACCCTTGGGTTGATGAAATGGAAAAATGGATTCCAGACCTCTGTCCAGAGGATATCATCGTTGTACAAAATAAAACTGACATTTGGTGAGTGATATATTAGCAATGGCATTATTTTTGAAGTGGGTACCAGATGGTTTAATCTCCTTTCTTATTAGACAGGACGGTACGTACACTCTCAGCTCTTACAACAGAAAATGGAAAAAAACCTGACATTTGTTTTGAAGAATTGGAATTAATAAACTTCTTCCCAATGCTGGAGCGCTAATACAAAAACAACATAATAAGCTGGAAGACAGAATATGAGCTGTGTTATTCCCCCCCCCCCCTTGTTTTAAGGCCCTGATTGGGGTTATATCATACAGTTTTCTAATCTGAATATTTTTTTCTTGAGTTTTTAAAAGAGATGGGCCAGACAATGGCTTGAACTGTTAATCTAAAAAAAGCAAGTGGAAAGCATTCTTTGTCAGTAGCGATGGTTACTAGGTGAGAGGAGGGAGATAGGAAGCTCTTGTTTGTGTGGTTGATATTAATTATATCTTGCAATTAAAAAAAAAAATCCTTTTCTGTACTCGTTTTCTTCCTTATTGTGTTGATTTTCAAAGACTTAAAAGGATTGGGCGTGCATGCTGCTGTAGATAATGGGTTGAAGACTCCGGTTTCTACAAACACACAATGAGTTTCTTCGCTTCCCAAATTGGGGTGCTATGTTTTAAATGTTTGAACTCTTAGCCATCCCTTTGGAACCACCAAAACATGAGGGGAAGCTGATACAAGCACTATCCTAGACCAGGGGTGTCCAACCTTGGCAACTTTAAGACTTGTGGACTTCAACTCCCAGAATTCCTCAGCCAGCTTTGCTGATACAAGCACTATCCTAGACCAGGGGTGTCCAACCTTGGCAACTTTAAGACTTGTGGACTTCAAATCCCAGAATTCCTCAGCCAGCTTTGCTGATACAAGCACTATCCTAGACCAGGGTGTTCAACCTTGGCAACTTTAAGACTTGTGGACTTCAAATCCCAGAATTCCTCAGCCAGCAAAGCTGGAATTGAAGTCCACAGGTCTTAAAGTTGCCAAGGTTGGACACCCCTGTCCTAGACACCGCTGCCCTCTCAGCTTTCCAGTTAGTATCAACTCTCACACCTACACTCACCCACACGTAATCTGGAGACTTTGCAGGCTCACTGGCTAAAATTATTTTTGTTTTTTTACTATTTAAAAATAGCTCTTTATGACGATCACCTTGGTAACTATTTATTCTGTTCATCGTAGGATGAACTGATTCAATTTACTCAATTTTGTTTTAAAGAAATTAGTGGCATATTTGAAACGATGCTTTTGAGCCCACCTCAGTTCATCTTATGCCTTAGTAGCGATCACCTTAAAGAGATTAATAAATATTGGCCATTTAAGAGAAAGAAAGAAGCGCTTGGCACTTAAGATTTTTAATAGCAACTTGGTTTTTTATACTTGTAAATTTTCTGAAGCCCTTTGAGTTGATAGTTTAAAAACTTGTTTAAATATAAATGAAATTATGCATGAGGCATACATTCAAGCAATAGGTAGTTACAAATTAATGTGAATATAGTTTAGTCACTGTTTTTTTTGTTCTTTTCCATTTTCTAGGCAAATACCTAAAAGCAAAGTGACTGTCCTGGGTTACGGCCTCTTAACGTCAGATGCTCATGTTTTAATAGATACTTTATGCAAACAGAAATTCAAAGTAGTCATAATTGATGAGTCCCATTACATGAAATCCAGGAATGCAGTTCGTAGCAAGATTTTGCTGCCTATTGTACAGAATGCTATTCGAGCTATTCTCCTCACTGGAACTCCTGCATTAGGAAGACCTGAAGAGGTTCTGAAAATCACTTTTAAGTTTCAAAACCTATGAAATGCATGCCATGGTGAAACAATTATGGGTGGGTGAGGATGTGCTTTGGGTCTTCAGGCTTCTCTATCCCTTGCGTGTTCAAATTCCCTTTCTCTCTCTGATTAGTGGTAAACATAGGGTTCCTTTAGATGTCCGATTTTTAATAATGGTCTGTTACAATCATAATTACTGCATGTTTTGGCACTCCAGAGTTAATGCATGCTTGAAAGTGATGGGAAAAAATTAAGAGGAGGGAAGAGTGGTTTAATTTGAATTGTTAAAATGATTTTGGACTAAAAAGGCTGGTTCAGTAATGCACCTCAGACATTACTGATGCTGTTTTGGGAAGTACCATTGATTTTACCTCAATAATAGATTATGTTATACTGATTGAAGTCCTAGTAAGAGATGTCCTGGACTGAAGGTGGGTTTCAGTTAGGATTTCTGACTTAATGGGCATTTTAAAAATATTTATTCTTGTATTTCAACAGCTTTTCATGCAACTTGAAGCACTTTGTCCAAAGAAATTTGGCACATGGACTGAGTATGCACAAAAATACTGCAATGCATATGTCAGGTAGTGACTTCTTCATCCTTTTATACATAGATGTATTCATTGTGAACAGTTTCAATTTGGTATAATGATTAAGCTATAAGACTAGAAGCCAGGAGAGTTGAGTTCTACTCCCACCTTAGACATAAAGCCAATGGAGCCAGTCACTTTCTCTTAACCCTAAGAAGGAAGCAGTGGCAAACCATCTCTGAAAACCAGGGAAACTTCAGGGATTCGTCCAAGCAATCTCTGAGAATCAGATATGATTGAATGGAAAGGGAAAAATCATGATGTAATCTTGTAAACTGAAGTTAGTTCCAGTATGCAATAATTGGAAGAACAATATTTATTGTACTAACAATAAGCATTACTTGTTATCAGATATGAGGAAATAACAGACCTGTTAAAAACCTTAGCTTAAAAAGTTTATTTTTATTACTTCAAGGTAATACTAGAAAAGGTTTAGTTAATTTGTTACATAACTTCACAGTACAAAATGTGTAAGTCTAAACTTTACAAAATAAAATTTCTCCCTTTTCGCTCATAACTCATATAGTGCTCATATGGATGGGATTTCTGGATGTGTAGTTTTGGGGTTTTATTGTGGCTTGGAAACATTCTGTCCAGGATTATTTCCAAACAGTCCTATATCAATGCACTGGTTCGTCACATATTCTACTGCAGCAGTCCCCAACCTTTGCAGTTTGGCGGCTTGGCTGAGGGGAAGGCGAGAGGAACCAGGGCCACGTTAGCACTGGGCCAGTGCGCACGCATGTGCGTGCAGCCCAATCTGCGTGAGCATCAGGTGGCGCGCATGTGCATGTAACTCAACTTGCCCAAGTTGAACTCTGTGTGTGTGTGTGTGTGTGTTGGTGTGTGACATGCTGTTCATGTGAGTTGAGTTGCGCATGCATGTCCCTCAGCCCAACGCTCACACGGCCCAGTTGCGAATAGCCACGGCCTGGTAGTGGGCTGCAGCCCAGAGGTTGGTGATCCCTGTTCTACTGCTTTGATTTGAGTCATAGAACTGTGGGACACCATCAGACTCGAGACTTTCTGAGCTGTCATAGCTTTATTACCATTAGAAACAAAATATACAGGCAAAACAAACGTACTATTTGAACCCACTATATTAAATTATAACTTTGCTATTTAGCTTAAATGTGTATCATAAAAATATTGAAGATTTGGATGAATGCCGTGGGTATATTTTATTTGTCTCCTTTGGAAAGAAGCTCGTATGAAGATATATATCTAATTTAATAAGAAATAAATGTTACGGTGTTTTAAATTATCTGTTCTATTTTTATTGTTTTTGTTCCAGATATTTTGGTAAAAGACGACAGTGGGACTGCAGAGGAGCTTCAAATTTAGATGAACTGCATGAATTACTTAGCAACGTAATGATTAGGCGAATGAAAAGTGAAGTTTTAACACAATTGCCACCTAAAATTAGGCAACGGATACCTTTTGATCTTCCTAAAAATACTGTTAAAGTAAGCTGATATTAGCATGATGAGAAATACGTCAATCATGATCTATTTTCATAGGTATAATGACTTTGGGAAGTATACAGAAGCATGGCCATGTTCCAAAAGTTATCACTGAGTGGTTGCACAGGTTGAGTAGTTCTATTCAGTTTTGCTATTATAGGGAACCTGACTGGTTCATTGTAAAAGAAGAGGTCATACAAGGTAAATAGAACATTATTCTGACTTAATAGAAACAGCTAAACTGGCAGTGGAATATTATCTTGTGGTGGAAACTCTGATAAAGTGCTGATGATAAATAGAATGTGGACTCGAGGATCGAGGCTCTGTTTTAAATAGTGTAGAAAATATGCATTTTCCCAGGATAATCTAGTTGCAGAAAATGCAGTTATGTAATTTCCAGGAATTCTTTGGCAGGTGCTGGATGAGTGTCCTTACGGATTCCAAAAACATCTTTCCCCCTTTTTCTCCTTAAATCCAAAGGCCCACACAGCCCTAGCAACTATAGCCAGTAGCCAAAATTTGAATAATAAAATTTACATTGCATGTTCAGAAAAGCATGCAGCATATATGCACATCACAGAAAAAAACAGTACAATGAGGTGCATTCTGATTCCTTTACATTTCTAAAATATTGTGGTATTCATGACTACACAATACATTATCTGAGTAACGTACACAAAGAAGTATTTTAGCAAGATAATATAAAAACAGGACTGGGAAACAATTTATGTAGCCATTTTGATTCAAATAGTGTTCAAGTTTTAAAAATTTTCAAAAAATGGTTTATTTATGATTGAAATAGAATGAGTTATGCTTCCTATTTTGTTATTTTTCTCTCAGTCTTTTAGTAAATTTCCATACATGATAGGAATTTATCAATGACCACACATTGCATTGACATAGCTAAGCAGAAAAGGTTAGAGTCTATTGTTCTTTATTGAGAAAACATGGTAATGATTCAGAGACAACGTAATTGTTTTGCCTTTTCGCATTTTAGCCTCTAAATGTTGTTTCCTCCTATGCAGGAATTAAATACTAGCTTTGAAGAGTGGGAGAAGTTAATGAGGGCTTCAAATTTAGACTCCACTAAAGATGACTTTGTCCAAGTGATGAGTCTAATTACACGTATGTTTAAGCAGACTGCCATTGCCAAGGTAATCCCGAAATGCTTTGTGAATGTTGTTAAAATGTAGTAGCTATTTCTGCTTTTTCTAACGACATAACGCTCAGCTGGGTAAAGATGCTCATTTTATTTGTTTACTGATTTGAATTTGCAAGGCTGCCCAGCTCTACAACAATTCTTGAGTGGTGCATATTAACAATACCAGCAAAAGACAGATAGTAGCACTGATAAACCAGGGGTGGGATGCTACCGGTTCTGCCCAGCTCTATAGAACTGGTAGCTCTGAAGAGCAGCAGACACCGAACCGGTTCTGTGTCTGCTGCTGTTTGGCCCACCCACCGACCCAGGCTCTTAACTGTCCTTTATTTGCTGTTTTTTCAACCGCATGCGCACACAAAACATAATCACCGAACCTGTAGTAACACCAGTTGAATCGCACCCCTGTGAAAACCCCAAACCTCTGGGTGGGGGAACAAATTCAACCATCTTATCTTCCCAAATACAGAAGGCACACTACTTACGCAACCCAAGGCTTGGAAGACAGCCATGTTTCCAAAGACCTTCAGAACACAGTCAGGGTGGCACCACATTAATTGGGGGAAGGGGAGGAGATAGTATTCCAGAGGATGCTACAACAAAAAAGGCACCTCTTCCTGTATTTCTTGGGAATTGGAAATAATATAAAGTGGTATTCTGATTATAAGCATCCAAGTTTTTATAACAAAAAGATTTTGAAAACCAGAAAGAAATCTTTTTCCATCTGTACGATGCCCAGATCCAGCAAAAGTTTCTATGAATAGATCTTTGTGGGAGATTTTCGTTTACCATTCGTCATTCTCTACTGGTCCTAAAATAAATTCTACTTTTAATTTGTCCATAAACTGCCTCGTCTTAGTATATATTGTCAAAAAGGTAGTTAAACAGTATATTTTATTTAAGGTTTTGTATGATAAAAAATATATGTTCTGACATTTATCTAGTAATAAATGATTCTTAGCAGCAGCACTTAATTGTTAACACAAAATGTTAATTTCAGGAAGTTTGAGCGGTAATCGCAAAGTCAAACTGGACTTTTCTTAGTTTTTTGTACTGCATGACACAATCCTTCAAAAGACCAACCTGATTCTCTGAGAATCAGCTCCTCTGGATATAATTTGGGATATAGTATATTGGATTGCTGAATAGGCAGGGAACCAGGAGACATTTCATTAGTCTTGGTTGAATTGAAGAATTCCTAATCATGGTTAAGTAGAAATACTTCCATTCAAAAAAACATTTTAATCCAAATCTTAAGAGATTGTAAATTCATGTATTCAGGAATTGATGAGCCAGTATGATGAAGTAGACGAACCAGTATATAATAACAATAGATTCCATCGTTTGCTTTTTCTTAGCCTGAATCTACATTTGATTACATACATATATTAAAAAAGAAGTTAATTGTTTATTTATAAGGTTTTATTTTATAACTTAAGATACCTGGTATTTCGTTGTTGTCTCTTTGCCTTTCCTTTTCTCAATGACAATAAGATTCCAACATGACTATATATTTTAGGCAGGTGCAGTAAAGGATTATATTAAAATGCTGCTGGAGAATGAACAACTGAAGTTTCTGGTCTTTGCTCATCATTTAAGTATGCTGCAGGCATGTACAGAGGCAGTGATTGAAAGCAAGGTAAATATGCTTTATGGAATTAGATTGCTATTGGAGACTCTTATTAAGATGTAAACGTGAACATCACAGCTAAAAAAAAAGGTAAGCTTGTGTCTGTACCGTCTTGACTACTGATATTTTTTCCACTGTGGCATATTTTAAAAACCTCTACAAAATAAACAATTATTAAGTGAAAATTAACAGTTAAAAGCAGATAGCACTGCTTACATTAGCTTTACTCAGCATGGCACTTTCCACTTACGTTGGGGCTGCAATGTCAAAATACCCAGTTAACCATACAACAATCCCAAAATATGCCAGAAAGAGAGAGATCCTGCTCAAATTGTTATTAACTTATAATAAATAAGTGACTCATTAGAACTTGTTGGAAGGCCAACAGCAGTGGACTGAAGATTTAACAACGGAACAATGTAGGAGGTTATAGTACTCAGATTAATAAAGTTTAGTCCATGTAAAGACAACAGAGAAATTCTATTGTGGGTCCAAGCCCACAATCTGGTCTTAGCCCGCTGTTTTCACCCTTCCTCTAAAAATGTTTCTCAACTTTGGTTCCTATTGTACTATTAAGTATCATACACTACTATGTGTGCTTGGATGTATGTTATTGCCATCAAGACAGTGTTGATTCTTAATGACCAATGAAGTATCTATCCTCATCCTCACCCTTTTGTCTTCCAAGAGTTGAACCCATCACCATTTTAATAAAGTCCATTCATCTTATTGCTGGTTGTTAGGATTCTCTTCTTGTTGCTCTTCTTTTCTTCCACATGTCCCAGCATTCTGGATTTTTCTAGAGAGCTGGTTTTTCACATAATACGTTCATGTAACATAATTTGAGCCTGGCTATTTGTGTTTCAAGAGAAAACTAGTCCGATTTGCCTGATGATCCTCTTGCTTGTTTTTATGGCATTTTTGGTATTCTCAGGAGTCTTTCCCGACATCAGAATTCAAAAGCGTCAATTCTCTTCTTATCCTGCTTCTTCAAAGTCCCAACTTTTCTCTAGCATCGACTATCACGGGGAAAACTCTTGCCTGCACCATCTGATCTTTCTAGAAATAGACGTATCATGAAGCTTGAATATCTTTTCCAAGGTCTTCACTGCAATTCTGTCAAGTGCTAGCCTCTAGTGTATTTCCTGATTGCTGGTTCTGTTAATGGTGCTTATCGATCCTAAAAGACAGAAGCCGTAGACCATTTCCATAATGTCTGATAATTCTTAGGCTAACATGTAAACCTAAGCCTCTAATTGTTGCCATTCGTTTGACCTTTATATTTAATCTTAGTCCCACATTTTCATTGCGCTCTTTTAATGACTAGAGTTTTTGAATTTTTTTTTTTACTATCAGAGTAGCATATATGGTTAATAATGTTTCTTTCTCCAATTTTAAAACTTTGCTCATCTGCTTCTGGTCCTGCATTCCTCTATACATATTCTCATCATTAAGACTGAATAAATAAGGAGGCTTGCCTTATTCTCTTGTTGATTTAAAGGCCATCTGCTTTGTCACGTTCCGCGACATTTTTCTAAGGCCCTTCCACAGCATGCCACGGCCTACATGATCAAATGTATTGCTTTCATCAATGAATCGCATATTGACTTCTTTTTCGTATTCTGTTTTTTTTTTATTATCAGTTGTATATCAACCATAATGTCTCTTTTTCTTCTTTTTCTAAAACCGGCTTGAATAGGTGGTGTCCCAATTGTCAGGTGGAGCTCCCATTTGCATTGAATGATCCTCAGCATTATTTTGTTAGCATATGTAATCAAGGATATTTAGGAGAGCTTGTGCACACTGTTAAATCTTTAGTATTGGTGTATACTTTGACCTCCCCAAACTATTTCTGATTGCCTCCTTAAAATGGTGGCTATATTGTCAAGCTGATAGCCTAGTAACTGGGTGACTTGTTCCTCTGCATTAGCTTAGTTGCAACTTCAACAAAAGCAATTTATGATCTATTCCACAGTGAGAAACTGGTTATATCTTTGCCATTCTAAATGAATTCTTCCATCTCATTATACCAATTATGGAGTGGGTCCATGTACATAGGCATTGGTTTGGTTGTTTGACGATTGTGTTAGCAATGAAGAAATCGTTAGATTGCAGAAACTAATGCTATTCTCTTGATTAATTTCCTTTTTCCTAGGCCAGGGGTGGGCAAACTTTTTGGCTCAGGGGCCTCATTGACTTTTAAAATTTGACAGACGGGCCACCACCTGGTGTCGAAATGCCTGTCATTACAAGTCAAAATCAAATGAATGCAATCATTCAATCATTCACAGCAAACCTTAATTCTGTACCAATCTTCGGCGGGCCGGATTAAAAAGACCAACGGGCCGGGTGTGGCCCGCGGGCCATAGTTTGCCCACCCCTGTCCTAGGCAGTACAATCCTATTTTCAATTTTGACATTCCATCCCCCAACTACAAAGCAGCAGTGGAACATCTCTATACAATAGCAATACATATTATATTTTTCTTGGTCAAATTAATGCAAATTAGCATGACATGCCTCAGCTCCAAGTGCAGTCTCTTAATTAACTTCGGCTAATATGCAGATATAGACAGAGTTGGCCATGTCTAATGCTCCCACAAGGGGCCTTTTGAGAAGTCCAGAGGTCTAGACTAGATCATAAAGTCAAACATTTTGGAAGAAACCAATGTGAATCGATGCTAAGAAAACAGAGAGGTATACATGTAAGCCACCAGAACTCAAATGTAATTCACAACAAATTTTAGTTTATGGTAGTCATTACTTTCTTTTTTTTTTTTTATAAAGTGTATGCAGAGTCAACATATGGTTGAACTTATTAGTCAAGTCACACTAATAAGCCATTTCCCATGTTTTAAAGGCAGCAAGGTAGTAAGGTGCTTCCTCAGCAGTCCTACTCTAACAGAGTTTTACTTATGACCAGCACAAAATATTTGCTGAGCTATGCACTATGAGATAGTGTGCACTAAAGGTGAAGGAAGAAAACGTTCAGTTTTAACCAAAAGAGGCTCTTTGAGCAGATGATAGGCTGTTGTAGAGTCTTATTGGAAATCTAGTAATGATACTATTTACGTAGATAAGATGGAAGGTGTACTGGATAATGTATTATAATGCAGGGACATAATAAATAGCAGTTAAGTGGAGAGGTCAAGGCCTAAGGAACTAATTATAAACCATAAGCAGTATACTATACAGCTTTATAGAGAGGTTAATTCCTGACCTCTTGTTTCCTTGGCATCCAAGATGCTAAGATAAATTTGAATAAGCTTTGGTGGTTGTTTTCTACTGAATAAAATTTTGGGTTTTCAAGTGATTCGTAATTTTAATTGCAAAAGAAAACACAGGAATTTTCTTTGGTGTCTCCGTGCCTGTGTTTTTAGGTATTTTATTAAACAAAATAGAAATTCATATTTAAATAGTAGAGGCCAGAAGGGGCACATAGACCCAAATTCATCGCAATTTCACATGCAGAATAAATCGTTGTGGAAGGCAAACTTGAGACTTTTATTTTCCCAAATTTCTTAACGATCAGCTCCACAAGCAGGAGGTCATTGTCACAAGGTTTGCTTCTTTGGGTTTGTGCAGGGTAGCTTTAACTGTTCTCGCATATAATATTTATAATGCCAATGTCTAAAGTGGTGAATGAGGTTAATTTTTTAAGCTGGCTGTTCTTGACATGGAGCAAGAAAAGATTTTCAAGCAATTTGGCTACGTTGACTTGTTTTGTTTATGATTTGAACATGTTACATAATTATGTTTATAGATATTACCCTGTTAGTTTGAATGGTTGTCCTGCGATATTTGAAATATATTGAAATGGATGTTGCAACGTCAGATAACATACCAAGATTCTAAACTCTCCAAATGTTTTTATTGTATCAATTTAATTAGTTTGCTATACATTTATATTTTAATGTTAGGGTTCAGTAGAAGTGTTACTTGCTCTACTGCCTTGCTCTTCCAATATTTAAACAGCTGCATGTTGTGCCATTCAAAGTTTCTGAATCATTTTTAAAGACACCCCCATGATATCACTGGAGCATGGGAAACTTACAAGGTCCATTATTACTATTATTTAGCATGTGGCATTGGTACATGAAAGCCAGGAATCTACAATCTTATTACCGAGTAGAAATTTGACAGCCGAAGATTGTTGGTTTGTTCAGTTCATGTTCGTGTGCTACCCATCGTGCACTACAGGGGACGAACTAGCTCCACACACAAAGCAGCTGATGGCATTCTGTTGGAGGATCAGCATCCTCCAACAGAAAAAATCAACCAGCATTTTCTCTGCTGCTATTTGCCTCGCATTCGGGCTAATCCGGCAGCTGCTGGTTTCTTGCTTCCACCATTAGCCCCACCAGAGTGGTACCTAGTTGTATTTGCATGCTTTCAAACTGCTAGGTTGGCAGAAGCTGAGGTGACTGATGGAAGCTCACTCCATCACAGTGCTAAGGATAAAACTGGAATGCGAAGGACTTTCTCTGGCCGACAAATCCAGTGTCTTTAAGTTGCTGAACCACTGTTCCTCAATATTGAACAGCTTGTCTTCAGAAGTTGTGGGTGCTTCATCACTGGAGGCTTGTAAGAAGAAACTGGACAGCCACTTGTCTGAGATGGTATAGGGCAGGGGTCACCAACTTCAGGGACCACCAAACTCATAATTTAAAATCCCGCGGAGCAGAGACCCTGGGAAAATCCCCCCCAAAAGTCTGCAGGAAAATTCCCCATCCCGTTTTCCTACTGATCAATCATTCTTTATTTGGGATCACAGGACACCGTCTCCAGCTCCATTCTCAGGGCGGGGGGAAGAGAGAGAGAGACTTTTGGCTTCATGCAAGGAAAGCAGCAGAAGCAGCAAAAGTCTTTCTTTCTCTCCCCCAAACTCCGCCAGAAATGAGTTTTTGCCAGCGCAGCCTCTTGGAGCAGGATGCCTTGCAGGGTCCCAAAGACTTATTTCTGGCAGAGTTTGGGGAAGAGAAAGAAAGACTTTTTCAGCTTTCCTTGTGTGCAGACAAAAGCAGAAGCAGAAAGAAGCGGAAAGAAGCAGCCTGGTGGCCAGGCCAGGCGCGTGGGATGAGTGGGGCAAGTTCCCCTCCTCTGTCCTTTCCCCCCTCCCCTCACTACCTCGTGTTGTTCCCAATGCAAGCATTGCAAGCCTTGTGTTCCTGCAGGCCATGTGGGCAGCGCAGCTTTGTGTTCCTGCGTAGCCTGGATTAATTGCTTTGGGGGTAACATTTCTCTGTGGACCACCAAAATTTTCTCGCGGACCACCAGTGGTCCCCGGCCCACCGGTTGGCAACCACTGGTATAGGGACTCCTGTTTGAGCAGGTGGTCAGACTAGAAGACCTCCATGGCCCCTTCCAACAATGATGTTCTGTTATTCTATCTGTTGTCTTTAGATAGGAGCAGAAAAAATAGGAAATGGAGATTCTTCAACCAATATTGTTGCTTCCATTTCCCTAATACTATCTTCCCGCTATGCCTAACATTTCCTCAGCTTTTCCTAAACTTATGTAAAGCCGATCTGGGAGTTCCAGTTCTATTTCTACATCACTGTTTTTAGATTAAATTAAGTTTTTTTTTTTACTGTCATCCTTTTAATTCTGGTTCAATTGATAGTGACCTAACTAACCATCTCTGCTATCTAGTAGCATTCTCCTTTATGTTCTTGCTGTAGTAGATGAAGCAACCTGACAGGAATTACTTCAGTCTGGGTCCCTCTAGCAGTAGCACTCTGACCAACAGACATTCACACTTGTTCTTACCTTGGAAGACTAGAGCAACTTTCTCTGTTGCCCTAAAAATTGTTACCTTTTCAAGCCAGGGACCTATATTCCTGGAAATTTTAAGGTGTCATATTTGTGAAGCAAAAATGGCGTGTCCAGAGCTGCTGTTCTTTTGGGGTGGAACCAGTTGCATACTATATTTAACTTAATTGTGATCGGTCTGATTGACTTGCTATTCAATGTGGAAATCAATAATCTCGTTAACGTCTTTGTTTCCCCATTGCCATTATTTTTTTTCTTGTCAAAACCCAAGGTTTCTCTCCAATTTATCTTCAGGTGACTGTTTGTGTTACTTTATATGGCACAGGTTCGTTATATTCGGATAGATGGCAGCGTGCCTTCAGCAGAACGAATAAATCTTGTAAATCGGTTCCAAAAAGACCCAGATACCAGAGTGGCCATTTTAAGCATTCAGGCTGCTGGCCAGGTAATGACTTAAATAAATAACTTTCTCTCAATCTCCTTCCCTCCCTCCCTCTCTCTCTCTTTCTCTCTCTTTCTCTGCCTGCCTGCACAACCTTCTGTTTGTTCAAATATAAAACGAAAGCTTGGAGATAAAAACTGTTTCTGCGAAGTGATAGAACATCACAAGGTCTGTACCATATCTGTAAGCACCTGTCTAAGTAAAATAGCTCATATAGATTGTGAATTAGTTCTTCTTAATTGATGTCGGGCAAAGTATCCGTTAGTCATTATTATGCATATCAATGTACCTCTGAGAAGCAAATACAATAAAGCCCCATCCTTTTGTTTTAGGATAGTAGGCTTACATCTCCTAATCCATTTGCATAGATTTAAACTTGGTTAAGTATATAACTTAAATGCACCTTAAAATTGTTCCCTGATATAGAATACTGGTAAAATCATTTTCAAATTCAGTATGAGGAAATACTTTAAAAGCTTTTAGGCTGAATAAGTTCCATACCTGGATTTCTACACATAAAATGTTCACGGCGAGGAAAAAGACGATGTTTGCCAGGTCCACAATGGAGTTGAGTGTGGAGTATAAAGTGAAGGAGAGCTCAAAATCGCCTTTATTTTTTTCCGGTTAATCTAAACCTTAGTTAGTCAAAATGGTCCTGAATAAGTAGGAACAATTCCAATTGCAGAAGGAAAGTTCAGGATCCAGAATTTCTAACTCAATTTCTTTTTAAGTGAATTCCAGCAATGATGTATCGATTTAGCATAGATGTCAGAATTAACACATTGCAGCATTTTTGCAAAAATTCTTTAACTTTATCTTTTACTAAGTACTATATATGGTAAGACTAAACTAGCAACTTCTGAAATTTAGTCACTAACAGCCAGATAACTGCTGTTGCCTCCATTTGGGGAGGCTAAAATAAAGCCAAATGCTTGTGGAACCAATCAACACTTCCCAAAAAAGAACTAGCATTTCATGTAGGGATGTTATCATACCAGAAATTCAAATGAATTGACAAATTATAGTGTGGACCCCAGCTACTAGTGTATGTCTGTATTGTCATCTACTTTTGTTCATATGTATCTCTGCAGATTTAACCATTTATTTTTCTATTATTAGAGAATACATTTTTTTTGGAACTTAAATTATTTTAAAGAATTTAGCTGAAGTGCTTGTTCTATTCCAGTTAATAGGTTTTTTGTCAATCTTATAATGTAGAGCTGATCCAGAAACTAATGTTATTTGAAAAATACATAGAAGCACATCATTTATGAATTACCGGTAGTATGTCTGTTTATATAATGCAATTTCTTATGATATATTTAGGAAGGAGCTACAGAGATAAGAGCTTCGTTACTGTGGCGGGTGGGTGAGGGGAATTAGCAGTGCTATTTCAGTTAATAGAGAGACAGAATGAGATGTCATACAAGAATTCCAACTGTAAATGCCTTTTGCCCCAACTTGTTGGGCTTTTTGAGCAATTTTTTTACATAGAAGACAAAACTTGGTGAGGCAAGATAAAGAGGAATGATGTTCTCTAGTTTCAATACTAAATGTTCCCTGAAATTTCTGTAAGAGACTATAAGCTGACAAAAGGCATTGATTGCTGCCTGTTTGATAAATGATATATAGTAAGTATTTCTTCATTATGTTTAGGGTTTAACCTTCACCGCTGCCACTCATGTTGTTTTTGCTGAACTATATTGGGATCCTGGACATATAAAACAAGCAGAAGACAGAGCTCATCGGATCGGACAGAGTAACTCTGTGAATATCCATTATCTTATTGCAAATGGAACATTAGACTCTGTAATGTGGGCAATGTTGAATCGTAAGGTACGATTAAATATTGAAAGTCCCAGATGTTACGGATTTTGTACTGTGTTGATGTATACAGGCAGTCCTCGACTTACAACAATTCATTTAGTGATCAAAGTTACAACAGCATTTATGAACATTTTTCACACTTAGGTTGTGGCCCGCCAGCAGACTCGGACAGTGAGGAGGTTGGGGAGGAGTCCTGGAGTCTGGTGAAGGCTCTGATGAGTGCTCTGTGTCGGAGGCAGAGTTGGGGCCAGGGCCACCCAACAGTTATCAGCTGCCTTTGGAGTTGGAGATCAGTGGGACAGAAAAACAGCTGGAGCCTGTTCCTGATGTGCTCATGTGCAGAGCTGCCAGGAGAAGGGAACAGTTAATGAACAAGGGTCGACTTGGGAGTAAAGGCACAGCTGAATGGCTCCTCCCATAGGGAATAAAGAGGAGCGAAAGGGGAGTGGTGTTTGCAGGAGACCATTAGTTCGTTTAATGAGTTTGAAGATTTGTTTCTCTCAGTTCATGACTCACAGAGACTCCTTGCCAAGTATTTCCTTCTACAGCGTTGGGCTTGGAAGCTATCGGTCTGGCAACTCTCCAAGCCTGATAAGGTCTGTGGTTGCAATTCACCCTTGAAAGGCTGTTTGCTGGGACTTTGCTGGATGTAAATGATAGGAATTCACATTAGCCAAATAAAAAGGGGGGTTTGTTGGGACAATACTCTGTTTCACGATTTTAGGAAGCCTAGGTCGGAACAACTTATGAACGTTGCAACATCCCCACGGTCACATGATTTACATTCGGATTGCTTGACTCATGTGACTCACGTTTATGACGGTTGCAGTATCCCAGAGTCATGTGATCCCCTTTGCATCTTTCTGACCAGCAAAGTCAATGGGGAAATCAGATTCACTTAACAACCGCGTTACTAGTTTAAGAACTGCAGTTAACAAATGTGGTGAGAAAAATCGTAAAACGGAGTAAAACTCACTTAAGAAATTTCTCATTTAACAATATACGTTTTAGACTCAATGGTGGTTGTAAGTTGAGGACTATCTGTACATTGGGTGCCGGTCCTTTTTCACCCCATTTTTTTTCTCTCGGGTTTTGCTTGGCTTTGATTCTGAAGTAGAATATTATATATCTGAAGAAACAACATAATGGGGCATAAAAGTTTCTTTGCTACAGAATTTCCTTCGAAGCTTCTGAACCCATACTTTAGATAGTAGAAGTGTCTCGGTTTTGAAAGCATGAAGATAGTGAAGCTGAGGAAATATTTATGTAGGTAATTAGAGCTTGGAAGATGCAGTCAGACAACAACAAGAAGCAGCTTTTACCCTTGGAACTGTTCCATGTTTTGTCTTCATTTATCTTAATCTGACATTAAAGACCTGAAATGAAGATCCTTGGAATGAAAAAAAAGAATTTGTTGAGCTATAGAATTCAAGAACTGTCAAATTATCTGGGATGCTCTTATCTGTCATCTCTGCAGATTCTGTACTACAACAAAAATTTTATTAGTGCAACCCAGAGGTCACAAAATAATATGCAAGTTTTCATGTTCTCCATAATTTATTTCAGAGCATGGTAAATAATGCAGGGGGGAGTTATTAGAGCCATGGAACTTGAGTTTAGTCACATACTTAAGATTTAATATGAGAGAAGTTTCATGCATTAACATTCAGCTAGGGTAAGTTTGTAATTGCTTCTAGGCCTCCCTCTGAGGCTGCTGGGAAGTAGGAAATAAGGAATAATTGTTCCTTTATTTTTTAAAAGATAATATTGAATTATATGCTCTTAGAGGCAGACTTTCCAGGTTCTTTGGAAGGTGATTAAAATAGAAACTAGAAAGTTGTTATTCTGAAAACTGTAAATCATTTTGGATGATATATTTTGAGAAGTGGCAGTCTTTATTGATGTTTGACAATTTATCGTTATATTAGCTCTCTAGGCCCAGAAAAGGCCTGGTATTGTCAAGTGATTACAGTCAAACTTTCTCATCTCTTCTTAGGGAAAGTTGGGGTGTTAATTATGTCCCTGTGGCTTAATAAGTCCATTTTGATTTCAACAGGGAAGAAAATGTAAGAATTGCATAGCTGAAAATCAGTTAGTTTGCTGCTAATTTTGATGGTGGTTCTGAGAGTAGTTTGGGTGTTGGGAAGCGACATCTGAAGTAGTAGGTGATAATTCAGTATTCCAATGGAATATTATGAAATATTTTCTCTTGAAATCTTGCTTCGGAAAACTACAGAGACACAATTATTAAAAACCAGACTTTTAATTTCCATTTCTAAGTGTCATATTCTGTTTTGTTTGTCATCTTATTATGAGTTGGGTATGCAGTAAATAGACAAATAATAACATGTGGGTATTTAAAAACATTTCTTTCATTTACTATTTAGGCCAAAGTTACAGGTACCACATTAAATGGCAAGAAAGAAAAGCTACAGGCACCCGAAGGTGACAAAGATAAATGGAATTTTTTGAATTTTGCTGAAGCCTGGACTCCAAATGAAGACCTAAATGAAATCAAGGATGAGGTCTTATTCACCCATGTAAGAATGTACATATATAAATCTTAGTAGGCATCCAAGAGTAACACTATGATTTTGATACACAGATACTTCTTATTTTGGTTAAGATTTGTTATAATAACTGACTTTTACACAGCATTCTATTATCATTAATATTAGCTATTTTGTGATGCTCTTTTAGAATCATCAATGAAGTGAAATGTCCATAGGAATAAATGCTTTATTTTGCACTTAAAGTACTTTTTTTTATTTTTCTCTTAAACCCCACAGGTATGGTTTCTGTAGGATTTGCTGACCTAGACATTCGGGAGAGGCAGCTGACATTCCACATGTCATGATATTGCACCAATGATGCTAATTAGATACAATATGTTATTTGTGTAATGGCATTGTGACAAGTGTGGCATTATCAGTGCTTCTAGCAGATGCTTATGTCTTGATTATAATTCTGTTTGGTCTTTGATAACTGTATAGGGAGTTTGAGCACTTTCTGCAGAAACTTAATGGCAGATTATATCAGATTAATTTGTCTTAATACTTTGGTTCAGGGTTTACTCAAATAGCCTTTTGCATATTATCTAGGGCATTAGGTTCATTACAAGCTGCATTAATAATTCTTCATATAAATGTCAGATTGTGAAATCTAAAAATGATCACCATTGGCAGAACAGATCCCTCTCTTCACATCATTTTCCCCATAACAAAAGGCAGGTTCAGAATTAATTACACAGCTCATTATTTTTTTAAACAGTAGCCAGTAGTGTCATTTGAGTTTCAAAATTGGATCCAGATCCATAGAAATAAATAGGATTCCTGTTGTTCTAACTACAGCAAAGATTAAAATGAGTTAAATGTATGTTATTTGACCAAAACATTAGTATTAATAGTTCATTTTGCGAAATTTATTTGCCAAAATATTAATAGCTCATTTTGTGAAATTTATTTAAATTTCAAAATATTAGCATTAATAGTTCATTTTGTGATATTTGTTTAAATGTCAAAATATTAGTGTTAATAGTTTATTTTGTGAAAGTTATTTAAAAGTCTGAAGTAGTATTGATGTAAAATCTTATTATTTCATTTGGATCTAACATACCAATTTTGTTTAAAAGCTCTGTGTGCAATAGTCAACTTTAAAAAAAAACAATAGTTTGAATGTTGACAGAATATTAATACTAATGAATTTCTATATTCTAAAATATAGACCAGTGGTTCCCAAACTTTTTCAGTCCACCGCCCCCTTGGTGCTACAAACTCATCCTCGGTGCCCCCCACCTAGGGGTGGGATTCAAATTTCTGTAGGCATGGCCTAATTTGAGGGTGTGGCTTGCTGGTCACGTGACTGGGTGGGTGTGGCTTGCTGGTCATGTGACTGGCTGGCGTGGCTTGCTGGATGGGCATGGTTTGCTGGTCACATGACGGGGTAGGTGTGATTTGGTGGCCATGTGACTGGGTGGGCGTGGCCAGGTGACTGGCAAACCAAATACAAGTGATCCTCACTTAATGGCCGGTTGTTTAGCAAGTGTTCTAATTTATGACTGGCCTCCCCAGAGATACTTGACCCATTTTTGGAGTTTTGACAGCCACACACACACATACACACACACTCCCTTCTAACCCTGCTGGAGCAGGTCATTGGACTAGAATCGGCAAAGCATCTCTGATTAGATTCTAGCAGTGAATAAAATCTAATTAGAGATGCTTTGCCGATTCTTGTTGATTTATTTTATTTGTACCTCATTATTTTATGTTGCTGAATTGCATTGACGTGTGTCCCTTCTTGTGCACAACCCAGAAGCTTTTGTGATTCTTCGCAGCAAAAATTACCGACCTCTGGCTTTGCTCTACTTTTCAAACATGCCGACACTGCCGCGTTCTAGGTGCCGGCCCCACAGGTCCACCCCATTGAGCCCACTGCATTGGAGGGACCTGCCCAAGCAAGTCAAGCCAATGGGGTGAGCCTGAGAGAGGGAAAGAGAGAGAGAAGAGAGAGAGAGAAGGAAGAAAAGAAAGAGAAAAGGGAAAGAAAGAAAAAGGGACAAAGAAAAAGGGGGGGATGGAAGGAAGGGACAGAAAGAAAAAGAAATAAAGAAGGAGGGAGGGAGGGAGGAGAAAGATAATGAGATATCTATTCTCGTCCAAACACCTGCTCCAGCAGGGTTAGAAGGGAGTATATGTGTGTGTTCTCCTTGTAATTTACCAGTACATTTTGGTTTTGCCTTCTTCAGAATTGGCACTTTAAAACATTGGGCAAAAGTAATTTTTAGGGTGGAGATCTGGTCCAATGGATCTTATTTAAAGCCTCAACAAAATATGAGAGTTTCCTGATAGTCTTGACCATGTTTTGTTCACAAAACCTTCAATAGAAGCCAAATATGTTTCAATGTGGAAAAGGGCCTCGGTCTAAACTAGGCCTCATTTCAATCTGATGCATCAGGTTTCTCTCTCTCTCTCTCTCTCTCCCTCCCTCCCTCCTTCCCTCCCTCCCTCCCTCCCAGATTGGCTTTGCTCTACTTTCCCAATGTGCCTGCAGGGCTGGTGCTTCGAACATGGATAGATGGATGGATAGATGGAGAGAGAGACAAGTAGGTAGGTAGGTAGGTAGATAGATTGGTAGATAGATAGGTAGGCAGGCAGGCAGACCTTTTGGATGAATGTATGGATAGGTAGGTAGGTAAGTAGATTGGTAGATAGGTAGGTAGATCTATATTGGTAGATAGGTAGACAGAAAGACAGGCAGGTAGGCAGGAAGGCAGGCAGACAGACATTTTGGATGGATGTATGGATGGATAGATAGATAGATAGATAGATAGATAGATAGATAGATAGATAGATAGATAGATAGATAGATATTGGTAGGTAGGTAGGTAGGTACAGACAGAAAGACAGGCAGACCTTTTGGATGTATGGATGGGTGGATGGACGGACGGACGGACGGACGGATGGACAGACAGAAAGAAAGAATGTGACAGCGGTGGCACTTTGAGAAAGTAGAGCAAAGCCAGAGTGGGAATTGAAGTCCACACAAGTTGATTCTGGCTTAGTCAATGAATAAACCATGGCTAAGAACTTCCTGCTCCTTAATGCAGCTGCCCCTTCTCCAGCCCCCTGCAGCTGCCCCTCTGCCCCTTCTCCAGACCCCTTTGGCATCCAATTTTGCAACGCCAACGTCCCTGGGGCAGCGATGCAGCCAACCTCACCCTCTTTGCTTTAACCCAAGGTCCACTTCCATCGGGCCAAGCAAGGGGAGGTACTCTGCACACACTCAGAGACTCCCAACTTCAGTGAAGGCTTCTGCCCATCATTATGCTCCACCTGGGAGGAGGAAGGCGTGACCAGCAGAGGCAGAGGGACCGATCGCTTGGAAATTAAGCAAGCAAACAAGTGCAGGGCTCAGTCGGAAGAACCAAGCTGCAGAGGGAGGCTAGGTTCTAGGTCCGGGACGGCCACGTAGAACCGAACCGAGCCACGCGCTGTGGAGAGCCGCAGCTGCACCCACCCACATCCTGCGTGCAAGCCCGGCTGGCTGGAGAGGTGGAGGCTGGGCGGGCGCTGCGCGCTCCCTTGTTTTCCAGGGAAGGGGGCCCTAACGCCGGACCACCCACCCCTTCCACTGCACGCCTTGGGAGGGTTTTGCTTTCGGGCCTTCTGGTGCCCTCCGCCACTTCCACCAGAGAGCGCAGCCTGCAAGCTAAGGCGCCCTCTTTCCACCACCGCCCCCCCCCCAGGCTTGGCAAGGCTCACCATGTGCGGATTCCGCATTTGAGGCGTCGGCTACGGAGCGATGAAACAGTCAATGGGCTGCGTGGCCAGCAGTCAGTCAGCCTGCGGGGCCGGCACCTCGAACGCCCCCCTGCCACGTCTTAGCGCCCCCCTGCCAGCCCCCTTGCCTCTTACTGCCCCCCCAAAAGGCATCCCATTGCCCTCCAGGGGGCGGTACTGCTCACTTTGGGAACCACTGATATGGACTATTATTTCCCCCCTTAATATGTCAACTTGCCTGTTAAAACTCAAACTACAGACTTAATGATCACAATTGAGCCTCGAATTTTGGTTGTAAGTCAGTGTGGTCATAAGTCAAGTCACCACATGACCTAACTCAATTTTATGACCGTTTTTACAATAATCAAGTGTGACTTGGTTGTAAATCTAAATCCAACTTACTCAATGGGCATTTCTTGCTGGAAATTGGCAAAAATTACAAAACTTAATTGTGACTACAATATGCTGAGCTGATAGTAAATATGAGTCAGTTGCCAAACACCTGAAATGTGATTATGTAAGCACCGAAGTTGTGGTGGCATTTGTAACTTCGAGGACCAATCATAAGTAACTTTTTTCAAGTTTGCAGTAACTTTGAACAGTGGTTAAGTGAGCAGTCATCAGTCAAGGACTACCTATTTCTAAAACGGTGAGATAGAAATAGGAAAAGATTGGTGATGATAGTAATAGGTAATGATGGGGTATCCTTGTGTTAAGCAAAGTAATGATTGTTGGGTCTTCCATCCTAGTTTGAAAAGGAGAAGCAACATGATATTCGTGACTTCTTTTCGCCAAAACCAGATACGGAGAAAAAGCGAAAAATTGATTCCTGTTATAATACATCTCCCCGTTTGAGTTCCAATTCTT
Source organism: Pseudonaja textilis (assembly GCF_049901715.1). Classification (NCBI taxonomy): domain Eukaryota; kingdom Metazoa; phylum Chordata; class Lepidosauria; order Squamata; family Elapidae; genus Pseudonaja; species Pseudonaja textilis. The sequence continues at coordinate 207,224,222 of NC_141990.1, forward strand.
CTCAAGCCTTGGAGGAAAAAGATCTGGAAAGTGGCAGAAACATAGATCCCCGGGGGCCAGAGGATCTAAATGAGCTTTGCAGAGAGGCCAAGAGACCAAGACCTGTAGATCCATCTACACCCAAGCTGCTTCCTAATCGAGGAAAGAGAAAATGTTTGTTTAGAAAAAGAAACCATTCATTTTCAGAAGACGCTTCCCAGGAGGATGATTGTGTCCTTTTACCGGAGTCAACGAAAGGATTTGCTTCAGAAGTAACCTGGCCTTGCAGTCTTTGCACTTACAGTAATAGTTCACTGCTACCTTATTGTGAAATGTGTGAATCTCCTCGCAGAAAGAATAGTGAGTAAAAAAATATTTGCTCCTGTTAGAATCTTTTTTCATTGTTTTAACACATCTCGTTAGTCTGTTTGTATTATAGCACGTATTACAAAAATATCCTAATGTTTAATGCTAAAAGCAGAAATTAAGCAGTTGGGCCTAAAAGTGTAATAGTGCATAAAGTAAGGGTTTACATAAATAAATGTAATTATCCATGGTATAAATTTAATTTGTATGATATTTTATTGTTAAAACTGTAAAATATCCAGTCGGAGGTGGTATTTACAGGTTCTCCAATCTACTCAAATTTTCCACTACCGGTTCTCTAGAACTGGTCAGAATCTGCTGCAGGCCACGTTCAACCTCAGATACCTGAAAGGAAATGTTGCTAGTAGGAAAAAAGTGGGAACAGTACAAAAGCTAAATTCAATTGAATTGAAACCTAAAATAATTACATTTAGTTTTAACAAAGTATTGCTAATGAGCAGCATGGTGGCCTACAGGTGGAGCTCTCACCTCACAATCAAAAGGCTGTGAGTTCGCTCCTAAGTAGTGGCAGATAGTTCTTTCTCTAAGAATAATGAGAACTCCTTATAGGCATCAGGAAGGGCATCTGGACAGTAAATGCTCAACTCCATTCAGTCACCCCATCTCCACCCTGATGATTACAGGGTTGTTATAAGGGGGAAAAATGCCAATATGAGTATTTTGCAAATATTCTATAATTACCCTGTCTGTGACATTTAAACAGTTCTATGATAATTCTTGGAGGTTTGAACAGGGAGATGTATACGTAGCATATGCAATTGTTCATTTAGCATATGCAATTGTTATTTATTCAAATGTTAAATCTGTGGAAGTACCAAAGCATAGCATTGCTAGATGCTACAGAGGTACTAATGGATGTAAAGAAAGTAATTATAAACAGTTTCAGTCTTTATAAATATATTAATACAATTAATAACTGGGTATTATCGAAGGGAATTTTAACAATGTTAGTTTATAGGTTTTTTTCACTTTTTTATTTTTGTCACATTTTTCTTATACTTTTGCTTTTTTAATTTTCTTTTTTTCTTGTTGTTTTATTATAAATAGTGATGATATCAATATTAATACATTTAAAGTGTTACTGAGCTCTTTAGTTATATTTTAAGATGGCATAATAAATAATTCTAGACAATTAATGAAATAAAATATTTCAAATTGTATTATAATGGAAACTCTTTATTTAGTGTTGTTATTCTTTTTCCACTGTATCTTTATCAGCCTTTTTATTTTATGTAGCTTTTTATTCTATTCTTTTAATTTTTTTAAATAAACTTTTTAAAAAATTGCTAGATGTTTGATGACTAGGCTGTTATTTTTGTACCTTAGCCGCTGTGTATGAACATAAGAGAAGTAATTTTGCAGGCATATATCCTGTTTTTCTTTAATTTGAGAATCATCTATATAATTACATATTTTAACTACAATTAACTACTATTCTCTTGAGAACTAAGTAATAGTTATAACAGAAACGTACCTTAGCATTTATGTTAGCTTTTCTTTCCCAATAACATAATTATATAATTGTTATTCCTTCTTGCTTTTTAACACCCATAGTTATACAAAAGGAAAGTCAAATTGATTTTCTCTCTGGTGAAAGTGAAGATGGAAATGCAATAAAAAATAACATACAACTTAATGGTATTGAGATGACCAAGGAAGAAACAAAAAAGAAATTGGATTGCTGCAAGCAAGAACTCAAAGAAGGTAATAAATATTGCCTTCCTTCTGGCACTAATTATTACATGCTCATGAACGTGTAAATCTAAAAGTTTGAGAATTATCAGCTCTTCCCACAGTGATCAGTGTGTGTATAACATTTGCAAAAAGTTTAAATGGTGAGAAAATTTCTATCTAGTCTGAGAGTTTGGAGCCAATTTGGAGTGGAATTGGAGAATGAGAGGAAGGGGAAGACTTGGTATATTAGCGGAAGTCAACTTGTTCAACATTGGAACATACAACTGCAAAGGATAATGTAAACACATGTTGATCCTTCCTTTCCTCTGTTATTGAACACAGTGCTTAGAAAGACTTACACAATGCCCTCAGGACATTTTGGAGACAATGGCAGGGCTATAGTTTGTATTCTGGGAATTTAGACGATGCAAGAAAATGTCCTATTGGAAAAATCTTATTTGTCTACCAAAATTAACTTGATTAACATAGTTGCCTCTCTATAACAAGATTATACTTTAAAACAGGGGTCGCCAACCTTTTGGACCTCAAGGACCACCAAACTCATAATTTTAGATCCCAGGGACCAGTAACTGGTTCTGTGGGCGTGGCCTAATTTGTGTGTGTGACTTGGTGATCATGTGATTAGTTGGGCATTGCTTGTATGTAAATATTATAAATATTTATATAAATATTGAATTTTTTATTAAAAAAAGAGCAACTTTTACCCAAAATCAGGCAAAGCAGGCAGATTGAGTTCCTCACAGAATCATTCAGTGATCTATCTATCTGCCATCGGCTAGCTCAGTCTCTCAGATTTGCTTGCCATGAGTCTGCACTGAATTTGCTTGCAAGCAAACCTTCAGTCCTAAGGGAGGTTCGGCTGTGCTTAGCTAGACAGCAAGAAATCCGACCATTTCCTGTTTCCTAGTTAATCTAAATTTCCTGTCACAGCAGAACAGATGATGGTCGGAAAAAGGAAAAATAGCAACTTAGCAGACAAGTTTGCTGGGTAAGGAGTGAATGGGCGGGGAGGGTTCCCTCGGGCCATGTGGGTGGCGCAGCCTTGTGTTTCTGCACAGCCTGGATTAATTGCTTTGAGGGGGTACCCTGGGGGTGAGATTTCTCTGCGGCCCACCAAAATTTTCTCACGGCCCACCGGTTGGCGATTGCTGCTTTAAAAAATATCACAGAATATTCATCTGCTTAATTAGAAGTGAGCTCTAGGTCGTAACTGCACTAGAAACTGAGAGACTCTGAGTTCTAGTTCTGCCTTAGGCAGGGAGTAGGTGACTTTGGGCCCATTGCTTATCCCTCAATGCTAGGAAAAAGGCAGCAGCAAATAATTTCTGAAAATGTTACCAAGAAAACTGCAAGAACTTGTCCATGGAGTTCAAGTCATAAAAAAATCACCAAAACTAATTTACATACAGGTTTAATACATACAATTGGCTTTGGACATAGTCACATAAGGATGATGTGCTTTGACACATCAAAGTGATATATAATAGTAAAAATATTATATAACATCTTAATTTATTTCCAATAATAATCTTTTACCTCCTCAGAACACTGCCATAGGAAAAAAAAACAGGAGCTGTGTTTTTGGTATATCTAGGGCTTAAAGGATCCTTGCAAATAAGAATTAGAAGCTAGATCTGGATCTAAGTTTAGATCAATTCAATTCAATATCTACTACAATAGAGTATTGTTGCTCTCTATTTCTACTGGAAATTCTAAATTTGAGATAGAATTAGTTATATTATCCTTATTTCTTGAATAAATGAAAAGATCCAACACTGGCCACTTAATATAAAGATATTTCCCCAAATATTTTTTCTCATATGATTTTGGTGAGAGTTAGGCCTCATTTAAGTTGTTTTAGATACAGGTAGCCCTTGCCTTACAACTATCATTGAGGCTGGAACTTGGGTTGTAAGCATTGCAGTGATAAGTTGAATCATCAGGTTACATAAATCTGTCAAGTATTAAATAACTCCTGTGCCACAACAGACTAGGTAGGATCTAAGGATGTAGTTGCTTCCTAGGAAATATCCTGGTAAATCAGGTGGAACGTGCTTGTGCAATGGCATGTTTATTATCATAATTGTTATAAAGAGATGAGGGTAAAAAATTGTTAAAATTTTTATTTAACAAATCATTTTTATTTACAGAGTATTCAAATGATTCAGAATCCACCCTAACATATCACGGTCTAATGTTCTGTGCAAGTAGGAATACCGACCGGATTCATGTCTACACAAAGGTGGGGAATTAATTTTGGATTCAAAGAAGCACATGTAGAATTCTGATTGGTACAATAGTTTCTATTTCTTTTGCTCATGACTTTTCTATGCCCTCTAAAAAAGCATTCATGAAGGATTGTGAAACTATAGGTCAAGGGTCTTCAAACTTGGCAAGTTTAAGACTTGTGGACTTCAACTCTCAGAATTCCTGAATTAACATGACTGGAAGAGGAATTCTGGGAGTTGAAGTCCACAAGTCTGAAGACCCCTGCTATAGGTTGTTGAATAGAACTATATCAAAGAGGCTGAGTTTTGAGGGACATATAAGTTAAAAGGGGTTAATGGAAACTGAGGAGAGAAGTTGCGCAAACGTACTTATTTTTTGCTGTTGGGGACACCTTTCTCTAGGTTCCATCAATTCTGTGGCTTCTCACTGAGTCATTCTCTTTTAAGATTGACCATTGGATATTGCAGTGTCAACCATATTACTATGCCAATTTAGCTAGCATTCCATGATATGTCAATACAATCCACTATGAATACTGGCTTTCTACCCATTCTTGCCTTCCCCCTCCAGATAATGTAATTTTCAACCTAACTGGGTTAGTTGTTGCTTGGAATAAGCAGCACCTTCCTATGATGTTATCACATCCTCAGGACATCTGTCTCCCGGGAAGAGACATTTCTTCAAAGCAGATATGAAGCTCCAACCCCTACATGATGAATTGCTCTAGGACTTCTCTTTTCTCCTCAGATACTACATTTGTATCTTCAGATTTTCCCATGTTCCAATTCTGTTGTCATTGTATTACATCTGCCTTATCATTATTTAACATTCAGGCTGAATTTTCAGAAGGCATAAATTAAATGTCTCTTGAGATCTTGATACAATTGGCTTCTCCATTTATTTTGTTGCCAGATGCTCAGGTGGGAAACCAAATACCTAATTATTCTTTGTATTATTCCATTTCTGTGGTGAGCAGGTTTCTTAAATGGAACAGTTTCTTAAGGCTGGAAGTCCAGTCATCTTCAGCTAGTAGATGACGCTGTTTACAAGCTGCAAGATTTGTAAACCTTGTCCTTTGAAAGCTAATCTACGAATTTGAGCTGTGTCTAGAAGGATAGTTTTGTTATGGGTTGGCAAACAACAGTCCTGTAGATCAGCACCCATTCTATGGAAAGACTTCTATCTTTCTTTGTGACTTCCTTTTCTGTCAGGAAGCTACATCGCTTCAGTCACCTAGTAGACAATCTTTAGAAAACTTTATTCAATTTGCATATGATTATCATGCCCTTCTCCAAGTAATAAACTAGATCATGCATGTGAATTACAGATTCCAACGAAAGAACCAGTTATTTATCTATGACATCTATCATAGGTATCCTATCATAGATATGCCCCACTTGTGATCAAATGATATTAATGTCAATTTTGCTGTGTACGCCTTTGGCAAATGAGAGGGTTTAATGTGAGGTGTGTTGAGTACAAAAAGTGGGTTGCACAACAAGAAGTCCGTATTCTACAAGTTTCCACATTGCACACAGGGAAGTAATGTGTACTCAGAGATTTAATCCCTGTGACAGATGGCCACTTCACTTACATGTAAATAACTAGTTCTTCCTTGAAACCATTAGCAGACTGAATAACTTCCTGATCTAAGATATATAGAGTGTTTGTTATTTGATTATCCAGGATGGAGAGCCTCTCAGATGCAATTTCATTCCACTTGATATAAAAATAGGCAACTGGGAAGATTTACCAGTGTGTTTTCAACAAAAACAGAACCGTACACTGGTAAGTTTAATTCCATGATTCTTGATTAAGCTACAAATAAAGCCCAAAGCATATATTTTGAGTATATTGACCTAAATTGATTTCTAAAATGTTTTGGTTGTTTAGTGATACCTATTTCTTCCTTTTTCTTTTTTTTTGTACAAGGACTAAATTACTTAATTTCATACGTACTCACAATACTTACTCATGCTTTTCCCTTTCATGGTAAGTAACATTATGCAAGGCCCAGAAGAAGAGGAAGAAATAATATAGAACGGCATGGAATTGGGAATTGGGAATGGAATACTTTATTTCGCCATGTGATTTAGACACAAAGGAATTTGTCTCTGCTGCAGAGGCTCTCAGTATACATGCAAAGCAACAGAGTAATAATGATCATAACGTTGATACCAATAAGAGGAGTAAGCAAAGGAATATAAAAGCTTAAGTTAATAAAAGGAAGGAAAATGAAATTAAATGTTGTTTATACTAACATCACGAACTGTTTCCACACATTCCTATGCCAAATCGTTTCAGTGGCTTGAAATGTTTCACCTCTTGTCTTTTTTTAGGATCTCATCCATTCAGCCTCAACTTCTCAGCCTTCATCACCTCTTCGTGTTCACACTTCCTGCCTGTATTTGTTTAATAATTCAAGCCTATTACATTCTCTCTGTATGTACAAACCACTTTCATGTATTTCTTTCGTACCGATCACTCACTTTTGCATTGACTCCCCATTTATTTTCATCTGTCTCTCCTTGCTTCTTGTAACCTGTTTGCATCGTATTTTAACTTCAATGCTTTTCCTAAAATACTGACATTTTCATTTAAGAAAATAGACAGAAGCACATTGTTATACATACCTTCTTTCTTTTTTGCTTTTACTTCTTTTGACAAACATTCCCATGATAGACTATGTATTACCCATTACCTTTCTACCAGCGGAGGTATAGCTTGAAAATTTCATTTCCCTATTTTTCTGATATATGCTGTAAAAGTACACAACTTCATTTACTTTACCACTTCAGCTTTTAGCCATTTACATATGACTTCAATTTTTTATTTGCCTTCCCTGTCAAACAAATTACTTTGCTCTTTGAGAAAGTAATGGTCAGATCTGTATATGTCAGTGCTACACAATCTCGTATTGTTTTGCAAATAATTCACCTTCTTAGCCAGTATAACAATATCTGCATGCGTAACCACCTGCACGTTTGTGTTCCCAGCCACTATCTCAAGATTTCCTTATAATTTACCCATTAAATAAATAAACCAAAAGAACATCAAGCATCCTATGTCTTATTTCATGCTTGAGGTTGAACCATTGGCTGAGTTTTTTTTCCTTATTGTCATATATGATTTACTACACAATTGCATTGATTTAATTGATGTAATTAACTGTTTGAATCTGACAGAACGTACAAAAACTTACAAATATTTGTTTCTGAAAACCCAAATGAGGCTCTAGTGGATTTCCCCACCCCCTACCCCTTTGTATTGCAAGAACCTCTGAAAAAAGAGAAGTGTTGATTGCTGCAGTCGTCAGCTGCTCCTGTATTACAAAGCAAAATATAAAATAATAGGTGCCAATTAATAATTTATGACCAAGAGTATGTATGTACAAGGACGATAAAGCCTTTTCTATTCTCAGAGGTGTCAAGAGACACACTAGGAATACACAGGAGTCTTTCTGCTAAATGCAAACACTAACATTTGTACAGTGCACACAAGGCTCACACCCTTATAATGGAAGATCATTTCTAGTTGAAGAGACTGAGGCTGAGAAAACAGTTTGGTTAAGGTAACATCGTGTAATAAATGTTTGAGAAAGACAGATTTTGAAGAGAGAAATTCTTGCTTGTCACCCAATATCGACCAACTGGGCTATGTATCTATATCCATGATTGAATGGATGTATATATTTGCTAACCTCTAGCATGATCAAGGCAGGATAATCTATGGCTGTCCAACTGTTGACAAGCATAGCTCTTAGCCTGCTGATTGAAATGGATGGGAAAAGAAATCTATCAAGAGAATTTAAGTTCTGTGACCAAGTCCTACACTAACGCTCATCTGCTTCTCTTTCTCTCTGCTGTGATTTGTGATGAAATAGTGGAGGTGGGGGCTGGCTCAGTAGACATTTTCTGACCTACAGAGATTGGATGTTACTGAGTTCTCCACCCCTTCTGGGGTTCCGTATCCCATCAATACTGAGGTTGCTGCTAATACTAAGAAAAACTTCATTTACCTTGGAAACAGTTCAATGTTTGTACAGGTAAATGACACGCAGAGCATGTCATTAGCTGAAATGATTTTAAAACCCATTGCTCTCTATTGGGTGTATGTTTCAAAGTAATATCCTCACAGTTTTAACGAGTAATTATTAGGAATAACAATTCTTTTCTAGATACTGAGGTTCGTCAGAGAATGGAGCAGTCTAACAGCCATGAGACAGAGAATTATCAGAAAAAGTGGCCAGATTTTTTCTAATCCGGTTCTTGCTGCTGAAGAAATACTGTCTAAACAACAAGCCAAACTCACCAGTACCAAACGGTGTGTGCTGCTAGCCTCTTCTCTACTCTGGTCTAAGTATTACGTCTCAAGCACAGTTATATTGCACTTTTGTCATGATGATGTTAAAGGAAGTCACGATCTTTCTTCTTTTTAAAATGTCTTTGCATCCAAGATGCTTTTCAAATTGTTGGAAAAAAAAGATCAACAGTAAGTGCTTTTCCCAACAATAGTGGAAGGTTTCCTTCGTAAGGTTTGCATTTCCCAATTGCTCCACTTGACATTTTTCACAGTCTTATCACCAGTTCTCCCAGGAGCTGTTCAGATCATCCAGTAGGGGGAGGTGCTTCAGTCTCTGCATGTGTAGGCTGGGCTTAATTTGTGGAACGCTCCTCCTCCTCCACGGGACTCCTCCCCAGCATTCCCCAGTTTTTGGCTCAGCCTCGTAAGGGATAGGCAGTGCTTTTTCATTACTCCTTGGCCAAAACAGGAGAATTTCTCTTTTCAAGTTTGGAGACAGTCAATTCATCTTTCAGGTTCTCTCAACAAATTGCTTAATGATCTACCGATGCTGCCTTTTCCATCTGGCCATCGGTGATCGCTGTATCGGGAAGTGTTTCTCGCGCCCAAAAGCGGAGGGAGGCCTCGGCTTCGTTCCGTGTCCCAACCACTAGCCCTACCCTTGCCATAGTGATAGCTGCGTCGTTTTAACAAACAAGCGGCGTGGTTTTGTTTCTCTCGCTCGCAACTGAGTTGTATTGCTGTTTTCCCCCCAGAACGCTGCTTTGGGGTGAAGGGCTCAAACGCCTGGTTGTTTTCACCCCTCCCAGCTGTTTAGTCCTAAGGGAAAGCTGTCTGGAATTAATCCCTTCTCACGGTGGGAGATTGCTGCTGGTAGCATGCACCAAAAATAACTGCCGGTTGCCATTTTGTTGTAAGTGGACTGCGTGGCTGTGCTGAGTGCGAATCTTCTGTAGATTGTGTGAGGTAATTCTTATTCCCGATCAGAGGGTTTTATCCAAAAACCCCAAGGAATTATTGCAACCTCATTTTTAAACCATATTCAAGGCCATTTGTTATTCTTGTTGTTGGCTTAACCCTCATGACATTTTTCACAGTCTTATCACCAGTTCTGGTCTTGCTGTGAAAAGCTAAACTGGACAATGAAATGCTATTAGAAGAAGGGTTGGATGGATTATGTTCGCCATTTTGGGGTGAGATACCATCAATATGCAGATGATACCCAGCTTTAGATCTTTACCCCAGGCCTTTGAGTGATGCTACAGACATCCTATCCTAATGTCTGGAGGACTGGATGGGGCAGGATGGGCTCTTGACTCCATCCTACCAAGACAGAATGGCTATGGATATTTGAACCTCTGAAGAAAAGGTTCTTCCATCTCTAGTTCTGGGGGGTCCTCCTACCCCAAAACACCAGGTACACAATCTGGGGGCCTCTTAAACTCACAGCTTCTGCTCAAAGAGCAGGTTGCACCCGTAGCTAGAAGGGCCTTTGCACACACCTTGGTGCACCAGACCAGATGGTGCACCAGTTGCCCCTATACTGAAGTGGGAGAGGCTCTGCTCAGAGTAACTCATGCCCTTGTGACCTCTCGCTTAGACTATTGTGACACGCTTTATGTGGAGCTGCCTCTGAAGAGCAATTGGAAATTTCAACTGATGCCCAATGTGGCAGTGCGGGTAGTCAATGGTGCCAGACATGCAGCACACATAGCACCACTTTTGCATGAGATGCATTGATTGCCGATGTGTTTCCAGGTGCAATTCGTGGTGCTAGTTGTCAGCTTTAAAGCCCTGCATGACTTGAGACAGGTCACCTGAGGGATTTCCTTTTTTCCCAAGAGTCTCTACTCATCCAACCCAATCTAGCAGAAGGGGCATGCTGAGGATCTCATCAGCAAAATAGTGTTGGCTGGCAGGGACCAGACAAGGAGCTTTTACTGCAGTGGCTCCAGCTTTATGGAGATGAGAATCGTTCCAACCTGGTTAGCCTTTCGTAAGTCCTTAAAATCCTGGCTATGTTCCCAAGCCTGGATATTGATAGCGTTAAGAATCCCGTTTCCTGGCTGTGTTGTTAACTTGCCAAGTATCTTGCCTGATGTGCATATTTATTTTGCGTGTTTTTATATATTTTTTATAGTTTTAAAATGTTTTTAAAGTCCTAATTGTAATGCATTTTTTGAACTGTAAGCCGATGATTCATTGACTTGAAATGGGCTGCTATAGAAATTGAATAAATTAAAAAAAAAAATCTTAACTAAATAGAAAAAAAAACTTTTTTAAAAATCTGGTCCTGGTCCTAGGACTTTGAAATCTCATTCTTGCTGTTGTATGTATAGACCCCACAGATTCTACATGGGCTGCTGTTAATAATCAAGTAACAGATCATCACTCAATATATTTGCACAGTACAGATGTAACTTTTTCGCCACATATTATGGTGAAGAGCTTGTGTGAAGCAAATGTTCTACAAATATATCATTTCTTTTTCCAGATTTGAGTGCTAAAACATAATTGCGAATAGAACATAAATAGAACAAGCTAAAATAATGTTTAGAGAAATTAAAAATCTTGAATCCATAATCACTTAAGATATAAAAATTAGAAACTCCTCATATTGTATTTTTCAGTTTGGGGTTTTTAAAAAACTTTGTTTATAATTCAGAATTGAGCAGAAAGGGTGGGGATATAGTTATAAACCTTCAAAATATTAGCAAAGCTTTCTAATTTTCACTCACCAGGCTGCTCCAGCGATTGTTTCACCCTGCCCACGTACCTCTGTCTTAGTCTGTCCTTTATTTCGGCAGTTTTGAAGCTCAGCTGAGGTGTGGCACTGCACCTCAGCTGTTTTACTCACCGGCATTGCAGTGGAAAGTAAGATGTAATGCAGTAAAATGATGGTTTTGTAATGTGCTGCACGCGCCCATTGTGAAACCAGTAGAAGCCCACCACTGTCGTTCTCTAACAGGAATAAAATTTTAAAAAATAAGTTTTACCACCCAACTAGGTTGCTGAAACAAAGGTAAATAGAATATTTCTGAATGTTGAGAATTTGTGGAATCCATAATTTAGTTTAGTTTAGTTTATTGTCATTGCACCTCGTACAACAAACTTGCCCTCTTCAGTGTACATTATAACTATAAAAATAAAACACACATCCTTCACATTCTATACAATTGAATTGAAAACCCCTGATATTGCATTAATATTGCACTATACAGTAGAATTCAATATATATACAATATGCTGTGGGATATAAGCTGTTTTTCAGCCTATTTCTCCTTGATTTTATTATCCTGTACTGTCTGCCAGATGATAATAGTTAAAAAAAAAGGGATTCCCAGGATAAGATGGATCTTTGAGAATGTTTTGAACTTTCTTAAGGCAGCGGGAGCTATAAAGCTCTTCCAAAGAGGGGAGAGGGCAACCAATGATCCTCTGGGCAATGATGTTAATTCTCTGGAGAATCCTGTCTACCACTGTGCAGTTGGCAAACCATACACAGATGCAGTAAGTTAAAATACTTTTTATGGTGCAGCGGTAGAAGGTCACCAGCGGGTTTTTCATTCAGTTCATAGTTCATATGCTGAAAACTAATTTCTGGCTTCCATTCATCCAGAGAAAAACCTTGTTCTGAAATACAGTATCTGAAACTACTGTTTTACACATAGCTCCTTCCCAATAGACTATGTTGCAAATTTTGTGAGAAAAAGATGCATCCAGAAACTAAAATTTGTTTCCTTGTAAGCCATCCTTATCTAACATTAACGTTTTAGAAATAATTAATCAATGCTGTAGTTTGCCCTTGGCAGAAAGGGATCACCTTGTGGGGGCCATCTGTTTGCAAATGCTGCATCTCGGTTTTTAGCCCTTGCTCAAAGCTAAGAACAGTGTTTAATATTTTAGGTACATGACAAAAGAAGACATTGCCAGAGCTTCGCTAACAAAAGCTGACAGCAGTGGCGGTAGCGTTCGTATAATCACCAAAACATCCAGAGAAGTTATAAGAGCTCATGGATCTTCTGTTGGAAAAGACGACCATTTTATAAAGTAAGTTTAGTTGTGCTTGAGAGAAGAAAATAGACACACTGTATGACATTCTAATAAAGCGCTTTTTCTTTTCTGTTCAATTGTGTCCAGTTCTCAGAGAATGCCTGGGCAGGTCCCTGCAGTTTTCTTGGCTAGACTTTTCAAAAGTGGTTTGCCAATGCCTCCTTCCAAAAGCCGTCAGAAAGTGACTGGCCAATATCATCCATCTGGCTTTGTGCCTAAAGCAGAACTAGAATTCATAGTCTCCCAGTTTTTAGCCTGATGCCTTAATCCATACACCAGATTGGCTCTCTAATAAAGCACTTAGATCTGTGAGTGAGATACAGCTATATTAAAGAAAATAAGCTGAAAGTTATACACAAAAACATTGAAAGTATTTTCAGAGAAGCAATTTGTGGTGTCTCTTGGAGCCCTCATCTGATAAAATGAAGTACTAGCACACTGCATTTTTTAGCGGCAATGCTATCAGTTAGAAAATACCTTCCTATGAGAAACTTTCCTGATGTCTGTTATATTTTCAGCACGTGATGAACATGTTTCTGATCCCTCTGGTATTTAAACTTCAGTAGACATTTTTGATTCTGGTATTCAGCCTGCAGTTGACAACAACATTGGATATGTTACCTCTTTTTGGTAAAAACAACAACAACAAAAACTAGCCAACTGACTTGGGCAATTTGTCTTTAAAAAACTAGAATAACAGTTGTTGTGTTCTTTGGTAACAGGATCATCAGCTATCATAACCTTTCTCTTTCTGACTTCTTTGTACAGGAAAACATTTTTGGCCTCTTGTCTTTTCTATTCAGTTGATCCTTTGCTGATTTTCTGCAGGAGCCTTGTATTGTAATGTCTTTTTGTAGATCAAATTTAACTTGGATTCAATCTGCCTAGAAATCGGTATTCTGTTAGAAAACATGTGTAAAATAAGGCTTTAGTTAAAGAGTTATTTGATTGAATCATTCCTTGCTATACTGTGATAAGCTTTGTACAGCATAAACATGCAACATTTTAAAGGATGAGCGCTACGCTTGATTTTCAAAGGGCATGTTAGGAACGCCATAAATATAAGCAAAGACAAAGAATGAATATATTCTAGTCCAAAATAAAAAATGCTTAGATTTAATTAAATAGGGGTATATGGATATTTAATAATTTATGTTCTCCCATTTCACAATTAAAAAATACATTTTGGCAGGAAACCTGAGGATTTTTCCAAAGGCAGCCAACATAATATGTGAATCATTGTCTATTTCTAGATTTTATAACTTGCTTGGGACCATCTTCAGTAATGGTGATGTTGTTATCCGTTCAGTCGAATCTGGCTCTTGGCAATTTTGTAGGCCAGGTCTCCACATCTTCTGATCTTGCGCTATTTCTTTGAGTTGTTCTGTGCTCCGCCAGCTTTGATGGTGTCCAGTCACTGTTCTTTGGCAGCCTGGTTTCCTTTTGCTGCTAACTTTTCCAAACGTAATTGCTTTCTCCAGTGAATGGCACATCATTGAAAGAGGTTGGCACAAATATTTCAATCTGAGGAGGTTGCAATTTAACTAATGTTTTCAGTCTTTTTTTGGGAGGGGGGGCAGATATTGATAGGGTCATAATGGGAGATAGGAGGTACAGCATCCATTTTCTTACTTAAATCCATTGGCCCTTCTTTGTGCATTTATTGTTCAACCATTTTGTTACTAAATTCCAGACTCATAATCTGGGGCTGCTCAAATGAGATGACGGAGTAGATTGGTCTGCAGATTGCTTACTCCTGTCCCAGTGAAACAGTGGAATACAAACGTAGAAACATAATCTAGGCATTTATTCATTTATTTATGGTATTATCGTTTCTGTTTTAGGTTGCCTTCAGAAGATGGGAGTTGCCCAGATGCCAGTTTAATTTCTGACCAGATTGTTGCTGTTGAGGAATGTTCATCAAGCAAAGGCTATTTACAGGCGGTCGATAATGAGGGGAACCCACTTTGCCTAAGCTGCCAAAAGCCAACAATCCAAGTTGAGCCAAACTCAACATATACCGCCTGGGACACACGATTCTGTTCTCTTAAATGCCAGGAAGATTTCTTCTTCTACACCAATAATAGTTACCTGAGAACTAAAGTTTTTGAAATAGAACATGGGGTTTGCCAGTTATGTGGGTGGAATGCCCAAGAACTCTACCTTTGTCTCAGAGATGCCCCAAGGAGTCAGCGCAAGGATCTTTTGGAGAAGTCTTGTATGTCCAAACTTCCTTTCAAACAGGTGAAATATATTGCTGGAGTACAGGAAATTGTTCTATGATGGATGGACGGTTTTAAAATATAGGGGAACTTTTAAAAAAAAGTATTTTGGAAGAAGCCATTTGATTCCTTTCTGATACTCATTAAAAGAAGCCTTTTTTCAGGCTTCCAAAAACCCCGGAAGTAAGTTGCGGTTGCTTGCAGACATCCATACACAAAGGTTAATGCCAATTCCTAAAATAGCCAGTGTTTCCTCTAGGAGTGGGGTCTCCAACCTTGGCAACTTTAAGACTTGTGGACTTCAATTCCCAGAGTTCCTCAGGCAGCAAAGCTGGCTGAGGAACTCTGGGAGTTGAAGTCCACAAGTCTCAAAGTTGCCAAGGTTGGAGACCCCTGCTCTAGGGAGCCTTAACTTCCTTCTTTACTTCTTTGAATAAAAAGGACTTGCATGCGTGAAGGTACTTTTTTCTGAATTATTTTCAAAGGCCGAACAATTACTTTAAAACTATTTTCATGCAAAACTGCTATTCATGCAATGAAGTAATTAGACTGCATGGTTATTGGTATGCCGTAAATGTTATGAACATTCATTATCAGGCCTAAGCATTCAAAGAATGAAAATTGTACTATTCAAACAGCTTGTTACTTAGCAAGACTGGCTGCTCTTCGAACACAGCAGATGTAAGCATGGTAACTGTAGTCTTAATCATATTCCTTCGCAAAATGAATTCAATTTATTTTAGCCTTTCAGAGACAATATAGCAGATCAAAACAAGACTAGGAAATATATGTGTAATTTTTTTGTCTTCTCTCAAAAAAAAAGGTAATACTAGAAAATATCAGAATGTATTATTTTATAGATTTTTAATTACCCGTTTTGAGATTATAGCCACAAGTTTTTGATGGCAAAGTTTAGCACTTATCTCATATGAATCTGTGTTTGACACTAACAATATTATCAACTGTGCTAGATTTCATTTCCAACTCATTAGGAAGACATTTGGATCTCCAATATACTTCATTTCCTGTTTTTAGAATGAAGAATGGCTAACTTTTTGAAGACAGGCTAACAATTATATAATTATGATGCATACTTGCTGCTCTTTTATATCAGTTTAAAAATTAAGAACAAAGCTGATTTCCGTGTGTTTGGTCTTCACAAATGTGACTTAGTGATATTTGAATCGACATATAGTTTGTGTTTTCCTCAAATTAGCACGGCTATTATCCTGGAACAATTATTTGAGGCACATAGCCAACTGATTTGACTAAAAACAACAAAAGCATATTGGAAGGACGAGATATATGCATATGACTAATTTTTTGGACATATATGACTGTCACTGATCCTATTTTATTTCAGTTAAATGAAATTATCCTGAACCCAACTGAGGGCCATTTCTGGCAAGTGGATCATATCAAGCCAGTTTTCAGTGGGGGTGGACAGTGTACTCTTGAAAACTTCCAAACACTGTGTACAGTTTGTCACAAGGAGGTAAGTACAGGATGCAGCAGCAAAATTTCATGAACTTTCAACATTAAGAAATGGATTTCGTATGATTTTTTTTCTTTTCTTTTATGTTTTCAGAGAACAGCAAAACAAGCAAAAGAAAGAAGCCAAGTTAAAAAACAATGTGTTGCTTCAAAATATTCATCAGATATCACGAAGTTTTTTGTAAAATTATGAAAAGGTTTGATGAAATGGATGTTGCAGCTCGAATGAGTTGCTATCGATCGTTTCAAATTAAATCTTCAGGCTGATCTATTTTGTAATAGTTCTTAGTACAGCTCATTAAGAAATTTCACACTATGTGAGAAATGTTTAAAAAGCTGTATCTATATACATGTTTTTTCTTTCTAAATTTCAAATTTAGAAAACTGATTATTTTTTACAAATTGTTAGCAAGGTTCATGTAATTGTTTAAACCCTTGATGCTGCAGCATTACTAGTGCATTTTTCTTAACATCTGATCCACAATTGTGGAACTGATTGGACAATAGATCATATAGACTATAATTTGCATAACAATCCTTGCTGTTAAACAAAAGATGTATCTTTTGTAAAATTAAACATGTACATTAGTTCATTTCAAAATAAACTGGCATTTTTACATTAACTTTTTCCTAATTTATATAGTTTGAAAAATACAGAACCCGTTTTCAACATATTAACGTAAAGAGCAAAACTGGTGAGATATGGTTTGTTTATGTGTGTCTGTGTGCGTGTGTCCATCCATCAAGATTAACATTCAAAGCTGGTAGTTGTCCAGCAGGATTTGGTATCATCTGATGCAAGTAGAGGGGTATGATTGCTATATTAACTACCAATAATTTTCCTGACTATTCTGTATCATAAAGCAGAATGATTTAAATAAATACATTGCCAGCCAGGCCACAAGGAAGTGAATTTTATTACATACAATATATTTGTATAGCTGTAAACAATTTAAATCCACTGATTTATTAGGTTTCTAATCTACTCACTTTACATGAGCATAAAACTTACTGGGGAGGCTGGGGAGCAGTATTGCATAATTTAATTTACACTTAATAATACACAGTTCTGCGGTATTTTCATTATCGTTGTAAAGCATTTTTAAAGAGGAATGGATTGCTAAGTAAAGATGAGTAATCCGCCAACATCAATAGACAAGGGGCTTTGATGGAAAAGATAAAAATCCCATAAATGCTATGCATATGAGGACGGTTTCACGTAGGCATTACTCTTGAATGTCATCTTCCTTTCCGGGAGACTGGATAAACATCTCTTTGATGTACTTGCTTGGGTGAAAATGTTGCTAGAGTAGATGTTAAAATCAGAAGAATGTTGTGTCGGATGAGAAGGCACCTGCAAGTCGGAAATCGTCTTTTGTAAGAACACTGTACATCCGCTGAGGCAAAGGTTTAGAGTAAGGAGCAGGCCGTGGAACAGTTGTACGTAAAATAACCTCACGTCCTGCAGGGGGTGGAAAATCCGAACTCATTCCAGAATTCAAACGTTTTTCATCCATAGAGCCTGATCTTTTTAGTTCTTCCTCATAGGGCATCATTGGAGCAACCTAAAAGAAAGAGAAGCCTTTCAGCACTGAGCCATTTTACTGGATTCGTATTTGTTTTTGAGGTACGCTAGCATAAAAACGTAACCGTCGACAACTATTCAGTGTGACAAAGTACAACATTCACTGGGATACAAGCTTAAGGAAAAAGCATTTGTTCTATTGAGTTTCTGCTTAAGAAATTGACTAATGCTGACATAAACACATAAAATATATGTTCTGCACCCACAAGATCTTCTCACTGAAATGCCAAAAGGAGGCTTTAAATGACTTCACACTGATCTGTCCAACAAAGAAAGCAATTTATATTATGAAACAACAGGCATTTGAACACTGATTCAATCAAATGATAAAACTGGGCTGAAATTATTTTGCTCTGACTTTCTCAATGGTGGGATCTGTAACCAGAGAAACCAACTCTAACTAGATCTGGATGTCATCCATTAATCAGACATTTTAATCCATCTATTGTATGCTGATCCTATCACACCTAAATGAAATTTTAAATTGATTAGAGATACTGTGCTTGAACAGAGTTTCTACCCAACTATCAAACTATGAGTCCTGCCGGGTTCAAATTAACTGTCCAACTACTTCACACAACTGTAGTGTACTACTCTGAAAATGAGGGTTTTCTTCTTCTAATATTCAAAAGAGAAGAATTGAAAAAAGAAAAGTTCCATAGAGAAAATAGCTGCAAAGCAAATGGAAAACAGTTTACAATTACATTTGTTCAAGCCAAGTGGACAACCTATAATTTTATGCAAAGTGTATTTTAATGCTATCGCAGTTTGGTGCTTGAAATGCAGACATGTAAGATACAGCTATATTAAACAAGAAAATAAGCTGAAAGTTATACACCAAAAAATCCTTCAAGATTCTAGAAACCCATTTGATGCATCCATTTCAACCATTTCCTTCATACTCTGGTGATGTCAAAGCTCGTAACTTAATAAAAAAAGTCAATGCTTTAATTATGCAAATAAGCAATAGTTGAGCCATATGCTATGCTGCTACAGCCTTCATACCCATGCAGCACCTACATGAAGTTAGGCAGATGACTTGAACAGGGAAAAATCTAATTACCTCCTCGGATGATTCAGTCAGCTGGGTAAGAAAGAGAATCAATGGTGAAAGGCAAGTCAGAGATGACTCACATAGGATTAAAGAGAGGTTTCAGTACAGGGGCAGCAGCCTTACAATTGGATTTGTTGCTATGCACAGAAACTGATAAATACTTGGAACACAAAACAGATCTAAAACAAACTGATAACAGGACTAGTTCAATGTAAATAATCAATTGCATCAATATAGTCAAGTCTATCCGATTTTGCCATGAAGCAGTTATATAACCTATGTCTATCCCAGTTCAGTAATTGATGGAGGCAGGACCTGATCTCTGTAGCTACACATTTGCTTCTAGGATTTCTAAAGGGAATTAATTCCTTTACTTCATTCTACTTCTATGAATCAAATCACACGACAAGTAGGCAGCCTGTGCCAATGTATCTTTTCTGCATTAAAATACATGCAGGAGATTGTATCAATGTTTTTGTGTTAATCCAATGTCCATAATACTAAGTTTTATCGAAGAACATTACAGGTGGCCTTCCATTTACAATGGCAATTGCCATCTCTATGTAATGCAACCATAAAAGTGCAATTGCAGTGGCCATTTTTCCAGTTCCGGTCATGATTACTAGGCAGAGGCAATTTCCTCCTGGCTTCCCACAACTAAAGTTAAGTGGGGAAACCAGCTGGAAGTTGCAGGTCCCAGACTGGCAGTCAGGGAAGTGGCTGCTGCTGGTTGAGGGAGGAAGCAAAGGCGTGCTTAGGGAGGGTGCAAGGTAAGGATAGAGAATGTGCAAAAAGCATAAGGAGAGGATGCATGGGGATGTACAAAACGCAGCATGGGTTAGGAAGAGCCTGCAAGAGTGACGCAGGTTGGGAGGGTATGCAACAGGCATGGCAAGTGTTTGAGGAGGTTGCTCAAGAGGTGCAGAAGATATGGGGAAGGTGCAGCACAGAGCAGGTGAATGAGGGTGAGGGATGGGAAGGATGTATGCCAGGTAGATGAGTGAGGAAGAGGTTCAGGGCAGTAATTTCAAAGAGTTACTGACTGAAGAGTCACAGGTTTCATAGTTCTCAACCGATGACTATTCAGTCAGTTAACTCTTAATTATGATGGTGCTGAATGAATTACGGGGATTGTGAATTGGTCTTTGATGTTCCAGCAGCCCCATGTGCACAGTCCATGATCTGCACCCACACACATTTGACTCATACTGCATCCTGACTCCCACTGCATTGATTAACCCCAATAACCCTAATTGCAGAAATGTCTGGGTAAATTATGAGAAGCTACCTGTGTTTGGGATTGTTTTTAATATTAGCAACATATTAATACTGAAACAAGATGTCATGGTAAAATGAGCTACAGCAGTTCTCTGTGATACGCTGATTTTTGTTCCAGCAAGTAAACCCAGCATAACAACCTATGCTGTTAAGTCCTCAGAAATGATTAAAATCCATTTCAGATAATTATAGAAGGAACTATGATAGCATTGGATGCAGTATCTGGATAACATCATAAAAAGACATTGGGAAGGATCCAAAAGACCCTGACACAGAGAAGCAAAGAATCCTGAAAGATGCTATTTTTATCTGTTATATCTAAACCAAAATAAACACTTACATGCAGCAGTTAATCTAGGAATGAGGAGACCGAAGTTGATATCCCTGCTTATTCATGAATCTTATGGCTGGGCTAGTCACATACTCAGATCCACCCAGTTCAAAAGGTTGGAGAGAAGAAAAACAACCTTCTGAATTAAGTAGTAGAGAAAACAAGAAACAGCTGGGAAGAATTTTACATCTTGCCTTGAATTCCAAGTCAGAGAATATACTGTATATTGCCATCATAGGAGAATTGAAGCCAGTAGGGGTGGCTTCAATTCTTGAAGGGGATTAGGGGTGGGAATGAGAAATACATCGTAAAGTGACTTTCTTCCTGCACCAAATAGCAGTAGTTTTGCTCTAAATTTCTGATCCTTCGCCAGTTATAGTCTACTTTGATGGTCTTTGCATCCAAGCCTCAGCTTGACTAATTTAAATCGTTCTGTTAAGGCTCATTTCTTCCCTCTTTCGGGGGCTGGTAAGACGCTGGGCCTGTGCAGAGGTCAGCAGCTCGATTCCCATGAGTGAATAAACCACGCAGGGACAAGAAAGGACCCTCCACAGAATGTCTACTGGTATTCAGGTGTCCCACTGGTAAAAATAACACCGCCCAAAAAAATTCACAGAGGCAGCCAGCCACCTTGGTGATCCCTGGCTAACCACTCACGCTTTCTTAAATCTTTATTTCTTTTTCCATTTTTCAGGAACTTGGCAGCTCTTTAATTCTGTCTCCTTATTCCTGGTGCCATTACCTAATCTATCAAGTTGTTCCAGTCATCCTAAATCAATACCACACAGTGAGATGAATACAGGTACATTTTATAGGCTATTTTTATAGGACAGATGCAAGGGTGGGATGCTACCGGTTCTGCCCGGTTCTAAAGAACCGGCAGCTCTGAAGAGCAGCAAACACCAAACCAGTTCTGTGTTTGCTGCTGTTTGGCCCACCCACCCACCTGGGCACTTACCTGTCCTTTATTTCCTGCATTTTCAACCGCAGCTGCTTTGCGCCGCACAGCTGAGGTTGGAAAAGCAGGAAAAAAGAGGTTTTTCAAACACTGCACCCCGCGCACAGCGCTTTTCAGCTGTCCAGGCGGCACAGCTGGTTTTTATACACGCGTGTCAGGGAAACAACGTAGTGACCGAACTGGTAGTAACACCAGTTGAATCCTACCCCTGGACAGATGCTACCATTTGCTTATTTAATTGGAGATTTAACACATAATTATATTTCAACCCTGGTCTAGTTGATCTAACTTTGCTTAATTTTTAAATAGCTATGCAGTTTGGTTATTTTAGTTAGAACAGACTATCACAGCTATTTCTCTGGAAAATACACCCATAAGTAGTATGCAAAAGTGAATTTTCAAAACCTGGCATTAGAATATTATAACAAAAAAAGCAATTGTTTTATAAAAATATTAAACTAAGCAATGCACCTTACCTTTTGTGCGTTCACAAAAAGTTTGTGAATTATAATACCAGCAGGCCCTCTTCCGGCACCAAGGACTGGTACTTCTGGTTGTTCCAGAAAGGAATTTACAAACCTGACAGCACAGAAAAAGTGGGAGGAAATATATCAGCAAAAGAAAAATCATTTTACACAGACACAGTTTTAAAAATAACACTGGAATACTGAACTGTGAAAGTTCTCAACCAACATTCACATTTAACAGAAAATTTTCAATTGACATTCTGAAGAAATGATTCAGGTTGTTTTATCTATGATTGAAAATCTTTCTTGTAATTAATTTAATTCCCTTTAAGGGAATTTTATCCATGCAAGTTAAACAAGTCACTTACTTTTCTAGATCTTTGCGTTCTTCTTCTTTAGTACATTTTTCTATTCCAAATTTTGCTTTTAGAGACCTTGCCCGAGCAATAGTGGCTTCCACATTCATAATTTGACCAATGATTTCCTGGGAAAAGATTTAAAAAAAAAACAATTTTCCCTACTTGTCACATATTTCAAAGCTTTGCTCAACCATTTATCAGAGCTGGGTTCAATAGAATTTCCCAGGATTGCTCACTCTCTCCTCTCACATAGTTAATACAGTCATATGTAACCTCTTTTTTTCTTGTGATTATCATAACATATTTATTTAAAAGCTAACATTTTAAAATTTGTCTTTCTTGAACATTATTAGGAAAATGAAATTCCTTACTTCTAATTTCTTGTCTTCTGGATTTGGGAACCGGAGGATTTTACTGGAATGGCTGATTATCTGCTTAATTATCTTCTTTACTAACCCAATATCTTCCAGAGATTCTGTTTTGAGGGAAAAAGCACGTTGTAGAAAAGGCACCCTATTTTTACCGGAAACATACAGCCCTGCTTGTTAAAAGTTATTTACCTTCTTCTTTTACCTTGAGTACGGCTGCGTGGATGACACAAGAAAGAAGATGCCTTGCAAGATCAGCTGGTTTCTGAAGGGCTAAATAGTGTAGGACCTGAAGATACAGTAAGTCAAGTAGATTGCCATAATCTTGCTGCAAAATTGACAGCCATCTCTTCTCAGTGCTTCAAAACCGAAGGCTGCCTCATGCCCTTTCTTAAGCACTCAATCAAAAAGCCTCTTTCTCAAGTCTCTAAAGGGGAGGGGCCCACCATGTGAAGATGCTTTGAAAATTATCTTTTTTTTTTTTTTTTACTGAAAGGAACTTTTTTAAAGCTGAAAGATAGCATAGCATGCTAGGTAGGTGAAAAGGTGATGAAAGACTGGGACGCAAGCCGAGAAGAAAAATTCACCGTACTTATCGTTTAAAAGGAAAACAGGCTCAAGATCAAAAATAACTGAAAGTTACTCTCTTACTTCATGTTCTTGTGAATAATTTATTTACATGCTTCCACATTCAAAATGGTTGCCAATTTAGACAATTATATTTCCAAATCTAACATGCATTATCCAGTCTTACTTTCTAAGGGACGTGCATAGCTGGTTACCATTATGAGTAACAGAAATTCCATACAAATATATTATAAAATAAACTAAGCTAATAAACGGAAATGCCTCTAATAGACTTTCCACAGTCTATCCTAGAATGAAGCAACTTTTTTTACCTTTTCTGCCTCACGGGTGTCATCAAAAAGGCGCCTCTGCCTCCTTGCTGGAATGGGCTTGGCTGTTTCCCAGGCTTCAACCCACATGTTACTTGGAATCTTCATTCGGGCGCTCAGTTCACCCTTGATGACTACACTCCCCTTTTCATCCACGGTTTCCTCTTCAATGTAATCCCGGGGCGAATACCATCTCACAAAATCTTCCAGACAACAACCAGGGTTGGCAGCCTAAGAGGAACAGGGAGGGAGGGGTGGGAGAAACATGCTTATTTATATATAGGGCATGGTTGTCCAAACTTGAAGAGGAATTGTCCTGAGCTGCATATAAAATGTATAACACAGTTAATGTACATAAAAGACTAACTTCCTTTATTGTTTTATCATCTTGTGGGGCCGTATTAGTAGTTGTCCAGAGCCACACGTGATGTGGATTTTCCAGACAATTCTTTTTTTAAAAAATAAGAGAGCATAAAGGATGATCAAAGGCATCATATAGTGGCACTTTCATCTTTTAAAACCTGAACGTGAAACATTCAAAATGATAGCTTACCTTCCTAACATTGTAATTTTCAACTTGTTGTCCAAGATGACCCTAGACGTGACTATTGCTTATCAATCTGAAAATGGCTGTATAACACATATGAATCAGATCAGGGTTATTTTTACAGTGAGTCTGACTTTTCAATGCAAAGATTATTCTGACCACTGGCAAGTTTGTAATGTATTGAAAAGTAGCTCTATGCCCATGTCTTTGCTACGAAACTTTGTAATCTTAGGACTTAGTTTTGGGCGAGGAAAATAGGGGGCGGGGGGAGAGAAATTGTGCCTCTGCCTACCAACATCCATTGGTATTCATCTGGCTAGCATCCTGTCAGTGTGTGAGAGAATTGAGGACTGTTTGGAAACTGAAACAGTATTTGCTGTGTGAGCAAGGAGACAGCAAGGAGCCTGGGTGCGGCTTAGCTAAACTGTTCTGTACTAAAGCTGGTTGCTACTGTGAAACTAAAACTGAAACTCCTCTCCTCTGCTTGTGTTTTGCATTTGGAACAGATTTCTTTTCAGGTGGGATGGGGAGAACTCCTTAGCATCAGAGCGTGTTAATAATATAGGAAATACTAATGCTCTGATGGTCATTTTGAAAAATCCTTTGTTAGCGAGCACCTAGAAGCCAAGAGGAACATACGTGCCAAATTTCAAGTTTGTAGGCTTTACGCTTCTGAAGATTTTGTGATGATGCATGAGTGCTTTTTCGCTTTTATATATAGAGATTAAGGTTATTTCAGAAACTGGAGTTCTTTAAAAGCTCAACTTTCTTCTGTACCATGACAGAGAGGTAGATGTTTTAGATGTTGATGACCTGCAATTCCATGATTCCTTCACCATTGATTGGGAAGGCTGGGGACTGAGGGAACATTCCAAAAGGGAAGGACACAATGGATGTCACGGATATAAATACAAATGTGTTTATCACATTTTTATCCTTTAAAATAAATAAAGATGGTCCAGTTGCCTCAAATAGTGTCTACATGGTTGTAAAATGCAGGTCTAGGATAGGATCCAGCTTCTACTTCTGTAGTTTTGAAAGAAAAGGAGGGATTGTTGACTGCAACATATTTTATGACCTAGTTTCTCTTCTCTTCAATTTTGTATATTGTGCCAAAAAATATAAAATACAAATAAGTGTTAAAATATAATAGACAGCTGCTGTAAGATTTAACATTAACACTGGGCATTTAACTTCTGCTTCCTTCAAGTTCCAATTAAACTATTCACAGAAAAGACAGTCAACCAATCCATAAACGTATTTTTGATTCAAATAAGTATAATTTGGACAAGCAAGCTTATCAAAAAAGGGAATGTTAATTAATATTAACAGAGACTGGTAATGAATATTTTCCTGAACAAAAATGTAACAAACATGCTAGAGAATCTACCACATTTCTCATTCGCATGTTTAGTGCAGATGGCAGTGGAACAAAGACTAATGACTAAAATGGGGGAAATATGATAGAAAAGAGGAAATATCCTGCTAAATACGTTGTATGACATGTTTATGCTATTGTACAGGTAGTCCTCAACTTACAACCATTTGTTTAATTGAAGTTAATGTTCAAAGTTACAATGGCACTAAAAAAGGGAGTAATGACCGTTTTTCACACTTATGATCGCTGCAGCACATCCCATGATCATATGATCAAAATTTGGATATTTGGCAAAACTTTATATTTATGATGGTTGCAATGCCCCAGGGTCGTATGAGATCACCTTTCGCAACCTTCTGACAAGCCAAGTCAGTGGGGAAGCCAGATTCACTTAACTCTGCTATTAACTTAACAACTGTAGTGACTCACTTCTCTGTGGCGACGGTGGTAAAATGAGGCAAAACTCACTTAGCAATAATCTCGCTTAGCAGCTGAAATTTGGGGCTCAATCGTAGTCCTAAATTGAGGACTATCTGTACTCATTCCCTGATGACCCTGGCAATCTGTGCCTACTTTGAAAGACTCCATATCTGAGAGCAAGCAAGCACTTTGCATGCGAGCTCGAAGGTGAGCTCCTTCTGCCGAGGTTCCCAGCTTGGCCAATACTTCGGATTGTTCTTCTAACAGATCTTCTGTCATAGGAGCTGGTTCCTGAACAAGGAGAGAGAGGAATTCTTGTTAAGGCTTTTTATCTCCCGTCAGGGAACAAAAACAATGAACAAAGGAACTGAATGTGGTTTCCACATGCTTAGAACCTGTTATTCGACCTCTGCATGCCGAAGCCAGATATATCAGTCCAAAACCTAATACTTTCTGAATACAAATACAATTCAGTCATTTAACAAACTGAAGTTTCTGCATAATAGGAAACAGGAGAAGACAAAGGAAAGTAACGGATCAGCTTGGATTAAGACAGCTTCCTGACTGCAAAAAAGCCAAGAATGGCATCTAGCAGTAGACCAAGAAGGGGAAAAGTATTAACAGGTTATCCTGTGGCTAGAAATTGAGTTCTAGTTCTGCTTTAGGCATGAAAAACTCTGGGCAGTCGCTCTCTCTCAGCCCACAATGTCAGGTGCTAATTCCTGTTGCAACCAAAGATCAACACTCAGTTGATCTGAAAATAGAGGACCCTGCATTTCTGGAAAAATGCTAGAAAGAAAAAAAATGCCCCCTTAGCTACAACAAATTCTATTCTAACCATTCCATACCATACTTGTTACTGAAATTTATCATCTGGACATGGAAATTGATTCTCTGCCATTTCTACCTATCCTTAAGAGACTAGTTTTACAACATTGCAAAGATGGCTTATGGCTCCAATTGCTCAGTGGACTGAGGGCCTGATATTATTCACAATTTATGAATGTTTCATATAAAGGTAGTGGACAATTAAAATGATATACAGGAATGCTTTACCGAAAGAGATATAGAGATGAGTTTCAACCAAAGTTACAATGGTGCTGAAAAAAAGGGACTTGCCAGTTTTCAAACATGACCATGGGTAGCATCCCCTGGTCACGTGATCAACATTTGGGTGCTTGTCAACTGGCATGAGATTATGACAGCTGCACAGTCCCGGAGTCATGTGATCACCATTGGTAACCTTCCCAGCAGGCTTCAGCCGAGTCAATGAGGGAAGCTAGATTTGCTTAATGACCTAATTAGTGATTCACTTAACTACTGTGGCAAGAAAGATCATAAAATGAGGCAAAACTCACTTAACAAAGGTCTTGCTTAGCAACAGAAATTCTGGGCTCAATTGAGGTTGCAAGCCCAGGTATATAACTTTGCTGTTGACATTGTGGTGGCACAGTGGTTAGAATGCAGTTCATGGTGCAGTACTGTAGGCTACTTCAGTACTGACTGCTGGCTGCCTGCAGGTTGATTCCCACCGGCTCAAAACTGACTCAGCCTTCCATCCTTCCGAGGTGAATAAAACAAGGACCCTGTTTGTTGGAGGCAATAGGCTGACTCTGTAAACCACTTAGAGAGGGCTGGAAAGCACAAGCGGTATAGAAGTCTGAGTACTCTAGCTATTGCTTTCCCCTCCCCTTTCCTTTAAAATTGTTGTTTAAAGGAGAAAGCATTGTAATACAGTCACTGCACATACGGCTCATCTCCCACGTTGTGTTTGAATGGTAATCATACTGAATATAAAATTTTAAAACCAAGACAAAATTATACCTGCGAGAAAATAAGATCATTTATTAAATACTGTTCATGTCTAACAAACCCTAGGAGCCCCTTTCCCCTTCCTCTTGAAATGGAACTCAACTTGGACATAGGAGAGAAGCGGAAATATTTGTCAATGTTATTCACTCACCTGGGTTACCGGCACATAGAGAGGTTGTCCCGGGTGAAGCAATTTCATAGTGCCATACGGATGCAGGCGGCCCTCTGGCTTCAACACAAGTGTCTCTTTACTACTTTCTTTTGCAATTCCTTTCTTTCCACCTTCTTGTCCGTTTCCTTTAAGCTCCTCCGTGTCACTCAGGCATTCAAAAAACTCTTCTTCACTGTCACTCCAAGATTCCCAAGATTTCCCCACTTCTCCTTTCTCTTTATCACTCTCTTTTGGATAGTCTCGATCCACCACGTCTTTTTGCTTTTCCAAATTAATCACTTTTTTCCCCTCATCTCTTTCTTTCTTTCTTTCAATGCAACAATTTAACATCTGGAAAGCAATCAAACTTCCATCAAGCCCACTGAAAATTCTATTGTTAATGTTAGCTATAGGTATTTTCACAATGGCAACGTTTTGTTCACATTTGTAAGAGAAGCCAGAAGGTAGCCTGAATTCAAATTTATTATTGGCAAAAAGACAGCATACTTCATATAAATTCCTATAATAGATTTATAGGCTGCCCCCAATCTCTACAACTCTAAATGGCTTACTGGATACAATTAAATAGAAATTGATCACAATTTTTCAAATGAAGATTAATATATAAAAAAGCATGAGCATTGGTAAGATTTACCTGGAGTTTCTGATGCAATAAACAACATCTCAGATCAGGTGCACTGCTGCTTAACCTAAAAAGTAATTACACTGATATTACTACAGCAATAGAAAAAGACTTGAACTGCAAAACATATAGATGCTGCCATTTTCACAAAGAGCATATACTCAACTTATGACAACTGAGCCCATTTTCACTGCTAGGCAAGACAATTGTTAAGTAAACTTTGCCCCATTTTATGATTTTTCTTGCCACAGTTCTTAAGTGAATCACAGCAGCTGTTAAGTTGATAACATGGTTGTTAAGTGAATCTGGCTTCCCCACTGATTTCCTTGTGGGAAAGTTGCAAAAGATGATCACATGATCCCTGCATACTGCAATGGTTGTAAATATGAGCCAGTTGCCAAGTGTCCGAATTTCCATGAGGATGCTGCAATGGTCATGTAAAAAATGGCCGTGTCACTTTGTTCAGGGCCATTGTAACTCTGATCACTAAATGAATAGCTGTAAGTCAAGGACTACCTGTATAACCTGTCACTAAGTTAAATTAAGACCTTTGTGTCACAGCCTAGCAATCATTTGAACATATTTTTGCAAATGACAAGACTTGGATACTTCATGATTTATCACCCAAATATCCCTGGCAAAGATATTTAGGTTAGGCTGCTTAGAATCTCCTTCTGAGCAATCTACGTAGATGATATAAATGTATCAAGCCTTTTCTCCCTTTTATGTTAAATAAAAGAAACTGGCTGTGAATAACCTTTTGAGATGGCAGTAACACTTTACTCTCTCTTCAAACTAACTCTGACATGTGTAGAAAACTATTGATTTCTTATTAATAATAACTAAATAATAGGTCTAAAACTCACCCTGGGATGAAGAAGTTGTTCTCCCATCTATAGCGCATTTCCAAGACGAATTCCTGCCAGAGATGTGCAACTCCTTTGACTCCACCATGATAAAAGTTGATCATACAAAGACAAAGAGCCAGTTTGTATGTCAGGCTGTCAGAAGGAGCAGATTTGAATTGGATGTAGAGATTCTACATGTAAGGACAAATGAAGAGAATTCGTGAAACGATATTAAACTGATGCACAGAACTGCAAATTGTATTCTAAACTGTAGAATTTAATTTTAATACGCACAGTTGTTTTCTTTAAAACAAAGCATTATCTGCTTTTGAAAATGTATCCTAATCAAACCCGTGAAATTTGCTTTTCATTTGAATAAAAGTAATTAAAATCTGGTACATGTTTTTCACATATGCATTTGAACTTACGGAGTCTTCACTCTCTGGGGGTGGAATACTTCCTGCTGAAGTATTCGTTCTAGCTTCAGATCCATCTGCTGATTTGTCAACAGCATCAGGGAACAAATACTAAAAAGAAAGACACACAGCTTCAGTTTTCAATTTTTTCACAACATTGGATCTTACCATTACATTGCCCCGAAACACGGCTACTGAACCCCTAAATCATTATTTCTCCTGCTATGAAGCTATCAAGAACACATTTTGTTTATCAGCCAGTGTAATTAATAGAGCATCCATCTGATCTCAAAAGCTGGATGCCTGACAGCAACCACTCTGGGGTTTTTTTTTTTTTAAATATATTGAGCCTTCTAAATGCTTTTTCGTGACAATGCCAAACATTTAGCAGCAATCCATTTTCAATGTGTGACTGCTAGAAGATCTCTATTTCCAGAGAGAGATCAGATTTGTTATTCTAGTGAAGGCTCAGACAATTCATAACTCATCATAAAACGTAACCTACCATGAGAACAGTATTCAGGACATCATTATTTAAAGGAGATTCATCTATGCCTCTGTGCTTACGAATTTTTTTCTTTGCAGTATGAACCATATTTGTCACTGACAGTTTATGGATTGGGACTGGTGCTGGTTCTGTGAGCTTGGACAAAGCATGGCTTATATCGGCATCTACAAAACATCAACATTTGGCAAAAAAAAGAAGTGATCCAAATTATTGTAATGTTTCCTTAGTATCTTTCCCTGTCTTGCTTCACTTAACAGTGGTAACTGAGATCAGAATTTCCATCGCTAATTGACATTAAACAAATCACTGCAGGCCTTTAAACAAGAATGTCACATGATCGCCATTAGTGATTTCCTGCTGGCTTCTCCATTGACTCTGCTTGTACGAAACTGGCAATGCTCACAAACTGCAATCACATGACCACTGAATATTGAAACTTTGTAATTCCAAGCCAGGTGTCAGGAAACTAACTGGTATTAGTATAAGGACACATTTTAAATACTGCTCATTCAGTGTCATCATCAGTTCAAAAGTCATGGAATGAGTGATTGCTAAATCAGGATCAGTTCTTTTTTTAAAAAAAATCTCATTGTTTTATTAAATACTACTTAGATCAGGAGTTTCAAACTCAAGGCCCAGGGGCCGGATTCAGCCTGCAGGGGGCTTAGGTCTGGCCCACAGGGCTGCCCTAGAAACAGCGAAGGACCGGCCTGCGATGTCTCTGCCAGCGAAAACAGAGCTCTGGAAGGCCACAGGCAGGAGTTGCAGGACGCAGTCTCAAATATAAATGGAGCTTGGGACCTATTTTTGCTGGCAGAGCATTTGAGCCACTATAGGCAACCCAGCATGAGTGACATTGAGCTGGCCACACCCACACTGGTCCCGAGGTCAAACAAAACCCAGATGCACCCCTTAATGAAATCGAGTTTGACACCCCTGACTTAGATGTTTTCACAAATCCAAGTGTCCCAACCTTTGATTGTTTCAGAAAAACTATGAATTTTACCTTTCCCTTCTTCTTCAAACGCTGATCTTCCAAGAATCTCATCAGTTGATTCTTTTCGACGACATAATTTGAAAAATTCAGTAACAAAATCACCTGCAAGAGGAAATAGTCATGCAGATACTTTACTGTTTTCCACAAAGGAATACTCCATATAATTAATATTGGGTAGAAAAAGTAATATTTAGTAGAAAAAGTATTCCTCAGACCTATAATTGGCAATTTACATTCGATACTAAAATTAAATTACTGATCTAATGGGAGGGCTTTAAATTTCATATAAGAGTAACTAGGATTTAAGATGCTAGCATAAATATAAAAACATTGTGCCAATACCATTAAGAAGACAAATTGAATTAGGATTTCAAAATTAACTATGAATAGCTAAATATATAAATCTAAATACAAGTTATTTGTCTTCTCTGTCAATACAAATCCAACATTTTAATTGAAAAATGTGTAATTGGCCAATAATCAACTGAGTGCTATTTTAAGCGCTGAAACAAAGTGTGTTCAGGCTCAGTTAGATTTAAAATTAAAATACAAATTGCCTTCTTTGAAGTTTAGGGAACTTCCTAAACCAAATATGTGACATTAAGAATAAATATAATTTATTGCTACCACAGAAGTTGAAACTCACATATGAATATTTAAGTATGCCAAATGAAGCCATAAATTATTGGTTTTTTAAAATTCCAAATTTTACATTCAAAACATTCCGGTGCTATTTTTTCTGAAATAAAAACTTATTTTAACTATTAAGAAAGACATAAAAAGAAATAAAAGGTTCTTATTGCATTCTTTACCACAAAACCTACATGAACTTTCTGGTGTCGCACAGTGCTGTATCAACTTCATATCTTGCTGTAATACAGGTAGTCCTCAACTTTCAACAATTGAGTCCAAAATGTCCATTGCTAAGTGAATTAAGTGAGTTTTTCCTCGCCTTATACTTTTTTTTGCCACAGTTAAGTGAATCACTGCAGCTATTAATTTAATAACCCGGTTGTTAAATGAATCTTCCCCATTGAGTTTGCTTGTCATGTTGAAAGAGGTGATCACATGACCTCAGGTCACTGCCACTGACATAAATATGAGCCAGTTGCCAAGTGTCCAAATTTTAATTACGTGACCGTGGGGATGCAACAGTTGTAAGTGTAAAAATTGAACGTTAGTCAGTTTTTTCAATGCCATTGTAACTTTGAGCAGTCATTAAATGAACTGTTGTAAAGTCAAGGACTACCAGTAATTTGAAAGAAAAAAAAGGCAAGGGATAGAATAAAGCTTGAGAATTCTTACTCAGTAAGCACTGTGGATTATCAGCTTTTCTGACTCTCACAGACCACTGAGGTGCTTGAGCAGGATCCAGGTCTCTTTAAAAACAAGCAAACAAAAAATATTAACTTTGTTTTACCCAAACACTGAAAAGCAGTGTTTGAATAAAAACAGTAAGTTTTGATAATGATCTTTAGCATGCTCTGACAAAATAAAATAAACCCCTTTCCCCATCTTTTAGGTAGGCTCTCTCTGGCATTTTTGACTAATGTGATTGTTTTTATAAGCTAAAAAGTTGTCTAGACAATTTTGAATTAGAGCATTTTCTGAAAGTTTCCCCATGTTAATTATTCAAATTAGTATATTAGTCTCAATGTGTGTCATGGATTTCTGGGGCCCTCAGGATGGTAAATAACAGGACCCAAACCTCCATTCCCAGGAGATCCTTGGGTCTTCGCTCCTATTTCAGTTTCTCCTAGGGAAGCAATTTGGTAGTTCCTGCTATCACTACTTTACTTCCCAGGGGATACCTCACCTGGAACTCATTCCCTACTTCCAGGGTATGGGAAGTCTCACAAAATCTATGTTGCTTTTTTTGTGATTCTAGCTCAATTTCTTAGAACAATTTCTTGAAAAGCAACCACCACTTAATTCTGAAACTGCCAAATTTTTCCTAAAAGAAAAAAAAAAATTCTAAGTATTGGGAAAAACTTAGTATCGGTATATAAGTTATTCAAAAGCAGACTGTTTAAGTACAGCAAGTTCTCTTTCAACCAAGGTTTTTATGCAGATGCTAGATCACCACTGATCACTGCTTCCTGCTTTGTTTCCGTTAGATTCTTTCAAACCAAACAATATTCACGTTAAGAAAAAAGTATTACTGCATGGTGCACTTTATTCAGAATAAATGGATTCAACTACATCTCTTATTAAACAGAAGCATGCTCACATTAGCAAAGTCAATCTTAATATTGTTACAAACATTACTACAATGTTTATTCTATAGGAAACCTTGTCGTATATAATAGAAAACCTAAATACAATTTTAATATTTGGAAATGAAGAAGTCTGACTAAAAGAAAGTTCTGGAATTCTGAACTATAAAATATAATGAAACAGAAAAATATGTACTTACGAATAAACATCATTGTCCACAATTATGCCCTCTGTTAAATGGGGCCATGTAGCTGCTAAATGAAGTTCACTAGAAGTAGAAACATTACTTTATAAGAAGTTTTGAAATGTTAACAAAATAAGTATTAGCATGGATCCAAACTTGACTTGCAGAAACAGAAAGTTACTCAGAGGTAAATCCTAATAGTGCAGGAGAGGGTATCTCAAGACCAAAACTATTCAATGATCAAAGATTGCCTGAAATTGACAGTGTGATTTTGCATCACTTTGGGAAAGAATGATATATATATAGGCCTAAACCACGCTTAGCATCACTTGGAAGAAAATAAAGAAATCCCTCCCAAATTTGGGGAGGGGAGAACCAAAATCCCTGCATTATGTGTGACATAGCTGCACCCACCTATCAAGCCCCCTAATTATTAGGTATGGTTTTTAGCACCAAAAGACTGTCCATCACTAGAATGAGTGACTGCAAAAAAGGCATAGTCCCACTGATTGTAGCAAAGATAAGCAAATGGCTGCTTAGAATTCAGTTTTTAACTGTCTATGGAAATTCAAACTTACCGTGTTTCTCACAAAATAAGGCCGGGCCTTATTTTTTTTTACCCCCGAAGAAACGGCTAGGCCATCTTTTCAGGGGTGTCTTAATTCCACCCCCCTTGCAACTTTGGGTGGGCAGGCAGAGAAGCTTGGATGTTGACCTCGGCGTTGGTGGGCATTTTGTATCAGGAGACCTTCCGTCACCGTTGCTTTCCCTTCTCCCTTGCTGCCGTAGCATTTAGAGCAACGCCACGGTGTTTGGTGCAGCCACGCACAGCCAGCCAGGGCTTCTCCCTGCAACCAGAGCCCAGCGGAGACACTCGGCTTCAGGCACTCCTGTCGCCGCCTTCCCTTCGCCTTCGAATGTGAAACCAATTATTTTAAAAACGACGCCCTACTACAACAAAGCCTCCCCTGCCCGAGAGGGCAGCCCAACCTCACGTGGGGAGGCAAATCTCCCGGGGCCGCAGCACAGGATCAGCCCACCGCGGGAGAAGCACCCAGCCGCCATCCCTGCCTGGTGCCGGGCAGAGCGTGAAGAGCTTCACCTGGGACGCCCAGCGCAGCTGACAGTCGGGCCCTCCTTCCCGGCAGCAGAGCTCTCACCAAGGCAGCGGGGGCCTCTCTGCCGGACCCTCTGCTCATCCCGCCAGGGCCGCGCCAGAGCCGTACGGGCTGGGCAGAGCCGGGAAAGCGAGGCATGGGTGCGCGCCCGCCTGCCAAGCAAAAGAGCTGGGCCGACCTGAGCTTGGCTTCCTTCCTAAGTCCCTCCAGCACGACCCTGAAAGGGCCGCTGGGAGAGGCTGCCTGAGGCAGTGATAGCGCCCACCTGTCCACGGACAGGGAGGCGAGGTGATGGCAGCGCGGCTTCCCTGGCCAGCGGAGAGAGCCCGAAGCCGCCCGTCCTTTCCACCCCTCGCCCAGCCTGTCCCTGTGCATCTCCAAATGCGCCGGCAGCTCCAAACGCTGCAGCAGAAAGGGCATCAGGCAGAGGCGCTGACTCAACGGGGCTCAGCTCGGAGGAGGACGCGGTGCAGGCAGCAAGGGAGAACGAAAGCAACAGTGGAGGAAGGTCTCCTGATACGAAGTGCCCCACCAACGCCAAAGTCAACGCAGGCACCATATCCGGGTATGCAACAAAACTACCTCCTAGCGACAAGCCCCCCCCCCATTTCCACCATTTCGCATGTTTAATATAGGCCTTAATTTGGGGGGAGGGGCTTAATTTGATTTTATGCCAATAAAACATGCTGGGCCTTCCAATTGGTGGAGGCCGTATTGTTGGAGAAACATGGTACTACTTTATACATACGAATGTTTATTTCTTAAAATATGCAGCTGAGACCCAATATTTTCCTATCACTCACTGAATAATTTAAAGAGAATTTAGGCATGGTATTCAGTGCCATAATGTTCTCTAACAGTGAGTTTACAGAGGAAATAGATCTGGTAACTTTAATTCATGAATAAAAACTTATCAAACACTTTATTATATATTAAACGATGTAGATGCATAAACAACTGTTCTGTTAAAAAGACTTCTGAAATAATAATAAAAACTTCTTACCTAATAGGATCCTCACAGGCACCAAATGGTAACTTTCCAAATTCTACGCCTCCAACTTCACCTCCAACTAAAGCATCTATATCTATTGGCAAACATAATTATATTTATACAGTTCATGTAGTTATACATACATACATATATTATAAATATTTTGTCATATTATTCCATAAATATATAATATTCTAATTCCTACCACTTGAGGAAAGGATGATATTGTCACAACAAACCAGTTTATCTTAGACACAAAAGTTTAATCTTCTGCTTAATATTAACCTCATTCTTTATGAGGCACAGTGGGGTAAAGAGATAAAAAAGTTTCATACAATTTCTACACAATCTCTTCTTGAAAAAAGTTCAGATTCTTCAATTTGTAATCATTAGCATTATGGATATGGTAGTAGAAAATATGTGCAGATAGTCCTTGACTTATGACCACAATTGAACCCACAATTTGTTGTGAAATGAGACAGTTGTGAAGTTATTTTTGCCCCATTTTATGACCTTTCTTGCCATAGTTGTTAAGTGAATCACTATTGTTAAGTTAATGACATAGTTGTTAAGTGAATCTGGCTTCCCCATTAACGTTGCTTGTCATAAGGTTGTAAAAGGGGATCACGTGGCCCCTGAACACTGCAAACATAAAAATATGGCAGTTGCCATCGTCCAAATTTTGATCATGTGAGGATGCTGCAATGGTCATAAGTGTGAAATATGATCATGTCACTTTTTTTCTGAGCTGTTGTAACTTCAAACGGCCCCTAAATGAACTGTTGTAAGTATAACAGATTCTTGAGCAACTAAATCTACTACAAAGAATGAAGACGAATCCCAATACATGTGGTAGCCTAAGGCAATAATGGATGAAGACTTCATTTTACAGGTAATCCTCAATTTATGAGCATAACTGGAATAAATTTTTGATATTGTTTTGCGGTGGTTATTAAGCAAATCAATTTTGCCCAATAGTTGTTTTCCGCCAGAAATCAGAAGTAAATGTCACAAAGCTAAAATATATCATAAAATAAATAAAAACGATAAATAAAAAAACTGCAAAAAATGAAACAAATAAAATTATGGAAGAGAGTATTTGTAGCTCCAGGGTGAATTGTGGAATCCTTGGTGCTCTGAGTTTCTTGCAGGCATTTCATTACCAAATTAAGTAACATCGTCACTGACAATGTTATCTACTTTACCTACCTAGGTCTGTAACAGCCAAGGACCCCAAATTATTCTTTGCATTTTACAGTGAGGAACAAGGTTTTTTTTCCCCCTTGCCCTAGCCTCAAAGCTGCTGTCATATATTTAATATATGTTAAACTTCTAATTTATTTGTTTTATAAAAAGAACAGGAGAAAGAAAAGAATTCTTGTTGCATGTTTCTTTGGTTCTGATCTACTTTTGTACTAAATTAGACAACATGAAATTACAATACAAATAAATCAGTTTCCTACCTGGAGGTTGTTGAGGCCAAAAATACTGCTGCCAATCTTGAAGTATATATGTAAGCCTAATAGTTATATTAATTGCAGGCAGTGGTGTTAACGGGCAGCCCTGAAAAACATACCAATAAGAATAATCACAAAAAATGTGAGGTCCAAAACATTAGGCATTCCTAATCTTTTGTTTTAACCCAGATAATATAACAGAAAATATTTCTGAAGAGTACATTTTCAAAATTGTATATGAATACTTTTTGCAATCAGCTGAATTCAATGTCCTTCTGAACCGCTTTAATGTTCAAAGTAAGACTGATTCACAAAAATGTATCTCTTGTGAGCATTGTATTTGAACTGACATGATTTGTGAGATGAAAGACTTTCCCCAGGCATTGGATACGTGATAGAGGACAACACAAGTCACTTTTAATCATTCTGTATTGAAGTGAAAAGGAAGAACTTTAAATTTTGAAACCTTTCCCTACTTATACTGTTCATATTTAATCGGATCAAAGAGTAGGAATAAAAACTAAGGAAAAGTAAAGTTTGAATAAATTATAAATGGTATATAACACAATCTGCAAAAAATGTTTAATCTGCATGGCATACTTGAGTAACCTCACCTAAAGTGACCCATTCAAAATACAAGTAGTCCTTGCTCAATGATCATTCATTTAACAACTGTTCACAGTTGCTACAGTCCTGGAAAAGTAATCTAGAATCAATCCTTGTATTTACAACCACCGCAGCATCCTTGAGGTCACATGATAGTGATCCAAGTGCTTAGCAACCAGCTTACTCTTACAATAGTTTCTGACCTTCCTATCTGACAAGCAAAGTCAACAGGGAAGCTGACAGAAGGTTGCAAGTTGTGGTCAAGTGATGTCTCACTTAACGACCATAGCAAAAAAAGGTTGTAAAGTCAGGTACAGTCAGATGGTACCTCACTTAATAAACCCAATACTTATTTTCTGGTCCCTACTGTGGTTGTAAGTTGAGAACTAACTGTAGCATAAGAGTTACTGCACTTGCTACTTTTGGAAAGATCATTTGGGACATCTTCATGCACCAACCATGTGCATACACAAACTATACTCACAATCTTAGATTTGAAGATGTCCAACAATCCAGATAAGTGACTATACTGACTGGGTACTTTGCGAAGATGAACCATTTCAAAGTCAGTTCTGACTCCAGGACCTTGACACTCCCCAACATACATTTTCCGGTGTCTGTGGTGAATTTGCACAAATACTGGCACCTGGCTGAAAAATATTGAAAATGTTTTCAAATAAAGATGATTGTATTCTTGGGAGAACTAGACTGATTAAAATCACTAATGTAGAGTTTGAGAAAAAAAACCACACTAAAAACTCAGCAAAGAAGCAACTTTATGTAATTTCTATTTTTTTGCTTGTTGTTAGCATCTTGTCTTATTTCTGCAAGCTAGTAAAACAAGGTTCTTCGTGTGCATCTACTTTGCAAAAAAAAGATAGTGCAGGAGTACAAAACTTAACTTTATCGCTGTATATAAACAGAGATCTAGTCCTGTTCCCTTCCAGCACAAAAGATGTTATTTAGTTGGATAATGAAATATCTGCATAAATACAACCAAGCTTAGAGAGCACCAAAAACTCCACAGTTCAACTCTGAGCTACAAATATTCCCTTCTATTGATAAAACTTTACTTACCAACCTGTGTTGCCCAATGCAATAGAAACTGAACTTAGAAGGAGATTACATTTGGATTCGCTAAGAACGGCCTCATTGTTTGCTGCTGGTGCAATAACTACAAGTTCACGCAAGCCATACCTAGAACAAATGAAATATTCCACTAAATGTAGATTTCAAAGATTAAGAGGATTAAGATGCATCTATCTCTCGCTATTATTTAAATATTAAAACACTGGTCTCTCTGCTAAGCCCCACTAAAGATTTAACATGATCTAACATCAGGCAAAATCACTATGTTAACAATATTCTTTTTGATATCTTGCATTTTGTGGCATAAATAATAAAAGTCTATGAAATGTATTGGTCATAATGAAAAATTCTTTCAATTAATTTCTTAAATTAAAATGTAAGATTTTAAATAATGGACATACCATCTTACTAGACAGTGAGCTCTAGGAGGGAAATCATTGTTCATGCATAGAAGATCTTGCATAGCAACAGGAAGAGCATCTGTTAACCATTAAAAATGAAACAATTAAGTCTTTAAGATTTCAACCAGAATAAAGGTTTTGATTAAATAGCCAAGGTGGGTAACTTGATTTTAGTCCAATTAAATGAACTATTTAATTAAATTTAATAAGACATTAATCAGTTTAATTATTTTACAATTTTAAATACTAGTTGTCCTCTTAAATACACTTTCACAACTACTAAATAAAAAATAAGCATATTAGCTCATGGATTTAATTTTGGGTCGAGTCAATCAGTCCCCAGACAACTCTTTGCATTTTTCTTGTCAAGATTTTAGAAGTGGTTTGCCACTGCTACTTCCTAGGGCTGTGAGTAACTGGCCCAAGGCCATACAGCTGACTTTGTGCCAGTTCAAACTGGTACCAAAGTACACCAAATCAGTCCTTATCAACCGACATATTTACCTTTTAAATTGTCTAATGAAAATGGAAGTTGACACCTTCTTTTTAAAAATGTTATCATATACCGTATTTATCGGCATATAACACACACTTTTTCCCCCTGAAAATAGGGGCAAATGATGTGCGTGTTATCCGGATGTCCACCTTTTTTTTTTCCTGAATTTCCTCTTAAAATGAAGTGCGGTTGCCTGTTTATCATAATCTGTATACATTCCTTTAATGAGCAAGGTATCAAATATGTAATTATTAGAGTATGACATTGTCTATAAGTACTAACTTCACACTGTATCACATTAAAAAGTGTTGTTCGCAACTACCCAGTCACTTGACACTGAGAGAGGCAGCATATAAATTTAATAAATATATTTAATAAATAAAAAAATAGATGCTATGAGCTAAAGATTTTTTGAGCATTTAAAAATGTACCCACCTTCTACTAGCTCATCTTTTGCATTTTTATCAGTTGATTTTTGGACTAGATAATGATGCGTCACAGAAAATCGAAAATCAGCAAAAGTAATTTCATCAGATTTGTCTTCCCATATTTCAGTGGTATATGCACCCTACATATCAGACATGATGTGATCAGAAAAGCTATCTGAAATACTTTTAATCATATTTCATAGGAAATACCGTAGTAAAAATCCACTGCTACTTCAAAAAGCATATTTATAAATGTTTATTCATATAAACATTGTGAAAAAAATCTAACAAAATAGAAATATAATCTCATTCCTTTGAACCTCCATTGGTTTTGTTCCTAACCTATTGATTAGTACTTTTGTTTCATTTTTAAATCAAAGTAGATATAAATCAATTTTAAAAAATCAAGTACTTTCTTAAGATGTTTCATAAAAATGATCACAACTCAAAGACAGAAGAAAAAAGATTATTAGTATAATTTAAAAGTTAATGTTACTAATTCTCCTTGTATAACTGCTCAAAACATTCAGAACAATCAACTGAACTAGAACTGATACAGCTCCTAATGACTTCACAAGTATACATTTGCTTGCCTGAAACTTAGGAATAGCATTCCATTTTTGGTGTTTAATGAATCTGAAAAAGACCTAATGAAACAATTGCTTTATACGTTATGTACCTTGTAAATATGACATCTTCATCATTCAGTAATAAAAATATATTCAGATTATGTGAAACAACAGTGCCCTTTTACTGGAAATAATCAAAGAATATTCCTAACTAGTGAAATAGCAAATAAAATTATTTTACTAATTTAAATTAAGACCTATCTTGTGTTTGCCTTAAATGGTGGCATATAGCTGGAGACATATAAATTCTTACCTTTTCTAAAGGTTTGCCTGAAGAAATGTTAATAAGTTTCCAGTCATTCAAAACTTCTTCAACTCTGGAAATAAATCTAAGGAGAAAATGTTTGAAAATCATTAGTATTATAATCCATGTTTCTAAAAACAAACATAATTCAACATACTTAGGGTTTTGTTTTTTGTTTTTGTAATTTAAAGAAAAATTCATA
Source organism: Pseudonaja textilis (assembly GCF_049901715.1). Taxonomy (NCBI): domain Eukaryota; kingdom Metazoa; phylum Chordata; class Lepidosauria; order Squamata; family Elapidae; genus Pseudonaja; species Pseudonaja textilis. The sequence goes on from NC_141990.1 coordinate 207,265,661, forward strand.
TCTAATGTATTTTTTCCAAAATTTAAAACAACAGCTATCAAATGATGGATCACAAAAAGATTAATACAATTTAATACAAGTAATACATACACACAACCATATATCAGAGCTAGGGACTTTTGAACTATTTTATGATAAAATAATTCCAAAAAACAGGAATCAACATAAAGTCCTATTTAGATCCACAACTGATCATAGTCAGAAAAAAAAGGCTAAGCTAGGACATATAATTTACAGATGAAATGTATTGAAGAATCAAACATTATTAGGAAAATATTACACAAAGCATTAAAAGTAAATGTCATTACGCTGAATTGCCATTCCAGGCATAGTCATAACTCAACACAAAAGCTGTGACCCATAGTCCTCAACTTACGACCACAATTCAGCCCCAAATTTCCACTGTTAAGGCAATTGTTAAGTGAGTTTTACCCCATTTTACAATCTTTTTGCTGTAGTTGTTTAGCAAATCACTGTAATTGTTGAATAATTATGCCATCATTAAGTGAATCTGACTTTCCCCATTGACTTTGCTTGTCGGAAACTGGCTGGAAAGGTTACAAAAGGTGATCACATGACTTGGAACAGTGCAACCATCATCATGTAACCAGAGGTGCTGCATGTTCATAATAATCATAAATCACTCTTTTCTGTGCCTTAGTAACTTCAGTCATTAAATTTAAATTGAGGACTACCTGCACTTTGAAATGGTGAATCAAATCCTAATAATATGAATTAATCAAAAACAGTTTTTTAATATTCAGTTTAACCAAACCAGCAGGCAGATTATTTTGCAAGTTGCATAGCTATTGTCTCCTCTGATTCGTTTGGAATGTTAAGACTAACTTTCATCTACTTCAGGGGTCTTCAAACTTGACAGCTTTAAGACTTGTGGACTTCAACTCAACTCCTCCTCCAGTCATGTTAGCTCAGGAATTCTGGGAGTTGAAGTCCACAAGTCTCAAACTTGCCAAGTTTGAAGGCCCTTTATCTACTTGATCACTGTCTAGTGACATTTGCTAAAGATCAGAGATTTGCTAAAGATCTGATGGAGAGAATTAATAAAGCTTGAAGTCATAACATGTATGGTATCATAGTGGTTATGTTAGCACTTTGCCCTGTTCATTTCTCATTTTATATTTAATTAATATGGAAATATTCCTGTACATATTCTTCTTCCTTGCCTTGAACAAAAACAAATATACTGAAAAAACACACAGCAATAGCCCACAGAAAATACTATTGCACTGAGATGCCACTTGATTAATTTTCCAATAAATATCTTAGAAAATATGTTCTATTGAATGCAATGGAATTTACTTCTAAGAAAGCATACTCAGAATTAACATAACTATTCCTAATAAATATTGACAGTAGCTAAAACACATAAAAAGTACTTAACTTCATTAGCCATAGCTAGATATTATCACATTTATGCTTAATATAGTATACAATATTGCATAAATTTCAGAGCATCCTTACATAAATGTTGAAAAGATTCTTAAATAAACTATTAATAACAAATGGTGTAATTAATAAAGATAATTCATATTGGCACCCTATAATATCAGACAGTCTGTATATTCTGAGTCACATCTCTTCAACAAGGAACCTGATAGAACCCAGAAAGTGAATAATTCTCTGTCACAGTGCTGATCCAACAGCCTTCCACCTCCAGAAATTCAAACAGCTGTAATGCTATTTTCCTCACTGCTCAACAGCAAAGGCTCTCAACCTTTTTTTAAAAAAAAATTCAGGGCACCCTCTGAGACTCATTTCTCTTTGTGACTCCTCTCAGCATCACTGTTAGCTGCAAAAAACTTTTTACTTTTCTATTCAAACCAGTTTTTAATTCCATTCCTATTCTAGCAGTTTTCTTGACAAGTTTTTTTTTTTTAAAGAAATTGTTCGCCATTGCCTGCTTCCTAGAACTGAGAGAAAGCGACTAGCCCAGTCACTCAGCTGGCTTTCTGCGTAAGGCAGAACTAAAAACAAAGTATTTGTAATAACTAACAAAAATGATTAATTCTATGCAGATAATGAATCAGTACTGAGAATAAGATGTGAATTATGGCACAAATATTAAGCCTGGCAATTAAGTTTAGATCACTCTCTCAAAACTTTACTGCAAAGCCCCTAGAAATGTAGCAAGGACCCTGGAAGGCTATGTAGCCTGTGATGAAGGCCATTGCTCTGTACTCGTTTTTCATTCTATATACTACCCAAAGTTGTTAACAGGTTTGGCAACCTTTGAAATAGAAATAATAAAGAAACTACCCAGAGCAACTTTATATTACAGACACTGCATCAGCATTTATTCTACATACTTTCCAAATATTTTACCTTCTGTATCTTTTGTGAACTCAATCATTCAACCAGCATAAACAATATCCTTATCATACCTGAATTACCACTTATGGGTAATAGTGAGGAACATAAGACTAGAAACTTTTTCACCTGTCCAATATTAAGTGTATATATTAAGTAAATATAAGTAAATACAAGTATATAACCAATTGATAGAAGATATTTATAGGTATTCCTTAAATACCAGAGATTCTAAGCAAAAAAGGGCCTTCAATGGAACAACTTGGTTTCACTCAGCTGGTAAGTAGGTAGGTAAGTAAGTATGCACTCATCCTTATTTTCCTCACAAATGCTGCTTATTACGGGTCCTCTCCTCCAATGTGATCAACCACAGTGGGCAATGCAACACCCCAACAAACTCTTTTCTCGTAAGTTACCCGTTTACATTTGCATCCAACAAAGCAATTCCAGATAATAAAATGAAATGAAATAAAATCCAGAACAGAAGTCAGACGAAAGACCCAGGGCAATAAATATAATTGCATCGATGCCAACGCAGGTATTGGGGGGGGGGGGGCGCGGGAAGGTGAGGCAGAGGCACCTACCTCTCCCACTCGGAGGCGGTGGTGAAATCCGTGATCTCGAACACTTCGGACTCCGGCTGTGGGGGGGAAAAGAAAAGAAAAGGAAGCAGCAAGTGAGGTACCGAGCGGGAAAATAAGAGCGTTAAAAAGCACCGGCCCCGCAACGCCACTTTCCCGCTAGCCAGAAGGGGGTATTGGGGGCGGGGGTTCAACCGGCGGACGAACCTCACTATCAGCCGCCATCTTGAGAAGCAGCGTCCCGAAGGGCATGACGGGAGGGACACAAGACGGCGCGCGGCACGTGGCACAGTGGCGCGGGGTTGGGGCCAGAGTTGCGGGGGGGGGGGGGGGGACCTTTTTTACTTTTTTCCTCTGAGGGGATATTTTTTTCCCCCGTCCTTTTGTTGCTGGGTCGCCTCGGGGAAGTAGTTTGGTGTTTTTTTTTTTTGTTTAGGCTTGGGATGAAGAGGCTTGTGGAAATACTCCCTGGCAATTATGTGTTGTCAGGAAAAACTGCAGGAATGTGGTCAGGGAGTCAAGCTCAATTCGCAGATGTCCTGATGTTTGTTTATTGTCGCGAAGATGAGCAACTCGATTGGGGGAAACTGAGGGGGCAAGAGAAAGAAAAAAGCGCTTCAGCTATACGACATAGTCCTGTGGGAAATTAAGACGGGGTGCATTGTTTTCTCCGCGCCTCACAAAATCTGTGGTTTGTTTTAAGTCATCCTGGGAGCTTCTATGTGGCGAAGGAGAAATGGGACCCTGGTGCTGAGGCAATAAGAGGCTAGGCCCTGGGGCGCCAGTTTTTTTCCTGTGCCACCTCTACTTGAAGAAGTGGTCTCTAATCATACACAAATTCAATACGTAGAAGGTTTTAAGGTTCATTTCAATTATTTCTGAGGAACAGATAGGTAAATAAAAGCCATGCTTTGTCTGTGTCTGTCTCTCTCCCCGTCCACACACACAACACAGAAGCCAGCTACATCTATCTACATATTATCAATCCAGCCCTCATTTGAGTTATCCCATCCAGATCTTGAATGCCAGGGTCATTCACTTTTAACATTTTAAAGAGGATTCTGACTCAAGATGCAATTAAAGCAAAAGTTAACAGAGAATGGAATTAAAGTGGTTAAATAATATTCACCAAAAATACATAAAGATATTAGGACTGAGATTATGCACTATGGTTGTGAAAGCTAAGATCTTGGCAATGTCAGATTAAGTACCGGTATTATTTAAACCTAGACCTTGGAGATCACAGAGTAAACGGCCAAAATTCTGAATGGTAAAACCTAGACAAACAAAAAAGGGAGAAGGCTGCATGTTCAACTCATTCTGTTGAAGTGGTAAGGTGTTGGGTCATATTTTTTCAATTTCAAAAATTGAAACCACAAGCTTGTCAATATTCAATTGGCAAACATGTCTTAACAGATAATTTAAGATATTTTTTTTTTTTTTTTGCAAAGAAAGAATTTCTTTTTATCAACTTTCCAGAAAGCGTTCATCTTCTTCTCATGGTTACCAAATAATAAGTGAGATAATGCATTTTATGTGTGATATATATTCTTAAAATTTTGCTGCAAACCTCAAGCTTGTTAATCTAAGATCTAGATTTCTCATTTGCTTTCCCAGCCCAGCTAAGCCTCTTTGTTCAGTCATTCACTCTGCAAAATACCCAAAAGAGAGTTACCTTGGTGACAGCTTGTAAACTAAACATTCAGAGCCTAACTCTCAATATCAGAAGGATTTGTGCGGAGAGAGGAAGGATCTTCAAAGCTTAGCAACTCTACAATCATGTTTCTTCCTTTCTTGAAAGTTTATATTGGGAGAATCAAATTGAAGGTAAGATAGAATTTCAGTGGAACATCTTTATTTTTCTTCCCCGTAAGTAAAATTCAGCATTGTATATGATGTGATCAAAAAAGCTGCTTTAATATACAGTTTACTATTACTGCAACTGCATTGATCTAAGTACTGTATACTACAGTACATAATTTTAATTCATACATTGTATTTGTGATACAAGTATATGAATTCTACTGAATCCATGTTTATTAGTTTTGTTAATAATACCTAAAACTATATTTGTTGGTGATGTCATAAAGGAAGTAGAATTTGGAATATTTTGATCTCCCTTGCTAGATGAAAATTTGTATTGGACTGCTTCTCAATTAGTAGGATGATTTATAATTAAGAAATGTACTTTCTATTATTTCCATCTATTACTCAAATGTGGGTGTGGTAAATGGCACAAAAGAGCATCTTAAGATGAGTGAGCTTGCTACTGGAATCTTTTTAATAAAATCTCAGCTGACATACCCAATATAAAAGGAATGCCCTATTGTTTGGAAGCCCATTGTGTTCATTCTTTTGTATCTCCATTTGTTATTTATTTTTACCCAGTTTTTATTTATAAATAACTTAAGGGGGACAAACATACCTAATACTATTTCCTCCTTATTTTCCCCTCAACAAGAATCCTGTGAGGTGTGTTGGACTGAGAGTGATTGAATGGCCCCAAATTACCCAACTGGCTCACCTCCCAGAATTCCACTGTCCATGCTTTTTGGAAATGCTACAAATGGTGGTCTTGGCCTCCACAGAATAATTTTGTGTCCTAATAATCCTTTGGATTTTGCGCTCACTTAGCTTTTAAGTGGTTTAAACTAAAACAGTGAATGTGTTACATATACCAGTTTTGTACCTTTTTGTTCCACTAAGCCTGGAATTTTAGCAACAGAATGGGACCTGGCTGATAAGGATGCTTTTATTGTGGATTGTTCTTCTTCCCATTGTAACTTTTAAAAAGTAAACTAAGTGCTTTTTTTATTAAGTATTATATTTAATTCACATAGGAGATTTCTAGGTAAAATATTAATAACAGTTTTATATTATTTTCTGCAACCTACAGAAACTTTTTGACAACCTATCAATGCAATACAACTTCTTCCAGTAAGAAAGAACACTAAAAAGACAATAATGCGAATGATCTTTCACATATTCTGAATTCTCATTCACCATTCAAGAAAAATGACCTTCAGGCAGATGGTCTTTATCACATCCTCAGTAATACATCTGGAAGCTTCTCTGTGCATTTGGGATATTCATATTCATTACTCAGAATAACATTGCATATAGTCTTACTCTATGGCTACTCCATAGCCCAAGAAATTGAATTACAGTTGAAATGCAACTGATCTGAGGTATATCTACCAACTGTACAACCCACAAAATACTAATGATCTCTGAGAATATAGATAATATAAACAATAGTTGTGATTTTGATTGTTCTGATAGTTGTCAGAGCCCAAGTGAAATATTTCCTGAAGCAAAAGAATCAGAATGTTAATCCTTCAAGACAAATATATTTTTAAGTCTAAGTGTGTGGGGGAAAAGATTTAACAAGTATCGCTAAATTAGATTAAGCAAAGCAGAATCATCAGAGGTGAAAACTTCACAACAAAAGTGTAAAGAAGGCTGGATTTGGAAGTGCTGTTGCGAACAAAGCTTACAAAGAACATGCTTTAATGACTTAATATCTTAGTAGGTCTTGAATCATCTGATACCATTGTTTGACCAACAGATGGTTTGAATAGAAAATGTAATTGAATCTGAAGCTGCTGAAAGCAAGATTATGCTTGTCCCAAAGAAAGAACATGCTATCTAACATAAACCAAAGCTTCAATATTTTTGCTCACAAGAAGAGTGGTAGATATAAAGGAAATAGCAATAAATGTCTTTTAAACACTAAACTCTGTGCCAAAATGGCTCAGAAGTTAATAATTTGGGGTAAGAATTCTATTCAGCATCAAAATAAGATAAAAAATCCTATTTCTCATTCTTTAGAATTGCCTCATGAAGAGACTGAGATATCTTCAAAACTTCAGAAAAAAAATCTCCAACAGGAGAAAAAGTGCTTCCAGCATAATGGTCAGAGTTCTACAAAGCAAGTGCTTCCCTGTATTCCCCCAAATTCTGTTAGTTTGAGAAAAACAATCTCTCCATTGCCCGTTGGACAAGCACAATCCCCAGTAGACCATTTGAATCTGAAATACAGTGACATGTTCAAGGAAATACATTCTAACGACAAAGGTCCTGGCATTTATGAAATGTTTGGAACTCCAGTATATTCCCGTAAGCCTGATAGGTGTGGTGAGCATAAGAGTAACAGGAATGTGTGTTCTGCTCCAACTGGATGGCATAATGATACGAAATATAAATCCAACTGTTTCAATGGGAAGAAGAATAGCAGAATAAAACGTCCCCAGAATAAAACATACTCTAAATCTCACAAGAACATCAGTATTAAACCAAAGTTAAAGGAGAAGGAAGTTGCACCAAAAAAGGTTTCCAAGTTAACAGATTACAGTATAGAACAGGGCAAAGATGTGACTGTCCCTTGTGCTGATCTGCAGATTCGGCCAAAAGAAAGCACTGGTTCAATTTGTGAAGATACTGATCAGCAAGCTCAGATTTCCATTGGGTTTCCTGAACTCGCTAAGCAAAATGAAGTATTTCCTAATTCAGGCTTGTCACCAATTGAAGAAGTCTCTTTGGAATATACTTCAGATGATTATGATGATGGAGATGAAGTTTTTCCCATGAAAACATTTGCCACCAATGTTCAGGAGTTACTTTGGCCAGAAGTTAAAGTTCATGCAGAATACGCTCCTTTCTTAAGCTGTGTGCAATATACAAATGAACCAAACAATGCAAACAACAGTAGGACTTCAAGGGATGGACAAAACAAAACAGCTGATTGCCTTGTGGAGCAGGAAGCAAGCCAGATTTTACATTATGAGTATAATCAAAAGCCGTCTACATCCTTTTTTACAGACCAAATAAGCTTGCCTCACCTAAAAAATCTCCAGTTTGAAAATGTCAGTGTAGCAAATATGACAACTTCATGGACTGACTATGTTGCAAACTCAGTCTCTCAGTCATATACAAATATCTTTGGAAATGAAGATTATAAGAAAGTAACAGAAGACACATTCTGTTGCTCAGTCACTGAACTGCTTTCTTTGAATGGGACAGATGGCAACAATTCTAGCTCAATGACCAGAAACATAAATGTGGAGGCACAAAGTGGAGACTGGAGAACAGCAAAAGTTAAAAATAATAAGGTAAGTGAGCACTATTGCATCCTACATTTATAGTATTACAGTTAATTTAATATTTAGGCTTTGCTGTACTTCACTGTCCACATTTTTCTTCTTATTTGTTCTTTCTTTGAGCAAAATGGGCTCTACATTCTCTTAGATCCCTATTTAAAAATATTAAAGCATAAGAATTTGTTTGCTGGATCAAACTAATATTTTTTCTAGTCCAGCAGATAACCTGATCTGATCATACACAAGCAGAAAAATCATGACTCTTTGCTGTCTTCACCATCTGATGTTCATTTTCTTTGTTTAGACTATATTTTTACTTACTTTTGTTTTATTATTTAAAATATATAGCCACTCTGGATGGCTCCCAATCAAATTACTTAATAATTTTTTGACAATGCTAATCCATTGTATATTCATCCTAGAGATATAAAACAATGTGTCTCTGAATAATTATTTTAAATTGAATACTGGCAACTTCAGTCTTAGTCTCAGGGCTGTGATATGACAAGCAGAAATTCTTTCCAATTTTAAATATTGTGGTGTAGAATTTACAACATGTAAACATAACTCTCAAAACAACTGACAAACAATCTGTATTTATTTTCTATTGTTCCTCTAGCTGTATTTTGTTTTTCTGCCATCATTTGCAGAATTCTTGTCCAGATTTCATGGAATATGAGGAAGGAAATCCACTTCTACATGAAATTGCATTTTCAGAGAACAGCTTAATTAACCAAGAGTCTATTTTGTGGACTAAAGGTGAAATCCTTGGAAAAGGAGCATATGGCACAGTAAGTTAATTGAATATGACTGCATTTTGTGTACAGTATTCTAAGTATTTTAATATTTCCTTTTGGACAGAATCTCTCAAAATGGTGCACAAACTTAAAAGACACTGAGATATAAACTTGGAATCAAATTAAGCTTCTGAATATTGTTAAAACAACCGTAGAGAAATATCTCAACCGATTTCTTTATGTAAGACATTCAGTTGATTTTGTCCATCTTCCGTTTGGAATCTGGCCTTTGATTAAATATCCTAGAAATACAAATGTTTACATGCATAGCTTATTAAGGAAGAAAATCTCCACAACTGATTTCAGTGGGGATTGAAATGAACAAAGTACTGTATTTGTTTGCTTGTTCATTTAATTTATATAGCCGCCCATTTCAAACCAGTGATTATAAGGAGATATGGTAGGAGACTTAAGAGTGGGCCATTCCTTGGCAAGACAGGAACAATGTCCCATACTAGTTTCACATTCCAGCTTCTGGGTCTTAATCCCTGGACCCAATCAGAAGACAGACAATTAAAACAGGAAGAAATGAAATACAAACAGCAGCCAAGAGATAACTATAATCTGACAGTATCAGGGTAACAGTGGTGGTATTCTACCTGTTTGGGCGAACCAATAGTAAAAAAAAACCAGCTATTGGTACAGCTGAACCAATATTTCTTCCCCCCCCCAATGATCAGCTGTTCTGACGATTAGTTGTGCTGGGATCCTCCTCGCTGTCTTACCGCTCCGCCCAGGCGGCTTTCTTGAGGCCTAGGAGCCAAAAAACGGAGCACGGGGGCGGGGGGGGGGTGCTGCTGTAAAAAAAGCCACGCCCACCCAGTCACATGCCCACGCCCACCTAGCCACGCCCACAGAACCAGTAGTAAAAATATTTGCATCCCATCCCTGCAGGGTAACCCTGAAATGGGGCTCTTTACACATTCAGAATCCTAGTCCCAGACATATATCCAGGGCTTCAAGACCCTCCAAAAGACCAGAGAAGTCAGGCATCCTAACCTCAGGTGGGAAGGTGTTCCAAAGGGAGGCAATACAGCAGAAAAGGCATATCTCCTGGTTCCTGCCAGCTTGATGGGACCTGGTCTATGCCCATCCTGCCAGACCAGACTGGATGGGTAGAAACAACTGGAAGTTTTTCAGGTTGTTGTTGTTCACTGCCAAATCCAAGGTAATAAAATCTTGTCTCTGTGCAACCTAATTGTGGAGTAACACATAATATGTGCAGGTGTTAGTGTAGCTTGGTTTCAACAATATATATGTGACCATATGTGATACCTCAACTTGATGCCCTGTTTCAAAGGTGAGAAGTTACAAGAGTTGCAAGAGGCTATGACTAAAGTAGAGAGAAGCTAATGATAGTGCTAATGTATCAGCTATCCAGCAGCAGCTTTTCTAGCTAATCTCATCATGGGGTTGGCATTGGACTCTTCCAAGTTATTGGTCCTGGGAGAGAAATTTCAGACACATTGCAAACTGCGGCTTCTTTCAGGGCAGGAACTGCACCTACCACTGCATGGATCCAACTACATGTCACCTCCCAGGAAGCATTGATCAGTCAGAGGGGACATGGATCCAAAACATAGGAGGCAGCATGATGTCACGGCTGTATTTCCTCAGTATTAAAAAGCTCAAACACTTTTCAGTTAACCATGCAGGATTTTACCACAATCACCCCATGAGGACCGAATCACCGTAAATTTCTATCCACACGTGCAACAGGAACATATCCATTGTATAGTCACCTTAGGGATAGAAAGCCAATATCTGAATAAAATATGCACATTTTGCTACTTTTACTGCAAGATGGTCCTTAACAAAAGACTCATGCTCAGCCAAATGCATATTACATGTCCTTCAAGACTTGGGAGATAGGACGAAGTAAGTTAAAGTGGTCCTTTTTCTTTCCAAGTGAGCAGTTATGGTTGGTGATTATGGGAGAAGAGGGACCAGATCTGTAGCATCTGCTATACAGGATGGGGCCTTCTACTCCCTTTTTTTACTTCTCCCCCATGTTTTTTCAAACCCATGTGAAATCCCTGGGAAAGGGATAAGTAATCAGTATGCTGATGATATGGGCCAGATGCGTCACGTGCTGGCCATGTTCACGCCTGCTTTAGCAAAAGGGGAAAAAAAGTCCTGATATGTCACATGACGCCACCCTAACAAGGTGAGTTTGACACTCCTGGCCTATTCCAATGTTAGCCTGGATTGGGTCACACTGTCCTTGACCTTGCAGCTCTATTATTTAAGGGGTTGAATCAATATTGCTGCAATGTTTTTTTCGATTTGGATGTCATATAAATTGTAACTTTCCTTGGGACTTTGATTTGGCAGGATAGAAATGAAATAAATAATAGAATTGTACAATTACATTATAGTATCATAAAATGATTGCATTGGAAGATGCCATTGAGTCTACTTTCTACTAAGGAATAAAAACTACAGCGCTTTTTTAAAATAATTTTTAATTGAGTTTTAACAAAACAAATAAAACATCTTATTTAAGTACAGCATGGTTCTGGGTATCACATTTTCATACAGACACAATTTCATATGCATATTCATCTTATGTATTCAACTTCATATCTTATTACTCTTTTTCCAACTTCTCACTATTTCTCCCTTTACTTCTCTTAATTTTCTTTTATGGTTATCTCATTTTCTTCTTATTGTATTTCTTTTACCTAAATTTCTATATCTTTGTATTCATTGTACTTATACTTTCGTCTGTCTTGTTTACAATTTCATATGTTCTCTTCCAACATTCTTAAGAAGCAAAATTTCCCTTATGATTGCCAATCGAAGTGCAACACCTTTAAAACACATGAAATCTCATTAAACATTGAATTTGTGCATTCTAAAATTATAACATTCAAATTTCTAATATCTATTTTATATCATGTAGATCTTATTATTCAGACTCTGTTGGTACTTCCCCTTGAAAATGTAAAAAGGAAAATTCTAAAAACATAGCAAAAACGATATATATATATATATATATAAACATTAGTAAACAAAATAGTTATTCAAAATCATTCTAGTACTGTATGAACCTTGTAAATCTTTCACATTTCTTTTCAACATTTATCAATCTTTGAGAACAGTTGAAATGTCTCCCTCCCTTCATTATTACTTAACTGTTAATAAGCATATCATTGGATAGTCATACAGTTTTATCTTATAAATTATTTACTATTAATAAGCAAAATAATTATTCAAATTCATTCTAATAACTGGTATAAATTTCTTATAAATCTTTCACATTTCTTTTCAATATTTTATCAATCTTTAGAAACAATTGCAATGTTTCCCTCTCTTCTTTATTATTGCATTAATTATAAATAAACATACCATTACATAATACAGTTTTATCTCATAGATTATTTATTTCATTTCTAACTCATTACAGTATTCTACTGTCACAGCACTATCTTTTGTACCTTTGCAGAATACTCACTTTTAACTTAATTTAGCCATTGTCTCTGTGTTTTCTAGCTGAGCAAATACCTTTAATCCTAATACATTTCCCCTTTTTCTTTATTTCATTTTTTGTCCCCCATAAGTTCTTTCCCTTTCTATCTTTTCCCCCTTTTTCTCATTCCTTTTTTTATACCCTTCTCTCTCTAATTTTCCCTTCTGTAGTTTTTTCTGCTTCTCCTTGCTTTTATACTTCTTTTTCAGCCTTTTTTTTCCTTTTGGCTGTTCCCTTTGATCTCAAACTTTTAACTCCTTTCCCCCGCTTTCCCCTTATTACCACACTTTGCATTATTTGATCATTGAAAATGGCTTCTTCTTTGTCCCGCCCTTCTTCTTGCTCTTGAAGCTTTTCCTTTTGCTTTTCACAGTTCAGGATCTCCATTTCAAAAAATTCAGATACGAAGCCAAAGGATCTTCCTCCCCTTTCTGCATCTTCTTTCTGTTTTTAAAGACTCATCTTCAATTCCTCCAGGAGTGATGGCATTTTAAACACTTTTGAACAACCACCCGATTCACTTTAAGTAAAAACAGAAAAAGAAAGAAAAAACCAGTGCCAAAAACTTTTTTTTAAATCACCAAATGATCCCAGACTGTTCCTTCTTGTTTCTTTCCTTTACTTTTCCTTTGTGTGGGTTACTGTATCTTTTAATAAGGTTTCAGTTACAGTGTATCTTCAGGAGTCTTTTCAAAGTTTCACTGTTAATCCTCTTTATTTTTCCAGGTGGCACTCCCATTATTCCAAGTCCCACCCTTTTGCTTCCACTATTCTCCTTTTTAGGGCTTTAAAATGACCAAGAAAAAATCTTTATTCTCCTTTTGACACTTAGATTTCAGGTTAAGGTTGCCTATTAGTGTCAAAATAGATTAATATAAATTTCTTTGCATACCATTTGTATTTGTCAATATAAAGGTAAAAAAGGGGTTTTTAACCTCCTTTTCTCTCTCCTTCACTGCTTAAAAGTCTTCTTTCAGAAGTATCCCTCTAGGTACTTTTAGATTCAGGGTACCTTTCTTAGATGTTCTCTGTTGTTTAGCCCGGTCTGTCCTGCTTTCCTCTTTGTCTCCCTCCTGCACAATCTTATCCAGTCGGGTTCTTCTTTGAGGTGGCCATTTCTCACCACCGCTGCAATCGCCTTTGGGGAAGGGAGTTTAGACCAGCCAAGGAGGAGAGATGCGGCTCCCCTCCACTCAGCTATCAATCTCCCCACTCTTCACCACCTCTACGGGGTGGCTTCAGCCCCAAATCAAAAGGATCAGGGTGCTCCAGCGGCGAGCACAGATCGAAACCACGATTACAGATTTCGGTTTGTCACTGAAGAGACCCAAACCAGAAGTCCAAAACTACAGCACTTTTGACCAATTTCTATCTAGCACCTCACTATTTAACCAATTCCTTGAACCGCTGTTTGACATTTAGGGAGAGGGGAATTTGGACTTCTAGTGCTGAAGTGATTAAGCAGGATTAAATAATAATGTATACTGTTGTTTATTTGTTCTACTTCAAAATGACTTGCTTTGATATTTAGGTGTACTGTGGACTTACAAGCCAAGGACAATTAATAGCTGTGAAACAAGTAGCACTGAATGCATGTGACCAAGCTGGGACTAAAAAGGAATACCAGAAACTGCAAGAAGAAGTTGAAATTTTGAAAAACCTAACACATGTCAACATTGTAGGATATCTGGGAACAAGTTTAGAAGATAACATTGTAAGCATCTTCATGGAGTTTGTTCCTGGTGGTTCCATTTCCAATATTATTCATCGCTTTGGGCCACTATCAGAAATGATATTTTGTAAATATACAAAGCAGATTGTACAAGGAGTTGCATATTTACACGGAAACTCTGTGGTTCACAGAGATATTAAAGGAAACAATGTTATGCTTATGCCTAATGGCATAATTAAACTCATAGACTTTGGATGTGCAAAGCGCTTAGCCTGCGGGAGTCTGACTAATGCACATAGTGAACCACTGAAATCTGTGCATGGCACTCCGTATTGGATGGCACCAGAAGTGATAAATGAATCTGGCTATGGAAGGAAATCAGATATCTGGAGCATTGGCTGCACTGTTTTTGAGATGGCCACGGGAAAACCACCATTGGCTACTATGAATAAATTAGCAGCCATGTTTTACATAGCTGTTCACAAACGACTTATGCCTTCCCTACCCAAACATTGCTCAGATGAAGCTGTTGATTTTGTACAACTGTGCTTAACAAGGTAAGTGATTCAACACCTAAAATTAAACAGTTTTATTCGCATTAAAACAATTAACACGATCAGATTTATTGAGTTTGAGCTCCTTAAAAAGAATGGTTTAGACTTTGCAGTAAAATCACAATTAAACTTGCGGTAACATGTCCAATTTTTGTGACCTTTCCAGTCAGGTTTGAAGATAAGCCTCTTCTATACAGCGTGGGCTCATATATCCTTCACTTGTATGTCATTTGTCTTCTGTAAAAGCCACTAAGGTACTTCAAGCACCTGTCAGGTAGTTAGTTCAAATCTTTTTATAGGGAGGAATATGCCATTATTTTAATATATGGGGATCCTTGGCCAGACATTACTGAGCTGCAATTCCCTATGTTCCATCCTCTTGGACATGCTGCCTAGAATTGTTGCAGGTTATAATTCAGTGACAGTTGAAAAGATGTAGATCCCCCACCCAATTCTATGTAAATAATTATCTCCTTCCCTCTCTGTACAAGCATACTTAATACTCCTGCCTCCCATTCCCCCACCCCTCTGCCCAACAAATGCGTTTGTGAGAGAGGCCCCAAGTCACCCAGTCAACTTTCATGCTCAAGGCACATCTAGAAATTGCTGTCTTCTGGTTTCTAGTGCAGCACCTTCACTGCTATATAAAATTGATTTTCCAAAACCTAGCTTTTCCTCCAGCATTGCAAATGGATTTCCTTTGAAAAATCAGAAATTTTCCCTTCTCTCTAATCCTTTTTGGGTCCATAGATTGATCCAGAAAACTCCTAAAATTTCTAGAGATGTGAGAGCTTCAGGAATCAAAGGAACATCTCCTTGCCATAAATTACCTTTTAGCAGAAAACAACCATATGGGCACAATGGTTAGAATGTAGTATTGCAGGCTGATTCTGCCCACAGCTTGAAGTTCGATCCTGACCAACTCAAGGTTGACTCAGCCTTCCATTCTTCCTGAAGACCCAGATTGTTGGCAATATGCGGATTCTGTAAACCACCTAGCACTGTAAAACATCATTAAGTGGTATTATAAGTCTAAGTGCTATTGCTACTTTCCATTTAAGACTAGACAAACCTGTCTACCTGCCTATCTTGTGAGAGCAATTGTTTTGAAAGCAGATTACAGTAAGACTGGTAACTAATCCAATAAGAAGGTCCACTCCTGTGGAACCTTTGAAGATGGCCTTAAGTTTTGTCTAGCATTACGCAGGAAGAGATGAGCCTTCCAATACCAGAATGACAAATTGTAAAGGATTTGAAACATTTTTCTTACAAACATATTAATTTCCAAACTGTTTCCAATGGTAACCTCAGCTATAGACAATTGATGTCAATATCACATACAAATTCATCTGATACATAGCCATCTGAAAAGAAAATAAGGGAACACCTGTAATATGAAAATTTTCATTATCCTTTAAATAACCACCAGGAACCAGGGTTGCTGGGCAGTAGAAAACATTCGGTCATAACTGAATAAGTTATTTGTTTTTACAGATGGCCATATGGCATTAAATTTAAAGATTCTTAGCTACATACAGAACTTGGAGCAATGTGAATACTTTGGCATATTTTTTCAGTGTGTAACACTATTTTTTTGGCTTTGAATAGATAAAACATTAATGTACCGTGCTCTAAGAATCAGATGTCCTTTTGGAGAAATTATTAAACAGGTAGAAAATCATGAGTAACATGGTTTGTACCAAAAGTTTTATTCTCTTACTGTTGTTTTTTAACACTTCATGCAGGGACCAACATGAGCGGCCTACTGCCCTAGAATTGTTGCAGCACCCTTTCATAATAAGAAACTCATGAAACCTGACAATGCTTCTATCAAGCAATATATAAACTAATTTGTGTGGAAAAATGTCTTCTAAATTGAACTGTTGGTATAAAACTTGTAAAAGTTGCTGAAATAGTAAATCTTTACCTTTTCTGAACAAACTTCTTAGCATACGCTTTAGCGTGTTTATGTGTGTGCATGTAAATCAGTTCAAAACATTAGCCCTATCAGGCTTTTTTTTACTCAAACAATTCACATTCCTGCCTTTCCTCTCCAGTGGAGTCACTTAGAGTGGATAAGCTTTTGAAGCAAATTGTAACCCTAAGCTACAAGTAAAATTTTTTATAGTCCTGGACAAAAAGTATTTTCAAACTCTAGATTCTGGCATAAAATGAAGAGTCCAGTGTAAGTTACCAGCACACAAAGTATTCCTAATCTCAAATTTCAGTTCTTAACAGTACTTTCAAAACTTACTGTATTACATGTAAATGTGGGAATGTGAAAGCACAATCCAGTGAAAATGTCCTGAGATGTAAATACCTTTATATTAACCATTGGATCACACTTATAGTGCATATTTGTATATGTTAAGCAATATTACAGATAGATAAGACTTGTTACTCATGTCTATATTTTCCATAGACAGTTTCAACGAAGTTCAAAAACTATTTGAAAAATTACTTAAAGCTGTGTGTGTATATGTATATGTATGTGTATACATAATTCACTCATAGCTAAGCCCATGTATGTGTATATGTATATATATGTACACACACAAACATAGCTAAGCCCATATATTAATAAACCAACCTTCAAATTTTTAACCAATTTTTATTTACAGGTGATACCATTAAAAAGTGTCACCGGCAAATAAGATATGCATTTTTCATGGTATTTTGATTAAAATAATTAGAAGTTGTTTGGCTATGGATAGACTTATATGTAACTATACACTATAAATATTTACTGATAAACTGAAACTGATTAATTTGGGTGCATTTGGGAGCCTAAAACACTTGGTTTATTTATACAGTATAATTTAAAATGGAATTTACTGGAATTTAGTGATATTAAGAATTGTTTTTAATACACACTATGCTGAAAAAATGCCCATTCTTCTACCTGCTTGCAAATGGAAGAATTTTCTTCACTATCTTTAGCTCCTTTTTGATGTAACTTGATTTCCTTTGTAAACTTTTGCATGAGTCATCCTATCCTGCAGGTGTCTTGTCATCCATTTAACTCAGATTTACATCACTGTCAGCACTAATATATATTTATGTTCATAGCAGTTGCTCTACCTTGCTTTTGCTGCTCTATAAAACATTTCTACACTGTTTTCAGCAAGCGTAGCTTTACAAGGAAATCTTTATAAATTGCAATAATCTGGGAACTAAGAACTTAGTAAAAATTCTTATCTGCAGATTTGGCATCCTTCCTATATTGCTTCCTATGTGGAAAAACAGTAATTGAGAAGCATGTTTATACAGAATAAGAAATTGAACTTTTAATTTTAATTAGCTTATTTGTACTAAATATACCCTTATCTAGAAGTAAATTACCAGTTGGCTGCCTTCCATCTTTCATACTTGAAACTAGCAGTAAATTTATGCTTTTTAAAAATATGTATTTGGAGTCTTGCAGTTTTTGTATGTGAAAGATTTAAAATACTTTCCAAAATCATATATGCCAGTTGCTCAGAATCCTTTTAATGGATAGGAAATTTGAAATCTTTTATTAAAGTTGCATGCTTATGGAATTGACCAGATCATAGCAACTAATTGGAAAAGAAATGAAGTTTATTCTGAAGTAATTATTTTAAGCCGAGTATTGTTAAGTCCACTTTATAAATTTCTTACACATCTTTGATTTACAACTATTAGTTTAGAAAACATTTGAAGTGACAGTGGCACTGGAAAAAGTGACTGATGGGTCCTTGCAGTCACATGACCACAATTTGTGCACTTGTCAATTAGCATGTATTTAGAATGGTTATAATATCCCAAGATCAGGCAATTATCTTTTGCAACCTTCCCAGCCATCTTCTGACAAGCAAAGTCAATCTGGGATGCTGAATTTACTTAACGACTGCATGGTTCATTTAACAACTGTAAGTTTTAATTGTGGCAAAAAAGCTTGTAAAATCAGACATGACATTCTTAATTCCTTCACATAATGATGGATGTGCCAGTTTCAATTCTGGTTGTAACTTGAAGTCTGCCTATAATTTATTCAAGTTTAGATATGAGCCACCTCAAAAAGAAAAGGCCATATTTAAATGCAAGAATTAAAGCCATGCAGGTATGAGTTATTCAAAGCTCAGCACAGTAGCCTTGTCAAAATTAATTAAATAGATAGAAATGTGATACTTTCAGGGTTGGGCTTTATAGGGCTATCACTTTGATGACTATGACAAGGTCTGCTGTGGTTCATTGCAATTATAGTCAAAATCAACTTATCTATACTCCCTATGATTGAGCTTCACAATTATGCTTTTTTTCCTTCACAGAATGAAAATTTATTTTCCTTTGGCAACAAGCATCTTTGTTTTCAGAGTTCAAATTTCTTAAACCAGTTTAATAGTTATAATCCTATTTTTCCCATTTCTTTCAGATTCCCTGAACTTTAGCTATTTAAATCAGGTGCTACTATATGCTATTAAGCATTGTTTCATCTCTGGATATATTCTTACCCAAGACTATTTCCTTGTAACTTCACTCCTCTTCCATAATGATTTCATTTTCAATTCCTCTTTGCAGTTTGTTGCCTTCTATAGCACAAATACAAAAAAACCCATCCCTCTTGATTTCAGACATTGCCTACCTATTCTCTGAATGGAATATAGATTCCTTAACAGCATATTTGGAATGAGAGGAAAATACCGTAAGTTTTTAAGTTAAAAGCTAGAGCTATATGGAATACAAAGTTAGCACCTTCAGGTGTTGTTGGCTTTCAGAGATAAATGTTTTATACATTTTTAAATAGTGCATACCTCCTAGGGAGCCTGACATATGCTTTAAAGCAGGATATACAGACAAATTATTTCAAATTAAGTTTAGAATCTAAGAATATGAATAGAATTCCTCCATTGAAAAGAGCTGCAAAAGATCAAAAGCTTCTTCTTTGCTATTTTTCTCCAAATTTCATGGCAAGAGTAGACAGGGAATTTCATTCTTACCAAATATCCAGGAGTTAAGCCATCAGGTTATGCAACATATTTTAGCACTTAACAATATTTATCTTTCTTGAGAGCATTCTTCCCCAGAGTAAATTTCTTAACTATAGGGGTTAATGATTATAAGCAATAACAAATTATAAAATTCAATTACTTTAGATCATATTAATTGAAAGTGAAAATGCAACTAGATCAAAGAATTAAGCTATTACAATTCCATATACCTCTATAACTGCATTGAAAGTTACATGGAATAGACTTCTGCTGAGTTTATGTGCCTAAAAAGGGTAAGATTTATATCAGGGGTGTCAAATTCATGTCCTCATGAGGTATCTTGAGCTTTTCTTTGCTAAACCAGGTGTGGGCATCACCAGCGTGTGATGCATCTGGCCCACAGGCCATAAGTTTGACAGCCTTGATTTATATAAACCTCTCAAACATGCATTCCAGTGTGCCACCTAAAAATACATTCCAAGTGAAGTAAAATAATTCTTCCTCCCCCCACCAAGTAAGATCCGTTTTCTATGAACAGAAGTTCTTGTATTCAAGAAATAGCAAGTTCATTAACATATTAAGTAAAATTCTACAGATCTTGTTGAGTTGGATCAACATTATATAATTTGGATTCTTTATTTGCAGTTCTTCAATTAGGTTTATATCTTAAAGAGAATCCAATTTATAGGAAAATGAAGATGTACAAAAAATAAAATCCAGTTCGCATATAATAAATGTAAAGAACACAGGAGAAAGGGCAGACTTGAATCCCAATCCTATGGTTACTTGTGGAGAAATACAGAGGATTGGGTTCTAAGTATTTAAATTGAAGTTCAAATATTATTTCAACAAATGTAAAATTCAGGGGTTGTTTTTATTTAGATCTATAGCCATGTGTCCATTATATCTTAAAACTGCAATGGATAAAATGCATTCCAAGGCAAAGCTACAAGCTGGGAAGCAAATACTATGAGACTTTGTAAATAAATTTTATTTAAAGCAAACATTTACTGGTTTGTCTTCTTCCTACTGGGAATCACAGTTTAAAACATTTAATCTTTCTTACACTGTATGTCAAAAGCTCTTGAGGATTTCATAGCATAAATGAGGTAGTGAAGAAAGTCTAAAAAGGCTTAAAATGCAACAACGCAGGATCAAATTTCACAATACAGGGTTTAAGAAATATTTCTCAATATAAAAATTACAAGGGTGAAGAAGTAACAAGTATGGATGAAAGAGACTGAAGAGCTAAGGAGATTAAAATTTAAAGATACATTATTCATAGTGCCCATGTTAAAGTATTAAAAAGACACCCATAATTCAAATAAAATGTATTCAAGTATGCAGTACAAAGTTTTGCATTACCGGCAACTAAATATTACATAGTAATTGATGCAACAGTAGTTACATTATTTTGTAACCACTAATTGGATACATGCTCAACCATTATCTAAAGCACTTTTAATGTAGCTAAAGGGCTTAAAGCTTCAGACTTTTTTTCTGAAATGTTTGTAACCAATTAGAGCATAAAGTGTGCAAGAACTCATTTTACCAAGTAGTGGATCCCTCTCAGATATGAGGATAACTTAACAAAATCTTTTAGATTTTACACCCAGTAAGTAGCAGTTGCTACTGTACTGAATTTACGCTGAGGTAACTTCCATGCACTTGAGTCACAGCTGGTAAAAATGGGACACCAGCTTGGAACAAAAACTCATCAACATTTACAATAGTAATTTGATTTTTAAAAAAGGCAGGTGAATGAAAACAGTAATATGACACAGCCATAAAAATGTATACTAGTGGTTTAATTGGAGAGTGATTATTCAGATCTGAAAAAACAACCTCCATTTCGTTACTACAATCACAAGTACAATTCATGTAGCACACGTGACAATTATTTTATTGTCGGAGATAAGGGAGAAGTTGGTATACCAACAATTGTACTTATTTATTGCAAAGATAGTATTCCACCTGTAAAGGAAATGGCATTTTATTCACATAGCACACTTTTTAAATTCAAAATGTGGCGTTCTGTATGAAATGCTAATGGAAAAAACAGTGATCCCTGTCCACTAATAACTTAAGTTTTAAAAAAAACAGCCTTAATGTCTCTATAGAAATTGTATGTATTTCAGCTCTTAAATCACGTTAATCTATATAACCGTTATTAACAGCTCTGTGTGTCTATTACTGCATCAAGCCAAACATTTAAATGCACTTTCACATCAAAAGATTATTATATAAAGTTTATTTTCATTCCCCCTTCTGAAAGTTACTGACATTTCAGCGCTCGATTGGTTTATGACAAATAGAGGCCCATGCCATTTTCACATTGCGTGGCTGGGGTCATCCTGCCATGGTTGTTCATCCACTTCCCACCAGCACATGATCCCCAGGCAGTGGATGGCGCTCAGGAAGTGGCTCCCAAATAAGGCCCAACGTTTAACATGAAGTGCCACTGAGGTTTCTTCCTTATTGATGCTGACACAAGGGAAAAAGTTAGGTACACTGGTTATACTTACAAGCAGCTCCAATCCTGAGTTATTTATGGTATATCTAAACATACAAAAATGTATGTACAATCTCTCCACTTTTTGTTGTAAACATTGTCAGTATACTTTACGTATCCCTTCTTTGAAACATGCAAATCATACATACAGTATAAATACACAAAAAAAAAAATTACACTCATTCATTCACTAAGCAACAAAAATCGTGGCTGGCATAGTCAATTATAAATAATGCATGAGGCATTCCATACAGCTAAAAGCAGCCATTTAATCTACTGTTCTTAACTGTGGTTGTGGAAATACTGTGATTTTGCACCTTCTGTATCATTAGAGTATTTATAACACTATCATATGTGGAGACAGGCTCATTTACTAATCTTTTCAGAGTGAAAGATAAAGCAGCACTTATATATACATATATATACATACATACATACATATATATCTATCTATATATATATGTATAAATTACATATATGTATCTATCTATACCTATATAAAGTGGACACCGGCTGCTGGATTTGCTCTTCTTAGATGATGATGATTTTTTTGTCTAATATTCTTAAATTAAAAAAAGGGAAAAGGAATCTAAACAACTGATTACATATTCATTCCTTGGGCACTTAACAGTGAATCCAGCATGTCGAATGTGTCTTTGTAGTCCATATGCTGGCTGTTTGTACTGTACTCGTGACTGGCATCAGGACCGTTCTCCACTGGGTTCTTGTCCAGTTTCACGAGGGTGCTGAGATGTCCGTAGCCCACCTGGTATGTGACATGGGGAGGAGGGGGTAAGGGAAGGTTAAAAACAGAGTTGAGAGAGGATACATACTGCTTAACAGAGGAAGAACTAGATGAACTACCTGAACTTTTGGAACTTTTGCTCATTTTGGAATGGTGGTTGTGAGAAGCATCATTGCTGAAGAGCTTCTTTCTTGAAGAGCCGGAACTAGAGACACTGCCATCAGAGCTCAAACCAACAGGACTCCTCAGAACAGCGGGGGCTAATCCATCACTACCATGTTTACTGCTGCCACTATGCTTGTGACTGCCACCATGGTGACGGTTCATGGAATGTTCCTTGTGCTTTTCCTTGCTGACATGGGGACTCGAGTGCTTGCTTTTCCCGCTTCCTTCATCGGAAGAACTATGCCTCTCGGAGGAAGAAACTTTGATTTTCATTTTCAGATCTTCTTTTGTGACACTTTTCTCTGTGGGAGGAATGGGTATCCGGAGTTTGAGTGAACCACTTTTGTCTTTTTTGTCTGCCATGTATTTTTCAGGTTTCTCTGCACCCCCAATAGGAATTTTCATTTTAATAGGGGAAGTTACAGAACTGCTGTTTGCTGCTTGGGGTAGGGCGTGTTTTTTATAGGGAGGCTCGGATCCCATGTAGTGTTCTCTTATATCCAGTTCTAGGGTTTCTAGCTTACGTTTCTCTCTGTATTTATCCAGTGACATTTTCTGAGGCATTATCACAGGCGCAGAAGCCACCTGCCCATGTTTGTGTCCTGCTTTGTGGGCTATAGAATACTCAGAGAGTTTGTCGGTTCGATGATGCAATCCGGAATGTAACTGCAATGAAGAGCTTGGGGGATAGTTGATGTTGAACTGAGCACCTGGCAATGAAGTCTCCTGTTTCTGAGAATATAATTGCTCTGTCCTCATTTGTTCTTGGTGCTGAGGCCATTCTTGGTGTGATGACAAATTGTATGAGGTACTTGGCATTCCTGCAGCTAATATTGCCAGATTATCTTGACTATCTTGAACAGACATATTTCCTGAGTTCAAAGGAACTGGGGCAGGAAATGTGGATGTTGATGGTTTTTGGAAACTTGCATTTGCAGATACACCAGCAACAGCATCCACCAAAATGGAATTCTGAACCAAAGAGGAGCCGAGAAGAGAGTTTTCAGATGCCTGGCCATCTCCTTTAGGTTTCTTAGCAGCTTGATTAGCCTGTGTAAGAGCATATGAGTAAGTCAGTTTCTATTCTCAACCGTACAATCTCTAAGGACATTTCAAGTTCTATGGGGGTTACACAGTTCCCAAAGAGAACAGAGTGTGTAAGCATAATTATTACCTATGCTATGAACAGAGGGGCTAAGATCCAAATTTGGAAAACATTATTTGCACTCATTTCATTCCATTACTCCTCACACTATCTTTCATACTGCTTCGCAGGCCCCATCCCAAGTCCTGCATTTTAGAAAACATGGGGACATAAAGAATTTGCAAATTTCATTCACCAGCCCTCTTGGTGAGAGTAGAAATCTGCTTATACAGTAAACTCTCCTTCCTGGTGAGCTAGACTACATCAACATGTTCATATAATCTTGTTTAATAGCAATATGGAGTCCTTTACCATTATCAGCTTTTAGGATGTTTTCTTCAAATTACTAGTCCAGCCTACACTTCCTGAAAGATTCCGAATCATGTTCTGTGGACCAGCATGGGGCCGTGGCATGCCAAAAAACGGGCCACACAAATAAGTGAAGCCCTATCTGTGGGATGCAGGCATCATGCGAAACCACACACCCTCCAGTCTCTCTCCATGGAACCAGTCCCTGGTGTCCAAAAGGTTGGGGGCCACTGATCTAAAAAATGACCCCTCAAGAACTAAGGAATCTGTGTATCAGTTGGAAGTGGCCCGGTTATATTCCATATTCCACCAATGAAGAGTAATAAATCATTTAATTTTATTGCCATTTTACTTCATATTTATTTTACACAGATTTATCCAGAAAATCAAATAGTTTTAAGAACATCAAGGTTCATTTTAACATTTAAAGTGGAATACCAGGTATCTATAAATAGAAGCAGATTCCAATTACCGAATGGAACCCTGGGGGAAGAAGATGAATCCTCAAAAATCTGCTCAGCAGGTCTCTTAACAAACAAGCAGATAATTTAAAAAGTATAAGGTGATTTAGAAAAGAGGAAAGTGAAGGAAAATATGTAACACTGGATTCTATTTAGGATTTGTCCAGAATACTTCAAGAAAACTAAAGGAGAACATCAAGGCACACATATTAACATATTAGCAACGACAGTCTTTACCCAGAGATTCTTACCCTCCAATTTCGAATTCTCTTTAGTCTACTAGGAGTTTTCTCCAGTATCTGAAGAAATTCATGTGTTAGCTCTGTGAAAGAAAATAGATGTAAAATTAATGTATTTCAATTGCTGGCTGAAATCTTTAAGAAAATTTTCAGTCTAAGAAAAAAATAGGACAATTTTATAGAAACTCTATACAAAGAAAGCATACACAAATTAATGTTTAAGACCTGCTGTTAATTATTATCTCTTCCCATAAAAGTTTACGATGCTTAAGAATATGCAAAGAATGAGATGAAGGCACTTTTTTCTAATACATACTGCAGGAAAAGTGGACAACATCTGACACATATTAGCCCTTCCTTCTGCACCCCAAGATTTAAAAATTAGGTATCACTGTTGCAATGTTAGCCTGTTTTTTAGAGTGTCACTGAAAATGTTTCTTGTGGGCTTTCCCTCAAGCAAAATTTGGGTAATTTTTGAGAGGCTTCTAAAATGTTGAGTATTCTCCTTGCATTAATATCAAAGCATCACCAATCCCCAAATATTGGCAGGTGGAGCTGCAAGTCCTCATGGCTTAAACATTGATCACATTGAGCATGTTAAGGCCTAATATCACTTGTTTTATCACAGCTTGATGTTTGAACTCAATTACTGGTTGTGTCCCAATGCTATATGGAAAGCAGGACATTGTGTCTTTTTATACAATCACTGCTAAAATGTACTCTCAGTAGTAAGCATTACATTTACTGTTTGCTTTATATTAACAAGATTTTTCATTTTTACACAGTATTTTTTCAAAGACTACAAACTACAGAAAAATTAGATTTCTGTAGTCTTCAGAAAGTAAAAATTCTGTAGTCGTACACAATAAAACAGAAAAATATAGGCAACATTAGTACTTGTATCTAGGAATGTTGTTTAAAAAATTAACTCATTATTTATATAAGATATAACAAATTTCAACCAACTTTGGTACGTGTGTTATGGTCTTGACAACTTGTAATACCATATTGGTTAAGAATTACTGATACGCTGAACCAGATTCTTCAAAAGTAGTTAATGATTAAAGTGTCAATGTTCTGTTAAATTATATCCTAAACCTCTGAAATCTAACAACATATGAAGAGAGTTGACTAGTGCTAAGACTATGGAAAACACAGAATTATATATTCATGGAAAATAACCCCGAGTCTAAATGCTGCCTTAAAGAAATTAGCTATCTCTCAGCTAAATCCATTTTGTATTTATGGAGAAACAAGACTGGATAATATAATTCCTTATGATCTAGGTTTAATTCATTGTTTAAAGGTTGAATTACAATTTCTAGATGGACTCTGCAGTTGATGATTCCAGAGGAAAAAGTTCCAAAGTAAAATAAATAAGAAGACAAAACCTGTCTCTCAGGACGGATAGTGGTTTTAATTAGACAGTAAGAGAAAAGGATAGCTTATGGAAAGAATGAAATTACGATGTATCCTTCGAGAGAGGAGGGTTTCTTTGTTACATTTATATGGCCATCCATCTCACACAAAGTGACCCTGGGTATCATACAACAATTTTCTTTTTTATTTCTCATTTTCTTTCTTACTTATACACTATTCTTCATTTTTTTTGTTTCTTTTCTACTACTTGTGTTGTTTTTACGTTGTTACATTTTCTTCTGTAGATAAGTAGGTAGAGGTAATTAGGTAGGTAGGTACTAAATTTTCCATACTAATTTTCTTGCTTTTGAAAACACACCATTACAAAGCCCTACTTCCCAAAAAAATTTCCTCCACAAATGGCCTATTTGACAGAGTTAATTCTTCCAATTAGTTCTGTTTGTGTGAACTGGCATGATAGAACTGCTGCCTGCTAGATAAACTTAGATGAGAGGTTGGGGTTGCTGCAGAAGCCAATCTTTGAGTGCAAAGGCTACAGTATTCACAGAGAACTCTGCAACCCATATAGCCGTTTCTACCACCAGCAATTCAGCGAAGGCATCCATATACTGTAAATGCTCATGATCACCCTGGAAGTGGTGACTCACCACCTGAGAATCTGCATTTTAATGAACTGACTAAAATTAATTTAGCATTTTTTTAAAAAATCAGGATGTCCTCTTCTGTTGGAGGTGGCAACTAACTGAAAAGACCAGCAAAACATAAAAAATACAAAGAGCCAGACTGACTCTCCACACATTATTTTCAATCAGAATACCAAAACACTTTTGGTCAGATGACTGCAACTTACTTCCTCTTGTTAAATCTGCATCTACGAAACTCTGAACTTTAACAATGACCGTTAGATGGTTATGGTTATCATAAAGTTCAAAATTTTTGTACCTCTTCACTTGGCTAATAGGCTTGTTCTGAATCTGGTATTTCATATAATTTAAACCCAGAACAGATAGGTTTTTTTTATATTTAGGACCACCACAGTTTTGTAACTGTATCTATACCATCATTCCACTACTGCAATCACATCATCTGGCAGAATATTTTCCCAGAATATCCTTCCTAAAATGTGCTGCAGAAAGATTGTGGTCTGAAATCTGAAGGCAGCACAGATGGTGATAGAAAACTCCACTACACAAGAACAAGCCAGCAGCTCAATTGACATGAAACCCAAACATTCTTAATTAAACTCTAGTAAGATGGCTCAGATTACATTCTGAAAGATCAAACTTTAGTCTTCAGGAAACTAAACACAACGTATAAATTAGCCAATATCATCTTCATACACCTTAATGTTAACATAGCATATCATTATCAAAGCAGTTAATTATTTTAAAACAATGTAGGAAAGCTGGTATTACTTACCATCGAGTAATTCTAAAGTTACAGAAGCATCCACATATTCCCACCAATGTTTTCCATCTGTTGATACGGGGATTTCCCAGTTAGACCACTTGCAAGCCAAATGTATACATACACATGCTATCACAGTTGGCTTGTACTGAAGACAAAATGTAGTAAGATGCAGACTGTGGTCGGGAATGTTTCATAATGGAAGAATAAACGCCAGTCATGGAAAAGACAAAAAACAAGGGGAAAGAATTTGTCAACATATATTCAAGGCTATTGTTATGGATAGAAATTTTTTTGAAGTTTTAAATTTTGGACTTTATAAAAAAATAACTCTTAAGGTATGTAAATAGAATTTATTGCTTCTCGTGTTAAACACATGGAAATATTATTTACATTTAAAGCATACATCTTAATATTGAAAAGAGCCAAAATATTAATGCATATAACATTTTTCCAAAAAATCAGCTCATCTAGATTTTACTGCATTGTTGTTGATGTTTTATTTTGAAAATCACTGAGATAATAACTAAGCTATCAAGTAAGGAAAAACTGATTTTTTATCTTCAAATCCAGCCTGGAAATATACCATGTATTAATTGCTATTGTTTTAGAAACAATGAATTTATGCCAATTTTATATTCTAAAATAGCCTTGAAAAAGATTAGTTAGAATAGCAACCATATATATCAACCCCAATTATTTTTTTTTGCCCAAATTATGTGTATATATCTGTTCATGCATTTTTACATAAAATAATGTTAATCTTATTCTTTAAATAATATCTCTCATTTCAAACACTCCAAAAATAGCTCCGGAGAACTTCTTAAGATAATCAAGTGACATTTAACATTGGAACCACACTTTCATTCACCCCAATTACTTTAATGAAGTTTGCTGATTCTTTCTTCCCCCTTTTATTATGTTTAATATTTTAATTGAATTCAAAGTTTCCAGGATATCTCATTTCCCCCCAGGTTGTTTTTTCTTATAATATTCCAGATGAAATCCTTAATCCCATTTTAATTTGTTACATACATGCTAATCCACTTCTAGCTCTCTTTTGTTTTCTTCTTTCATTGTCTCAAGGCAGAAACACGAAGTTAGCATCTAAACTACGGTATTTCCCAATTTTTAAAAATATTTTACCCACAAAATTACCAAATGAATTGCTATGTGCTTTATGCTGTGCTTCTTAGCATTAAATATCTGCCTTGCTCTTCCTTTCTCTTCTGATATATTTACCAAGATTACACTGATTTTCACTGCTGTATTTTATTTTTATTTAAGTCTGAAGACTCACTGGACAGTATTTGACCAGTTAAGTAGTAAACAGGGCTTTAAAAAAAGACAATAACTACATTACAGAACCAGTTAACTTCTGCAATGAGAAATATTTAAGCTGGTTCTAATGTAACTAAAAACGTATTTTAACGAATGCCTTAATTTCATTAAAAAAAAAAACACTGACACTTTTATGAAGAAAAAAATTGCCATTAACTACAAGGGTAAACTAGAAACAGCTTTGTACTTACCAAGAAGCTCGGATTTCTAGGTTAAGTTTATCTCTCTGTAATCTTTAGCTGCTATTCAGGCTACCAATTTTAGACTTAGGCACTCACAATCGAGAAAATGCCACCAGAAAGCACCACTACACTTCACATCGTGCATTTAACCCCTTTGTGCCGTTAGGCCCTTGTACAATACACCGCACTGCAAACAGGAAGGTACCACCACAGTAGACAGCCCAGTCGCCTGTTGCAACAAGGGTTAGACACAGTAGGGGGCCCTGCAGTAAAGGAAGCTATAGTGTGCTACAACAGTGCAACAAAGAGGTTCAGGATAACAACCTGTTGGTAGCCATGAAATAGGATGTCTGTGCCAAATCCTTGCTTGCTGTAAGAAAGAAAAATAATTAGCCATCAGTAACAATGATTTTATAATTAAAATGCCATGTATATGATGCTCAAAAGCTTCCCACTTGCAAAAAAAATTACCCAATACTGCCCAACATTTTCATTCTCTCCATCAGGAAAACTAATTGTTTCTTTAAAAGCGAGGCCAAAAGAATACATTCTCTCTTATATCACATTATGGCTAAGACAAATTACATCTGTTTCTGGTAAATCCACTAACGGGAATATTTGCATAATTTCAGGCTGACATGTCAATTATGTAATTGCTTATATTATTCAATCTACAGAACAAGTGTTGCCAATAAGGAAGTAAGTGTAAACAGTACATTCAAAAGAAGATTCCCTTTTGCTTTCAAAGGACATTCTCTGCCACAGTGATGGAAAACATGCTCTTGTATATTCAAGGGATATTGAAACACAATGTAAAATTAAGTCAGGATTATGTACGCTGACTTACTTCTTTTACAGCAAACAATCTCCCCAAAAAAGGCTACATTTTTGGATGTTCAGGTTCAAATTCAATCTGCAGTGTACTTTAATGTAATTAACTTCAAATGTAAATTAACTCTGAATTATATTTAATGTAAAAAGGATTTTTTTTTCCTAAAGAAGCAATAACAATGTTGCAAACAGACTTGACTTCTATTTAGGCAATGAAAATGCACTTCTCTTCGTCCTTTTTCTCCATTGCCTGAGTTTTGAGTGACCAGGGCAGGCCTCAAGCAGGTGGAGGGAAGGACTGATGGAATAATTAGTTATGCAAACATGACTGTCTGTTCTTCAAGAATTCAATCTATACTAAAAGTTAAGTGAATATTTTATAGATACCATTTACAGGTAGCCCTCAATTTACAGAACCACAATTGAACCCAAAATTTATGTTGCTAAGTAAGACAGCTGTTAACTGAATTCTGCCCCACTTTATGATATTTCTTGCCAGAGTTGACAAGTGAGTCACTGCAGTTGTTAAGTTAGTAACAGGGTTGTTAAATGAATCTGGCTTCCCTATTGATTTTGTCAGGTCGCAAAAGAGGCTCATATGACCCCAGGATACAGCAACTGTCATAAATATGAGTCAGTGGTCAAGGGCCTGAATTTTGATTGTGTGATCTTGGAGATCCTGCAATGGTTGTAAGTGTGAAAAACAATCCTAAATCACTTTTTTTTTCAGTGATATTGCAACTTCAAACGGTCACTCAATGAACTGCCATAAGTCAAGGACTACCTGTACTTTTTCTTAAAAACATTTAATATGGGTAATTAGTAAAATTTCAGAGAAAATTAAATAAACATGAAAAGCGACATTAACTCAAGAAATTAAATGTTTGTTGAAATATGTGTCACTGAGAAAAAAAGGTCAAGAAATTTAAATTTCTCATCGTAAAGCCTAGAAGAGAGCCTCTGCATCGGATATTAATACACTTTAAAGATAATATAGTATAGCTCTTCAATAATGTGGATTTAAACCATTTATGTCCATGTAACAAAATAACCAATATTTTATCCCTAGATTTGGAAATTTTACAATATGAAAATCACATGAATTTAAGATCAGGGTGTTTTAAAAGAGTGGTGGTGCGGTGGTTTGAATGCAGTATGGCAGGCCACTGCCAGCCGTTTGATCCTGACTGGCTCAATGAATTCTAGCTAAGAGACTTTCCTGCAGTACCCCTCAATCCAAGGTTAGCCCCCACCCATCCTTCTGGCCTTCTGTAAGAATCTTACAATCTGGTTCTGCTGCTTGGCCTGGAGTCCAAATAGGAAGTGTTTTGCTGGATGTGGTTATTAGATGAAATCCAAGTTCTCACCTCCTTACTCCACTGTAAGGCTCTCCTATCTTAGCTACTTTTCTGAATCTTTTTTTATTTTATCAGATTGCAAACTGCTCAGAGTTGTGTGATTGTAAAATGGATGGCAAATAAATTTAATAAGATACATGTAGTTTTACAATGGAAAGAAATATTAATGGTTGCTAATGTCCCCTGAAATAAGTTTCATTTTATTATGAATTTTCAATTTTCTCTTAAACAGGACATTCAACAATAGTATGGAAAAACCATGTTATGTCAAAGCGCTACAAATTATACTCACAATTTGCTCGTGAAAACTATAAACTGCCTCAAAAATGAGCAAATTCTACCGGTGGGCGGGGTCTAAAATAGTCTATATGGATCTTTTTGGAAGAATTTATAGGTCAAAAGACTAAAAAGACTTATAAAAAGACTGAATAATTAAAGCAGACTGTTTCAAATTTAAAACCGAGTGTTTCATTCAACATATGTAGCATTTCATAGTATCCATCCTGTTCTTTTTAGGGATTCTTTATTCCAGTTATTCTCCTTCATTAATTCCAAAACTGTCACAAGGGACCAGAATACCATGAGAATGGCTGGAATACCATCAACTACATTTGAAGCCCAAGCTTGGGTGTAGAGAAAACCAAAAAGGCAGTGAACACTTGTAGACCTGCAGATAATCTGGATTATCTGGCAATATGTCTCATTAAACTCTGTAGGAGCCATTACCGGATTATTAAAATGAAATTGCCATGGTTTAAAGGTTTTCCATGGCAAGGTGTATTATTAAAAAATGTGTATTAGCCATGTCCAAAAACTGAGTTCTAACCAATGCTCAACTCATATTACTACAGTGAAAGATTTTGTATTCACATTTACTTGAAACCCCGCATAGCAAATTATGTTTGTGGCATGAAAACACAGTAAAAAGTCTTGGCTAGGCAGAATTAGAAGATTTAGCTTATCAAATGTTCCTGAAGGCGGATCAGTGTGAACATAAAATCAGTGGCTATTGATAAATATAAAGCATAGACTAGATTTTTTTTCTTTTTGGAATTGTCCCTTTTTTAAAGTTTAAAGATTGTTTTGTGGATGTATAAAATAAAAAATAGCAAAAGGGTGGGGGGAAGCACAATCATTTCTCCTTCAATGAAAACAACTGATGAACAGTTTTTTAAAACTTATGTTTACTTTTGAAATGACTGTCCTTAATGCTTTTATAAATCCTGATATACAAAAGCAGAGAGTTGATATCTTTTTTTTCTCTCAAAATTATCCTAAAATGATCAGTACATGAGCTGCTTTTTAAAGAGTTTCTTGCAACTGACTATGCTATATCAAATTAAGGGAAGATTTGGCATTTAGTTGAACCAATTCAGACATGTTTCCAAAATCAATAATAGGAACATCAGTGAATTCTTATTGTATTTCTAAATAAGAAAGATAAAAATAAGATAGGTGCTTATTTCAATCTCTGAGAAAATATTCACAAAATGACATCTACTATAAAATAAAAACAAGTATAAAACAGCGCTGCCTCAATCCAGCATTAATTTACACAAGCTGCAGTCTTCTAATGCAGATATCATTTGAACATATGTGAGTGTGATATATATTAATGAAAAAGATGACATATCACACCATTACTTTTTTTCCTTAAAAACGATTAACATTCAAATGAATGAACATGATAGTTCTAGAAATGGATATTTTTAAACATACTAATATTTAGAACAATTAATACATTTGTGGATGGATTAACCAGGGATTAACTGGCTGACTTCATATAGCATATCAAGTTGCAAATCACAGTTTTTAAACTAAACTGACCACTTTATGTTTAATCTTTTGATACTAAGATTCTGGCCTATGGGGGAGGGGGGGAAATAACCTACATGCATATTAGACCGGTATTTCTCATCCTTGACAATCTTAAGAAGTATGAATTTCAGCTCCCAGAATTCCACAGCCAACCTGTTGTCAAGGTTGAGAAATACTAAGTGAGACATTAATTAAATATAATTAAACTGATTACAAAAAGAAGTTAAACAATGTTGTGAAAATAAAATTCACTACAAAACAAATATATACAGTTGCAAACAATTCCAGTAATAAACTTTCTATGCAGCAACAAGGAAGATGAAAAAAAAGTGAAAGTGTATTTTCTTATCATGTGGTATTATATGAATGTTATGAAGGACTAAAGATTAAAAGTATAGTAACTGGCTGCTACAGTTGTCAGATATACCAGGACAATGTGTAAATTTACTTTGGTATTCAAATGGTACTTTGGATTAAATATGCTTATTTCAGAACTAGCTGTCAATTTTGAGTTTGATAAGTTTAAAATGGAAAAAAAAAATAGCTTATAATTTATAATTCTTTTATTTTAAGCACATTTAAATAAACCAAAATTTATTTGAATACTCTAGTGTTTTAGTCACAAGAATAATATTCCACAAATAATTTAGTTAAGTCACACCATCACTATCACCCTTGTCAGATAGAAAAAAAGAATCAGTCAAAATAGTTACTGACCTCTGACTAACTGCGTACATTTCACAACATCTGTATGTGGATGCTCAATGGTAATCTCAAAACCTGAAAAATTAAATGTATTATTTCACAAACTATGTGTTCTCATAACTGTATCTTTAAATTTTATTCAATGTCATTAAGTTACAAAATTTACATTGA
This sequence comes from Pseudonaja textilis, assembly GCF_049901715.1. Taxonomy (NCBI): domain Eukaryota; kingdom Metazoa; phylum Chordata; class Lepidosauria; order Squamata; family Elapidae; genus Pseudonaja; species Pseudonaja textilis. The sequence continues at coordinate 207,299,881 of NC_141990.1, forward strand.
TTGTACTGAATACTCTTTGAACTAATAAAAATGTACAATGTGCTAGTATAATAATAATAATTAAACAAATAGGCACTCCCTTATTGGAAGTACGATGTAAGAATTGTATGCATTTACTATGCTTACCTAAAGTTTGAAGCATTATTGTTTCAAGTATAACCAATTCCTGGGCCTGTTGAAGATATGCCTAAAAATTGGGAAACAAATTCTGACATATTAATATAATTTTAACATGTTAATAGTACCAAGAATGGTTTCAAAAAGATTTGATGGGTTTATTTTAAGTACATTATTTGATCAGGTCACAAAAACTGAAGCAGCTAAGAATCACAAGGGCAGAAATCAGAACAGTTTTAATTCAAAAATTTCTATTTTCCCAAATAGGTACAAGTAGTCCTCAACTTACCCACACAATTGGGACTGGAATTTCTGTTGCTAAACAATGCAGTTGTAAAGTGCTTAGCGATGGCAATGCAGTGCTAGCTGTTGTAATTCCAAACACATGGATGTTAAATGGGAAGTAGAAAAGTCCCAAGTGAAGAGTGCAGCGATATTCCAGGGGAATGGGGAGGGCATTGGTGTGTGTGCGCGCGTGCGTGTCCAAGTGCAATTCTCAGGAGTTGGGGGAGTGTGGTGGTGCTGTACAAGATCAGTGAAAGAATATGCTGTAGCTTAGTGGGGTTTTTTTTTTTTTTTGGCACACTGTGGGTCTGGGCTCTAAGAAGGCCTCGAGCTGCAGCAATCACTCCTGGAAGCCTTAGCAGCACAGCCCAAAGTCCCTAAGCTGCACTGCAGCACAAAGCAGCCACTAGCAGTGAGGTGCCCCAGAAAGCCACCGCCAAGCTAAACTGCACTCTGAGATCCCTGTCACCTACCATTATTTCAAATATTACTTTCCAATTTTATTTTAGCCCGATGGGATGAAGAGCTTAGGGTTCACAACATTTCCTCTTATGTTTTTTGCTGCTTCCCTCGTTGTATGACAACCATAACAACTCATTCTTCTTCAGGTATTATTTTCCAAAATAGCATGGAATGGAGGAATAGGAAAAACATATACTATTCCAATCATTACTATTACTTTCTGTGTTGCTTTGCAAGTACATTGAGTGCTTCTGTATTGGAGATAAATTCCTTATGTGTCTAATCACATTCAGCTAAATAAAGTATTCATTTCTGGGGAAGCAATGCCAAAAATGCTCCATGAGAGCAGAGATCCCAAAATTCCTCCCTGGATGAAGGGTTTTCCATACAGATGCTCCCTATGGTGAGACTGGTCTTCATCGGGTTTCAGAGATATGGGAGCTGGAAGAATCAGGTTTGCCCAAAGTCACAGTTCAAAGCCTTCAAATGGACACTGGGTTCAACCATGTCCTTTCTTAATCACTTTCACTGGGAATGTTTTAGCTGTTAAGAACTTTCAGAAAGACAAGTTTGACTACACTGTCTGATTTCCTTCAATCCTCAGCGAAAGAAGTTTAATGGAAGTTTAAAACTTTAAAAAAACCTTTTTATTTGGAAACAAATAGCAAAAGAGTGATTAAAATGTTAATTTTGGAAAGCTTTTACATGGACACTTGAAATAGGATTTTGAAATAATTTTAAGAATACTTTCTGTGGTTTTTTAAAAATCCTATTAAAATATATATGAAGATTTTGAATGTAAGTATAAGAAACATTTCCCTGGGAAAGTATTGTGGATTAGAGAAAAATATAGGCAGAGCTTGAATGCCGGTTATTAGAGGCAACCAAAAAATACCCTAAAGATGACAATTAAGGGACAAAACCCACAAATACATAATGGAAAAAAAAGTATTTCAGCTCTGGAATAATTCAATGATATTTTGCAACAAAGTACCAGAACTTTCTCTTAGAATTGTTTGATACTATAAAACAGGTTCAAAACAGAAGATACAAAAGAATGTATGAGCCTTTGAATGAGAGTCATCTTTTGAACCAGAGAATCAGGCTGTTTTGCATACGGATTAAAATTGACAGGATACAAAACAATGATGCTGACAATGATACAAATCTTACCAAGAAAACCAGCTGATGGTTAGCGGAAAGGTACACACAAATAATAAACAAGGAAAATAATTTGGATATGCAAATTTCAAATCAGAAGAAAACTTCGATAACTTTCTTAGTTTGGATTTGCAAGATATGTGTTACACTTACAAGAAATTTCTGACAAAAGATAAACAGAGGAAAAAAAGATCAGTTTTGGGGATATTAATAAATATCAAAAATATATTTGTTATATTTTTAGGGAAAGCAATAAATTGTGGTATTAAAATTGAAAGGAAACAAAGAGGATAAAATTAATGTGCGGGACATTGAAGAGATTAAAGATTAAAAATTTCAATATGTTATTTCTAGTAGCTCCTGATGCAATTTTTCTTAATTAACTTTGAATAATGAAGCTTTAAGGATTTGTTTATAAACATCAGATATGTGAAAAAGATTTTTTGTTGTATTTTAAGAGACAAATAAGATACTGTAAAATAAACGAAATGAATACAAAATTAATTTGTTTAAAGTTAAAATACATTGTGATTTCTTATATTGTTATTTCTAGTAATTCTTAATGGGCATTTGCTGATTCAGACTGAATGATGAGGCTTAATTATTTGCTAAAAGATGAGATATGGGGTGAAGAGATTTTTGGCTGAAATGTTAGAAAAGAAATTAAGTTAGTGAAATTGCTTCTACTTTCCTGATAAAGAGGGAAATCATTTCTTTTTCCACTTTTTATATATTTTTCTCAATTTCCCCATTCCTCCTTTTTTCTCTGTACTTCTTTTTACATTTTTCTCAGTTTGCATTAGTTTTCTTCACATTTTTAAATTTCAATAAAAATTATTGTTCTGAAAAACACACAATGCTCTAAAGACCTTTTTATTTCTTTACAACTAAAATACTTTAGTACAGGCTTGTCCAACCTGCGGCCTGCATGCGACCCAGGTCGCCTCGTAATGCAGCCCAGTGCCCACCCCAACCTTCATGCCAGAGCCAGCGAGGAGGAGGAGAGGCAGGCGCGAGGCGGGGTGAGGTGAGCGCCAGGCCAAGCAGCAAGAGAAAAGGCGGGTGCCGTCAGAGCGCCACCTCCTGCTGTTGCCGCCGCCTTCTGCCCCCCGCCGCCGCTTCTTCCCCGCCACCGCTGCTTCCCCCGCCGCCACCCCCACCGCTTCTTCCCCCGCCACCGCCGCTGCTTCTGCCCCCGCGGCGGGGGCAGAAGCAGCGGCGGTGGCAGGGGAAGAAACGGCGGCGGCGGGGACAGCGGCGGTGGTGGTGGGGGAAGAAGCGGCGGTGGTGGTGGGGGAAGAAGCGGCGGCGGCGGGGGAAGAAGCGGCGGCGAGGGCAGCGGCAGCAGCAGCGGGGGAAGGCTTCTGCCCCTGCCGCTGCTGCTTCTGCCTTCCAGTCCTGCCTCATCCAGCCGGGCCATCTGCAGGAGGAGAGGTAGGAGCGAGGCAGGCGAGCTTTCTTCCCCCCACCCCAAAAAAACTAACTTTATTTCCAAATAAATTTAAAATGTTACTATGTTTTCTATGTTTTTTTTGGATGATCAGGTATCGTTACTGTTATTTTATTTTATGTGCGGCCCAAACCAAATTTTCATCTTCTAATGTGGCCCAGGGAAGGTGAAAGGTTGAACACCCCTGCTTTAGTATTAACGTAGATTGACAGCAAATTAGGAGCAGAGAATAAGAAAAAAACATCTTTTTTTTTACAATTACACAAGTTGTCACAGAAAATGTTAATAATCACTATCGCATTTTAACAAAATTCCCCTCCTTAGTTGGAAGACTTTTCCCCAATGAAAAGTATATTAAGTAGTTTCCTGATGATTAATGTGATAGCCTATTTCTAATACTTTTTAAGAACGGTAGAATGTTAAGCAGATGTGCATTACATTTGCATTTAAATTTCTCAAAATGGAAAAACAATAAACAGATATTTTTTGTTAATTAACAATGAAAGAGATAGCATGCAAACCTTCATTTGAAAAAGAAACAATAGGCAAATTCCTCTTCTGATTTATAGACTGAAATAAGATTAAATCTCTATATAAACATACATCACTCTTTGTGTCCAGCTGGGGCTCTAGAGGATGAAGGCAAGCGTGTGCTACTTTGATAACATGTTCAAGTTTCCGTGGTTGTTCTTCTACTTTTGCAGCCAAAAATAATGCAGTAGGAGAGATTATCTGTGGGTAGAAAATGCACTCTGTTTAAAACACTATTACAGCTTATCCTTTATGAGACTAGTTACTACTAGTCCCTAGAAGTATATTAACGAAATATAATAATACTGCCTTATAAACACTGAGAATTATTTTGTCTAATTTTGTCACTTAAAAATATTAGGCCAGTTTGTACTTTCTTCCAAATATTTTCAACAGAAGTGAAGAATCAAAAGGTCCATTTATATTAGCTTGTACCTGATGCAATGCTGATCACAACCAATACTGGTTTTATTATTTTATTATTTTAATCTTCATCTTGTAGCCAATACATTCAATTGCTGTCTGGGACAAAAATTCTAATAAGTACCTACATTTGGAATTTTAAATATTCCTTCTCATGTCAAATTGTCTCCAAATAATACCACTGTTAATCGAAGACAATTAGTTTTATCTCATGGATAGACCTTGGAGTTCTTGGTGCTCTGAGCTTCCTTCCTTGCTGTTTCATTACTCAACTAGGTAACATAAATTGTGTAGCCAGTTGGGCAATGAAATATTTGCAAACAAGCTCAGAGAGCATGGAGATCACTCTTTCATTGCCTTCCTTTTAAAAGTACGCTGTAAAAACTACGCTGTAGTGCAAATCAATAGCTAGAGGTATACCTACAGCTAGACGTGGTATAATATTAATCCATTGATTCTACTGGATTCCTTAATACTTTTCAGTTATTTGGGCTTATCTCTTAGGGGACAGCCTCGAGAGAGATATTGTTGCGTTTTCATGGCTAGCACCAATGAAGCAAAGATGAGCTTTCAGGCTGGGTGACTGTGGTATGGTTTTCTTTTGTTCTGATGTTTTGCTAGCAGTTGTGCCAAGTTGCTAAGAGGTATATGACAAAGCAGTTCCCGCTACCTCTGCAGATACCAGCCTGAGTTGCTGGAATAACATCAGAACAAAAGATGATTAGACCTCAACTATCCAACCAAAACTCAGCACCGCTTCAGCCTTAAAAGAGCTTTCCCATCCCTCGCTCATAATAAATTCCTCAAATTCGAGTCATACGTGAATCATCCTATAAAGTTCTACGGTGCTCTTTTCACCCTTGCCCTTAACATAATATACATTCATCTTCAGATCTGGGGCATTGTGTTAATTTGAAACAGCATAGGCTAACAGCATCTAGCTTTATTACATCTACCATAGGTTGCCAGTAAATTTTTTCAATGCTACATAGGATCATTTAGGGATACTTCCTATGAAAACAACCAGGCTGAAGTTTAATCTATAGCACTGTCTTCTGGTAGACTTTTTTCTTTAGGCTAATTGAATTCACAAAGTGTTTAAAATGCTGTCATGACCTGGTCTACACCTAGCAGTAAATTGTAGGTCTTGGTTTACAAATCGCAAGGATTGGGTTCACAAATTAAAGCAACATTTTAAAAAGTGGTTATTGCTGATAGCATCTAAATTGAAACATTTACAAAAAAAAAAAAAAAACACCAAAAAACAATTCTATATCAAAAGATACTTTGTGTTTTCAATTCCATAAAAGATACTTTGTGTTTTCAATTCCATAAAAACATGCTACTTCTGCTCCTCACAGAAAATATAGGAATAGCACTTAGACTTACAGCCCTCTCTAAGCAGTTTACAGACTCAGCATATTTCCCCCAACAATCTGAGTCCTCGTTTTACCCACCTCATAAGAATGGATGGCTGAGTCAACCTTGAGCCGGTCAGGATCAAACTTCTAGCTGTGGGCAGAGTTAGCCTGAAATACTGCATTCTATTCACTATGTCACCATGGCTCCTCCTATAGCTATGTTTACCTTTACTGAAATTCTAAATAGTTGATTATACATATTCACTGCTATCAAGATTTAGGCACTTCAAAAATATTTTTTTCCAAATTTTCCCATGAAAACTTATTTTAATTTTTAATCAAACTCATAAATGGGCTCATAAACAGTGCATTATGATTTGTTTGTGACTAAATCAAATGTATCATCTCAGCTATTATAATTCCGTAGCCTGTCTGTGGAACTACAGATATGGAAATTGTGTCAGTTTCAGCAACCACAATAACTCATTTATTCAAGTCATGCATTTTTTATTCTAATGTACTCCTTTACTATTAACTAACATATTAAGCAGAAAATATTTGACAAATGAGCATTTGTAAAATAATTGCTGTAGGGTAAAGGAGGAGGGTATGGCTAGCCTTAAAACTCCAACTTACTAGATGGCAAACTCTTCCCACTTTCTAACTCCTTTAATAACTCTATCATTCCAGCTTCTAACTCAGAACAGTTTATGAAAATGAAATAGTATCCAGAGGTAAAATTCTGTATCAGGAGAACTTCCTTTAAAAAAAAACACATCGGAACATCCCAAACATCAAGTTGCCTGCAATTACATTTTACCAGATTAAAGTCCATTGTGTTTGTCTAAAAAATATCCAGGACTATTTTGTTTGTTGTTGTTAGATTGGGATTTTAGAAAATACCTTCAGGGCGAAGTGCATCTATTTCAGAAAAGCAGGCTACACTGAGATTAACATTACTAAAGTATCTGCAGTTTAGTCTGAACTACAGTCTTTATCTTTTCAATACTAACTTAGTGACTTCTGGAAATGCTAATATGGTTTAGTGGACTTAATAACCTGAGAAAACAATTCCATGTAAGTTCATGAAGCTGAATAAATAATACCCAAAATCATATTGTCCCTTTTTAATTTTGTGCAAAAGTATATTTGAATTAGGCTCTGGGTTCTTTCTGAAACATATGGATGTTATTTCCATAGTACAGGCACAAGTTTAATATAGATGTTAAAACTTTTATTGCATTAGTTTGGGATCTGGATTTCTGATTAACCTCTCTTTTGTTCCTAAGGGGTGCTTGTTGACACCAAGCATATGGCTACTGGTTTCTATAGTCTGTAGTTCTCGGTTTACAAAAGACAACATGATTTAGTGATCAGATATATTAAAAAGCTATTAACTCATACTGATATATTGTTTGCCCATTATGTATATTAGCAAATTGTAACCCTGATAAAAACAAACCTTAAAAAAAACTCTTCTGGGAAACTGTCCAGAACACATTCTTTCTTATCACAAAGAAGATACTATAAACATCACCCCCAAATTTCTAAAGCCATGAATCAAAGGATAATATTTTAAAAGCCACTTCCAGTTAATGTTATGTCAAGTTCAGATATACTTACATTTCTATTGAATTTTGTGAATGAATGGTGCATATAAAACCTGTGCATATAAACAATTGCAGTGTTTATTGTAAGTTGAGATCTAAAATTGTGTCAAGGAAATACTACATATGCATCCTCTATTTTAACTGTTTTTATTTTTTTATAATATTCACTGCCAGAGACCCTTGTTGAGATGAGGGTGATAGAAATAAAAATAAAACTTGCATTCAGCTGCTTTGTAAAAAAAAAGTTATGATTTTTTTTTCAAATTAATTCAAATGTAATTTTCACGGGACTGAAGAACTTTGTTAAGATAGACCTCTCTAACACAAGAGTGCTATCTGTGAGAGTCTTCTGATCAACTAGGACAGGAATCCCCAACCTCAGGGCCCTAAGCTGCCACCCATTCAGAATTGATCTGCGTGGGCGGCAAATGGTGCAAATGGAGCTGCGAGTGTGCACCTACCACTCACACAGAATCATCCGCTCACTGGGACACCAGGCAGAAAGGTGAACTAGGACAAAGTTTGGATAAAAAAAAAAAAAAGACAGCAACCTCACAGTTGCCCCCAGGCAGTGTCCTATGCCCACAGAAAATCCATTTGGAAGGGAACTTCCAAAATGGTGTATACAGTATTATACAAAAATTACAGTATTCCTCTTCTATAATAAGAACATTCAAAGAGGAACTCTATGTTGCCTACATTAGCAAAATAAAAGCTGGATCCAATTCAATGATTATATTCAGTTACACAAGTACAATTTATGTCTTCTATGCCCCAAATGAAAAATCCAGAAAAAAGGTGTCCATGAAATTTTTGAAATGTGATGGAAAGTTATGATGGTGATACAATTGTGGAAAATCAGGCTGTAACAGGAAAGCATCCTCAGGGTTGGATTAGGCCCTCCCTTCGAGCATTTTCAGTTCTGAGTCACCTATGCCTGGGGGTGAACAGGTCTTGAAAAGTTGCTGCCATTATGCAACGTATAATATAAACCAGATTCATCCTTCCACACTAATCCTCTGGTGAACCAGGACTTTAGGGTAAATTCTCATCATACCTTTGGTCTGGCTACTAAACTACCGAAAGTGAAAACAAATGAAATTTCAGGGAATCAGTAGTTCAGCCAAGCTGAGGTGAGCCCTAGAAGGCAGGCAGACAACTCCAGGATTTAATTATAAATCCACTTTATTATAGGTGCCAAAAGAAGATAAAGTTCCACAGACACAAGACCCAGTTAAATATTTAAAAGCCCTAATCCTATCCCAATTCCAACTGCAGCCAAAACAATTTCTAATCATTGTCTGAAGAAGCCCCTCATGTAAGTCCAGCAAACTCTCTCGAAAGGCACCAGTCCTCCTACTGAAAACCTGACAGAACACCCTTTTCCTTTATTTTAGGGATCAGGCAATTCCCCCTGGGCAGATAAGGCTGATTTGTGATTTAAAGGACCAGCAGCTCTCCACTAAAAGATAGCTGCAGTTTGTGCTAATATTACATACTAAAACTACTGATAATTTTTAGATTTTTTTCTCATAGAGCCATTTTTGAACACATTATTCTTTAACCTGAGCTTTAGAACCACATCTTAACTTGGCATGAATGCTGAATTTTTAGAACTTAGGTTGTTCCACTTCAAAAGCTAACAACTTCAGTGCCTGTTACAAAATTATTGGCTTTTAAAATTCAGCATTCATGTTAAGTCAAGATATGGTTCAGAAATAATCTTCTGCCAACTATAGAAACTATCATCACAGTTATAAAAACTAGAAAATGTGTTCACTTTAAACATTAAGTATTCACAAAGTTTATTCAAATGAGTCCATTCTCTTTTTCAGTTGTTACTACTTTCACAGATTTCACAAGCAATATATGAAATGTCAAATAACAATTTATTTCTAGAAATGTTCTAATGGATCTGTACTGTTGCAGCTTTGCGTTGCATGACTGGCAAGAACTCTGATTCTATGAAATACGAAATCTCTCAAGTTGAGACAACTTTGATGGTTTTATGGACACATCCAAATGGTTTGCTGCCTTCTGCTGGGAATTTATTACTTGCCAATCTAGACAGAGATTTTCTCTGGATTTTCTGGCAGTTTCATCCAATAAACAGATCCAAATCTGCTTAACTTTTTGAGATAAGCTTATCAGAGTCAACTGTATTGAAACAGGCAGCTATAGAAGCTGAGTAAAAAAAATGCTAACCGAATTAATTTTATGATAAACAGCAGCTATCAGCTAATACTTGTTTTAGCAAAATATTGATCTAAATTAGTTTTGCTAAAAGCTCTGAAAGTACTGAAATCTTCATTACATTTCATTAAATATGTTCTGATATTTATACAAAACTAATTCAGTCTGCATTCAGAACTACAGAAATTATGATAGCAGCTATTCCTTACTTCAAAAACTCCGGAAAAAACTGTTGAGCATACCAGAGAGGCTATATTTTCAATTTCATTATTCAAAAATATCTATTTATTTTTAGATAGAATAAATAAGATACAAAAAGTTCTCCTGAATAACCTTATTTTTAATGACATTTAACTTGCCTAGATTGTTTTACTCTCCTTTAAAACACATTTGTTCCCTGTTTCTCATTTAAAACAATTCCTGGATGAAATATCTTTTCCATCGTTCACATCAAATGTCTCAAAACGGTATATGCCAGTGAGGGTTTTTTTTTTTGGGTGGTGGTGGTGTCACACCTGCGGTTTATTCCTGTCACCAAACTTTTATCTACCACATGAAGTAAAAGCATCACCTCTCTTAAGCTTGACCGACTAATATAGAGGGCATGGGGGTGGTGGTGGTTCGGTTTAACCAGCAAGATGTATTAATACCTCCTATTAAATCGCAATTAAAACACACACACAACCGGTTGAAAAAGAAAAACAATACCGACGGCACAAATCCGAGTCTACCTGTGTTCAGCAGCCATTATACAACCACGATCCTTTTTGCAATCAAAGTGAAAAAGCACCTGGCTAAAAAAAGCCAACTCGAAACCCCTGCAAGCTAAGGGAGGGGGGGTGCTAAACAAGGCAACTCGCGCGTTATCTCCGTGGAAAAACGTAAAGCCACCCCGGAGCGCCAAGGAGGCAGACAGGCGCCGAAACTCGGCCTCGCTTTTTCTCCTCGACTCCCGGGGGAGCCTGTGGCGCCTTCCCGACTTCTCCCCTGAAGACGGGAGCTCAGGCCGAGGGGTGGAGCCACGCAGCAGGCGAGGCCTCCCAGCCTCGCCATCGGGCCGGCCTTCCGACGGAACCCCTGGGACCGGGCCTCCCCCCCACTCCCGAAAGGCTCTTCCCTTCCCCCGCTGACTCCCCTCCCCTCGCCCCGGCCTCCTCTTTCCCCCCTTCCGAGCCAGCCGGCCCCGCCGCTAAGGATACACGTTGAGGCGCTGGCCCATATCCTGGATGAGATTGGCCGCCTGCTGCCGGTAGGAGAGCTCTTTGTCGGCCTCGACGCCGCAGTGGCGCGACGGCGTGTTTTCCAACCGTTCCCGGCTGAAAAACCAGCGCGAACTTCCTAGGCCGCCTCCGCCAGGTCCGCGCGACCCCGAACTCGCGCCAGGTCCGGAACTCAATGCCGCCGCCATGACACTTCCTCCTCCTCCTCCTCCCGAAGCAGCACCCGCCGCCGGCGCGCCCGGCTCCTCCTCTTCCATCGCGGCACTTCTCGCGAGAATTCCGTGCAAGCGCGGCCAAACCGGAACTTACTCGCATTCTGCGATACTCCGGCTTTAATAAATCATAGAGTTGCAAGTTGGGTTGGTCGGGGCGGAAGAAAAAGTTGGCGGAAGACTACTTTAGTGCGGTTTGAAAGAGTGCCCCCTATCTAGTCGGAGGACGTTCCCTCTGACGCTGTTTTTTTCCTCTAGAGAGGCAGCGCGGAAGGTTTTTCTTTACGCTGTTTATTAGTGTCATAGAAGCTCAGAGAAGGGGATCGGTTGCTTCGTGCGTGCAGAAGCAGCTTCCTGATTTCTTCGGAATTTTTGTTCTCTCCATAGATTTTTTTTTTCCGGGTCAAAAATAATATTAAAAAAGGTGATCTTAGTAAATGGTTGTGAGTCCACTCCGCCATAATAGTAAATAAGTGATTTCATCTCACGTTTTGGTCTATGGGCAACGGTGCATTTTAGCAACATTAAAATCTTCCAGCGTCTTGATGGAGGCAGTGCAATTTAATACAGGGAGTCTTCAACTGACGACCACAGTTGAGCCCAAAATTTAATGTTGTTAAGTGAGAAATTTGTTACGTGAGTGTTGCTCTATTTTATGACTTTTCTTGCCACATTTGTTAAATGAATCACTGCAGCTGTTAAATTAGTAACACGGTTGTTAAATGAAACTGGTTTCCTCATTGACTTTGCTTGCCAGAAGGTCCCAAAAGCTGATCACATGATTTCAGGACACGGCAACCGTCACAAATACGAGTCGGTTGTCAAGCTTCCCAATGTAAATCACGTGACCATGGGCATGCCAACAGCGGTCATAAGTGTGAAAAATGGTCGCTTTTTTCAGTCACATAATTTCGAACAGTCACTAAATGAACTGTTATAAGTCAAGGACTACCTGTATTAACATGAGAGGATCACCCACTGTTCCTGTTTAATTTATCCCTATCTCATTTGTTTCTCGCTAAAGACGGGTTTTCTGATGAAAAAACATTCTATATAACTTGCAATAGATTATCCTTCAAAATAATGGTTAAAATGTCCTTTTCATTCATCACCCAGTTATAGATTTGTCTTACATAGATTATCCTGGGGGTATTTTTTCATTTCAATTGCTTTTTAAAACTCTAAATTCATAAAAATCCCATAATGCCAAATCAAATGTCATGACTTGGAGAAACCGATCTAAGGTTGATTCTCAGAAGAATGCCATTATACTGGACTTGGAGATTTCTCCATTGTTTTCAACAGACATGGAAATCCAAAGCAAGCACACATACGCCTATAAGTCAGCCAGATACAAATAATCCTAGACTTATTACCTCAATTGAGCCCCAAATTTCTGTTGCTAAAAAAGACAGTTGTTAGGCAGCTTTTCCTCCATTTTAACAACCTTACCTGCCCCAGTTGTTAAGTGAATCACTAGTTGTTAAATGAGGAACCCGGTTGTTAAGTGAATCTGGCTTCCCCATTGACTTTGGTTCTGAGAAGTTTGCAAAAGGTGATCTCTTGATCCCAGAACACTCCAACTGTCATAAATAAGAACTAGTTGCCAAGCATCCATGTTTTGACCACGTGACCATGGGGATGGTGCAACGGTTGTAAGAGTGTAAAATTGTCATGTCACTTTTTTCAGTGCCATTGTAACTTTGAATGATCATTAAATGAACTATTGTAAGTCGAAGGCTACGTGCATTCCTCTATGTACAACTATTCTTTGAGCACCATTCAAAGTTACAACGGCACTGAAAAAAGTGACGTATGCCCATTTTTCTCATTTACAACCATTGCAGCATCCCCATGGTCATGCAATCAAATTTCGGATGCTTGGCATCTGGTTCATATTTACGACGGTTGCAATAGCCAGGATCATGTGGTCACCCTTTTACAGCCTCTGACAAGCAAAGTCAATGGGGAAGCTAGATTCACTTACCCACGTCACTAACTTAAGAAATGCAGTGATTCACTTAACTGCGGTAAGAAAGATTGTAAAATGGGACAAAGCTCAACTATTGCTTAGCAATGGAAATTTTGGGGTCAATTGTGGTCATAAGTTGAAGACTTAAATTGTGATCATAGGTCAAAGACTCATCTACTTAAATAGTCTTGCCCGATTTGGGGAGGTGAATAGAGCGAGAGAAAGGAAAGGGGAAATGATATTTGATCAGAAGCGAGCTGTGATATAAACTTGCAGGCCTTTGGTAATTTACTTAGCGCTTACTCCACAGGTCATCCTTAGTGAAGCGTGCAAACCAGCGTTTGCATTTCCTGTGTTGGATGAGGAGAGCACATCTTTCTCCTATCCTGGCCACTTTTTACACAATCAAGAGCGTTTTAACAAAATGCATCACTGTTTAGTTTGGTGGCAGCAGTGCCTCAGATAGAAAGTCCATACAGAGATGTATAAGGACAGCTGAGAAGAAAGTTTACAGGAAGCTCGTTTCCTGTCATTCCAGATACTGCTTATAAGCGCTATATGCTTAGAGTTCAAAAGCATTGTTAGACACCCCACACACCCAGTTTGTGGTCTGTTTCTGTTGCTCCCCTCTGGGAGGAGGTTATGAAGTATTTCTAGCAAGACTACTGGATTCTGTACCTGCTTTGTTCCCTATGCCATCCGTCTGATAAACCCACAAGATTAGTTTTTCTTGTATACATCTTGTATACATGTATACATCCAGACTAGATTGTGTTGTTTCTCTGTGTCATATAATATATATGGGTATATGCAGGGGTGGGATTCAAATTTTTTAACCACCGGTTCTGTGGGTGTGGCTAGGTGGTTGTGGCCATATGACTGGGTGGGGGAGAATGCAGTCAGCCATGTCGCACATGCACAATAAGGACTGATGGGGAGGGGAGGGGTGGGTGGAGAGGGTCAGGGTCAGCCAGGGGCACAATTTGCCGGTTCTCTGAACTGTGCAGAATCATAACAACCAGTTCTATAGAACCGGTCTGAAACGATTGAATCCACCCCTGGGCATGTGCAGGGAATCCACCCCTGGGCAGGTGTAATTTTGTACTTATTTATTTATTTTGTCATGTTTATGTAGTTGTGTATTAGAGGTGGTGACCCTTTGAGAGTTATATGCAATGAAATTTCATTTTAATGTATGCCGATTAGTGTACATTCAAAGTGACAATAAAGTTATTCTAAGTCTAAATCTAAGTCTACTACAGGTCCTGTTTGCCCCGTATGAGGACAACCCAGTACAGTAAATATTTCTCAGTTGTTGTTGTGGGGAAAATAGGAGGAGGAAGGTTTGTTGGATATGTTCGTTGGCTTGAGCTTTTTTTAAATAAAAAAGTCTGGATACAAATAAAGAAATCTTCTAACTCTTTGTGTAACAGTGCAAATTTTGTATAAGAGAGGCAAACTTCTACGTTTAAGTGATAATCATTCATTGATGTCATGCTGAAATGGTCCATTCCATATATAACAAGAAAAAAATCTTACAACTATATAACTTCTCAAAAAGGTCTTCGCTCGTGCAGTTTCTATAAGGTTTTATTATAACCTGGATTCAGGTTTTCAGCACATGTATATTACCTGAAATTGGCATGAGACTGCATAAATATGAAAATGAGAGTTATGGTTGTCCTCCAGAACCTAAATGTGTTGATGTATAATTACAGCAGTTCTGTTATTACTCAAATTGTTTTCTGTCAATATTCAAAAATGAAAGAGCATTGCCAGACTGGAGCTTTTCCTGTAACAAAAGGAATGAAGGTTTTGAGAAAGCATTAACAAACATTTTATATATATATGTGCAAAATATGCCTCAGAAGGCTTCTCAAATACTCAATTAATTGCTGTTTACAAATAAATTCATTAATTATGTGTTATAATAGCAACAGCACTTAGACATATACTGCTTCACAGTATACTTCTCAGAATCTCTCAGAAAATGTTAATGATGTGGGGAGAACTGATAGACAACAGATAGGTAAGGCCTGAAAATCTGTCAAAGGTAAATGTATCTTCATCTTATTCTCAGATTAATATGATTTTAATCACTATATGCTGCTCCAGATACAGAGCAGATTACCAATATATTTCCATCAGATATCAGTTTATTGTAATAGAAATGTTCATCCTTCATCAAATAATGCTGAAAGGTAACTTGGATTGGAAGATAAGGGCACATAAATAAAATGGATGAAAAAAATGCATTAATTCTCTAACAGACAAGGTAAAAACTCTATTGAATCATAGTTGATTCCTGGTGACTATTTAAATATCTCCTTACGAAAAAGTGTCCATTATTTCAAACACAGAATCGTAATCATTTAATTTTTGCCACTGAATTTTTAAATTACTTTTTAAAAGCTTCCTGACATAATTTGATATATACTATTGTCAAATGATAGTGAGATGGGTTGCATATAAATTAAATAAATTAAATTTAAAAAAAACCCAAATTATAGCTCTTGGATTTCCTGATAGTTTTCTACTCAGTCATTCACCACACATCAAAATAATTTAATACTTTAATTTTTACAGTTTTTAAAAGGACAGTGGGTGATTATAGAAAAAATGGTGACTCTTTGCCAGGCTTTGAATGGATGTCTAGTTAGGGTAGGGAAAACAAGTTTACTATAAATGGCCCAAAGAGGCAACATTTCTTCTATTCTGGTGATAGGTATTTTACTTTAAAATCTCACTGCCATAATACTGAAATGATAACCACAGAATTTTTATATTGAGCTTCTGTTTTTGCCTATTCAGTTTTTTTAAAATTTGTGACATAGTGTCCCAGGCATTAGGGAAGGCTGGTGGGATTGTAGTCCTTTTCTCACTTATTCAAAGGATCAGTTATTATGAAAAAGTAACATTTTATAAACTCTTCGATTCTTGCCTTCAGATTTCCTATGAATATAAATGATCACGTATTAGCTTTACCCTTAGTGTCTCAAAATATTTCAAAATATGATCCAGTGTGAAAACCAGTTTGATCCATTAGTTAGAGTGCTGAAATAGGAATGGTAAAACCTGAATTCTAGGCCTAACTTAGACATGGAAGCCAGCTGAGTAATTTTGGGCTAGTTGTTCCCTTTCAACCGTGGGAGAAAGTAATGGGAAACTACCTCCAAACAAGAAGCTAAGAAAAATTATGAAATCTATGCAGTCACTAGGAAACAAATTTGACTTGATTTTTTTTTAATTGTCCCCATGTAAATTTTTTGTGAAGAATTGTCTCATAAACTTTTATTTACATTACTTTTATCCTACCTTTTTTTTCCTTAAAAAGAAGGCTCTCTGATTACTAGAAGCTTATATATTTAAATAATATGTCGTATAAGCCTCAAACGAAAGCTAATGAATTACAAATTGCACTACAGTAAGTACTGACAGCCACATTAAACATTAAAGCATACACTCAAAATCAGATAACATACTTTTAATTGCTCATCAAAGTCCTCCATGGAATCAATTAGTTTTCCAGGCTCATGTTCCCCAAGTGGAAATGGATAATCTGTTCCCAACATCACTTTCTCCTGAAAATAGAAACAAGTAGATTGATTGACCTGTTGGCATGTTAATGAATTTTGCTTTTCATCTTAAGGAATCACTGCTTATTGTACTCTGACTATCATTAAGTGTTGTACCTGATGATTCTTGACTCTTGACGAATGTATCTTTTCTTTTATGTATACTGAGAGTATTTACATCAAGACAAATTCCTTGTGTGTCCAATCACACTTGGCCAATAAAGAATTCTATTCTATCATTATGTAAACTATGGAATTGGATGGATTGTGAGACGCACACTTTTTAAAATTTTGTAAGCTTTTCTGCAAGCTTACATCAAACTAAAGGATTCTCCTTATTTAGAATAGAATATTCTTTATTGGCCAAGTATGATTGTACACACAAGGAATTTGACGTAGTGCATAAGCTGTTCATGTATATACAACAATAAAGTGATATAATCATAAGATATCAATAGGAGAAGGTTATAAGAAAGATGAGAAAGATATTTGTGATATAATTACATTATTTTCTATGGATAACAGTATGTAGTTTATGTATGTCAGTACGTAAGAATATTTCACTTTTATTTACCAAAAAATAGATGATAATGAGGAATAAAA
The DNA here is from genome assembly GCF_049901715.1 of Pseudonaja textilis. Taxonomy (NCBI): domain Eukaryota; kingdom Metazoa; phylum Chordata; class Lepidosauria; order Squamata; family Elapidae; genus Pseudonaja; species Pseudonaja textilis. The sequence goes on from NC_141990.1 coordinate 207,317,056, forward strand.
TATATAATCTGGTTTTCAAAGACAGCATATAGCTAATGAACGATATTAATAATGTATTTGAATCAAAGGCTTCTTCTGCATGAGAAGAGACAAAGTCCAACACGTGGCCATAATCAAATGACTGTAGCCCACCATGTTTTTTTTACATGCACTACACAAGCAACACATGTAAAAAGGGGGTAGGATTTCAAACACTGACTTTTAACTCCCAAGATACCCCTAAGTGAAACTGCATTAAATTGGTTCTGATATTGAAAAAAAAAATATTAGTTTGCTTTAGGAGCATTTTATTTAATGTTTTTCTGTTTGCAATTGGTGATACAGAGTGAAGAAAGAACATTTCTCTTTTTGCTACTGAATATTATTCCCAGTAGGTGTCACCACAGGGTTCTAAAAGAAATGCTCCAATCTAAGCCCTTTAGGCCAAAATAGAGATGCCTAATTTAGTCTAGTCTAGTCTGCTTTTGTGTGTCTGTGTGTGTGTGTGTGTGTGTGTTAGAGGGATGATATTGTAAAACAATGCTAAAGCTCTGTACCTCTGCCAGGGTGTCAGTCTATCAGAGATTCCACTGCTGCTACATTTTTAAGAAAATGTTCATGCCGTTGCTAATTGAATGAATGGCATGGGACGTCTCATTTGGCCTTCAGTCTCAACAGCTCTTTTTGTGGAATAGTATTTACGATCTAGGAATGAATAGTCTGTTGTAGTAGAGATTCTCACTCACCTTTCCTATTATGTTTACCAGCAACTTCAGTGCATGCTTATCATGAACCAGTGAATCTGTGTAGAATGAACCAAGGTATTGCCTTGGATCAATGCTGTTATGGATTGCACACAAGTCAGGTCTCACTATGAATCCATGGGAGATACGTCCTACTGTATAAGGAAAGGAACCACCTAAAAATAATTTTAAAATGTAACTTATATGTTTTATGCATTAGTTTATATTCCACCTTTCCTGCAAGAGTACAGGGTGGCATATTACTTTTTCCTCTGTTATTGTACCACCGCCCCCAGCAACCACAGCAAGTTGATTAGTTGGGTTTAGAGATAGGACTGACCATCAAGTGAGTTATCATGGCTGAGAGATTTTGCAGTTCTACACCAACAGTATAATCACAACACTACCTTGGCTCTGATACTTACCTCCATGGGCAAAGCAGACTCTCAGATTGGGGAAGCGCTCAAAAGTTCCTCCCATAATCATGGAGCAAATGGCAATGGTTGTTTCAGTGGGCATGCCTAATAATAAGAAATAATATTCAGGATTAATGATTGCTACTAATATGATGGTATCGTATCATAAAGTTCTTATCGCTTTCTTGGACAGATCTTCCACCAAGGAAGAGGAAGAAGAGTAGGGGAAGACAGAAAACTCTGGGGACTCAGGGCCTGGCATTACAGCAGACATAAGCTGTACAACTGCTGACATGGCACCAATGGATTTTAGCCCTAAGAGTCCACAATGCAACCCATGAGAATCTTTGTGTGATTACTTGGAGTCCTAAAGGACCAAAAGTATTAGCTTCCTTGGAAAAGCACATTGGGATACAGTATTTCAAACTGTGATAACAGAGGTAATCAGTCCCATGTAGCTTTAAGTAAGATATTACTTTAAAAGTATATTGGCTCTAAGGGAGAGGGCATGTTTGATCTACTGTTATTTACTATGACCAGTACTTGATTATCATTAATATGTTAGCTAGCCATACTACTAGAGAACATGATATAGGTGCTATGAAAGGATCTTGTATGTTTATTCTTTGTTTGTTCTAGCATTGATGAAGTTACCTAGTTTGGGTAATGAAACATCTGCAAGAAAACAGCCAAGCTCAGAGAGCACTACAGACCTTTCAGACGCAAGTGTTGCTGTTATACTGCTTTCCCTACTACACAACACCTTCTCTGCTTGGGCTGCTGGATTCTGACACTGAGTTGATGATTGAGATTCCGTGCCATGGAGTCCAGAATGATTCCAGAGCTCTCATGGTCTCCATGACAACCGTGGACCTTCCCCTTTGTAGGCAAGGCAGTAGAGAATATGCTCAGGCATCAACTTCAGGGGAGTCTGGAGGAAGTGGATTATTTGGACCCATTTCAGTTGGGTTTCAGGCTAGGGTTTCGTACGAGGATGGCATTGATCGTGCTTGCTGATGACCTGTAAACGTTTGGCAGTCCTTTACAATAAATAGAAATACAGGTAGTCCTTGAGTTACAATCTTTCATTTAGTGACTATTTGAAGTTACAATGGCATAGAAAAAAGTGATTTATGACCATTTTCACACTTACAACCATTGCAGCATCCCCATGGTCATGTGATCAAAATTAACATGCTTAGCAACCTGCTCATATTTATGACGGTTGCAGTGCCTCAGAATCATGTGATTTTATGACCAGCAAAGTCAATGGGAAAGCCAGTTTTGCTTTACAGCTGTATTACTAACTTAATAACTGCCTTGATTCACTTAACAACAGTGGCAAGGAAAATATAAAATGGGGCAAAACTCACTTCGCCATCTCACTTAGCAACTGAAATTTTGTGCTCAATTGCGGTCGTAAGTCGAGGACTACCTGTAACCAGTTCCTCTTCATCAATGTAATTCCTGTACCGATTTTAATCAGACTGTCAGAAAACTTCCTTGCATATTTCCAATCCTCCCATCTGCATAAGTGATTTTAAAAAAAACAACTCTTGATTGCACCACATTTTTTAAAAAATAAAACCAATAAATAAAACCAACGATTGTCACAGAGAATGCTAATTCTGCACAGTAATTACTGACCTACAAGCCAAGGGAGCCAGTATTTAGACATCCTTCCATCTGTCTGCATGTCCCAAGGATGCACAAAGAGGCAGCAATTTAATTGTTCAGCAGCCTTAAATCGCCAAGAGAGAATTTAAAAATTATTAAATAGAGGACAACAGGGATGATATCTCAGGCCATTGAGCTGAAGGTTTTAGATAGAAAAAAAAATCGACTGTTTTCATTACAGGACCTGTTGGGGGAGGAGAGACAGAACCCATTTACTTACGGCATAAATGGGAGCAAGTTCTGGAGCACTCAGTTCCCAGTTGTTGATATGGGATCCTATCTGCACCCCCGGAAATCCAAGTTCCTTCACACAGCGGTGCATTTCTTTCACGGCCAAATCCGGAGCTTGCATGGGGAGAGTGCCAAGTCCAACGAATCTTTTGGGGTGCCTCTTTACTGTAGCAGCTAAGTCATTGTTTAACAATTGACACAAGTCTAGAGTATCCTGTGGTTTAGCCTGGAGGCAAACAATTAGAGGACTGAGTAATTAAAATGTCATTTTTGGGTTGAGAGGATTGGCTGAAACTTAAGCAGAAACTAATTAGAACCAAAGGCCTAAGTATTTTTACTCGATGATACAATTAACCCATGTACAGGTACTCAACTTACAACCATTTCTTTTAGTGAAGTTACGACGACACTGAAAAAAGTAATGACTGTTTTTCCTATGACTGTAGTAGCATTTTCATGGTCATGTGACCAAAATTTGGACTTGGTAACAGACTTGTGTGTCCCGGGGTCGTGTGATCACTTTTTACGACCTTCTGACAAGCAAAATCGATGGGGAAGCAAGATTCACTTTACAACCCTGGTACGAATTTAATGATGGTGGTGATTCGCTTTAACAACTGTGGCAAGAAAGGTCATAAAATCGGCCAAAAGCTACTTAACTGTTTTTGTTATCTATCTGTTTGCTAAGTTAAATGTTGTTGCGATACGTTATAGGTGGCACAATATTCATCAAGTTGGTATGGGAAAATTACCAGAGACTAGTAATTCAGGAGTACAATAGTTTGAAGTAAGGAATAAATTTTAATTCATTAAAAAATACTTCTGAATACTTCTGGAAAAAGGTATGCTATCTTTTTTCCAGCATTGTGTGAATGCTATCCTCGCTGCTGTAGTTATATGCAAGATCATATATTTTATCTTTTTATTGTATTTCCATCAGAAGGTCTAGTAATCCAAAAGATTTTAGAATGTGCAGAAATGGACAAACTCACCCTAGAGTTAAAAGGTAAAGAAGATTCAGAGTATTATGCGGGATGGGAAAATTGGTATGAATGGATGGATGGACAATAGGTATAAGAATTGTAGAGATAAGAAGAAGGTATAGAAATGTATATAAATAATGAGAAAAGTATGGAAATGTAACAAAGATGCCTCAGTACTATTAAATGATGAGTGAGATGTGTAAAGAGAAAAAAATGCAATAAAAATATTAAATTAAAAAAAAACTTTCTGAATATGACAACTATTAACTCTGGTCTTTTATTACATGCTTGCTTCAGTCTGTGACTGGCAAGCAGAATCATTCAAAATGTTAGAAAGTAGCCTGTCCCATCCAGGGAGAAAGCGACAGTTTGCTTAACATGGGAAGTAGCTATTAAATGTCCTATGTTTAGCATGGCATGCTTACATTCTCCCAGCAGATAATCTGGACAAAAACTGAAGCGCAAGGCAAAACATTCAAAAGTCTAACAAATCATCATCACCATGATCTGGGCAGTTAACTACTATCCATCATGGAATGTTATGTAGATAATGATTTTAATTTGCATAGACATGATACTGTAAAGGATCCCTATTGGAACAGTCACCTCCGCATGCTAACATTTTTTCCTCCTGTTGGAATTTTTAACTTATTGCTGGGCTTTAGGAACAGAAATAGATGTTTTAGAAGTCAAGAGGAATTGCTTGCTGCAACTGATGTTGTTAACCGAACACTGTTGGCAAGGTAACCACCATCAGGAGCAAGGTTTCTTAATGAAAAGCTTCCTGAGAAATTGGCAGAGGTGATGCTCTGACATTTAAAAAAAACATCCTGGAACGTGCTCATTGGTTAAGACAACAATTATTGTATCTCTTTTGTTTTCTATGCTTTCTCCCATGACATTTCCCTCTCACAGACGCATACACCCCCCTACCGCCAAACATGTAGCATATTTGGATCCAAACCAAAACATAATTTCTTTCCATACTGCTTAGCCAACCTCTGAGTGACTCAAGGGTGAGAGGTGTCGCCAGTAGGTGGGAAGGAGGAAGAAAGATAAAAATCTTTGATTCTGAAGGATCTCCTGATTGGTTCTCATTAATTGCTTCAAATGTGGCAGATAAATCTGAGGTAATAACATGCCTGAACCCTTCCGTCTGTGGTACTTTCAAAATAAGACTGTTGATAACTACTCTTTTGAATGGCTAAAACATAGAAAACAAAATATGGATGCACTGTTTACTCAATTGTCTTCGCAAACACATTTCTAACACGAAGTCCTGTTTGAGGAACAATATCTGTTTAAACTATTGCACAGTGGAAGAGAAGAAATTAGCTAAAGGATTACAGTCCTAGTTATAATTCTGCAATGGTTTTAGTTCTCCTGGTGCTAATACTTGAACGCAGTGCTGCTGCCTCCTAAAGACTGAAGCTACAGTAGTTAAAGATTAAATAAGTGTGGAATTGGCACCATGACACTTAAATGTATGGGAGGCTGTAATTTCCAACAAAATTGTGTTGTAATAGTACTCATCAATTTTAATCATCAGCTGGATTTAAATGTGGGAAGATTTTAATTCATGTCATTGGTCCATTACGTTAGAAAAGGAGGAAGGTTATCCATTTTCAATTTCTGTGAAATCAAAATTGCATGCTTGAACAAATTTCTTCACGGGGTTGAAATATTAGCCACAACTGGGGAGGGGGGATTTTTCTAAAACTTTGACCAATGGCACCCACCTGTGAAAATTGTACTGATATCTCCTTCTTTGTGAATTCATGCTCAATGTCGTTTTCTTTGGAACAATAAAGAATATGCTTGTCATAGCTTTTTTCCAGAAACAAGTATCAGGCAATATCAAAATTGCATTGTTGGATGAGGTATTTGAACAACGTAATACTTGTGACCCAATTCCAAGATTTCTTGAATCAAACCAATTGTCTAGAACCATACCAGTTTAGCTTCAAGACTGGTTTTGAATAAGAACTGGCTCCTTATAAGCAATACTTGCTAACAGATGCACTATACCTCCTGCTACTGGAGCACTATTCGACAACTCTTAGTACTACTGACGTTGTTATACTTCTGAATAGCTGTGTGTGCAAACAATTCTCATTCAGAACATTATGAACCACTTATGATTCCCCACCTTTTATTTGCAGAAACAAAGGGAGCAAATTATATTCTGGAAAAGAAGATAATTTTATTTATTTATTTATTTGATTTGTCAATCGCTTACAAGATAATAGGTATAAGTATAAACATGAGTAAGAATACAGGAAATAGATACACGTAAATGGGGACGATAGGACAGGAGGCATGATTGTGCACTTATGCACGCCCCTTACAGACCTCTTAGGAATGGGGTGAGGTCAATAGTGGGTAGTTTGAGGTTAAAGGAGTGGGGTTTCGAGGCTGTAACAACAGAGTCAGGTAGTGCATTCCAGGCATTGGCCACTCTGTTGCTAAAGTCATACTTTCTGCAATCAAGTTTGGAGTGGTTTATATTGAGTTTGTATCTGTTGTGTGCTCTTGTATTGTTATGGTTGAAGCTGAAGTAGTCATTGACTGGTAGGACATTGTAGCAAATAATTTTGTGTACTACACTTAAGTCCAACCATAGGTGGCTTAGTTCAAGATTGTCCAAGCCCAAAATTTCAAGCCTGGTGGTATAGGGTATTCTGTTGCGAGCAGAGAAGTGTAGTACTCTTCTTGTGAAATACTTCTGGACTTGCTCAATTGTATTAATGTCCGATATACAGTGCAGATTCCTGACAGATAAGCTGTATTCGAGTATTGGTCTAGCAAAGGTTTTGAATGCCCTAGTTAGCAATTCAATATTTCCAGAGGAGAAGCTTTGTAAGATTAGATTTACAACTCTTAATGCTTTTTTGGTGATGCTGTTACAATAAGCTCTGGAGCTTAGAACATTAGATAGGAGTACTCCGAGGTCCTTGACAGAGTGAGGGTCATCAACGAGGTCTTATCTGCCTAGCTTGTATTTGGTGAACTGATTTTTTTTACTAATGTGTAGGACAGAGCATTTGTTGGTTGAGATTTGGAGTTGCCAAATATTTGATGATTCAGACACATAATCAAGGTCACTTTGAAGAAGAGTAGCATTGTTGGTGGTGTTGAATAGTTTTACATCATTCGTGAAGAGGACACAGTTGCTAATAAGGTGATCACAAAGGTCATTTATATAGAGTATAAAGAGTATAGGTCCTAAAATAGTAGAATGTTCTACTATTGCCTAGAATATTCTATCCCTGGAATGAAGACCTTTGCATATCCCTAATTCTGATCCATCTTTGGGATGGCCTGAGCAGCTAAGTCTGGTTCATCCTTGCAAAAAAAAGTTCAAAATTATTTTTACATGTTCCATTCGTTTCTTTTTATCTTCCATTCATTTGCAGTTGCTATATCTTTGGACTGAAAAATAGTATTTCATATGTCTTATCCAACATAGGTTACTTGCATTCTAAAATGAGGAGAGTCTTTTTTATACAATTTTGCTCTTTTTAAAATAATAATAATAATAATTTTGTCTACATTGTATTCTGAAACTAATTTATTTCAAAAAGGAAAAGGAACAGGATCCCTAATCTTATATACTTTGATACTGGATGGCCAAGAGTTGGCCTTAGAGAAATTAATTATTTTTCACTTTTACTTGTAATTTCCAGGGTAAGGTACTCCTTTCTCCCTCATGTGCGAGAGTTAGAAGGAAGGTGTCAGGGAAGCACCCCTAAAAGTGTGTAGTAACAAGCCACTACTCCAAGGGTCAAGAGCAGGAGGCCTTTTGAGAGAATAAGATTAAATCCTCCATCCTTCCATACCGTGGGCTCTGCCAAGCTGCCATACATTTTACAAGAACATGGAGTGGATTTTTATCAATTTATTGAAGATATTGAGCACTGTATTTCTTTTCAAGTATCAGAAGAGACTTGGGAGGGGAAATGTCAAATCGATATTTGGAAGAGTGGGCTGCAATTGCAGAGGAAATACTTAATTACAAAAGCCATTGCCTCTCTTTCTGCAAATGTAGCTTTTGACTCCTGCAGTACAAATGAAAATAATTGCTTCCGTTGACTTACCCAGTAGCTAAACATGACAGGAACCGTTGAAAGTACCTGAACGGACACTCCTATGGAGCAGAAAAGGCATATGTGATTTTAAATATTGAACGGATTTATCCATTAGCAATGAGAGTGCCTATAAATGCTGAATCGGCACACATGGCTTTTCATTACAGTTCTATCCATGTATGGTGACAGGAATTGCTTCCAAAGTCATCTTGTCAATGGTAGACATTATGTTATTATTCATTTCCGACAACTGATTGCCATCAATTGTATAACTTATAAAATCTCTTTGACCAAGGTGGCTTAGAAAACAATGGACCCCGTTCACTATTTATCCATACATTTTTGAAAGGTGGGTGTGAAAATCTGTAGAGCCTCCACAACCATCTCTTCAGGGCATTAAGGAATTTGGTAGAGTTAGGTGAAACTCGCAGTATGCTATTGAATGTTTGTTTTGGAGGAGGTTGATAGATCCCTAAAGATCCCTAATGCCATTCTTCACAGAGTAAGTACTGATAGCATCTATTTAAGAGTCTCGGAGTCCTCAAAAGAGACCCTGAATAGATAGTATACTTGTTATTAAAGACAAAATAATAGTTCCAAAATAAATTAAAAAACCTGAAACATTTAATCGTTCCAATCACTACTCTACAAAATTAGGGGAAAAGCCTAAGCAGAGAATATTACAGTGCAGACAGAAAAGTCACAGTATAATTGATCAGATGTTGATCAACCCAAATTAACCCAAAGGAATGCAAATTCAGTACCATTAGGAAGTCTAAATTAAACCGTGGTTTAATAAATGAACCAGTATAAAATGCAGGAAGGGCTGTATACTTCAAATGTAATTTTTAAAGAAGTACTATCAATATGAACAATGTTTGAGGAAAAGAAGATAACATTTAAGGGGGAAAGGAACATTCAGATATCTTAGTGAGTCAATGCAATTAGTTTACTAAATAAATCAATTCATCACTGCTAAAACACTGAAAACTCATGAAACTTTCAAATAATACATCCACCAACCTTTTATACACAAATAGAGAAAGCAATATATTATGTAAAATAATTTATATTTTGTTGCTGGCTCTAATCTTTCTTGATGCCACAGGATATCCTGTCACTTGTTGGGACATCTTGTAATCCAAATCAGCCACAAAAGGTATAGACTTCGCTTCTAGAATCCCACAGGTGCCAATGCAGCAAAGAATATAAATTAATTGAGTTCTGGGAATTTTATCCAATTGTAGTTCGGAACATTATGAATTTGATCTTCAATCTTATTCCTCCATCAATACAGAGATGCTTCTAAATCAGGACCCTTGAAACTGCCCATTTAAATATGCTGAAGCAATTGATTGGAGATGTTGCTCAGGAGAGGTTTCAAAAATTGGTTGGACCAATTGAGGATCTGTCTATGCTAGCCTTGTTGGCAGGAGACCTGCCTTGGAAGGCCATCTGCTGGGAGATGAGGGTTCTTCTTTGGTTGGCCATTGTGAGAACAGGCAGCTAGACTAGATGAGTCAGGGGTCTGATCCAGGAGAGCATGTCATCTGTTCTTATACTCTATAAATCCTTCCCCTCCCTCCAACGTTTTTCTTGTTCTTTCTGAGAACAAAAATGCAGTCAGTCTTCCAACTATCCATATCTAGGAACTACTGTAGCTACCCACGTGATCTATCTTGGTCAGGATTCATCCTCAGTTTATTGTCCCTCCCCCGCCATCCATCCTATCACTGGAGACTGGTTCAGAACATGGACAGGCCTTAACGGAGTAATAGAGTTGAGTGTTATCAATGCACAGATAATATGTATAAGAGGATTCCTGAGTATCCGCCCCAGCAGACATGATGCTTTAAAAAAAAAAAAAGATTCTTCTCACGATGTTGCAGATCATTTTGTTGATAAGGGTTGATAAGGTTTAATTGATTTGACATAAAGACATTTTAAAGGTTAATTATAAATGTTTCATTAAAACTGCTGCTACATAAATTTTACACATTCAAGGTGAGGGTACCTGATTTGTCCATCTGTTTAATCCGAACTTCTGGATCCCAACAGTTGTCTTGGATAACTCTGAAAACTTTTCCATCTTTCATCATTTTGGCTTCCCCCTGCAATATACATTTATATATTGTACTGTATGCTATGTTAGAACTTTTTTCATTTACTTCAGAAGTATATATTTCATAAATTGTCTTAAAGCACCTAAAGGCTTTTGTTGACCTTCTCTTAAAAGTAATGGGAACTCTTACAATATAGTTTTCTCCCGTAACATTGAGCTAATATTAGATACCTGCCTGGTACTGTATCTCATATAAGAAATCTACCATAAAGCTACAGTAATATTATCCTAATGTGTATGGTCTTCTCCCATGTGACCACAAATTTTTGAAACTATATAATAACATGAGCTAATTTCATGTAATGGTTAAGGTAGTGACCCTAGAATTGAACACAATTAGACAGGGAAACCTTTAATATATGTGTGTGTGTATGTGTGTGTGTGTATGCACAGTATGTATGTACGTATATGTAGAATAAAATAGTAATAATACCAGGAAATAAATAGAATGGAAGACAAAGAATTGGAGAAGATCACAAAGTATTCAGATATGAAAATCAAAATGGATTAATCATTGATCAAGATTATGGCATAAACCAGCTGTGGTCCCAGTGGTTATCAGCACACTGAATGCCACACCACAAAATCTTGAATGGCACTTAGAAAATCTGCGCATTCAGATCAGTCAATTACTAAAGACTGCATTACTCAGATCCACAAATATACTACATCAATACATTATGACAACCTAGGAAAGAACTTGATGCATATGAAGGTCAATGGCAGCTAAAGAGCTGGCAGCTGTGATTTCACATTTTTGTGCATATAATAATATTTGTTGATAAGAAAGACAAAAAGGTCTGGATAGTGAATGTTGCAGCATCTGAAGACAGCAGAACAAAAGAGAAAGAACTGGAGAAAATCACCAAATACAAAGATCTGCAGAGAGTAGAATGACAGGGCAAAATTAAGTAAAGATAGTATTAGTAGTATTCCCAGAACATTTGGAGCACCATTTGAATATAATTGGCATTGACAAAATCACCACCAGTCAATTACAAAAGGCAGTTTTGCTTAGAGCAGCTTACATTCTGCTATACCTTATCTACCTATCCCAGATCCTTGGAAATAGAACAACTGTGGTTAAAAACAGCAAAGGTAGTACTAGTAGTAATAGGTGACTTAGGTGCAATCCCACAACAGCTGGAGCACCACTTGAACACCACTGGCATTGACAATTTCACCATCAATCAATTGCAAAAGGCAGCTTTATTTAGAACAGCTTTCATCCTGCAACAATATCTACATCCATATTGCCTATCCCATGTCCTTGGGAAGGTCTTGATAAGTGGACAAAAATGCCAAATCCTGTCTGAATATCTGGTTGACTGTGTGACAAAGCATAGTAATAATAATAAATCTGACTGTGTGATCTTGTAGGGAAAAAAAACCTGGTTTGGGAAAAGTTAGCTAACATGGGAAGATTATGCAATTTCACTGTAGCCCTTCACACCAGAATATCAACGATTCAGTTGATTAGCGCCCATTTATAAAAAGGTTGTGGGGTTTTAGAATAATTAAAATGAAGTTTTCCCATTACTGTTAAGGAAAAATCACTTGCTTTACTTCTTATTGCTTTGAATTAAATTCAAAAATGATGCATGCTAAATAATAAAGCAAGTTTTACTATATTAGAAACAGAATCATTTATGACTAAAAATTCTTAAGGGAATTAAACATATTTTTAGCTAGGGATAAAAAGAGAACAAAGTTGGTCCTTTGGTAAAATGAACTCAATCAATAGGGAAGTTGTAGCATCGGCCAAGCTGGACTACCTGCAGGTATTGGAGTTTGGAGACACTTCTTTTTTTTAACAATGGTTATGCCTGTAGGTAGTTCCTGTTGATGATTGTGGGATAGGGAAGTGAGCCAGATGAACATCATTACAGCAGTTCCAGGCCACACAGGAGATACTGTCAACCTTCCCAGAGTCTAGAGCAGGGGTCCCCAACCACCAGGCCCCGGACCGGGACCGGTCCGTGGATCATTTTCTACCGGGCTGCCGGTTTGCTGGGTGCCGCCATCTTGTTTCGACAAAAAGTGCTTCCGGGTGAGCTTTTCCGGTTGGAAAGCGGCGTTTGGGTCCTGAAGGAATCCTCGCACCTTAGTTTCATTGAAGGGGGGGCGGCTTTGAACGAAGAGCCGTCCCGATGGCGGCAGAGATCAAAAAAGCACAAAAAGGTACAAAGGAGGAGTTGAAGGTGGCAGGGAGAAGCGGGGGATGGCTGGCTGGCCGGTCGCTCGGCTCACCTTGCCTTGTCATGCGTGCTGATGCCGGTACCAGGCCGTGGATCATTTTGTGATGCCAGTACCGGCCCGTGGCACAAAAAAGGTTGGGGGCCACTGGTCTAGAGGTTTGTAAGGGGCATGCATAAGTGCACCAACATGCTTACCGTCCCTATCCTAATGACCCCTTTTATTTGTATCCATTTCATGTCATCATGATCATGTTCTAATTATACCTGTTCTCTAATACATGCTTGACAAATAAATATAAATATAATGAAAGTATACAGTATTTAATTTGGCAGGGTAGGGAGTGACATTTCTTTTAAAAGTCCAGTTCCAATCTCATTCTGTGCCTATAGTTAGCATTTGGACCTTAGAGGCACACCCTGGAAATCAAAAACAGTAGCTTTTATGTAAGCCTGAATTTATTCCTTAGGTTAAAAAAACAATAACTTGCAAAGGAAATTCTTCAGCTGCATCGTCTTCTGAATCAGGATAGGACAGTTGGACTAAGAGATCTGAATGCACATATGTACACTTATATTTTGATACATAAGATTCTTAAATATTCTTAATCCTAAAGCTAGATTTAACACTGCATGTATTATGGGTTTATATATTTTTCATAACTAGTACCTTTTAGAATCTCAAAATCATCCTTCCCATTCCCTTACTGTGACTTCAAATTCTGTCATATTTTAAGAAAACAGTTCCAAATATCACAGGCAATAATTACGCAGCCATTATCTAATTTCTCTGGTAAAACACTATTGGAGAATTGATTTTCCAAAGCGCAAGCAGAGCAAATTTTAACCATATATTCCTACAGGCTATGAATAATGGATGTGAGCTTTCTGTTGACTGTTGCATAACAATAGATGAGAAAGTATTTAGGGGGAAAGGATATTCAAACTGACTCAGTTGTATAAAAATAGATCTTTGGGATTCATTTTTGTTCAACTCAATGAGAACATTTCTGATATTTATTTATTTATTTTTATTTGATTTGATTTGTCAATTGTTTACAAGATAATAAGTATAAGTGTATACATAGTTATGAATACATGAAATGGGTACATATAAGAAAAATAAAAGAAAAATAAAAGAAACAATAGGACAGGGACGGTAGGCACGTTGGTGCACTTATGCACGCCCGCTACAGACCTCTTAGGAAAGCTGTGAGATCAATAGTAGACAGGCTAAGGTTAAAGTTATATGTGCAATAATCTATGTCAGTGGTTCCCAAAGTGGGTGGTACCGCCCTATGGGGGGCAGTGGGATGCCTTAGGGGGGCAGTAAGAGGCAAGGGGGCTGGCAGGGGGGCGTTCGAGGTGCCAGCCCCGCAGGCTCATGGACTACTGGCCACGCAGCCCATTGACTGTTTCATCGCTTCGTAGAATGCAGAACCCGCGCGTGGTGAGCCTTGCCAAGCTTGGGGGTGGGGGGGGGAAAGGCGGTGGAAAGAGGGCGCCTTAGCTTGCAGGCTGCCCTCTCCAGTGGAAGTGGCGGAAACGCGCCAGAAGGCCTGAAAGCAAAACCCTCCCAAGGTGCGCAGTGAAAGGGGTGGGTGGTCCAGCTTTAGGGGCCCCTTCCCTGGAGAACAAGGGAGTGCGCAGCTCCCGCCCGGCCTCCGCCTGTCCAGCCAGCCGGGCTTGCACGCAGGATGTGGGTGGGTGCAGCTGCGGCTCTCTAAGGTGCGTGGCTTGGTTCGGTTAGGCTCTATGTGGCCGTCCCGGACCTAGAACCTAGCCTCCCTCTGCAGCCTGGTTCTTCCGACTGAGCCCTGCACTTGTTTGCTTGCTTAGTTTCCAAGCGATCGTTCCCTCTGCCTCCGCTGGTCTGGGCTGCTTCCACACACCTTCCTCCTCCCAGGTGGAGCATAAAGATGGGCGGAACGCTTCACTGAAGTTGGAAGTCTCTGAGCGTGTGCAGAGTACCTCCCCTTGCTTGGCCCGATGGAAGTGGACCTTCGGTTGAAGCAAAGAGGGTGAGGTCGGCTGCATCGCTGCCCTGGGGAGGTTGGCATTGCAAAATTGGACGCCAAAGAGGGCTGGAGAAGGGGCAGAGGGGCAGCTGCATTAAGGAGCAGGAAGATCTTAGCCATGGTTTATTCATTGACTAAGCCGGAATCAAACAGCATGCTAAACTCTAAACCAGAATGGCTGGGTTAATATATTCATCCCGTGTTTCTCAACCTTGGCAACTTGTGTGGACTTGAATTCCCACTCTGGCTTTGCTCTACTTTCCCAAAGTGCCAACGCTGTCACATTCTTTCTTTCTTTCTGTCCATCCATCCATCCAAAAGGTCTGCCTGTCTCTCTGCCTGTCTTTCTGTCTGTCTACCTACCTACCTGCCTATCTACCAATATAGATCTATCTATCTATCTATCTATCTATCTATCTATCTATCTATCTATCTATCTATCTATCTATCCATCCATCCATCCATCCATCCATCCATCCATCCATCCATCCATCCAAAATGTCTGTCTGCCTGCCTGCCTTCCTGCCTACCTACCCACCTGCCTGCCTGCCTGCCTGTCTTTCTGTTTACCTACCTACCTATCTACCAATATAGATCTACCTACTTACCTACTTATCTACCAATATACTTACCTACCTACCTACCCATTCATCCAAAAGGTCTGCCTGCCTATCTACCTATCTATCTACCAATCTATCTACCTACCTACCTACTTGTCTCTCTCTCCATCTATCCATCCATCTATCCATGTTCAAAGCACCAGCCCCGCAGGCACATTGGGAAAATAGAGCAAAGCCAGTCTGGGAGGGAGGGAGGGGGAGACAGAGAGAGAGACAGAGTGGGGGAGAGGGAGAGAGAGAGAGAGAGAGAGAGAGAAACCTGATGCATCAGATTGAAATGAGGCCTAGTTTAGACTGAGGCCCTTTTCCACATTGAAACATCTTTGGCTTCTAGTAAAGGTTTTGTGGACAAAACATGGTCAAGACTATCAGGAAACTCTCACATCTTGTTGAGGCTTTAAACAGGATCTCCACCCTAAAAATTACTTTTGCCCAATGTATTACAGTGCCAATTCTGAAGAAGGCAAAACCAAAATGTACAAGGAGAACACACACACACACTCTCTCTCTCTCTCTCTCTCTCCCTTCTAACCCTGCTGGAGCAGGTGATTGGACGAGAATAGATATCTCATTATCTTTCTCCTCCCTCCCTCCTTCTTTATTTCTTTTTCTTTCTGTCCCTTCCTTCCATCCCCCCCTTTTTCTTTGTCCCTTTTTTTCTTTCTTTCCCTTTTCTCTTTCTTTTCTTCCTTCTCTCTCTCTCTCTCTCTCTCTCTCTTCTTTCTCTTTCTTTCCCTCTCTCAGTCTCACCCCATTGACTTGACTTGCTTGGGCAGGTCCCTCCAGAGCAGTGGGCTCAATGGGGTGGACCTGCGGGGCCGGTACCTAGAACGCGGCAGTGTCTGCATGTTTGAAAAGTAGAGCAAAGCCAGAGGTCGGTAGTTTTTGCTGCGAAGAATCACAAAAGCTTCTGGGTTGTGCACAAGAAGAGACACATGTCAATGCAATTCAGCAACATAAAATAATGAGGTACAAATAAAACAAATCAACAAGAATCGGCAAAGCATCTCTAATTAGATTTTATTCACTGCTAGAATCTAATCAGAGATGCTTTGCCGATTCTAGTCCAATGACCTGCTCCAGCAGGGTTAGAAGGGAATGTGTATGTATGTGTGTGTGTGGCTGTCAAAACTCCAAAAACGGGTCAAGTATCTCTGGGGAGGCAAGTCATAAATTAGAACACTTGCTAAACAACCGGCCATTAAGTGAGGACCACTTGTATTTGGTTTGCCAGTCACCTGGCTATGCCCACTCAGTCACATGACCACCAAATCACACCTACCCCATCATGTAACCAGCAAGCCATGCCCAGCCAGCAAGCCATGCCAGCCAGTCACATGACCAGCAAGCCACACCCTCAAATTAGGCCATGCCTACAGAAATTTGAATCCCACCCTTGGGTGGGGGGCACCGAGGATGAGTTTGTAGCACCAAGGTGGCGGTGGACTGAAAAAGTTTGGGAACCCCTGATCTATGTGGTTATTTTTCAGGCAGGCTGTTAAGGTTATTTTTCAGGCAGACTGTTAAATTATAGTGCTGAAGGCAATGCTAAGAGAATTGTAATTGTTCCAAGGATTCTCTTAAGCCAGGGGTGTCAAGCTCAAGTCGTCACGGCAGTGTCACGTGATGTATCGGGACTTTTCTCCCCTTTGCTAAACTGGGTGTGGGTATGGACAGCACATGATGCATCCGGGAGTTTGACAGCCCTGTCTTAAGCCTTCATACATAAATGCCAGCTGTAGCAAGATAAATAATAGTCTTTCTAATGCTTAAAAGAGCTATACTGTGAGCTTTCTTGATGAGCATATGGTAGCAGAACCAGAATACGCCTAACAAATTGCTTGGATCAATATAGCACAGATAGGGCTCTATAGTTTTCAAAATGATTTTATATGTCTGTTAATTTTTAATTGGGAGCCGCCCAGCATCAGTTGAAAGATGGGTGGCTAGATAACTGATTTTAAAAAATACATTTCTGGGATCCAGAAATGGATGGAACCGTTCTGCTTTCTATTTAAAGCTAGATTTCTGGCAGCATCGTCTGTCACTAAAACAGTGTGAGCTCGGGACTGCACCAAGCTGTTCAGTGCTCTGTGAGTTCTGAATATTTAGTCTAAAAAAAATCTATATAGTATCTTTCTTGGCCTGCCTTACTTTGCTTCATGGAATTTTTAGTTTTGAAGTAGAGCCTACGTAGGACTGAGGCCACAGCTCAGAACAGAAGAATATACGCCTCCATTACATAGGTGCTCTCTTGCTCTCTGTACGGCATTTATCAAGTACAGGGAGAACTCGACTTACAACCACAACTGAGTTCCAAATTGATTGTTAAGCGAGACAGTTATTAAGTGAGATTTGCCCCTATTTTATGCCCCATTTTATGACAGTTGTTAAGTGAGTTTTGCCCCATTTTCTTGCCACTGTTGTTAAGTGAATCACTGCAGTTGTTAAGTTAGTAACAAGATTGTCAAGTGAACGTGGCTTCCCCATTGACTTTGCTCGTGAGAAGGTCGCAAAAGGTGATCATGTGACCCTGGGACACTGCAACCCTCATAAATACATGGCAGTTGCCAAGTGTCCACATTTTGATCATGTGACCACAACAGTCATAAGTGTGAAAAACAGTCATAAGTCACTTTTTTCAGTGCCACTGTAACTTTGAGTGGTCACTAAATGAGTGGTTATAAGTCGAGGAGTTCCTATAGAATTATTTTTATTGTGATTGTATTGATATATATGGATATTATTTTATATTATTAACTTTTGTGCCACAGTGGCGCAGTGGGTCAGAGTGCAGTACTGCAGGCTACTTCTGCTGGCTGCGGGCTGACTACAATTTGGCAGATCAAATCCCACCAGACTCAAGGTTGAT
The DNA here is from genome assembly GCF_049901715.1 of Pseudonaja textilis. NCBI lineage: Eukaryota > Metazoa > Chordata > Lepidosauria > Squamata > Elapidae > Pseudonaja > Pseudonaja textilis. Next base: position 207,335,000 of record NC_141990.1, read on the forward strand.
TCAGCCTTCCATCTTTCCGAGGTCGGTAAAATGAGGACCCAGATTGTTGGGGGCAATCTGCCGACTTTGTAAACTGCCTAGAGAGGGCTGTAAAGCACTGTGAGGTGGTATATAAGTGCTATTGTTATTGTTATTGCTATTCTACTGAGAAGACAAATACAGCATTTCTTCAGCTTGTAAAAATGTCTTTAAGGCAGTCCCCCCATAAGTAATTTATAGCAGCTTTCTGAGTCACCCACCAGTGAATTAATATAAAGCTTATTCCTCAGTAGTGGCACAAGACTGTTGGTCTCAAAAATCCTATGAGTGGCTAGGAGGAAAATGACCTTATAGTAAATGAGATTCAAGCAATAGTTGTTAGGCCTGCATTAAAATAGTTCAGATAAAGATTCGGAGAACAAAAACCATGGGAACAAGCTTCTTAGAGTTTGAAATGTAATATTTGTTCAAATGCATACATTGGTTGTTGTTTCTCCTCTAGAGAATAAGTGCTAGGGAAAATTGAGAAGAACATAAATAACTGTCATATTTTTGCCATAGATTATTTATTCAATTGTTTTCTAGTTCCTTAAAAGCTAGGCTGGGCAATCTGTGGAATTGGAAGAGAACTGATATCTAGTGCATATTTTTAAAGGAAAATTCAAAATTTCTGACATATAATTGTGTGTTTATGTGAACAGAAAGGAGCATTCTCACTAATACGTTTACGATTACTTCATGAAAAGATCTAGGTCACAGATGTAATTTTATCATGATGCTCTGCTCCTAAATTATATGCATATTCATTTGTCCAGGTTTGGGCAGGTTTTCTAAAAAAAATCCTTGCAATTTTTTAATTTATGGAATAACAAGTGACTAATATTCATGGCACCACTCATGCATTTGTAATATTTGTTCAATGTGTTCTGCTGATTATATTTCTCTTGGGCAATCTCAGTGAATATTTTCTCAGCTCCATTTACCAGTCAACTTTAGGTTACAATTAAACAATTTATATCAGCAAAAAAAGAGAACCGATAAAATGTACTCAAATTATACAGTCAAATACAACCATCAGAAGAAAGGTCAGACACCATATACAATTATTTTTTATATTACACTATTTTATGTTACAGGTAGTCCTCAGGTTATGACTACAATTGAACTCAAATTTTCTGTTGCTAAGCGAAACAGTTGTTCAGTGAGTTTTGCCCCATTTTACAGCCATAGTTGTTAGGTGAATCACTGCGGTTGTTAAATTAGTAATATGGTCATTAAGTGAATCAGATTTCCTCATTGACTTTGCTTGTCAGAAAGTTGCAAAAGGTGATTACATTACCCTGGGATGGTGCAGCTGTTATAAATATGAACCATTTGCCAACCATCCAAATTTGGATCATGTAAGCACAGGGATGCTGCAAGTGTGAAAATGGCTATAAGTCACTTGTCTTTTGAGCCATTGTAACTTTGAACAGTCACTAAATGATTATAAGTTGAGGACTACCTGCATATTGTTTATTTTGTGCAATATTGTTAATTATGCAAGGCTAGAATGAAAGAAAAAGAAAGGTGAGAAATAGGAAAAGTGACCAAATCTATTAAAGTGATCCTTCTTATTCTGGGATGTAATCAGAATAGAGCGTACAGGGACCTTTGAGGTCTTCTAGTCCAACCTCCTGCTCGAGCAGGAGATCCTGTATCATTCCTGACAAATGACTGGCTAGTCTCTTCTTAAAAAACCTCCAGTGATAAACACCTACAATTTCCAAAGGCAAAGCTGTTCCACTGGTTAATTGTCTTCACTGTAAGGAAGTTTCTCCTTAGTTCCAGGTTTCCTGCTTGATTAGTTTCCCTTCATTGTTTCTTTTCTTGCCTTCTGGTGCTTTGGAAAATAAGTTGACCCCCTTTTCTTTGTGGTAGTCTCTCAAATGCTGGAATATTGCTATCGTGTCACCCTTAGTTCTTCTTTTCTCTAGACTAGCCAAGCCCCAATCCTGCAACTGTGCTTCATATATTTTTATCTCCAGGCCTTTAATCATCTTAGTTGCTCTTCTTTGCAAAGTCTCAACATCCTTTTTGTAATGTGGTGATCAAAACTGGACGCAGTATCCAAGTATGGCCTTACTAAGGCTTTATAATGCAGTACTAATACTTCACGTGATTTTGATTCTATGCTTATGTTTATACAACCAAGGGTTATATTAACTTATTTGGCTGCTGCCACACACTACTGGTTCATATTTAAGTGATCATCCATTAGAACTCCAAGATCCCTCTCACAGTTACTATTTTTGAGCCAGGTTTCATCTAAATCCTCACTGCTGCTATCTAAAGAATGTATTTTTCAAGAACAAAACCCTAAGCAGCCAAAGGAACTTCTATAATACCATAGGATGACTCAAACACAGCTAATTGTCATCAGATTCAGATTATCAGAAAATGTACTTGTTCTCACTAAATTAATTATAGTAGTGACATTCACAGCCAGACTTGTTGGTGTCCATTATCTTAATATATCTATTAGTACGATTCCAAACTATTATTTCCACTAAGTCTAGAGCAGGGGTCTTCAAACTTGACAGCTTTAAGACTTGTAGACTTCAATTCCCAGAATTCTTCTTCCAGTCATGTTAGCTCAGGAATTCTAGGAGTTGAAATCCACAAGTCTTAAAGCTGTCGAGTTTGAAGACCCTTGTTCTAGAGCTTATATTGTCTTTAGTGCCATTTTTATAGGCTTCTTGGAAACCCCAGAAGTGCTGCATTGGAAATCAGATGCTGAATTAGATATTCCTTTGGCCTGATTCAGCATGACTAGAAGAGTATTCTTTTCCAAAATTCATATATAAATCTTAATAGTTATTACTTATCAATCACAAACTTAACATACCTTATGATCTTTCTCCAATTGAACCCATCCTCCATAGCCATATCTCTGTGAAAAGGAAGGCAGAGTTAACAAATACACATAAAGTAAGTCATATCTTATGGTTCAACAACTGGGTCATGTTAATTTAAAACCAAGCAAATCATTTCTTTTATATTCAGACTGTATAATATGCAGGTAGTCCTTGACTTATGACCACCATTGAGCCCAAAATTTCTTTGGCTAAGTGAGATACTTGTTAACTGAGTTTTGCCCCATTTTACGACCTTTTTTTGCCACTGTGGTTATGTGAATCACTGAAGTTGTTAAATTAGTTAGTAAGTGAATTTGGCTTCTTCCGCATTGACTTTGCTTGTCAGAAGGTCGCAAGAGATGAACACATGACCATGGGGCACAGCAACAGTCATAAATATGAGTCAATTGTCAAGCAGCTGAATTTTGATCACATCGCCACAGGGATGCTGCAGTAGTCGTAAGTGTGAAAAATGTCCATACGTCACTTTTTTCAGTGCTGTTGTAACTTTGAACAGTCACTAAACAAAGTGTTGTAAGTCAAGGACTATGTGTATTGTAGCAGTGTCATATTCTCCAGATGTATTTAACATTGACTGGAATAATCCTTAGGTATGAGAAAGTTCCTATAACATTTTCATTGCTTATAGTCAAAGTACAAGTGACTATCAGTTCCACATACATACTTAAATACAAATCTATTTATTCTATTATATTGAAATGGAGTATTATTATTCATATCTCCTTAAAAAGAACAATTATTTTTAATAGCGAATACTATATTACACCAACACTATAATGCATTGCACTGTGAATACACCAGGAAAAATATGACAAGTTATATGAAGTGAAGACAGACAAAGAAAAAAAAACCTACTACAGTATTTTGCTGTTTAAATTTATATATGAAATGTAATAAAAAGAATATAAACCTGACATAAAAAAATGAATATTTATTTTATAAATATGAAATAAAATTATATTCTTCTAAGCACCGCAGGTTTGATAGAACCAAAGTCCTTCATTTAATGAGCAATCTTATATTTGAAGAATATAATTGAATATTCATATATCAAGGCAGGGGTGGGATTCAAATTTTTTAACAACCGGTTCTGTGGGCGTGGCTTTGTTGGTGGGCGTGGCTTGGTGGTCATGTGACTGGCTGGGCGTGGCCAACTCAATATCACTCACATCAAGGCACGCATCTCCTCGCCTGGCCTCTCACGACTGTGGGGATGCTGCAACAGTCATAAGTGTGAAAAATGGTCATAAGTCATTCTTTTCAGTACCATTGTAACTTTGAATGCTCATTCCACACAAGCAAAGTACCAGCAAAGGAGGGGGAAAAATCTCCAGAGACGTTCCTGAGACAGGAAGTCTAGTCCTGCCAAGAATGTAATAAAAGTTAACAGAGAGGCAGTTTCTGTAAGCAGCATCAAAATGTTTTCTTCCTGCCTTCCTTACAGGATTAGGCCAGTAATTTCTTCTAACAACCTGTTCTCCGAACTGCAACCTGTTCTAGCGAATAGGTGCAAACTGGTAGAATCCCACCCCTGTATCAAGGTCTTTAACTTTTTCTTTCCAAGATGATATTGATCTATGTAATGAATGGAAACCAAAAGAAAACTAATACAAAACCAGTGATCTAATAAAGTCCAACCCTATGTGTCATTTTGCTTTTGGAATTGGGTTCTTTCCTTTTCTTCCTCAACGTATGGAATGAATCTCATTTTTAAAATATAGAGTATTTCTATCTACGGTGGCCTTGGAGAAAACTGTCAAAATTCCAGTTTCCTGCTACAAAATGGGTGAGATCATTTCATTATCTTTAATTGAAAGAGAGATATACTTCATCTAATACATATTTGGCTTCCTAAACCTCACATAATGAGGTTTGCGATAGGGCAGATTTTTGCACATCCTACAGTCTTGATTATGTAACCAGAAATAAAGATACAGTGAAATGATAATATCAGCTGGGCAGCATTTGTTAATAATTACTGTAGTCATGTATTGATCCTCTGTTTGGCCTTGATGATTCAATAGTAGGGATGAAGGTCACCTTTGTCTATTAATATTTAAAGAGCAGCAAAAAGCGTCTAGTAAACAAGTAAAAGATCTCCTCATTCTTCCAAAGTAACTCTTCTTACGGCAGAAAATACCACGACAGAAATAAGGCCAGTTTTTCCTTTCCTTTACTTTCACTTCATTTGAACTATCTCATAATCACAAATGGGAAAAGAACTCAGCATTTTTTTCTTTCTACTTATAAAAAGGTTCACAAAGAGGCATTTTAAGAAATCAGTAACAACATCCTGGCATAAATCCTGCAATGTGGTTTTCAACTGACGTCAATCTATATTTGAGTTACATTTTAAAAGAAGCAGAATCGAGGTGTTAGCAACAGCGACACATTCATTAATTGATTTGCAGGAATATAAGAGAAGATCATTGAGTTATTAAACACCCATGTGAAATTTGATACAACTAGTATTGCTTCAATTGAACATGAAGCAATACAACCAGTATTGCTTCATGTTCAGAATATTTTTGGATGTGAACTTGAGTTTGCTGAAGAATTTAGAGATCTATTCTTATAACAGAATGACAGGCAAATATTTTTGACAAATTTACAGCAAGACTATTTCTCATTTCCTTCTCCCTAATCTTGTTCTGGCCATTCTATTCATGATTAACACCCTTGATAGTTGTTTTCTCAACAATCACCAAACAGGTTAATTTTAACTGAACTGTTTTTGATGGGTTTTGTTTTCTCTCTTGCTTCTTTTGGACCCTTTTAATTTTCATCCGTAGATACATTTTAAAATGGCTTCTCTTGAGAACACGTGGCCAAATAAGTGGTCCATCTTTTACAACATCAAATATTTTATGCAGTTGCACTGAACTATGTAAGACAAATAATTCTATTAGCCAACATTTTAATTGCCCCATATTTTGCAAATCTCATATATAATTTTCTATGGCAGAAAAAAAAATCAAGGTAATTGTAATACTGAAATGGAGAAAAAAAGAGTCTTGCAATACAGCATGTCAAGCCCACAATTAAATTATTTTTATTTGAGGTTCTTTGGCTAATGCAATTAGTGTAATAGTGTTGCTCATAAGCAATTTAAAGCTTTGTAGAAGACATGATTTACATAAGAAATAGTCAAAATGAAACACAATTTATATAAGTAAATAGAGTTAATTTGCAAAAAAGTGGTTTGTCATTTTTGCAATTACACAGATGCTGCCATTCATGAATGCATCACAATCTTTTCTAAAAAGATCAGACAATGCTCAAAGCTTTGTTTATATAGTTAATATCAATGTATCATTCAGAAAAACTAAATCCATCTAAATTTACTGAAGCTAGCTGCAGTGCCAAATATGTTATATGCTCTAGCAAATAATTTGGCTTACAATTGCACTGCACAGCAATCCATTGCTTTTCACTGATTCTGAATACAGCTAAAAAAGATGTTTATATACTGAGAGCAATTTAGAGAGAATTCCAAGGATTCTATTGGCAAAACATCTCTTTGTACAATATTCAAACTCAGCATACATCCCAGGCAATTTTCTTTTGGCCATAATACAATTAAAACTACACATTATTAATAGTCATAATCTGAATATAGTGGAATGTAACTGCTGAAAGTAAATAAATACTCTGACCTGTCTTTTTTTTTTTTCCTAGCAAAGAGCTGGTACAGAAATACATGCACCAAACTTTCCGCTTCACCAAGCAGTTCAACAAATTCAAATGTACACCACTGTTCAAAATATTGAGACACAGAATGCTTAAGTACCAGAAGCATTTTGAAATGAATATCTTCATAATTTCTCATATTTAAAATTTGGAACTACACAAGATAAAGTTCTAGGTTTATCTTAGATAAACCATCAACAACAATCTAGAAGACTTCCTATGTAGGTTTTTTATATCAAATGTCCAAAGACTGCCTGTGTTACCTGTTTCAGATCAGGCCATTCCTTAGGCAGAATGTGACAGTGTATGTCAATTTTCATTTCTGCAGGTTCACCTGACGATTATATGGCAATAAAGATGTTTTTCCTCACTTTTTAAATTCCACTCAGGCCTGTGTGGTATTTGTTGATTAACCGAAGTGGCTGTTCAGGCCCTCCAACCATCTTATTGGGGTGGCTACCCTAATGAACCAATCAGGCAGAGTTTCAGGAGAAGTGCACTGTGCAATACTAAGCTGCTAAAAGGTTTGCAAAGCCATGTAGCTTTATGACAAAATTGAGCTACACAAACATGAATTTCCTTAGATTAAACTGCCTGAGAGGTTCAACTGCAGGACAAAGTAGTATACATTTAATTTACAAGCTGGACAGCCTTTAGACAAAGTTGATAGCTAGGTTTTAGCCTCTGATCCCTTGGGTTTTCCTAATTTATCTAAAGCCCCATCTCTTTTAAAAAAAAAATCTCAGGTGGTTTACAATAACAAACACAATGCAAAATTATGTTATTGTAAACCACCTGAGATTTTTTTTAAGAGAAGTTTTAGATAAATTAGGAAAACCTGAGACTTTGTCCATATTTGGATTAAAAACAATGTGCGAAATAGATTTAAAATCTTCAAACAGTTCTACTCTAGACAGAAGAGCAAACAGTAGGAATACTTTTCACAAAATAAAACAAATTGCCCAAAGCCAATTAAATTTGTTTTTTCTATAAAAAAAAGTCCATTTCCAGAATCACATGCATTCTAAATAAAACAAAATGAATTTGTATGACTCCATCCTTGAATAAAATAATTTCTTTGGGTAGAGGCAAAAATTACACCACTTTTAACACATGGGAATGAAATCAAACCTTCTACCATTCAACACCCTCCCCCAACTCTTATCAAATTCCTGCCAAAAGATTAGATATGGTATTTAAATAGATTTAACACCAAGATTGAAATTAGAAAAAGGCACCAGCCTGTTCAAATAAAGGAAAGATCTTCATGATATCTTCATGACTTTCCGTTTCTACCCAAGATTTCCTCACTTTCTATGAGGAAAGCAACAAGACTCAGGTTGCTGCAAAAATGTCAGTTCTACAGGCAACAATTCTAATCTTGACATGCTTTCATCCCATTTGAAGGAAGGAAGGAAGGAAAGTGCACGTAGTCCTCCACTTATGGCCACAACTGACCACAACATTTCTGCTGCTAAGTAAGACAGTTAAGGAATTTTGCCTCACTTTACCACCTTTCTTATCATAACTGTTAAGTGAATCACCGTAGTTGTTAAGTTAGTAACACGATTGTTAAGTGAATCTGGCTTCCCCACTGATTTTGCTTCTCAGAAAGTTGCAAAAAGTGGGATGCTGTGAACTGTCTTAAGTACATGTCAGTTGCCAAGTGTCTGAATTTTCATCACATGACAGTGGAGATGCTGCAATGGTCATAAGTCACTTTTTTCAGCGCCATTGTAACTTTGAATGGTCGTTAAACAAATGGTAAGTTGAGGTCTACCACTATATAAGCTATGTGGATGTGCCCCCAGAAAAATACGAACATAAAATATTTCTCTGTGCATAGATACACCTGGAGAAAATGGGTTAAATCCTCTCTTTTCCCAAGTTATAGTCCCAATCTAGACTGCTAGCTCTTACTTTTGACCTGGCAAATACAAATATAAGCACAGGTTCATCTTGGGAATACTCTGTTAACTTCAACAATGCCAAATGAAATATAATGAAGCAATTAAGAGATAGAGAAAAAAAACACTGTCAAATTGCTGTGCAGGCATAATAGCTCCAGCTTGTAATTGAGAAAGATAAAACACGAAAAGGAGTCACAAAAGAATGACGGAAGTGAGGTAAATGTTGTTGCTATGGAGAAAAAGCCAAGGATAGTAGCATTGTACAATCTCAGCCTCTTGACTTCACATCAGGGGAAAAAAAGGTGATTCTCTGCTGCCTGATAAAATTTTTCAACAAAATATAATCAAATTGGATTGGATTGAAAGAATACAAAAATATTGACGAAACAGTGCTGCTGCTGAGAGGATATTGATTAGTTTATCCTATGGATGTTGTGAAATAAGTGATATCAGTCACTGATCCTGATTCATTTTAGAGTAGGCCTCTAAGGTGCTTCCTCCCCTGCCCACCCCAAAAAAGGCAACTGGACTTTCTTTCTTTCTTTTTTTCATTTGAAAACATTTCACTTCTCATCCAAGAAGCTTCTTCAGTTCTAACTGGCTGGTGGGGAATGGAGGTATTTATATGCCAATGGTTTTAAGATTCACTGAAACAATATTGTCCTTGTTATCTTCTGAAAATTAAGAGTTTATGAATTCTAGTAGAGATACAAAATTGCAAAATTCAGGAAGAAAATCACACTGAATACGAGACCATCAGCTCTTCCTATCTTTAAAGTTCTTGTGTCTCTCTGTTGTTCAGGAGGCTGGGTTGATTGTACAAACAAAACAAAGCGTTTTCTACTGAAATCCTCTCTCAGCAAGGTTCTTAACTATGAAAAAGCCTGGCCTTATTCACAGATTAAACAACAGGACCCAAATATTTAAAGAGAGTCAAAGCAGCTTTACTTCTACTTGAAAATTTCATTTTTCTGTAGTTTCTGACTTTTTTCTTTCCCAAAAGAAAAGTTTAGGAGAAAAATTACTTCATGGTATAGTTTCATGGGTAATGCTAGCAACTGTCCATCAAGAAGGATCTTCATTGTCCATTCATTGCCAATATATAAAGTTACAATTCAACTTCACAACCAGCCAGGGAGTTGCATAGAATATTACTGGAAGGGCCAGTTCTGGAAAAAAAAATCTTTATCCTTTTTTGATTGGGTTTAAGGGTGAGAATAACAGGTCGTCCTTAATTATATTCTCTAACAGTGATTTTGTGGCACAGGGATTTTGTGGCATAGGGATTTTGTGGCACAGGGATTTTGTGGCATAGGGATTTTGTGGCAAATAATGGGAATGAAATAAATCTGCCACCCTCCAAACCAATGTGCCAAACTGATCAACAGCTATTGGAAACATTTAATTGCAGTAATTGCTGCCCATACAATAAATCAATGAAAAAGTACAGTAAAATATTTTTGATTCTTTTTAAATAAGTTTCTCTTTAAGTTTTTGGACTTGTGTGGACAGCGAATCATATTTTAGATCATAATTAGGCAGAAATTTTGAAAACAAAAGGATACATATACACTTTTAAGCCCCACTTTACATAAAGAACATGGTACACCTGCAATTTCTGTTTCCTGGTCTGAGTTGGGAGATCAACCTTGCAGAACATTCTGCTTGATACTCGATTCCCAGCCGTAGAAAAGCTCTTTCTTAAGAGCCACTACACCAACATTTGTGAACATTTATACATGGATTCCAAATGAATTGACTGAAATGCCTCATCTAGTTCACTGGAAGTTGGAAATATTGCAAGAGGACTCAGAAGTGTAGAAGCTGAACTTTATAAATCTGTTTTAAGGATTTGAAGTAGACAAAAGGCACAGTCTGAGGATGAGTGCAATTCTGGCTGTATTCCCATGCCACATTCATTAATTCCTAAAAGTATCACAATTTATTCAACCCGATGTTCTGGATTCACAAAACAACCAAGCCATAAGTCTGTAGAGATTCTCAGTCATCCAGGTCATGAGAAGCGAATCGTCTTCAAAAGAAAAAGAAGGAAGTCCAGTTGCCTTCTAAAAAAGCACCTTTGGGACAACCAAGCCATAAATTAACCACATAGGCACATTGCTCTTGAGAAAAATGTAGCAGACCGATTTGGGGGTCAATGGCTCATGCAATCCCAACCTTTCAATCAGAGCGTTGGATAAATATTTGGATATATAATACTGATTGCCTGCTGTCAAGGAAAGGCAGCACAGATTGGGACATTTATGAATACTGCTAGGATTAGTATGGAAAGAAAGAGTTATTGCTTCTGACGGGAAAAAGCCCACCCTTTCCTTTCAGCATTGGGAACTACAAGCATTGCACTAAGCCATGGCTTGTTAACAAGTTATTAGGTAAAGAATAATAACTCTTTGAAAATAGCTAGTATATGATTCCCTTATTTGTAGATTTGTGTGATTTGTGAATTTAGTCTACATTCTTCTGATTGTACTTTTAATTTTTTAACCAGGGGATAAATAAACTCTCCTGAGTGAATGTTATCCAGGAGTTAACTAAAGGTTTCCAAAAGCTCAATGGAAGAGAGAGCAGAATGTAATAGTGTAGACCAGTGGCCCCCAACCTTTTTTGTGCCACGGCCCGGTACCGGCATCACAAAATGATCCGCGGCCCAGTACCGGCATCAGCACGCATGACAAGGCAAGGTGAGCCGAGTGACCGGCCAGCCAGCCATCACCCGCTTCTCCCCACCACCTTCAACTCCTCCTTTTGTACCTTTGTCGATGGGCTTCGCTTTGGGATGGCTTCGGGACGGTCGCTCGGCTCGCCTTGCCTTGGGTGCTGAAAGAATCCTTGTGCCTTAGTTTCATTCAAAGCCCCCTTCAATGAAACTAAGGCACGAGGATTCCTTCAGGACCAAACGCTGCTTTCCAACCGGAAAAGCTTACCCGGAAGCACTTTCTCATCAAACAAGATGGCGGCGCCCAGCAAACCGGTGGCCCGGTAGGAAATGTTCCACGGACCAGTACCGGTCTGCGGCCTGGTGGTTGGGGACCCCTGGTGTGGACCAAAACCTTGAAAGAATCCAGTTGAAGACGCTAGTCAGACTGATTATCAGTGAGGAATGTAATTCCTGCTAAATGTAGAGAGTAGCTTGATACAATACCTTGATATAATAAACAATTCTAACAATGGGAAGAAGTTTTTAAACAATTCTAACATTTAACAAGGGTTTGAGATTGTCTGGGTTCTTGGAATAGAAGAGTATAATTTTAATTTTTTTTTCCGGTAGGAATTGAATTAGATCGTTCTTTGCTTTATTAGTACTAACATTTATTTTCATTATGATTCAGTCTTCAAGCAAATTTCAGTGAGGAACTCTCTGTTTTCATTATTATTGTTTCTGAAGTATGCAGTGATGATAAAATGACCATTCACAAAAAATATCTTTAAGGTTAATGGACAATGCCATCTAGTGGCATGACCCATAACTAAATTTCTGCCTTAATATTTAGATTGACAAATAGTACTTCCAAATGACATTTCCTCCAGTAATGCAATAGCAAGACAAGAAATAATTAAAATAATTTTAAAAATGTAGTGGAGATGATTAGTTATAGATTATTGTGGCACAGGTTGGACTACTGCATATTTTTGTAAGTTCAGTGTCCTACCGATAGCTTAAAGTTGCCTGTTCAGATCTGAAAAAATGGCCACAATTCCCAAACTGTGCTGTCCTGGTAAACTCTGAGGGTGGCCGAGGGATATTTTGCTACTTAATAAATGAAACTGTGATGCTCTGGAATACCACAACACACAGTTGGGAACCATTGGGAAGCCACCAATTTAAAACATTTGGGAATTACTGTGCTAGGAAAAAATAATCATCTAAAACCCAAAAACAAACAGAAAGACTGTGGTTAGTTAATAGTATATAATTAATATTTTGAATATTAACATATTCTCTCTCTCTCTCTCTCTCTCTCTCTCTCTCTCTCTCTCTCTTTCAGGATATGTTATGCAGAGCAAGAAAAGGCAAAGGAAATAGTAAGCCAAAGAAAGGAATGAGATAATAAAAAGAAATAGTTATATTTGATTCTTGTCAACATACTCATTATTTCTCTCCATACCTTTTTATTCTTGCAAACTACCGTTGTTTCCACCCCACCTGTAGACATGTTTATATGTTGTTTAAATGCCCACCTATTAAAGGATCTCATCAAGTCTATTTAACCATGATTTTCTTGGACTTTCCCTTCATTTTGATCTAGTCACTCGTTTCATATATTTGTTTTTAAATTTAATCGTCATCCATATCCTCTAAATCACCTCATTGTGCTTCTATTCAACCCACCTTCATACAGCATCTATTCACTTTCCCCCCTATTTCCTGTATCTTCTCACAAATACCATCCTAGTTCCTCTATGGATTTTCTATTTACTTCTACTACTCTTGTCTTTACTTCACTTAATCCTCCAGGGAAAGATTGAAGGCAAATGAGGTCCAGTCAGAAGAAGAACATCCTGGTTTCAAAATCTAAGGGACTGCTTTGGACAAAACTCAGCAACACTTTTTCATGCGGCTGTTGATAAAAATAGGCTCACCAACATGCTTGCCAAAGTCCGATGATGGGTATGGCACAAGAAGAACTCTTGTCTTTACATTTATGTAATACATCTATATGTATTTACTTCTACTAACCTTGTCTTTATATAAGGGAACAAACCAATAGTTTTTCATTTGTCAGGTATAGAGGCAGTAAACTCATGTAGGGAATGTAAATATATTAATATTCAAAATATTAATTACATACAATTAACTAATTGCTTGTTTTTATTTTTAGTTGATTATTTTTGCCTAGCACAGAAATTCCCAAATGTTTTCAATTTAATGGTTCCCTACCTCAGCATCTACACCAGCAGTTTTAGCATTTTTAACATTCCCAGTATGACTTTCTTTTCATCATTTTTTTGGAATGAATGTTGATAATAATTTTCTCTGTTTTATAAATCTTTTACATAACATAACATCCTCTCCAAAGAAATCTCTAAAACATTTCTTTTCTATTTCCTTACTATATTTTATCCCAAATCATTCCATCGCTCTTATTTTTAATTCCATTCACCCTGCTGAAAGCTGAGTTTTTGGGTCTCCTTATCCACTTCTAAAACCATTTTTGTTTCCATCAAGATCATTTGCATTTTCTCTCCCACTTTTAACTGCTCCTTGCTAATCTTTTTTTTTTTCTATACGCCTTATAACAGATTTAATTATTTTTTTGATGATAATGGATCACTTGACTGGATGGGTTGAGATTTATACAGCTATGAGAGCCAAAATTATACTGGAGCAGATAATAACAGATAACAGATAATCAGAGTTAGAAGGGACCGTGTAGGTCATCTAGTCCAACCCCCCTGCAAACAGGAGACCCTATACCATTTCTGACAGATGGGAGTCCAATCTCTTCTTGAAAGTCTCAAGTGATGGTGCTCCCATTGTGTTTCTATGCCATCCTTATTTTTATTACTGATTATGTGCCATCGTGTTGGTGTCAGCTCTTAAAGATCATATAGATAGATTTTCTCCATGGCAATTTTCATCTTCCAATGGTGCATACATTGCCACAGAGTCAATCCACCCTGCTGCTGGTCATCATCATCTTCTCTTTTCCTCCACCTTCCCCAGCATTAGTCTCTTCTCCAGTGACCATATTGCACAATGGGTGCAGAGAAGGATCATTTGAGCCTGGTCATTTGTGCCTTGGGTGAGAACTCGGAGTTTATTTTTCTGATGATCCATTTGTTTGTTTTCTTGGATTTCCAGTATATTTTCAGGACTCTTTTCCAACACTACATTCAAAAACATCAATATTTTCTTTGTCCCACTTCTTCAAAGCCCAATTTAAGCTTCCATAGAGTATAACAGGGAACGCCACTGCTTGCACTATTCTAATCTTCACTTTTATTACTATAAATCTCCTAACGATAGCAGTATCATTTATTATTGAAATTCTCTTCTCCTTTACTTTGAAACATCCCATTTGGGTGACTCCACACATTTCCATGGTAGTTTGTAACCTAAAATGCCAGAGTTTTCACATCTTCTTTCCTTCTATATCCTCTTTCCAAAACAATAGTTGTCTTAACACTTTGTCGTATGGCGTGCTTTCCCTTCTTGTTTTATTTTCACTTTTGATTTACTTCTTTTGTTCTCTTCTATATCTTCCCCCCAATACATTCTTGACATTAAAAAAACATTGTCTGTCACACATACAGGATATTTCATCACCCTTGCATCCTTCACTGATCGTTGCATTTTCATAATAAATGATCAGATAATTCCCACTTTTAGATTTATTCATTTGACATATATTAGGATGAATAGACCTGTCCTTGGATGCTCCTGAGTCATTCTGCTGATTCATTTCTGGGTCTCCAAAGGGCCCAATTTATTTATTTTTTACTTTCTCATCTTCCATTCGTATGAGCTAATGTAATAATGCTTTTCATTGGGTTTCATTCATTCCTTATTTAGTAACCATTCAGAGTTGTAACAGTGATGAGAAAGTAACTTTGCCACTAATCTTTGCATTTATGACCTTTGCAGGTGTGAAAGCAAAAGCGAGGTTAAGATTGTAAACTTGCAGTTGCAATTTCATTTTATGGTTGTGTTGCTTGTTGATCTAGTTGCCAGTCTGAACTGTGGCTGCTAAACGAGGACTACCTATGTTGCATATGATGTTTCCCCCTTCCTTTCTTGTAAGATTCATGTGGGTAGAATATTAAGCTTAAGTGAATTTATTTCATGTTTATTCTTGCTCTACGGCTGAAATCTATAAAAAGCAGTTTGTTCCAATGAACAGGACAGGAGTGGAATATAGTTCCAAGTAAACATTACATAGTATTAGTCTGCAATCTTATGCTCCCTTACAATAATTTTGTGGTCCCTATGTTTTATTTGGATTTTCTCCTCCAAGTATAAAGGCTTCCAATGACATCCTAGAAAGGAATCTCCTTGGCAGGTTTCTGAACGGATATTTCTGACATTGGAAATAGTAGCATGCCAAGAAGTAGGAAAAAGATAGCTGGGAGGAGGGATTAGACCAAGAAAATAAGGTGCCAGATTTTTAATTCAATAGGCTTCTAACCTTTCTTGGAATTCTGTCATGTTCCTCCCTGGGGGGGTAATCTGAATATTTTGTATCACTGTGATAGGAACATGATCAAGGAAAAATGGTTTCTGGTGTTTTTTTTAAGGATGGAGTGATGTAAGCATATCTCTGTCTTGATTTCCAGCTGCTAAGTGGGAATAGCTCTGAGAGCACTGGTGGTCTCTGAGCCGTAAAGTCTGAGTGCTTTGAAATGGGAGACAGAATTGCTATATAAATGCTAGAATTGGATACTTTTAAAAATACACTGCCTTCATTAAGAATAATAATTTAGGGCAAGTAGTGCATTGTCCAGATGCTGCAGATTTCTCCTTGGATTAATTTCACATTCATTTAAAATATATGTGAGACATCAGTAATAAAAAAAGAAAAAACTGAAATCCATGACATAAATGTATTTGCTTAATTTAAAATAAATAACATCTACACCATATTTTAGTTGCTTAATTCATGATTTTAGCTCACCCTTGGGATATTGTCCTGTGCTAGCTTGTTTAATTAAAAAAAAAACCTTGTTAATTTAAAAAATGCTCTCACAGGTACACATTACATGATGTTTTCACATTAAACTAAATGCAAATTGTGTCTCAGCTAATCTCTTGCAAATTAGGTTTTGCGAGTGAGTGTTGCCTGCCCAAGTCACACAATCCGTGTTTGTAGCACTTCTGCTGTTATTCTTTTCAGCTCTGAAGAAGTGTGATGCCAAGAGGAAGAGAGGAAAGAACAGGCAGCTTGACAAAACAAGAAATACAGAATCAAGAGTAATGAAGTTAGAAAGGAAGCTGCATATTCAAGGACAGATGATATACTAATTTTGTTTTCAAAGCCAATGACATTAAATCAAGGCGATTGTAGCACACCATTAAAATATATATCTAAAGAGAAAAAAGCACTTGATCAGACAACTTTGACTTCCTATCTTGTGCTAATTCATTATGGAGGTCAACTTTACCACAATATTTAGTTTATTGTCATTGCACCTCGTACAACGAAATCAAACAACATCTTCAGTGCACATCATGACCATGAAAATAAACCCACACATATCCTTCACACTCCACACTTTGAACCAAAAACCCCAACACTGCACCAATACTGCACTATACAGCAGAATTCAAAAGAGCTACTGCCCTGGGATAGAAGCTGTTTTTCAGCCTATTTGTCCTTGTTTTTATTATTCTGTACCATCTGCCAGATGGTAATAGTTCAAAAAAAGGGTTCCCAGAATGAGATGGATTTTTGAGAATGTTTTGAACTTTCTTAAGGCAGCGGGAGCTATAAAGCTCTTCCAAAGAGGGGAGAGGGCAACCAATGATCTTCTGAGCAATGACATTAACCCTCTGAAGTGCTTTCCTATCTGCCACTGTGCTCTTGGCAAATCATACAGAGGTGCAGTAAGTTAAGATACTCTCTGGTGCAGCGGTAGAAGGTCATCAGCAGTTTTTCATTCAGTTGTTGTTTTCTGAGAAGTCTCAGGTAGTATAATCTCTGCTAGGCTCTTTTGACCAGTGCTGCAATGTGGGCACCCCAGGTCAGGTCCTCTATTATGGTAACACCCAGAAACTTAAAACTGGCCACTTGCTCCACTTGTTCTCCATTGATAAGCAAGGGCTGGATGTCTGATCTGTTCCTTCTATAGTCCTCTATAAACTCCTTGGTCTTATTGGTGTTGAGGACCAAGTTATTGGTCCTCAACTGGTCTACCTCAGTTTGGTAGGCAGACTCATCCCCCCTGGAGATGAGTCCCACCACTGCTGTATCATCTGCAAATTTAGTAATAGTATTATTAGCGTGAGTGGGAATGCAATCATGCACATAAAGAGTATAGAGTAAGGGACTCAACACGCAACCCTGTGGTATACCAGTGTTAAGAATAAGAGCTGAAGAGGTATGATTACCTAATCAGACCCTCTAGAACCAGACAGACAGGAAGTCCATAATCCAAAGGCAGGTTGAATAAGAAAGTCCAAGGTCTAGAAGTTTAGACACTAGTCTATGTGGAAGAATTGTGTTAAATGCAGAACTAAAATCTACAAAAAGCATCCTCATATACCTCCCCCCCCCACTATTCTAGATGAGTCAGAGCAGTGTGAAGAGTGATGGCTATAGCGAATTCTGTAGTTCTATTTCTTCTGTATGCAAACTGGTGTTTATCAAGTGTATGTGAAAGACCAGAAATGATGTGCCGGCAGACCAATTTTTCAAGGCACTTCATGATGATAGGAGTGCCACTGGTCTGTAATCGTTCAGGTTATTGATAGGGAACTTCTTTGGCAGCGGAACAATGGTGGAAGCCTTCAAACAGGATGGAATAGTGGACTGTGATAAAGACCGATTGAAGATCCTGGTAAAGACTCCAGCCAACTGATCAGCACAGCCTTTAAGCACTCGGCCAGAGATACTGTCAGGACCGGCAGCCTTTCTAGGGTCCACAGCCCTCAGAATGCTCCTCGCCTCCTGTTCCTCCACAATGTGGTGGGGACTACAATTGGCTGGTGGTCTCTGATGTCTCCACTTCAAAGTGAGCAAAGAAATGATTCAGTTCCTCTGCCAATGAAGCATCCTCCTCAGCAGGGATGACATTGGTCAGTTGATGGTTGGTAATTTGTTGAATCCATTGCCACACCTGCCTCATGTTATTGCTATAAAAATTATCCTCAATCTTCTTCTTATAATCAGTCTTGGCCTTCTGAATACCATTCTTCAGATTAGCTCTGGCAACACTGTATCTTGCCCCAACACCGGACCTAAAGGCCTTGGTCCTGCATAATATGCTGCATAAACTTGGTTATTATGGTTTGTAAAACATACTTTTTGATATAAACTACTATGTGAATCCAGCCACTGGTGGAATACTGTATTCAGTTTTACAAAGTAAGTTTTCTTCAAGTTGAATTCAACTCCTAGTGACTTTATGGATACATGTTGCCAACAAGATGGGAAATGCGTTGCAATTGTTTTCTTCAATATGCTACATTTAGAGTTGGGCTTACAAATATGTTGTGCCAATCCAAACAAATTATGTCTGTGCCATACATAAACACATACATACACACACACACACACACACACACACACACACACAGAGAGAGAGAGAGAGAGAGAGAAGCGAAGATAATCTTTATTGTCATTTTTTACTGTGAGCACATTGGCACACATTAAAAATGAAATTCTGTTGCTTGATCTCAAAAGACAGCATATATCTACCCATTCACATACATCACACATATGTACACATTGGGACAAAACTGTGGCTGAATCTGGATGTTCTGCTTCGGATACCACAAAGCCTCTTCCCAGAAAGTAACAAGGAAAACAGTCATGAAGAGGATGTGTAGCGTCCCAGGCAATTTTTTTTAAAAAATTTTATTTGAGTTTTCACAAAGAGAAAAAAAATACAGATAAAACATCTTTTTTGAAAGTAGCATAATCCCGGATTACATTTCTTCGTACAGACACAAATTCAGGTTCATGCTCATTTTTATATTCTATTCCATATCTTATTACTATTTTACATTTTCTGCATAGCTTCTCCCCTCTTTTAATTTTCTCAATTTTATTTTAATTATCTCATCTCAATTCAAATCACTGTATTTATATTTTTGTCTGTCCTGTTTCAATTATCTATTATCTTTTCTCATTAAACAAAATTTCTCCTGTAGTTACTGATTGGAGTACGATGCCTTTATATCTTTTCCCTAAAGTTGTAACATTCAATATAATACATAACTTCTATTCGGATTCTGCTTGGTACATTCTTAAAATACACACTGTATTCTTTTAAAAAAAAATTATAAATGTATATAATTAAAACAACATTCCATTCCAATTCAATTCTATCATTAATATTAATATTCATTAAAGTCTTAACATCTTTAACATTACTTTTCAGTTAAATATCATACTTCTATGGGAACAATTATAAGCTTTCCATAGTTAATTCTCCCCCCTTTTCACTTATATTTTATAAAACATTAATTAAAATGTTCCCGTTCCTTCCTAATTCAATTTTCTCATTTATTTTATTTCACTTATTTTATTCACAAACATATCACTAAATTACACTATTTTATTCCTCATTTTAATCATACGTTGTTTCCAATTTTCTAAAGTTATTTCTATTACTAATATAACAATACAATCTTATGTACCTTTACAGAATCCCTTTTTCAGTTAGATTTTTACCCATTATCTCTAAATAGGTCCTATTTCTCTATATCTTGCTTCAGTCCTTTGTAACTTCTTTTCCTTTCCTTCTTCCTTCTGTTCTCCTCTCTCCCCTTTTTACCCCTTTGTCTCTCTACCTCTATTTCTCTCTTCTGTATTCCCCTCTTCTGTTGCTTTCCAGTATTATACTTATTTTTTGAATTATTTTTCTTTTCTTTGGTTGTTTTTTTAAGTCTTAAATTCTCCATCCTCTTTCCCCCCTTTCCTTTTTCTTCCCCACATAGAGTTACTTGTTCATTAAAGATGGTTTCTTCTTTGTCCCAGTCTTCTTGTTTTGCAGTCTTTTCTTGTTGTTTCTCATAGTTCCAAATCTCCATTTCTAAGAATTGAAAAACGAAGCCAAAAGAAGCCTTCCCTTCTTGTGCATCTTCTTTGTACTTTTTAAGTTCCATTTTCAATTCATCTAGAAGTGGTGCCATTGTATAAATTTTTAAACAACCACCCAATTGATTTTAGTCATTCAAATATAATAACCAAGAATCCAAAGATCACCAAATAATCCAAATAAGCTGTTTCTTTTTTGCTCTTTTTTCACTTTCTCTTCCTGGGGCTACTATTTAGTTGCAAAGTTGTATCAAAGTTTTACTGTAGATTCTTTTTAATTCCAGGCAGTCTCCCTTTTCCAGATCCTGCCCTTATTCTTTTTCAATCCAACATCACTCAAAACTAGGGATGCACACCCCTAACTACCTCTATTCCAACCACAACTGGCCTTAAATGAAAGCTACTCAATGCAAGAAGCCTTGTAAATAAAATACCTGAATTTCTCCTCTTACAAAATACGGCTAAATTCAACATTATATTTGTCTGTGAAACATGGCTCAACGCATCTCTCCCTGACTCCATTACCACAGTAATGGACTATCATGTTTACCAATCAGAACGTGAAATCCCTAGAGGAGGTGGTGTTGCTCTCTTCTATAAAAAGTCCTTACATCTAAAAAACATCCAAGTTACCCTGGAGCTTGCTCTTCCTGAGACCATAGTCGGTGAACTGTCCTTAAATATCACATTTTGGTTCTTACTATTTTACAGAGCCCCTGATTATGACATCGAACATGCAAACAAGCTAAATACACTACTAACATGGGCAGCGTCCTGCCCACATGCTTTTATCTTTCTTGGTGACTTCAATTTACCTCATATTAACTGGACCCTTAACGAATGTACAACTGAACCCACACATGCAACCTTCTACAATGCAGTAACAAATCTGGGACTAGAACAACTAGTAACCAACAACACTAGACTTAACAACTGTCTCAATCTCATCTTCTGCAATAGTTTGAATTCAATTTACATAATACAAATTAAAGAACCCTTTTCCAACAGTGACCACAACATGATAGACTTTTGTCTCAACATACGTCCACACAAAAATCATCACAACAACGGAATCCCCAATTGTAACTTCAAAAAAGGCAACTATGGTCTTATAAACAATGATCTCTCATCCCTTGATTGGCAATTTCTATTCACTGGATGCAAAACTGTAGAAGACCATTACAACATATTTTTACTTGAAGTCAAAAGAGTCATCAAACTATATGTACCATTAACAACTCTCAAACCAGAAAAAAACAAATTACCCATAACAATAAGGAAGCTTCAATCCAAAAAGAAACCACTTTGGCGGAAAAACAAATCTGATCACGTTGCCAACTTCAAAAGCTGATACAAAAATTTAGACCACCAGATAAAAACTGAATGCACCAATTATCACATTAAAAAAGAAAAAAACCTTCTATGCACCAATTCCACCCGCACTTTCTGCAATTTTGTAAACAACAAACTAAAAGACTCAAGGCCCAACCCACCCTTGAAAAGACCTAATGGTCTTTTGACTGCAACGGCGACACTATTAAAGCCAACCTCTTTAACACATTCTTTGGCTCAGTATTTGTAAACAGCAATGGATCATGCCCAGTATTTCCTAGCCAAACCACAGAAAACTACAATGATCTAATACATATCGATTTTACAGAAGACAATGTTGAAAAAGCACTATGCAATCTAAAACCACCTCTATCTATTGGACCGGATGGAATATGTGCCTACTTCTTAAAAAAACTATCCACTGCCATAGCCGAACTTCTAAGCATAATCTTTGAAAAATCTTTCAGGACCAGCTCCTTACCAAAACTATGGTCACAAGCCACAGTCATCCCCATCTTCAAAAAGGGAGACCCCAGCCTAGTTGAAAATAATAGACCAATCTCTTTATGCTGCATCACCTGTAAAGTCATGGAATCAATTATTAACCAATCCATCATCCTCCACTTCAAAATAAACATCCTACTCTCTAATAAACAATTTGGTTTCAGGAAAAAACTATCATGTAATCTGCAACTCTTACACTGCAAAAACATATGGACTACACAACTCAATTAGGGCAAAGCAATAGACGCAATCTACATAGACTTCTGTAAAGCCTTTGATTCAGTGGTACATGACAAACTACTCCTAAAACTAAAATCTTACATTATCTCTGAACACCTGCATAACTGGATAGAAGCATTCCTGTCAAACAGACAACAAATGGTCAAAATTGGGAGCTATCAAATTCTGTACCTGTCAACAGTGGTGTCCCCTAAGGCAGTGTTCTATGACCAACTCTTTTCATACTCTACATAAATGACATCTGTGATCATATCAAGAGCAACTGCCTTCTCTTCGCTGATGATGTAAAGCTATTCAACACCACAGACGATACTGCTACCCTTCAGAAAGACCTTGACTATGTATTAGAATGGTCAAACAAATGGCAACTTCAAATCTCAACAAATAAATGCTCTGTCCTACATATTGGCAAAAATAATAATAATCAGAAAATAAAATACAGGCTGAATAGTCAAGACCTTGTTGATGATCCAAACTCTATCAAGGATCTTGGAGTACTCATCTCTAATGATCTAAGTGCTAGCCAAAAAGGCATTAAGAGTTGTTAACCTAATCTTACGTAGCCTTTTCTCTGGTAATATTACACTAATAACTAGAGCATACAAAACATTTGCTAGACCAATACTTGAATACAGCTCATCAGTCTGGAACCCACATTACGTATCTGATATTAACACAGTTGAGAAAGTCCAGAAATATGTCACAAGAAGAGTTCTCCACTCCGCTACTCGTTGCAGAATACCTTATGCCACCAGACTTGAAATTCTAGACCTAGAAAACCTACAACTATGCCGCCTTCGGTCCGATCTAAGTATAGTATATAAAATCATACATTGCAATGTCCTACCTGTCAATGAATGCTTCAGCTTCAACCATAACAACACAAGAGCGAACAAAAGATACAAACTCAAGGTTAATCGCACCAAACTTTATTGCAGGAAATACGACTTCAGCAACAGAGCAGTCAATCTCTGGAATACTCTACCTGACTCTGTAGTTTCTTCCCAAAACTCCCCAAACTTTAACCTTAGACTGTCTACTATTGACCTCACCCCTTTCCTAAGAGGTCTGTAGGGGGCGTGCGTAAGCGCACCAATGTGTCCCTGTCCTATTGTTTCTTTTATTTTTTATTTTTCTTATATGTATCCATGTATTCATAACTATGTTTTTACTTATGCCTATTATATTGTAAGCAATTGACATAAATAAATAAATAAAATAAAGCTCGAAGAGTCCCACCATTATTAAGAAGCTGATATTTTAACTTATTGATAGAACATTTCATTCTGAAATAAGAAAATTATTACAAGTAATAATAGACTTATGATCATAATTGAGTGCTGCAATTATGGTTGTAAGTCACAATAGTCTTAAAGCAATCAAATGGCCAGATCTGATTTTACAACCTTTTTTTGCAATGATTGTTAATAAAATGCTGCAGTCATAAAGCAAGCTCTATGAATTTCACCAGGCTCAAGGTTGACTTAGCCTTCCATCTTTCTGAGGTGGTTAAAATGCTGACCCAAATTGTTGGGGGAAATATTCTGACTCTGTAAACTGCTTAGAGAGGGCTGTAAAGCACTATAAAATGGTATATAAATTTAAGTGCTATTGCTATTGCTAATTAAATCAACCCACTGTTCACTATGGCCTGGTTTTGGCTAGAAACCAGAAATAATGGGTTCTGGCGAAAGTCATGAATTGCAGCCATGTGACTGCAGGTGCTGCAAACAGCAAGCTTGTTGCTGAATGCCCCAAATGCAATCACCAGACTTTGGGGAAAGTCAACTTCAAAACCAGGTTGCAAGTAGCCTTTAAGGGGTGCATCATAATTTTAAATGGTTGCTAAGTGACCAGTCATATTTTAAGGACTACCAGTATTAGTATTACCATCATGTAGCACATTATATACATATTTTAAAATGTCCCTGTTCTGTTAGGATTTTTAGCTTCTATCCCCTATGAAAGAGTGTTGTTCTGAAGCAGAATTATGTGTACAATTTATAAGTAGACAAGATTAAAATGAATAGCTGGCTTCACCCAACATGCTAAAGCATAAATAAACAGCCACATTATGGTTTAATGTGACGTGTGAACCTCTTTGCACACTTATTAGTATAACTGTATTTACATATTTCCCAATTCCAGAGGCTGTATTCACACCCTTGAGTATGTCAAAAACTTTGAGATACACAGAATTACTTCATGATTTCTATTGTCCCCTTTTGGTTTTGACCTCTTTATTTGGTATGCTTAGCATACAATAGGAACCCAACCTAATGATATACTCTCTAGTCTACTGCAAGGGTGGGCAACTATGGCAACTTTAAGACCTGTGCAGTTTATTTGCATGACTGGCTCAGGAATTCTGGGAATTGAAGTCCATAGGTTGTAAAATTGCCCGCTCCTTGCTCTAGTGACTGTCTCTTTTAATGCTTCTTAAATGACACTAAAATCTTAAAATAAATTGGGTTTTAGTTTAACTAAAACATATTTTTTGCATAATCACATTTTTCCCTTTAATACATTTATGTTTGGATATTAGTTTCAGAACTCTATTCAAAACACTTTGTATTCAGTGCTCACATTCCAAACACTCCTAAATGTCTTCTACAAAAGCCCAACTCTCTGTCATTAATGGAAATGCTGACTATATCCTTGTTCTAAAAGCACAAGATGTGTTTGAGCTAGCAAGTTTATTTTTAAGCTCCTTATTTTTTAAAATTGCTAACAATGGGTAATAATTGTTCAGAAACACAGATTTTCAGATGGCAGATTTTCAATCTTGCTAAGAGATGGAAGTGTCAATCCTGTTCCTCTTTACCCAGAAGCAAGTTTCAGCAAACCAAAGAGTCAGCTTCCTATAATGATGTAGTAACTACAAAGGAGTCAAAACAACTCGAATCCAATGTGCTGCATGAATCCATCCCATATATTTAGGTCACAGTTCGAAATGGCACATGAATCCAGGGAACTGGGTGTGAGAAAAACCATGGGTAAGCAGGTGATGTAAAAATAGGCACCGGATGAGAACATAACACTGCTTATGAGAAAAATGGCTATGCATAGCAATGGTTAATTTAAATAATCTCAATTAACCAAGATACTTTGAACCATAAGCCAACTATATAACATGGATTTGAACAATGTGCTAGCTAAAATCCAGTCGACTATTTTGTGTCCCATTATGTCATGTGAACAGAGCCTGTTTATTGTGTCTAAATAACAAAAGATTTCACGCTAGTTTATTGTTCAATAAATCCAAGCAATTGGATTATTTCAACAAAGCATGATTCAACCAAGTATAGTAAGCTTGTTATACAAACACAGTCCATGTAAGTTTATGAAAACCATCTGCTTCCATTTTCCCCACTTGGAGCTTTACTACTGTTCTAAGATTTTCAGAACTTCCTCCCAAAGGACCATGGCTGTCTTTGCAAGGAGAAAAGAAGAACTATTTCATTAGAGACACCTCTTCCTGGGAGTATAGCTCTCAGCTGCCCTTGGGGTGTGGCTTAAATTGGAAAGCCAGAAAGAATCCTGAAAGTAGGAAGGACAAACCACATCACATTCCTTATTGCCAAGGAAAAGGCATTAAAGTGCCCACACAACCCTTTGGAATGAGGTTTTCCCCAAGATCCAGATGGTCTCCACTTTGCTATTGTCTGCTCTATGGAGATTCTCAATCATCCAGGTCATGGTTGTCCCAAAGGTACTTTTTAAAGAGGCAACTGGACTTTCCGTTTTTTTCTTTGAAGACGTTTCGCTTTCTCATCCAGCTCTGAGGAAGCTTCTTGGATGAGAAGCAAAACGTCTTCAAAGAAAAACCAGAAAGTCCAGTTGCCTCTTTAAAAAGCACCTTTGGGACACGTAGCTGTTGTTTTTACAAGAGCCATGAAGCCCTGGCTCTTCACCCAGGCCTTTTGCACAGGCGAGTGAAACCCTTTGCTTCATTCCATCTGGCCTGTTGTGCTTATTGTCTTTTATTGTAACTTCATTGCTTGTTGTGAGCTAACCAGAATTGTTGGGAGTTGGATGGCATACAGTTTTATAATAATAACCTGTTTCTCCAACAATACAGCCTCCCCCAATAGGAAGTCCCAGCATGTTTTATAGGCATGAAATGAAATTACGCGCCTCCCCCGCAAATTAAGGCCTATATTAAAACATGCAAAATGTGGGGGAATGGTGGGGGGGCTTGCTGTTAGGAAGTACTTTTCTGGCATACCCGGATATGGTGCTCCCTGCGTTGACCCCGATACGAAGTGCCCCACCAACACCGAGGTCAACATCCAAGCCGTTGCCACCCGCCCGAAGATGCAAGGTGGGGGGGAATTAAGTCACCCCCAAAAAGATGGCCTAACCATTTTTTCGGGGCTCAAAAAAAATAAATAAGACCCAGCCTTATTATATGAGAAACATGGTAGTAATGTTGATGAAGTTTCAAACTTGAATCAAGGGAGGCATTGCCTTCTATATTTATTTTCAGATAAAACGAAAGTCCAATAATTTCAATAAAGCTTATTCCCAAATAAATGAGGGTGGGATGGTACAGTCAGAGTAGCATGGAGGGGGGAGGGGAATCTAGCTCGTTCATATTGATTCAGTTAATTACGTCAGTAAACTGTGGCTTAATGGCCAGTTATCAAAATGAGTTACAGTATTTCGAATACACACAGTGAAGCAGCAGGGTTCTAAATGAATGACTGGGAGAACAGAACCCATCGCTCTTATGCTTCCAATGGTCGCTGCTTTGGTTGAAGTAGGCACATGTCTTCCTACAAAGGTATAGGAATTGTCCTAGTTTATTACTCTTGTGTCTTTTCATTAAACTGCACACCCCTTTTGCATTCACTGTGACCCTGAACAAGTCCAAGCAGAAGATGGAGGCTGTCCAAAATGTCTTCATTCTCCTTCCTTTCCCATTCAAGTCCCTGGCAATAGCTGAATGGGGTTCACTAGCCAAACTGCTTTTGACTGTGGCTAACGGAAATAAAGATGCCACCAGTTCCAGGTTCACCTTCCCCTCCTCCTGTTAAATCTCTAAGTGGTGAAAAGATGGTGATGACCCTTTGAGGGTTGTATGCAAACGAAATTCCATTTTAATGGATGTCAATTAGTGTACCTTCCAAGTGTCAATAAAGTTATTCCAAGTCGGGTTCTGCATTTGAGGCTGTGAGTCTAATACATTTAGGAGCTACCAGGGAGTAATAGTATGTGTGTTGAAGTAAAGGATCTGGAGCCCTCAACATTTGCAGAGTTGCAGTGGAAGTTCATTCCTTATTCCAACCTAATCACCTGGAGCTTTGAAAGAAAGAAAAAAAAACATTTGGGCTGCCCTTAACAGGGAGGGCGCCCAGAGTTATTGGGAATGGGGCAGCATATAAATTTAATATATTGATGGTAGAGCAGAGTTGGGAAACTCCGGCAACTGCTTCCTTGGTCCCTATGAGAGGGTCCTCTCCGGTGCTCTCTGAGTTTGGTTGTTCTTCTGCAGACGTTTCCTTACCCAAAAAGTTTGGGGTAACGAAACGTCTGCAAGAAAGCAACCAAGCTCAGAGAGCCCCGAGGACTCCCTCCTGCAAATCTTCTCCTTCTCTACCACGGCCCCCAAGCCTCAAGGGTTTCTTCCGGAGTACTTCAACCCAGGTACATGGATAAACTTCGATTACTAGTTAACATTTTCAAAGGGAGGAGGGGCTGCGGCACGTGGCCGGGTCCCAGCAGTTCCCTTTAAACGTCCGGCTTTTAAGGGGGCTTGGAGCCAACCGCTTCAGGTTGAGAGGCGTGAGGCAGCGGCCTGCGCCTGGCAGGAGCTCCGCACCGAGCGAGCCCCCTTTCTGGAGTTGAGGACCGTCTTTCCCGCCTCCCAAATCTCCCGCGCCCCTCCGTCGGGTGGAGAGTTGGCGCGCGCCGCCGCCGCTGCCGCCTCGCGAAGGGTGGGGGGGGGGGGAGGAGGAGCTCAGCGGCCAGGCGGATTGCTGTCGGGTCGCACCTGAGGTTGATTGGCGAGGCAGAGCGGCGGCCCCGGGGTGTGTATATGTGTGTGTGTGGAAAAGAGAAGCGAGGAGCAGTTCGCCGCTTCTCCCTCCATCCGTCCGTCCGTCCGTCCGTCTGTGCGGTTTCAAGTCTTTCTCCCCTCCCCGCCCTCCCCGCCGTTTCTCCTCTTCCTCCTGGAGCCGCCGCCTTCTTTCGCTGCTCCGCTTTCCCCATCTTCTCGCTCAGCCAGCCATGGAGGCATTTCCAGTCGGGGACGAGCTGGGCAGCACCCCAGAACCCACCATTTTGCAGCCTGCCGGGACCGCTCCGGCGCCGGCTTATCCTGCCTTCGAGTCGCAACAAGGCGAGCACCTGCGCGTCGGGGAGGACGTCCAGTTCAGCGAAGAGGTGGAAGACAGAGGTGAGCCCTTCGGTCCCGGGGACGCTGCCCCCCCCCCCGCGCCCGCCCGTCACCTCCGCCTCGTCCCAGGTCCAGTCCTGCGGCGCCCGTTGCCCCACCCACCTTCCTTCCTTCCCACTTCACCTACCTACCTTACCCGGCCTTTCTCCGCTCGCTTTTGCTCCTGGCATTCGAGCCCTCTTTTGACGTTGCCGCTTTTTTTCCCAAAGCCCTCGCGCGCGGCCCGTTCGCCAACCCCCTCCCCTCCAACTTCTGGGGGAGCCCCGCTTGATGGATTGATCGACGCTTCTCCACAGAAGAGGCCTCCCCCACGCCCCCCCACTCCTCTCCCAGTTGAGTTTCTGTCGTCGGCACCTTGCCCGGCCTCAGCTTCGCTTCAAAGCCGCTTCAGCGGAGCCCTCCTCAACTCCTTCCCGCCGACGGTAGGCGCGCGCTCTCCTTTGTGCAGAGCTACATTTTGCTCGGTCACCTGGGTCACCCCCGACCCACCCCGAGCGTTGCCTTCTTCCTCCTGCGGCTCTCCAGGCCCGGGACCTGGAGACCTCCTCTCGTTGCTGGGACTGGCTCGGGTCCGCACCCGTCTTTTACTTCCAAAACCCCATGGCCTTTCTTTCTTTTTTCTTTTTTTCTAAAAAAAAAAAAAACCCTCAGGCCCAAACTCTCCCTTTTCCTCTCCTCACCAGCCTCCCTTGGCGCACTCCTGTCCTGGCCGCCTTTCCTGAGGCGCTGGCGTTAACGCAAGTTTATGCGACAAGAGATAACACCGCTTTACGAGTCCCTAAGACTCAGTGCCTTATTCACCTCTGACACCGATCTGAGGGACCGCCGTTGACTTCTCCTTCCTAAATAGAAAAAAAAAACAACAACCCCAAAACATTTTCCCATATAGGCAGCTGGCAAATGAAGGGTGGAGTTGGTTCCTGCATCTGCTCCTGATTCTCTCCCCCCTCCCCTATTTGAAAATATGCACTAAAGCATCTACCGGGATAGAAAAATAAAAACATCCCATGTCACCCACTTTTTTTTTTTTTAAATGGGCGTGCTTGAAGGCAGCAAGCGTTTCAAATGCAAATCCAAACCCATTCACTGACTTGCAAGCAGGCCTCCTTCATTGCAAAGAAAGGATGCTGTGTATCCATCTCCACCCTTCCTTACAGGGAAGGGACACTTGGCCTATTGTTTCCTGCCGGTGGTGGCACCTGCCCTGCACGTGCCTATTCTTTAGCTTTGCAATATCCCCCCCTTTTTTTTCCCCAGCCCCCTTTCCCAGTCTCTGGTCTTCCACAATGGCAAAGGAAGTTCCCTTTGAATCCAGACATTCCTTTGAACTTACTCTTTGTTTTTTTCCTTTCAGTTATTGTTTCTAATTCTTCTTTTCAGTGGCTTCTTTTAGATCCGTTCCCCAGATAATGTTCTGGAAGTCGTTCCACTGTGGTGGAACTTGGGGTGGTGGTGAATGAGACGGGGGTGTCAGTTTTTAAATTAAAAGGAGTGAAAATCGGGCGTAGCTTGCTTGTTACTTTGCAACTCAGGGGAATGTGTCAACTATATGTAAGGTACAATTTTAAGAGTCTGGGGCCAGGAATAACATGGTCTTTATTTAACCAGGGATACTGCTCCCACTGTTACCTTTTGCAGTATGTGCTCCTGCAGAGATTTTGCTCAGATATGAGAGAGAGGAACTAAAATGATAAAAAAGAAAAATAATTGTGTGTTTGGGACATAGATGTGTGTTGGAGACAAAGAATCCCCTAAACTTATTTCTATATTTGCCTTATTTCTTTCAATCTAAACTGGTTGATTATTCCCAGGGAAATGCTAGAAATATTTTTAACCTTTAATGTTTGTTAATTGCAATAACTGTAGTTTTCAGGTGCTTTTCATTGGGTCCCAATACATGGAGGTTTTAGAGGTAGAAAGTTTAAAGTCAGCCTCTCAGAATATTATTTATAAAAATTTTCTCTATCCCATTTGTTAGAGAGCAGAGAAATTTATGCCATTAACAGAGCAAGAAATAATCAAAATATAAAATGTGATATTTTATACAACATAAAATAGTGCCAATTTCATTAAGTTATGAGCAGAAATAAATTATAAAATTTATTTTTAAACAAAGATGGAAATAAAACCCATTATATGACAATGTATAGTAGAATTTTATGATATAAAAGCATTTATAATTATTTAAAAAGAGAATAATTTTATCCAAGAATTGTGGCCTTTAAGTAATGTGTATTTTATCAATTTTTGTTTTGCTTTTTGTAATTTAATTTATTTTTGAACAGTTATTCTAGAGGAATTTTGTGCACTTGGCTCAGAAGTATGGTGCAGATATGAAAACATTTTTCTGCAGAGTTAGTAGGAATATTATGTTTGTATATAATTGCAAAGCTGTCTTGTCATATATCTGTATATTCCATAGGTCTTTAAAGAATTCTATAGGTTCTTTTAAGAGTTGTAATTAAATAACTACTAAATCATTTTCAGCTGGAGGAACTGAGTGGTATCTATTTTATCTGGCTTAATTTAATTTAATTTGTTTTAGTTTCAATTAGAATGCATTGGTTTTAAATAGGTAGCAATAGTAAGCATATTAAATTAGAAAATATAGCATGGTATGGAGAGAAAGGTTGTATGTCTCCTACCTATTACAAACATTAGGATATTACTTATTTTTATTATTTTGTGAATAGCATTGCTTAAGGCCTTTGCTACAGAGCCCTGTAGTACTTTTTATCGTAGA
The DNA here is from genome assembly GCF_049901715.1 of Pseudonaja textilis. Classification (NCBI taxonomy): domain Eukaryota; kingdom Metazoa; phylum Chordata; class Lepidosauria; order Squamata; family Elapidae; genus Pseudonaja; species Pseudonaja textilis. The sequence continues at coordinate 207,366,436 of NC_141990.1, forward strand.
ATAATTCAGCGGGCTTTGTTTGATCCTTTGATAGTTAGACCTGATTTGATAAGACTATATGTGCTTCCATGTAAGATAATTGTACTAAAGTAGGAATTTGCTTTTTATCCAAAAATTAAAATGGTATTTAAGGAAAAGGGGGGGGGCAAGAATAATTTTTCAGATGTTGTTAAATAGACAAGTTAAAATTGCTGATATAATAAATTTAGAATTGAAAAAATAAAATAATAAAACGGAAATAAATTCTATTATCGCCTATATCTACTGTAGATATGTCAGCTCTCTTTCTTCACCCCGCCCCCTCTCTCTCCCTCACTCACACACACACACACACAAACAGGTTTGTGCTTTTGACTGACCAGCATCCCAAGGAAGCGGTCCTTTGTGCTTTGATATGCAATTAAGAATTGCAGTGTAAATGCAGAGCCATAAGGATAGTCTGAAACCTTCATATATGCACAACCCTCCTGTATGATTACAGTATGCTCCAGGCAGTAATTAGGCTCCTTCATTCTTATAGAATTCTAGGTTCAGGACTGAATCAACATACCTTATTTGTAATAAAATGATTGATTGGCCTCTACTGTAAGATGCAAATACACATAGGGCATATTTGGTACATTCTGTACAAATCCAGTTATAATTTATGGCAAGGAACAGGCTAAAGTAATAGCCATACGTTTGTTTCTTCTCATCAGGTTTGCTAGAAAGCAGCACAAGATTAAAACCTCATGAAGCTCAAAACTACAGAAAGAAAGCATTGTGGGTTTCGTGGGCCTCCATTGTTGTTACACTGGCTCTGGCGGTGGCTGCTTTCAGTAAGTATTGAACCACTTTCTCATCTTTAGATTGTGTCTTCAGCCACTGAATGCTATACAATGCACAATATGATACTGCTGAAATTACATAGAAAAAACTGCCCATCCCAGTTTTCCTGAAAAAAGGCATAATTGCTGAAAGTTAGAAGAAAGACTTGATGTTGAAAATCTTTTGAACTTGTATGGATGAGGGTGTGTATTTTTTTAGTGGAAAAATATTATATGGTTTGTCTTTTTTTAAACAAAAGGAGTTCCTTGAATAACTTAAGTATTCTACAGAAATGCAAAGACAATGCATGCAATAACCTATGCAAAGATAGAATAATTATTGCAACATAACGGCTAGTTAATATTTGAACTGCAGCCTACCATTTTGATGGGATTAGATCTTCTTTGAGGTAACATTAATGATGCCCATGTGGATATGGTTTTCTGCTTTAGGCTATTTAAACTAATATTCCATTGAATGTATTATTCTTTTGTCAATTAGCCTATGCGGACTCCAAAACTAAATATAGATTTAAAAAAAAACTCAGATGAAGGAAGGAAGATTATTTCATTTAAAAAGAAAGTAAGTAGCTCAACACAAAACATTGCACACTTGCTAGTAGGGAAGCTAACCCATGAATAATACAAAACTATGTTGGATTCGACAGAGCGAGCTTGTGGTTGTGATGCAAAATTTGATCATGGTTATAAAAATCAATTGCATTTTTTATTTGAGTTGCCAGAATATTTATTTATTTATTCACTATAAAAACGGGATAAAAAAGACAAAGGATTTGTGTGAGATAGTGAAAATACGATCTTAATGCGAGAAAGGCAACATGGATGCCTCTGCAGCATATGTTCCAGTGCTAATCTGCAGCAATGGGCTATTGCTGAAAGTTGGTGTCAGCTCCCAAGGGGGGTTATTAGTCTTTGGCCAAATGGGCTCTGCAGAATTTAGCATATATTACTTGGAGTAATTTGTATGGAAAACACACGCCTGTGTATCTATTTTTGAAAGGAAGGAAGGAAATATAAATGCAGAACTCATCTGTAAATCAAAATACACCCTCTGTAGATTTGTTCTATGTCACTGATAAAATTTGCTATCTAGAAATTGAGTCAGTTCTCAAACCAGATAGCAGTGTACGGCATTTTAGGTAAAAGGATTAGTGGGGGAAAAATCTTTCCAGAGATCTTTCCCCCTTTTCTTTTAATCTGGCAAGAGGTAGTATCAGTAACACCATAGTATATGTTCTACATAAGCTAATAATCCTGTTGTAGCATTTGCTTGAAGTAGGTACAGATGAAACCACAAGTGTAATTGACCAAATGTGCTAATTTGCATTAAAACTTTGGGATAAAACTTTCTAAGCATCACTTGGTGTTACTATATTGAAATATGCTCGTAGCAGGCTTACATTGAAAGTGGGAGACCAGACTATGTCTGAAAGTGCCAAATCTAAGGAACTGAGAAAATAAAGTCAAGGTTTTTAGAATTCCGGTTATTGCTTGTACATCCTTAGATGTAAGTTTATATTCACAAATTTGATAATTGGTGCATTGCAACTTTTTACTGTAATTTAGAGACATCTCATTTTTGAACTGAAGGTCAAACTCTTAGCCAGAATAGAATTAGTGCAATGCAATGCAGTCTAAGACATCCTGTTAAGAAGTCACCACCACTGTATTCAATGGAAGTTAAGTTCCAATTAACTGATCAAATTGAAGGCCAGTGTGTGGGTGGATGTACAGGTTTTAAAGTGATGGGTAAGGCAGAATAATTTCAAAATTTTATTAGGCAATCAAAAGTACAAAGCAAGAAAATATTTCAATATTTGTTGGATGAAAGTCCAACTTCTTGTTCAAAGTTAATAATACAGGAAAGGGCCTTTGGAATTAATTTCCTATGCTTTTATAATGTTATGTAGGAATGACCTTGGGAGTCTGAGGTAAAAGATGCTATTTAGGGAATGTTCAGATAAGAGAGGGCGGGGCAAAGACTGCACCTGCATCACACATGCAGGGAAAGAAACTCAGAAAGCATCCTTCCTAAATGTCTATGGAGATTCTCAATCATCCAGGTCCTGGTTGTCCGAAAGGTGCTTTTTCAAGAGGCAACTGAAGACATTTCTTTGAAAATGTTTCGCTTCTCATCCAAGAAGCTTCTTCAGCCCTTTGGGACATCCTTCCGAAATTATCAGGCTGTAAAAAGAAACTGAGGAGGATTTTGAACTTTCCGACTTGCAAGATTCTGTTAATGTAACCTTACAATAAAGTAGAATTAACTCAACTTGTTTCCCATCTACTCTACATAGGAAGGCTGACAGTTTCAGTACTATAAAAAACACACAGGTGTATAGATTTAGAAATGTATGTTAAGATATTTAAATTTAGTAGCTGGGGCAGTGTGTGTTTTACCTGATGTTACCTGACTATCTTTTTTAATATATATCAAAAAACTGGCTGCACAATTTCCTGACAATACATCATTCTAAGCACTGGGAAACCTATAGAAGAAACTAAAGGATGTAGGAGTTCCATAACAGATGCAGCTGGTTTCAAATGTAATTTTGCTGCTCAGATGAGTAGCAGTGAACATTCATTTCTAAGAATTTGTTTTATATTTTTTATTGAAATTTAAGAGACAAAGAAAAATAAGAAAAAAGTATAGAGATAAAAAAAGAGAAAGGAAGAAAATATATATTTAAAAAGCAAAGAGGAAGGAGTTGTTCTTCATCAAGACAAATACAATTTCAGTAACTTTTTATCTTTAACTTTTCAACCAAATTTCTTCATGCCATATTTTATCTTTTCTCTATTAATCAGTAAGGGTTCATTAAGAGTTTTTAGAACTTAAACAAGTAAATCAGTTTCATATCCACTTTACAATAATTTACCATTTTCTTTCAAGATACAACAAAAAATTCTTCTTCCCATTTTTTAATCTCATATCTATAAGCAAATCTTTAAAGTCTTATTTACTTTTTTAAAATCCATTAAGACTACCAGAAACAACATAATTGAAAAATTGGTGATTAATCTCTTCAAATAATTAAGTTTTTGTTTATTATCCTCTCAGAAACCTCTTCACAAGTTTATTACTTTGCTTTTAATACCATAGCTTCTCAATTCCTCTAAAAATACAGCAACAAAAAATCTCTTCCAATATTTTATCTATAAGCAAATATTTAAAGCCTCTTTCAGCTCTAGACGAGAAAAATCCATTAAATGCTGCTACAAAAAAACACACATTTTTAACTGTGATCAAATAAGCCAACTTTATAACACTTATTACTTTTAAAAGCCTTGATTTTCATTTTTTTTTAGTGCCCCAAAAGATTATTTTTTTTCATTCTCTTTTCTCAGGAACTCCTTCATTTATCATTTTTGCATCCTGTCAACTTTGAATCATATCCAGAACAGCCTGATTCAGTTATATCATCTTCTATCTCCTTTTTAAATCTCATTTTTATAGTAACAGACAATCTTAACAGAATATTCTGAGTAAATTATTGCTAAATATTCTTTCAGAGTTAAAATACTTTCCTCCATTCCAAATTAGTGGGTCTTCTGTAATTCTAATCTTTAATTCTTTATGGTCACCTTTAGTAACCAACTTTTAAGATTTCCTCTTGTCATGTTTTTCCTCTAATTCACAACATTTTCCCAGGGAAAGATTTCTTACACTTAAATTAAAAATTTCCATATATTTTAATGGATTTCTTTAAAAAAAATCACAGGAAGTATTCTTATAATTATTTCAGAAACTTATTCCAGTCAATCTGACCCCTTAGTTCAGGGTTATCAAACTCAAGGCCTGCAAGCCTGCAGGCTCGCGGGGTGCTTAGATCTGACCCTTGGGGCCAGCCTGGAAACAGAGAAGAACCGGCTCACAGTGCCTCTGCCAGCAAAAATGGAGGAGGGCCATACGGATTCTCCCAGGCTCTATTTTCAGCTGTGATGACCTCCTGTAGACTTCTGCCAGTGAAAACTGCTCTGTTTTTACTGGCAAAGGGCTGCAGGAGGCTGGCGCAGCGTGTTGTTTTCACTGGCAGAATGCTCGGGCCTCCACAGGTGCTCTGACACGAATGACATCAAGTTGGTCATGCCCACTCTGGCCATGCCCACCCCAGCCCCCCAAGGTCCAACACAACCCTGATGCGGCCCTCAATGAAATCGAGTTTGATACCCTTGCCTTAGTCCATTTAAAACTTTCTAAATTCAACATTCCGATCACCCTTTTGCTGCTTATTTCCAAATGAAATATTTCTTCTGTAAATTCTTAAACTTACATGAAATTTTTTTCTCTGAGGATTGAAGGAAAAATTACCCAGTGTAATAAACTCTGTCCTTCTGAAGATTCTTAGTATGCAAAAGGCAATTTGCAAGCCATTTCTAACAAAAGTGATTAAAAGGGCGAACTTGGTGTTTTTAAAGGCTTTGAACCATGGTTTAGGCCGGGGGTCAGCAATGTGCAGTTCTAGAGCCGCACTCTCCTACGGCTCCCTGTCAGATGATCCCATCACTGGCTGGCCCCGCCCCTTGCCCTCCCTTCCCACTCCATCCCCGCCTGCCCTGAGAAGAGAAGGGCAACGGTGATGGATGGAGAGACACTCCGTATTCCGGAGCAGGATCAAAGCGCTCCTCTCCTTGCCTCTTTTTCTGGCCCTTATTGGTGCTGTGCGCATTCAGCCACTGGGGGAGATGCACAACTTTTTTTTTTAAACAAATTTTATTGATTTTAACAACAAACAAACAAAACAAAACATCATTAAACATTAAAAACATAAAACCTCTTTCCATTGTAAGTCTTTACAAGGCAGAAACACATTATTTTATATCACATTTTCCTAATTTATCCCATTTCCATATAGACACATAAATTCCCTTTAACAAATTTCACATTGTTTCTCTTTACTCTTATTCAATAACATTTCTTTTCTAGTTTATCTGCTATTCAATCATCACATTTATATTTTCCTCTAACTTTAAAAAAAAAACAAATTTTATTGACTTTGCAAAACATACAAACAATCAAGGCATATTAACATAAAGAATCTTTCTGGAAGAATCAGTAAAACGTGCCAGATGTAATATGTATATTTACATTATCTGCTCATCATATCTTCTCCCGATTTCTCCTTTTCATTCTATTGTCCAGATTATATTTCTTACTAGTCAAAGTTTTTGCCTTTTAAAGAACAATACACAAACAAACATAACATAGAACATAAAAAAACATCATTTCTGAAAGCTGCTTAATCCCGGGTTAAAATTCTTCGCACAGACACAAATTCAAAAATCATATTTACTTTATATGTCATTCCATATCTTATTACCATTTTCAATTTTTTGTATAGCTTCTTCCCTCTTTTATCTTTCTTAGTTTTATTTTGTTTATCTTATCTCAATACAATTCATAATACTTATCATTCTTTGTCTGTTTTTTCCCAGTTATCCATTCATCTTTTTTCTTTAGATATACTTCTCCTGTACACTAAATGGAGTAGCGCCTTTGACTCTTTTCCCTAACTTAATAATACTTAATATAACACTTAATTTATATTGAGATTCTGGTTAGTACATTCTAAAATTACACAATAATAGTGTTTATAAAAAAAGCAAGTACACTACAATTACAAAATGAAAGCCTATAACCCACCATAAATACCATAAAAGAGGTAATCATATATGCTAACACACATTTTACTCTAAATACGCATATAAAAACACACTTTTATGTACCTTCCAGGATCCCTTTTTCAATTAAATTTACCCATTGTCTCTAAATAGATTTTGTTTCTTTAAATCTTGCTTCCCACCATTAAGGTTTTTATCCCCTCCTTTCTCTCTTGTTTATTTTTCTCCTTGCCTTTTTTACCCCATTGTCTCTCCTCCTCCCTTTTCTTCTTCTGCTTACCCCCTTTCTGTTGTTTTCTAACCTTATATCCACCTTTCATCTCATTTTTCTCTTTTTGGATTGTTTTCTCTGCCCTTAAAATCCCCTTTTTCTTTTCCTCTTCCTCCTCCTCCCCAAAGAAAACCCATTGCTCATCCAAAATGGCTTCTTCTTCTTCTTTGTTCCAATCGTCCTGCTGCGTAGTCAATTTTTCATGAGTACATACCGCCATTTCTAAAAATTGAAAAAGGGTGCCCAAAGTATCTTTTCCATCTTGCTCTTCTTTCTTATATTTTTGGTATTGAGTTTTTAGTTCATCCAAAAGCAATGCCATCATGAAGAGAAAGACTTCTTCAAAAACAACCACCCAAGTATTTTTGATCAAGAGTAATTCCAAAAAAAATTCCAAAGTCACTAAAAGATCCAGATAAACTATTTCTTTCAATACTTTTTTTTTTTACCTTCTTCAATTTCTCTTTCTGGGGTTACTGATTAAAAGGTTCCCATTAAAATGTATCTTTCTTTAAAGTTCTAGGTAGTCTCCTCCTTTTTCAAGCTCTGCTCCAAAAAGTTTTTTTTCCTCTCCCCCCAACTTACAACAGAAATCCATACCTCCAATGCGGGCTTTCCAATTTCTGAGGATGTTAAGTCCAAAGTCCAAAGTCCTTTCTCTCACAATTTTCAAGTTAAAATACCTTCGGTGCCCAGTATTTTCCAGTTCTGCATTTAATGTTTCTGCAGGGTGGGAGAGTGAATAGAAAAAAAGTTTTCCCTTGGCAGCTTTCTCCGCCGCTTTTCTCTTCTTAGGGATACAATGTATCTTTCAGGCAATAAACAATTCCACTCCAGGTTTTAGAAGTTGCTACTTTCCCGGCACAGCCAGCACTTTCACTTCTGAATCTTCCTTCTCCTTCTTCCTCCAGCACAATCTTTTCCAGCTGCCGGCTTCTTTATGGTGGCCATCACTGACTGCTGCTCCACCGCCTTGAGAAAAAGAGGTTAAGCTGGGTGAGGAGGGTCTGCGACACCCCCAAACCCCTTCCCAGATCCTCCCTATCTTCGGCTGCCTCTACAGGGCAGCCTTATCCTCCAGATCCGTCTGGATCGGAGGCACCAAGACGGCGAGCACAGCAGGGATTGCGGAGAGACGCGAATCCCTGCTGTCGCCGAAGCCTGGCAACCCAGAAGGCCGGAGATGCACAACTTTTCTTTGCCCCGAGACACTGGCTGGGCTGGCTGTAGCCGATGCTTCATGTCGTAATGGGCTCCAGGAGGAGGAGGAGACAGTGCCTCCCCAATTGTGAAGTGTGCTGTGCGAGGTGCTGCAAGAGCGAGCAGCCATGAAGGTGACAAGAGCAGCATTGTCAGCTGCAGTCATCCCAGCTAGTGTCTCAGGGCAGAGGGAAAGCCGTGCATCTCCCCATATTCCTCTCACCGCCTCTATGGCTGCTTGTTGCTCTTGCAGCATCTCGTGCAGCACACTTAAACTTAGTGCAAGGTGCACACAGCACCAAGAAGGGCCGGAAAAAGAGGCAAGTAGAAGGGCACTTCGCTCATGCTCTGGAATATGGAGCAAGTCTCCATCTACCATCATCACCTTTCTCTTCTCAGAGCAGATGAGGAGTGAGTGGGAGGGGAGGGTGAAGGGTGGGGTCAGCCAGTGGTTGGATCATTTGACAGGGAGCCATAGCAGGGGGACGACAGCTTCATTTATCTGGGAACCTGAAATGACTCTTGATTGAAATCATACGGTAAAAAGCATCCAAAGAAGAAGAAAGAACATCAGAAAAAAAAAAAAAAACAACCCTTGCTTGTTTTTAAAGGAAATGGTTCAAGAGGGAACACAAACACACGCAAAAGAGGGAGAGGGAGAGAGAGAGAGAGAGAGAGAGAGAGGGAGAAAGAGAGAAAGAGAGATGAGAGAGGGAGAAAGAGAGATGAGAGAGAGGGTGGGAGAAAGATGTGAGAGAGAGAGAGAGATCACTTTTCCCAGAGAAAAAAAATACTGGGAGCCACAAAACCTGCGTAGGCGTGGCTGGGGTGTGTGTCATGTGACTGCGTGGAAGTGAGTTGGCCTTGCCCACCCAGGTTTTGTGGCTCCCAGTGTTTTCTGTGAGAAATGGGTCCAAGTGGCTTGTTGAGTGTTTAAGGTTGCAGACCCCTGGTTTGGGCAAAGCTGATTTTCGTGACTCCCCGAGTTGTGATACTTGCTGGAGATCACTCTTTTACCGGTACAGTCTTGTCACCGGGAGCATCAGTAGGGAGCATTCTAGGGAGAAGTTCAGGAAAACTGATTCATTCATTCACTGGATCCTTTTTTCACCATGATCATCGGCTCTGCTCTTGTTGCGCCGTCTTCACCATTGCTTCCATAGTAGATAAGATTTTCTGATCTAACTTGTGTCCAAAGGAATTTCTCCATCCAAGACTATGGATATCCATATGCACCACTGAAACAGTTCTTTACAAATTGTGACAGCGTAAATTATTCATGGAGGTTAGGATTAGGATTCCTTATTGTTCCTTTCAATGAAACCTTGGGGTATTTTCATTTCTCATGTTTGTATTTCTTTTTTACTGTCAGCAGTTTCCATGTTGAGGCAATTCGAATGCTGGTTAACAGCTGTGTGATGTGATTGGTTTTTGCTGGCCTGAGAATCCTTTTAGACACCTGCTATTTATGGCAAATGTTTTTATTTTTTTGTAAATTTTATTTGAGTTTTCACAAAAAGAAAAGAAATACAATTAAAACATCATTTTTGAAAGCAGCATAATCCCAGGTTACATTTCTTCGTACAGATATAAATTCAGGTTCATGCTCATTTTTATATTCTATTCCATATCTTATTACTATTTTTCATTTTCTACATGGCTTCTCCCCTCTTTTAATTTCCTCAATTTTATTTTATTTATTTCATCTCAGTTCAAATCATTATATTTATATTTTTTGTCTGTCCTGTTTCAATTGTCTATTATCTTTTCTCATTAAACAAAATTTCTCCTGTAGTTACTGATTGGAGTATGACGCCTTTATATCTTTCCCCTAAAGTTATAACACTCAATATAATACATAACTTCCATTCGGATTCTGCTTGGTACATTCTTAAACTACACACAGTATTCTTGAAAAAAAAAAAAGAAAAAATTATAAATGTATATAATTAAAACAACATTCCATTCCAATTCAGTTCTATCATTAATGTTAATATTCATTAAAGTCTTAACATTTTTCATGTTACTTTTCAATTAAATATCATACTTCTATGGGAACAATTATAAACTTTCCATAGTCAATTTCTCCCCCGCTTCACTTATAAAACATTGACTAATTAAAATGTTCCCATTCCGTCCTAATTCAATTTTCTCATTTATTTCATTTACTTTACTTTATTCACAAACATTTCACTAAATTGCACTAACCATTCTGTCCTCCATTCTAATCATATGTTGTTTCCAATTTTCTAAAGTTATTTCTATTACAAATATAACGACACAATCTCATGTACCTTTACAGAATCCCCCTTTCAGTTAGATTTTCACCCATTATCTCTAAATAAGTCCTGTTTCTTTATATCTTGCTCTGGACCTTTGTAACTTCTTTTCCTTTCCTCCTCCCCTCTCTTCTTTTCTCTCCCCTTTTTACCCCTTTGTCTCTCTACCTGTATTTCCCTCTTCTGTATTCCCCTTTTCTGTTGCTTTCCAGTATTATACTTATTTTTTGAATTATTTTTCTTTTCTTTGGTTGTTTTTTTAGTCTTAAATTCTCCATTCTCTTTCCCCCCTTTCCTTTTTCTTCCCCACATAAAATTGCTTGTTCATTAAAGATGGCTTCTTCTTTGTCCCAGTCTTCTTGTTTTGTAGTCTTTTCTTGTTGTTTCTCATAGTTCCAAATCTCCATTTCTAAGAATTGAAAAACGAAGCCAAAAGAAGCCTTCCCTTCTTGTGCATCTTCTTTGTACTTTTTAAGTTCCATTTTCAATTCATCCAAAAGTGATGCCATTGTAGAAATTTTTAAACAACCACCCGATTGATTTTAGCCATTCAAATATATTAACCCAAAATCCAAAAGTTACCAAGTAATCTAAATACACACAAGCTGTTTCTTTTTGCTCTTTCTTTTTTTTCTCCACTTTCTCTTCCTGGGGTTACTATTTAGTTGCAAAGTTTTAGTTAAAATGTATCTTTTAGAAGTCTTATTGAAATTTAACTTTAGATTCTTTTAAAGTCCAGGCAGTCTCCTCTCTCTTCCAGATCCTGCCCTTATTCTTTTTCTCTCCCTTCCTGCTTATAGAAGAAAATTTTTTTAATGTCCAGAAATCTTTATTGTCCCTTTGCCATTTAGTTATATTTTCAGCTTAATTGCCTATTGATGCCAAAGAGGATTTTTCCAATTTCTTATTCTTAATTGTCAATATAAGGAAGGAGAGAGAAGAAAAAAGAAAGCCAAACCTTTCTCTTTCACTTTCTTTTGCTGCTTCCGACTCTTCTTTGGGAGCGATGTTATTTCTTCTAAAATTTAAATTCCAGGGTACCTTAGTTGTTGCTTTTTCAACTTAGCCCAGTCAGCCAAAACTTTCACTTCTTATCTTCCTCCTGCACTTTCTTTTCCGGTTGAGTTCTTCTTTGAGGTGGCCATTTCTGACCACCACTCCTACCGCCTTTGGGTAAGGGAGTAATGGCCAGCTGAGGAGGAGAGATGCTGGTGGTCTCTCCCCTCTTCACCTCTACGGGGTGGCTTAGCCCCGAAACCAGCCGGCTCGGGGCGCTCCAGCGGCAAGCCCAGGCAGAAACTGCGCACAATTGCGGATTCCTGTCTGTCGCTGAAGCCCTTCAAACTGGAAGTCCCCTATTTATGGCACATGTTTTCTAGCACACAGTTCTTTAGCTGCTGCTGTTTAGTCAAACTGCTTCTTATTCAAACTGTTCAGAGTAGCAAAGAAATCAAAAGGCAAGCTGTACCTTGTATTCCATTGTTTTTTTGCGCTCTGTTGACACATAATGCTAAATTATAATGAGATTTGTTGGGCTCTGTCTCAATATGTTGTACAAACCAGCTACTATGACTTGTTTAATGAACCATGGTTAAATTATCATGAAGTGTTCAACCATATATATAAACCAGAGAATGATGAGGCATATGAATTAATCTATAGTTGCAAAAGAACATTTCTCATGTTATGGCTAGATATGTAAGCTCTCCTATTTAACCTGAGTTTTAGACTGAAAAATAAAGTATTTTCTGTAGTAAATAGAACTATTTGTTCCTACCTAGACATGTCAAGCTGAAACTATAAGTTTAACATGAGCTCCTCAGACATTCTTAACAAACCATGGCTAATAAGGGATAATTTATCATTGGTGTTACTCACCAATTGGCTTTTCTCATTAATAGGAGTGTTTTTATCTTAGGGAATAAGAATAAGATTAAAAGTTATTTTTATTTAGTAAAAATATCAAAATCTGGTTTTAGTTAATACATTGATTTTGACCAGAAAGAAAAATCTTAGCTTCTCTGTCAAGATCATTTCAGTTACCAAAATGAGTCTTAGATTACTATTTCATACAGTGACTTTTTTCTTATGGTTTGAGAATTGGTAATGAAGAATGTATTCTTGGAAGAAGAGATTTATGCTCTATTTGATGCTGGTTATAAAAAGAAAATGGAGAGCATTATTACTTGACTGCATTTCCTTTGGCATGATGATGTTCGTCCATCATATTTGAAGAGGACTTTGACATCCAACAGGTTGTGGGCTGTCTGTGTTGTGTCCGCAGGTTGCTGTGAGGTCTATATGGGCATGGAATGTTCTGCCACATGTCAGGCAGATACGTGGGCACCATTGTTGCAACATTTGAAGCTCTGGCTTTGCAGAGTGCTCGCTTCTCTTGTGCTGTGGCTCTTCTGACTTCAAATGTCTGTCAGCCTTGGTGGATCACATGACATATCAAATAATATAATTTGTTGTTTTTAATGTTTTAATTGGTTGAGTTTTATAGTTTCTGAAATGATTTTACATGTCTTTTAATATTCAATTGGGAACTGCCCAAAGTTGGTTGAAAGAGGGACTCCTGTTTTATTTAAATGCTTCAAATGAATAAAATAATTTGTTTGCTTCTGGCTTAGTTTGTTTATCTGGATTCAGCCACTGTAGATTGTAAGATACGGTTTATGGTTTAGTGCACAGAGGGTGTTAAGAGATAGTATGCTTTTAGAGTTTATAGAGAGGGTGATTATTGGTGAGATTATATGTATGAACAGAATGCGAATAAAGAGTTAAGTGTGCAGTTCATTATAAAGAAAACATACAAAACTAAGATTTTAGAAGCACAGGGGTTAGAAGAAAAGATGATGGCTTGAAAGAAAAAAAGATAAGAGAGTCTATGGATATTCTCAGTCATCCAGGTCACAGATCTGAAGAAGCTTCTTGGATGAGAAGCAAAATATCTTCAAAGAAAAACCAGAAAGTCCAGTTAAATAGCACCTTTGGGACAAGATAAGAGAGTGTTTATAAAAAAGAAAAGAAGCAATGTAGATTTTGGTCTTCAGTTAAATAATTAGAAAGCATTGTGGTTGATGCATTTCTAGAAACAGAAACCTGTGTTCTATATCAGAGTTTTTCAAACTGTGTTCCATGCAGTGGGATTATATGAGAGATCTGGAGGTCTACCTTTCATGGGGATTCTATAGAATCTAATCTACAGAAGAAAAAAAGGCTTTTTTATGTCTTATTAAGCTACATTGTCTGAATGCTGCCAATATTTGTGATGGAAAAAAAGATTGCAGTGTATGCTTCGATTTTGCTGGTGGTATGCATCCAAGTTTTTAATCTTGCAACAAATAGCATTATGTCTATTTTAAAATATGATTATGACTTCGGTATGAAAACAAAACTGTATCAAGAGTACATAAATATTGAGTTAGAGTGCCATGAAACAGAACTCCTATAAATGAATTATATCTATACTGCATAAATATTGAATTAGAGTCTAATGGAGCAGAACTCCCCTAACTAGAAGTCCACGCTGGAGGACAGAAGTAGATTATTTATTAAATTTAGAAGCTGCTCAACTATCACAGTTAAAATAGTGCAATACAGACAATATTAAAAACAAGCATGGAAGGGGGACCAACTCTGCTTCCATTGCCCCAGTTATCTCCAGATGTTTACAAATATTCTCCACCGGGTAAGATAACTTTTTGAGGGCCAAAGAGCCTATCAACATTCCTCTGCCAGACCAGGGAAATTCAACTGAAATCTTATGATTGTCAACCCACACATATACCATAGTCCAGGGCAGGGGTCCCCAAACTTGACAGCTTTAAGACTTGTGGACTTCAACTCCCAGAATTCCTGAGCTAACATGGCTGGAGAAGGAATTCTGGGAGTTGAAGTCCACAAGTCTTAAAGTTACCAAGTTTGGAGACCTCTGGTCCAGGGTGTCAAACTCACATTGTAATGTGATATATTATGACTTTTTACTCCTTTGTAAAAATGGGTAGGCGTGGCCAGTGTGTGATACATCCAACCTGCAGCCTGCAGGCCATGAGTTTGACTCCCCTGCCATAGTCCTAAGCTCTTAACCCTCTTTTCTGTTTGACAGTCTTTTTGCATAGTTGTTGACTATTTGAACACTGCTACCGGTATCAGATTTCCCATCTTTTTATGTAGGCAAAACATATATAGATAGTGATGTAGAAGCCACAGGCATCTTCTGTGACATCATGATAATTGCTTATTCATATGGCTTGAAAATTAATGCCAGCAAAACAAAGGTTTTGAATCACAGTCATGAAAGTGTGAATGACCTTGTGTGAGGAGGGGAAGAGATGCTGCCTTGGAAACAGACAAGAGAGAGGCAGGAGTCCCCAGTAGCTTATAGGGAAAGAAACATCGGGAAAAAATCCTAATTGCCCAGGCAGTGGGGGGTTTATACTTTCAGACTTATAAGAATATGTTCATTTTGCTTTATAATAAAATAGAATTATTTCCTCTAGTTATGGTTCTTGTCTGATTTACTTGGAAGGGCTAAGATAAGGTGAATATTATGATTAAATTCGTGGAAGTCTTTGCTAAGGGCCAGGTACACTAAATCTATGTCATTCCATTAATTTACTAAAATAGAAATTCTATCATATTATATTAGTCTGATATACAGTAATCTGTGACACATCTACGCTGGTTTCTATTAATTGTGGCATACCTATCCAAGCTCCATAAAGTTGTTGTTTTGTAAAATATTTGATGATTTTGTCCAATAAAGACATCACACTGACTGATATGTAGCTTTTCAGATCCTCTTTCCCTTTTTGAAGATCGCTGTTGCATTATATTTGCGATACTCTGTTGTTTAAGGACTTTACCAATTCTCCCAGGAGTTCTCAGAAATTAGCAAAAAATATTTCTGCAATCATCCTTACCAGTTTCTTTAGCATTCTGAGATATAACGCATCTGACACTGGAGACCTCAATTTAAGTTCTCTTTTATCCTCTCCTCATTTATTCTAAGGTGCAAATCTTTTCTTCCAGTGGCATAACAATGAGCAACTAAGGAGCCATTTTTTTGCTGAAAAAAAGACAATACGAAATAGAAGTTAGGTAGTTCTGCATTGGAACCATTACTATTCATTATTTTATCCTCACAAAGGACCTTACTCATGTTTAACTTTTATTTCTAATATATCCAGAGAAATCTTTGATATCTCTTCTAATATCTTCCACAGGCCTTAGCTGATACCGAGCTTTAGCATTTTTGACAGAATCCCTGAAGTTTCTATACAGTTATCATTTCCTGTACATGTCTCCTTCTCTTTTCAGTATTTTACAGAAGTGCATCCACTCTGCTCTCTTTAAATTTCTCCCATTTTTCCTTTTTTGGGAAGGGTTTTTTTGCACTTCTTAAGGATTTAAGCTGGATCTGACTTGCCTTTTCTTGCAATTCATCAACATCTGCTCTTCTGATATCAAGTATTTATGTTTTAGTTGCTTTTCCTCTGGATATCACAAATTCAAATATAATACAATCAATTTTCCCTCGTGGTGTTGGTCATCTTCACTGCTTTAACAAATTTCTCTTACATTGGCAAGGATTAGGTCCAGCATAGCCTATTCCTTTATTCTTTCTTCCACCTGAAAAATGAAGTTGTCAGCAAGAGGAGAGAAGAATTGTTGGTCATATGGTTGTTGACAGTTAGATTCCCAATAGATGTCAGGATTATTGAAACTTCCTTTATCCTTATATGCTTTTTTAAAAAAGACTGATTATCTGATGCAGGTAAGCTACATCTATATGTTGTGACTATTCAGGTGGTCTACAGTACAGTATCTTCCATGGTATCCCTTTTGTTTCTCTCTCTTTTTACTACTTCACTCACATCTAGTGCTATTTGATAGAAAATAAGGTAATAGCAATATGTATTTTAATTTTTATTATTTGAAAATGTAATGCTTTGAAATCAGAAAATAAGTCCTATGATTCTGTGTATCATATTCTTCCAGATTTGATTTGCTAGCATGACGCTCTGCTTAGAATGTCAGTTACCATAAGGTTGTAGTTTCCGGTTTAAATTCAAGGCTCAAAAACTGCTAAAATGTATCAATTTCCATGGAGCTCTTGATTATTTGAAAATTTTTGTGGCAGTAGATACAATGTCATTTGTTAGAAATAAAATTAGTTTTCTGCTCAAGTATTTTTTGCATATTCAGAGAACATACTTTAATATGCTTTTTATTATTGGAAAATAAAACATTTATTGTAAATTAAAGGGCACTTTACAGAAAGTTATTTTGCTTAGTCTTAGAACTTAGTCTGTAGGTATAATTGTACTCAAAATTCAAGTATGAATCTTTTGTTAGATATCCCCACTGTTAACATAATGTTATATGTGTACACATCAATTTGACAAATGCTACAGATCATCACACATTTCATTTGTTTTTTAAAAGAAAAAACAACAAACTCATAGTTTAACATTAAAGATGAAACTATATTTCAGAAGAGAATTATGCTTTCATTAGTTTTGTTCAGAACAAAGCTCATCAGAACTTGAAGCTCACTGAATTTAAATGAGTTGCTATACTCTTAATGCAAATTAACTATCTGCAAATCTGTTGCTGAAGTAATAGAAATTAATAACTTGATTTTTTTCTCACTATGATACTGCTTTTAGTTAGAATAATCCAGTTTCTGAGTTCAAATCTCAAACTATTTAACTGTGGTATATTGAATTGGCTGGGTTACACAATGCACTAAAACCAAACCAAAACTATACTAATCTAATAGAGGTATGGTTTCTAAAATTAGATGCAGTGAATGCCTCATATGACTTCTGACTAGGTTCAATTTCCTACCGTATCTGACATTTTATAACATAAAAATCAAAACGTGAGGGATACATTCTGGAAAGAAAGTGGTAACCAGGTATTTGATGATTAGCTGTATTTTCTTTTTATGTATTGTTCCATACATATAAATCACATTTGTGGGTTTATAATATTCAAAGCCATAATTTGCTTGACTAAAGTTGTTGCATAAATAAAAATTGAACAGGTTCATAATCATCTAGGACAGTGATCCCCAATCTTTTTGGTACTAGGGTCTGGTTTCGTGGAAGACAATTTTTCCAT
The DNA here is from genome assembly GCF_049901715.1 of Pseudonaja textilis. NCBI lineage: Eukaryota > Metazoa > Chordata > Lepidosauria > Squamata > Elapidae > Pseudonaja > Pseudonaja textilis. Next base: position 207,383,769 of record NC_141990.1, read on the forward strand.
GGACTGGAGGGAAGGGATTTTGTTTCCGTCACTTGCCCACTTCTCACTTCTAGCTGTGCAGCCTGGTCAGTCCATGGCCCACGGATTGGGGATCCCTGATCTAGGGCCTAATTCTAATTGTAAATCATGCCTGGGCTTGTAAAATATTTTATACCAGAATACAAAATTATCTTCAAGGTGTGCATTCAGCCATTGACTGGGAAGTGTAGCAACGTATTACTTTGAACCATTGTGCAACATCATGAACTAAGTTTTTAAAATTAATTTCAAACTCTTATCAATTGAAAACGAGTGGTTAAGTGGTGGTGTAGATAAGAGACTTCTTGTAGGATGTGGAACATTAATATTTTGAGTAAATAAACCCATTATTACTTAATCCTTACTTCATGATACAATAGACCTACTGTTCTGTGATTTGCCTGCTTTGGCAGTAAACATTTATCAGGCCATCATTTCCTGCTGTGTGGAACTAATAATACCCAAAGGAGCCTCTTCCATGGCTTTGACATGTGAGATATGAGGTCTGCAAAAACCAACTCATCACTTTAATGAACAAGGCATAGTATTTCAGATATAATGAAGTGTAACTAAGTAGAGTAAATTTTTAGTTAGAGATTCTAAAGGGCAGGTTTGCATAATAATGTCTGTTATGCAATGCACAGAAAAACTACTAATTGATCTTAATGTATTTAAAACAGATCAGGCAAATAGATTATCCATTGTTTTATTCTCTAATATAAAAAGTGGAATAATTTTTTATATTACTAATGGAATACTCTTTCTATTATTTCCTATTATTTCAATATTCCAATGTGTCTTGATTGCAATCTCCCAAACTTTAAAGTCAGTTTGTTTGTTGATTTATTAGCATTTCTAACAATTGCCAACAATTATCTTGGTGTTAGGAATCTGATTCTGAAGAAATAAAGATTTATGCTGAATCTTTTCTTTAGATATTGCACTTTGTATTTTCTGTTATGGAATAAAGATAATTCTCATTAAAGGATATTAGACATCAAAAACATGCTTTTTTTAATGGCTTCACTATTCATTGTCTCATTTTTGGAAAATAGTATCAGGATTGATTTAGAATTGCCAGCATTGAATTATAATGATCTTAATTTATTGTTAGTCACTGTACAAGGATTCTGGAAGTGAATTAACACTGTTTTTAGTATACTGCATTTTAACTCGGATTATTATATGATATTCTATTCAAAAATATTAGGGACATTACTAATTACATGATTGAGTGTAACTCAATAAATGAGAGCACAATATCTGTTACAATAAGTGATTATCCAATAAATACATTGGATGTTTTAGCTGCAGTGCAGGAAAACAGCAATAAATCAACAGACGGTGAACCTGACTGCGGTCTCAGGATAAAAAAAGATTGGTGCATATATACCTATATCAAAGATGGGAGATGCAAATGAGTGTATAAATTATTAAACAATTGCTCTAACCATACAAGCAACATTTTCCTTGAGTTGGCATAAATATAACAAAGACATGCTAAAAGAAATAAGCAGGTATCAGAAAACGAAGAAGATATTATTAGAATAATATCAAAAGGATAATTCAGTAAGCCAGAAATTTTGTGCATATTTTATGAGGAAATATAAGGTTTGATTACTGTGGTGATGTTTTACAGAACAAGGAGTGGTTAGAATTAAAAAGAAGAGAAAATATGATTTGGGTGAAAATGAATAGTGATTTGGAGGTAGATGAAGAGGGCTAAGCAAGCAGCCTCTATCAGAATAAAAAAAGTGATTAAATGGTTGAGGATGAAACCAAAGTGAAGGAATGTTGAAAGAATATTTTAAAGATTTGTTTGAGAGCTACTCTTATTGGGAAGCCTGGAATTCAAATGAATGTAGCGTTAATATAAAAGAAAAAGATATATATATGGTCACTGGTGTGACTGAAGAACTATTTAAAATATGGATCTGCTTCATTTATACAGTGTCTGACTCTCTTCATGTGTCTATCAAGTCTGTATGTATGCCTCATGACTGGATTTACAGTTTTCTTGTCAAAGGAAAAGGGCAAGAATGAATGAAAAAAATATGATTAGATTGTTAAGTGTTCCTAGTTCAGATCTTACTATAAGAAATGACAGTGAACAAAATATGGGAAATGCAATTATTTCATGATGGAGACCAACTTTTGTAAGAAGTGAAAATGTTTCTGTATAAAGCATGGTTCTGTCCACTTTGCTACATGGAAGTAAATGTTGAGAACGAATGTACTAGGTTTGGTCTATCTGGAAAACAATACAGTAGCACTTTGGCACCCATTATTAATTGATTCCAGGAGGTGCGATTAGTACCAACGAAATGAGCATCAAACAGATTTTCCCCATAAGGAATAATATAGCGACTCACAAGGCAGCTGACTCTGACGTGTTCTAGTTTGTGTGTTGAGTACCAAACAATGAATACCGGAATGAATTTTTCACATCAAATGTGTTGGGTACCATATTTGATGAGTTTCAAAGCAGTTAAGTATTAAGATAGCACTGTATATGGTAAAATAAGAGATGTTAGTAATAGCAATAGCACTTAGACTTATATACCGCTTTACAGTGCTTTACAGCACTCTCTAAGCAGTTTACAGCATATTGTCCCCAACAATTTGGGTCCTCAAGGCTGAGTCAACCTTGAGCCTGGTGAGATTTGAACTGCCAAATTGTAGTCAGTCAGCAGAAGTAGCCTGTAGTACTGCACTGCGCCACTGCGGGTAAAGAATGTATGCATGTCAAATGAACGTGGATTGAATACAATAGTAAGTGACCAGTATGAAAGAAGCACATTATGATGGTTTGGTTATACGGATTGATTGTCCATCACAAAACAGATCTATGAAGGAAGTCTGAATGAAGGGAGAAAAAGGGGAAAGTTAAGAAAGCTGTGGTTGCATGGGGTTGCTGAAAAAAGAGAGAGGAGAAAGTGTATGAAAATGGAAGTGGTAGAAGCAAGATTGTCTTGTAAAGATAGAATAGCATGAAGGGATATAGTAAATTTGGTTGTTATCTTATACCTTTAATTTCTTTGCCTGCTATTTCTTCTTTTCATTAATGCAGATTACACCAAAAGGGAAGAGTGTGATGGGCTAATATGCATGTATGGGTATGTACTAAATTATTTGGTAATTATTTTGGATATTTTTGTCTTAATTTATTTATTAAAACAAATAGAATAAATAGCTATGTCAAAAAGAAAGTTTAAGAAAGACATACAGGTGGTCCTTAGTTAATAACTTGTTCAGTGCCTGTTTAAATTTGTAATGGCATAAGTGCTACTTATGTCCAGTCCTTGGAGTCCTGGCCAACAGAGCATCCCATGGCTACATTGTTGCCATATCTGGTACCTTTTGGGAACACCTTTAAACATGGGATCACATATCAGTTGTGATGGACAGTCATAGGAATCCAGGAAAAGTTGTGGCTGCTTTAAGAAATATCAAATGCTATCTGCATGCCAAATTTCATTTTATGTTTCAGATCTGGATTTTATTCAATACTAAGAAGGAAGACAAATATTGTATCATCCTTGTACTCTACTGGTTTAATTCGTACTAGACAACTCATGATCTGTTGGGTCATCATTTCAGAGATATTTTGTTAGCAGATTCCTCAATACCTTCAGCAATGGCAGAGGTTCTAATGTTGTTAAAAATTCAGGAAAATATTCAGAGATGTATCTGTCTTAGAAAGTAGTCCATGTTGAACTGTATAGCACAGACAAATGTCAACAGTTGACCACAGGAACATTTTAATGACATTTTGTATTGTCATAAAATGCTTTGTGATAATTTTTATGTCATAAAATATTTTATAAAATTTGCCAAATTTCAGTTCCACAGGACTCATGGGTTCTAAGCTTTGAATGCATTTTATAAGTTAGCCCATTGGAAATACTTTGGATGAAAAAGTTTTGTTCCATGATGCACCATTTCAGCCAATTACAGATTAGAGACACAAGAGTTTTAGTAACATATAGATAGAAGCGTGTTTTAAGAATGCTGGATTGGAAGAGATGGTAATTGTAATCAAACTAAAGCTTCTGAAACAGTTCAAATATACAGACAACCCTACCTTAGTAAATGAAAGACAATAAAAGTTACAAAACACTTATCTGTCATCAAGCTGGTGTGGACTCTTAGTTGTCATATAGGTAGATTTTTCCAGGAAGATTTGCACCCAATTTGGTTCTTCAGATCTTCCAACAGTTACCTAATGTAATTGAGTCTATCCACTTTCTTTCTGGTCGTCCTTGTTTTCCTTCCATCTTTGCAGACTTCTCTAGAGAGGTAGGTCTTTGCATAATATCTTGAAATAGGATAATTTGAGTCTAATTATTGTGCTTCAACTAAGAATTCTGGGTTAATTTGTTCAATGATCCATTTGTTCTTTTATTTTGTTTGGCAATCCAGGGTATTCTGAAGAATCTTCTCCAACACCAAGTTTCAAAAATGTCAGTACTCTTTTTATCCTATTTCTTTGAAATGCAGCTTTTGCTCTCATAGACTTTCATGGAGAAATGCATTTCCTGCATAATTGCCATCTTCCTAAGTATAGATAGGTCTCAGCATCTGCCTATGTTTTTCTAAAGCCCCTACTGCTATCCTAGCAAATGCTAATTTATAGTATATTTCTTGATGGCTGTTTCATTACTTTCGATAATCAATCCCAAATCGCAAAAAATTATCCACTCCTTAAATATCTTCATTGTCAGTTCTAAGATTGGTTGCTGTATTTATTGTCATTAGTTTGATATCCCTATTATTTAACCCTAGTCCTATTTTTTTCCATAAAGTTCCTTGGTTTTCGTTTTTCGGTCTTGCAAAACATTGGTATATTCAGTGATGAGAATAGTGTCGTCAGCTTGGGAGAGGTTATTGATTTTTCTTCCTCCAACTATACCAATCTTCTTCCTATTCCTTCCATATATATTCTAACAGCACAATAACTTCCAGAATTAGGGTATTGGAAATCACATAATGACTCCCTTGATCTGGTGATCAAAAAGCAGGAATTTACTTAGAACATGTCATGCAACAGCATGTAGGTACAGTTAAAGGAAGTGGAAAAAGGGAAAGACATTAAGTCGTAAATAGAACCAAAAGAAAATTCTTGGAAGAAACAAAGTTATGAGAAACAGATCATCATGATGAAAATTTGTCCATGCAATTTGTGAAACCAATGTTCTTGATATCTAGGGTGAAACAGCAACTGATTTAGAATAAAAAGATTGATGTTTTGCCATGGAGTATATCTAATTAACTATTTAACTTAATCAGCTCTTGATTATTTGTGCTTTAGTAATTTCAAAAAAAAGTTGCTTTTGAGGGTGATCTGTAAATTGAACTTCAGAATTCAGCTTTGTAAAACTGAGTATACACATGATGTAAAGTGCTAGCACAAATATCAAAGCTTCTGCCAAAATAAAAGTAAATGAAGTCTTGAGCGTTTGTCATCATAAGCGTATTCTTTGTTTCCATTATGTTCTTTGGTAGATGGCATTCTAAGAGCTTGAGGCAGTGGTTAGGGTAACAGGCTAAAAATTAGGCGAGAATGTGAGTCCTGCTTTCAGCACCAAGCTAGCTTGGTGACTGGACCAGTCACTGTCTCTCAACCCTAGGAAGAAGGCAATGGCAAACCACTTTTGGGAAAACTTGCCAAGAAAACTGCAGGGACTGGCCGAGGCAGTTTCCCAGGAATCAAAAGCAGGATTAAATGGAAGAAAAAATTAGATGACTGATGTTGAGAAGATGCTCTATTTAGTGTTGATGTATAGAAGTTGATGTATAGAAGCTTTCTCCAGGGAGATTTTTTTTTTGTTTAGGGTCAGAAAGTCATTATTTTGTTTCTCCTAAATTTTGAACCTAATTTGTTTTAATTGATTTCATATCGCTTTGAAATCTGTCTTGCATTTATTTTAATACTTCATTGGTGATTGTCATTTAATATATTTGACTATATAAAATTAAATTGTCTTTGAAACATGATTGAAGGATATGCAAAAATATTAATCCCAATCTCTAATAAGTAAGTAATATGAACTTGATTGTAAAGCTTGCCTTAGAAATTTCTGGGATAATTAAATCAGTTTAGCTGTTATGAAGAAGGAGGCATAGATATCAATTTTCATAATGAATCACTGATTTATTTTCAGAGCACTTTATTTCAAAAGTAATGCTGGTAATTACTTTTTAGTAATTACTAAAGATCTGCCACTTTAGTTCATTCAGGTTAACTTAAATGTTCAAAACATTACAGCAAAGTAGTAGGAGTATTTTGATTTAATAAAAATTCAGTTTTTTTTCTTTTTATCTTTCCTTACGTGGTAAATTGCTGTATCAGTTATATATCAATACAGATACGGTCATTTGATTTATTGTCATTTTCTAGACTGCCTCATGCATGAATAAGTAGATAATTCATCATTCAGCAGGTGTATAATGTTCCTTGCCTTTGCTGGTAATTAATTTAACTATCCTCCGAGGGGGGAAATTCTCAGAAACCTGTAATTTGGATTGTTTTATTGTCAACTGGCCATGTTGAGAGATGTCACAGTCATTCTACATCTGCAAAATTTTCAGAATTGCTAGAGATATAATCATATACCTTAATTTGGGAATAGATGTTAAGTTCTTGTTCTATATCAGTTTCCTGCAACCAGATACACGAATAAGCCTATTCATAATTGGTCACTATGTTATTAAAATCTAGAATATTTCATACAACTTTTAAAATACATGCCTTTTGGAAGTAGGCATGTCTCTATTGGTGGTTTAAATAAGTTACTTGCTTGTTTTCAGGAAATGATACCTTCTATCAAGGGTGGGATGCTACTGGTTCAGCCCAGTTCTATAGAACCTGTAGCTGCGAAGAGCAGGTGACACCGAACCGGTTTGGTGTTTGGCCCACCCACCTGCCCAGGCTCTAGGCTGTCCTTTATTCTCTGCTTTTCCCTCCTCAGCTGTTTTGTGCGGCACAGCTGAGGTTGAAAAAGCAGGAAACTAGGATTTTCAAACGCTGCACACCCGAGCGCAGTGCTTGTCAGCTGTCCAGGAGCACAGCTGATGATTTCTTGCAAACACTGCACACACGATTGTCCCCAGTTTTGGAGAACCAGCAGATCGCTCCACTGGCTGGCCCCGCTCCTCCCTGCCCACTCACTCCTTACCTGGCATGCAAGCCATCCAACTTGCCTGCTAAGTTGCTATTTTTCCTTCCCCCCACCGACCATTAGCTATTCTGCTCTGCCAGGAGATTTAGATTAGCTAGTAAGCAGCCGAACCTTCTGTAGCTTTTCAGTGCAGACTCAGGTAGCCGATTGCAGATAGATAGATCTCTAAATTAATCTGTGATTCTGTGAGCAACTCAATCTGCCTGCCTGCTTTGCCTGATTTGGGGTAAAAGTTGCTCTTTTTAAATAAAAAGTTCGACATTTACATACATGGTGTGTTGTGAGTTAATTTTATGAGTTTGCTTGCAAGTAAATTTTATGTGACAGACTCAGATAGCCAATTGCAAATAGATCTCTAAGTAAATCTGTGATTCTGTGAGAAACTCAATCTGCCTGCCTGCTTTGCCTGCTTTTGGTAAAAGTTGCTCTTTTTTTAAAAAAGAAATCAATGTTGACATAAATATTTATAATATTTACATACAAGCCATGCCCACCCAGTCACATGACAACAAATCCATACCCACAAATTAGGCCACACCTATAGAACCGGTTGTTAAGAAATTTGAATGCCACCCCTGCCTTCTATCTTGCATGCTTAGGTGTTATGCCAGTGACTTACAGAAAAAGCATATTGCAATATTGCATATTGTTATGTTAACTCTTGTGTTATGTGATAGATACAATATTAAATGAACTAGTTTGGCAATCAGTTGATATTGTTAATTCTGAACAATGCTGGGTGGAAGGTCCGAATATTTTCTTATGGAATTTTAAATTTCTAGCATGGTTAGGACCAGGAAGCAAAATATGTTATTTCCCTATGCTGTTTCTGCAGCCATCATTCTGGTCTCTCCTGCAGCTGGTCTGCTCAAGTAAGCAAGATGGATAACAATGAGAATGACAAGGTTTCTAAACCATTTATGGCAGGCCATCTGAGGAGTTCCATTTCTGGATGGATTTGCCACAAACCTACAGAGTCATCTTTCTTCATTAAAACTGGTGGTTCTCCTAGGTATTTTCAGAACAGCTTTAGGGCTCTTTGATTTTTGCAATGTTTTTATTTGCTGCTGTTTTATTTTGTCTTTATTGCCATCTTGCTTTATTCTTGTTGTTGTCTGGCTATATTCTGTTTTGTTTCTGTTTACTGTCACTTAGAAAATTTAAAAAAAGTAATGAACATACTAGATTTTATATTTTTAAAATTGAGAAAACAACCTCCTTTTTTTAGCTTTCCAGCTTGGGCACCCCTGATATTTTGTGTGTGTGTGTGTGTATGTATATGTATACAATCAAAATAAGATTAATGTCATCTGGTTTCCTGTGGGAAGCCCCCCCCCGAAGAATTAAATATTTTGAGAAATATTAAAAAAGGCAGAATACTATATTTCTCTAAAGGAGAATATGTTTTTAGAGGCAGAAAGCATCTCCCAAGTTTTTCTTAATAGCCCACAGCAGATGCCAGCACTTAAGAGATAAAGAGCTTATTGAAAGAGGAAGACAACTATCCAGATGGCTCTATTCATAAGCAAAGCAAACACTGTCAGCAGAAGCCCATTCAAGACAGGATACTCAAAACTCCTTGCATCAAAGTTTGACAGCTAACAAGGCGGAATGGTAGGATTAGAAAGCAGCCCCTCACCCAAGATGCAACACAGGACGAAAGCTGTTAACCACAATAGGAATTGCCCAACACCCTTTCAGAACACAAGCCCCTTCATTGCACCCCCTCCCACAACAGTTCAAATTTCAAAGTCATAGAAACCTATAAAGATCCATCCACTCATTCAACTATTTTGTCAGCTGTACCAGAACCACAAAACCTGGTGGTTCTGTTCAAAATAAATGGACTTTCTTTCCAATCCAGCCTCCATTTTATTTCCAGCGTCTTTCTCCCACCTGCACCAGATGGCTTTCCCTTCCAACATTGCATTTCAAGACTCCTATAACTTCAGTCTTTCGTTGAACTTTTATTTGGCTTGCGTGAAATATTGACCTTATAGGCTCTTCGTGGGGGAATATATCCTAGGTCAGCTAGCACATATTTTCCCTCTGCGTGGCTTGACGACTTCTGCAGGAAATCCTTACGGTTTCTTATATCATTTCTTCCGTTCTCCTCTTTGTTTAATAAATTCTCAAATGAAATGTCTTCTCTATAATGGCATGATGATCGTTTCTCATAAACAGCAATTGCTGGAATGAGTTACACATTCTTCATTCTTGATTCTGTTTGGGATAATGTAACTCTTTGAAATTTGGCTTCAGTTATGAAGCCAAATTTTTACTTTAAATTTAAATTTTTCAGTTTTAAAAAAAGAAATCACCTGAATTCGTTCGTGAGATTGGCTCAAAGAAAACCCACACCAAATGGCTGATACATTGATCTTGGGTAGAATGATTGCCAAAAACCTTAGATTCATTTTGCTTCGTACTCGGTACCTGAACTATACTCATATTTAGACTAGACTCACTTACTGTTTCTGGTAGGGAGAGAAAAGGCAGACCCAGGTTTCTTTTATTGCTTAATTTTGTAATGGATTAGCATGATTTATGAAAATTCACCCTTACAGATAATCCTCGACTTACAACAGTTCATTTAGTGACCGTTCAAAGTTACAACACCACTGAAAAAAGTGACTTAGGACAATTTTTCACACTTTGCAGCCTCCCCATGATTGTTTGATCAAAATTCAGTTGCTTGGCAACTGGTTCATACTTATGACGGTTGCAGTGTCCCAGGGTTTTATGATCCCCCTTTGCAACCTTCTGACAAGCAAAGTTTATGGGGAAGCCAGACTCACTTAACAACCAGGTTACCAACTTATCAACTACTGTGATTCATTTAGCAACTGTGGCAAGAAAGGTTGTAAAATGGGACAAAGTTCATTTAACAAAATGTCCCACTTAACAGCAGAAATTTTGGGCCCAATTGTAGTCATAGGTCGGGGACTATCTGTATTTATAAGCTATAGTTTATGTTTTAATATTATGCGTGAACTAGGGTTCTTTGACTTGTTTAAATATGATTAAAAGAATATTATTTCAGAGCTGTGGTAGCATAGTGGTTAAAATGCAGTACTGCAGGCTACTTCTGCTGACTGCTGGCTGCCTGCAATTTGGCAGTTCAAATTTCACCAGCTCAAGGTTGACTCAACTTTCCATCCTTCCGAGGTGGGTAAAATGAGGGCCCAGATTGTTGGGAGCAATAGACTGACTGTAAAAATGCTTAGAGAGTGCTGTAAAGCATTATATACTGTATTTTTTGGAGTATAAGATGCTCCAAAATATAAGACGCATCTAGCTTTTGTGGAGGAAAACAAGAAAAAAATCTGCCTCTGCCTCCCAGCAATTTACCTCCTTGCAGCAAACAGCAAACAGCCTATTTCAGTTTCAGCACAGACTGATTACCACAAGCAGCTGATTGTTGGTTGGTTTGGCCTCCCGATGATCAGCTGTTTCAAGCTGCAGGGATTTCCATTGCCTATTGCCTCTGCACACCTCATTTTCTGCCTGTTCTGGGTGGCGGGGATTGGAATGGGTGGAAAATGGGGCGCACGGAGGTAGCAATAGGCAATCGCAATCCCTGCAGCCTGAAACAGCTGATCATCGGGAGGCCGATCCAACCGAAAATCATGTTTGTGCTAATCGGGCTGTGCTGAAGCTGAAACAGACTGTTTGCTGCAAGAAGGCAAATTGTTGGAGGAAAAGGCGAAAAGGTGGGGGCTGGTGGGTGTGGTTGGGGCTTCGGCAACATTCGCTGTATAAGACGCATAGACATTTCTACCCACTTTTGGGGGTGGAAAAGTGTGTCTTAAACTCTGAAAAATATGGTAAGTCTAAGTGCTATTGCTATTAGTTCAGTTGAAGAATCATGCTGCAATCTATTGATCTTATTGGATGGATTCATACAACACTTAAGTTGAAACAACCTGGATTTATTTAAACCTAGTGACTGAAATCAGGCTTAGACAACTGTTTTCTATTCTGATGCTTGATCTCAGTCATTTTACCAGATTATATTTGCTATTTCATCTCAACTAGTGAGATATATTTCTTTTAAGTATAAAATAGAATTTAAACTTTATTATTAATCTGGAGATTTGAAATCAGCTAGTGACTTATCCCAGCAAAACACGCCCCCCCCTTCACACCCTGGACAGCATGTGACAACATGCAAGTGAAGACCAAATTGAAAAAGACTGGGACTAGGAAATGGCAAATGTAGCTGATGTATCACTGTTGTAAAAAAAAAAAACCCTATCCAATCACACTGTCATGGACTAGCTGAATCAATTTCATGAATTTCTTCAGGCATCCATGTCTCAGATCGAGAGATACTTCCTCTTGACAGTATCAAATGTTTTTGTTAAGTCAGTGAAGGTAGAATAAAGAAGCTTGTTCTGCTTCATGCACTTCTCTTGGATTTGGCTCATGACAAATACCATGTCTTCATGACTCTGTTCTGGCCCAAAACCACAGTATACATCTGGAAGGTTCCTTTCTAATTCAGTTTGTTTTGGACAGGGGTGTCAAACTCATGGCCCGCAGGGGATGCGTCACGGTCTTGGCCACTCCCACCCCCATTTTAGCAAAGGGGGAAAATGTTGTGATATGTCACATGGTGACGTTTCATGAGTTTGACACCCCTGGTTTAGGAGAATGCAAGCACAGATCTTGCCTGCAACGGATAGCAGTGAATTACCACTGTAGTTTGATTTGCTTTCTTTGTTTTATAGAGAGTCAGAACGAAGGCTTCACAGCAGTCATCAGGCATCTCCTCTGTGGACTAAATGTCTTGTAAGATGTTTTGAAATGCCTGCAAGGTGTTTGGGTTTAGTGCTTTGTGTATCTCAGCAGAAATGCCCTCCTGCCTGGTTGCTTTATTTGAACACATCTGCAAGATTGTTTTCCTTATCTCAACAGGAGAGGGAGGCACGTCTAAAGTATCTAAGACTGGCAGCTGAGAAATCTGCTATTAGACATCATGATCAACTGTGGATATTGAGTTTTTTAGTTTTTCCTGGTCTTTGATTAGATTCAACTCATTAAGGGGGAGCATCCTGATTTAGAAGGACTATAAACTGACTTAATGGCACTGAAGAACTCTGGTAGCGTGCATTTTGGCATAGCGGTTCACTTACTCAGCCTTTCTTTGCCACTGCTTGTCCTGCATTTCCTGCAATTCTGTCTGAATTATGAATTGCAGGTGGCGCAGAATGCAGTATTGCAGGCTAACTCTGCATTCCCACTGCCAGGAGTTTGATCCTGACTGGCTCAAGATTGACTCAGCCTTCCAGCCTTCCGAGGTTGGTAAATTGAGGTTTGCTGAGGCAATTGTTGGGGGCAATATGCTGACTCTGTAAACCGCTTAGAACGTGCTATAAAATATTATGAAGCAGTATATAGGTCTAAGTGCTATTGCTATTAAACTTGCTCTTCATTGAGATAGATGATGGGTTGTTCTGCCAGTCTGCATAGTCCTTGTTCTTGTCTGAGTACTGTTGTTGCAGTCTGTACGATGACAACTTTAATGTCAGTGTTCCCAATAAACTCTCCAAACAATTCAGAACTCTGAAACAAAGACCCTCAAAGTAAGAATTTATTAGAGTAGTCGTGTTGGCACATTTGGGGGAAACCTGAATCTGAATTCCCGTGTTTTCCCCCTCCACACTAAAACTCACATCCCATTTAGTGACCCTCAGATCACATTGGCCAATCAAACTCCTGTCTCAACTGCCGCTAAATTCTAGTCACTCCCCTCCAGGTGCCAGCAGCTTGTCCTTGATTGCTGGTGAAAGAGTGTAGTTGTGGCTATACCCCCTTCGCTACTCTCCTGTTCCTACAGGTTGCCCATCCCCTGCTGTGGCAGCCCAGAGTCTTTCTCAAAACGGATCTGTGCCTGACGTTTAAATTGCATCCACTTTTCAGAATAGGTTCCTACAAACAGTAACTTGCTGGATAATTTTTCATTAGATACATGTTGAAAATGTTGAACTTGGTTTGGAGCTTGTAGTCTGCCAAAGTTGAATGTCGTTCTGGCAGTGCTTGCTTGCTTACAATGTAAAGGGTCTAAGATGCTTTCTGGTGTGTGGCTGCTGCAGCTACTTGTAATTGCCACAGGTGAAAGCTGAACACCAGGTGGAGATCAAAGGTGAATGAGCAGTCCTAAGAAGGACATGGCAGGCCCTTCCACCAAAGATGCTATACCTCCCTGAGCACCTTATATACCCCATCTTTTACCTATGGTGTAATGCAAGAGTTGGTGTTCACTGCCAAGTTTAATAGTGGCTCTTTCATAGTTAAAACTAGTCGTTCGTAGTCTCACACTCTGAGTTAGAGTTATGTTAAAAGAAACAATTGAACTCTTTTTAGTACCCACATTGCATACATATATAGATTTTCATGATTAATACTTGCCTGTTAAAGTTGAAAGAGGCTTTGGATAATATTGCTGTCACAGCAAGATTTTATGCAGAACGCATCACATATTTGAGGTTGTCTGGGTAGCATAATGCAGTCTCATGAGGGGACTTAAACTAGTTTAAATTACAATTAGGCAGCACTTAGGCAAAAAATTTTTTGTAAGAAAGCAAGGCTTACTAGAATTTGAAGCTGATATATTACAGACATAAAATGCTATTGATATCAGATAATCTGATTATTTTTTTCTGGCTGCAACGCATTACAATGCTGCCCAGAATTACTTTTTAAGGGAAATGGGTACATAAAATATTAATAAATAAAATAAATAATAAATGCCAGTTAGATATCTATTTTTTAATCTTCATTTAGAAATCTGAAATATGGAATAAATGGCCTAGAAACACTAAGAGACAAATTTATAATAGGCATAGCTAAACTACGCCCACCAATCAGCAGACAATACAGCGGCCAACAGACTGAAAAAAAGTCAGCCTACTCATTAATATCCGAGAAAGGAGATTTAACATATTATTATTCCTGAGAATACTAGATAATCAGGAAAATAAAACAAATGGATTGTAAAAAAAATTAATCCAGAGTCCTTGCTCAAGGGACAAATGTCCAGGCTCAAACTCATATTTTGGACACATTGTGCAAAGGTACCAGTCCCTTGTGACTTACATAATGCCAAAAAAGGTGAAACAAAAAGGATTACCAGGAATAAGGTAGGTGCAATTGATTACAATATCAGTGAATGCACCATTGAAAAGACTCTTGAATCATAGTGTTTATGGAATATATATAATTAATATTAACTTACAGTCACCATTGGTTGTTTTAAAGCTAATGTAGCTTTTGCATCAAAATGATGCAAAATAAGCTTTTATAATTATTTAAGATACTTTTATGTTCAGTATGCTCAAGCATACTTTTCAAATCACTCTATTTGATATAGTACTGAATGGATACTGCAGCTTTCAAACAGAATTGAAGCTTTTCTGAAATCTGACTGTAATTTTTAAAATGGCTCACAGGAAATAATTAGCAAAAATAGAATGCATAACTACAATCTCACAGTATCTTTTTTTGTTTTCTACTACTGTGTCTAAGCTACCAGTATAGCCTTTGCTGGTAACATTAATTTGGTGTAGAAAAATGGTGTAGTCTTTAAAATAGGTGTTTTAAACATGTTTAATGCAGCAGCATTTGCACAGCTCTATAAAATTTCCAGACAGAGAACTTAAATTATTCATGTATTAATCATGCCCTGGTCACATAATGGTCCTTTGAGAAATCAGCGTTGTAAGTCTTCAATAAGTTCATAGCATGACAGTTTAGCAATTAGTGCCTGTGTAAAGTCAATAGAAAAGACACAGCAATAAAATCACCTCAGGTGTGACAAAATGTGATATCGTGCATGTATTTTGTTGGGCACTCTTGTATAAATACTTAAAGGCATACAGAAGCATGTCCATCTCTATGGGTTTTTACTGTTTTTCTCATGTTTTTTTGTCATTATCAAGCCAAACTAGATACAAGATCTATTTATTGCTGGATCCTAGCCAACAGCATAGAGATGCATTAGGTTTGAAAACAAAAGGTATATCAAAATCTCTATCTTCTCTCCAAGTGCTTCTTTGCATTTGGAGAGTCCCTCTTTGAGGGAGATGGGCAGTTTAGAAATGTGAAAAACCAACAATAAAAAGAACCGAAAGCCACTAGAGAAGGAAGAAAGACTTGGTTATTGGTGATTTGCTGGTGTCAGACCTGCCCAAGTCCAATTCCTTAGGAAAGTAAGGCCCTTGACTCCATGTTAAAGCAAAAGGGCTCTGTTACTAAAGTAGTCGATTGCAGTAATGTCAAGCCAGTTCTTAAATCTCCCACCCTCGCTAGATACAAAAAATGATGTAGATTTGCGCCCACCCCCCACCAATGACCAGAATGCTTCCAGCCAACCAGAGCTCGCCAGGATGTTTTGAGAACTCTGAGAAGTTTTGGGGATAATCCACATATTTCTCAGGGTGCCTGGCTTTGGGATACTGGTACAAACAGGACCCGAATGCTCTGGTCCTTATCACCTGTCATTCCCCCTCCTGATTTCCCATCTCACACACACACACACACAGACACACACACAAACACAGCTTTATTGTCCTTTCATCCTTCTCCCCTTCCTCCCTTTTTGATCCTTTGCCCCTTCCAGGTTTTGATGGCAGAATGTCTGTGAGGTGCCAAGCCAAATCAGGCAGAGCTGACAGCTGGTGTTTCTAAGATTGATCCTTCTGCACATGAACATTGATTCTGTGTGAATTTATTTATTCATTTATATCCTGCCTTAATTATTCTCATAAATAACTCAGAATGGAGAACTCCTTCCTCCTCCCATTTTCCCCACAACAACCCTGTGAGGTGGGTTGGGCTGAGAGGGAGTGTGACTGGCAGCATGAGGGAATGCAATTAAGGTTGCTAGTTTTGGGGTAAGATCTGTTGTACATAATTTAATCTGATATTTTATATTTTAAATTTTATGTCCTATAATATGCCTTATTTTAAACATGATGACATGAATTAACAAAACAAATTGGCCCAAAATCACTCAGCTGAAACTCACTGTCTCCTGGTTTCTAGCTTGGTGCATTACTGTTTGTTAAAAGCAGTGTAGTACTTTAGAAATCAATGGTATAGAAGGGGACAAGAATATTTCATGCTCAGTACACTTGAATGAAAAAGAACTGCTGTATAACTGTCAAACTACCTTCCTCTTTGATAGACCAGTTAAAGCATCTAAAATTGAGGATCTGAGTGAGAGAAATTTTTTTTGCAAGTGTGCAAATAGACCATTTCAAGAGTTTCAAAGGAAAATAAATAAAAACAAATTGACCATTGTATTTAAGTGTATCAGAGCTATACCATGGAGTAGTGTTTCTTAATTTTTTTGCTGTCAGGAGTCCTTCCTACTTTTAAAAATTATAATTAACTTTTTTTTAAAAAAAGCTGTTTGGGTTATAATTATCAATACATAACATTAAAAATTAAAATAGATGCATTCACAAAGTAAGTATTGAATCTCATAAAATAGCAGCATCCCATTGAATATTAACATAAAATATTAATGAAACAATGTGAAGAGTGTCCTTGTTTTAAATTTTTGCAGATGTGTTAAATATCTGGTAAAATAATTTTGATTTTGATGACCTATGAGAGGATGTTAGGGGATTTAGGACCACACTTTTAAGAAAGACTGCTATAGAGAACCAGTTTGGCCTAGTGGTTAAGGCATTGAGCTAGAAAATAGCAGATTGTGAGTTCTAATCCATTCTTAGGCATGAAAGCCAGCTAGGTGACTTTGAGCCAGGCAATCTCTCTTAGCCCAGCCTACTTCATTGGGTGTGAAGTCGTGTTGGATATATTTGCCGCCTTGGGTTATTTGTAAAATAATAAAAGGCAGGATACAAATAAATAAATGAATTGATGATTACTACAGTTGCTATAGGTTAGTGTCTGGTTGCCCAGACAAAACATTCTGTATTGCTTCAAAGCTGCTTCATATTTCCTAGGTGTAATTTTAAAAACACAGATATATTCTGTAAAAGCCTCTTTGGGCTTCGATTAGTGCATGCCAGAGGATATGTCACAACTTGCTAAAGCTTGGGGTATACTGTATTGGAGGAAACAAGTCCTGGGTCCTGTAGAGAGTTTGCTAGATTTTTGCAAAGCAAAGCATAGCTACTTCAATTCACTCTTATTACTTTATTTTATTTATTTATTTATTTTGTCAAGAGCTTACAATACAATAGAAATAAGAATAAACATAAGTTTAAATATAAGAAATAGGAACTAATAATTGGGGACAATAGGACAGGGATGGTAGGCATGATTGTGCGCTTATGCATGCCCCTTACACACCTCTTAGGAATGGGGTGAGGTCAACAGAGGTTAGTTTGAGGGTAAAGGAGTTGGGGTTTGAGCAGGTGACAACAGAATCAGGTAGTGAGTTCCAGACATTGACCACTCTTGCTGAAATCGTACTTCCTGCAATCAAGTTTGGAGTGGTTTACATTAAGTTTATATCTGTTGTGTGCTCTTGTGTTGTGGTTAAAGCTGAAATATTCATTAATTGGTAAGACATTGTAACATACAAAACATACGATTTTATGTACTATGCTTAAGTCCAATCTTAGCCAACATAGTTCAAGGTTATCTAAGCCTAGAATCTCAAGTCTGGTGGTGTAGGGTATGCTGTTGCGAACAGAGGAATGTAGTACTCTTCTAGTAAAATACTTCTGGACTTGCTCAATTGTATTTATGTCTGATATACAGTGCGGATTCCAGACAGCAGAGCTGAAATCAAGTATTGGTCTAACAAAGGTTTTGAATGCCCTCGTTTGCAAATCAGTATTACCAGAGAATTATTGATACTTTTTAAAAAAAACCTAATAAAATTCAGTAGTTCTTACCTCTACATAATTGTATTTAAGTTGTACTTATACTATGGTGATGATAGACTTATTTAGCTTATTTTATTCCATCTAAGCTGTGGGGGGTTGAGAACTGAGGAAAAGTTCTCTAGGTAAGTTTGTGTCATGTGTGAAAGGGTGAATGCAGTTATTCAAGCATATCTTTTAAATGAAGTAGATACCTTGATCTTATCCACAAAGTTTCTAGTCAGGGTGGTTATACTGACCATATACTGATTCTGGGAAATATAGTTCAGGGTATCTGAAAAGACCCAAAATAGGGAAAACTGCCCCAAATGTTAAATAATAGCCAGTAAACTAAGATTGTTTGTGTAATGGTATATGTGGGTTTCTCTAGGGAGGGTGGAAGGAATTTTGAAGCTTGGTTGGCAAAGCTGGGAGATATTAAGTGGAACATTGAATTAATATTTATGGTGACTGTCACTTTGAATCATGACAAGACCTTGTGATTGTATAGATATACAATCTATACAATGAATATATTTTGTTCAGTGACAGTCCTTAATTCATTTGAAACACAACACTGTTTGGGCTACAGTTTTTGGAGCATCACAGGCTTTGTAATGAATTGTATATGTAGTATATTTATTAGATTTGCTTGTTTCTCTTTTTTAAAAAAATAGAAACAATTTGAGAATTTAATTTTTTTTTAAAAATGGTGACAGTAAGATAATAGTTATACATGTAACTTTAACATGTGGTTCTGAAACTAATTTTTGCTTTCTTTTTAAGTGCAAAAATTTAAAACGTACTATTCCATCACCACCCTATATCTTTGGGACATCTATAGAACATCTGCGAACCATATTCTTTTTTCCAGATCTGGACAACATTGTGAATCTTTTTGAAGTAAATTGATTGATAAAAGCAAATATTCCCTCACTAAATCACTGTCTTGTTCCAATCTTTCAGATTTGTTTTATTTCCAATATTGGACTTGGCTAAGGTTAGATAGGTATTTTTGAGATGTATTTTATTTCTTTTTATATCTGGCACTTAGAACAAAGATGTATCCACCCCGCCTGGAAAACCAGAAAAAGGCCTAGACATGTTTAGTCCACCAACTCAAAGGGGTTGGTATTTTGAAAAAGTATAATTCCTGGGCTAAAAATGGTTACTCTTCCCTACGTTAGGATGCCTAGTGCTCAAATGCATTCCCATATTAGATAAATCAACCTGATAGTGGCTGTTGTAAGTAAGAAAAAAGCTACCCTACACGGCTGCCTTAAATTCAATATTGCAACTAGGGTTAGCATGTCTATAAAAATGAAATATAGCTCCAGAACATTACCACCTACTCTATTCTTTACCTTGAGATTAAACAGTTTGCCAATTTCCTCTGTTTCTTCTTAGTTTGTAAAATGCAAATGTGCATCTCCCAAAGGTGGGGAATGAGGCAGTGTAACCCTGCTAAATGGATTTTTAATAGGTAAGATTGTTCAATTAAGCATGTCTTAGTGGTGAGAGTGTTCAGGGCATGTACTTCTGCGTGCTTGGAACAGAAGATGGCCCTATAAACATGAATCATTGGTGTCTTGAAACACAGAGGTCTCAAGGGCATCACAGAAATAGGATCAGATTGACCCAAAGTGGACATAATTTTTTGACCCTTAATATTGATGTCTTGGGCTTCAGTCTATTTAATTTTCCAGTTCTTCCTCCTCAGAGGTCTAGATATTATCCTTTTAGGTGCTAGGAAAGATTTTAATAATGTGGGAGAACTGCATTTTCTTAGACTCAAATATAGATATATATTCTCAGACTCAAATATAGATATTTCTCAGCCTTATACTTCTGCTGATAATTGAAGTCATTTTTTGCAAAACACAGACTTTGACTTACACATATGAAATTACTAATGATAAGCTTCATCCCGCCCTTTTCCTGCTACTTTCAAAGATCTATTATTCGGAGTCCTTTCTGATCTTTAGTTCTAAATACTTTTGTGCTTTTCTCAGAGAACAGCTCACTCTGTTCCTAAGAAACCCAAATGCTGATGTTATCTTCATTTCCTGCTGTTACTATGTATTACTTTGGGACATTGACTGTATGGCCAACTTTTTAAAAGACTTTTTTTGCAAGCACAAGTATGACATCTACATATTTTCTATAGCTGATTTGGTGGTGTAAGGGGAGAAGAAGGAAAGGGAAGGAAATTACAGTCATGGAACTATTCCTGCGTATAATTTATAAGTGAATTCATAATTAATGTAATTCATAAGTAAAATCTTGATTTTATGCACCCCCTTCAGTGGACTGAATGCATTGGACAACATCTGGATTCAGATTGCTTTGCCAAACAGAATTTAGTCCAGACAATGTTCATACGTTTTATGCAAATTATATAAATTTTACATAATGTATGAAAATTTCATGTGGATTTCTGCGTTAGATATCATGTGAAGATAGTAGAAAGATGTGTTGTTTGAATTAATTACTATAATATCTGGCTGCCTGTTTTTAAGATCACAGATTACATGCAAAGCATTGCCTCCTTATTAAGGTAGAGATTTCATTTTACCTGTGTACATGGACAGCTTTAATAATCTGACCAAGAATACAATACATGAAATTGCTTTTCAAGATGCTATTTGTATCAGGTGCATTTGAACTGGCGGGGGGTGTGTGTATGTGTGTGGGTGGGTGGTATGACTAAAGAGATGCTCTTATGAAATCTCTGGGGAATTTTAGTAGAACATTATTTTATCAGTGCTTCTGTTACATTGTAATTAACTATGCTGAAGTGGGTGGATATAATGATGATAGACAGATCTGTTAGTATAATTCTTTGTATGTTATACCAGATTTTTAAATTTAGAATTATTTGCTTTTGCTTTATGTCTCCAGTTATAGTTTTTTCTTATTCTTTATATATGTACATAACACTGACAGATTTCCAGAAGTGCAATCTATTTAAAGGGTGATTTATTTATTTTTAAATAAAATTTAAATACATTCCTTAGAGGGATCAGTATCATAAAGTTTAAAAAATATATTTGTACATGTCAGAATATTCTTTGCATAATAATATCTGCTCTCTGCTATGAATTTCACAGCATTCTAAAAGCCATTGCTTACCTTGTCTTAATCAGTATTCATTTGTTAAGTGTTTAAACTTGAGTAACGTTGAAACTAATTTAAAAGCAATGTATAAATTTAATCACAATGTGAAAGAAGAAGGTACAACAAAAGGAATGCATTTTTAAAAAGCAGTCTCCCAATAATGCTTCCTTGTTTTTAAATAAGAAAGGGGGGACTTTGAGATAGATGACAGAATTTAAAACACTTATCAAGATCACATATTAGGAAGTGTGTGTGTAATTCAGATATAACATAGGAATGGAACAAGGTTTAAAAAGTATGATAAAGTGGACACAAAACTTCAAATAAATTATTACAGTACAACAATGGAAAAAAATATGGAAAAAATCAGTAACAATATAACAGTAGCCCATCTTAGTCAAGCTTTTTATTTTTCACAGTGACCAACAAAATGTTTCTGGGTGCATTCAATTAGGAGAAGACACATCTCGCATGAAAAGATGAGAGATGAGGAGAGAAGCCCTGTAACAGATGTTTGAGTAGGTCGCTGGTCAGATAGATTAATAAATTGATTCCTCAGAGATCCTAGTTACATACATTGTAGGAAAATAACCCATTTAGTTTATAATAGCTAAAAATCAGAAGGAGCTGGTTACACTTTTTCAAACTGATATATTTTGTTAGAAGGCCTGTGTGCAGTGATGAAAAAATACATGCCTTTTAATAAAACATGATAGTTTGAAAAGATGCTACCAGACTCCTCCTTATTCAGAGGTTGTAATTTACAAGGTTAATAGTTCCTTGCCCATAATACAATAATACCTAAACCAAGCACAAATCATTAATCTATATTTTCTTATGGAATTAAATAGAATAACTGCATAGCTGGAGCCAAAGCAACCAATCCACTTACTTTCTTTTTCTTGTTAATATCTTGTTGAAGAATGCATGTGTTCTATTTCAGTAAACAATATGGAGAAAGAGAAGATGTAGGATTTCTGTTTTTAGTAACAGCACCTGGTATTCACATATAACTAAAAACTGTGAAGCCTCAAGGTTGCAGACATAGAACAGAAGAAGGAAATACATATTTTCTCCCTCTTAAGCCCAAATAGTACATAGGCTGTGCTGAAAAGATCCTCTTTTGTCACACTTTGAAATACATACACATTTATTTTTAGAATCAGTTATTAAAGATAAAAAATAATTAGGTTTGGGCTCCTAGCAATGAAACAGGACCTAGCTGCCTATCCAACAATTTATCAAAAATATTTGGAATACATAATGATAAAAAGGTAAAATAAATCTATCATTTAACAAATATTTTTATCAGTTTTTTTAAGCTATATGTTCTTTCTTCTTGCTACAATGTAGATAGAGTACAACTTTTCTTTATAGATTGTTCCTATAAATGATTGTGCTTGTGTGAGTGTGTGTGTATGCATGCACATACACACATGCCTATTTGTTATTTCTAATCACCAGTGTAGAAGGGCATTTTGGAAAAAAAACATCATTTCCTCTTTTCATTTTGTATCATTGTTATATGATAAATGGAGCACACGGCCCCTTGTTTCTACGCAAGTCTGACAAACAGTTGAGTTAGTTGAGGTCCTGTCCTAGCGCTTAGAGGAGCACTTCCCAAAATTTTGGTCTGCTAGTTAAGGCTCCAGGCTAGAAGCCAGGAGACTGGGAGTTCTAGTCCCATCTTAGACATGAAAGCAGGCTGGGGGAATCTCAGCCCAATTCATCATGTAGGGTTGTTGTTGTGGGGATAATAGGAGGAAGAGGGAGTATTATATAGGTTTGCCACGGTGAATTAGTAAGTAATTAAGGTAGGATAAAAGAAAGAATCTAATAAATAAAAAATGCCCCAAACCATTTATCAGAAAGTCCTTTTTAACCAATGTAGGTAAAAACCTTTTAAGTCAATTTAAATGTTCCAGTTGTGGTTCATATGTTGTTACCTAAACATGAAATACTTTTACCCAATTTTGGGTAATTTATCAAGATTTAGGGAACACTGGCTTAGAGAGTTCCTTGTTTACCACTTTCTAGACCAGATAACAGATAATCAGAGTTGGAAGGGACCTTATAGGTCATCTAGTCCAACCCCCTGTCCAAGCGGGAGACCCTACACCATTTCTGACAAATGGCAGTCCAATCTTTTCTTGAAAGTCTCAAGTGGCCAGGACTTCTTTATAGCAATTAGCATGTAGAAATATGTAAATGAAAATTCAATCATCCAGATTTAAAAGGTTAAATCATGACAACTGGACCAGAGTTTATTAAAACTGAGATGTTTCTTACACATCCAAGTAACTTCTTCAGTTAAAATGAGAATTTGGATAGACAGAGAGATTCAGAGAGTCATTAGAAACAACCAACTCTTGCCATACAGACTGCAGGGGGCTTCTCCCCAAAATGAAAAGCAACTTATATAAATGAAGATTCAATCATCTAGGCCACGGTTGTCAAACTCGCCGCGTCATGTTGCCGTCATGTGAAGTTTTGTAATGTTTTTCCCATTCGCAGAGCTGGGGTGGGTGTGGCCTGTGTGTGACACATCTGGCCAGCGGGCCATCAGTTTGACACTCCTGATCTAGGCAAAAAGTATCTTAAAAAGTTCAATCATGGCAAATGGACCAAAGTTTATTAAAACGGAGACATTTTGTTACACATCCAAGTAATTTCTTCAGTCAAAATCATTGGCAGAAAGAGTCAGATCTATATGCAACCCTGAAATCCTTTTCCAACAACTGAAGAAAAAGTCCCCACAATGTGCTCCTTGGCCTGAAGTTACAACTTGTATGTTGGGCTGTTGCTTCTACAATTACATTACATTACATTACATGACTAAATATGCCCATTTTCAGGAGTATATGAGAACTATACATTTCTGTTTCCTTATTTTTCTCTTCTTATTTTCACATAAAAGAGAAAGAGAAGGTTTAGTAATGCATATTTTAAATGGTAAAAAATTATAATTTGATGATGGTTTATATGTTAAAGGCTCTTTATGCTGTAAGTATAGGACAGTAAAGCTGGCTGTGGAATTTTGGGAGCTCAAGCTCACCAGTCTTAAAGTTCCCAAGGTTAAGAAACACTCTCTTAGGATGTTGAATACATCCTAAATATCAAAACGAAACTTTCATTTTGATATTTCCACAGCTTGAATCTTAATAACACAAAAATGAACAATTGGTATTGGCTGGTTTTGATCTGAACAACTAGTGAAAAAAACCTATGAAAATTTTATTTCTTAAGAATGGTTCTGATAGCAGTATTCTTTATTTCAGTAACAATTTATAGAAAATTCTTGTGAGCAGAAATCAAAACACAGCATTTTAGGGAATTGAAAGGATTAAAAGAACTGCAAATAATAGGAGGAAGCATCTCTTGTCCTTCCATATAAAAGCAGAACTCTATAACTAGAGGGAATCCTCTGTTTTAATAAATTGTATCCCATTAAAATTTAAAATTAATTCTAAAATTTATTGTTGATAAATATTTATGATGAAATAGTTAATTTATATATTCAGCATGGGATGCAGGTTTTCTTTCTTATTCTTCAGCCTTCCCCTAGTTTCTGAATAACAATTCTGATACATATATTCATTTTGAGATTATTGTACTACAGTAGTGTCATTTATTCAGAGTGACTGACTGACTAATCAAGCATGCAATTTCAATGAATGTAGATTTCAAAATTTCTTTTTCCTTTTAGCTGTCTCTGTAATGAGGTACAGTGCTTCATCATTTGGATTTGCAGTAAGTATTCTCGTAACTGAAATGTACATTTACTTTTTCTGATTGAACCCACCCTTACTTCCATCCACAGTTGCCACAAAAACTATCAATTCATGCAAATACATTTAAGACAGAGAGGAGCCATAAGTAAAGTTAAACAACCAGATCAGAAGACTAATTGGATTTTAGGTAGGATTTCTTATTTGAATTTGACAGAAGAATTAGAAACGGGTCTAAAGCATGTTTCAGTATTGTCCACTGTTTCCTGTATTAGCTCGCATAACTCAAGCATGTTTCAACAGAGGCTTAGTCCAATTTGTGGAGGTTTGTTTTATCAATAGTGTTTAATTCTTTGTGTATACTCTCAGGGTAAGTCTCAGTATCAGGAGATTGATCAGCTTCATGCTGATTTGCAAGTACTGGGAGCTCTGTTAGAAGCAAATTATGGAGTAGGTAGACATTTTAGTTCACTATTTACATAGTATTTAAAAATTATAATACTAAGGGCAAATTTTCAAATAAGCAATGAGATGATTCCTCTTCCCACCCCAAAATTAGATGATTACATCCCTCCTCCATGTTATCATAATGCCATAGAAACCACACGTTGTAAAGTGGTTCAGGTCTAGGACTGAACTGGGAGTTTAAGTCCGTCCTCGTCCACGATGTTCAGTGGGTGATTTTGATACCATCACAGCCCAATCTATCAAGTAGGGTTAATTTGAGAAAATGAGGAGGGAGGGAGTGGTATGTGTGACGCCTTGAGCTGGAGGAAAGTTGGGAGATCTATCCAATAAATACACCAATCAGTTAATGAAAAAAATTCTCTTTTGGTAGTTCTGTTCATGTTCATATATTCATTAAGAACTCTTCAAAAATGTTTGTTCCTCAGATCATCATCATATGTATCTAGCAAGATTGGATTGTAGTTTGAACTTGTGACTGTTGTCATTCAGGTGTCTAAAAAAAAGAAATAATTCTGGCAGTGTCGTTCCTATGAATCCATCAGAGATATGAAGTTGGTGCTATAATTTGCTAATTTAGAAAATCTAGCAACAATTTACACTCTAGATTAATTAACAGTAATGTTCATTGTTTTGCCATAAGTTTGATCGTTCTTCCCTTATAGAAGAGTCTTGTTTTTAAATATGCATGTGTTTGCAGCAGAAAAGGTAACATTGTGCGATTGATGGGGTTTAAAATTTTATTACTCCTTGAACTGACTTAATCGTATTGTCTTTTGTTCCTTTTAAAATAAAAAAAGTCAATTTTTAATGTTCCTTGCTTTTTATTCCAATGATTAATGCTGCATCTATATATAGCCTTGTAGAAGCCTTAGCAATCTTTCATTGCAACATCTTTTGCCTTAGTTGCCCCAATTAAACTGTTTGTTATCTTTTTCCAGTTTGATGCCACGTTGGATGTGTTGTCTTCAGTGATAGTTCTGTGGCGTTACAGCAATGCAGCAGCAGTTCATTCGGCACACAGAGAATATATGTGAGTACTTAAAGCTATTTTTATCTCTGTTGAAGCTTTCATTAATATTTTATTTCTACTGGGCCAATTATTTTTTTCTGCCCTCATGATTTTTGGAAACCTCCTGGTGGCACCGCACTAAAAATCTTTTCACAGCACCGCAGGAAAGCACCATATGTAATATAGCTGCTTTGAACAGCAGTTGCTGAGAATCTTGGATGCATCCTTCAGCATACATTGGCACCTGCAGCTTGAAATTTACATTGAACAGACTGGCCCTGCTGCATTAAGTTGCATAGCGGGTGATCTCAAAGCAGGCAATCTATCAAAGCACAATTTGTGTAAAAGTGCAGCAGTAACTCATTATTTTGATTTTATCTTATCCCACTGACAAAATGTGATCTATCATATTAGATTCAAAGTACAATGTTAATCATCTGCTAAGGTGGTGCTTTTTTTTTCTCCTATGGACTGTTTTCCTTTAATAAACCTTTCAGCAAACTGCTATTTGACTTTTAGTGTTTCTCCACAAAAATGGGTGAAGATAGTTACTTGTTTGATACCAGCTGGTATAATTACCAGCTATATAGGAAATCCATGATTTCTGTTCATTCATCATGCCGAGGTTGCAAGAGTTAGTGTGTCACACCATGCTAATCAGATTATTTGTTTGGGGCAGGAGAAGAGACACAGATTTCTCCCTCTTAAGTACTTTTTTTGTTCATTATGAAGGAGAGTTTCCTAAAACAGGCTGTGATTGGAAGGAAGAATAAACTTAGTGCAACTGTGCATGTTGGGAATGTAGGGGATGTAGAATACACTCTTGATTCTGAATGTGATTTTGTGCATGTATGCAGGAAAAATAAATGCCTCCGTGTTTTATGTAATGAAACAGTACCATAGGAAATTACTTATAGAGGGAAAGTATCAGTAAGAAAATAACAGGGGTTAAGAAAGTTGTTGCAACTCTCATGTACACTGTTTCTAAATCTTAGAAACTGGCAAGAGCAAATGGGGTATCTTCTAAAGAACTTCTATGGGGTATTTTCTGAGGATCTTTGTAACCTCATTGAAAATGGGGGAAAGAACTGAGTACTATATGTAATATGCTATGGCTTTATTTATCATAATCTCACCTAGTCAAGGTTCTAGATTCTAGGACATGAGCATCAAACTTGGCTGCATCATGGGACATATCGTGACATTTTTCCCTTCACGGAGCTGGGGTGGGTGTAGCTTGCATGTGATGCATCCAGCCCCTGGGCTGCCAGTTTGACCTCCCTTTTCTAGGATATTAGGGCACGAGGACTGGTCTTGAACTTCCTACCTCTGGTTGAGTACGTTTGATCAGAAAAATGGCATTGGAAGTCAAGCAGGAATAAACATTTATAAAGTCAGGGATAAACTAAAGCTATACTTACAGTATATCTTAATTTCTTGCATTGCTCACTATTTTGTAAATACCAGAAACAAGGGCCCTGTGGATAGGAAAAAGGGAGGAGCTGTAATTCATTTTGTTACTGCATATCTACTGCAACATTTAGGACAGAAAAAATACAAAGTAAATAATCTTGTGTGAAATTACTTGGAATCATTAGATAGATATAATTATGTTGCGCTTCACTGTTTCATATTCAATAGCTAAGTAAATATACTGTAATTTAGAATAAACATGAATCACTCGGATAAGCATGAATAATTCTGATCATAGTGCTTTGATATTTTCTTGTATGTTTCTCAATTTGTATTATAGAATAGGTAGGTGAATGATACTTTTATTTTAAATTTGCTGAGTAAAGCATTTTAAAGATAAATGTTGTTAAATATTACCATAGGCCTTGTGATATTTTTTATATACAAATCATCGAGTCTTTATGTATATAAACCGAAAGAGACTAAAGCTCAAAATTCTTGTTTCATTGTTATATTGTACAAACTCAGCATTTCAGAAACCAATTTCTGTCTCGCAGGCTTACCTGTGTCAGATGTGTCACAAAAAACCAACCCTGTTAAGTCCTATATATGAATGCAATCAATTTATCATATTAAAATGACTAATGTAGTACTTTCAGGAACAATGCTTTTAAAATGTTGCATTTGGAATTATTAAAATAGTCTGTGTATGTTAGAATAGAAAGCTGTCATTTATATTTCAGAAACAGGTATAATGAAGTGCTGTGTAGTATCAGAGCCAAAGCTCTTGTCACTTGCATCGAGAGTCCTATAAATAACTTTGCAAACATATTGAGCGATTCTCTTTGTTCTGCCTGGCCCTCAGCATTATGATCCGGCTGTAAAAAAAATTATGTCTTCCTTCTATTCCTTGTTGACCCTTGCATCATTCTGAACTCTTCATTCTCTCAGCTAAATTCCCTTCTTCAGAATCAGAAATGCTACTTATTTCCTTAATAAGATGCATAAGAAACCACATTTAGGTAACTTTTTCCTCACTGAATCGCCAGCCTTATTTTGTGTCTGATACACAGGTTCCCCTCGACTTACTATCACAATTGAGCCCAAAATTGCTGTTGCTAAATGAGACATTTGTTAAGTGAATTTTCCCCCATTTTACAATTTATCTTGCCACAAGTTAAGTGAATCACTGCAGTTAAGTTAGTAATATGATTGTTTGGTGAATCTGGCTCCTTCCCTCACTTTGCTTGTTAGAAGGTCATAAAAGATGATCACATGACCCTGGGACATTGCAACAGTCATAAATACATGCCAGTTGTCAACTATCTGAATTTTGTTCATGTAAACAATGGTGCTGCAATGGTCATGTGTGTAAAAACATATGTCAGTTTTTTCAATGCCGCTGAAAAGTTAGAATGGTCACTAAATGAATGGTTGCAAGTCCAGGACTACCTGTATTCCTAATCATTCTGGTCCTTGAGTATTTAATGAAGTTCCTGAGATACAGCATGTGAAACCTCCCCACCCACCCCCATGGACAACATCTATTTCCAGGTTTTGCAGCAAAGGCCATGCTGGCTGAGGAATGTTATATTTTAAGTATACATATATGGAGAATGTCAGAGTCAAGGAAGATGAATGCAAGAACATTTCTCTTGCTGATTAGTTATTTATTTCAGTGGTGAAAGAACCTATGTTAAGTAAATCTGTATAAGCTCTGTTAACTAATTGTATTATTGATTACCATACAGATAAAGGTAGTTGAATATGCTTGGGTGCCCAATTACCCCAATAATGAATTTAGCCTCTGTTTAGTCTTCTCTTCATTCCAGACAGACTCTGTGTCCAGAAGATTCTGTGGGCACCACAATTATAAGAGGCATTTAGTCTTACATACATCGACTCTATTTTATTGCAAAGTCTAGCCTGTGTAGGAGGAGACATCAGTGGTCCTCAAACTATCCAAATTGGAACTGGTAATTCTGCTTAGCAATTATTTTTCTTTCTCTTACTAATTTATACTCTATCAACTTATTTTCTAAATGCTCTATAAAACCACCCGTTTCCTTGTGTTCTGTCAGCACTGTTTCTTTTCTCTACACATTTTCTTTTCTTAAATTACAATAAGTAGAATAAGCATGCTAGTCTATATGTGAAGCATATGTGCATTCTCGCTCCCAGCTGTCTTTCGTAGATATGTATGACTACTTCTCTCCTGCAATGAATATATAAGGGAGATTGTCAATCTTTTTTGAACCTTAACATCTATTAAATCTCCTACTTGAATACTTGTGGAGCTTTGTTGATCTAATTTCCCTTGTTCTGAGTTCTATTACCTTCTTAATTATAGCTAATTTATCAATTAGTCCATCAGAAATAGCTATTCCCCAAATTTAAAAAAACCCAGCAATCAATAAGATATTGTTATGCATTTCAAACCTTGTCAAAATATCCTATAGGTCAGATCTTATCTACACACCTGAAATTATGTATATAGATGGAGAATTTCTGACAAGGGTAGAGTACACAATTATGCCTAAAACACTATGGTCACTGTTTCCTAACAAATTTATAAATGCAGAGGCATATTCTATGCAAAAGGATGAAGCTTTTTGAAGGTTTATTGATGTCATTTGGAATGTGAAATGCACTATTTTTAGTCATTTAATAAAAATTAAATAACTAGTTTCCTTTTCTTTTAAAAAGTCTTATATTAAATGAATAATGCAAGATTTGAATTTCTGACAGCTCTGTCAGACTGTAAGATAACCACAAGCTAACAAGCCCACCCACCAGTTATATGACTGATATTGATGATCTTGTTCTATTCAGTGTAGTGTCATCACAGTTCAGTGAATATTCTAATTAACTTTGCACAGAGCTGCTAAAATTGGTTCCAATTCCTTGAAAAACACATATTGCAAAAATACAGCGGATAGCACGAGGATCTCTATGCATTGTCATGTTCAAGTGAAAACATTTGCACAGATTGTATTTGCATGCATCACTGGTTTTTTTTTTCTTAATCCTTAATTCTGTTGCCACACCTTTATTGCTCTTAGAACAGATTGAGTCAAGAGTAGTAATTACCAAGGGCTTTATTATATCCCCAGTTAGACATATTGTTGTCACTACATTTCATTTGCTGAAAAATTAGGAGGTGATTAGGTAGTCTTGTTTTTCAAAAACTAAATTATATCAGCAATCCATAGTTATTTAGGTAGAGCAAAGAAAAATGTTATACAATACAAGGTTTACAACAAAGTATTGCTGTAGCTACACTTATATAAGTTGCAGAGTGGTTAATGTTGCTGACCAAATATTGGTGATAGTAAACCCTAAGCGTTTATTGTTATAGAAATGGCTAGTATATGCCAAATATGCAAGAGTAAAGAGTTGAGGCTATAATTTTGTTACCTTTATTCTACTGGGCTGAAAAGATTTGGAAGTTAATGCTTTTTTAAAAAAATTTCCCTTTGCCTCACCATTCTCTTTCCTTTCTTTCCTTTCTTTCCAATTCCTGATCACATTTATTTTCAGTTACGTTTTATATTTTGATTTATATATTGATTGTATTCATGTATTGAATATATATTGAACGATAGTAAAGCCTAAGTTAATCGTTCATTATAGTAGGATTTTCAGCTCTATTCTTCCATCTACCACAGATAGTCATCAACTTACTGTACAACCCAAAATTTCTGTGGTTAAGTGAGACTTTTTTAAAGTGAGTGTTGCTCCATTTTATGATCTTTCTTGCCAGGGTTGTTAAGTGAATCACTGCAGTTGATCAGTTAGTAACATGGTTGTTATGTGAGTCCGGCTTCCCCATGGATTTTGCTTGTCCAAAGGTCGCAAAAGGTGATAACATGACTCTGGGACACTGCAAGAGTCATAAGTATGAACCAGTTGCCAAGCGTCTGAATTTTGATCCTATGATCATGGGGCTGATACAAAGGTTGTAAGTGTGAAAAATGGTCACTATTTTCAGTACTGCTGTAACTTTGAATGGTCATTAAATGAACTGTTGTAAGTCAAGGACTACCTGTACACACACCGATGCACTGATTTCACTTTGATAATATAAATTTGAAGTGTAATGGCCAGAATAGAACAGTTCTGCAGCTGTATTATTACTGCAGCTGTATTATTACTATACTGTTTTTATTACTGCAGTTATATTACTATACTAATTTTTTTCTTACCATTTGTTTTTATACAACTGTCACAGTGGATTTATATTTGAATTGGTTTATTTAACATGAGACCAAGATGCCTTTCTTGATCAACTCTGATATTATGGAGCTATTTACTTAGAGGGTTAAACACAATTGCTTTGCTTTTGCTGCTATTTTAGATTTTTATTCCCTCAGACGAAAATTGTAAATCAGGGACACAATACTGTGGCTCCTGATTCCATCAAGCTTATGTTACCTAAATTTGGCAATCAACTAATAACTAAAATGTGATTCTCCAGATGAGCTGTTCAGAGCATCCATTGTTTGGGATGATGCTTCTGTTGCTCGTTTGATAGGCTGGGCTTTAATTCAGAGAACGCTCCTCCTCTTCCACGGCACTCCTCCCTAGCGTCCCCAGTTTTTGCTCAGCCTTTGTGGATATATGCAGCTTAATTTCCTTTCCCTTGGCTGGAATAGCAAAGGCTTCAAAAGGAGTCAACAAAAAGGTCTGCTTTTAAACTCAAAACAACTCCTTTAAGGCTTTTAGTTTCAATGAGTCAAGCAACTCCCTACAATATATAACTTGAGCCAAGGGAGCTCACCGTAGCTTCAGATAATGATCTCTCGTCCCCAGGACAATCGGAGGTGATAATGCCTCAGCCGCATGGCTAACAACTCACGTTATGATTTTTTCAAGCCAAGCCGCTACGATTGCCAGCGCCCGCGCCCGACAGAAGAGGCTCCATTTTAAAAGGGTACGTGGCTTTTTTCTCTCCCCTGGGAACACCGTCTGGGGTGGGGGCATCAGCGCCCATCTGCCCCACCGCGCCTTTTTATTCAAGGGGAAACTCTGCAGTATCGACTCCCCACAAGGCGTGGAAGTGCTGCTGAGCCAATTTAACTCATTATGCGCCTAAGAGATAACGGCTGGTGCCATTGCAGACTCACTAACCTTGTGGTAGTGATCTGCATTTTATTTCTGGAACCATGAGAGACTTTTCTTTCCCCAACAGGGGTCTCCTTCCTGGAACCCGAGGGAAATCACCCTAATACATATGTGTGTGTATGTCGATAGATAGATAGATAGATAGATAGATAGATAGATAGATAGATAGATAGATAAATAGATAGATATAATTATTCTATTTTGGACCCTTATTCATTAAGGAGGAAACTGT
This sequence comes from Pseudonaja textilis, assembly GCF_049901715.1. Classification (NCBI taxonomy): domain Eukaryota; kingdom Metazoa; phylum Chordata; class Lepidosauria; order Squamata; family Elapidae; genus Pseudonaja; species Pseudonaja textilis. The sequence goes on from NC_141990.1 coordinate 207,416,903, forward strand.
TGGCTTATGCCCTCACAGAATTAAACAGCAGCACCACAGCAACCACCAAGGCCCGTGTCCGCCTGTGCAGGAAGCTGTCACAGGCTTACATCTTATTTCAACAATTCCTCCTTTCTAGGCCTATGAGGTGTCCCTAATTTGGCTAATTCAGAAATAATAATATTAATAACAAAATAATAATAACGATAATAGGAACAAGAATAAGAATTCAATATTCTTACATAAGATTATTCTTACATAAGTTACATAAGACAAAACTGGGGAGCATTGTTTTAGGGTTCCCTGGCCATTGCTGGTTCAGGCCCCTGGGCGTGCCAACCGCCCAACATTTCAGCCTCATTAACAGTAAAATTTAATAAGCGGTCACAATGGCAAGCGGCAGTAGCTCAAGAACCATGTCAAATTCTCAAAACAAATTGAAGCATTCTAAGTGTACCTCCTAAGCAGCAGAAAAAGATGCTAACATGACCCATAAGGTACTAGAAAAAGTTCATGTGGGAGGATGAAGAAAATTCTCAAACCTCATCTCCTCCAGGCCTACTTCGGCTCCAATCCCCCTCTGCAACCACCCCTGAATCTGTCTGTGTAATCCAGACACAGCGCAGCTGCACAAGATCAGGTAGCCCATCTAGACCAGTACAAGTGACTCGAAGTGACTCTGTGGCCACATTGCTTGAACAAGCGGCCAGATTCTGTCAAGATGATGACTTACCGGAAAAGATACCCACAAAGATGTGACTGTGGATGGAATTAGCAATACACCAATGTATCTCTGCGGGGGTGCAGCATACTGCTCTGAACAACAGAGTGCTCTTACTGACTGGAATTCCCTATAACTCTGGTCACTAAGCAGGACAGAGCATCCTTACCCTCAGGTATCTCTCCACAGGAGATTCTGTAGTTTCAGATATACTCCCGCAAGGTATATAGAAGAAGCAAGGGCTATTGATTGGATGGAGCCAGAGGACTCAGAGTTCTCCTGCTCAAATTCTAGTTAGATTCACATCAGCTGACATTAAGAGGTGATGGTTGATGCTACATCTTGATGACTAAAACAATGCCGGCATCATTTTGTTTATAAGAATTCCATGACATTATCTGTTGAGAGGCCACTTTCCCTCACAAGGATCTCCGTGAGGGTCCAGGGGACATTTATGCCGATTACGGACCTCTTTCTGAGGTTGACTATTGGGCTTCCTTTTTCAGTTGGCAGTCCTAACAGAATTCTAGCAGCACAGTAACAGTGAGTGCCAAGGCCTGTGTCCGTCTGGGCAGGAAGCTGTTGAGGGCCAGTGACTGCAATTGGGTGATCCGGATTTAATCTTCTCCCAACCAATAATGTAAGAGGAAGTCATAACTGTCCCACAGAGGTTCTTGGACCTCGTCCAGAAACAAGGGGTCTCTTCAGTGGCGTATAGCCCTCTTACAGGATATGATAGAAAACTTTTAATTTGGTTTTCTGATTCTGCTAAATTTCTCATCACCACGATAGTAGATAAAACAATAATGGCAATTATCCTCCTCCTCTGAAATTCCAACGGAAGCAGAAGAGGCTCTCAAGTCAAAGGATGTACAGGGTCGAATTGTCCCCATGTAGGGCATGTCGATCTGATGTGAGGGCCATAACAGCGGAGTCGGCCGCATCCCCCCCTTTTTTACTTGATCGTCTCTCAGGTTGCTCTGCCATCTGAGGGAAATTATCTCAAATTCCAATATCAGAGCACACAAGGACGCTGCAAAACTCTATTAAATTATCTGCTCAAGCCAGGGCATCTCAGGTTACTCCTCGCCTACTGCTATGGCTCAGACATTGGCAAGCAGATATTGCACAACTAATGGAAGCTTGCTTCCTCCCCAATATAGGGAGATAATTTGGTTGGTGGTGCCCCGACCTATCTCTGATAGAGACTAGAAGCAGAATATAAGTTCCTCTCTTTTCACAGAACCCAAAGTAGTCCTTCCTAGCTTTTTGGAGGTTCCTTCGTTCCCTCTACCAGGAACTTTTTCTCTCCAGACTCCAGGGACCGCCTGGACACATGAATCACCAACAATCAGATAGTTTCCGATCTGGAGATAGATACTGAAGGGGAAGGCAGAGAAAAAGTATCGCTCGAGGAACATGAAATAGAGGTCTCCTAGGCACAACATAGGACTCACAACTGTGCCCCTATTGGTGGAAGGCTCAAACCTTTCACGGACAGATGGGATGCTTCTACCTCTGTTTCCTGGGTTAGAGATATCAGAAGATTAGGCCTGGCTATAGAATTTCTATCCTCTCCCCGGAACCTTTGCATTACTTGCCCTCTCTCGGGGGATCCTGTTAAAGGGAGCGTGATGGAGACAGCTATTGTTCATTTATTGGAGATCCAGGCAACTGACCTGTGGCACCGGATCAGCAGGGGCAATTTTAGTTTTAAAATGACTTAATCGATCCATAGTTCATAGGAGGCTTAATATGAGTATACTGAACTCCATACTTCTGAGCTTCAGAAGGGGCAACTTTCTACCCTCCATTGACTTAATAGAGGCCCATCTCCACATTCCAATTAGATCTTCACATAGCAAAAGTCTTAGTTTTTGTTATAATACTCAACGTTTTGAATACATTGCACTGTCCTTTGGGTTGTCATCTGCCCAAGGTTCTTACGAAGGTTCTGATGGCTCTGGCTGTCCATCTCAGGGGAACACCTGTTAGATGGCAGGATTATTTAAATGACATTTCATTATTATCTTGTTCATATAAACAGGCAAAGGCGAAGCCTTAGCATCGGTCACCACTAGAAGAGACTTGCAGTCCATCTCTCATCACCCACGCATATGCAAGTTTCTTACAGCCTCCTGTAGTGCATTGATATCACACGTGGGACCTCAACAAGGTCTATGCATAGATTTCAACTGCACAATGCATGTTAGGAAACAAAGGTTCTCTTCGTTTCTTTTCAACCACCCACCATTGGGTGCAAGACCCCTTCCTCAATGACCAGTAAGTGGCTGAGAGCACAATTCCCAGGTCCTATGAGACACAATCTCTTCCTGTACCCAGGGGCATCGCTGCTCGTTCGACCTGGAGCACTGCGATGTTGACAACATGGGCCACCAGTGCCAATAGCGAAAATGTACAAGGCGACAACATGGGCCTCACCATCGCCTTTTATTTAGAAACGATTAGAATGATGTCTTCGCCTCTACGGAGGCTGCCTTTGACAGGAGAGTGTTACAAAGGGTCCGTAGGGACCAAGAAAAAGGGGAATCCGAACCAGATAGAAGCCCTCCCGTAGGACACGCCAAGCTTTGGTATGTCCCAAACAATGGGTGCTCTGAACAGCTCATCTGGAGAAGGGGCGTTGGTACTTACCTGACACGCCCTTTCTCTGTGAGCTGTGAAGAGCATCCATCCCCACCCTTATTCGTCTGGTGGGATGCTATTCCGGCCAAGTATTTGAAAGGGTGAAGGAGAATAAATATTTGATCACTTCGACTTCGCCAAAACTGGGGACGCTAGGGAGGAATCCTATGGAGGAGGAGGAGCATCCTCTCAATTAAAGCCCAGGCTGTCAAACGAGCGACAGAAGCATCATCCCAATCAATGGATGCTCTTCACAGCTCACAGAGAAAGGGCGTGTCAGGTAAGTACCAATTCCCTTTTCTACAGATTTCTGCGAGACAATGAAGACAAATATATTCATTATAGTTACATGAGTTATTAATATTTTTAAAAGTGTGCACCCCAATATAGGAAAAACATTACTATTTCTAAATTGATAGATATGTTTCTGATCCAAGTTTTAGGAAAATGGAAAGGATATATTTCTGTAGTGATAATAATAATATGGTTGGAGAGGAGCTATTTGCTTTAAAATAAATATTTCCTAAGGAATTGCCTTGCCTGTCCATTGGAAAACAGTTAAGAAGCTGTGAGAAACGCATTTCCTATAAATTGTATAGATTGATAGCCTTGAGGAAATAATTCCTGAATACAGATTGTCTTCAGTGGGAAGACTGTATTTATATGTGAGGACTTTCTTGTGTGGTAATCATCACCAATTCATAAGTGTTGCACATATTGCCTGAGCAGAGTCAATATTGAAAAAAAAAATACTGCTTCTATTCAATTTCTAAATAGATTTTTTTATATAAAAGTAAAGCTGAGAAATATGTTATGACTGAATAACATATTTATGGTTTATAAAATACAAACAGTTCTTTTTTATATAACAAGGATGCCATACCTTAGATATGATTAATTGATGTACAATTTAAAATGTAGGTGTTTATATATATCATTTATTTTCTTATATGACTATCTGGAACTAAAAATAAATATGTGGATTAATCATTTCATGTTAAAGGAACAGAACATATATGTTCTATCTAAACCTTAGTGTTTTTCTTATCTGTATTTTTTTTTCTTTGAATAGATTGATTCTTTGAGAATCAATCCATCAGAATAGCGCTAGAAAGGGACCTTGGAGGTCTTCTAGTCCAGCCCCCTGCTCAAGCAGGAGATCCTAACCCATTTCAGACAGGTGGCTGTCCAATCTCTTCTTAAAAACCCCCAGTGATGAAGCACCTACAACTTTTGAAGGCAACTTCTGTTCCACTGGTTAATTGTTCTCACTGTTAGGGGATGTTTCCTTAATTCCAGGTTGCTCTCTTCTTGATTAGTTTCAGAATCAATTTACATTATCTGTTTTGTCTGCTAAAGTCAAATATGATATATTTCAGATATTTCAGATATATTTGAATCACAACCCCCACTGCTCTCTGAGGTTGACTTCCACTGCTGGGATTTCTAATTCAGCAACATTAATTTCTCAGATGGATAATTTTAAATTTTTTAAAACAATTATGGTTTCTCTTCTATCTAATGCTAGTTGGCTTTTTAAATAAGCTTCCAAATAACACCTGTTTTTATTTAAAAATGTACACAGGCTTAAGGTTTATGCAGAGTTTATAAAACACCTCTAGGTGATGGATCAAAGATTTCACACCGATTTAATGCAATATACATTAAACACTAGTGAATCTGTAGTGCTGAGGTGTTGAAAGACTGTGTTAAAATTGCTGCTTAGGTATGGATGACCTTGGGCAGGCAATTGTTCAAAAATAAGGCTACAGTTATTTCAGGATAAAAGTAATTCATAGTTGTTGAATGAATGTAGAATAATTGTCTATATCATACAAGGCCTGTTTCCCATCACCTCACGTCAAATGGGAATTCACATATTGGCAATGCTGATATTGCAGTCACCTTTTCTGGCTTTCCAGTAACATAGTGTCAGCAAATTTCTCATTATTATTATTATTCCAAAATAGAGTTTTGATTTTGTCTGTCATACTAGGTTACTTTAGTGCCAACCGTAGTCAATGATGCTGAATTGGTAAAAATAAAAAAGGAATCATAAGGCAATATGAAAGTGTTAAATATACTATTGTGAGGACCAATTTCCAATCATCATGGATTTGTGAAAGGTTTACCTTCAGCTTTCAGGGCACCCTCTCTCAAATGGAGGCTAAATATAAACCATTGAGGTTTGTAATTCTTGCTGCAGTTATGGGATAAAACTTGGAGGAAGAGATGTGGGAAGAGCAGTGAACTTCTATGAAGTTGAGGTGATAATACAATTAGCTGCAAAGAATTCGGGTAACTGATGGAGATGGCACTGAAAGAGAAGTTTTTGACTTTACAACGACATATGCAACTTGATCATTAAATGTGAAAAGCTGGAACTAAGGAATATTTAGTGTCACACAAATGCACGAGCCAACAACAGATGCTTTAGTAGAAGCAATTGAGAAATTTTATGGCAAAATGCAAGAAAGGCATAAAGAAAGAAGGTAGTGGGTATTTGGAATGCAGAAGTAGAGGAATTATTGGAAGATTTCAATTATGTAAAACAATCGTATTAAGTTTTGTAAAGAGAATTTGTTCACCTGTTTGAAGCAGCATAAATGTATAGCACATGATATAATCAGATAGGCAACATCAGAATAAAAAACTATGTAATGGAAGATGGAGAACTGTAGTTCAGTCAGGTTATTTTATGTCCCAATATTGATTACAGAATCATTCATGAATTATTGGTAGGAAATATATGGATTTAAATTTAAAATATTAAAGACACCTTATACACTAACTGTGTACGACCAGGAGAAGACAAGTATATAATAGTAAAACACAGACGTTAGGAAATATCGCTTAATATGCTTGATTTCTCAGGCAAGGAAAGTGGGGTAAAACAAAATAATTAGGTTTAAAAAAAGTGGAGATTTACTTTTCTTATCAATGATCTATTCTATCGAACTCTGTGAGTTACATTAAGGAAGATGGTATTGCAGAACAATTGATTATTCTTCTGTGAAATCTTGACAATGAATAACAACAGCAAACTCTGAGAAAACTTAAATTGGAGGCTGTGGTCCAAGCAACCTGATTTTGTTCAAGTACACAATTTATACTCACAATTAAGACATTTGCAGCCAAAGCCTGAACTATGGCTATACAAGGTCTGAACCTTGGGTGAGCACATTTCCAAGAAAGCAATCCAGATCTTGGTTATGAAGATGGCAGACTGATATCCTCATTCATGGTAAAGTCATTCATGGGGGCAGATTTTTTGCAAACTGACCTGGCATTTCACAGCAGTAACAGGAGTCCTGCCCATCTGATTATCTGCTCTTGAAGGTGAATACTGAAATCCAGACAGAAGAACCATTCTCCTCCATGCTGCATCGAGAGCCCAGGATGGGTTGACTCCTTTCTATGATGTCATTTAGCTGAGTCTGTACTAAGATATAAAAGCCAGCCCCCGGGAGAGACCCCAGCTTTTGACTCCGCTCCTTTCAGTCAGTAGCTGTGTCTCTGAAAGCGTTCTGTTAGACAGCACTCACAGGGATCTTCAGTACTTTTTTCCTCGCTTCAAGCAGCTCCCAGGGCAGCTGCTCTTCCAGGAGAGCAGGGCTCTCTCTCCTGCAATGTTAGGAGCAGTGTTACAGAGCTCTGTGCAGGCAAGCTCTGTGGTTGGAGCAATCGTAAAAATGATCGGCAAACTGATAAGAGCACAAGCCAGCTGATTGTGTGTCTGGTTGCTGCATTTTTCCCTTGCTAACTTCGCTTGGGGCTCTGTATAGCCTAAGGAGCAATTCTTCGATCTTGGAGCCTGTTTTCCTGTAGTCAGCGGCCATCTTGGATTCAAGCCTTCCACCACGAGGTGAGTGGCCATTTTGTAAGCCCGGGGGCCATTTATACCCTAAGGCAGTGGTCCCCAACCTTTTTTGTACCAGGGACCAGTTTCACGCAGGAACACTTTTTCAAGGACCGGTTAGGGGTTTTTATTTATTTATTTATTTATTTATTTATCTTTTGTAACCTTTATTCTTGGAAACCAGTTAAGCTGATGAGCATTTGTCCCTACAATGACTAGGAGATTGAACCTGAATTGAAGGCACCTAATTCTATCTTTTTTCAATCCATAGATTTTAGTTGAAGTTAAAAGAGATTTCCATTTTTATTCCCCATTACCTTTTCTTCCCACATCACTTGCCAAATATCCTTGCTCTACTGCCAGATAAGGCATCAACAATGGGAGGTGTACTGTCCCTCATCTATAATATGTCCAGTGAGTTGATCTGTAGCTTGGTAATAACTTGCATTCTAACATGCTACAAAATAGCCCATAAGGCCATAAAATTGGAAGGGTGAAGCATTAACAGAGACTAGTGATGACTAAGAAGAGAGATCACCAACTGTCTTTTCCTTTCTTATTTGACACTAAGCTCATCCAGTAAATGGAGAAAGATACATTAGATAGTGTGTTTGTGAGTAAGTAGATAGCTTGTAAGTGTGGCTGACTGGGAAGAAAAGAGGAACTCTTGGATTTTACTAAGGTTGAAAATAAGAAAAACTTATTACATCATATAACAATTTTTTTGACATTTCTGAATAGGCTGTATGAAAAATAAATAGGTCTACACTTCTTAAGAAAATCTTTTCTGCAATCTCTGTCATGCATCTGATCTCTATTTATGTACACTTCTAAACCAGCAGATTGGCTGATGCGTATAGGTTAAAAAATAGTAGCACATTGTGCTAATTATAACAGCCTCAAACTGTCTTATCAATAGGTGACAAATTTCTGAATGTTACAGTGAAAATGTCGTTTCCTTATTTCATGTAATGTGTAAAAGAAACAGATGCTTGCTATAAGGCGAATGAATGTACAGTATTGTTTATTAGAATAATTGCCAAAACATTAAAACATTTTTCTTGCCATAAGCTGTATTTATTGGGGATCTATTTGAGCTAGTTAATAAAATCTGTTAGTTAGGTACTTCAGCTTCCATCTTGAGAAGTTTTAGTCACTTTCACGTGTCAACTGAAAACGGGTGCCTTGCATCAATACAAAACTAGGCCTAAGGCAAATGCTGTACACCAGGTTTATTCACATTTATGCAATTTACATTTCCAGACTACTTCCCAAATCCTGAATAAGTGACAAGAGCAATGTGGGTATATCACTACATGAACAATTGTTTGATACTTTGGAATTCCTGACAATGATTTTGTTTCCATGTCCTGCTCTTGAATGTTGTTATGTGGAGTATTAATTATTTAAAATGTTTACTGTATAAACATTCTGCTAATTATTTAGTCCCGTGTTTTCATTAAACAGCAGGGCATAAGAGTTCATAAATTTCTTTCTTTCTTTACAGAGCGTGTGTCATCTTGGGTGTGATATTTCTTCTGTCTTCTTTATGTATAGTGATCAAAGCCATCCATGACCTTGCAACTAAGTTGCTTCCAGAAGTGGTAAGATCTTTTTTTTAAAAAAAAAATCCTAAATTTCAATGTTTCAATAAGAAAGGTTGTTATGCGTCTGCATTTGTTCCTTTGTAGCTTTGCATGGAGTTGTATAAAAATTGCAAGGTTATGTTTTATAGTGCCACACAGTGTGATGTCAATTTTATCTTTATTATTTCCTTTTGTATTAACATACCAAATATATTCACTTCTAGAAATCAGAAATTCCAGAAAATGTGCTATGGGCAAAAGTGGGACTAGGAGTAGTTAGCATTGGGGAAATGTTAAAAAGTTGGAATTTGCTCAGATTTCCTGAGTTGTATGTAATCTGCAGTGCTACAGCTGAGGAAATTTTGTAATGGTACAGTACAAGGTTATTTAGAATAGTTGCAACGATAGGAAATAAGTAGTGCTCTTGTGCCTAAGATTCTAGAGTGCTCTAGAACAGGGGTCTTCAACTTTGGCAACTTTAAGACTTGTGGACTTCAACTCCCAGAATTCCTCAGCTTGCTGGCTGAGGAATTCTAGGAGTTGAGGTCCACAAGTCTTAAAGTTGCCAGGATTGGAGACCCCTGCTCTAGAAGCTATTTACTGTAGCTAAATGTTGTTAAAGAAGTACTGTTTTCTTGAGATTCTACAGACTTGTTTAAAGTGAAATTTTATTCTCTAAAATCCCATTTTATGTAGAATCAAGATTGCACTTATTATTATTATTATTCATCACATATTTAGCCAGATGTTTAGGCTAGATTTGGCATTTTTATTGATCTATTGAGTCCTTCCCAAGGACCTGAGGTAGCCAGGTGTTGCTGTTTGATGGTTTTAAAGGTATTGTTGCATGATATAAACTGTTCCAAGTAAAGCTGCCTTTTGCAATTGACTAGTTGTGATGTTGTTCAGTGTTATTATCATCAGATTTAGATTTGATATCCTGCATTTTTTATATGTAACTCACGATGGTGATCATACCTAATAGTCCTGTCTATTTCCTTCCTACCAAGAATCCTACGAGGGGGGTTGGGATGAGAAGAGTGACTGGCCAAAATTGATCAGCTAGCTTTTGTGCTTAAAGGAAGCCTAAAATTTCCAGGTTTATATATGGATTATTTACATACTATTGTCTAAGAATTATGTCTAGAAGAAAATCAACTAAATTCCCTGTAATAATGACGCAAGGGAGCTTAGCTTGATAGATTTCTTAACTATCTTTCTTTGTAGAATTATTTTACAAAGCTTGGTATGAAATTTTAATAGCCTGACTCCCATTTTCAATCATGTGGCTTTGGCACAAACTTTCTAATACAAAATGTTCTTCACGTTCATTTAACTCATGGGGCAGAGCAAAGTAATAATGGAACAATGATTTAAGAATGTCATGGTTTGTTCAGTTTTAATGTATTTATAATTCGCATTTTTAAGGCCACACAATCCATACTTAAGCAAACCTAGCACCTAGCATGTCAAGAGAACCCAATCATAGGCTGTATTGGCATTTTCCCTGCTGCACTAGACTTGCCTCTTACAGGTAGTCATTGACTTAAAACCAATCATTTAGAGACCGTTCAAGTTACAATGGCATTGGAAAAAATGACCTGTAATCTTTTTTTTTTACACGATTGTTGCAGTATCCCCTTGATCACAGGATCAAAATTCAGGTGCTTGGCAACTGAATAACAGAATAACAGGGTTAGATGGTATTCTAACTTGGTCTTCTAGTTCCAACTCCTTGCTCAGGCAGGAAACCCTATACTATTTCAGACAAATGATTGTCTACTCTCTTCTTAAAAACTTCTGGAGGCAAGTTGTTCCACTGATTAATTGTTCTAATTGTCAGGAAATTTCTCCTTAGTTTTAGGTTGCTCCTGTCCTTGATTAATTTCCATCTATTGCTTCTTGTCCTGCCTTCTGGTGCTTTGCAGAACAGGCTGACTCCCTGTTTTTTTGTGGGAACCGTGTAGATATTGGAACACTACTATCATGTTATCTAATGTCACTGGCTTGTATTAATGATGGTTGCTGTCTCCCAGGGTGATGTGATCATTTTTTGTGACCCTCTGACAAGCAAAGTCTCAATGGGGAAGCCAGATTCACTTAACATAATGCTAGCTTAACAAGTATAGTGATTCACTTAGCAACTGCACCCAGAAAGTTGTAAAATGGGGCAAAATTCACTTTAATAACTGTCTTAGCAATGGAAATTTTGGGCTCAATTGTGATTGTAAATCGAGGACTACCTGCATTAATAGGTAAATAGGTTGAGAAAGGAATGGAAAAGACACTCCTAAATCCTAGACTTCTCTTCCAGTGAAACTTCTCTGAAGCTTGTTCAGCTACAAGAGTAGACTTGCTTTAATAGCCTTCACAAAAATCTCTGTAAGAAAATCAACTGTAAGAGAATGAAAAAGAAGACTCTTTGAGATATACTGTAGAGAATTCCAGCCATTTCTTTCAAAATGCATTTTGTAAGCTTCCAATTTTGAGTCAAGTCATTCATTGTATGTCTAATGTACTCCAGTATTCTAAGAATATTGAATCACAGTTTGAAATGCTCAGATTAAATGCTTGATTTGACATGATGTTTTCAAAGCTTCTAGGCAGTAGACCGTATCTCTGCAATTAAAGCCCATTAGAAGAGGCTTGAAAAACAAATTTATTTCTCAAATCTGATTTTTTTAAAGAGTTCCGGTTTGTCTGTCACATGTATTCTACTTTCCTATGTAAAGCGATCTTGATCACATTTGACAAGGATTCTATCCTGTTCTATTCTATCCTTGGAATCACATAACGTTTCTATGATTTGATTCAAGTTTGTGATCTGAGATTAAATGGCAAGCCAATTTGATTTAAACCATTTTGATATTCAAGATTCTATTTTAAAAGATTTGTCTGTTTGGGCTATAATGGGAAAACTACAAAATTTCTAAAACTGTATTACTTTTGGGGAAAGTTTAAACAACTTTAAAATTTCATTGGGATACTTTTCGAAGTTTTACCACAAGACATTCTTGAAGTCTGTTCCTTTAGGAGGAATGAAAAAAAAGGATAACAAAACAGCCTGTTGGTTATCTGGGTAGCAGTTGTAAGATAACAGAATTATACAACAATGCCATAGAAATAGGCAAGTCATACAGAAGGACTTTGGACAAGAAAGTAGCCTTGCCATCCCATATCTCCAAAAGCAGTAAAATTTTTGGACAGTGCCTGTAAATGTTAGCCTTGCAACCATTCAGTTCAATTTTCCCTCATTGTGCAGGATTAAACAATTAGCTTTGGCTAAATCAGTAGTTGTTTGCAATACAAGCACCATCCGCATATTGCATGCAATTTTAATATGCTTGAATCCTGCTTTCATTTCCGTAGGGAACGAAACAAGTCCTATATGTATTTTATCTGCTGCTACAACAAAGAAGAACACATTTATTCAGTAAAAGGCATTTTGATAAGATTATTTATGCATGACATTTACTTACTTACTTACAGGACTTATTTGGCTACCTATCTCACATGATGACTCCATAAAAAATATAGCTAAAAAGAAAAATACCCTTTCAAGAGGAGCTCTCTAACAAATGTCTCTCTAAGTCGAGAGAGAAATTTAGCAAATATGAGAGCTTGAGGAAAGAATTTGTTGGGTGCTAAGAATACAAGAATAAAGATAAGCGGGCAGGAGTCTGCAGTTGGGACATTTTGTGCAAGTGGTGAGCTTACCTGATTGTCTGAAATTAATATATTCATCATTATATGAATTGTCCTAAGATTTATGGAAAAGCACTTGGGAATAAAATATGATTAAAATGGTCCATTTAAAAAATACAGTTTTGATCCTTCTTTTTAGTACCAAGTTAAAAGTTCAGAAAGTTAAAAATAATGTAAATACACCAGAGGGGGTACTCAGCAGGTCCTGACCAGTTCTGGAGAACCAGTAGCGGAAATTTTGAGTAGTTTGGAGAATGGCAAATCCCACCTCTGACTGGAGGTTTTACAGTATCCTTCCCCTTGCCACACCCACCAAGCCACGCCCACAGAACTGGTAGTAAAAAAAATTGAATCCCATCACTGAAATACACCCCCCCTCCAAAACAAATTCAATCTAAAGTCATATTCCCACTTTTAACTAAATACACAAGTGTTATTTCTCTCAAAACATTCACAGCTGCTTTATGTTGAAGGGCCCTTCAGAAGGGCTAGCTCTTCACTGCTCCATGAAGTATTAATTGGGAAGGAACTATCATTGTCTCTAGGGACAGATTGTTTTAGAGAGCTATCACCAAGATCATTTGCCATCCTATTTCTGAGGTCAAGATGCCTCTCAGAGGTGGGAGTTGCAGCCCACCTTTTTTCATGGACCTCACACTGAAGTGGCAGATTCTACCATCCGCATGCAGTATCCAAAGATACTCGGTTCATAAGCTAAATAGGATTTTAAAGATAACGATCGGCACCTTGACTGCCAACCAGCGGTCAATTTAGTTCCTACACTAGATGTATGACATAGGCAAATCTGGCTTGTTCATTTTGAGCCAGTCAAAGCTTCTAAATGATCTTTTAGGGCAGTGTCATATAGAGTAAGTTGAAATTGTCCAAATGTGAAATGACAAGAGGATTCCAAGTGCGAAGTGACCTGCCCCTATTCTGAGAATAGCTACAACTAGTATGCAAAATGGACTTGTGCTCCTGGCCTCCATGGTCTCTGCTTACATTTCCTGTGACTCCCAAGAGAATTCTAAAATATGACTGAGCATTGGTGATAGAGCATAATCTTATCAAAAGGGAAAAATGGGCTGCCTCCATAGTCACCTTCTAAACCTAGTATTTTGTTACGATTTTAGTCAAGCAGAGATAATTGAAAAACTGTTCTCAATAGTCTCTGAGAAGTTTTGAGGACTTGCATAAGACTGGAGGAAGATGCTTCCTAGGGAACTACTTGTGAGAAGGATCTGAGTGTCCTAGTCCACTTAAACTCACTCAGCAATGTGATGCAACTGTATAAAAAAAGAAATGCTACCTTGGAGTACATTAACACAAACATAAGAGTCTAGATCAAGGGTGTCAAACTCACAGCTCACGGGCTGGATACATCAGGTGCTGTCCCTGTCCCTGCCTGGTTTAGCGAAGGGGAATAAAGTCTCGATATGTCATGTGACGCTGCTGTGACTCCGCGAGATTGACATCCCTGGTCTAGATCATGGGGAGTAATTATTCCACTCTACTCCGATCAGACCCCTATGTGTATACTGCGTCCACCCCAATTCAAAAGAGGACAGTGACAACTTGTTGTAAGTTCAGAGAAAAAATAGCAAAATGATGAAGTACCTAGAAATCAAGCTTTACAAGAAATGTTTTAAAGATTTTGGGTATATTAAACCTACAGAAGAGAAGATTAATTATGGGGAGATATTGTAAAGTTAAATATAAAAGAGGGAGTGGATTTATTCTATATAACTCCAGAGAGCAGGACCAGAACTAGTAGGTTAAAACTACAAAGGAGGGGAAGGGGAGGGAGGGTGTTCATGATAGGTATCAGGAAAATGATATGGTACTATACGTTACAACATCTTACCAGTTAATGAATATTTCAGCTTCAACAACAACAACACTAGAGCGCACAACAGATATAAACTAAATGTAAACCACTCCAAACTCGATTGCAGGAAGCATGATTTCAGCAATAGAGTGGTCAATGTCTGGAACTCACTACCTGATGCTATTGTCACCTGCTCAAACCCCCCCACTCCTTTACCCTCAAACTAACCTCTATTGACCTCATGCCATTCCTAAGAGGTGTGTAAGAGGCTTGCATAAGCACACAATTGTGCCTACCATCCCTGTCCTATTCTCCCCAATTATTAGTTCCTATTTCTTGTATTTAAACTTATGTTTATTCTTGTTTTTGTTACATTGTAAGCTTTAGACAAATAAAAATAAAATAAATAAATAAATAAAAACTTACTGTATGAGCTTTCAGCCAGTGGAAAGTGTGCCACAAGGAGTGGTGAGTTCTCCTTCATTAGAGGTCTTCAAAGAAAGACTAGATGATTATGTGTTAGAAATGTTCTAGTGATCTTGCCCTGACTAGGGGATTGGACTAGATGACTTCTAAAAATTATATGTTGATTCTATGATTTCAATTTCCTGTAATTAGTATTATCTCTTTTGGTGTTGTGTCAACACAGTTTTCCAAGTCCATAGAACAGTTCACCTTTTGATTCTTTGCAATTTGTTTGGGGCACTTGTTTGTTTTGTTTCTTTAAGTCAATGTTGAATCCTGGCAATAGCTTGGACTAGTCCATGAGGCTTTCTTGGCAAATTTTTAGAAGTGGTTTGCCATTGTCCCCTTCCTAGGCAGAGAAGGAGTGACTGGCCCAAGTTGCCTTTGGGTCTAAGGTATGAATAGAATTTCTGTCCTCCTGGTTTCTAACCTGATGCATTAACCACTACATCAAATGGCTCTCAAATGGCATGGATTTGGATCATCATGATATTGATAGACTTGCTTTGGATTTTCAATGTAGATCCCACTTTAAGGATTTTTATAATTAAAGTTTCAGTATTTACCATCTTACAACATTTAAGTGTCCCAGTGCAAAGTCTGAGAATTAAATGTAGGCTGAAAATTACTATTTCACAATTTGGTCATATTCAAACCCATGTTTCTTCTCTCTTCAGCTCTTGCCATTCATTGTGCAGGAGCATTAAACAGTTTGGAAATAGCAGGTTCTCTGCCACTTAAATGTGATTTTATGATGCGCTATTTATAAACCAGTCTTTCAAATGAGCTGTAAGTCTTGATCTAGGCACAGTGGTGACTTATATGAAACAATTATTACGATTTTTTTTTTGTCCAGCAGAGATACCACAAGTATCTGCTGGACTTATTTGATTTTATTGTATAGTTTCCATGGCAACCCTCTGGCAAATACATCTCAGTACACCTAGGAAAGCATTGAGATATATTTACTAATAAGACATGATGTATGATAGGATTAATACATTTCATAATACATCTCAGTAAGTGTGTAATGTAGAATAAAAACGATCTCTCTTCCAAATGTGCATGGAATTGAAGGTATTAAAAAAATCTGTTAGT
This sequence comes from Pseudonaja textilis, assembly GCF_049901715.1. Lineage (NCBI taxonomy): Eukaryota > Metazoa > Chordata > Lepidosauria > Squamata > Elapidae > Pseudonaja > Pseudonaja textilis. The sequence continues at coordinate 207,432,790 of NC_141990.1, forward strand.
GTCTCTTTGTCTTTCTGTCTGATCAGGGAATTTTTGTCTTTACTTTTGTTGAAACGTTATCACTGATTTTCCCTAAAATTAAAGTATTGTGGGAGAAAGCTTGGAATGATGATGAAGTAGCCAAAAATAGCATTATTGTATATAAAAGAAAAATATCCGTAGGCTAAACGAACAAACACAGAGAGAAACAACATAGAGGGAAGCTCCCTCCCTAGAGATATCCATGTGAGAATTAAGCATGGTTGCAAAATACTGACTATTGGAGTCAAAGTAATTATTGATGCTAGCAAGACTTCCAACTGATATTTAATATTTTCTGATAAAATAAAGTTAATTACAAGCACAATAGAATCTTATTTTATGCTATTGCCTTTGTTATTGCAACCAAGTCTTGCCTTCTTTTCTATTTCTATCCACCTAAATATATTCATACATTTTGTTTTCCATTTTTTCAATAGAAGATTGTTTTAATAATAATAATGTAGTAAAAAAATTAAAATAATTTTATTCTGCTTCTGTACCCTGATGAAAGCCTTGACGAAAAACAAAATATTTATTGCACAGCACATAAATGAACATTGCTTTTTTATATTTTAATTCTGTTATCAATTAAACCAACTTTAATTTTTGCCTTGGCTCCACTTACATCTTTCTATTTATCCCAGTTGCATATTTAGCCGACTTGTGCTGAAAGCCAAAATTGTACATCCCTACCATATGGAGTCTTCCTTGCAACCAGCCTCTGTGAGAGTTTATGAAAAAATAGAATGTAAAATCTGCTTAAAAGACATTTTTTTCTCCTTTCCATTTTTGCTCCTTTTGGGATCACTTGGTTTAGCAAGTCTAGCAAACCATGGAATATCCATGAGTGCTGTCTAACCATTGTTAGAAACAAATGCAGCCTTTTTTGAGGTTTACAATGAAAAGAAAAATTAAATATAATAGAAATATTTACATATTTGAGACAAAAACAAATCTTTCATCACTTCTGTCTCGTAGAAATCAATGGGAAAGCCAATTTACTTTAAATGGTTAAGGTGCCAGACTAGAAAACAGGAAAATTGTGAGTTTTAGTCCCACCTTAGGCAAGAAAGTTGGCTGGGTGACTTCACCTGGGCCAGTCACTCAACCCAATCTTCCTCACAGGGTAGTTATTGTGAGGAAAATAGGAGGAGGTTACATTGTTTGCCTTGATTTATTTATAAAGTGCAAGTAGTCCTCAAAATATGATTGTAATGGAGCCTGCCCATTACAGTTGCATGTAGCAATAGGCATTATGTAACTATTAGCTCAGGCAGCTATGACTCGGCTAACTTCCCATCCCAGTAAGAGGAACAGAATTACCTTAGGGGTGGGGGAAACCCTTGGAGGCCTAGTACAGGCCCATGCCCACCTGCCCTAGCATTCCCAAGGCCTCCCCATCTCCGAGTTTTCTCCATGTTCCACTTCCCATGCCTTGAGTCCCAAGAGGCCTTTTCTCACTCCCAGTGAGTCCTTGCAGGCTTTGGGCCTGATTCCCACCCCACCCGGGCCAAACTCTTTTTGAAGAGCTCCAAGGCTTTCCAGAAGGCAGGAATGCATAGTTTCATGGCATGATTCTGGAAGCAGCCGTCATGTTTTCAGCAGCTGAATTTCATTTTGGTATAGCCACCACTTCAGGGGTAGGATTCTACCAGTTCACACCTATTCGCTAGAACCGGTTGTTAATATTCTAAACAGTTCAGAGAACCGGTTGTTAGAAGAAATTACTGGCCTAATCCTGTAAGGAAGGCAGGAAGGAAACATTCTGGTGTTGCTTACAGAAACTGTCTCTCTTTGCTGGTACTTTGCTTGTGTGGAGTGACCATTCAAAGTTACAATGGCACTGAGAAAAGTGACTTATGACTATTTTTCACACTTACGACTGTTGCAGCATCCCCACAGTCATGAGAGGCCAGGCAAGGAGATGTGTGCTTCGATGTGAATGATATTGAGTTGGCCGCGCCCACCAACTAAGCCACACCCACAGAACTGGTTGTTAAAAAATTTGAATCCCACCCCTGCACTGCTTGCCAAATTGTGCCATGCAGCCGGTAATAAAGCAACCCATTTTGCTGCTTTAGCGTGATTTGCACAGTGCTGCAGAAGATTTCTGCAGCATTCAGAAGTTTCTGCAGTGCTATCCAGACCTTGTTAAGGTAGCAAAATAAAGTGGCCTGCCCTCCTTCCCCAGTGTGGGGTCTGGAGAGCTTCAAAAGGTAAGTGCGGTGGGTGATGGATGTGTGGGTTCTGAGGGGTGGGATGTGGGGGGAGAGAAGCGGGGAGGGGGCGACAGCGCTGCAGCAATCCTGAGATCAGGAGGGTGAATGACCACAGGTGCTGCAGCCATTGTAATTTTGAAACAGGGTGATACATCAATTTTGGCATCTATTGTAACTTTGAATGTTCTTTAAGCAATCTCATGTATCTCAAGGATCATATGTAATAAAGGTGGGATAGAAATAAATGCATACATCAGTCAATAAATATTAGGCTTACCTAACTTCCAAGGCAATCCTTTTGTAAAGCTTTAAATCTAAATCTTCAGATGCTCCAGAAACTTTGTGTTTTTTAGCCACAGAATTCATAAGTCTTCCCTCCCTTGTGGTTATTAAATAGTTGCTAAGCAAATTTGGCTTCCATAATTGACTTTGCTTGTTGGAAGCTAACTGGGAAATAGTGGTCACATGACTACAAGATGCTGCAACAATCGCAGCGCCAGCACTTTGGCCCTTGTTTGTAGAGGGTGGTACGATGATTGTAATTTCCCTTTTTGCAAGACCATTGTAACTTCAAATTGTCATTAAACAAACAATCCTAAGTTAAGGACTATTTTTATATTGATTCGATGCTGCATGATATTCCAAGCCAATGCATCGATGCAAATAAACAATAGGGCTAGTAGAGGCATATTTGCATGCAAGTATTTAAAGAAATATACATAATAGACACATGCACATATATAAAATTTATATATTATTTAAATATAAAATTTTAGTAAATTCATATTAAATAAAAATGATTTTTCTCATTATGGTACTGTTTAAATGTTAATCTTCTGGTTGTAATTCAGCACTGCTGTTCTAATTAAAATAGTCTAGTGAAGCAATGAACAATACGAGCCGATGGATTTGTTGCCCTGTTTAATGATTTTCAGAAGCAATATCAAGAAGATGTGTGGCACCAGAGAGGAAAGGTCCTGAGGGATATGGCAGCAGATGGCTAGGATTATTTTATTCATTTACCACTGTATTAAAGTATGTCTCATCATTTTTGGAAGGCGAATTAATTTCAAAAAGTAATAATTCACTCCTAGGGCTATTGTACTGTTTCCAGAGATTGTGGACCGATCCTGTTGTCATTATATTCATATCTCTGCATTGGACCCTTTGGCTGTTATCAATTCTTTGGATGAGAGGTGCCTTGAAACTCTGCAGAACTTTATGACCTTACTCCTATTCAGTCGCAGTCTGTTCATTTCCCAAAGTGGAATAGGAAGAGGACTGGTTTAATTTTGGTGTGTGTGAAATACCTGTGAGATATTTGCAGAGAGTGAGGAAAAGCAAGCAGGTGTTGGCAGTGAGCAGCTCTGATGCAGAAGTGTTAATAATAGTTCATTGAACACATTCTGGTGTGTGTGTGTGTGTTTGTTTGTTTGACAGCCTTTGTGCCAGAAACCTGAATTCTCTTTCTTTTTGGGTTCTCTTTTCTTCCTCTTCTTTGTTCAAACCTTGGTTTGCACTTCATGAAGCTGCAAAGTGGTAATAATATTTTGATTACCAACACGAAGGGGTTGTGTAGCAGTATTTTTAAATGCAATTGACAGAAAAAAATCAGAGTACCTTTGTTTTGGATGGAATTGGTAGGAAAGCATAAATTTAGACAGCTGTTGGGTGTGTGAGATTTGGCACAAAACGCTTCTCTCCCCATTCTCAGCAGCCTTCTGTTCCAAAGTGGCTAAAGTCCTGACATCTGGTTTTCTGGCTGACAAAAAGAGTGATAGGGACCAATTCTTTTTCCCCAGTTTTTGAGGCTTGGATCTGCTTCTCTCTACAGCTTCCAAGATCTCAGATCTGTTTTGCTGCAACTGCTGGCTCTGAATATGAATTATTTCTGTAGGGTGGGGTGGGGTGGGGAGGAAGACAGAGATCAATTTTCTTGTTTCCTCCAGAGACACACAGATGTATTCTATTGAAATATTCATCTGAAAGACCCTCTCTCTCCTCCTCCCATGCCTGAGGTCAAGCCTTTATCAAGCTACTGTAGCTTAGAGGTGTGTGGCACCATCTAGGAAGGTAGTAAAAAATTGAGGCATCTCGCTTTCCAGGGAGGTTGGGTGTTTCCTTTCAGACAAAAATTATAGCGTTCTCCTATTTAATGCCAGTTGTTTATCTTAAAAGTTATTTTTGTTTTATATTTTTAATCTTTATTCTTTTTTAGAATGAATAAAATGCAAAGATATATGGTAGGAAAAAATATCAGTGCTAAATAAGAAAGAAATGTTACCCCCCACCTCCCCAAAATTTAAAATTAAAAGAAATGAAGCAGGAAAAAAGCCTTTAACGACTTAACAAAATGTAATCAGTTACAATACTAAATATCTAAGATATGCCTTAAATGCCGCTGCTTCACAAAAATTCTTGCAATGCTTTATTATTAAAAACAAAAAAAAATTAGAAAAAGTCATTTAATAATACTTCTGTATCATTGTAAAATACCATAACATCTGTGCCAAAGAAGAACATATTACTTCATAATTTGATTAGTTGGAAATATTGCCCTTTTCAGGAGGATAAATTTACCCATTTTCAAACATCAATCTTTAGAGCAACAATTTTGCAGTGAGAATTATCGCTACCTATCGTGCCCACTATAACCATTTTCGATGCTTCTTTGGAAAGGACGTAATTTTGGCCCCAATGCTGGGATGTTATTACTTTCAATCAAAACCACATGTGGCCCAGTACCAGGATTTATAGAGCAATGTCAGAATTATCTAGTATTGCTTATCTGGTCCAACTATCAAGAGAAGGCCTGATCCAGTGATCCCCACTTAATGGAATAAGCCCCTTCTGGAGATAAAGATTCATTCATTCAGTTTGTAAAGTTGCCTATTTAACAAGTGTGAGTCTGGGGGTCAACAGCACTGACTCTGCTGAGGTTTTGTAAAGAAACAAAACAGGGTTGTTTTTTTCTAGCATACATTTGAGCTTTAAATTAGGCAAAGTATTTGAAGGACACCTAGGGTTTTTGTTGGTAATTGTTTTCCATTTTTATTTTGTATTTGTATCCTACCTAGGTCTGCCAGAATGGGGCAGTTTATGTTATAAAACCAATCAGTCAATATTAGTGAACTTTGATTCAAGAATTATTACATCTTGAAGTTTATTATTTGAATTATCTTTCAAAATGGCATAGAATGTTTCCCTTTTCTTTTTCAGGATGACTTTCTATACAGTGTTTCAATTTTAAGTGGAATCCTTTGTACTACTTTAGCAGTGGTCAAATTTATGTTGGGGAACGTGCTTACAAGTAGAGCATTGTTAACAGATGGTAAGTAGCAAACAGGTATCTCTTTCTTGATATTATTAAATCAAAGGCTAGTGAAGTAGAGGTAAGTGTGTGATTGGATGAAATTACAGAGAGGAGATTCGGTTAATGTATGTATAACAGATTTGGTAAACTTTTTTGAGTTCACTGAGCCCTTTGTTCTCTGACCTGTTCAAAAAATTAATGAATTTAGAAGCAAACATTATGCACAGAAGTAGTCCAAGGACTACCTGATCCTGTTGCTTGTTGCTCTGAAATTAGTTTGTCTAAATAAATAAAATAACAGGGAAAAATAAACTTTGAAGCCAAATAGTCAGATAAAATGTTTAGAGTCAAATAAAAACAATCTACCAAAATTTATTGTAGGAATCTAGATGACTTTCCACACTCAACATTTGGCCAGAATGTAGACATTTTAAAAACAAAACAAAACCCTAAGCATCTACATTTTATTAGATTCAATCATAATTGTCTACCTGCATTTTGCCTGGAATTGCTGTTTGTCTTTTGCTTCTTCTTGTTTTTCAGACTTCAGGAATTGTAGATGGTTTTACTCCTAAATTGCGTTAATGTGTGCAGTGATGGAGTTGTCAGAAATCTGTGTTTTACTATTTCAGCTGATACAATACACTTACACACACACTTTTCCTTAGCCAGTACGTAAACTAATCTTCACTTTTAAAATTAAAATGCTTTTAAAATAGGACTTGAATAAAAAAGCCCTTAGCACAAATTTAAAAACTGGGTTCTTTACCTGCAAATTATAACTATATTTATGGTTTGGAACTGAATTAAGTTTAAGTAAGATGGGTGGCTTATAACTTTTATAAATAAATAAGATTAGTAACAGCTACAATAGAACAATCCTTCAAAGATAATATTGAATCTATGAGTTTATAAAGATCATGAACTTTTCTCCACGTTGCCAACATCATTTATTGTGTTCCCCAGCAACAATGACTAATAGTTCTCACTGGGAATTTTAATTCTGGTGACATTATCTTTTTTCCTCTGCAATGTTTTGAAAGAAACATCAACTGATGTATCTCTTGTAAAAAATAAAAAGATGTGTTTTCTCTGCATGATAAATTAAGGTAGAATCCTATTTTTATTCATCTGAGAGAAGCACCCTTTGAGACTTATGTCTGAGGTTAACAGGGATAATTTCACTCTTTACTGTGTCTCTCTGGCATGTACAAAGCAAGTCCATATTATAGGCTTTTTTGATTTTGATTTTTACAATGTGTGGCCTTTAACCAGTTACTACTGTAATTGAATGCATAAAGAGAATTCCCAAATGATATGGTCAAGAGTAATCATATTTATGAAGGATCCAGTATTTCTCTTACTTCAAATGAAAATGAAAAAAAATCTTCAAGAGCCAAGGCATTGGAAATTTAATATATGAAACAAGCTGTAATCCAATAAGAAATCTTAACACACAAGCAAGTTTTTTAGAAATAAATTTCAAAATAATTTAATTCAGTTAGCACAGCCATTATCTCACAGGGCTGTTGGATCAATTATATTTTTAGGTTACCAATCCTGATGTATAGCGATTCAGATATTTACAGATATTTGGGCAGATAGCAGTGTGAAGCTTGAAGTTCCTCAGACATACCCAAGTTGAGCATCAATATTTATTCGCTGTTAGACCACAGACCCTGAAAAAACACCTCTGACACTATGGGCTTCTTCACTGAATTCTCTAACAGAAATGCAAATCAGAATACTTCCTGCCAGATAACCATGCTCCCATACTATCCTGTACCCAGAAAACTCTTCCTCCTTATTTGGCATCTGCCCTGACACTCTTGGGAATTAGAAAGGAGACTCCTTTCCTACCTGGTCCAAAAGTTTCAAGATCTCCCTTTCTTCCTTCTCCTTCGCTTGGGTATGAGAAAATCTGTGACGCATTGACCAAGTCTGTGCTCCTTACTCCTTTCACTATTTATTCAATTAATAAATGTATATGTTGCCTATCCAAAGCTACTCCAGGGAGCTTCCTTTCCTTGAAGGAAAACTCTTGCAGCTCTATATGACAATTGGTCAACTGGACATTTTGGGGTATTTGTAACTAATCTCTTCCTCCATAACGGAAGGTGACCTTACGTTAGGATGCTTCAGTTAGAACTTTTCTTTAGGTAAACTTAGAGAAGATGTCTCCTGTTTGCAAGGCCAGACAAAACTGGCCAACCGTTCATAAACTTGAAAGGACAGGAAGAAAGCCCTATGATTAGAACATTGAGGCTTGTTATCTAAAGAGGATTTGATCCTGGTGTCCTGCAGTAAATCTGGTCTAACCCTGTCAAATCTGTGAAGCTTTTGCTGCTAATGAATTTGGGGCAGGATTTCAGAGACATGAATTCAAGTCTTTTCTGATGCCTTTCGGGAAGAAAGATCTATTCAATTGATACTTTTTCTATTATTCTGGCTCCCTGATGATTTCCAGCATATTATACAAGAAGTGCATGTCTTCTTATTTAATTAAATGTATAAATCTTATTCCTGCTCTACCACTCATCTGGGGCAAAGTATAATGAAATATAAATTAAGGCTGATCAGAAAGCAAATAACACCTGAGAATTTGCATTAGAATTTAGAGAGTGATGCCATATCAGAGTTAAAAATCCATCTGTGTCTTTATTGTATGTTAAAAACTGACCAGTGAAGGAGCCAGTCTTACCTTGAGACTGTTCTTGAATCATGGTGTTGCTATTAAAAATGCCCCCCTGTCTGGATATTTTCCAAACTGGACTTTCCATTTGGTAGACAATGCCAGAGGCTCTGATGCTTTTAAATAAACTATGGATAGGTTGATAGGTTGATTAAGGGACCTTGGCTTTTCAAATATCTCAACCTTAAGCTATTTAGGCTTATAATCAGCATTCTGATTTCATGTACAAAGAGCTCCCTGGGGGGTTTTCCAAGAGAGTTTCTCTTTGAGGGACCTGGTGGTACAGAAATGTGAAATAATTACAAATAATCATAGACAGATATGGAGAAGGAAACAGATTGAAAGAGTGATTCATCCTATAAAGTTCTTGCAATAACTAATGGATTTATTACCATTAACCCTGCTGGAGCTTTCAGCAATAGTTGATTATCCCTCAGTTAACAAAATTTAGGAGTGGTAGATGGTAGTTGGAGATAAGAGTTGAAATTTAGAGAGTCTGTGGTACGGTAGATATGGTCTGAAAAGTGTGTTTCTGAAATGGATGCCATGTTGGACACGGGCAGCTGCAAACATTCATTTATTGATTTAAACTGATCTTTCAAGGCTGTAGAACCATAGGCATTACTACAAAATATATAATATTAGAAAATCCTTTTTTGATGTGAATTTTTATTTAATGTGACTATTGGCGAAAACTACAGATCTGGTTAATAAGAGTTGCCTTACAACATATAGAAGAATAGAAGTGTGACAAACATTCTGTTGTTTTTAAGCACAGTTCTACATGGAAAAATCTAATTTAGTAAATAGAAATAAACCCTCTTGACATTCATGTTAGACCCTTTACTAATACTGTTGCATCTCCCTATTTTCTGAGCTTAGAACAAACAGACTTCTGGTTTTTACAAATAGCTGAGAATGTTCCTTTTCTTCCTTTAATTATATGCTTGTGATAATTGCACTGCTGCTATTTTTTCCCATTAAGAAAATTAAGGAGTGAACTGTGTAATTAGTCTGCTGTCTATGTGTTTAACCTATTTTAGTTAAATCGCTATCGGCGCTAGGGGAAAAAGGCGGTTATGCGCCGATGGCCCAGATTTCTTTAGTTTTGCATCATTAGATTGAATAGAATAGAATCTCTGGAAAATGAAGATCTCACTCACAAGCCATTAAAACACTCTGCATACAAAATTCTTAATTTAAAGTCTCCTTCAAATCAAATTCAGCTCCCAGTGATTACATAGGCATGTTGGAAAAGTGGCTTTCACTTTGATTGCTGTGATGTCCTCAAGTTTTGTGTTGTTTGTAAATAGATGGCACATGTATAATTTCGAGATGATGTTGGGGCAGTCTCAGAATGATTACTGTAGCAACATCAAGTCTCCATGGATATGCCACTCCGTCTATCTGGGAGATGCTACTAGTTCCAATAAGCTTTTAACCCTGGCTTTCTAGAACAGAAGTGTAATTTTCAGTTGTCTGTGAAGTCAGCAAAGTCCATTAAAAATGTCACTAAGCTATTCAGTAAACCTAATTAACATATGGGAGGTATATTGATGAGATAAACAACCTATTTGGACTTATGCTACAGAAGACCATCTCTGAATATGTTAACACTGATGGTGTGGCCAATAGAAGGAATGCTGTTAATTTTAGAGGATTTTCATTCTAATCATTTGACTTAAACCAAAAGGCAAGAGTGAGGGCCAAATGAATGTGTGTGTGTGTGTGTGTGTGTGTGTGTGTGTTTTAGGCAATGAGGTGGGTGGTTAATATGTTAATATTGGATTGTGGCTAATCTGGGTTTATGAATGTGAGGGAAAGATGTGATCAGGCTGACATCTTATGGCCAGAAGCTGAAGAACAGAGCTGAAGTATGACCATTATTTTCCCTTTGCTGTTTTATTTTTTGAGGGTTGTATTGTTGTTAGTCACTGCCTAGCATTCACAACTCCAGTGGAGGATTCGGTGAAGTATGGAATTCCTTGTGAACTTTGATGGAGCTCTTGGGTGCAATTGTCACCATTGGAGAATCCCTCTGGTGTCTCTTGAGAATCCAAAAGCACAAATTAAAACTCCCCCCCCTTCTCCTTTTGTCTTTCTCTCTTTCTCTCCTTCCCCCCTTCCCCCCACTGTTGTATATTCAGTGTGCCCATTTGCAGCCTTTTTGGGCCTCTATCCTGCTGGTTAAACCTTGTATCTGTTGTTTGAACCTGAATTGCTGTGAGTGAGAAGTGACTAATTTAACATTTGATTGTGGGGTGGGGGTGAATTGGGAGCCTCTTGTAGAAATGGGATGAGGTTTATTGGAAGATAGGAGAAAGGGAATTGATTATGAAAAGTCACAAAAGAACAACCTTTGGGTTTGTCAGTAGCCTTTCTGTCAATACTGGGTCCAATCAATTATTTTATAAACACTGATGAAATATCAAATCCTGGCAGCCTTTCCTTTTTGCCACACTGTGAAGGTTTTCTGCTGTTGGGGCTGTGTGTTCTCTAACCCCCATCTACAACCAGCATGAACGCACTGAATAGACTTTCCTTGGCAGCAAGCTTCATTTTCTTCCTCTGCCATATTTGCATAGCTGTCATGTTGTCCCTGCAGGATTGGATCTACTGCAGAATTAGTGAAGTTACGGCTCCAGCTTCGAGAAAGCAGATGGTTGGTATTAATTCAAATGCGGTCCACGGAATTTGACGCTGCCCTGCCTTAAAAACCCAGAACTCAACCTCTAGTGCAGCAGCACTGATGGGATAAATGGTTTTATCTTTCATTGGGATGCAACTGGCTATTTAAAAAGCCAAGTTTTCCAATTCCATGGCCTGGCATAGATGACCGTATTAAGGCAGCTGTTCCAAAGGGTGAGGAAAATTAAAGGGTTAATGGGAACCTCAGTCTGTGAATTGGGACAACTAAGATTTATGACACGATATGATGGATTAGGTTTCTGCAGTGTAAAAACCCCTCTCTGAAATGGGCTTTGGTTAGTCATAAGCTACATTTGAAAACTTTGGGGAGTTGTAATTCTGCTAGCAGGCACAGGGGTCCTGCCTGAACTCAGGCATAACAATGTACAAATCCTGCACCCATTGACGTTGGCTATTTCTTGAATTCCTTGTTCTTGCTAGGAGGGCCTAATCTTAATTTATTTCATTGTAGGTTTCAACTCTCTGGTAGGAGGAATTATGGGCTTTTCCATCCTCCTGAGTGCGGAAGTTTTTAAGCACAATGCTTCTGTTTGGTACCTGGATGGAAGTATAGGAGTTCTGATTGGACTTACAATATTTGCCTATGGTGCCAAGTGAGTGAAACCTTTTGGTTTTTTTTAAAGAAATCATTTTACATTTGCGTTTGAATGTTGCTCCATGATTGTGATAAGGTGTCTATCTCATGTGCCATTTGTTCAATGCTGCATATATATTTTTAATTACTGTGACTTTATTATATTCTTACTAAAAGGCTATATTGATTGAAATGTAATGTACAATAGAAAAGAATATTTGTAGCTTAGGGTTGAACTTGTGGGATCATCTCTGAACTGGGTGGTTTTCTTTGCAGATGATTACCCAGCAAGATAACACCATCAGAGATATAATGTTGCCACGTTGGATAATGGATAATGTCACTAATGTAACATCACTGATGATGTTGCCTAGTTGGGTAACGCAATGTCTGCAGATCAGATTTACTATTGTTATTGATTCAGTATTAAAAATAAAAAAAACCAAGCTCAGAGAGCACCAAAGACTTCTCATTAATTTCCTGTTTTGGGGATAGACAAGTGCCAATTAGGAGAATGCTTTAAGACATGTAGGAATTTATGGCTGGATCTTTGCAATGTGTAACTGTTGCCCTTGACCTGGGTTTGTTTTTATTTTCAGGCTGCTTATGGATATGGTTCCCCGTGTACGGCAAACACGTCATTATGAAATGTTTGAATGAAGGCAACTCAGCTATTGGACTGAATACATTTTGCAGGATTTGAAAACAACCTACATCCTGCCAAGTGGGGCCAATCCCTACTTGCAAGATTGAATTTTGTTGTTGTTCATATTATTTTTTCATCATCATTCAAGGGGAAACCAATCTGTACAAATAGGCAAATACATGCACTGCTTAGATCTCTGCAATCTCATTTGGCATAGGCTCCCCCAAATCCAGCAAGCTGCAATAGAAATGAATAAGACGTCTAATCCTTTTTGCTACATGTTTAAGTGATTAGGCCTCTCAAGTCACTTGACAGCTGCCCATTTAAAGGGGCCAAATTAAGCAGGGTCCTAGTTTGACCGCACATTCAAAATGAGCTGCACATTCAAAATAAGCACAAAGAGTTCATGTACAGTTAAATGCCAAAAAAGGATTGAGGTTTAATGTGTTGATTTATAGTATGCACTTATGTAGCAGTATGTCTGGCAAAAACACGGGTGTCCTGTTGTCCTGCTGATTCCATGGAGCTTGAGCTTCCCCAGGAAAAGAGACTAATCTTTTAGATTGTTACTCCTAAAATTCACAGTGCATGAAGGGCAGCACCTCATTAGTGTCTTGTCAAGGGTGTTTTACACACGGTTACCAACAGATCAGATTTGCTATTGTTATTGATTCAGTATTAAAAATATAAAGTATTTTCTTCCTACGAGATACCACTGTTTCAATAAAAGGTACAGTTCACCCCCTCAGCTGCTCAGTCTCCCAAATTTTAGGACTTGGTTTAATTTCAGTGTTTTATTGAAGTATTTAAAATATGTCTTTTCCCCATTCACTCTTTCTCTCTCTCTTTCTCTCTTTATAATATCAAGCAACACATATTAAGCTGCACATTCAAAATAAGCACAAAGAGTTTATGTACAGTTAAACGCCAAAAAAGGATTGAGGTTTAATGTGTTGATTTATAGTATGCACTTATGTAGCAGTATGTCTGGCAAAAACACGGGTGTCCTGTTGTCTAATAAAAGTGGAAGTAATGGTTCCATTCTGACAGTAATGTAGACTCTAATTATGAAGAGTTAGGCTTTTCTATAGATATTCACATGCTCACTCATTTTATGTTATTTAACATCTGAATTACAGAATCCATTTCCCATCTTGTATAATATGTGAAATGTTTCTTGTTTTACAAAGGACCTATAACTAACCTTTAAAAAAGTGGTGTATATAGTACATTAAATTGAAAGTCTTCCTGTACAGAAGCACCTCCCATAGACAGGTTACTTCTGTCAATTTTTTGTAGGTGGAATGTTTTAGCACAAATGTAACATACAGTTAAGTAAATTATGTTCTGAAGTTTACTGCTTAATCCACATGTGCTAATAGCTCCACTATTTTGAAAATGGTGCACTTGTAAAGAGGACAAAGTAATTTTATATCTGACAAAAAGTGAAAAGTTTATTGGAAGTATGTATATTGGTGTGGAATAATGATTTGCAGAGGGGCATCAAATTTGCAGCTGACATCTTTAATAACACCCCCTACTGTCATTTATTGGTTTCTTGCTTCTATATGCCATGTTTCAGTGAATGTATTTTTGTGGAAATGCAAATAGAAACTGATAGAAGGAATATTTATTTCATTTCATTGAATTGGATGCAATGCAATCTCAATTACTTGTCTGAAGGTGTTTCCATAGGAATACTAATCTCTCCAGTACATTTCATCACCTCGGACAAAAAGTGTCCAGCCTTGTGGTAATGTTTTTTATTCCATGCAGTCTTCTGAAATAAATGCATTAAACATGATTCAAAACCAGCACGTATGTTGGTGCGGTCATAGAAATCACTTTCTGCAGAGGGTGTGTTAAGCTAATTTATCTTAATTTATCGAGTTTTCCAGAGGGATTGATGGCCGGATTAAAACCCTCTGGCAATTTAAAAGCTAACAAATGTATTACTACGTGAAAGGTGTTTTTGTGTGTTTTGACAAAGCAAGTCATGATCCACCAAAAGCTTATGGAGTATAACAGGCTATATATAGTATAGGCTATAGCATCATTAGTCCTTTGCCTTAGTGTGGATGACTACGTGGCCATTTAAAACTTTCACAAATCTTCATGAACTTAGATTCAGCAACATTGTTCATGAAGATGTAAGAGACAAAAAGGTAAAGGATTCGCCTGTCCAGTCATGTCCAAGATTATAAGGCAGTGTTCATCTCCATTTCTTAGCTGAGAGCACCAACATTTTCATGGTCAAGTGGCCAGCATGACTATATACTGAGGCATATGAAACACATGTTACTTTCTGAAGTGGTACCTATTAATCTACTCGCATTTGCATGCTTTCGAACTGCTAAGTTGGCAGGAGCTGAGGCAGGAACAGGAGCTCACCCCATCACACAGTAGCATTTTGGTCTTGAACCTGGGCTGTCAGTTTTCCAGCTGACAAGCTTAGCATCTTTAACAGCTGAGCCTTATCACCCCCTGTAAGGGCAACAAATGTCCAAATTCCTATTTTATGAGAGCCACAAAATTTCAAACATTAAACTTAAATGTAACTTAAATGTAAACTTTTGACATCCACAATTGCAGTATCCATATGAATAGGTTGGAAACAATTGGACTGAATAGGCAAGCAACATATATTCCTATTTGCATATAAATACAAAAATTTATCATCTCGGTTTTCTCAAGTGTGCAACAAGCATTTATCTCTCACAGTGAGCAGGGAAAGGTGAGTCACAATAGAATTAGATCTGTTACAATTCATACATTCCCATGATGCCCTTTTGAGAAAATTAAAGTTATTCAGTGTATCGTTACATTTAAATGTAGACTTACATGATGATGATAACATCGTGGGGGTCCAAGAGGTATTTTTTAACTGTAAATAATTTCTTGCAACTTTTAAGTGGTGAATAGAACAGATAGAAAAAAGTTAATTACACTATTGAAAAATAAGATGCTTCCTAATGATAAGATGCTTCCTACAAGTTCACTTTAAAAAAATTCTTGTGATCAAACCTGTATATTTTTCAGGAAACAATTTTCTGGAACAAAACTGAGCAGGACACAATTTGCAAATTAATCCAAATACTTACATTTTTTAAAAAGTGCTTTTACCCAGTTAAAATGTACCCAGTTCTTAGCTGAACAGCATGGTGAAAGTAATTACCCAGTAGCCTGTCTACCTTATTTCCATCATGGGTTTCACAATGAGGGAAATCTATGTATTTCATGCCTGCAGAGACTATTTTTGGGTGCTTTCTCACACTGCAGCTGGATTTGTTGAGGTATTATGCAGACAAGTGATTAGCAAGAATAGGCAGATGTGGGAATTTGCACCTGCTTAAGTTAGACATGGGGAAAATCAAGGAATGTATATTTTGAAAATGGAATTCTTACATTCACATAAAGAGCTTTACTTTCATTAGGTTTTTTTCTTTGAAGAATAATCTTCCTTTATTAGAGCTCCTTTCTATTTTAATATTTAAGTTCGAGGAAGTGTAAATAATATTGGATAGATGGCACTAGCAACTCACACAATCTGATCAAATACATAACATATAATTACCAACTCATTCTTTCGGTGCAAACTCCCCCCCAAAAAAAAATTGCTTGTGATAAACGTTAATGTTAGAATTCTTAGAATTTATGATTCCTGTTTTGAACATGGTTACATAGAAGAATCAAGCAAAAATAAACTGGATCCTCCTCTTCAATTTATACAGATTATTTACATTGCTTGGTTCTTCCAAAATGTTTCATCCAATTCTCACTTCATTGCACCTACAATTTTTATAGTTCTCTTATTGATTTTCATTGTAATTTATTTGATAGAGTCACCCACAGTTGTTGAGGGTCCTGCAGCATGCAAGTTTAATAAATTATTACCTGAAAAACAGGATAAAGCTACTTTAAAGCACAATTATGAGACCTTTCCTGTGCAGGAGGGTGGGAATTGAATGTTAATAGAGTAATGGAAATGAGCTCAGAAGATGGAATGAATGAACTGCACTATGTCATCCCATTAACAAAATTCTTAAATGAAAAAGTATTTATGACAACAGATTCTTTTTTCCCCTGCAGTCTGCGATCTCAATTCTCCAGACGAGTGGGAGCCGTAACCGATTTTTAAACAGAATGGGCCTCTGGCAAACAAGCTATAGAGAAGTTCTGTAGCACATGGTTTTTTTATATTATGAATTATTAGAAGTGTTTTTACATGTCAGAGTTGAACAAACTACAAAACCAAGAACAAAAGACACTATGACAAAAGTCGATATGGAAAAGGATACAAGGAGACATTTAGCTCCGGGTGCAAGCAATTATTTGCTGTCTTCAATGAAAATATTGGGCAATTTGGTTTTCCTATGAAAATGGTTTCTTTACTGCCTGGATACACAAACTAAACAACTTTATATCCTCAGTTCCTGTACATTTGTATTTCTGTGGCATATTCTATTCTACATTTCTGGATTAGCGTATTTATGCTCAGTTCACTTGATATATTGTTTCGCTAACGGAACTGCAATTTGTTATTTGAGCATTCTTGCTTTTCTAATGTTTCCGGGTTAAATACGAAGAATGATCAATACTAGCAATCATTATCAAATCAAGGTTTATAGTACTGGTATTTAGAAGTCCTAAATTATTGAGAAAAGAGCACACTACAGGTAATCCTCAACTTATAACAGTTCATTTAGTGACCCTTCAAAGTTACAACAGTACTGAAAAAAGTGACATGACCATTTTTCACTTAATGACCATTGCAGCATCCCCATGATTACATTTGGATGCGTGACAACTTTTTGGCTTTTGGAAGCCAAAAACAGCTCCAGTGGCCTAGAGGTGGAACTCTCGCCTCACAATCAGGGGGCTGTGAGTTCGATCCTAGGTAGAGGCTAATATTTGGAATAGACTCTCCTGCTCGAGCAGGGGGTTAGACTAGATGACCTTCAAGGTCCCATCCAGCTCTGTTATCCTATGAAACAATTGATTCATATTTATGACTGTTGCAATGTCCTGGGGTCACGTGACCATCCTTTGCGACTTTCTGAGGAGCAAAGTCAGTGGGGAAGCCAAATTCACTGAACAACCGTGTTACTAATTTTAACAACTGCCGTGATTCACTTAACAAATGTGGCAAGAAAAGTTGTAAAATGGGCCAAAATTAACAAATTTAGCAACATAAATTCTGGGCTCAATTGTGGTCATAAGTCGAGGACTACGCGTACATCAGTGCTACACTATGAAACTCGTGGACTTTAAGCTTGGTCTCCAACTGAGCAATGACAAAACTCTAACTATTAGCAACATAAATTACACTTGGAGCCAAGCATAATTTTAAAGAAGTATTTTACAGTCTCTGCATTAGAAAATCTGTGCCCTGTAATAAGAAATGTAAATGCAATGTAAATTTTCAGTTCAAAATCCAGGCGGGGTTAGTAAACATGCCTGCCCAGAACCAATAATGCCAACTATTCTGGGTTAAACAGACCAACAGCATAAGACAACATTCCTTCCTTCCTTCCTTCCCACCTACATGCGGATGGATGATTTTGCTTAAAGGTTGCATGCATTCCAGACATTTCTGAAGTCCACATTTGGATGCAAACACGGTAGTTTGTGAAGAAATGATTCACTTTCAGGTCGTCTTATACTCACCCAGAGTATTGGTGGTTAAATACATGAAGGAAAAGATACCCATTTTATAGCTAATGTGACACATTTTCCATAGTGTATTCAGTGTTAAGTACAACTGGAGTCCTTTCCTATTTTGCAGTTACAACAATGTTGACTGGATTTAAGAACTGGTAACAATAGATGGCACTTAGGAATTATACTGTCTCTCACCCATGAGGAATCGGGAAATAATTTGGAGTTATCAAGTAGGTTGTCCTACTTTAAATGATCCTTTAAGTAAGGCTGACCAGGGATTGTGACTTAGTCACTTCCCATCTTGACTATTGCAACAACTCTACATGGGGCTGCTCTTGAAGAGCATCTGGAAGCTCTAGTTGATGCAAAATGCAGCGATCCACATGGTTTTCTGCAGACCTGGGTGTGCACATGTATCCTCTCTTCTGCGGGAGCTGCATTGGTTGCCAATTTGCTTCCGAGTGCAATTCAAGGTGCTGGTTGTCACCTTTAAAGCCCTTCATGGCTTGGGACCAGATTATCTGAGGGACCGTCTCTTGCCGGTCACATCTACTCAATCCACCAGAGAAGGGAGGCAAGGAATGTTGTGGGTACCAACCCCTAGGGAGATATACCTGGTGTGACCGAGAAGAAGGGCCTTCTCCAAGGGGGAATATCATACCCCCAGAGATTAGAATAGTCCCCATTCTAACACTCTTTTGGAAGGTGCTGAAGACCCCGTTCTGCCAGTGGGCCTGGGGAATGCAGAGTGGGATGGAGCCCATTAAATGGCTCCTGTGATGTGTTGTCACTGGGGTGGGGGTGGGGGTTATTGTATTATATTTTATGAATTTATATGATTCTATTTTTTTAATATGAGATTTTTACATTCTTGTAAGTCACCTTGAGTCGCCATGTGCGAATAGGCGGCAATATAAATTTCCTTAACACATTTTCCATGCTAATGTCACTGAAACAAAACAAATGAAGCTGGAATCCCAAAGGTTGCTCAGATTTGGGGTGGTCGTTTCTTTTTCCTTTTGTAAAGCACACTCTGTGGTGAGTGGTCCAATACTGGAGGTTTTAAGGAAAAGGTTGGAAAATCTTTTGTCTGAAATGGGTTTCTTGCCTGATCAGAGGGGTTGGTTTCATTCCAACTCTGCTATTATCGAGCACAAAACTATTACAATAGCACAGAACAATGAAATCGAAATGTACCATCAGCATCTAATAAGACCTATGCTTTCTCCTGAATTCCCAGTGTTTAAAATAACTATTCCTTACCATTTAATATTTGGCATTGACTGATACTGGTCATCTTTTATTTCCCACTTAAAACTTTTAACATAATTCCCATCGAAGCCTACAGAAAATCATCTAGATATCTTTTGCTTCTCTCTGTTTTCTAACATGTGGTACAAATAGTGCGTTGAAAAATTCATTATGCTGAGATCCCTTCAAGCACATATATCAATAAGCAATATATTTTTGGTGCTGGGTGTAAAATATTCTTTCTTTTCTTCTAGAAAACCCCCTTTGAAACCCAGATGAATAGTTTTTATATCTATTATTCCTCTAGTTCTATTATTCATGTTTCAATTAGCCATTATTTGGAAATTCAATTTATAAAAAATAAAGGCACCAATATTACATACCACCATGGAAAAATCAAACACAACGACCCACAACTATAAAGTGTATTGATGAATTACATATTAGAATTTAAAATATATTGGAGGTAGAGCTGTAGATAGATGTACAAATCAACTTGAGTATATGAAATAAATGAGGTTTTTATTGGCATTTTTAAACAGTGTATTCATTCTTTTCAAAGGCAAACTTAATGTTATTTTTAAAATAAATTATGCAAATGCTTTATCTCAGGTTTTGGAAATCTCATAAGATTTAAAAAATATCAGTTTGAACAAATTTATAAAATAAAGACAATGTTCTTGACACATGAAGATTTATAGGTTAGGGTTAATCTTTTCATAATTTTTGTTTTTTGATCCATATCCAATTCATTCACCCATGTTTATTTCTAACAATCTAGCCCTAAATTTGCATGATGTAATTGTTGTCATTCTGCTTTTCTTCCATCCAACATTCCTTCTGTTGGTTCTATATTTTCTATTTTAAGAAAAAAGAAGGAATTTAACACCTATAAATCTGTGTAATTTTTAATGACATCTTGAACAAACCATTTAATATTCAGCTTATATAACAGTGCTCAATGGAACTGGACTTGTTAATATCTACATTTTAATAGACATTTTTCATGGAAAAAGTGTCAGGTCAATCTAACCTGAACTGACAAAAATGTTATTTGCCTTAAAATTTTTGCTCCACCAAATCGGGACAGTGTAAATAAATATGGAATTCCAACCGAAAGGCCCAATATACAATTTTCCTTCAAGGATCAACACCATTTTACTGTCATAAAAAACTTCAATAAACTATGAAATAATGAACCTATTGAAGATCTGACCCTACTCTCAATGACATCATACAAGTACTGCAAAAATATAAGAACTGTAACAATTCTACTTTTCCAAAAACTCTTCACTTTTTAACTTGCAACCATTTTTCTTTCTTTCTCAACAAATGTATATATCTATGCTGAACTACAAGACTATCAATTAACAAATCTACCTCTGAATGAAGGTCTATAATTATTGATTTGACCAACCAACAACTCATTCTAGGTTTTAGGGTTTGTTTGGATGTTAATATATTATTACTCTCTCTGAAGCAATTTATGAATACAAACACACACAGGTGCAAGTTCACAATTTAGCACGAGAATATAAAATCCACAGTAATGTTGAAGGAAAGATTCCAAGCAGATCTGGTTTCTGATAATTTCCATTCTTTCCTACAAAATTTGCCTGGATTTTTTTGATTCGTGCTTTATTGTTAGCTTTTCTGGAAAAGAAATACTGGACTTAAAGCAGTCCACTATTATGCAGGATAAATTAATTTGAAGACATTAACAAAGTTGTATTTACAACACAAATATCAAATTCTTTTAGCTGCTACAGCAATTAGAAGTGCTAAGTCTGTGGGTTCAGGTGAACTCATGATATACATATATATAATTCTTGGCCTTAGAAATTATCTAGGTTTGATAACTTAAAAAATACACATGCTTAGATCCCAAGAGTTACATTCTGCAGAACCAAGAAAGAAATGTTTACAATCTGACATTCAATTCACTGAATCCTAATTTCGAGGTTTAATCCTTAGTAACTTTTAATTCTACTCATAACATGTTTCAATTTAGGTAATATATTTCTTGTTACAAAGTGAGTGTTTCTGAATATACAATGTAAACAATTTTTTTAATATCATTTTTCTTATTCAAAATTTATTCAGATCTGGCAATATGTCCCTTAACATAAATAACTGGCTTCCGTAAATACTATGCTGACACAGATTTCAACTTATTTTAACCAGATTTTTTTTTTTTAAAAAAAAAAATCAACTTTAAAACTTCAACTTGGCAATTTCTTCAAAAATGTTTCTTGTCTTCTGCAAGTGAAGAGATAGGCAATGACCTTTAGATATGAAATAATGCATCAAGTAAAGAGTTGATAGATTATAAAAGATTAAAAGCAGGCATATTGTTCTATCAGTAGAAATAGCAATTAATGTTTACAAAGAAGGGAAATAACAGTTTTGATTTTGCAAATGGCCCAAGAGTGTCTCTTCTGTTCCCTATCCACACCCGAACCTAGCTGAACAAAAATGGACAACACATTCATTTTCAATTCAATGCTATTTTTCCTACCCGTGAACAGTGCATTTAAACATGTGTCAGTTGTGCTAAAAAAAAAAACCAATTAAAAAAGATACTGTGCATTTTTTAAAAAAAGAAACAGCTTATATCCTGACTACAAACAATGTTTTAAATTCAATATTCAATATTCTGGATTAATTGCAATTTAAAAAATAAATGGCCTATTTCTACATATCCATTTTTTTTAACAAGGGCTGCATAAAATAAAGCCCCCTTTTCATGACCATTATTTGTAGACCATAATTACTCTTTAAATCCTTACAAGATACTGGGGCAGACCACTCTTCCACCTGTTTTCATTATTTTAGACACTGTTTTGCTATCTTACAGCAAATTCAAGAAATAAAATATTGCTCCAGTGAAACTATTTTATCTCCAATGATTACACAGTATTCCTAACACCCCTAAGCAAAACCTTTGGACAAGTCAGAAAGAGAATACAGAGTTGAAAACAAGTGTTGTTGGTTTTTTTAAACAAAACAAAACAAAACAAAAAACAGATTGGGTGTTTATGTGGCTATTCAAACTCTGATTAACGCCACAATCATAATCCATCATCAAGCCTAAAGGTCAGTCTGTCAGCTACCAGTCCTATTTTGGAGGGTTTCCTTAAATGGCAGTCTCAAACAGCGATGCTGGGGAAAGTCCACTGAGACTGGGATAGGCCAGGAAGTGACCGAGACCACGGTGTTGTTATTCAGCAGCTGCCTGGCCTTGTCGACGGGAACAGCACCACCATTTTGCCTACCTATGGCAAGTCTGAAGACGTTTCTGCACCATCCAATCCTTTCAGGTTGATATTTTGTTCAGTGATGTCTGACAAACTGTCCATCTTGAGGAGTCACTGCGGAAGAAGCCCCAACATTATCTCAAGCTCTTGTCGGGACGTTGATTTGTCATGTCTTTGAATAAAGAGATTTTTGTGTCTGGAAGTAGGTCACTTTGAAAAACGAAAACATAAAAATTGAGGTTTACTTTCCTAAACATTTAAATCACTTATCTGCCCTTTCTCAGGATAGATTTCTGCTCTTCGACGACTGTTTTGTCTGCAGTAGCAAAGTGCACAGTGTGGCTCTCTCCAAGCCACTTTGAAAAGTCACATTAAATTCCTGCTATAGGCAGTCTTTACATAGTGCAACTTGTCCTTTAAGATAGTCTCTACAAGGGCAGATCCTTTTATGGTTTAGATGAGACCCTGCACAGCTGAACAACAAAAGATCACCCTGGAAAACACAGTGCTTTCTCTTTTCATCAAAAGATGGGACCAGAATATCATTTGCAGACTCAGCAGTATGACACTGAATGTTGTATCTGGAAAATGAAGGGGGAAAAACCCATGAGATATCTAATCCTATATTTTACATACTGTTTTGTAGTACAAACAATTGGGATAATATTCATATTTTATTATTGATGCAAAACCTATTTTCATTCTTTCTTGTTCATGTTTGTTTATATCTATCATCTATGTATCATCATCATCTATCAATCATTATCTATCAATCTCTATCTATCATCTATCTATCTATCTATCTATCTATCTATCTATCTATCTATCTATCTATCAATCTATCTATCTATCTATCTATCTATCTATCTATCATCTCTCTCTCTCTCTCTCTAATGTATTCACTCATCTCTCTCTAATTATCTGTCTATCCAGCTATATCCTCCTCCTCCCTCCTCTTCTTCCTATATATCTCATTGGCACCAACCAGCATGGGCAATATACTGCTAGGAGTTGCCACTGAACAACCCCTGGAGGACCCCATGGCCTTCACACTTGCACAACCTGACATGGCTGGTAGTAGGCGGCCAGCCGTTTTCCTTTCCCCCCAATTGCAGTTACACTGAATGCAATTCTACTTCTATCATCAATAGCTCTGAGTAGTGAAAGGTAATCTTAATGGACATAGAAACTTTCCTTATGAATTTCTATATAATTCTATCAATAAATTACAGCGAACAATTGATAATTCTGATACTGAAAGTGAATAATGTCTTGCAGCAAGCGGTCAAACCTAAGCATATTAGAAAAATTCTCTATGTAGGATAATTCTTGTATTAATCAAATTAAACTCTGGGAAACCACCAAATAAAACAACAAATGTAAAAACAATGGATATAAAAATATAAAAATCCACAAAAATAAATATTGCAAAAATGGATTAAACGAGTCCCAAGCAAAGAGGATAAAAACAGCAATCTCAACAATGCAGTCATCTAAGCACACTTGCAACTATTGCAGCATCTCCATGGTCACATGATCAAACTTGGCAACTGGCATGTATTTGTGACAGTTCCACTGTTCTGGGGTGATGTGATCAGCATCTGTAACCTTCCTGGCCAGCTTCCAAAGAGCAAAGTCAATGGAAAAAGCAAGCTTTGCTCAATGACTGCATTATTCACTTAACAACTGCAGTAATTCACTAATTGACTGTGGCAAAAGATGTTGTAAAATGAGTCACAACTCACTTCACTGACTTAGCAATGAAAATTTTGGGCTCAATTGTGGTTGTAAGTGGAGGGCTATCTGTACACTGTTTATTAACCTATAACTATGTCCCCAGAGAACTGACACTGCGGGAGACTCCAGACTGTTACAACTGTGGTGTACAATACAAAGGGCTATGATAGGGACATACTCATGTCTACAATTGAAGGCAGGGTGGCTTCTGAATGATCCAGGATACTAATAGCATGTGAATCTGAACCTATCTCACAGTGCAAGGGCTTCAGGAGAATCTTGTGGCCACTCCTTGTATGATACGCACAACACTTTTGTAATATCTCAGAGCTACTGAGCAGTAGTTCCTCAATATACATTTCAAATTAAGAAAACATTTCAACCCTTCCTTGCATTCCACACTTACTTCAAGAGATCTTTGTCCTTATTCAAGTGCTGGAAAAAAGATGGTTCACATATGAGCTGGTTTTCTTGACAAACCTGTTTACACGATTTTCCAGTTTCAGCCATTTTGACTTGAAGAGCACTTAACGGAGGCCACATCACTTGGCCATGACAAAAATCCTGAAACAACATATGAGCGGTTCCATGATTTCCTGAGGGAGAATTATTATGCTCCTATAAAAAGCTGGAAAGACTGCAGTGCCTAGCAGCAGGGAATCCCACGGCCCAGCGTATATATTTTAAAAATGATAATCTTTCACATATAGATGAATACTACCAAATGTATTCCTTTTAAAAACGATATTCACACACACACACGCAGACACACACACAGACACAGACACACACGCTACATTTGATGGTCTTCATCTTATAAAGTAACAGCGTAATTGAAAACAATATATCACAAAAACTATAATTTTTAAAAGAAAGTTGAAATCTCTTTCCATCAATAATTTTTACCTCTATCTTTTTGATATACCACATAATCAGACAAAATGTGAAGAAAACTGGCAAAGTTCAAAGCCCCATATTATAAATGTCT
Organism: Pseudonaja textilis; assembly: GCF_049901715.1. NCBI lineage: Eukaryota > Metazoa > Chordata > Lepidosauria > Squamata > Elapidae > Pseudonaja > Pseudonaja textilis. The sequence goes on from NC_141990.1 coordinate 207,457,858, forward strand.
AACAATCAGTTCTTTAGGCTAGGAATTTTGAAGGATAAAACAGAGACAACTTCATTCCACTTAAATATTTTATTGTCTTAGGCAAACATTACCTAACTGACAGTCCACAATGAATGCTTAATTGGTCTTGCCCAAGGGTCTGCAACCTTAAACACTCAAAGAGCCGTTTGGACCCATTTCCCACAGAAAAGGAAGCATTGGGAGTCAATAATTTAACAACCGGTGTGACTGGGTAGGTGTAGCCTACTCGGCGTCACTCATTCCCACCCAGTCACCTCCTGCTTTGGAATACGGAGCGAGTCTCCATCCCCTGCCATCACCCTTACCTTCTCAGGCCAGGCCAGGAGTGATGGGGAGGGAAGGGGCCAGCCAATGGTGGGAACAGCTGATAGGGAGCCGCAGCAGAGGGCCGAAAGAGCCGCATGTGGCTCCAGAGCCGCAGGTTGCAAACCCCTGGTTTTGCCTAATATATTTATCAGTCACTGCAAATATTAATTAAATATTGCTGCTCTGAATCATGCAACAATGACAATATAGCAGATATCTGCAACACTGTGCACAACCTTCACTATTACTCTAATTGCCCAAATATATTCATGTAGAAAAGAAGCAGGCTCATTTATTCCAGTTTCAAAGGATTACTTGGGAATATCAAAGCCTGCTAAATGCCATCCTCTGTTTGTTTTTTTTCCAATTGCCAGAAAATTTTGTCCCAATCCTTCTTCCTTCTAGGATCGAACCTGCCTTGCATAATGGGCAGCCGAGATCTCATCAGCACTTATCTTTCAATTAGGATACTGCTCTGCTGGTTACAACTCCTATTTATTTATTTGATGGGGGCAATGCAATTGGAGCCATAGTGGTGCAGTGATTAGAGTGCATTATTGCAGGCAAATTATGTCCACAGCCAGGAGTTCAATCCCTTCGATCCTGACTGGTTTAAGGTTGATTCACCCATCCATCCTTCTGAGGTTGGTAAAATGACAGCCTAGATTGTTGGGGGCAATAGGCCGACTCTGTAAACCGCTTAGAGACAGCTTTAAAACACTATGAAGCGGTATATAAGTCTAAGTGCTATTGCCAAGTGCTATTTCTGTAGCACCAGTCTTTCATTTCTCTTTGTTTCTCCTCCAAGATACTAAACTGTTTGCTGCAAATTGGTTACCTGTTGCTAAACAAGGTACTACTGAATTCTGCAGAATGACTGTTTACAAAAGCAAATACTTTCCACATATGGAAAATGCAGAGATGGAGATAGAGCTGAATCGCTAGCAGATCTACCTTCTATTTCTGGGTTGAATGATAATAGCATGTGCAGAAATTGTGTGCAGTAAAACTACTAAGAACTGTTGTGATACCAATTGTCCTACATGACACTGTATTGAGCAAAGTATTCTTTACAGAGTCCACTTTTTTTTGACTCTTGGTATTATCTAAGAAATCATAGTATTTGATTCTAAAGAAAAAAAAGAAATTTTAGTATACATAATGACCCTACTTAACGTTTGGGGCAGAGAAATTGTTAGTATTTTGTCTATGGTATAGTACAAATATTTAACTATAAATCAGCACACGGTAACATCCGAAGCCAAGGAATATTACTGAAGTGAAAAACAGCTTAACTAGACAGTCAAGGTTGGATCTAAAGTAGGATATAACGTGTGTAATTGATTTCAATATCTGCAATTACTCAGCAATATTTAATAGGGGAAATTGAATCAGATAATTCAATATGTCAAAAATCTATATGCATTTTTTTTAATGGGAAAGTAGCTTTGAAAGCAAATTCTATGGGTGATTATGACCCCAGACAGAGATCTGATTAGAGGTTCAGGCATGGAGTAAATTTCCATGAATCCTCTCTTAAATCTTCAGGTATATTCAAAATAAAGGAAGAGAAAGGGTCAGTATATCAACTGCTCATAGAAGACAGTTAAAAGCTAATGGTTATTTGGTTCTGAATAATAACTCAATTAAAAAGAAATTATGAACTATGATTTCTTTTTAAAAGTGAAATTGTTGCATGCTTACAAACAAAGGGAATGACTATTGATGTAGAAACCATACCTGTTTCTCAATGAACACATTCATTCTCTGAAGCATTCCTTCACACGTGAATTCAAAAGGCAAGTAAGGTTCAATCTGTAATATAAATACATTTCAGTTGTGCAATACAGAGCGCACTGTTCAAAGTGCATCAGTCTGCTAAGTAGTTGAACATATGCTCAGTTAAATGCATTAGTAAGTTTTGAATGGTCACCAAGAGTTGATGGCATGACCAACAGGAGGAATTCCTTCTTACAACCTTAGCTGTACTGGCATCTTTTGAGAAGAGGGGAAAGAAAACAAAAGGCATTCCCATTGTGAAAGCTAACGTTCACTTAAGTAATATTGGATTACTTCAGTAAGTCCCAGATTTCTTGGGATTACACTTTCTAGTACTGCCAGTCAAGTGCCTGGGAATTATGTCAGATGTAATTCCGATACATGTAAAGAGCACGTGCTTTGAGAAGCCTATCATTCTCATGTATAATTCACTTTTTTCCAATTGGAAATATTCTGGTTCCCAACAGAGCAGGATACCCAGAAAACACAGGTAGTCTTCAATTTATGAGCACAATTGAGCCCAAAATTTCTACTGTTAAGGCAGTTGCTAAGTGAATTGTGCCCCATTTTACGACCCTTTTGCCACAGTTATTAAGCAACCCACTGCAGTTCTTAAGGGAACCATGCAGTCTTTAAGCTAAACTGGCTTCTCCCAGTTTGCTTGTTGGGAAGATTACAAATAGTGATCATATGACTCCGGGAAAGTCAACTGACATAAATACATGGCAGTTGCCAAGTGCCTTAATTTTGATCACATGATCATGGGCATACTGCAATGGTCGTAAGTGTGAAAACTGGTCTTACAGTCCTTTTTTTCAGTCCTGTTGTAACTTCAAATGGTCGCTATATGAATAATTGTAAGTGGAGGACTACCTGTATTATAGCAACAATATCTGCAATCCAGTATTTTTATTAAAATCTCATTTATAATTTTATGCTTTCTCTAATATCCTTATTCCAAGTACCTAATCTTTAGTACTGTAGCAACTTGTTTCAGTGCATAATATGGCACTATTTCTCTTAAATAAATACCCATGAAGTTAGAGATATATATGGAGTTACATAAAAATGTCATGTTTTAGAGATATCCGATGAGCATTTCCTCCCACCCTAAAATGATCAATGTGAGTATTAAAAAAAGTCACCCCACATATTTTTCCAACGCAACTTCTCTTCCAGATAATGGAAAATACTTGACACTGTTTTGTTTCTGCAAATTTTAATATATAGGTAGCCCTCACTTAACCAACTTAATTGGGACTAGTAATGCCACCGCTAAGCAAAATGCTAAGCGGGAAGTCGCACGACTGCGACTGGGCCTTCTCTGAATGGAAAGAGACAAGACCAGTCAAGTTCACATCTTTGACTTTGTTTGCCTACTTTGGAATACTTACTGTTTTCCCTTTGGAATACTGGGGATCCCCTCTCTTTGGAATACTTGTCTTGTATACATTGAAAGCACAACGTGAGCATGGTTACATTGCTTTCAGTGTATGCAAAAACCAAAACCTTAACTCTCTTGAAATCTCTCCAACCTCCCCACTCTGCAGGGGGAGGTAGGAGCCAGGCAAAGGAGAGATGACCTCCAGGAACCCCCTGCTTTTCCCCCCTTTCTCCTTTGCAGAGAAGAGAGTACAAAGAGGAAGTTTTCAGGAGAGTACTATAAGCTGTTTGTCTAGCAAGCCCACAGCTCTCAGCCTTGGGCTGTGTAGAAGATCAGATTATTCTCTTGCAATCCCCTTTTCTCCAACGTTCCTCTTCTGAAAGGGGTGAAGCAAAAAACACCACAGATCAGGCACAAGATAATGCATACTGAATATAATGGCAGTCACATGACTGAAGGATGCTGCAAAAGTCATATGTGGTGGTAAATGATCTGAAAAGTTATTTAATTTCAAATGGTCACTGAATTAATAGCCAGTAAGCAAGGATTACCTATAATTCATGTTACCTTAAAATTATTACCATGTTTCTCATATAATAAGGCCGGGTCTTATTTTTTTTTTTGAGCCCCGAAAAAATGGATAGGCCGTCTTTTCGGGGATGGCTTAATTCCCCCCCTTGCATCTTCGGGCATACGGGCAGCGACGGCTTGGATGTTGACCTCGGCGGGCACTTTGTATCGGGGTCAACGCAGGCAGCACCATATCCAGGTGTGCAACAAAAGTCCTTCCTAACGGAAAGCCCCCACCACCATTCCCCACATTTCGCATGTTTTAATATAGACCTTAATTTGGGGGGGAGGGGCTTAATTTCATTTCATGCCTATAAAACATGCTGGGACTTCCTATTGGTGGAGGCCGTATTGTTGGAGAAACAGGGTATATTCAAATTCTATGTTACTTGCTACTTAAGGTATTTTTTATTCATAAGAAATGTTTAATGCTACTTCATCTTCCAACCTTTCTTTGGGTTTATAATATTAAAGCAAAAGTTTTCTAGAGTGCTTATCTTTGTTTGGTAAAGCTTTTTTTCCTCAAAAACAAACAAACAAAAAAACCCCTTACAATACAGCCTAGCATGTTTGTTTCACTGTAAAACACTGATTAAGAAGATAATTATCTTTATTAACCTTTTGGCTGGAAATTGCTTTCACGGCCTGTTCCACTTCAGAAAGATCATTGATATTTACTGTCCAAACATGAGGTTTCCCAATGTAAACTTCAGCATAGGGATGTTGAGATGTCAACTGAAAGAAAAGGGGGAGAAATGCCATATTTTTAGAGTTTATGTTCGCTTAGTAACTTTCAAAGTTGTATATTTAGAAGGCTTTGTTTTTGATATCTTGGCTATCAAAAAAAAATTACTTGTCATACTTTTAGGAAACCCTGGAAAGAGAAGCAGTTTTAAGCACATTTTTTCTTCTTTTTCTAAGTGTCTTTGAGTCAGTCTTAACTCCTGGTTGGCTGTCTGGACAAATCCCTGCAATTGGCTTGGAAGTTCAGGGAACTCTTTTTGGGCAGAATGTGACCCAGCCAAACTGATATTCAGAATATCTTGATTGTTCCAGTTTTGAGCTGAAATTAAAGCTGGAGAAATCATCTAAGGTAGGGAGGACACGTCCTGGCCTTCCATTGCATGACTTGTGAGTTTGTGATCTGCTCAATGCCTCCTTATCTACTGAGGTGTCACCACGCTTGAATTCAAGGGTGGTATGTATGCAGTGGGCCTCCCTATCCCTCCAACACATTCTTTGCACTTCTCTTGTACTTCCCTTCCCTTGGCTGTAACTATTTAAAAAACACCACTGCCAAGGGTTTATTCTTCTTTTTTGTTTTCACCTGATAACCTCCACCTACAATATGCCTTTTTTTTTTAGATCTGTCCCAGAAGAAAACATGTGTTCAGTCCAGACATGGTCTGGCTGAACACTTTGTGGCATTCCTAACTTTGCCACCAAGAAGCCAAAAGACTGGGGGGTAATCTTAGCTTTGAAGGAAGTCTGTTCAGTCATTTATGGTGAAGCAGGCCAACTTTATCTGATAAGCAGGTCTGTCTGGGAGCAGAGATGTTCTCAATATGGCTGCTTCTACAAGCCTTAATAGCTGGAGAAGTTAATAATGGAGCTGAGACAGGGCATTAAGCCTTAAGTGGTTCTTTAAAGCATGAGTGATCAAAACTAGCTTTCAAAAAATGGTTGAACAGCAATTCCATCCTGTCTACTGAAGAAGATTCAGTGGGATGGAAACCAATTATGGTAATTGTTGCTGGATCAGCCTGATTAAAAACCAGAGCATTTGCAAAGTAAATTATATCTGTCTATCTCGGATTTGAACTCTGTCAGTAGCATGGCCTGATAACAACAATACACACTACTGTATTTCAGTACAGGGTTGGGTTAGAAGATGTGTTTCAAAGGACACTGTTCATATATCTAATCAACAGTAATTACTAATAAAAACATACCTCTCTAAGAGTTGGCTTGCCTTTGAAGAAGTCTGTGTTTTTGCTGCTTTTTGGTGGGTTAAACTTTGGGTTCAAAAATGCACATCCGTTTGCAATAGCCTCCAAAGGTGCGGGACCCTCATATGGGAAGCCAAGACCCACGAAAAGCTGTAAAACAGAAACTCCCGAGTTAGGTCTTCCTATATTTGCATGTTGAGAAAACTTACTTGAATCCAAGCGGTGGTGGGCTGATGCTGGTTCGGACCCGTTCTAGCAAACTGGTAGTTCTGACCATCAGCTGACTCCACCCATACGCACCCACCCTATCCGGTCCTATATTTCCGTCTTTCTCAGCTCAACTGATTCCCGCGGCACAGATTTCTGTACCTCAATTGTTCTACTTACCAGGCCTACCCTAGAAGGTAAGCTGTTGAGGTTAAAATCGGTGTTTTTTGAGCACTGCAAGCACTCACCAAACCAGTTGTTAAACTGGTTGCAGCCCACCACTGAACCTAAATCTGTATTTTTGAAGAGTACTGAGAATCTGAAAACTAATTAAGACTCATTTCTTTCCCCAAATCTTTCATCATCTTTTGCAAGTTCTGTTCCAAAATCTTTTGCAATTTCTTGCTTTTGCTGTCAAAAAGAGGCTTTTAAGGTAGCCAGGATTTAGGTTAAGCTTGGCTGGGTTTAAGAATGTTGTCAAGCAGAAAATAACTTGATGGCAAGAGGGGAAGATCTTGTATCTTTTCAGAAAAACAACCTTCCAAGAATGGACAGTGCTGTTTTTTGTTACACAAAAAGAGGAAGAGAAATAATTCTGCTTTGTTTCGTTGTATTAATTTTCTCAATAATCATTTCGGAAAATAACTCAAACAGGAGAAGTAACAAACCAGTATTACTACAGTATTCAAACCTCTTACAAAAATGTTCAGCCAAGAAGCTTCAGTTGCTCAATCCAAAAATAGCCTTAAAATATGTTTATAAATAACATTAAAATGGGACTGCTATTAAAGAACTGAGACTGACAGAATTATTCCTTCATTAACAACTCTAAACCCTATGTAGCCCAGATTAGAAATTAGTGTGATGTGTATTTTAGTACAAGTTTACTTAGTTTGTATTTGGCAAATAATTTACCACAGTGATCTTCAAGAATTGTATTTTTGTAAATTTAGTAACAGCTTTGCAAAAAAACGTACAAAAGTGGAAATAGGTGGAAAATATTCACAAGTTATGTGTGACACATGTATGCAATTAATTAAAAACAATAGATTATAATAGGGCAATTTGATTTAAATGTATTTGGAAAAGTATCCCAAATGTACAGAATGCAGATTTTGCAATTTAATTTAATTTTGCTTAAGCCATTTTTTTTGTCAAGTCGCCCCCAGTGCTGTGGATTGTTAAATGTTCATATCATTCAAGGAGTCAAAAAAGTTCCAACTACAAACAGTAGGTGGCAGCAAAGTTTACATGTGAATTTTTCCACAGGGGCACAATTTCATGGAAAGTTGTATTAAAAAGCTATTCTTAGAAATTAATGTATTGCAAGAGAATTGAACTGAAAACACAAATGATTCATAAACAGGAAATACAACAATAATTACTGGGATTTAATTCATTTTTAAACTGTTTTCTGAACAATAATATACTACGAAAATTTGTAGTGAGAAAACAGGATGAAACCACAGGATATAGCTGCTATCTGATTGTAAGACGTCACAATGCTTATGATAGATATATTTTATTAAGACGCCAAGAATGACATTTTGACTTTGTAAGAATGCGTGCCAAATAAAATGCAGAATGGTAGGTAGATCAGAATTGTTTGTTATCCCCCTGTATTTTACTCCCTCATACACACATTGGTTTAAGCAACACTGTAATACACTAAATTATCCATTTCCGAATTGTTGACTGAAATGTCTGATTGAAATAAAAAATTAGGGAACCTGAGACTTTTTTTATATTAATTGCAATTCAAACATGGCTGAAGGGCATTAAAATATCACCAATAATTTAGTGCTGATTTGGTTTTAATTAGATGCAGACACTAATACCATTGGTTAAATAAACATTGTTTGTTACTTCAGTACAGAGATGTTGTTTTCTCTTCTATACTGTCAATATATTAAGGAAAATCTCCTTTTTACTGAACCCGGGAGCTTTGCCTTTTGACAGACCAAGAGATTCTGTCACCATTTAACAATAAATACAAACCCAATTGCTCCTCAGTCACTTTAAGTAACTATTACAGGCTATAAAACCTATTTTTGAAGTTATTATTCACTATGTCAAACCCGATCAAGCCAAAGGTACCACACTGATGTACAACTTCATTTTAAATAGAAAGGTTTTGTTTATACATTATCATTTAAAAAAGCAAACCCTGTTAGTCATGCTGCAGGAGTGATCTTTTAGAATTAATAAAACCCATGCCAACTTACGTAATACAAAATCTCCAAAACATTATTAGTAATGTCCGTGCTGTGAAGGGATAAACCACAGTAGAATTTTATCCAGATTGAGCTTAGGTTAAATTACAAATTACTCAGGGTTCAAATTAGTCCCAAGACCTAAATTCCTTCTTTGGGGATTTTCAGAAACGGCATCCACTTACCACTTCCAAACTTTAAAGCGTAGGATTTCAAAGACAATCAATGCAAACTGAAAAATATGGGATTCATGGTTTCCCAATGTGTCTGGCCATACTGAAAGTCACGCAAAATTGTTCTAAAAACAGGAAGAGTCTGGGCCCCCTCTCCCATTTCTCCCATCATCTTGGAAAAGCGATAGGGTGTTCTGAGGAACACCATGGATATTTTGCACAACATTTCAAGAACTTCAGGAAATGAACAGGGAGAGATGGCTATAGAAGAAGTGATCTTCCATGGTTTGAAAAGCAAAACTTTAATACAATGGACAGAGTCCTCCATGTGTGAAGAACTTATTTTCCTAAGGAAAATTCTAAAGGTTTACTGATAGTGTTTGCTTCATCTTTGAGCACTTGGGTCAATTATACTCTAATCAGAGAGGCAGAATGTCAAACTTTAAAAAAAAAAAAACCTCTTAATGCATCTAATTTTTAAAATGACCCAGGCCTTAGTAGGGGAGGATAAGGGGATATAATTTCTTGGGGGTGTCTTGGAGGCATCTGGATGGCAAAACCACTACGATCCATTCCCAGCTGAATATCCGCTGTGCAAGTAAGTCCCAACGAGGTGATTGTCTTGCAATGTGAAGACCCAGGGTGCGGCACGAAGTCAACACAGCCAGATAATAAATAGGAATCCCTTTATTAGCTCCAAACTTTGCCCCCAAGGTCCTGGTTACCTTCTGGTCTGGAGAAAAAATTCTCCCAGGAACAGCCTTTGGCTGCAAAGATTCAAGTCCAAAGCGTTGTCAACAAAACCTGTAACTATAAGTCCAATCAAGGCAAGATGAGATAATTAATCCGGCAGGGCAAGATAAGGAGTTCCAGAAGTGCAATAACACGGCAGTAAATCAGCCCAGTTGGGAGGATGCCAGGAACGCAGATAACCAGTCAACACAAGATAAAGTCAGGTTTGTTTCCGGCAAACAGAGCTCTCAGCTGCCTCTCCTTTAAACTCTCTTCCCAGGTGTGCCTAGTGAAGAGAATCAGGGCCCTTTCCTCCCTCTGTAAGCCACGTTGCTCTCTTCTCCATTCCCCCCTGCATGCCCTAGGATGAAGAGGGGGTGGGCCTGGGTCTTCGTCTGAACTCCCTCTCCCTTGTTCTACCTCTTCCCTGCTCTGCCCAGCCTGACTTTGCCCTTCTCCAGTTTCCTCCACAGCCAATGGAGCCACACTTCCGCTCCCTGTCAGCTGTTCATCTTCCTCCTTGGATTCAGATTCCGACAGGGGCATGACACGCGGATTATCTGCAGTAATTTTACTCTGGGATTTCTGAGGAAGTGAACAGGGTTCTCTGTAGCTTTGGCTCTGCTACTTTGGATGGACCCTTCTCTTCCTGATACTGAAAACCTCTGGAGATGGAGGTGGGATGGGGGCTGGGTCAGGGTGTTGATAAATGAATGAAGAGATGCAATTGTCCTCCCCAAAGAAGGCCGTGGTGTGCTTCCTTTTCAAGAAGTGATTACTTCTGGGTAAATTCTGACTGGTCATCATCTTCAGGTTTATTAGAAGGTAATGGGCAGCAGCTGAAGGCGGCCCTGGAATAAAGATATTACCTAGACCTATTTCACTCAGGCTTCTGGCCCAGGTATGGTATGGATACAGCACCAACTGCAGTGGTGGATTTATCTCTGATGAAACGAGAGTAGGGAGTGTATGGTCCCCTCTATATTACTTGTCCTCTCATCAGGCTTGAATACCGACAGCTACAGGTAGTCCTCGACTTACGACCACAATTAAGCCCAAAATTTCTGTTGCTAAGTTGTTAGTTTTTGTCCCATTTTACGACATTTCTTGCCACAGTGCTTAAGTGAATCACCGCAGTAGTTAAGTTAGTAACACGGTTGTTAAGTGAATCTGGATTCCCTGTTGACTTTGTTTGTAAGAAGGTCTCAAAAGGGGATCGCATGACCCCAGGACACTGCAACCGTTGTGAATATGAGTCAGTTGCCAAGTGTCTGAATTTTGATCACGGGACCATGGGGATGCTGCAATGGTCATAAATGCGGAAAACAGTCTTAGGTCACTTTTTTCAGCGCCGCTGTAACTTTGAACAGTCACTAAGTGAACTATTGTAAGTCGAGGAATATCTGTATGGTATCCTTGTGCCCCTGAAAGTTGAGAGTGAGGGATAGTGTTCTGCACTATCTTCTCCTTTTAAATGGGGCCCTTCCAGTCATTGATGGTAGAGAAAGACTGGGCCCGTAGGATCCTCAGTTGTGGGGTGTCACAAGGCACAGTGTTCTCCTTCCTTCTATTCAACATCTACATGAAGTAGGTGACAGGTTCTTGGTGCTTTCTGAGCTTGCTTGTTTTCTTGCAGATGTTTCATTACCCTAACTAGGTAACATCATAATTGCTAGTAAGGAGTGCTGCTTGCTGTCCATTTATATTCAATTTATTTTCAATTTCATTGTACACGTTGTGCATTGACAATAAATGTTTGATTGATTGAGTCTGGTATCTTGCCTGTCTGTGGTCGTTTGCCAACATGGCCAGGGGGTCATCTGTTAGCTGATAATACTCAACTTCAATTCCAACTCTAACCAGTGATGCCAATTAAGTGTGGTCCAGGTGCCTAGAGGCTGTTTGGATCTTCAAAACAAGGCATTTTGAGAGCACACTTAAAAGAAAGGTGGAATTGGAGCCATGGTGGCCCAGTGGTTAAAATGCAGCACTGCAGGCTACTTCTGCTGACTGCTGGCTTCCAGCAGCTCGGGAGTTTGATCCTGACTGGCTCAAGGTTGACTCAGCCTTCCATCCTTTCGAGGTTGGTAAAATGACGACCTAGATTGTTGGGGGCAATATGCTGACTCTGTAAATCGCTCAGAGAGGACTGTAAAGCACTGTGAAGAGATATAGAAGTCTAAATGCTATTGCTATTAAAAATACCAATTTCTCCTAACAATGTAACATCAACATTTGAGGAAGAAACTTCCGTAAGCACGGAATTAATTTTGAAAGCACCTGACTGAAAAAACACAGTGGAACTGAACTGCAGCCTTGAGTATGTATTAAGTATACTACATTACCTCACAGAATGAAAAAAACGAAATGCAATAGCAATAGCACTTATGAGCATCCGCATTTTGTGAGACCCAAACTGCCAAACTGCTGGCAGCAGGTGATCAATGTAAGTAGCAATGGGGTTATTATGGAATAGGACTGTGCAATATTTTGGATTTGATTCCCCCTCAAGTGCTTCAAGACATAAAGGCCCATAAATTAACCTCTATCTGCAGCAACCACATTTAAAGCAACCACATTTCCTCCTCACCCGCTCCCCCCATCATTCACACAGTATAGTTGTAGAAAGCTACTATGTTCACCCTTCTGTATATTCCAAAGGACTTTTTTTGGAACTGAACATATGATGATGGAGCCGTGGAGCGCAGAATTCCAAATAGTGAAAATTAAAATAATTTAAAGTAAAGTTGGATCATACCCATTTCGACTTTTGAAAAAGCCAGCGAACTTACTTTTGTTCCCCTCAACAAGAATTGTAAATCTCGGCCACTGAGAATCCCATGGTTTTTAACATAGCTGGGCATATGGACAGCACTTGTGCCATGGACAGTCCCATGAACTTCTGTATAGGCATGAATGACATCCAAGTAAGACTTTTTATCCTAGAAAGAAAGAAACCCACCCCCCACACAAATTAGGTAGAGGAATCAACAGAGCATCTGTGTGCAATTGTTTGTTAAGTCAGCAGTGATTTACCTATTATAGGTACTCCTTGACTTACAACCATTCATTTAGTGACCGTTCAAAGTTACAACGGCACTGAAAGAAGTGACTTATGGCAAATTTTCACACTTATGACCATTGCAGCATCCTCACATGATCAACATTCGGGCAACTGGTATGTATTTATGAAATCTGCAGTGTCCTGGAGTCATGTGATCACCTTTTGTGACATTCTTACAAGCAAAATCAATGGGTTAGCCAGATTCACTTAACAACTGTGGCAAGAAAGGTTGCAAAACTCACTTCATAACTATCTTGTTTAGCAATTTAAATTTTGGGCTCAATCGTGGTCATAAGTCAAGGACTACCTGAAGTCAGAAGGAACCAGAGAAGAACTGCTTTTTCAAAATATGCAGAGTTAAATAAACGTATGGTGTTAATTTCGTGTAACTGCCTAATATAATTCCAAAACGGGGATATTTCTGTTCAGCAAATTTACAGCCAAGCTTTATTTAACCACTTAGCCAAGCACTATGGAGAAAATTTAAACATTTCAGATGGCTTTTGAAGTCTAGGAAGAACATTGATCTTTCTTGTATTCTATCTAGAAGGCAAGTCTTCTTGTAACATAAAGAAAAATAGAACAAATTCTCTTGCCCATGCAGACTAGCTAAATAAACACTGAACAAATTTTGGAAGGTTCATTGCTAAACATTAGAATTTAAAGAATCACAAAGTTGATTCATTATGTACCATGTATATTCTCAAGAGTGATCCCCCTGATTGTTCTTCCAAAGAATGTTAATGATAGGATTGCTAACAGAACAAAATAAACCATTTTAGTTTCATCATAACATCCCTGAAAGTTATCATTCACTTTTTAAAAATTAAAATACATTTTGTCTTACATCTGTATTTTGAGATGATTAAAGCTTTTGTTAAAACTTAAGATCCTTAAAGGAATTATGTCAATGTTTTTTTTTTTTACATTCAGAGAAAATGACTGAATTTTATTAGAATTAAGAAATCCCTATTCTTTTATTATTGTATAATTGCACCATTGACACTGCCTGAATCTTTTGGAGTACAATGGCAAGTGCCCATAATTTATGTTTAAATGCCTCAAAAATAAAACAAATATAAGTATAAATGATCCTTAGCAATAAATTATATTGACTTGGCAGCAACAGTAAAATAATATAATTTCCAATCTTATCAGTTAGAACTATGTCCTATTATTTATAAAAGAAATCAATAAATGTGTTCGGATTATATACTGGCAAGTATCAAAAGCAGCTCTTCACTAGAACAACAATACAATTTTGTCTGCACTTTCCAGATTTGTTTTTGCAGGACCCTCTTTAAAAATCAATGTACTTAATAGACAAATCATGATCATTTATACAACAGTACACTTTAATCTCCTTTTGGGGTAATTTTTTTACATAAGGAAGTTCGTAGGCATACTTTGAACTGAGTTGCAAAATTCTGATTAATTGATACTAGAATAGAATAGAATTCTTTATTGGCCAAGTGTGATTGGACACACAAGGAATTTGTCTTGGTGCAAATGCTCTCAGTATACATAAAAGAAAAGATACATTCGTCAAGAGTCAAGGATACTTTGTAGATTCAATATTATATGGTGTCCAGGTTTAATGTGAGGATACTGCAGGAGACAATTTCACACTTACAGAATATATTTCTGTACACTGCTCTGAAATTGTGAACTCTGAAAGTGTTCAGGAGGAAACTGCAAACAGATAATTTTATTTCTAAACCATAAAGCAATTTTAGAGCTCATTATGTATGAATGCAGCAGAAGCTGAACATCATAATTATAGCATTCTCAGCATGTCCTCACAACATATCCAAAAATACCTACTGACCTAATGAAGCAATAGAACACAGACAAAGGAATAATTAGTTGGACTGATTATAACATAATGTTCTTGATTTGATAATTCACTCTCAGTCCAAACTTGATCATGCATCTGTAGTCTGCCTCATTTTCTATTCCATTCCCATAAATTACAATTTTTTCATTCTGATGTAATTTGCAGAAAAATATGACTAAGCTAAGATACCAAATTTGTAAATAGAGTAAGAAAAAGAGGTGAAAATATATCACTTATTTGTAAATTGATGTCATAAACCACATTAGATTGCTTATTTCTGAATGGCGTCATATTTGAAGTCCATTAATGTTAAATGAGCAACACTATGATTTAATGAACCAAAAACTGAGTTTTAAGTTTGTTCAGAGAAGAATCGAATAATAAACCAAGGATTAAGGGAACATTAAGGAACTGGGGTCTTTTTTCACTACTGAAAGTTTAAAAAAAAAAAGGATCACAAGAAACTCTTTAGACACGTTGGGTAGAAACAGAGAATGATCTAGTATACAGGTAGTTCTTGACTTACAATTACAATTAAACCCCAAATTTCTGTTGTTAAGTGAGACATTTGTTAAGTGAGTTTTGCCATTTTTTATAACCTCTTGCCACAGTTGTTAAGTGAATCACTGCAGTTGATAAATTACTAATCCGGTTGTGAAGTTAATCGAACTACCCCACTGCCTTTGCAGAAGGTCGCAAAAACTGATCACATGACTATGGGACACGGCAATGGTCATAAATATGAACCAGTTGCCAAGCATCTCAATTTTGATCACATGATCGTGGGATACTACAAAGGTTATAAGTGTGAAAAATGGTCATAAGTCACTTTTTTCAGTGCCATTGTAATTTTGAATGGTCACTAAATGAACTGTTGTAAGTCAAGGATTACCCACATTCCCAAAACCAAATGAAATACCCATACTGCTTAGGTGCATGAGATTTAAAAAAATAGGTCTCCAACACTAAACACATAGAACAGCAGTGACTAGATGTAGTTTGTCAATTTTCTTGAGAACTATAATAAACTTCCATTTACAAAAAAAACCTTTTTTATCATCATGTATGCAATTTTTATTATTTCATGCTTTTTATTTCCTCTACACTTAAAAATGCTTCTGTATAAAACTTCTTTTGGTTGACCTAAGACTGAAAGGGATTTTTAATTCTCTCTTTGAAGGCAATTTTAACAGAAAAATATAATCCTGAGAATTTGGAAAGACGATAATTGGAAATTCGGTATCAGTAAGTTATAAAATCAGAATGGATTGACAAAGGGATGGATGAAACTTTTCCTTGTATTTTTTATCTTGTAAGCATGCTGTGTTATTTATATCATTTACCTGGAAGCCAATTCTAAAAAAAACCCAACAAACCAATCATATCATTCTGTGTTTTCCCCAGAGGAAAGAGGTTTAAAAGGTAAGTTAGAAATTTTTGGAGGAGAAAGGGGGACCAGAATTTTAAACTATTCATAATCCATTTTAAAAGTAAGGATACCATTCCAAAGTTCTATTCACCTTTTGCCTATAAGGAAGTTAATACTCTGCCAGCATTGTGATTTGACCTGGAATTGGCCAATACTGTAATTGTATGTCCTTAACTGTTCTATAATTATTCTTACAGAGAATAATTCTTACAGAGTAGGACATACATGTCTAATGGTTGGTTGAAGATTATATAAACTTTAGAAATGGCAGAATGTGGATTAAAATATTTTTCCTAACATTTTCCTAACATTTAATGCAGCCAGATGAGTAGAAAAAAAATTATAGCTCTTAATAACATACTTTTCAAAATCTCATAAGGGCATAAGCTCAAGCCTAAATCCATTTCTGGCATTACTTTTCAAATCTGCTTATTTCTTTCTAGAGCAATACTATAACTTCTGGAAAAAATATTTCCCAAGAAACACGTGTGCATACCATTTTTCCACAAGTATCAGCTGATGAAATCTTGTGAAAACATTCTTAGGATCTGCTATAATAGAATATTATGTACATATCTCCCTCCTGCCTTTCATCACTTTAGAAAATTTAAAACAACAGAATTGATTTAACAGAAGAAAGGTTTTTTTAACATCAGATACAGAATGTGAAATTTTCCACACTTTCAGAATTGGAAGGGAATTATAGAAACTGAAATACAGTGAATCTGGAGAAATGGTTAGGAACGACTATTTTGAATACTTTTAACAAAATCATGATTTTATCTTTGTTACAGAAATATGGTAGATTGATTTGGGGAAAGAAAAACTAATAATTTTAAAACATTAGAGCAATAAAATAAATAGTACTTACTGTAATATATCAACATATATTACAGATGATTTTGTACTTTATTAATTCTAGCAACTCAACAGATATATTCTACAGAATACTAAGATGACTAAGCTATCTAATGTGTTTTCCTTAAATGTAATAGTGTGCTGTAGTTTTAAATTATGTGTCTTGGTTTTGGATGATAAGTAAATAAATATAAAAATGATTCTAGATGTGAGAGCCAGTTTGGACATAGAAGTCTTAAAAAGTATCATCAAATTAAAAGTCTTCAACTTTGTGTTAGCTCAACAAATTTACTTAATCTGGCAACTCACCTTCCAGAAGTTATCAACTTTCCCATAAACAAGTGACTGATCCTGCCTTTTAATGACATTGAAGTGTTTGATATCACTGGAATTCAGATACTGTTCCACAACAAATCCAAGGAAACTGTTATCTGGAGTGTGAGCTGCAGATTAAACAACAAAAGTGTATTCGTGCATCATTCACTGTAATGCTTGCAAAAAAAAAAAAGAACAACTTACAGCCTGTAAATGTGTGGAAGATGCATTGACACAAGTTCAAACATGAGCTGATTTCATCTGTTGAACTACATCCTCAACAGGAAATAATTGTAATCTTATTTATCATCTTATTTATCTGATTTGTCTCTTATACATAAATGATTTTTTTCTTTCCTGTAATACATTTGTTTTAAAGTCATAAGAAATGAATCAAACATTATCTAATGCAACTTCTTTTGGAAAAGAATACCAGGACAAAATGTCAAGCTCCTTATTCTAGAAGTTGCACAACAAACTTGTCCAAATCCCTTAACAAATTGCCGTATTTACTGGAGCCATAATTCCTCTGGAAGAACATCTGAATCAAGCATCAATGCATGAGTTGAATACTCTGTTAAGAAACGCATTGAGCCAAATCAAACTTGCCTTTTATTTCTGCAAATATTTTAGAAACAAACTCTTTAGGCTGAATTAATTATTATGGGAGACCCCATTGATTTTAAAAACATATTTTTCCATTTTTACAATACCTGGGATTGTCCCATTACATACGATTTTCATAGTGGAAGGCTGAAATTATATTTGCCACTGGAGTTTGTATGAGTTATCATCTCCACATTAAAGTAAGCCATGAGAGCTTGGGAAGGGTGCAAATCCTAAAATGCTTTCTAGATGAACTCACAACAATTAGCAATATGGCAAAACAATTTGGCAAGTGTGATAAAGGATCTTATTGGATGGAAGCATTGTGAAGTTAAATCTATTTCCCATCCCTCGAAAGAGACATTTCATAGACCTGCTGGTGTCTTTATCATATTATTCAAGAATCTTAAGACATCTTTCCCAAGTGCGTATTTGAAATAATAATAAAAATAATCTTCCTTATCCCATTCAATGCATTAAGTGCATTATTTCCCCAACTTCAACAATGTAATAATTATTTTAAGCAAGAAATTACTAGCTGGGGCAAAATTCCAACTAGAGGCAAAGGAGCCCTAGTGGCGCAGTGGTTAAAGTGCAGTATTGCAGGCTAACTCTGCCCACTTCCAGGAGTTTGATCCTGATCCATCTTTCCGAAGTCAGTAACATGGGGACCCAGATTATTGGGGCAATATGCAAATAATTCTGGCATTATAAACCAGTCACAAATGTAAAGCACTATGGAGCAATATATAAACCTAAGTGGTATTGCTATTGTTAATACTTTAATTATTGGCTTAATTTTGAAGATGGCATGAAAAATCCTCCTAAGACAAGCACCAATTGTGAGTGACATTGAGTTATTTTATTGACAAGACTAACTTACGAAACATTGTATAAAACTGCTGTGGATTAAGGTTCCACTTCCCCCATGGAGTTTTGTGGCCTTTAGACTGGGCGTAGTGAGCATGATTAAACTCTGGTTCAGTCCCAAAGGAATCTAGCACCCGTAACATACACCTAGAAGGAAAAACAAAACACAATCACAACAGATTATATTAGAAATTGTATCTTATAAAAATGAAACACAATGTAATTTGCATCTTATAAAAATGAAACACAATGTAATTTGTATCTTATAAAAATGAAACACTATGTAATTTGTATTGGCACAATGAGGAAAAGAACTATGCGGAACAGCAAGGTGCTTGAATAAATTGCAGGCACCTGTGTTCCCTTAATCCCCTTTTCCATTTGTTCCTTTTCCCCAATGTCAACCTGGCACAGTTGCCAATAAAGCTGTAATCTTGACACAGGTGTGAGAAGGAGCGTTGGTACTTACCTGACACGCCCTTTCTCTGTGAGCTGTGAAGAGCACCCATTGTTTGGGATGATGCTTCTGTCACTCGTCTGATAGGCTGGGCTTTAATTGAGAGGATGCTCCTCCTCTTCTACGGGACTCCTCTCTAGCCTCCCCAGTTTTGGGGAAGTCGAAGTGATGAAATATTTCTCCTTCACCCTTTCTAATACTTGGCCGGAATAGCATCCCACCAGATGAATAAGGGTGGGGATGGATGCTCTTCACAGCTCACAGAGAAAGGGCGTGTCAGGTAAGTACCAACGCCCCTTCTCCAGATGAGCTGTTCAGAGCATCCATTGTTTGGGACATACCAAAGCTTGGCGTGTCCTACGGGAGGGCTTCCGTCTGGTTCGGATTCCCCTTTTTCTTGGTCCCTATGGACCCTTTGTAACACTCTCCTGTCAAAGGCAGCCTCCGTAGAGGCAAAGACATCATTCTAATCGTTTCTAAATAAAAGGCGACGGTGAGGCCCATGTTGTCGCCTTGTAAATTTTCTATTGGCGCTTTTGGCTCATGTTGTTAACATCGCAGTGCTCCAGGTTGAATAAGCAGTGATGCCCCTGGATACAGGAAGAGATTGTGTCTCATAGGACTTGGGAATTGTGCTCTCAGCCACTTACTGGTCATTGAGGAAGGGGTCTTGCACCCAATGGTGGGTGGTTGAAAAGAAACAAAGAGATCCTTAGTTTCCTAATACACATTGTGCAGTTGAAATATATGTAGAAAGCTCGCCTTACATCTAGATTGTGGCATTGTCGTGCCAGATTTTATGTCGGTTTCAGACAAATGTGCGGTAGTATCAGTTCCTATGGTCTGTGGAAACCCAAAATTTATCTATGGGTGAAAGATGGATCTGGACTAAGGACCACTTTGTCTGTGTGAAAAATACAGAGCTCCTGTCTAACTGACAAGGCTACTAGATCCAAGATGTAACTGGCCTATGTAATGGCAACCGAGAGAACCACCTTGTACATTAGGGATGGAGACGCATGGTCTACATGCGCTCAAAGAGAGTTTTCTTGAGTGCGGTAAGGACCTTGTTGAGGTCCCACGTGTGATATCAATGCACTACAGGAGGCTGTAAGATTGTAGCCCCAGGCAAGAAACTTGCATATGCGTGGGTGATGAGAGATGTACTGCAAGTCTCTCCTAGTGATGACCGATGCTAAGGCCTCCCCTTTGCCTGTTTATATGAACAAGATAATAATGAAATGTCACTTAAATAATCCTGCCATCTACAGGTGTTCCCCTGAGATGGACAGCCAGAGCCATCAGAACCTTCGTAAGAACCTTGGGCAGATGACAACCCAAAGGACAGTGCAACGTATTCAAAACGTTGAGCATTATAACAAAAACTAAGACTTTTGCTATGTGAGGATCTAATTGGAATGTAGAGATGGGCCTCTATTAAGTCAATGGAGGGTAGAAAGTTGCCCCTTCTGAAGCTCAGAAGTATGGAGTTCAGTATACTCATCTTAAGCCTCCTATAAACTAGGGACCGATTAGGTCATTTTAAAACTAAAATTGCCCCTGCTGATCCGGTGCCACAGGTCAGTTGCCTGGATCTCCAATAAATGAACAATAGTTGTCTCCATCACGCTCCCTTTAACAGGATCCCGAGAGAGGGCAAGTAATGCAAAGGTTCTGGGGAGAGGATAGAAATTCTATAGCCAGGCCTAATCTTCTGATATCTCTAACCCAGGAAACAGAGGTAGAGGCATCCCATCTGTCCGTGAAAGGCTTGAGCCTTCCACCAATAGGGGCACAGTTGTGAGGCCTATGTTGTGCCTCGGAGACCTCTATTTCATGTTCCTCAAGAGATACTTTTTCTCTGCCTTCCCCTTCAGTATCTATCTCCAGATCGGAAACTATCTGATTGTTGGTGATTCGTGTGTCCAGACGGTCCCTGGAGTCTGGAGAGAAAAAGTTCCTGGTAGAGGGAACGAAGGAACCTCCAAAAGCTAGGAAGGACTACTTTGGGTTCTGTGAAAAGAGAGGAACTTATATTCTGCTTCTAGTCTCTATCAGGGATAGGTCGGGGCACCACCAACCAAATTATCTCCCTATATCGGGGAGGAAGCAAGCTTCCATTAATTGTGCGATATCTGCTTGCCAATGTCTGAGCCATAGCAGTAGGCGAGGAGTAACCTGAGATGCCCTGGCTTGAGCAGATAATTTAATAGAGTTTTGCAGCGTCCTTGTGTGCTCTGATATTGGAATTTGAAATAAATTCCCTCAGATGGCAGAGCAACCTGAGAGACGATCTAGTAAAAAGGGGGGGGCATGTGGCCGACTCCGCTGTTATGGCCCTCACATCAGATCGACATGCCCTACATGGGGACAACTCGACCCTGTATATATCCTTTGACTTGAGAGCCTCTTCTGCTTCCGTTGGAATTGCAGAGGAGGATGATAATTGCCATTATTGTTTTATCTACTATCGTGGTGATGAGATATTTAGCAGAATCAGAAAACCAAATTAAAAGTTTTTATCATATCCTGTAAGAGGGCTATATGCCACTGAAGAGACCCCTTGTTTCTGGACGAGGTCCAAGAACCTTTGTGGGACAGTTATGATTTCCTCTTACATTATTGGTTGGGAGAAGATTAAATCGTCTGAGCCCCCCTTACAGTAACGATTGTTGGGCCAAGGGGAAATGGAATATCACGGCAGGCAGTAGGTTTTTTTTTTTTTTTGAAACAACAGAGACTTGAAAAAAGTCTGAGGGCAAAACAGACCTGAAGGTCAGTGGTCTGGCTTAATGCCTTCAATGTCTGACATGCCCCCCTTATTTAGGGGATCCGCCTCTGACATTTTGGTCACTATCATTTTCCTCAACCTGTTCCATCTGGTCTCTAGTTCTCCCTCATCCTGTGCATCCTGTGAATGTGTAACAGGATTATATAATACTCCCCTGAAGGAGGTACCTGCTGGTAATGAAGGTCCATTCTGCATAGTAACTAAATGCTCTGTCCTGCTTAGTGACCGGAGTTATAGGGAATTCCAGTCAGTAGGAGCACTCTGTTGTTCAGAGCAGTATGCTGCACCCCCACAGAGATACATTGGTGTATTGCTAATTCCATCCACAGTCTCATCTTTGTGGGGATCTTTTCCGGTAAGTCATCATCTTGACAGAATCTGGCCGCTTGTTCAAGCAATGTGGCCACAGAGTCACTTTGAGTCACTTGTACTGGTCTAGATGGGCTACCTGATCTTGTACAGCTGCGCTGTGTCTGGATTACACAGACAGATCCAGAGGGGGATTGGAGCCGAAGTAGGCCTGGAGGAGATGAGGTTTGAGAATTTTCTTCATCCTCCCACATGAACTTCTTCATGTGTTTTTCTAGTACCTTATGGGTCATGTTAGCGTCTTTTTCTGCTGTTTGGCAGGTACACTTAGAACGCTTCAATTTGTTTTCAGAATTTGACATGGTTCTTGAGCTACTGCCGCTTGCCATTGTGACCGCTTATTAAATTTTACTGTTAATGAGGCTGAAATGTTGGGCGGTTGGCACGCCCAGGGGCCTGAACCAGCAATGGCCAGGGAACCCTAAAACAATGTTCCCCAGTTTTGTATAATCTTATGTAAGAATATTGAATTCTTATTCTTGTTCCTATTATTATTGTTGTTATTATTATTTTGTTATTAATATTATTATTTTCGAATTAGCCAAATTTGGAACACCTCATAGGCCTAGAAAGGAGGAATTGTTGAAATAAGATGTAAGCCTGTGACAGCTTCCTGCACAGGGGGACATGGGCCTTGGTGCTCGCTGGGGTGCTGCTGTTTAATTCTGTGAGGGCATAAGCCAACAGTTTCCTCCTTAATGAATAAGGGTCCAAAATAGAATAATTATATCTGAATATCTATATACATACACATATACACACACACACATACATATATGTACACATATATACATATATATACGCCTATAGATACACACACATATGTATTAGGGTGATTTCCCTCAGGTTCCAGGAAGGAGACCCCTGCTTGGGGAAAGAAAAGCCTCTCACAGTTCCAGAAATAAAATGCAGATCACTACCACATGGTTAGTGAGTCTGCAATGGCGCCAGCCGTTATCTCTTTAGGTGCGTAACGAGGTAAATCGGCTCAGCAGCACTTCCACGCCTTGTGGGGAGTCGATACTACAGAGTTTCCCCTTGAATAAAAAGGCACGGTGGGGCAGATGGGTGCTGATGCCCCCACCCCAGACGGTGTTCCCAGGGGAGAGAAAAAAGCCTCGGACCCTTTTAAAATGGAGCCTCTCCCTTCGGGCGCGGGCAGCGGCAATCATAGCGGCTCGGCTTGAAAAGACTGTAATGGTACGGGCTAAGAAATGTGAATTTTTAGCCATGCGGCTGAGGCATTATCACCTCCGATCGTCCTGGGGGCGAGAGATCATTATCTGAAGCTACAGTGAGCTCCCTTGGCTCAAGTTATATTCCGTAGGGAGTTGCTTGACTCATTGAAACTAAAAGCCTTAAAGGAGTTGTTTAGTTGTTGTCTCCTTTTGAAGCCTTTGCTATTCCGGCCAAGGGAAAGGAAATTAAGCTGCATATATCCACGAAGGCTGAGCAAAAACTGGGGACGCTAGGGAGGAGTCCCGTGGAGGAGGAGGAGCGTCCTCTGAATTAAAGCCCAACCTATCAAAAGAGCAACAGAAGCATCATTCCAAACAATGGATGCTCTTCACAGCTCATCTGGAGAAGAGAGATATTTTGGAGCTCTGCAGCCACCAGGAGAGTACAGTAGTTGGAAGATATTTTTTCCTCAGAAGGAATGGATGGTCCAAAAAGAGAGGAAAACAAGTGCAGGTTGTCCGTGACTTATGACCACAATTGAACCCAAAATACTCACTGCTAAGTAAGACAGTTGTTAGGTGAGTTTTGCTCCGTTTTATGACTTTTCTTGCCACAGTTGTTAAGTGAATCACTGCAGTTCTTAAGTTAGTAACACGGTTGTTAAGTGAATCTGGCTTCCCCATTGGCTGTGCTTGTCAGAAGATTGCAAAAGGTGATCACGTATCCCTGGGACACTGCAACTGTCATAAATGCATGCCAGGTAGCCAAGCACCCGAATTTTGATCATGTGACCATTGGGGATGCTGCAACAGTCATAGGTGTGGAAAATGGTCATAAATCCAAAAGATAATATAGGAAGTATTTTATAACTGCTCCTAGATTTGCGTAAGTTAAAAAAAGATCCACCATTTCTAGTTTTAAACACGGTTTAAGCATTTTGTTGTTTTTCCTCTTTTAATGGTTATTTGGAATACAAATAGACCATAGAAGGTATGATAAAAGAATGCATGGACTTTATATGAAGTGCAACATTTTATATTCCATATCTGAACAATCTTGGAGAACTTGTAGAGTTCTCCAACCCCCTGGCCTTCAGTGAGATATAACTCCAATTTACAAAATTTTCAGCTAACAAAAGCAGCAAATATACTGGCTGAGAATTTTAGAATTTGTGGCTTCAACATACCCAATTAGTGCTTAGTTAAAGAAGACTTAAGATACATGTTAAGATAAATGAGAAATCAGATAAACCAACACAGGTACTATGCTTTAAAAACCCCTGTCAACTGCTTTTCATAAAAATATTTTAAGCAGTAGACCTAGGTTCCACCTGAGTATTTTTTAAAGGAAGCAGCTTACAATTTCACAGAATAAAGCCATCTGTGCATCTGAATGTTCAAATCACAGGGACGCCTCTGTGTGCAAACAGCTGCTCATCCATAAAGATTCCTTCATCTAAGCTCAGCAAATATACATCAAGGGCTAAGCCAGGTATGTAATATAGGCTTTCTTTGTCTGTTCTGTCTCAAAATGTTCTGTGTGAAAGCTGCTTGTAAATAGAGTGGAAAATGAAAATGTCAGGATCAAGAGATTAGTATGGAAATAAATAAAAAGTTACAGTTAGTACAGGTAGGTAGTCCTCGACTTACAAGAGCAACTGAGCTCAAAATTTCTGTTGCTAAGCGAGGCAGCTGTGAACCTTGCCCAATTTTATGACCTTTCTTGCCACAGTTTTTATGTGAATCACTGCAGTTGTTAACTTAGTAACACAATTGTTAAGTGGGTCTGGCTGCCCCATTGACTTTGCTTGTCAGAATGTTGCAAAAGGTGATCACATGACCCCGAGACACTGCAACCATCATAAATACCAGTTGCCAAGCTCCTGAATTTTATAATGTGACCATGGGGTCCTGCAATGGTTGTAAGTGTGAAAAACGCTCATAAGTCAATTTTTTTCAGTGCCGTTGTAACTTTGATCATTAAATGAATGGTTGTAGGTTCAGCGCTACCTGTAAAGAGAATTTTTCTGTAAAGGACAAATACTTACTGATAATGAACCCAGGATGGCCCAAGCGTTTTCTTAAACTGAGTGAGTCCCACAATGTCGATATAAATAAGCTCCACCACTTTATCCCCCTGTGTAGGACAGCCAGATCTGTTACCAACTACCTTCTTCATAATCCTAGCCAAAAAGAAGAAGAGGTAAACACATTTTAAGGAAAATTCTTTTTACAGACAGAATAATTAACAAAATAGTGAAGTAAAGGCAAGGTTCTTGAAAAGGAACACTACATCTGAAGTTAAGAAGTTTCAGTCATTTTCCCAAAGTAGTCTAACCCAGAAAATTAGCTGTTCTAAAAATGTTAATAATTATTATTAAAAATAAGACTTTCATTCAAAAAGGTACAAGAAAGTAATAACATTTGATAGCCTTATTAATACTTAAGCAAAACATTCTGCTGATACAACTCATAAATATATCCTGGCTTTATTACTTTCGTAAATAACTCAAGGTGGCAAATATACACAATACACAGTACTCCTATTGTTCATATTTTTTTGCTTCCCATCCAATCTCCTGGCTTTATTACTTTTGTAAAGAACTCAAGGAGGCAAACACACACAATATACAGGACTCCTATTTTCCCCACAACCATGTGAGATGAGTGGAGTTGAGAGAAAGTGACCAGTCCAAAGTCATTGAGCCAGCTTCCATGCCTGAAGCAGGAGTAAAACCCATAATTTCCTGGCTTCTAGCCTACCGCTTTAACCACTAGACCAAATTTCTTGTTATACAAGAATAATTACAACAGGTGGTTTTTTTTTTTTTTTTACAACAGGTAATTTTTCAAGTCAACTGTATAGATACTTGCTTTCACTGCTTTCTATATAATCAAAGTCAGGACAGATTTTAATGACAGCTACAGTCTTATTTGTTTTATAGGAAAGCAACATATAATGACTTTTGGGTTTGTTCTAATAGAGTATGAATAGCTCAACAGTTCTGTGGCCTTATCAGTAATAGTCACTGATTTGTTGCTATTCAGTTAAGTCGTGTTTGATTCTTTCCGACCCCATGGACCACAGAATGCCAGATTCCCATCCTCCACTGTCTCCCAGAGTTTGCCTCAGTTCATGTTCATTGTGTAAATGACACTATCTAACTGTGGCTTCTCCTTCCCCTTTTACCTACAAGAATAGTCACTGATGTGACATAATGAAGTTTTTCTATTAAATAGCCTCTGCTGTGAACAGGGCAAAGCAACAAAATCTGCACTTCTCAAGGCCTTTCCAGTGCAATATTCTAAATCAGTAAATTTAGAAATTATGGCTCATATGCAATATGGTTGTCAAAATAGATCAAAATCATAGTAAAAGAGATATTTTCAAACGAATTACAGTCAAATTATCCATAACAAGTTTCTTATTAAGAAATAAAGATTCATTAAAGAAAGAAAGGCAACCAATTAAGCCCATTTAGTTTTTCTGCAGATGTCTAACACACCTGTAACGATTGGGAATAAAACTGCGTAATCTGAATGACTGAATACTAGAGTATTCATTTACTCAAAACTCAGGAGGAAGTACAACTACAAAATATACTATCTATTTCACAATGCCTATATTTAGCTTATGAAAATAATTTTTATCACTGTTTAGGGAACTTATCACTTTCACGTCTCTCTCCTGAAAATTATAGGCTGTACAATGAATACTTTGAGAAGAATGGCTTTGCTGCTTCACTTTAAAAGTGGATTATAACCTCCTTACTCCTTGAGTTCTGCCAGGGAAGCCGAAATCTTAATGTCGTGGCCCAGTAAATAGAGCGATATGATTAAATCACTCCACTGGACTAGCTCGCCAAGTGGGCCACCACTGAAGGCATTTTCTGCAATCTTGAATCCAGATTCTTTTGTGAGGAGCCCCAGATGAACAAGGACCTGCAAAAAGAAAAGACAATGAGGAACCATTTGGGCACCCACTGTTGAAAATTTATAGTACGAATTTCCTTACTTTAATAACTCATCTTAAACATCACCGTGTGATGACATACAGATCGTCACAGGATCTAATTTTCCCAAATGTTGTTCTACAGTTATGTTGGTTGAAAACATTGAAAACTATAGTTCTATATTTATGAATGAACACATACATTTACTCATTCATTATTACATGCATGTCAATCAAGTAAATATAATTGTCTTACAAGTAAAACAAAACAAAGAACTTTTTGTTGTCTTTCATTCAATCATGTTTGGTCCTTGGAGATTGCAGGACAAGTCCCTTCAATTTTCTTGGCAAGTTTTTTTTTAAGAAGTGGTTTGCTATTGCCTCCTGTCTTGATCCAAAAGAAAGTGACTGGCCCAAAGTTACTAGCTAGCTTCGTGCTCAAGGTAGGACTAGAACTCAAGTCAGGCTAGTTTCTAGCCTGATGCCTTAACTACTACACTAAATTGGAACTCTTAAGTAATAGAACTATAAAAATGTAAATATTATAATATAATTTAAACAATAGTCCAATGATCTGCATATTTTAGCTGTCATAAAACCACAAAAATAGCAGTATTCATATTTTAGTTTTTCATACCCATTCAATCCTTGTATCCCCATTTAAATAACATTTTTGGCAGTATTAATAATAAAGATGCTTCTTATTTATTCTTCATATTTCTAAGGATATCCAGTTCCACAGAAGGAAACCTTAGCCACAAATATACTTTCTCCAAACCAGTTCTTTCTGCTCCTCAAAGCAGTTTATTTTCTACTGCTCCAAACTGGGCAGGCATATTTTAATTGAAGCTAGTGATCTCATGGACGCTTGCATCCCATGGCCTGTAAAACTTAAGTAAGCTATGACCAGCAGCTTTAATTGCACCCAGAAATAAATTGGTAACAGATTCAGTTCCTGCAGTTCAGGCTTTACAAGTGAGCATTTCAACATTGTCAGTTTACAAACTGCTACATTCGGTACCAGCTACAGTTTGTGGGTGGTTTTCAAAGTTAGTTCCATGTTGAGAAAATTGCAATAATCAACACATGTGGACACATACAGATGAAATCACCAGGAAAATGCAAAGGTATAATTAACAAGCAAACCCATGACTCGCTGGGTCTTCATCTCAGAGGTATTTCCTCACCTAAACAATGGAACAGAATGGCCGCATGTGGGCACAAAAAAGCAGTGAGAATGGGAGGAACTTCCAATTTCCTGCCAGCTTCCCCATTGAGTTTGCCTGTGGAAAACTGGCAGGGAACATCAGAACCAATCCTTCCTTCCTTCCTTCCCTCCCACCTCCCTCTGGCATGGAGCAGAAAAGGTGTGTGGTATCAGTCAGGAAAAGGTATATGAGAGGGGCCACATTGGTTGAGGTGAACACGTGGGGATGCTGCAGAGGCTAGATGCACAAGGAGTGCCATATGGGTTGAAGAGGGTCTGCAGGGAGCAGCATGGTTTGGGTGCATTAGATTGCACGACAGATGTCACATGGGAGAGTGCATAGGATGAAGCATGGATTGGAAAGAGTTTGTCTGGTTATGTATGGGAGTCTGAGAAGGGCCAAATAGATCAGGGAAGGCTCCTGAGGGGTGACATGAGTTGGGTCCTCAAGACTGGAAGGCAGCATGGTGGTGCTAAGGTGCCATGTAGCTTAGGGAGGGCATGGAGGAGGAAGCACGGGTTAGGAAGGATGTGTGGGAGCAGAGAGCATCAGAGGGGAAGCTTGGGACAGAAAAATTGCATGGGAGGTGGCTGGGGTCAAAGAGGGCACAGAGTAGGCTGAGAAGGGTGTGTTGTGGTTCCTTTCCTTCTTTGCTCAGCAAGCAGGTAAACAGCTGCTGGGAAAGAGAGCAAAGGATTGTGTGAGTGTCCATCTTAAAGGTATCAGGAAATGCTGACTATGAGGTTCACATGACTGTGGTATGATGCGCCACTGAAGCAGCAGCTACTTTCTCAAATTTCAGTCCCTTGGGTATAAGGGATCCCAATTTTTTGCAAGTTAGTCCACCTACGGTATCTGCAGTTATGCCCTACGATGCAGCATTTTGCCTAATTCAAGGCTTCAAAGTATCTAAACAGACACGAGAATTTTAGCAGTATCTAGATAGACCATGGGGCTGTGGCACTGAGTTATTGCCAAAAAAAGGTAAACCTGTCCATCTCATTAACAGAACTGGACTGCCACTCAAAGGAGGCCTTTCCCTTTTAGGTATATAGAGTTGCAATGTGCTTTCCAAGTTTAAACAATGTAAAATATGTATTTTATGTAGTGAACTCACTTTTTTTCGTTTTCTCTTTTCCAAGTTTTGCTTTTCAGCAAGTGATTTTATTGCTTCTATCCAAGTTTCAGCCATCCTTTTTATTCGCAGCACCATCCATCGGAATTCTTCATGTCTTGACATCATTTTATATAGCAAATCAAAATTGGTTCTGATTTCAGCCTTCAACTAAATAATACATTTTAAAAATTAGTGGTAATGCAAAATCAAAATTTCCCTTCATGTGTTTGTGTAGGCGAAGGGTTGTGGTTTCATTTTCATTATATGTAAGGAACGTACAGATGTTTCAAAATTCAAAAGTAGAAAGTTAATGTTAAAAATTAATGTTAAATTAATGTTAAAAATGATTCGCAATACTACTCACAGGTGTCAGAAAATCTTAGCTGAGTTTCTAAATGAAATGTGAAATCTCTCAACATTTCACGCGAGAATAGCAAGATACAGAAGGTCTTTCTAAAATCTAGCAATGGCACTTGGGGACACCAAAGCTGAAAGTTGCTGACCCTCGAAAAATCCTGATTTATCATATTTGGTTCCCTTACTTATCAAAATTCTAGTGAAGATATGCTACATCCTAACACAGTTCACTGACTACCAATAAATAAAGTTTCTGAACTTAAATCTGAAATACCTTTTGCAAATTCAATAAATCCAGTCATTACAAATTGAGCCATGTGTATGAATATTTGCTGAGTGATTAAATTTTTAACTTTTTTTTTCTCAAAACCTATTTTCAACACACTGGTATTTTCCATAGTAGTTAAAGGGTGTGGGGGGAGATGATAGGGCAGACCATTCTCAGAATATCAGCTGATACAATTGCACTAATTCTCTGTGTTGCTATCTATACTTTATTTTTCTTAGTGGAAACATTGAGAAATCTATTTAAAAAAACCTAAAACAATTCCAAAGCCAATTTGAGATGGGAGTAAGACTTACCAATGTCTTCTGGTCCATTTCTTCATTGGGATTTTTTGCTCTCCAGGGTAAACGAGGACACCAATTTTCAACCTGCAAAAGTGTTAGGTTCAGCTTCAAAATCCAGTAAAATGACCAACTGTATACTTTGTTGATGCAATTCCATCCTTATTTAATAGCACACATAACAGAACAGCTAAAGTTCAGCAGGTGACAAAAACGATTTTAGGAAGATAGCAAAAACAGCAATGAAGTTCAAAAGATACAAGAAATAGCTTCACTTCTAAAGGTTTCCTTCTGTCCTCCAATAAATTGGTTACCTTTTATTAGGTCATATCAGTAACACAAAAACAATAGTTTTCAAGACCAGGGAATAGTTCTATCAGAATATTTACCTAGCCTGGAAAACAGAACAGACCCCAGATTAGCTGCTCTCTCTCTCTATATATATATACATATAGGCCACTACAAATTTTAGAAATGAAGATATGATACTCATCACATGATGCATCATAGTTAAATTTTTGCCTGGCAGGCTACACTGGAGCTAATTAAGCATATAAGAACCCAGGAAATTCTGATAAGGAATTGTACTGAAGAAAGCAAGGAAGTCATTATGAAATAATTCCAGTAACTTGCATGCATCCAATACAAGATTTATAAAAAGTGACAGCAACGTTCCATTTTCCCATTGTTTATTCTGTCTGAATTCTGCAGAAGGCTGACTGCCCCCCATTTGGGGAGGGTGGCCTGGTTTCAATCTTTGTCATTTTACAGTAACAGCTAGATGAGATATTGGGTTAACTTCTTACAGTACATGAGAAATCACCCTCCTTTAGTTTCTACTGTTTTGGGGCTGAGAATTGAAATACAAAAACCAGCTGCTGGCTTTCTGTTATCAAATAATGTCTAAAATGCTATCCACAAGATGAAACTGTTCACCAAAGGTCTAAGGACTTCCAAATATACATCCAAATATAAATTGTTTACAAAGCAGAAAGAAATCATTAGAAGATAATCTAATTCCTGATAGATAGAACAACCAACAAACTACTGGGAAATAAATGTCATATTTAAACAATGTTTTTGTTCACTATCAATGTTCACTTTCTCAATATACACATACTGGTGGAAGAGACATACAGAGTTTTCGGCTATGTGAAAAAAGCCCATTCAAAACATGATTCAGAACTTGAAAGGATCAGTGATGTGATATTACATATTGTACTTCTTTCCATTCAATGGTTTCAATATTTGGGTTTGCTTTCAGTCAGAAAATACTTGACTTCAAAAGAAAAAGTGACATGTAAGAGGAAGAATTTGTGTGAGAATAATGAATATTCATTCTCCCTGCGGCCTTTTGAAAAATATATCAGCTTATTTCAATATCAATTGCCATGCAGACCAATATTAACATCATGCATTTCTTTATTGGATTGTGGTTTTATTCCCAGAAAAAAAAAAAGTTAATTTCCTTTGGTCCTTTTATCCTGATATTTTTAAAAAAATCCAGAAAATAATACAAACTTAAAAGCCAGAGAAGTAGGTGAATACATATGCTGAAAATGGGTAAACCAATTTTGTTATCTGAAAATAAAATACAGGGATGGCAGTGCTGAAATGGAAAGTATGATGGTGAGAAAAGTAAAAGAAAGTTAAAAAAAAGTAACTCCAGATTAAAGTAAAGCCACTCCAGATTAAATAAAGGATTATTTCACATTCACACAATTTCTATTTATGGGGTGTTTTTTTCAAGTTTTTCTTATGAAACATATTCTTGGACTGAGCAGTGTCTGCACTGGTAATGGTTCCACAAAGATAGAATGAAGGAAAATCTTACATGTAAAAAAAAAAAAAAAAAGATAGCCAAAATATTTTGGCAATTTAGTCCACAAGCAACAGAAAACTGAGAAATGTTTGGGAGGGGGTAGAGATACTGACCTGGTAGCAAAGCCAGTATTAAAAATTCTCATATAACTTTATTTTGTAGATAGCATCCAATCCTGCATATTTTATTAGAATCAATCAATTATCAGTATTGGTTAGATAGGGGTATTTCCACAATTAAACAGAGCAAACAAATCTTCATAAAGTACACTGCTCAAAAAAATAAAGGGAACACAAAAATAAGACATCCTAGATCTGAATGAATGAAATACTCTTTTTAAATACTTCGTTCATTACATAGTTGAATGTGCTGACAACAAAAACACACAAAAATTATCAATGGAAATCAAATTCAGCAACCCATGGAGGTCTGGATTTGGAGTTACACTCAAAATTAAAGTGGAAAAATACACTACAGGCTGATCCAACTTTGATGTAATGTCCTTAAAACAAGTCAAAATGAGGCTCAGTAGTGTGTGTGGCCTCCACGTGCCTGTATGACCTCCCTACAATGCCTGGGCATGCGCCTGATGAGGTGGCGGATGGTCTTCTGAGGGATCTCCTCCCACACCTGGACTAAAGCATCCCCCAACTCCTGGACAGTCTGTGGTACAACATGGCATTGGTGAATGGAGCAAGACATGATGCCCCAGATGTGTTCAATTGGATTCAGATCTGGGGAACAGGCAGGCCGGTCCATAGCATCAATGCCTTCGTCTTGCAGGAACTGCCGACATACTCCAGCCACATGAGGTCTAGCATTGTCATGCATTAGGAGGAACCCAGGGCCAACCCCACCAGCATATGGTCTCAACAAGGGGTCTAAGGATCTCATCTCGGTATCTAATGGCAGTCAGGCTACCTCTGGCGAGCACATGGAGGGCTGTGTGGCCCCCTAAAGAAATGCCACCCCACACCATTACTGACCCACTGCCAAACCGGTCAAGCTGGAGGATGTTGCAGGCAGCAGAATGTTCTCCACGGCATCTCCAGACCCTGTCACATTTGTCACATGTGCTCAGTGTGAACTGCTTTCATCTGTGAAGAGCACAGGGCGCTAGTGGCAATTTTGCAAATTTTGGTGTTCTCTGGCAAATGCCAAACGTCCTGCATGGTGTTGGGCTGTAAGCACAACCCCCATCTGTGGACGTCAGGCCCTCATACAACACTCATGGAGTCTGCTTTTGACCGTTTGAGCAGCCACATGTATATTTGTGGCCCGCTGGAGATCATTTTGCAGGGCTCTGGCAGTGCTCCTCCTGTCCCTCCTTGCACAAAAGCAGAGGTAGCGGTCCTGATGCTGGGTTGTTGCTTTCCTACAGCCTCCTCCACGTCTCCTGATGTACAGGTTTGTCTCTTGGTAGCGCCACCATGCTCTGGACACTACGCTGACAGACACAGCAAACCTTCTTGCCACAGCTCACATTGATGTGCCATCCTGGATGAGCTGCACTACCTGAGCCACTTGTGTGCGTTGTAGACTCCGTCTCATGCTACCGTTAGAATGACAGCACCGCCAGCATTTAAAGGGGCCAAACCATCAGCCAGAAAGCATAGGAACTGAGAAGTGGTCTGTGGTCACCACCTGCAGAACCACTCCTTTCTGTTTTGCTAACTGTCTATGCTTTCCACCTGTTGTCTATTCCATTTGCACAACAGCATGTGAAATTGATTGTCACTCAGTGTTGCTACCTAAGTGGACAGTTTGATTTCACAGAAGTGTGATTGATTTGGAGTTATGTTGTGTTGTTTAAGTGTTCCCTTTATTTTTTTGAGCAGTGTATATTCTGAAATGGGCAATTATTCAACAAATTGTAACAGTGAGTTTGCTTTTGAATTGTTCCAATTTAAATAATTATTCCTGAAGAAAGAATCTTCAGTTATTAAAATGTTATGGCATTGTGCTTACTGACATAGATGCAACTCCTTGAGCCATACAGAACTTCATTCTGATGTATATAAACTGCATGTATAACCATCATATGAGATCATTATCCAGCTCTTCTATGTCTTAGAGCAGGGCTGTCAAACTCGATTTCATTGAGGGCCGCATCAGGGTTGTGTTTGACCTTGGGGGGCCGGGATGGGTGTGGCCAGGGTGGACACGCCCAGCTCAACATCATTCGTGTTGGGTGCTCCTGGGGTGGCCCAAGCACTCTGCCAGCAAAAATGATCTCCCAAGTTCCATTTCCGCCTGCAACGGCCACTTGCAACTCTCTGCCAGTAAAAACCAACTGCAGCTCTCGTGAACTCAGTTTTCAGTTGCAACAACCTCCTGCAACTTTCTGCCAGCGAAAACACAGCTCGGGAGGGGCAGATCTAAGCATACCATGGGCCAGATCTGGCCGCCAGGCCTTGAGTTTGACACTCCTGTCTTAGAGAAACTAAGTAGGCACAGCACCAGCACAGAAAAGAGTTATAATCAAGCTAATGTTACAATTAAATATGTTTTCAATATGTTAAATGAAAAGCTACAGTGCGGCACCCCTCTATTTGGGGGATTTCCATCAGTGATTGTGGAATATAAAATATTAGTTTTTTCCTCCTTAATATATCTAATTTTTTTACCATTAAAACTTCTAGTTCCATTCGTTTCTAATTCTCCTAAAATACTTTAAACATAAACTCTTAATTCTCTACCACTGTCCAAACAGCCATATAAAATGCCAATTCCAAATGACTTTCATCAGCGAGACTAATTCATATATCCCACACTGCTGTAATAGATACAAGAATTTCCTTTCATGTTTGCAATCACTAATACTTAAGTTTTCATATATGGATGATTATCATAAACTGCAGTATGAATGGTAGGATTAAGTGTGCATGCTGAATAACTTGTGATTAAATCCTGATGGCACTTCTTTGCTTCCCCATAGCAAAAGTTCAAACCTTCTGCCAGGTGATCCAGTATTTTTGGACAATATGGAAATGTACGAGCCCTTTGTAATTCAAGAGATGGCTTTTAGTCAGAACATCAGCCATCCAATATTCTAGCTAGTACTGTAGGTTTCAGAAAGAAATAATAATAGGCAGCCTTTAAAAATTGTTAGTTTTCATTCATAACCACACTAGCAGTAAAGCACAAAGCTCTGCTAAAAAAAGAAAAGAAAAACTGAATTCTATAAGAAAGAGGGTTATAAAAAATTATGTCCCAATGGGATTAAATGCCCCACATACATACATATATCTAAGCCTTAATCTAAGCATGATTTTTTTACAAAGTTGAAGTATGAAATGGCAAAGTTAGGCCTATACTTTCTAATGGATGGATGAGAATATATTCTAAAACATTTATGATATTCAGCTTTGTTCGGGTATTTTCCCACGTCATTACAGTTGTGCTTTTAAAGTTGTAG
Source organism: Pseudonaja textilis (assembly GCF_049901715.1). Taxonomy (NCBI): domain Eukaryota; kingdom Metazoa; phylum Chordata; class Lepidosauria; order Squamata; family Elapidae; genus Pseudonaja; species Pseudonaja textilis. The sequence goes on from NC_141990.1 coordinate 207,493,407, forward strand.
CAATGTTTCGGCAGAATCTCATCTGCCGTCATCAGGCTTCTGTATAGAGTAAGTTTGTAAAACATTTATTCATCTATTTAAATAATGTAGTACAAATAAATGTGTACTTTCTTCCTGTAAAAACTGTATCTTGGAAGGGTATCTATGTATTTTTAAAATTCCAAATAAGCCAAGCATCCATACATAGCGTTGAACTAGGTTCCTAGCATTTTCCATGAACTTAAACCTATCTAATAGGATAGCTACCATCCAATAAAAGATACAAAGGAACAAATGCAATATAAGTGATGACAATTTAATTGGCTCTTTCTTTCCAACTTCTAGTTACTTTTATTCCAGCAGAGTATATGGTAAAGTAGGCTACATGTCAAACAAGTAACAGTTTGTAACACTAGCTAATGATTTGGCTATTGTTATTATTATCTGTTACTATTACAATTGTTAATGTGCCAATAACCAAAGTTCTCAATGTGGATTATCAACCTATTAAAATAATAAAAATATAAAAAAGCAAACAATAAAATACTATGCATTATAAAACATAAAATGCTTATCCTTTATTGTTTGTACACCTAAAATAAAACCTACCTGTAAAAATTACAAAAATACCTAGATAAGAATGCCTCGCCTGGCCCCAAAATCACTATATATGGGCACTATATACGACATCCAACATTACAGCAAGTACAAGTAGTCCTCAACTTACGACTACAATTGAGCCCAATTTTTTGTGGCTAAGTAAGACCATTTTATGGCCTTTCTTGCCACAGTTGTTAAATGAATCACTGCAGTTGTTAAATTAGTATCACAGTTGTTAAGTGAATCTGGGTTTCCCATTGACTTTGCTTGTCAGAAGATTGCAAAAGGTAAGCATAAGATCCCAGGACACTATAATGGTAAATGTGAGTCAATTCCCAAGCACCTGCATTTTGATCATGAGACCGTGGGGATGTCGCAACAGTTGTGTGAAAAATTGGTATGTCACTTTTTTTAGTGCCGTTGTAACTTTGAACACTCACTAAACGAACTATTGTAAATCAAGGACTACTTGTACGCAACAAGTATAGGATTGAGAATTATGAATGCTTCCCCCTTTGTACTCAAACACCTAATTTTACTTAATGCAAACACCCAGAGGGAGAGTTTTAAGGATGGACCATTGTGTCCAGGCAAATATAGCCAGAGATATTCCTGGAGATTAATGTTATTTAAGCTCCTTACTCAAAGCAAAATAAACAGTCTGTTGGATTAGAATTAGGATCTCAACCTATTTTATAATGTGTTGCAGTTAATCAAAAGTAATAATTTAATTTTTCCATGCCAAAATTAGAAGGGTCAAGATTCACTGATCTTTAAAAAAAACACCTTTCAACCACAATTATCACATTTCTTTTGAAGGTATGGTGGACGAGGTTTATTGTATCCTCTATAATATGTTTATGTAGGCTGTCTATAAAAAGATATTGATAACAACATTTGCAATTACAGGCCAGGAATACATCTTGATGTGAGGGAGATATTAATTAGCTAACATCTTTTGAAGGCTGACATAAAATGTACAAAAATAATTAAAGAGCTACACACATAGATGTGACACACACTATTCTGTGTCATCTACAACCAAGGCTGATGATTTATCAGCAGATAAAAAGTATGAAACAAACAAGTGTTTATTCAGCATAACACAATATCAAATTACTCACTTATAATTTTGCATTACAAAAATCAAGAAAGCAAACAATTGTTAATCTTCAATAAAATACAAGGAGTGGCATATTGAATGATACCAAAATAGTAACACTCACAAACCAAAGTGCTGAATAATATTCAGACTTACAAGCAGTTTCACTTATCTCACATACTAATATGATAATTCTAAAGATTACAGTCAATACGTCAACAATACATGAAATGAAAACCACCAAAGGTACACATTTGGTTTTAGAAGAAGCAAATGCACTTGATCATATTAGAGATATTTAATAAATAATGGAAAATTCAAGAGTATTTCACTCAAAGGCATTCATTTTTTGCCTTTTCAATTATATTAAGACTTTTTCATGTGTAGACAACAAATCACAGACTGTCCTTGTTAAACATGTGTATACTACCTATATAATGAAGAATAGTGTGCGGACCAAAAAACAATACTTGAAATGGATTATGCAGCAACTAAATGATTCAAAACCAGGAAAGAACCATTCAAAAAATAAATAAAACTTTAAAACCCTTCTTCCAGACTATTGCTTCATATCTACAGAGTGGAGTATGATGAAAGTCAAGGAAAAATTACCTTGCCTCCACTACCAAAATCTCAATAAGTGCACTGCAGAAAAAGAAGGCACAAACCATTCAGCATATTACCAATGGTTTATTATCCATCATGGATAATTAGGTCAATTCACACCAAACACATGGGGTCTCTGAACCACTGCAGCATCAAGATAGTGACTGTACCTGCTCAAAATGTTTACATACAAAACTATACATTGTAACAAACAGATCTAAACCACACTGCTTACAATAGATAGTGATCAGTGTAAGACTTTTTATTGATAAAACATTTATCAGACTCCATAGACCAAGAACAACACATGGAGTTACTTCTGAGTAGCTTCTTTATTGTTGTTCATGTAGAATAGGGGTGTCAAACTCATGGCCCACTGGCCAGATGTGTCATGCACTGGCCATGTCCACTTCTGGTTTAGTGAAGGGGGGAAAGTTGCAATACGTCATGTGACAACAATGTGATGACGCAAGTTTGACACCCCTGGTGTGGAATATTTCTGGATCAAAATAACTTCCGATATCTGCATAACTATAGATATACTCTGTGAACTGCTAGGAAGAATCCATTTTTACCCTCTTCCTATTCCAAGCTATGCTGCCCCTTTGTTCTCTGAAAAGGAGCTACCTAGGACCCCTGACTACATTTCAGCACAATCTCATATTAATGGAACATATTTTTTTAATTGTGAGGCCATTTACCAGTTTCAAAAGTCCCTAAGATTTGCCTGAAATACTGTTTGCTCCTTCTCCTTTTCTTTTTCTGTTATAAGTAGAACTTTAAGTCAATATAAGTCAATACTTAACAAATCAGTAATAAATGTGTCCATTTTTATGCAATATAACATACTTGAATTAAATTGGCCATTGGTTAAAATGTAATAGGAACAAAGGAACTGTACTGACTCTGGTACTGTAGTTGAGCAAATTTCAGAAGGCAACTAGCAACAATGAAAGAAGCCATTGACCAGGGGAAGTTTGCTTATACAGGTAGTCCTCAATTTAGGGCTGTAATGGACCCTGCATGGGTAAAGAAACTACATTGAAGTAATTCTTCATGTTGTTCTTGGTTCCTTGGGTTTGGCAGCCAGTTGCCGAGCACCCAAATGCAGTCACATGATTGATCCCCTGTCTGCTGGTTGGAATGTTGGAACCAGGTTCTAAATATCCCCGGGGAGGTCGGGGTAGTTAAATGGTCGCTAAGTGACTAGTCGTAAGTCAAGAACTACTTGTATTCTACTTGGCACTTTTGGTTAACACAACAGTAACAGGCAAAGGAGAGTGGCTGTGTTGTGGCCCGCCAGCTGCTAGCAGAACTGGTGGCAGACTCAGACAGTGAGGAGGATGGGTAGAACTTGGGCCAGTTCTCGAGTCTGGGGAAGACTCTGATGGATGCTCTGCGTCGGAAGCAGAGATGGGGCTGGGGCTGTTTGACATTTCCCAACTACCTACAGAGCCAGAGATAAGTGGGGAGGAGGAATGGTTGGAACCTGTTCCAGATGCACAAATGCGCAGAGCTGTCAGGAGAGCAGAACAATTAAGCAACAGGGGCCAACTCGGAAGGAAAGGCACACATGGACGCTGAATGGCCCCTCCTTAGGGAATAAATAGAAGCAAATGGAGAGCGATGGTTGCAGGAGACTATTAGTTCACATTTATTTTGGAAGATTTGCTTATCAGACTCCTTTAATTTACAGCTTTGCTACTGAAGCTCTGGCCTGGCAACTATCCAAGGACTGGTAATGTCTGTTCTTGCAATTAACCCTTGGGAGGATTATTGCCAGGACTTTTCTGTATGTGAATGCCATGAATTCACAGTAACTAAATAAAGAGGGGTTTTTCGGGACAAGAACTCTGTTTCTTGGTTCTGCTAAGCCTGGGTCAGAACAGGCTGATTTACGATGCTCTAAAAGGGGCCACATGCAAAAAAACCCTCAAAGCCAGCCTTCATTAAAGCAAAACATTTCCTCAAAGAATGGCAGAGCTCGTTCTGGCATCTAAACCCAGTTCACAGGGGTGCAAATATTGATAAATTATAATTAGTTGAAAAGAGAAAAAGGAGATGCCATTTTCCTCAGGAAAGAAATTTGTATAGCAAAATGAAAACTTAATATTTTCATGCTATTAGATTAATAAATTAGAGTAATTTTTCATAGGCATATCTATAGTAATCTCTTGCAGCATAAGCAATACAAACTCTTTTACTCTAAAGACTGGCAAATATGTATAGCCCAAGATTTTACATACTACTACCTGTTTATCAGATGCTTTCAGATCAACTTCACTAAAACATAATATATTAATTGAAATGAAAATTTACTCACCTCACTGAGGTAAATAAAGAATGAGCATGTAGACCCATCAACACCGTAACTTGCATAACAAGGATCTGATCTCCACATATCTTTCATCCACTAGAAAGGAAAGCAACAATAATAACAAAAATACATATGCATTCAATCAACAGGTTTGGGTTCTTATGAATCTTGGTGCAATACTAAGTACACTGCTTTAATAGCATTTTAAATCAACAAGGTCAAGGCAAAGTTCAGTTATCTGGAAGAGATAATTGCTATCATTTACAGGGAAATGCTGATCATTTAAGAGCTTCTGTGGTGCAGTGGTTAGAGTGCAGTATTGAAAGTTGCTTCTACTGCAGCCAGCTGCTTGCAATTTGGCAGTTCAAATCCCACCAGGCTCAAGGTCGACTCAGCCTTCCATCCTTCCAAGGTCGGTAAAATGAGGACCCAAACTATTGGGGGCAATATGCTGACTAAACTGCTTAGAGAAGGCTGTAAAGCACTAAAAAGCAGTATATAAGTATATTGCTATTTATCTACATAGGTGACAGGAAGTTTACATTGTTTATATGGAGTTCATCCAACTAGGTTTGTCTTTGTAAATGAGACAGAAAACTAATATTACTAGTATTTATATATTTATGTCAAAATTCTTAGATACCCATCTCCTCACAGAAGGGCTCTTTTTATTCTTGCCCTTCAAATACAATTGCAATCCTCAACATTTTACTATTCAACTTCTTCATAAAGAAGAGGTTTATACATTATTTTTGGCATCTGAATCAATACCTTATCAATTACTTGATCCCTTATGAATTATTAGACACTTTGCTTCAGCTATCATACTCATATAGTAATATGTCACATGCTAACAGACAATTGTATTTTTTTCCACCCCATGTCTTTTGATCAATTAGGAAATTGTCAGATGAAATGGGAGCAATAGAACATTTTCTGTTGGAGAATTAATACATCCAGGCAAATAAATGGTGTAATAGATGAAGCTTACTTTTATTTTGCCCTCACAGTGAGGAAAACCATCCATAGGAGGCAATTCACACTGTTCCTGGGCTCCGTTAATGAGATCTGAAGAAGAAAAATTAACACAATGTAATACGTAATATTAAACACATGAGAAGAGATTAGCATTTTTTCCACCTCAGCTGACTGTGAGGATGAATCATTGCCAAGATACTTATGGAGTTCTAAAAATGCAACAGTCTTCTTCCTCATCTCTCTGCTGGGAAATTGGAAAAGGGCCATGAAACCAAGGAATAATAAATGGAATGTGCATCAAATATGCTCAGACATGAGAGGTTATTAAGAATTAATGGAAATAATTGTTTATCATTTATAATTAAGTACAACTAACTTTTTAACCAGAAATGCAATTAACCTATTCCTTAAACTAAAGTACAGCTATCATTCAATTAGCTGATGGAAGTCAAAGGTCTGAATAACAATTTTAGTAAGAAGAGTAGATAAAGGCTCAAAACCCGTTAAAATTAAAACGGAGTTTTCCAATAAATACATTCATTTAAAATACTTTATTATATGTGTAAAAACAGACAGAAATGGAGATTAGTGAGAACTGTAGGATCCAAAACCTTCTCTCATTGTGTTATTCAACTAAGTTGGGATTCCAAAATTTTGGTAACCTGTCAGACATGTTGACAGGCTAACGATTTTTGAGAGCAACTTTCATGTTATGACAGAGTAAGTCAGGAATTCAAGGTTGCCACGACAACAAACAAGACAGTAAACCAAGATATATACTTTGTGCCACACTCTTGTACTGGTGGTATTGACTGGGCAGAAATTTTACAGTGAGGTAATGGGAAGTTGACCCCACTGTCACAGTCAAACCATTTTATTTTATTTAGTTCATTTGGATAAATAGTTCTTTTTTCCCCCCAGCATGATAATAAAAAAAAATCTATTATAATGATTTATCACTGGGCAGTGATATAATCTGATTCGTCCTCAAGAGCTTTAGGCAGAGTTTTTAGCTGACATGTTTGTTACACATGACAAAGCTCAATCTGTATCATATGGATTCGGTTAATTTGTATCATATGGAAACGAGTTCGGAGTAGGCATAATTAGCTTACAGCCATGTATCCTTCTGCTGAGCAGGAATGCTTGATAAATCATATAATGGGGTGGAACATCAGGAACTAACGGTAGGTAATAGGTGGCTCAGACAGAAAATGTGATGCAAATAATAACTAAAGCAGAAAAGATTATTTCAATTCTTGCGTAGCAATAACTATGGTAAAAAAGCAATAATTCTCTAAACCCAATTCTATTCTTAAAATAGATTTCTTTTCAGCAGAACTTTTTATCTGTATCCCTGTAATATCTAATTTTGGCTTGCTCTATTAATAGTAGCTCTGTTGACGGTTACTGAAGTATGAAAACTCTCTTAGGATGGGAATGTCAAACCAAACGTTTGGAATCACCTTTTCAAGCTACTGATTTCCCTTACATATTTCGAACATTTTAGGCTTTATGTAAAAATACCATGGGTTAGGAAGAGGAGAGAAGATAGCTGTGGAAGTAAAAAGGGTTAATTAATATTTCTTTTTAATAAAAAAGCTTATTTTTTATAATAAAACACTTTTTAAATGGAATTTATGTACATGCATCTTGCTTAGTGTTTCTACTATCTTGAACTTGCAACAGGAACAAAATGACAATCCACAAACTGAAGGCTTCCTGATGGAGCAAGTCCAGGTCTTGGCAAGCCTCCTAAATTCATGACTATAGCCAGATAGGAAGGTGGAAGCCATACCAGCGTTATCTGCTGCATCCATTCCTGGAGGAGGTGCCCTGGCTACTTCTGATAATACCACAATGCCTTATGACTGACTTTATAGAGTTATTTGGAAATAAGTGCTAAAAGTAGCAGTCAGTTCTGTAAGAAATCTTCACAGGGAATATTTCAATCAATGTTAATGCATTGGTGCACTTTTATCACAGCATGATTCAAAGCACAAGCAGTCCTTGACTTACCACCACAATTGAGCCCAAAAAAGCTAAAACTTTCATAAATATGAACCGGTTGCCAAGCATCTGAATTTTGATCATGTGACTGCAGGGATGCTGCAATGGTTGTGTGACAAATGGTCTTAAGTCACTTTTTTCAACACCGTTGTAACCTTGATGAAAAACGAACTGTTGTAAGTTGAGTACTACCCATACTGGCTTTTGAGCTATAAAGCCTTACATGGCTTAGTGCCCAGATATCTGCAGGATTATTTCCTTTAAGTAGTACCTGTCCACCTTTTCTGGACATCCTGTGTAGGATATCAAGAGCTTCTTTTGCAGGAATTTCGAAAGACTGAAGCAAAATGCTTCTCAGTTATGACTACAACCCTTTGGAACAACCTTTCCATAGAAAGCTATACAGCAACCTATCTCCAAATATCCTGGGACTGTGAAAACAGAACTGCTCAAAAGAGATTTTAACAGTTAAAATAATTGTTGGTGGGTTATGTCCAATGCACATTTTTACTCATATGCTACTTTTATTTGATGGTTATGTGGTTGTTTTACTATATGGTAATAAACCACCGCGAGTGCTCAGTGAATGTAGCAATATAAAAACAGAATAAATAAAATCAAGAAGATAACAGGCTTGTATGTTAGGTGCAAATGTAACTTAATTGCTACATAGCTCAAATTGCTGATACAAATGGATTACTTCATAATGGAAGAGTTATGAGGGGATTGACAACAGCCCAACCTGGTATACCCGGATATGATTGCACTGCAGCTTTCAAATTTATAGACAGTATCACAGTACTATAGTATTTTTGGCAACTGCTACATCAATATATCTGATATGCAGGTTATGGAAGACAAATATATGGATACTAAAGGGAGAAGTCTATGAGAGCAAAGACCTTGGAACTACAAGAAGAGAAGGCAGACCTTAGTACTAGCCATGATAACTGCCAAGACTATCACAGTAATTAAGACAACTCCTTTAAAGCCTGTGCATAATTAACTTAATCTGTACAGCTGACATTTTAGAAAACACAGGAAACCTATATACAATTACTAATTTGGCTGAGCTCTATGCCTGTCACTCAGTAGATGATCTGTAAGTAATTCAAAGAGAAGTCTTCAGAAGACTCATTTTTCTGTCATGGAAGAAAGTAAGTGTAAAGTCTCTTTATAATTATCACCAAGTTTTCTTTTTCTTTTTAGAAGGACAGAAATCTCTCTTTCTTTTTTTCACTCAACATAGCACTATTTCTGTACATTTTAAAGATCACAAGGCAAAAAAGTTCAATAAAACAACTGGCAATTTAACAAAGCAATGATTATTTTTTATATATCTTGACAGAGACAGGCTTAATACGCTATGTCTACTTCAGGGGTGTCAAACTGGCGGCCCGTGGGCCAGATACATCACGTGCAGGCCATGTCCACCCCAGCTCCACGAATGGGAAAAAACTTTGCAAAACGTCACATGACTGCAACATGATGTGGCGAGTTTGACACCTTTGGTTTACTTCATCCCTCCTTCTTAACTTCCTTAATAAGTTAAATATGTCACAATCATCAATTTTCCCCTCCATCCTCCCAAGATATATAGTTTGAAATGATGTGTTCATCTTAGGAAAAAAGAAAAAAAAAGGGTATTTTCAGAAAACCTTACAAATAGTGAACGCACATGGAGCATGAAATATCACAATCAGACTGTTTAGGTTATTCTATTCAGATCTTGATTCCACAATCTGCAAGGTTAAAATGAGCAACTGGGACTCTTGACACTTCCTTTCCTGCTATGCCCATGCTGTGATGCAACTGTTACAGAGGTGGGTGAGTTTGAGTTAAGCTTGTCATTAATTCTTAGCTGAACCTGTTCCATAGTAACTTGTGGAAAAATTGTTGGAGTGCAATGTGTTCTATATGGCATTCCTAGAAGAAAGGTGGAATATTATCTAAGGAGTTAATCTTAGTCTTACACAAAGCTAAATAAGAATACCCAATCTTTATTTAACCATTTAAAAAATCTAGATATCCGATTGCCTTTAGAACAAGGGTCTTCAAACTTGGCAAGTTTAAGACTTGGGGACTTTAATTCCCAGAATTCCTGAGCTAACATGACTGGAGGAGGAATTCTGGGAGTTGAAGTCCACAAGTCTTAAAGCTGTCAAGCTTGAAGATCCCTGCTTTAGAAATATATGACTCCAAGATTCGCCCAGAATCTCATCAAACATAGTGATAAATTAGGTTGTGTGCCGACCTCAACTTCAGGCCTCCAAATAATTATTTCCCATATTGCTGTACTGTACTAATAGAAGGCCAGAAAAGTTCATTAAAAACACCACGCTTAATATTATCATTTTAAGAACATGAAATGTATCACCACTTACAGCATAGCAATTTTATTTATGAAAAATTAGGCATAATTTCTCTCTTAATTAAACATGAATTACAACAGTACCCTGTTGCAGAATGCAGCACAAAATAGAATCAAAACATGCTCCTTTATGGCAACCAGGAAAAAAAAATGAGCAGACTGATTGACAAATAAAAAACAAACAAAAATCAAGAAACCAAAGGGGAAAAGATTGTTGAGACATGGTAAACAGGATAGAGGCCATAACAATTATACTTCATAAAATAGAAGAAAGAACTATGTTTCTAAAGAAAAAAACAACTCAAAAATCAATACCTTATAAAGCAATTAACATTGTTTTCATTCATCATTTTTAAAACAATTACTCCTTTTTCCTCCTTTTTCTTCCAAACTGGTTTTCTGCCACAAGCTGGAAGGAATAATATATTTTCCTTTTTCTCATTTCCTATGCTGCCTCTCTGTCCTTCCATTTCTAGCACTAGTTGATAAATTATCAAGATTCTTTTTGAACTGACTTATATCATTTCTAAACTTTCAAGAAAATAAACCTTAAAAAAACACACCAGGGAGAGGGAAATCACAAATGTCAATTCCTGTCTATGTATTGCAAATCTTCAAAAACTCCTAGAAATATAATGGACAACTCTACTCCTTTCTGTTGCTATAGGAGGGGTGCGAATAAGCCCTGCCAAAGCAGAAAAATATAAATAAGATATTTATCTCCCTTTATTTCTTTGTTGGTAAATATAAATTTAACATAAATAGGATACTTTCCTCTTTACTGTCTCAGTTTGCCTCCACAACCCAAGACAAAAAATAAATTCCCATTAAAGTCACTCTGGGATTCAAAGTTTCATGTATTTTTTCCTTCCCTGAATGCTTTTTATTAGTATTCTTTAGCCTAAGATATGATGTCACATATCTTAAGGATTTCTACCTTTGCAGAAAATAGCCCTGTCCATCAGCAGCGCTTTTCCACTGGATTTATGTTTTGGTCCCAAGAGGCATATTGGCTCAGTGGTTAAAAACCCTGAGCTTGTGAGCTGGAAAACTGACAGCTGGAGTTCAAGACCCCAGTGCTGTACAATGGGGTGAGCTCTCATTACTTGCCTCAGCTCCTGCCCACCATCAGAAGAAATGATTATTGAAAAAATCTCAAATTGTGCAGAAATGGATAAATTGACTTTGGCGCTAAAAAACAAAGACACTTCACTATAACTACGATAGCTGGAATTGTTGGTATAATTGGATTGATCAAAGATAAATTATATATCATAAGGCATGAAAGAAAAGTATCAACCTATAATAACAAGGTAGCGATATAAGTTAAAAACAGGTGTGGTTATATGACACAAGTTAAGGTTATGAAAACGAAAGAAGATCTTGCAAACTGTTAAAATAAGAATACTTTTTACTTTGTAACCTCTTTCTTTTTTTCTTTCTTTCTTTTTTTCTTTCTTTCTTTCTTTCTTTCTTTTTTTCTTTTTTCTTTCTTTCTTTCTTTCTTTCTTTCTTTCTTTCTTTCTTTCTTTCTTTCTTTCTTTCTTTCTTTCTTTCTTTCTTTCTTTCTTCTCCCTTTCTTTTTCTTTCTTTTCTCAAAATTCTTTCCCTCTCTTGCTCTCCTCTCTTCTTTCTTTTTTTTCTTTTGCTTATTTGTGTATGTATTGTGATTGGTTTTAATTGTAAAAATTAATAAAGTATATTTATAAAAAACAAACAAAACCCTGAGCTTGTGAGCTGGAAAACTGACAGGTGGACTTCAAGACCCCAGTGCTGTACAATGGGGTGAGCTCTCATTACTTGCCTCAGCTCCTGCCCACCGATCAGTTCAAAAGCATGCAAATGAAAATTAATAAATAGGTACCACTTCAATGGGAAGCTAATAGTATTCCGTGTGCCATTGTCATATATTCATGCTGGCCACATAACCATGGAAATGTCATTGGACAATATTAGCACCACCAGCCAAGAAACAGAGATGAGCATAGCGTCCTAGAGTTGGACACAACTGGACACGGGAAACCTTTACCTTACCCAGTATTCAGTGAATGTACATGAGGTATGGGAATATGGCTGATCTTGAGGACTGTCATTCTGGCTTGATTCCATTACAGATAACAGGAGTGATAAGAGTGGAAGAAAAAATGAACATGCAAGGAAGAAGTGTATCTTACCCTGTGTCACACATGATAGAAAACAAACAAAGAAGAGAATGACAGTGGCCAATGTTGTAGAGTTGTAATTGCAGGAATGTTCCAATCTCGGATGGCAAACCTCAGATAAAGAATGTTTCCAAGCAAATACAACTCAGGTAAACAAAGTCACTAATCTAAAAGAGGATTAGAGAGAGGAAGAAAACATATGTTAGACTTTAACTAGAGATAATTAATTGTATGATTACTGTGCTAAACAGTAACGAAAGTTAAGCAGTAACCAAAGTTAACCAATGATGAAGGATAATTAAAAATGTGCATAAATGCAAGACTAGACTCCAATAAAGATCATCATGATTCAGTTGTTCATGATCAAACAACTCGACTGCCTCATCATTACAACACAATGTGACATAGTTGTTCAGATGTTGGATGTAACTAACAAGGGATAGCCAGGTTTAAGTGTCCACCCAATCATTAAACTTGTGAGTCACACTAGGATATTTCCTATCTCTTAGACCAAGCTACAAAGTTGCTGAGAGAATAAAATGTACTTCTCCACCACATCTATATCCTACTTGAAAGGCAGAATATAAATTAAATAATCATACAGCTGTAACAGTTGTCAGGATGTAGCTAGGAACAGATAGCCCGGAGGGAATACAATGCAAACAGAAAATGTTACTCATTCATTACACCCTTATTACTTTTTTAAGCAATACCACACAGCTTCCAGGTTCACATTACATTGGAAGGCATTTCATAATATAATTTCATCTTATGGCTTGAGAAGTTTTGAACAACTTCTGCCTAAAAGGAGCCCTACTTAACATAGGATAGATAAAAACTATCAAACAAGATCAAAAAAGAAAACAAATGTTTGTATTTCAGAATCTACAATAAAAATGGCTGCAATATTTTAGTTGGAAATTCAACTTCAAACAAGCCCAACAAATCTTTACTTAGAGGCATTGTTATGCCTTTAAACCGAAGATAGATATTTGACTTCCAAAAGTCTCTCAGATGCAAATGCGTACAAAACATATGTTCTGAATTTAAGCCCAAGAACTAATAGACTACAAATTTTCAGGTATGGGAAAAAAATCTTTACATTTTTTGTTGTGAAATATGGATATGTGGTATTTCCTCTTAATGTTTCACTATTCTGAAATGGTATAGGTCTCCTGCTTGAGCAGGGAATTGGAGTAGAAGACCTCCAAGGTCCCTTCCAGCTCTATTCTGATTGATTGATTGTCTCTTCATTTTAAGAAAAAATGATTTAGTTCAGGACTCATTTTCATGTATTATATCAATATCCAAGATGGTAAAGATAAGTGAAACACACAGACAGATTTAACCCCAATTTAAAATGGTTGGGAAAATGTGACCATCCTAGACCAGTCAAGTCCAAAAAATGCCAGGGAATTTCTAGAAGCCTAGCATTCTGACAAATCAGCCATCAATAGACACACAGACATAACAACACCTGTAGATTATGTAAAAGAAATAACCAACTAGCTAAAAATGGAACAAAAAGACCTAAGCACTTCTCCACCAATAATCAGCACCCAGATCAGCATAGATTAGTTACAAGATGAACATCAGACCAACAATCAAGTAATCAATATCCCAATCAAGAAACTGCCAAAGAAGCCAACAGTAAACAGCTCAACCAAAGAATCTCTAAGATCACCCCCACCATCACTGACAGGTTAAGCCACTAGAATACAAACCAACAGTAAACCCCATTCCTTACTAGCATTCATGATGTTACCTAGTTGGATAATGAAACATCTGCAAGAGAACAAGCAAACTCTGAGAGCACCAAGAACACCTCAATAATGGAGACAGCAAAGAAAGTAAGCTCTCCTGTCCTCTATCAAGAGATATATAGGTATAGATGATAGGTTGCTGGCTTAGACTTTCTGTCCATACTTTAGACAATGGAAAGAGTGGATTCTTGGGAGATGATGGAGACAGTGTCTACATTAATTTACATCACATAGTGGATAGCCAGTGACTGCAGCAGCAGCATTTTAGATAATGTGTTTGGCTTCTTCAGCTGCTGAAGGCTTTGCATGGCCACCATCTTCTCAGCTATATGTGAAGCCAATCCTGAACTATTTGGTTTCAAATAACATGTTTTTGTACTTTGAAGAGGTTTCTCTGGGAATCTTGGGCCTGTGGATGAGAGCGAGGTGAATGTACTTGGATACTCTTCTCTGGGTGAGAACCAGGGGTAAGACTGGTGAAGTGGCTCCCTGCAGCATGGGTGAAAGCAATTAACAACTTGAAAGGGACCTTGAAGGTCTTCTAGTCCAACTCCCTGCTCAAGCAGGAGACCCCATACTATTTCAGACAAAGTTCTTCTTAAAAACTTCCAGTTTTGCAGCACCCATAACTTCTGAAGGTAAGCCGTTCCACTGATTAATTGTTCTGATTAATTCATTCCAGTGATTAATTAGTATGGGGTATTCCTGCTAGATGAAGATATGAGTAGGGAGGCATGGTGACTTGGAGATGCTGAGAACTGCTGCTATAGCACCTGTCGGGTTTTCTTCTACCTGTAATGTATGTTGTTTAGAGTGGGGATGCATTTTAGCTTGAGAAAGGAGGTTGAGGATGAGGGATGAACAAACTGGAGGGATGAATAGGGTGAGGTACTGTATCTTAGCGGTGTTGGATATGGGGAGATATAATGGTTGGGAGATAGAGAGAGACACTCAAAGGGAACACAATCCCCATGTTTTAACCTGTTTCATGTTCTTGCCCCCTGCGCTCAACCAATTTAAGTGGTCAGCAGAACAACAGTGGCCCAGGTTTTGGGTTATTGCTATTAAATTCCAGGTCAATCTTAGTAAGGCTCCCCTTATTTGCTGACTTGATCATCACGGAGAAGGCTGATCTGGTTGGCATCAGATTCCTGCTACCAAAAATCCTAATTTTTACCATGTGACTGTGAGGTGCTGCAAAAGCTGTAACTTTGGGCACAGGTCATAACTCCCTTCCTTCGGTTTTATTGCAATTTTGAATAGTCACTGAATGGTTGTAAATTGAGGAACCTTCCTTAGTTTCCTTCCCCTCCCCTGAATCTTTAAAATAATAATAATAAAATCTATTGTAGACTATTTTTATATTACACTATATAGTTCACAATTAAAGGGCAGAAACTAAGAGTTTTCAGACCTACCTGCAACATTCAGCTTTTCAGCTGTCCCCGAACTAGGAATTGCAGTGGTGGTACTATTTGTGGAATTTGTACCTGTGCCATTGATTACAAGGTTCTCAACCTTAGACTCAAGCTTCCCAATGCGCTGCAGTATATTATCCAGTAAGACTGCAAGAGTTTTCTTCAAATCTAAATCAGGAAAGGAAATGAAACCAATTAGCATTACAAAAGAAAACATAAACAAATAGCTAATCAATATTTTCATTGGTTCAAAGCAATGATACTACATATAATTGAAGCAAATTATTATATCCCCTAGAAGTCCCCAATTCATTTTACCTGCTTAAGTAATGTAAGGATAAAGATATACCATGTACATACAGCATTAGCATTTATGGCAATCCGTGTTTTTTTTTATATGTGAATGTGTTGCGACAAATGAATGTACCGTGACAAAAATAATAGCTTTGCTATTTGAAGCAGGATCAAATATAGTACCATAGATTCAAACACCAAACCTTTTTATCATGCTAACTGCAATGACTTGTTTATTCAAAGTTTTTGGAGGAGGTTTTTCAGAATGTGAAGGAGTATATAGGAAACAATTCTTTTCTAATAATTAAAAACAGCTTATTTTTCATGCATGCAGTAGTTTTACACAGGTTCCAGCTGTCTCTAAACATGCGTCCAGTTTGCTTGGCTTTCTTCAAGTATTGGAAAATATAGAAGACACGGCTGTTTTCATAATTCAATTTATGCTTTCATAATAATGATGAACCTCTTTCAAAGGCTTTACACAGCCCTAGTAGTCAAGTTACTTCATATGTCCCTGAACATAAAACTTTTATTAATCACCTTTTTAACTCGTTTATTTTCAAGTCAGCTACCAGTTTGTGAGCCATTGTCTCTAGTAATTAAATCGGAAGAAATTCAGTGGACAGTAATACAGGTGGACATTTAACTAATCACTCATTCAGCAACTGTTCAAATTTGTGATGGCAGTTAGTTAAAACAGTCCTTGAAATTCCATTTGGCACAGTAATCCTGTGGACACATGATTGCAATCTGGGTACTCAGCAATTTACCAACCGCTACAACATCCCATAGTCACGTGATTGTTATTTGTGACTTTCCCTTTCGACTTCTCACAAGCCAAGTCAATAGGAAAGTCTGCATAAACTTGGAAAATGTAATAAGGTCCTCTCTTAACAACATGCATGGTCCCTGCTTAATGATGGTAACCTGAGACTTGCCCGAACTGCCACCATTAAGCAGCTTGTGTTATGACTGCATCATTTAGCAGCAATTATTGTAGTTAAGCGGGGGTTACCTGTACAGTGCCACTGTGCATTTCAATAGCAGGGGTGATGGCAATGGTAGAGATCGCATCTCTGTTTTTTAAGCTTTTGACAAAAATGACTTCATTTCATTTTTGAAATGGTTTTTTTTTTCCTACAGAAACTCCAGTGTTGACAATAAATGCAATTTCCCAAAGGAGATTTTTCTAACAAGCAAAATTTCTTGCCAGGTTCTCTGTTACTGAAAACTTCATCTGCAGAACCAAGAGTTTGACAATTATAGCAAACAAAACTATAGCTGAAGAAACCACAAGGCAAATGAAGTTAAAATTTAGACAGGGTGTCATTTTCAATAATATAGTTGGTTTTCCTTGCCGTACAGAATTAAGACAGAAAACCTTTGCTTCCAGGAACAGCTTTTAGCATCTGCTATCTTACTGAAACTTCTCTTCAGGTTCAAAAAGAATAAATTATGGATCCTTGTGAGGAGAAACGTGGCACATCAATAGTCTTTAAATATATTCTTTTCAAGGACAAGTTAGCACAAATTCTGGCCAATCTGCAATATTTAAGAGGAGAATCAGAATGTAAATCTTGGCTGTAGAGGCTCTACCCTGCCTTACAAAACAAGCACTAATGTTACACGAATGACAAAAGCAGTGCAACAGGCCTGCTTCTAGGGACGGCAACCTCCACCTTTCTGACAGTGATCTTGTCAGAAAACGAGACAAAAGCGACAAAGCAACAATTGGGCACTTGTTCTAAAGAGCAGCTTCCACTGCAGACAGAGAAGGAGAAGAAGATACTTAGGGAGATATGAAAGGAGGTTAAGCCCTGACCTGTAGGCAGGTCTATTCAGGGATGTTGCAGCCTTTCGCTTTTTGCCAAATAAGTAAGATTTCATGATGATAAGATAGGATGTGGAGGAAAGAACAGTTGTTGAGAGAAAACAAGGAGAACCACTTAGCATTTGAAAAAAGGCAGGCGCCTTCTGACAAAATAAAACAGAAAGGTTAGAAAGTGAAAACCAATAGCAAAAGAAACATCCTGGACAGTTTGTATAAAGCAGCACTGATCCCATTCAGGAGCAGGAAAGCATTTTTTCCTCTCCAAGTTAGTTTTGGACTATGAATGATTATGGCTCAATATAATAGTACATGAATATATTTATTCCTTCTCTCTCCCCCACTTCTTCTTGTTTCCAATACAGGAGGAGCAAATAAGTTTGCATCTTTATTTTAAATAATCTTAAGCAGAAACAGAAAATGATACTTCTTGTTCTTAGGTAACATTTCATCATAGATTGTCCTCGACTTACGACCTCAATTGAGGCCAAAATTTCTGTTCCTAAGTGAGACATTTGCTAAGTGGATTTTGCCCCGTTTTACGACCTTCCTTGCCACAGACACGTAAGACCCTTTTTTCAGCTTTGAACGGACACTAAATGAGCTGTTGTAAGTTGAAGATTACCTGTACTTGCTATCCTGTTGGGATGTTTTGTAAATGATTCATTTTAGTATCGTTAAAGAAGTGGGCCAAGAAGGCATTTACACTATTAAGGGGAACTTCTGATTAAACTGATTAATTAAAGAAGTGAACATCACAAAAAATATAAAGATGATAAATAGCACACCCAGATAACAAACATTGGGAATTGAATAAAATTATTTAAAATCTGTTACATAAAAAGATAAAAGGGCTATCTTTGCTTTATGCATGATTATGAATGATTTTCTTCTGAGCTTGATAAACTTAACTAACAGGACAGACTGTGGACCTTTCTTCATGTAATACTCATACTGTGTTATTGAACTATTTCAACTAATAATTGTTCCACTTTTAAAATAACCTATCTGCTTCTACAGCCGTAGCCGCATAGTGGTTAGAATGCAGCACTGCAGGCTAATTCTGCTGACTGCCAGCAGTTTGCCAGTTTAAGACTGACTCAGCCGTCTAATCCTTCCAAGGTCAGTAAAATTGTCAGCAGTCAGCAGAATTAGCCTGCAATGCTGCATTCTAACCACTGCACCTCTACGGCTGTAGAAGCAGATAGGTTATTTTAAAACTGGAACAACCAGATTATTTGGGGCAATATGCTGACATTTGTAAAACACTCAGAGAGTGCTGTAAAGCACTATGCAGCTACATATGTCTAAGTGCTATAGCTATTGCTTCTGCTATTATGTATGTGTGTCCAAGTAATTCCTAAACTCTTTTATAGACAGCAAAATAAAATATGTAGGGAGAATTCAAGAGGATACTTACACAGTAATTAAACCTCATTGTTTATAATGGATCCTCCAACTCCTTAATACTAGAGAGGACATTATTTTAAAATTCTTCTAACATCCTCCTACACTTTCAAAACTTTGCTAAGTTCAGTGTGTCAACAAAATGATTTTATCTGGGAACTTATTTTGCTATTTGATAAACTGTGGATCTTTTAAATATAATTTCTTACTTGGAAATTACTTGCAGAATCTGAATCCTTTAATCATCTTAAAGTGATGGCAGTTTTGTAAAAAGTATCCAGTGAAACCTAATTTTACTAGGCTTCAATGCAACTGATTTCTCCTGCAGCAGAGCATATTTCCACTGCAGTTTGCATCACAACTTCACTACACAAATGTTGTCTGAACCAATTTATACAGTCACATCATGAAAATGATGTGTACTGATGTAAATAAATCCATGTAAGGCACTACTCTCAAATTCTTACCTCAATAATGGGTAAGCCCTTCTACAATTTGCTCAATGCCATTAATTTCCTTTTTTACTGCATATACTTTATTTTTGTGCTATCCATAATGTGTGGAATAAAAGCTTCTTATATAATTATAAAGTCCATCACTGGCTTATTTCAAAGTTCCTAAGGATAATCAAGACAGAATCTGGATGCAGAGGTCATTGCTTATATTGCAAATGCTCTTATTAATTTCCTCCTTGGGGACTATCCTTTGGCATCTGGTTGGACTCTGCCAGCCCTTTGACACAGGCCAGATCAGGTAACAGAGATATTAGAATTCCAGAATTCTACTCTATTGAAATAAGCCATAAAATAGATAGCCTTGACTTACAACTGTTTGTTTACCATTTGAAGTTACAATGAAAAATGAAAAAAAAAGTCTTATGACCATTTTTTATGTTTATGATCATGGTTGAAGCATCCCCATGGTAACATGATCAAAATTCAGTTGCTTGGCACTAGCACATATTTATGATGGTTACAGAGTCCCAGGGTCATACCTTTTGCGACCTTCTGACAATCAAAGTCAAGGGGGAAGCCAGATTCAATTAACAACCTTGTTACTAACTTAACAGCTGCAACAATTCACTTAATAGTTATGGCAAAAAAAGATTGTGAAATGGGGCAAAATTCACTCAAAAACTATCTCGCTTAGCATCAGAAATTTTGGGCTCAACTGTGGATGTAAGTTGAGGACTGTCTGCAGAAATTTTAAGGCCTAACAACAAAGTGGCGTGATCTTATATTTCTTTCTTATATTTTCTGGTTTTCTTGAGCTACACTCATGTCTACTAACAATCACCATATAGTTTCTCTAAGGTCATCTCTGCAGTTGTCTACAGATTCTAAATACTGTATTAAGTAGGCAAAAATGTTTTATTATTTTTTATATTTGTATTTCACCTTTTTTTCATATGTAACTCAAGATGGTATACTATATTAAATAAGTCTTTAAAACAGTAGAAATGTTTTGATGTTACACCAAGTTTAGTAAAAGAACTTTTACAGGAACTAGACAAAATGAGTATAGTACATTCCTATTCATTCTAAAAGCTTCTTAACATGTCTGGTTAACACTGGCATCTTTATGTGTCCTAACATTCAGGGAAAAAGAATTCTTTCATCTTTATTTATTTGTGGAGATTACTCCTATAAATGTTTAGGCTCTGCATGAAATAATGGGGAAATGTCACCCGAGATTTAGAGCAGGGTATACAGTAAAACTGATGTCATTATGCCTAGCCTTCCAATTCAACAAATTTCAAAGAGATGGTAAAAATTCGGCCCTGCCTCTGGGCAGAGTTGGACTGATTATGGCTTAACAAACTAAAACTGATGCCAACATCAGATAGGAACCTATGTCACACCCTGCAAAAAGAAGATATAGCTAATCCAGAGCCACTTGACAGTCAACAATGGGCAGCGGATGGATGGATGAATCAATTACACAAATACAAAAGAGGCTTATAGAAATCCATTCTAGATCAGTCTCCTTTGAAAAGCTTCAGAGACATCAGGCAGAACAAAATGTGACCATTTCCCAATCTAGAAATCTTCTAGGATGGTGAACTTCCAGGATTTCATAGCCAGAATGATCACCATGGAAAATTTTGAGAATTAAAATCCACATAGGCACCCTGTGAGGTTTGGAAACACTGAGCTAGAATGTTAGCTGATGTCTATGGAGATTCTCAAGTCATCCACGTCATGATTGTCCCAAAGGTGCTTTTTCAAGAGTCAACTGGACTTTTTTGGTTTTTCTTTCAAGATGTTTCACTTTCTCATCCAAGAAGAAGCTTCTTGGATGAGAAGCAAAACATCTTCAGAGAAAAACCAGACAGTCCAGTTGCCTCTTGAAAAAGCACCTTTGGGACAACGTTAGCTGACGCGTGCTTTGCAGAAGATGTAATGTTAGTTTAGATCAATTATATTATCTTTCAACTGGTATGAAACCAAAGAGTAGGTGCTGGATTTCACTAATAAAACTATGAACAGTCTGAGACCAGTGTATCTGAAAGATTATAATTGCCTGGAGGAGCATAGGCAAAATGTATGTTTATGATGTCAAACCCTATATTTGAAAGAGGGGCTTTCCCCAGGAAGTATATACTGCATCTTCTCTTAAATTTCATTCTTACTTAAACCCTATATTTGAAAGAGGGGCTTTCCCCAGGAAGTATATACTGCGTCTTCCCTTAAATTTCATTCTTACTTAAACGACCGTATTGTCTTAAGCTGGGTTTTACGGTATACAGGTGGTCCTTAACACATGACCGTAATTAAGCCCCAAATCTCAATTGCTAAGCAAGACAGTTATTAAGTTAGCTTTGCAACATTTTACAACCTTTCTTGCCACAGTTGTTAGTTGAATCACTGTGGTTGTCAGGTTAGTAATGTGGTTGTTAAGTGAATCCGGCTTTCCCATTGATTTTGCTTGTCAGAAGGTCACAAAGGTGATTATATCACTCCAAGACGCTGCATCATAAATATGAGCCAGTTGCCAAACATCCAAATTTTGACCATGGGAATGTTGCAACAGCTGCAAGTGTGACAAACGTTCATAAGTCGCCTTTTTCTGTGCCGTAACTATGAATGGTCACTAAAAGAATGGTTGTAAGTTGAGGTCTACTTGTAATTAGAGAAAGTCAGTACAGTATAAATGTTTGTTTTCTGAAAATAATGTATACTATTGTTGTATCACTTTTCTTTCTGTTTTTACATTCACTAAATGGGGAGGTAAATCAAAGCAATTGGGGAAGAAGTTAAACAGGTAATGTTTCTTGCCCTTTATGTGATGTATTTTTAGCTGCTGTCCTAGCAGCATATTCAATCATGTATCTGCTATTACACAATATGGTTGGGAAAGGGAAGATTTTTTTTTTAAACCAGCAGTTCTCTGGCCAAAATTAAATCTTAACCTTTTTTTTTTAATGGAAAGTGGAAAGGCTGAGCTCATACTGCTCACTGCCAACTTTTAAATAGAAGTCTCCCAAACTTTGACATTTCTTTATAAAAATAGAAAACAAATGAAACATCGCACCCACAAATATCTGCAAGATTCTTCTTTCCTGCTATGGACAACCACTTAAACCAACATTTAAGGAATTGGAGACAAATTTCTCTTGTCTTGCTCTTCCCCACTGATAATTCTCTCTAAAAGCAAGTTGGTTACTGCTAAATCTTGGGCATTTACTAGCTTATACTGTTTTTCCCCCTTTGCTTTTCATTCCATACTGAAATTCATCCCTGAACAAAGAGATATAATTACTGCAACACACAATTTTCCTTAATTTCAAAAGTCTAAATTCAAACTTAGGGAAATGTTATGTATACGTTATAAATATAAACAGCTGCTAAGAGCTACAATGATGTGAATGCGCTATTCAGGCTGCTGTAAACATCCATGATCCAAAGGAAGAAAACCAATGCTACATCCAGAAAGAGTGAATTCTTGTTTGCTATGAGGGGTAACTTCAACATTTAAAATTCCCAGAAATCTGCTATATTTGCTCTGGTTGCAGCTATTTTATCTTTTTCAGACTGAAGGAGATGTGTGAGAAATCAATGGTTGAAGCACATTTTTCTTTTAGCAAATACCCTTGAGATCCAACCAAGTTCTCTGCTTCTCCTGATTTTTTAAAAATTGTCTGGCAGATTGGATACCAACCTGATTTATCTCTTTAAATTTTGGGGGACTGGATGTCATTATTCTTTAAATTCTGAAGGCCTACTTACAAAACAAAAGTGGAAACTGAAGCTGCCCTGAACCAAATATGAAAGGCTGGATAATGCTTTTTGAAAATTTTAGTTTTTTAGTTACAGTAACAATTGTAAATGACCTCACAGAATTTTTGAAAATTTCTAACCCTATTTTTCACTATATAAAGATTTTAATTTTATATTAACTTATGAATTATTTTAATGCATTGTAGCACTTTTTGTTAAGGCATGAAGTAGGAGTCCCTCAACTTGAATCTCCTTACAAAGCTCCTTTTGATTGGGCAGATGATAAACATAGTAGCCACATGGGCCTTTACACAATTCTGGCTCATGTGCCAGTTCCAGTTGTATCCGCAACCTAAGGTCTTAGCTACAGTATAATTCATGTCTTCATCATCACCCAGATGAACTACTGCTCCCAATGGGACAGCTTTTGAAGACTATCACGGAGCTCAAGTTGTTTTAAAATGCACTGCCCCACTTGTAATCTGACACACATTGCGAGGAGTCTACCACAGTTGTGTTGTGGACTTGTTTTTAACAGGTATCCAGGTCTAAAGTCAACTTCTAGTACCATACTATTTTACCAGAATCAGCCTAACTGACATGATTGTTTCAGGAATCAGGTGCTGGTTTTATTCCAGTTTCTTCAAATTGGGGACTGTATGTGCGTGAAGGTGTTGGTTCTTTGTTGCACTGCCTGTTTGGATCAGCCTTCTGGTGTTTGCTTTGAACCTAGCTGAAAACAGAGGTCTTTTGAAAAGGTTTTGTGAATTGAATGCTGATGTCCATTTTTTTAAATTTTGTACTGCTGCTAGATTTTACTTGTGCTTGCTTACACATTAATACAGTACTTACATGTATCCTGGATATTTAGATAATGTATATTTGTTTAATATCAGGAGTCCTAAGAGATTACAAGTTGAAAAAATAAATAAAAATGAATCTCCTTTTGAAAACCTTGTAATTTTACTCCTCTTTGAATGGGCACAGAGAAGGCTAAGTAAATTTCCCTTTGTCTCAATTAAAATATTATAGACATACACTGACAAAAAGCTCATATGAAGATAACTATCAAATCAACGTCTATTTTGTAGTTTTATTTCCTTATTTTCTTCATATCTTTATGTATTGCTGTTTCACCAAGAGCCCAAAGTGCCTTACATGGACATTTCCTTTTATTTTATCTCTACAACAGCAACCCAAAGAAGTAGTGGTCCATGATTATACATGTTATTGATATAAAGCTATTATTAGCATACACATATGCTCTTTGCAATACTTCATTAAAATTGTAATATACATAAACTTAAATCAGAGGAGATGGGTATTCCTGTGTACTCTAGACCAAGTTTTTATGTGCCTAGCTGATTTAGCAATAGCACTTAAGACTTACCACTTCACAGTGCTTTACAGCCCTCTCTTAAGCTGTTTACAAAGTCAGCATATTGCCCCCAAGAATCTGAGTCCTCATTTTACCGGCCTCAGAAGGACGGAAGGCTGAGTCACCTTGAGCAGTCAGGATCTAACTCCTGGTGTGAGCAATGAGTTAGTTCGCAGTACTGCATTCTAACCATTAGGGCAGCATGGTTCACATACAGCACAAGCATCTGGAAACAATTTATTAAAGGAGATACTGTTTATTCTTGTAGAGGAAGGAAGGAAGGAAGGAAGGAAGGAAGGAAGGAGGGAGGGAGGGAGTAAGTTCTAAATCCCAGCTATATAGGCTGATGAGTTGATTGGCCAGATGATACTGAATAAGGCATGAAATATTGCTGTTTCAGTGTAGGAATCTATGCAAACCTACTTACCATATGCAGTCATTGTCCCTACATAAGGTCCATCCACTACATTTCTATTTTCTTCTGCTAATGCTTTTATGTATCTTTTACTGAGATCCAGTATTTGTTCACGAAGCACTGAACTGCTTTCATGCTGAGTCTTCTGTTGAATAGTAAAATGCAAGAGCATCATTCCCCAAATAAAGCCAAAAGTCACCAGAAAGAAGCCAAGTTTCTGAGAAGACAATTTCCATGGAGTGAAGAGTGCCATGGCTGTTTATACACTTCTGGAATCCCTTGGAAAGATTTTGCAGCTCAAACTCCCAGCGTAGTCCACACAAATCACAATTTTGAAGTTACAGATTCTGGCTTGTTAGTCAGCATACTTTCTCCATTCAATTCCATCCTGCTGCTGAAAGAGAAAAGAAGCATATGGCGATTTAAAGAAATAAAATTCCTCCTCCCCAGATGGCTTTATATCTGTTTATTTAACTCACTCCCCACCTCTGAGTAGCACAATATATTTCCTCAGTAAATTGGCAGTTGTTGCAACTCCCTATTTTATGACATGATAAGAATATCAGAGTCAAGACCGTATTTGGAACTACATCAAAAGATGTATGTCACTAGTTGTAGAATCTACCATTCAACAACTTGAATTCAATTTATGTTTTCAGTTTTCATTTCTGCAGAGAGCTTTTTCACATGATAGCAACACAGAGGCATATTTTTAGAAGGATATGACTGCAAAACATTCAATTTAATTCCAATTTCATTGTAAAAGTCTGCAGTTTTGATAAGAACAATGGCATATCAAAAAAAGGTTTTCAGTAAACCTTTCAAAAGGAAAAATAATTATAATAAAAAAGCTTTCCTTAATATCCTTTCTTAAATTTCAGTTTTAAGAGTATTTAAAAATATCATTGACACTTCTCTAAAAAGAAGTTGGGAATAAATCTTGGGTTTTCCCCAATTTACGCAATCTTTTTCTAAGCTTTACCTTACAGACTGAATTACACTCCTGAAGTGTGAAATATACATAATATACATAATCAAAAATACATAATCTGCCTACATTTCAGGGAAACCATTCATTCATGTCATAAATGTAAATAGCTGCAATGGTCTGTGCAGGAGTCATTTGGGTATATTATTTGTTTATTTAAATGAATTCATATGGCTGTCCAGTTCATGATGCATCTCTGGGTGGACCTATAAGTCCATTTCTGGGTTGCAGAAGATCCCCCACATTCCACTGCTGTCCAAGCCAAAAAAAACCTCAAAATCCTTTTTGCATATGTGATAAACCTATTATCATTAATATGTATGGCTAAGAGACTTGGCAGCATTCACTACAGTTGAATGAACAAATTTTTTGATTAACAAGAAAATTATCTAAATTATTTAAAATTAAGAATAGTCATGATGATCCATAAGAAAAAAGTTGAAAAGTACTTCTAAGTACAATTTCAGATGATAGTCATTGCCTTTAATCCAGTTCATAAAATAGACCTTAGTTATCTGAAGGGCAGCCTCCCTCTAGCTGTTTGCCCTTCAGTTATATGGAGTATCCATACTCCTCATTTTATTAGGAAATTGTTAAAGACCTGGAGCTTAGAAAAAGATTGGGGAAAACCCAATTTCCTCCAGGCCTCCAGAACAGGGCAAATATGGAGCCTCCTTTTGGTTTTGTTGTTATTTTGGTTTGGTTTATTTATTTATTTTTGCTTTTTCAACTTTTGAACCTCCTGGTTTGAAGTATTTTTCTTTTAATGAGTTGTGCTTTGGTTGTAAGATACCCAGTCATTTGGGACTCAGACATCCTACAAATGAAATAAAATAAAATATAGTATCTTCCAGAAGGAAATTATCTGCAGAATATGATCTGCAGAATATGCAATAGAACAGCTGGAAAAAGACAATTGGGACGAAGGTGGGAGAAATTACAAGGCAAAACCCATCTCATTTTTGTTGAAAATGTTATTGATCATGTATTAACACAGTAATGAATCTAACTTAATAGGCAATTTCTTAATTTCACTATGCATTTTGAAATGTCTCCAATTTTCTGCTAAACACATTTTTCTTATACTGCTGAGCCCTACAAAATGGAATCCATCACAAAACATTTGTCCTATTATGTTCACAACCCTCCTGCCTTTAAAAAGGTAAAAGATCCCTGTTTTCTGTAGATGGCACAACTTTAATGACCCTATCCTTTAAGTCTAGGAAAATAAAAGATCACTGCCCATTAGACAACCCCTCTACTAAATGAAGCCAAGCTATAAACTAGCTTGGCTGCTTTTTGAATAAATATTCCCAGAGAAAGAAGCTAAGTGAGAGGTTGTACCTTGGTTAGGTGCTCTCCCCTCAACTAAGTTAAAACACTAAAATAGGTATTCCACAACAAGCAGAACTAAATGAGTTTTAGTTCCATATGAATTTTAACATCTGCATGTTATTTCAAGTTGACTCAATGTGGAGGAGGAGTCAGGATTTTTGCTAGAGCAGTCATATTAGGTTGCAACTATTTAACTATAGGGTTGCAAAAGCTTAACTTAAAGAGGCCCCAAACTACAAAATAGAAAACATTGCCCAGAATATAGAGTATACTGATACTGAAAAGAATTTGTGAAGCTATAATTCAGAGCAGGGGGATTAACTAATCTCACATCTTGCTCATGAGACCCAAATCCCAGACTGGGTGGAGCATACATATCCAACCATACTATCACTAATGTCCCAGAGTCAGTTTACTCAAGAAATTACAAGGCAAAACAGATGACAATCACCAGTGCCCAAATAATATAGTAATAACTTATGAAAATACTGTGGAGTCAGATCAAAGCCATTAGTCCTGCAGCAGTAGCTACTCTGACCCCCATTAGAAGTGGAAGAAAATACCGTAGTCTTTAGCTCCCTAGAAAAGTCCCTGAAATTTCTCTGGAATACAGCTGTATATTTTTAAAAAGCTATTTTCTTTAAGTTATTTCTGAAACATATTTCTCTCGGGACTCATATGTGCAATTGTTAAGGATACCAGAGGCTATAGTTCAGCAAGATCTGCTGGGTCAAAGATTCCCTATCCAGGAATTAAAAGATGCTATCTATATTTTTCAAAGAGTTTTATCTGATTTGGGGGCCCTTCAACTGTGTGGGCCTCAGTTTACAAAATTCTTTAGCCTGGCCCTGCCTGAGTCTACATTACTGAAAGTTGAAGCTCACATGTCTGGACATCGACAAGTGGAGAAGTCTTTTATAACATTTCAAATGTCATTTTTTTTTAAAAAGGTGACTAAGACTCCTCATACATCATCTATCTGAAGTATTTAAGTGATCTGCAGAATATGCAATAGAACAGCTGGAAAAAGACCATTGGGACGAAGGTGGGAGGTCAGTGCATTTTATTTATATCTTTTCTGGTTGAAAAAAGCTTGCCTTTTGGGTAAGTTTTTATTTATTTATTTATTTTTATCAATTGCTTACAAGATAATAGGTATAAATAAAAACATAGTTACGAATACATGGATACATATAAGAAAAAAGAAAAAGAAACAGGGACGTTGGCATGCTTATGCATGCCTCCTACATACCTCTTAGGTCGCACCAAGTGTTTTTTAGTTTTGGCTTATGATATATTTGGAAAGTTAGCTCAGAATAGAAATGATTTTTTAAAATTGCTGGTTATTCTCTTAAGAGTAAGGAATCATTTTAAACTGACTTTTAAATTAAGTCTCTAACCAGATTAGCAGCAAAAGACCAGAGTGTTTCATCTGGATGAAACTATCATAATCACTCTTAAATAAAATTCTGAGAATGTGCTCCGGCTCAGAGCTTTCTTATAAATTAAATTCTGCATTGTTTCTAACAAAGACATAAATGCACACAGACATTGATAGGCAAGTTTTTGCATCCTTTGTATTATTCCATGATTCTGATCATTCTTCTCTTCTTAAATCTTCTTAATGTCATTATTGCTCAGCTCCCAAACTGTTTGTTATTTAGTCTTAATACCACCAAGGTGCTTGTTTGATGGTCACACTCAGCAGTGGGACCCTTCTACCTGTTCTACCACCGGTTTGGTGATTGCGCGTACGTGCACCTAATGCGTGCACACAGCTTTCCACACACCAGCTGAGGCCTGCAGCGCCAATCAGCTGAGAGGATAAAGAAAAGCACAGGGGCAGATGGGAGGGCCAATCCTGCGTTTTTCTCTTCTTTCTCCTCTCAGCTGATTGTCGGAGGCTTTCCCCCCCTCCTATCAGCTGATTGTCAGAAGCTTTTTTTACTACCCATTAGGCCGAATGGGGCCAAACCAGTAGAATACCAACACGGGTCACACTTAAAAATTAATCTATAAAATGGTGTTTAAATTTGGGGAGCATTTAGATTTCATTTTTATTCAAGAAATTCTTATTCTTCAGCAACTATTTTACATTATAATTATCTGTGTAGCATGATTTCAGACTGCAAATGGAGTTGCAAGCTATTTTTCATCATTCTCAGTGTGGTTCAAATTTGCAGTTAATCAAAGTTAATTGAGTGATTTGCCTTTAAAATCAAAGCTAGGATGACAAATCTAAACGCATTTTGCATTTCAATCAGCATATGCCTCACTTTCCACAATGTTTAGATCACTGTTTAGGCAATGTCTTTTGTTTAACGGGTTCTCCCAGATTTTAGTCCTGCAGCAACTTTTCAAAAAGTTTTCACCACTCCAATAAAACCAGAATACTATAAATCAGGGTTGTCAAACTGGTGGCCCATGGGCCAGATGCATCATGCGCAGGCCATGCCCACCCCAGCTCCGTGAAGGGAAAAACATTACGAAACCTCATGTGATGGCAACGTGATGCCCTGAGTTTGACACCTATGGTATAAACTATTAAGCATTTCTCATCTATTTTGCTTTATTTTTATGCTCTTAGTCATACAGGTTGGTGGAGCAGCAATATTTTCAATCTTTAAAACAAAAATGAAATGAGAATTTAAAAGTGCAATACCTGTATTTTTCATTCAAAAAGTACAATTAACAAGCTATTGAGTATTTGATTTAGATATTAAAATTTGCCAAGCATTTATCTTCTACTTTAAAGCATATCCCATGTTGTGGTTTCATTCACATATATGAGATAAATGTCTTTTTGAAGGCTTGACAAGAAACTTATGATGACACACCTGATGTGCTTTATCTTTTAATAGTTTCCCTCATAGAAACTATTAAAAGTGTGTGTGTGTGCGCACGCGCACACACACACACACACCACAGGTTATATCATATTACCCCATCAGTTAATGAAATGTCTGGAAGCAAATAACGAAGCTCAGAGAGCGCAAACGTCTCCCTGGGTTAAGATAGCAAAACCATTTAATATGTAATATGTGCTACAAAGCTTTGAAAGTCACTTTGATACGCCTCAGCCTTTTTGGAATCAACTCTCACTATAATTATACTTGAAATCAGATCTCTTTAAGTTTAGAAAAGCAGTAAGAATGTTTTTTTTTCCTTAGGTCCCTGTGAAGCTGTCCTATATCCTTTATTTATTAATATAAAGGTGTTTATATTATTATATTTTATGGACATTTTACTCTAGAGGATCCTTGTTTTAAACTGTGATAACATATAGCATGTCATAAAATTATGGCTGTTTTTATTCTATTTACTGTTTTTTCTTCCATTATGCCCAATTCTTGGAGACTACCTAAAAGTCCTTGAGGTTTTTCAGAAGTGGTTTGCCATTGCCTCCTGTCTAGGGCTAAGACAAAGTGACTGGCCTTTGTGCCCGAAGTGGGGCTAGAATTTGTTGTCTTCTGGTTTCTAACCTGATGCCTCAACCACACCACCACATTCTCTGGTGAGCTACATATGAACAATTAAGTTAAAATTAAAATCCATTTTAAAGCATCACCTCTATAATCAGTAACGACTAGTGGAATAAAATCCACAGAGACTCCTAATAGGTTATACACCTATTGTAGTTTTCAACAGAAAATATATTACCAGTATCGCTCATCAATTATTTTGATGCATCCTACATAAAACAAGCTCTATACCAATCTGACATAGAAAAACCAACCATCAAATAATTGAATAGTATAATTGAATCTCTTAACTATAATTCATTAAAGATGCAATTTAGTCAACTAAACCTTTGAAGTGATATAAGTTTGCTGAGTTAAATAAAAAAAGTTTTATGCTACATATATGTATATTTGTTATGATAGCTTATTATGGTCAGGATGTCAAATACCTCCTGATTTGTTTTATTGAAATGACCATTGTTACTAAGGTAGTCATA
The DNA here is from genome assembly GCF_049901715.1 of Pseudonaja textilis. NCBI lineage: Eukaryota > Metazoa > Chordata > Lepidosauria > Squamata > Elapidae > Pseudonaja > Pseudonaja textilis. Next base: position 207,524,536 of record NC_141990.1, read on the forward strand.
CCATATACTGTATTTTTCCACAATTTAGCAATTCCAATTTCACTACTTATAACTATACATGTATGACAGTTTTTAATTATGATGCACAATCATAATTGAATCTGATGAAATTAACAGCATAGGATCAAACACATAAAATCCTCAAGTAATAGGTTTACTGTTGTAAGAATTTAGAAAGTACAAAAATGAAACAAAGAGTATTAAAAACATAGAAATCAAATAGCATACAGATTAGAAAATCTTCATCCATTTATTATTTGAAAAAAGCATAATCAGTTCCATCAACGTATGCTGTCTCATACTTTACTTCATTATGCAATGAAGTGCTTGGGAAAACTGACATCATTCAAGGAATAACTAAATAAGATTCGCAAGTAATCTCTTGCTCAAAGGACAATGTGTTCTAGTGTCTCCAACGTACTATATAATTACATTGCATAGGCAGCAAGTGAGTAATTTTTTTTTCAACTTTGTATCCTCAAATAGGATGGACTTCATCTCACATAATCTAGCTATAGTGTTATATAACCGCTGGTGTAAGGTTAGTATAGGATGGGCAATGACAGGGTACATGATTATTACCTGGACAGACAAGCGCTATCATCACTGATAGGATTTGGAAGCTATTTGTGGTTTTGCATAGCAACTGAAGTGATCCTGGAAATGACTTAGAAAATTTTAACTGTTTATTATTCAAATAATAATCTAATAATGTGTACAGTACATATAGTCCTCAACTTACAACAGTTCATTTAGTGACCGTTCAAAATTACAATGGTACTGGAAAAAAAAAGACTTATGACCACTTTTCACATTTATGACCATGTGATCATGGTCACCATTTATGATGGTTGCAGTTTCCTGGGTTCATGTGGTCACATTTTGCAACTTTCTGACAAGCAAAGTCAATGGAGAATCCAGATTCACTTAACAACCTTGTTACTAACTTTGTTTAGTGAATTTTGCCCCATTTTTACCACCTTTCTTGCCAAAGTGAATCACTGCACCTTAAGTTAGTAACAAGGTGCAGTGATTCACTTAACTCTAGCAAGAAAGTTGCTAAAAATGGGGCAAAATTCACTAAACAACTATCTCACTTAGCAACAGAAATGTTGGGTTCAACTGTGGTCATAAGAACTACCTATACTGATTTTAAATGTTCCAGGGCAATATAATTATCATCTAAACCAATAGCCTTCAACATTTTGGGTGCCAGAGATTGGTTCCATGGTGGGAGGTTTTTCTGTGGACTGAAAATGTGATTTTGTGCGCTGCCTGGATCTTGCATGTGTGGAGGTGCTTCATTTGCTTGTGTGGGCCGGTTCCTAGCAGGCCGTGGACCGGTGCTGGTCCGCAGACTGGGGGGTCGGGGACACCTGATGCAAAGGTTCCAGAAAGCTATCGTGTTATTGTTTTAAAATAATTTATCTCTGCTCTGTCCTGAATAATAAAACATAATAATTAAAGAGATCAGGTGTTTGCTATACATTGGGTGCCACATCCCTAAATGCCATCCCCCCTCCCACTCATATAAAACCAAATTACAGAGAGCATTGGAATACATTTAGGCACTAGAAATAGTTCAGCAATACAGAAGTTAGGATAGCCAGATCTATCACTTCTAAGTGTTATTGTACTGTGACAAGACGGGTGAGGGCAATACTCAGTCAAGCTATTCATTACTGCTTGGCTGAAACTACATGCAGGAACAGATATTACAGAATTCTCTCTAAAAGTCAACATTTCCCGCACACCCTTCAATTAAATGCAGAGAGACCTGCAGTTCAGTTCTCAAATTTCTTATGCCTTTAAGTCCTGTGGTTTGCAATCAAACAGCAAAATAATAGTGTTGAAGTTTTTCCCTCGAAAAGGAAATAAATGGTTTTTCAAAAGAAGATCAAAATTTACATGTAATAGCATATTACATCTCAGGGGTCAAAGCTTATCTTCAAAACAAATGTTGCAGTTGTTACCACTCTTATAATCAGATGCAGCCTTTTTTTGCTTCCGATGCGTATTGCTTTTTACACAGAATAACACAAGAAGATGTCAAGTACAGTTAAGATGGCTTTCTGTTCAAGAACACAGAAAGCAGTTTCCCCGAAATAAAAAAACCAATAGTCTTAAAATGGGTAAATTGAGCATTAATTCCCCATTGTTCCTTTTTAACTACTTAAGTTTATTGTCTTCATTAACCAATTGGTATTCAAATATCCAAAATATCCAAACTAAATTGACAGATTTACTGGACAGACAGTTAAAAATATATACTGGACAGATTAAAAAATGGCTAAAAACAAAGATTTAATATTGTTCCTTTTTAAAGAGGAACACAAAAAATGAGCACTCATTAATACAAGTATGAATGTACTGAGCACTGACACTACACTCCCTGCAATAAACCAATATTTAACCCTTGTTAAATATATCGTATCATTCATAAATTGTAAATATATTGTATCATTCATTGCAAGATCCTTTCTCACTGAAAAAAAATTACTATAGTTCTTGACTTACAACCACAATTGTGACCAGAATTTCCATTGCTAAGCAAGGTAATTGTTAAATCAGTTGTGCCCAATTTTATGATCTTTTCTGCTATGGTTGTTAAGCGACTGCAGCAGTTAAGCGAATCATGTGGGCATTAAGTGAATCCAGTTCCCATTATTCACTGTGCTTGCTGGACGTTGGCTGGGAAAATTGCAACTATTAAAAAAAATGATTTCTGAAAATAATGTATTATTCTCACTGGTATCCATGTTAGCTCATGTGCGTCTCCAGAAGTTGAGGAAGATACTACATTAGATGCCACAAATAAGACTTTTTGAAATGTATACAATAAACATGGATATCAAATTCCTAACTTGGAAAATATATGGGGGCAAACACCTCTCAGAAAAGAAGACATTTTATTATTTGAAGGAATTAAATTTGGATGCAATTTGTTTGCAAGAAATGCATCTAAGAAAAAATTAAAAAATATTTTATTAGTGAAAACTTGGGAGAGGAGCTCAGCTGCTTTAAGTTAAAAAAAGTTGTTTCCTACATAAATCCCCATTTGCAACCAAAAATGATATTATGTGATGATCAAGGCAGATATATGGGAGTGGAGATTAATTAAAGATAGATCCTTTAGTGGATTTATGCTCCAATAAAAATAAATCTGAATTTTTCAATGGATGTATGGGAAAATTAATGGACCTCTCATATAAAAATTGGTGCCTAATGAGAGATTGTAATGAAGTAGTCTGCCCACAGCAAGCTCGAACATTAACCAAAGGAATTAAAATTATGCAAGGCAAGCTACCAAAATATTCTTTGAAATGATGGATAATCTTGAATGAATTGATATATATAAAAATGATGACTCTAAATAGTGTACTTATCTTTCACAAAGACATAGTTCTTTTTCCAAGATAGACATGTTTTGAATTTCCAAAAGTTGGCCACTTGTTGAAAGTTGAAATATTGCCAAAGACTTTCTGTGACCATAATTCAGTGACTTTAATATACAAGAAGAAAAATAGAAGTTGGAGGTGGATACCAATGAAATATGACTACAGCTTGATTTAAGAGAGTACCGTAATGGAAAAAGAATCTTTTTTTGAAAAAAGAGACTAACCTCAGCAAAATTACTGATATTAAAATGGAATGGGATGCCAGCACAGAATTGATAAGAGGACAATTTATTCAGCAGAACAATAAACTGAACCAGAAAATAGGTGAAAGATTCTAAATGATATAAAGATAAAGAAGGGCACACAAATGAGATCTCTAGGGAGAAAAAAATAAACTCCTGCACTGTCAACTTTCTATGTTAATGGAGAGAAAAATGGAAATAAAATTGAATTTTGTCAGAAAACAGGAACTTTGAGTCAGCAAATAAACCAGGGAAATGACTGGCTTTTAGCCTGAGAAAGAAAAAGAAAAAAATGGATTTAACATAAGGGCAAATGAATATTTAAAGAAACAAAATTTATTAAAGTTAATAGATGCACCAAAATGATCTATTAAGAAGGAAAATTTGTTATTTAAAGAAAGGTGAACAAATTTAGAGTCCCTGATCCAGATGGATTTTTTTGTTTCATATAAAAAATGTTTTACAAAATTTTAATCATGAAGACTTCCCTTTGTTTTTTTAACCTAAGAGACAATTAAGAGATACTACAGGGAATCTTCAACTTACAACCACAATTGAGCCCAAATTGTATGTTGTTAAGTGAGATAGTTTTTGAGGTTTGCCACATTTTATGACTTTTCTCACCACATTTAAGTGAATCACTGCAGTTGTTAAATTTGTAACATGTTAAAAGTGAACCTAGTTCTTTCAGTGCTGCTGTAACTTTGAACAGTCACTAATGAACTGTTGTAAGAAGATGACTACCTATATTAGAAATGTTCTTAATGTATTAGAATACCTGGAATAACACCATGAAAAACAAACTTCCTTTACATTTCTATTTTTTAAATAAAGTTTTATTGAATTTTAACAAAACAAATAAAACATCTTATTTGAGTACAGCATCGTTCCGGGTTATCACATTTCCATACAGACACAATTTCATATGCATATTCATCTTATATATTCAACTTCATATCTTATTACTCTTTTTCCAACTTCTCACTATTTCTCGCTTTACTTTTCTTAATTTTCTTTTATGGTTATCTCATTTTCTTCTTATTCAATTGTATTTCTTTTACCTAAATTTCTATATCTTTGTATTCATTGTACTTATACTTTCGTCTGTCTTGTTTACAATTTCATATGTTCTCTTCCAACATTCTTAAGAAGCAAAATTCCCCCTATGATTGCCAATCGAAGGGCAACACCTTTAAATCTTATTGTTATTATCATATGAAATCTCATTAAACATTGAATTTGTGCATTCTAAAATTATAACAGTCCAATTTCTAATATCTATTTTATATCATGTAGATCTCATCATTCAGACTCTGCTTGGTACTTCCCCTTGAAAATGCAAAAAGAAAAATTCTAAAAACATAGCAAAAACAATATATGTATATAGATAGATAGATAGATAGATAGATAGATACACACACACACACACACACACATAGCTACATACATTAGTAAACAAAATAGTTATTCAAAATCATTCTAGTATTGGTATGAACCTTGTAAATCTTTCACGTTTTTTTCAATATCTATCAACCTTTGAGGACAATTGAAATGTCTCCCTCCCTTCTTCATTATTACTTAACTGTTAATAAGCATACCATTGGATAGTCATACAGTTTTATCTTATAAATTATTTACTATTAATAAGCAAAATAATTATTCAGATTCATTCTAATAACTGGTATAAATTTCCCTGTAAATCTTTCACATTTCTTTTCAATATTTTATCAATCTTTAGAAACAATTACAATGTTTCCCTCTCTTCTTTATTATTGCATTAATAAATGCAATAATAAAGAAGAGAGGGAAACATTGTAATTGTTTCTAAAGATTGATAAAATATTGAAAAGAAATGTGATATACCATTACATAAGTTTTATCTCATAGATTATTTACTTATTTCATTTCTAACTCATTACAGTATTCTACTGTCACATCACTACCTTTTGTACCTTTGCAGAATCCTCACTTTTAACTTAATTTAGCCATTGTCTCTGTGTTTTCTAGCTGAGCAAATAGTTTTAATCCTAGAACGTTTCCCCTTTTTCTTTATTTCCTGTTTTTGTCCCTCATAAGTTCTTTCCCTTTCTACCTTTCCCCCCTTTTTCTCATCCCTTTTTTAATACCCTTCTCTCTCTAATTTTCCCTTCTGTAGTTTTCTTTTCTGCTTCTCCTTGCTGTTATACTTCTTTTTCAGACTATTTTTCCTTTTGGCTGTTCCCTTTGATCTCAAACTTTTAACCCCTTTCCCTCTTTTTCCCCTTATTACCACACTTTGCATTATTTGATCATTGAAAATGGCATCTTCTTTGTCCCGCCCTTCTTCTTGCTCTTGAAGCTTTTCCTTTTGCTTTTCACAGTTCAGGGTCTCCATTTCAAAAAATTCAAATACGAAGCCAAAGGATCTTCCTCCCCTTTCTGCATCTTCTGTTTTTAAAGACTCATCTTCAATTCCTCCAGGAGTGATGGCATTTTAAACACTTTTGAACAACCACTCGACTGACTTTAAGTAAAAACAGAAAAAGAAAGAAAAAAATGCCAAAAACTTTTTTTTATATCACCAAATGATCCCAGACTGTTCCTTCTTGTTTCTTTCCTTTCCTTTTCCTTTCTGTGGATTACTGTATCTTTTAATAAGGTTTCAGTTACAGTGTATCCTCGGGAGTCTTTTCAAAGTTTCACTGTTAATCCTCTTTATTTTTCCAGGTGGCACTCCATTTTTCCATTATTCCAAGACCCACCCTTTTACCTCTACTCTTCTCCTTTTTAGGGCTTTAAAATGACCCAAAAAATCTTTATTCTCCTTTTGACACTTAGATTTCAGCTTAAGGTTGCCTATTAGTGTCAAAATAGATTAATATAAATTTCTTTGCATACCATTTGTAATTGTCAATATAAAGGTAAAAAAAGGGGTTTTTAACCTCCTTTTCTCTCTCCTTCACTGCTTAAAAGTCTTCTTTCAGAAGTATCCCTCTAGCTACTTTTAGATTCAGGGTACTGTGCACGATTGCGGATTTCGGTCTGTCGCTGAAGAGACCCAAACTGGAAGTCTTCCTTTACATTTCTTGATGCAGAGAAAGCCTTTGACAATTTAAACTGTTTTTTTCTTTTACAAGTTCGGAAGGTATGGATTTTGGAGACAACTTTATTACTTTATTGTGAAATCAATATGTACTACAAAAAGCATAAATAATTATGAATGGTGAATTGACCAAGCCAGAAAGGAACAAGGAAGGGATGTCCACTTTCTCTGTTGTTATTCATTCTGGTTCTTGAAGTTTTTAATAAAAACATAAGATGCATTGGTGATATTCAACTAAAGTTGCCACCGGTTCGGTGGGCGTGGCTTGGTGGCCGCGTTTTGAGTGCGTGCACACTTTGCGTACATGCATGCACCAAATACGCACTTTGCGCAGGCGCAGAGGAGTTCTAACTTGCCTCCTGCAAGCCTGCACGATGCTGGTTGCTGCAGCAGCTGCCGCACGGCACTATTCTGTGCCACGCAAAGCAGGTGCGATTTGAATTCTGGCCATAAAAATGAGTATGGGAGCCCAGGCAGGCAGGTGGGCCAACCACAGAGCAGCGAAGAGAACCGGTTCGGTCTCCACTGCTCATTGCCGCTACCAGCTCTCCAGAACCGGGCAGAACCGGTCGAATACCACCACTGATAAGATGAAACAATTACTTAAGCAGAAAGTTAAAAAACTAAGGACATTTGCCAAGAACTTAGTTTTTGTTTTGGAGACTCTTTAGTATATAATATATAATTTAATATATAATTAATAGGTGTATTAATGGAAAAACTAAGATAATTTAATGTATTTAAAATTAATAAGGATAAACAAAATTACTGACAAAGAACATTAAGGTGGAAGACCAAAAAAAATTGTCTGTGAAAACTAGTTTTCATTTTGAGAAAAAGTGAAAATCTTAGCTAATAGTAAAGTATGGGATAAAAATAAGAATTATTTATTAAGATGGAAAAATTATAATTGTCGTTGAGAAAAAATGCTATGTTAAAAATGAATGAGTTATCTAGAATGTTCTTATTTAAGACAATACTTGTTTTCAGAACTGCTGCACCATTTAAACAATGGCAAAAAAGAAAAACAAAAATAATAATAACCAGGATTTATAGGATTAAAAAAGGGTTAATTATAAGATCCTCCAAGATGTAAAGGGAAGAGGAGGGCTAGGATTACGCAATTTTAAATTGTATTTTCCTCCCTGCAGTTTGGCCAAAAGAACAGATGTTATTAAGAAATAAAAGACTTTTAGATTTAGAAGGTCATAGTTTGGCTGACCTGGTTATTGATGGTATGATAAAATTAAAGAAAATATAGCAATTATATTAGGAACGCTATATTATAATTATATTAGGAATGCATAGTACAATGATTATGGAACAAATACAAACCCAGGCTATGCTCCCAAATACCTTTATTGGCTTCAGTTCAAGAAGCGTTTTATGGAGAAGGAGCAGATAAAGACAAATGGTTAACATATAAAGATTTACTAGCATAGGAAAACAGGGAAAGTCAGGAAAACAACTGAATATAAAGAGATTTAGTTCGCATACGCACAGTTAAAATAAACTTTTAGTATAGATTAAAAAGTACCAGGAACAGAATATGATAAAACAGAATTTGAAAATGAATTTAGTGATTGCTAAACTGTATAAACTTTTGTTGAAATATGAAACTAAAGAAAAAGTTAAGTAGTGTTTTGATTGTAAGAATTTTGGTTGTAATATTCACAATGGGAAAAATGTTGTTTAAAGGTCTGAAATTCACATTGCCCTATAATTTAAAAGAGATTTTTTAAAAAAATTATGTATCATTGGTATATAATGCTAGAGAAATTGTCGAAGATGTATAAAGGTACTTTTGATCCCTGTTGGAAATGTGAAAAACATGAAGGGACATTTTAAAATGGACTTGTAAAAATATGAAAAGATACTGGATATAAATACATGCAGAGAGTTTTAAAAATTAACATTCACATGAAATTGGAACTTTTCTTATTAGGATTTATGGACACTCAACTAGGAAACGCTGATAGACAATTGGTTTTATATATGGTAACTGTGGTAAGGTTATTATACACACAATGATGGAAGATTACAGAAGAGAAATGGATTTAGAAGATGGCTGAGTTTCCAGAAATAGCTAAATTGACTTGTTTGATCAAGGAAGGAATTACAGTTAATTTTACAAAACACTGGAAACACTTTATAGAATTCTTGCTGTAAGTGAATAAAAATGAACTGCTGATTTTGGGATTTATTGATTAAAAAGGTATGTTTACCTTTTTACCTATGATATGCAATATGGGATAACGGAGATGGTAATTGCTATGTTTGTAGCTGCTGCAAAGAAGATTGAAAGTTGCTTCTTCATATATTTTTCTGTTTATTGTTTTTTGGTTGTTTGCTTTTCCTTTAATCCTTTTTGTTTTTCTATTTCTCCTATGTTTGCAGTTTTAAATTTATTTTTTAAAATGCCTATTGCCTGAGGGGAAATTGAGAGAAAGAGAAAAAAAAATCTGATTCCCTTAAGACAGGTGAAGTGTATTTCTGCTAAAAAAAAAAAAGGAATTTGTTCCCTTGAGTATATTTTCCAACACGCAGAATAAAACGGATGTGAAGTATTGTCAACCACTGCTGAGATTCTGGCACTTACTCTCCCTGGCTTTGTGTACAGGGGTATCTGGATGGGAGTTGTCAAAAAATTCAGGAAAGTTATTCTTATGTAGTTCTTGTTTACCCTCTAGAGCAGGGGTGTCAAACAGCGTCATGTGTATGCCACACCCACCCCAGCTCTGCAAAGGAAAAAAATGTCTCAAAATATCATGTGATGGCAATGTGACACCGCAACTTTGACACCCATGCTCTTGAGTTTAGGTTCATAACTATCTTGCCAAATTATACATTAGCACCGGAATAAAATATCTTCTCTAAACTACCTTCCCGTAATGATTAATTTAGAGTTTTCATTCAAAATTGAACAGTGTTCAATACCACTAACTTTTATTTAAAATTATTCTCCCTTTTTTCAATCTATAAACATAGTGCCTCTATCCTAATGGGCAAGCTTGTCAATTAGGGTAAAGATGAAATACCCATGCTAAATAACAGGTAACAGCATAGTCAAGAAAAGGACACTGTTTAACTGTTTGTTTGGTTTATCTTTACTGAAATGAGCACAGGAATTTTTAAAATGCACATTTGAAATAAACATGGAAAATTTCCATATTTTAGAGAGAAGATGATAGCTCAAAGTTTCAAAATAGCCCCAGGAAGAATTCAATGCTAAAAGATTATGGATGACTTGAAAATAAAAATACCAATCAGATGGCAATATTAAGTTCATTGTGAAGAGCCCTTGGCTATCCAAAAATGGAACTATTTATTTGTGTCATCTCTCTCTACAGGACATGAGGCTTGCAATGCTGTGAACTGTAATTTGTCAACATGTTGTAAATAGTCCATACTAAGAAATTAATTTTCCAACACAGGAACTGAAGACATTTAATATATAATGTACATTAGCAACTAGCCAATCAGCTATGAGATGGTTCTCCAAAGAATCTTTTTGTTGGAGTTGTAAGAGAATCAGAGCTATCTCTTCTTTCTCTCATATAATCCTTGAAACCTGCCTTCCTCCATATCCCGATGTGTTGTTCTATAACTCAAATAATTTAGATCTATGTTCTAGATTAGTAATTCTCAACCTGTGGTCCACGGACCCCTGGGGAATTGCGATGTTATCACAGGAGGCCCACAAAGGCTTGAAGAAATGTTATGATTTAAATCATGAGTTAGGTCTTGGGGGTTCGTCACCACAAAAAGTATTTAAAGAGGGTTTGTGGTGAAGAAAAGGTTGAGAACTCTGATCTAGATCAATGAAGCAGATTAGGGAAATTTATATGTAAAACATTTTGCATGTTTTAGCTTGAATTGCCATTGTACTGAAATAGATTTCAACACAGTATTGTGTCTGTAAATTATTTCTTAACTGTGAAGTCTAAAACCTTCCTGTTTGGAACAACAAAATACCAGAATACTAATCTATAATCAGAAAGAGTTACCATGGGTAAAGAAAGTTCATTTGTCATCAGCAGTGATAATACAGACACAGGTAAAATACAATCTTATCTCCTATGATACCCTTATTAGAGATAACTTAGTTATAATTCAATATTTCCAACTATGTGACAAAAGCATTAATTTCTCCTGAAGAAGGATATAGATATTTAATAAATTTTAAAAAATCATTGGTGGTGCAGAGTTGTATGTATGAGGCCTAAAGCTGCAATAACTATATCCAGTTTCTTCATAACCTGATAACAAATATCTGAAAACTAAAAAAATGCATATATGACCATTCAGAATCATGAATCTATTCAGAATTTTGGCAGAAAGATTCACTATTGATTTGCATTAGCAATCAATACATTCTGAAATCTCATATGCTAATTAGTCACTTTTCTCTGTACATATCTGCTTGCTTGCTTTTCTCTTACGATGCATCAAAAATGTTCTCTTAAAAATGTAAAAACAATGCTGATAAATAGTCTGCTGAAGTTGCAATAGGAAATCAGGTCCATTTTCCTGTCTCATTAACATTGCATAGCTGTTGCCATTTTACCAACAACAATAGCTTCTGGGAAGCTGACACAATCAGGTCATAGTGAAGATAAGTAGCACAATATTAGAGGACAAATCTCAATGTGAACAAAGCATGCAGCTTTCACTCTCCATTCTGCGTGAATCTTGCCCAAAGCTGAAAAATTATCCAGTTCTCTTGCTCTGTGAAACTATTTCATGAAAGCAAAGCTTTATCAAAATAAAGAACCTATTACACACACAAAAAACCAACCCAGTGATATTATGGATACTGTTTCATATGGTCAGATAGGAAGAACGGACATAAGTAATATGGAAAAGGAGAAATATAAGGTCAGGTAAAAGAAGGACCTTTGGATTCCACAATAAGACACTTCCTGTAACTGGTTAACTATATCTTAATTCTCATCAATACCAGGATGGGACATTGTTCTAAAAACTCATAACTAGAGAAGGTGAGATCATAAATATTAAGCTACAATAATGATAAAGTTCCCTCAGTTAAGATCCATTTCATGTAGTAAAGGAACTTACTGAACAAACAGGGTTAAAAATTTAATGACAACAGCTAACATCTATTTCCTTTTCATAAAAATTGGTTTTGTGAGGAGCATCAGCATTACTATATCCATTAAACCACTAGCATGCATAAATAATGCTAATATTGATTCACAGGGCACTTTCAATTTTTCCTCATCTTTCCACTTAATTTTCATCAATAAGCTTTCTCCAGTAAAATTTCTTTTTCTACAGTTCATTTCCCTCTTTAAGCCTTATTTAAATTACCTTAGGTAGTGATTCATTCAGCTCAAGAATCTATTTCTGAAATAGATTTTAATTGGTACCTAACAATAACATCAGTCCCTAAAATGGTATTATGGCTCCACTAGAATGTGCATTGTACTTTTAAATTTACTTTTACTTTTAAATTTGAAACAATAATTAAAGTCAAGGGCAATGCTTTGAGTTAAACTAAAACAATATATTGTTAAGAATGTCATCCGTTTATTTTACAGAAATATATTTTCTACTAATACCAGAAAGACCGAGATTCCAGGGATTATACAGTATAAAATCCTGTAAATTTTGCTACAGATTATCTATTTTCCTTATTAGCAATTGAAGTAACTGAATGAACAGGGAATTTATTGTTTTTTCAAACAAAATCCATGCAGACAGCTATCACAGAATTATACATTTCACGAAAACATGCTTACACAAAGATATCAACATTTTCACTCTCATTAATATGTAGTTCACGAGAACTACAATAAAACCAAAAGAGTGATCACAGCAGAAGCAAACAAAAGATTCTCTAATAATATATAGCACATAAAAACAATGTTATTTGTTTGAATACTTGGGTGTCTTTTTCAAGGAATCATGGTTGAAGATGCACCTGGCATTTTAACAATTGCTCAATTTCAGTGGGCATTATATATCCAGAAATTCCAAAATATTTAAGGACAAAATTCTGCAGTTTCTTTATAGGGAAGAAATTTGGAAATAGGATAAGAATGTAACTCATAAACTGGATATACAATAGAATAACAGTTTAAGGAAAATAATGTTTAAGTAAAAGTCTGCATCTTCCACAGAGAGCCCTTCATGGATATCTAAGAACGAAGACAGATTCATTCTCAATATTTGATACAACCCACATACAATTACCATTACATTTTAAGAAACCTGCTAACTTCCTAGATTGGGGTGGACCCTTTACAACCTTGTGGACTTCAACTCTCAGAATTCCTGAGCCAGCCATCTTGGAGCTGGAGTTGAACTCTACAGATTGTGAAGGGGCCATAGCTGCCCACCCCATCCTCTGTCCTAGATTATTGTTGAGTAAATCTTATTATGGTAACTTGGAAAAAGAAATTGGTAGGCAAATATTGTACCTCATACTGTGCAATTACCGTGCAATCCTGGAGTAGGGAAAATATTTGTGATTGGCTCCTAAAGTGGGATGTAGCTGAGACAAACTCTTGATCCATTGTTGAAAGCTCTAACTCAGGGCTGTCAAACTCACAGCCCACTGGCCGGATGTGTCATGTGCTGGCCACGCCCACATCCAGTTTAGAAGAGCCTTTCTTCAATTATGGATCACTGAGCACTAAAAATAACGTAGAGACTACCAATTAAACAAATATCCATGCCGATGTTTTAAGAACTTAGGAGTTCAGAGTTCAAAATTTATTTATATATGCTTTCCCACCCTTAAAAACATTTTTGTATATAAATAATGATTAAGCATTTATTTACTACTTAAAATTATTTTGGTTACTCAAAATAATATCAATAATTATAAGCACAAAATGCAAATCAAAAATGTTCTTCAATATATATTTCTGAATATGAACTTCTCATATTAATGAGGGACATACAGTAGCTGTTCTGTTCCCATATCAGGAAATCAATTTTCAATCTTTGAGGCATAAGGTAGGAGCTAAACAGCATTTAAGCTGTTATCCGTGACAACACAGATATTGGATGGGGTGCTAAACAGATTCTGGGTTATTAACTAGGAAACCCATAGCAGACCAATGGGTACTCAGACCACATTTTGAGAATAACTAGCTTTAACATGTTGTACAGGTAGTCTTCAACTTACAACCATATCTGACTACCTGAATTATAATTTTATTTAGTTTTAATTAGGAATTCTGCTTTGTGTATTGTGTTTTATAACCACCATGTAGTTTGAGATTTCAACAATAAATTGTATCAGGGACACTTATGAAGGGTAGCTTTAGGTAAAATTCAACAGAAGTATCAATTACTTGTATTAATTACTCCATGCTGGAAATGTGAATAGTATGCAGCATTGAACTTGTCCTGTTTATTGCCTTCCTAATATTATTTGAATAATTAAGTGTTAGAAACATCATCAGATCCTGCACTCAACAAGAGTGTCATCATCTATGGCACTGTTTGCCAGACTGAGCAAACCATTCAGATTTTAGTTTATTTATTTTTTATTTATAAAGATTTGTTATTGTAGAGAATTCTTAGAAAACTCAAATTATTGAGAACTCTTAGAATAGCATACTTCTCTTTTTATTCATGTCACTGATTAGTCACTTTTCATAAAATGGTGCTGTTTGTATTCCTTTCTGCAGTTGTCTTTAATCCAGAAGTCTCACATTGCAAATCAGACAAAAGAGTAATAATGAATTCTAAACAAAATAGTCTATGGTGATTGATTCTTCTGCTTATTGAAGAATTATTACCCACAAATAGCAGCCCTTCTAATGAGAACATTACAGAACTACAGTAATATAAATTGCTAATATTGTTAAGATATTGTTAGCATACACACATAATTTGGAATGATCTGGGATCAGAGAAAAAAGCAGAAAGCAAGCTAAATTCAAATTTAGCATTAACCTATCTTCTCTGTCAGATATTAACTATAAACATGTTTTCATTTATATAACAAAATGACTCAATCACAATCACAAAATGACAAAGATATACCGATTTTTCTAGAGATACAAATGAATCAGGTTTTAAACATACTAACGTTCTAAATGGGCTTATTATTTTAATTTACAGATGAGCCCAAAATGGTATTTATTTCTCAGATTTTACCCCATTTTTATTATTTTTATAAATAACTCAAGGTCACAAACTTGCATAATACTTCTGCCTTTCTCCTATTTTCTCTGCAACTACAACTCTGTGAGGTGGGTTTGGCTAAGCGTGTGTGATTGGCCCAAGGTTATCTAGCCAACATTCATGCCTACAACAGGATTTGAACTCAGAGTCTCCAGATTTCTAGGTAAGCCTCTTAACCACTGTAGCACATCAAACTGGTGTAATTAGAAATGATTCAACAGAAAAATCTTCTTAGTTTCTTACATTACTGTTTTCAAAAAATAAAAAAAATGTCACCACTAATCTTTATAATTTAAGTACGTTACAACTGAAGTTCTATGCTAAATATAGTGTCCTTACGTGGTCTTCTTTTGAAAGATTTATGTTCTTCGTTTAATACAAATTGATGTTTTTTTCCTGAACATTCTGCAACCAATAGTATTGTCTGTTCAGTTGTATGACATAAACCTGTAGTTGTTATGATGATAAATGGTTAAGAAGAATATGTGCATTTAAGTAATTTTTTCCCATGTTGGTGCCTTTTAGATTTTACAATCTTCTAGCTTGACTATCAACTGCAGAAAGACTATAATAAAAAACACAGTTAAGAACACTCCCTGGAGAAAAACTGAAATAGTAACCTGTTTAAATCATTTTGAAGGAATACTTTGTCCCGTATGAAATGTTTTTAGTATACTAAAGCTACTAGATTATCAATTGGTTATGCAAAGTTATATGTAGTGTTACCTCTTTAGAATTGAATTCCTTATAAATACACAAAGAAAAAAACTAAATATTAGGACAAAGGCAACTAACTCCCTGTTACAAAATAAGACTTCATAGCTAGAAAGCAAATTTTATCTATTTATTTGTACCCTACCTTTATTATTTCTATAAATAATTTAAAACAGCAAATATAACTAATACTCCTTCTTCCTATTTTCCCCACATCAAGAACCTTGTGAGGTGAGTTGGGTTAAGAGTTGGCTTTCATGGCTAAGGCAGAACTAGAACGCACCGTCTCCAACTTTCTAGCCTAGTGCCATAACCACTAGACCAGGGGTGCCAAACCCTCAGCGTCACATGATATATCACGACTTTCCCCACCTCCCTTCGCTATACCAGGGGTGGACATAGCTAGCGCGTGACTCGTTGTTTATTGAAAAGACTTCTTTACCACAAATTCATATAAATGTAGACATTCTGTTTTCCGATTATATGCAAATACACTGATTCAATGCATGCTGGGATATAGCACCAGACGCTGTATTACACCAGATTGACTTCTATCAGAATTTGTGCACAGTTCATTGAGTATGCACCATCAAATCTTTTAGCAACCACATAGATGTTTTATTTTACAAGCAATTAATTTTAAACTTCCCAGAGTTGCTGGGAACAGGTTGCATTTAAATTTATAATAATAATTGGGAAAGCAAAGATAGTAGCAATGGTGAGAGGCATCTTGAGTGCTATCCCCAAACATCTGGAGCATCACTTGAACAGCATGAACTGAGCACTGACAAAATCACCATCAGTCAATTGCAAAAGGCAGCTTTACTTGGAACAACTTATATCCTGTGATGATACCTTTAATAGCATCAAATAATGTCCACTTATCCCAGGTCTTTGAAAATGACTAAATAGGTGGAAAAATGCCAAATTCAGTCTAAACATTTGGCGATGACAACTTATTTTAACTTGCTCCGGTCTTTTCTAAAAGTGTAACTAATCTATATTTTCAGTTAAATCTCAATTACTTTTCCATTTACAAAGACTTTTATTTTACAGGAATTTCACCAATTTCTGGGATAGATTTGGAGAAAGGCAGAAAGGGCTTCAACAAAGGAATCAGGCCCACTATCAACGCAATCAATTTCAGGTTCTGTCCCAGAAGGATGATTCCTAGACTTCTGGTGAAGCAAAAACGCTTCACCAGAAGAAGAAGAAAAAACCCTGGGATCCAACTACTGTCCCAAAAAGAAAAAAAGGGTGGTGTTGACTAGTATATGTGACTCAGTTCTGAGAGGAATAGAGTCAGCAATTTCCACAGCAGACATGATTGCAAGGGAAGTGTGTGGAAAATGTGAAGATCCAGTATGTGATAGAGAAATTGACCTGACTAATCAAATCTACTGACCACCATCTCTCTTATCTGCTTAATGCAGGAACAAAGGCCACTACCAGGAAAAAGACTAGAAATTATACCAAAGGACTATGAGGATATAGAGGGAAAATAGTTTGGAGCACAAGTAGTGTTTTTGTCCATACTTCCAACTGAAGGTCATGGCCCAATAAAGGAGCAAAGGATTCTGAATGTCACCCACTGGCTCAGGTTGCCATAAAATCTTTGGATTCCTGGGACCTTGGTCTATACTCTCTACAGCAGGGATGTCAAACACACGTTGTCACGGCAGTGTCACGTGATGTACTGGAACTTTTTTCCTCTTTGTTAAACCGGGCATGGGCGTGGCTAGAGCATGATGCATCCAGCCTTTGGGCCGGGAGTTTGACAATCCTGCTCTACAGGAAGGGCTTCTGGTGAAAGATACACTTGTACCTTGCTAAGATTGGGAAGAATGAATTAGTAAGGAATCTTGCTCAGGTTATCTAGCTGGTTTTAAAGTAAATCTGGAAAAAGACTAATACCCAGAACCACACTCAAAGCATAAACCTGAAACAACAAACCTTACAACAAGAAAAGAAATGGTAATAAGGAAAGGAGTGCTCAGAAATATAGTAGGAGATACAGGTGGGAAATTAAGAAGTCTATACTAAAGGGTTCAGATTCCTGTACACCAATGCTAAGACATTATAACATACACGAAGAACATTCTGACATAAGAGACATAGAAATAGTTAAATAATATACACAAATAAGTTAGCTCAAAGTCCTAGTCTGGGAAAGCAAATATAACATTCTGAAATCTAATAGAATGGAATGAAACATAGTATATTGTTGGAAGGGTATAAATTGTTCAAAAGAAACAATAAAAGATGAAGAGGGAAATTATATTATGCATAAGGAAATAAGTGACAAGGGTAAAAATGCTGCTGAAAACATCTTAGAGAATATTAAAGGAAAAAGAAATAACAACAATAAACTGTTGTAGGAGTGTGCCATACCTAACCAAGCAGAAGATATGAACTCTTTGGAATCAGGTGGCTGAGGTGTCCATTATATACAGTTGCCTGAATAAGTCTACTCCACACACAGTCTTTAATGGAGACTATGTATTCATAGAGAGAGATACATAGTGGAGTACCCATAGATCCACTGTCATGAGCCCAGTGATCTTCAATATTTTGATATATAAATTAGGGAGACAGAAGGGATATTCAGTAAATTTGCATCGTTGCTAACAATTCAGAAAACAGGATCAAGAGGTTCAAAAGGATCTTGACAGACATAACACTGAAGTTTTCCCAACAAAATGCAATTCAATGAGGAGAAATGTAGGTTTCCATACCTAGGTAGGAAAAATCAGGTGGACAGGCACAAAACAGGCCATAATTGGCTCAGCAAGAGCAATCCCAAAGGCAGACTCATTGATCAAAAGGATCTTCACTATTAAACATTGTACAAAGAATTTCATGCAATCTTAGGTTACATCAACAGATATATAATGTTGAGATTATGGGAAACAATCATCTTCTCTGTAGTGTCTGAGAATAGTACAAGAACCAATTGATAGAAACTTTACTCAGAGAGATCCAAATTCAAAAGTAGGAGTAATTTCCTGTGAGTTTATAATGCAATATAGTTGTATAATGCAACAGTCCTATATTATGAACAGCCTAACTGTTGGAAAAATGGGTGTTCCATTACTGCAAATTTTCAAACAAAGGTTGGACATCCATATGTCTGGGATGATCTGGGAATTCATGTTCAGGATAGGGGAATGGATCAAAAGACCTCCAACACACTTTCCAATCCTATATTTCCTTTTTCAGAAAACAACACTTTTTAAGCTGAAATCTGTTGATAAAACTTTATAATTTAAAAATAACCCTTCTTTTCTTTGAAAACTTTTGAATACTTTTGGAGTCCTGCCACTGCACAATCTGTTTGAATTGCAAGCCATATTCAACACAGCATAAACCAAATCCGTTTTTTCCTTGTTTCATCCCCCCCTCCCCACTGCTGATCACAGATATTTTCAGAAGCTAGCTGAGTGAGTATGAAACATGAGCTGGGAAACAAAGGCTATGATGGGCAGCTACCAGCAGAAAACAAAGCATGGGAGAAATGGCCTTGAATAGCATTTCAAAGAAAAATTGGTATGAGATTCCAGAACAGCCAGATATTTTTCAGGGGGTGCTGTGCCATTGGTCTAAGCAGAAATGAGGTACAATTCTAATATGCTGAATCTTTAGACTACAACGTGCAACATTTATAAATTAAGTTGAATAACATCTAGGTGATCTCTTTTTCACTGCGGGAGGAAAATAGTAGGGCATATGGCTACTATGGATTTTCCCTTTTTTCTGATGAACCACTTATGCTGTCTAACAGCAAAGATGTATCTATCATCACCCTTTCTTCTTTATTCATGTGTTGACAAGATATAAGGAACAACTGCAGCAGAAGAAAACAGAAAACAGTTACAGGAATTTTTGCAGGGTCATGTAGATAAGACCTAAGAGACCAAACAAATGTGATCAACAGCAATTATACAGAAGACAAGTCTGAGCATATTTAGAAATCTTTCAAATTACTGGTACATAAATATCTAGCATTACTGCTGTGCGAACATGATAATGAAAAAAATATTTGAAAGAATTATAATCAAGACCAAGACCAACTCGCCTCCCCTTTTTGTTACACCACATGCAAGTTTCACTCAACCAGTGTTTGCTTCATGTGCAACAATAAGGCAAAATCAATTTGACTTCTGAGAGAAAATAATAAATTTCTAAATAAGGATCATTGAAAAAAGAGGAAAACAACGAAGTGTTCTTTTAAAAAAGAGAACATGATGCAAATGATCTAGAGGAAAATTAGTAACTTGTTTTGTTAGGAGTCATTCAAGAGCTGTTCCAAGAAGGAAACTCAAGAGACCCCACTTATTCAGAGTGACACAGTAATATACAGTGCATTATAATCACTGCTTGGGAACTAATCAGATTTTTTTGTGATTCTTGCACGTTGCACTCTGGACAATGATGTCATCATTCAATAGAATGAGGGCAGATTATGTTCTCTGAATGGATCAAGCATGTATTATGTTAATAAAAATATCTGAATACAGGCCATGGGATCAATCATTTAATTGATATTGTTGCTGCAAGGAAGATAGGACATGAATACTTACGTCCCACTTAGTCTCAGAGCTGCTCATAAAACAATTGGATTTTCAATTTATGATTCACCTCATGCAAATGCCTTATTATATTCTGTAAAACACAGGGCTTCCTGCGAACACAACAGCAAAAAGGAAATATAAAACTTGATTTATCAAATAACCCTTGGTTTTAGCAAGTGGCAGCAACCTTGGTCTGAGACAAAAAATCATTCTAAGTTGGATCCGATTACTACCTGGAAGGGAAACCTCCAGATATCAAGATATCTCCAGAAAATATCAAAATATCAAGCTAGGCTCAGAACTTTAAAAAAATATGCTCACAATGAAGGTAATGGAAGTCCACTTCTATACTCCTGCCAAAAATACTACATGGATGTGCACATGAAGTCATTAGAAACTTGGTTCAACTTGAATGAAATTTTTGGTCATTAAAAATTTCTAACCAAAGGTAGATGCACTTAAATCACTTGAGCTACAGAGGTATCTTTATTTTAAATCTATTTCCTATGAAGGAAAGTCTTCAACTTTCAGCCATTCAGCTATCAATACTACAATGAAAAAGCTGTTCATTAAGCATAATGCATCTGAGCATACAAAAATCAATGGTACAATTGTCTTAGATAAGTCACTACAACTGAATCCAAAACAATTTCAAGGAAAATACTTGATTTGGAGACATAAGGAATTATAGTAACTTGACATTATTACTGTTCATTAATTTTTGTTCTGTTATTCTAAAATTACATTGTCTTAAAATCACACCCAACATGTGATGATCATAATGTGATGCTTGAGCAATGAGAAAATATGTGGATGAAGTATTTAAAATTTACATTAATTACATTACAAAAGTTAGGAAGCCTCAGCTCTTGTGTCCTGTGAAACGCCAAATTAATTTTGGATATAAACATAGGATCAGGACAAAGGACCACCCGATCAGAATGGAAGACACAAAGGTCTTTTCTGATCGACAAAGCTGCCAGTTCCAAAATACAATGAGTGGAAGTGATCACTAGAAGGAAAATGACTTTGTACGTCAGAAATTGGAGACTTGACGATTTCAAGGGTTTGAAAGAGTACTTAGTGAGTACAACGAGGACCTTGTTAAGGTCCCAAGTGGGATAACGGTGAACCGCTGGCAGGTGTAAATTTGTGGCTCCTCGAAGGAAGCTCTGTATGCGTGGGTGATGAGAAAGAGACAGTAGACCCTCAGAAGTGACAACCGATGCCAAAGCTACCACCTGCCTTTTCAATGTATTAAGTGATAATCCCTTGTCAAGCCCCTCTTGTAGAAACTCTAGGATTTGAGCCACTGATGGATAGATGGGATCAGTTTGAGACTTAGTACACCATTTGCAGAAACTGGACCACGTGGCATTGTAGATGCAAGTCGTTGAGGGGCATCTGGCAGCTTGGATGGTGGTGATAATTCTGTCGGAAAACTTTTTGCTCTTCAGATGTCTCTGCTCAACCTCCAGATGGTCAGGTGCAACCACTGAAGGTCCGGATGTTGAAGGGGTCCCTGGGTTAGCAAAACCCTGTCCGACGGAATTATCCATGGTGTTGATAAGGATAGACTGCGGAGGTCTGCAAACCATGGCCGTCTGGGCCAGTAAGTAGCTATTAGTAGCAGCTCCGCCCTCTTGTCCAGCAGTTTCTAAATGTCCTTGGGGAATCAGAGGTAGTGGTGGGAATGTGTACAGAAGACCCTGGGGCCAACGGCAGCGGAGCACATTGAAGGTCTCCGCTCCTTGTGAGGGGTACCTGAAAATGAATCTGGGGGGCTGAGAGTTGAGGGGGGAAGCGAACAAGTCTACCACCAGCTGCCCGAATCTCCTGACCGCCTCTTGAAACAAGATCGGATGGAGGTGCCACTCCGATTGATCGATCGTGGCCCTGCTTAGTCAGTCTGCCTGTGTATTCGACAGGCCCGAAATGTGTTCTGCTTTGATGGAAAGTAAGTTGTTCTCTGCCCAATGACACAAGCTCTCTGCTTCCCGCATGAGGTGTTTCAACTGTGTGCCCCCGTTTGTTTATGTGAGCTTTGGCTGTTATATTGTCAGTCAATATTAGTATGTGTTGATCGCGTACCTGTGGAAGGAAGCTGCGGAGAGCCAGGAGTACTGCTCGAAGCTCCAGCCAGTTTATGCTGCATGACTGTTCTATGGCAGACCAGCGGCCTTGGGTTGTGAGCGATTGAACATGAGCTCCCCATCCAAACAGGCTGGCATCGGTGGTGATGGTAAGTCTGTGTGGCTCCTTGAAGGGGCAGCCTCTGTTGATGACTGGTCTGGTCCACCAGAGGAGAGATGTGAGGACCTTTGGTGGCACCCTGACCTTGTGTTTGGAGTTGCTTCGGCCGGAGCACTGGTACGGGAGCAGGAAACACTGGAGGAATCTAGTGTGGAGCTGGGCCCAAGGGATGATATACATGAGATCATCTTGCCTAACAATTTTGATAGTTTAGATAGGGACACCCTCTTAAGACCCCTGATTTCCTTAACTAATTGCTGAATGCTATTTAGTCTATCTGGTGACAGGTAAACTTTGCCTTCCACCATATCTATGACCGCCCCCAGATGCATTAACCGAGTCGATGGTGTTAAATGACTCTTCTTCCAATTTATTGAGAACCCGTGTTGTTGTAGGGATTGTAATGTGTTCTGAGTATCTCTGACTGCTTGATGATTGGAAGATGACAAAATTAAGATGTCATCAAAGTAACATTGGAGTAGTACAGGGATATCATGGAGTTGAGCAGCTAGAGCTGCGAGAACCTTCGTGAAGGTCCTAGGGGCAGAAGCTAGTCCAAAAGAAAGGGCCACGTATTCGAAATGGTGGTTATTATAACAGAATCTCAGAAATTTATAGTGGGAAAGCCAAATAGCAATATGTAGGTACGCCTCCGTCAGATCTATAGACATAAGGACGTCACCTTTTCTGATGCCAAGTAAGATAGATTGCAGAGTGTGCATTTTAAACTTGTGATATACTAAGAAACGGTTGAGACGTTTCAGATCTAATATTGCTCTCCACCACCTCGAACTTTTGGGAACAACAAAAAGATGTGAATAGAAACCCCGTCCTCGTTGGTTGGTGGCTACTGGTTGGATGGCTTGTATGTCCAGTAGATGTTGGATAGCTGTTTCCATGAGATTACGTTTAACCGGATCTCTGGAGAGAGGGCATGACATGAAAAATCTGGGGGAGTGGATTGAAACTCCAGCGCAAGACCAAATCTGATCGTGTCTCTGACCCAGGAATCAGACGTTGAGGAGTCCCATTGGTCAGTGAATAATTTAAGGCATCTGCCAATGGGAGTCGGGTCCAGGGAGTTATCTTGGACGCCGAAAAGACCTGTTTCCTGCTCCTTGAAAGGATCTCTTGGATTGGCCACCCTTTCTGCTCCTATCCCCGAACTCGGACCTCTCTGGCTGCTGCCTTGGTCTGAATGATGGGCGTCTCTGGTATCTGGGTGAAAAGGGTCCCTGGTAAAAGGGCCGAAAGGATCCCCTCCGAAAGGACTGAGGGTTTCTAGAATCTGCCTTCCGAAAAAGGGAATTTTCTTTTTGTTTCGGGTTTCAATTAGTAGCGGATCAAGGGAAGGGCCAAACAGTCTGTCTCCCACAATAGGAGATGAAGCCAGTATGCATTTGTGCTTAAAGCCGGCTTGCCAATGTTTTAACCATAGTAAGCGTTGCGCTGTGACATGTGAAGTAATGGCCCTGGCTGAAAACTTGACTGCATGATAAGTTGCGTCAGCTGAGAATTCAGCGGCTGCTATAAATTTAGCAATATCTTGGTGTGCTCTAATGTTGGAATTAGGGACATGTTCCCGTAAGAGGCGGAGCCATCTGAGAGAAGAAAGGGTAAAGAAGGAGGATCTTCTGGTCCCTCTTCTGAAGGAGCTGGAGTGGTAGAAGGGGTCGACTTGTTCAGGTGTACAATGTTTTTTGCTTTAAGAGAGGTCTGAAAAGTTGTGGGTGGAATAAGCCTGTAAATACAAGTTGATCGGGAACAAGGCCCTCATCCTCAGACATCCCCCTTTCTAAGGGGTCTGCTTCCGACAGGGGCTCACTGTCATGTATTGATCCTGATTCAATCTGTTCCATTTGATCAATTTGATCCACTTCTTCCTCCTCCTCTTCCTCCTCCTCAGTCGGCCCTTGGAAGGGCACTTCCCCTTGTAAAGGTACCTGGGTATCGTTGACCTGGTCAACGATCTCAGCAATTGGGAATCATAATCAGCGGTTACAGGAGGTTCCCTTGTCAGAACTGCATGTTGAAGACCTGCTGTGATTCCCTGGCAGATTGCCAGCTCCATCCAGGCCTTCATCCTCTTTGGAACTTCCTCTGGAAGAATGTCGTCCTGTCGAAGACCAGCAGCCGTTGGAGTGAATGTAGCTTCGGTAGCCCTTTGCGTGGTTGGTGTTCCAGGTAACTGGGCCTGTTGGCTTTGGGGAGCCAAGCTGCGCCTGGATAAGAGGGAGAGATCTAGGGGAGGAGGAAGGTGGGAAGAGGTAGACACATTTGGACTGGAGGAGGGAAAGTCCTGTGAGGCCCTGTGCACCTCCCGTGTGCGCTTATCTATCTGCTTTTCTAATGCTTTATGGCGCATGTTGACATCCCTTTCTGAAGCTTTAGAATTCCCTTTAGCCTGCTTAGATTTGTGCTGTGAT
Organism: Pseudonaja textilis; assembly: GCF_049901715.1. Taxonomy (NCBI): domain Eukaryota; kingdom Metazoa; phylum Chordata; class Lepidosauria; order Squamata; family Elapidae; genus Pseudonaja; species Pseudonaja textilis. The sequence goes on from NC_141990.1 coordinate 207,549,385, forward strand.
TTGGCTTTGACCTTCAAGGATGAGATCTGAGAGCTGCTACCGTGTGCCATTTCAATTGAAGGAATTACAGTATGCTTATCATTCAATGCAATACTGTGAAGGCGGTTGGCACGCTGAGGGGCCTGATCTAAGGACAGACCGGTTGTCCTGATGTTTTTATTCCACTCTTTTCTCTCTCTTTTTAATACCTATCTATAATGAGTCGTATCTCAGTAATATTTTATTGATATTAAAATATACCGAATAATAATAATAATAATAATAATAATAATAATAATAATAATAATATAATCACTAATATATGTTGCTATATGTATATGAATATCAATTAAATAGCACGAGGCTAAAATGTTGAAAACTAAACAGCCAAATTGAGTACGCCTAAAGGCCCAAATCGATAAAGGTAGAGGCCTTCAACAGCTTCCCTGCACAGGCAGACACAGGCCTAGGTGCTCGCTGTTGTGCTGCTGGGTTGATTGGGCTGTGAGGGTTAAGCCAACAATTTAAATGTAGGAATAGCCTCGAATGTAGAAAAAGCAAGACGAGGGTATAATGATCCCAAGTGTTCCTAAGAGAAGCCTCTGCTCGGGACAGAAAGTATGTCAAACAGCACAAAATGAAATACAGCCAGCGTGGCCATGAGGTCTTTGTAAGAAAAAATGGCCTCCGGCCGTTAACTTTTTTGGCGCGCTCCCCAGCAGCAAACTCCTGCCGTGTGAAGGAGTAGCCTCCAAGGGCTCTTCCTATAAAGCTAAACGGCGGGGAAGGGTGGAAGGCACTAAGCATTTGAATCTTCCACCCCCAGGTGGCGTTCAGAGGGGGGAAGGAAAGTGATATGACTGCGTTGTGAGCAAAGAGCTCACACTGCTGTTCAGATGAAAGAAACTCTGCAGCTATCTGTCAGAATGGCAGGGGTAAAAAGAGCGGTTGTGGGGAGGGGGTGCGGAGCAGCGCCGAAGCCTCCCTCCGCTTTGGGGCACGAATCAGCACTTCCCTGTAATGCGAGCGATCTCCGACTGCCTGATATTAAAGAGCCAATGTCGAGAGATCGTAATGCAATTAGAAGGCTAAAGAGTTCTAAAGACAAACTAATCAATTTTCAAACCTGCTAGTAAAGAAAGGAATTTTCCTGTTTCGGTCAAGGAAGAATCACAAGCACTGCCTATCCCTCACGCGGCTGAGCCAAAACTGGGGAACACTAGGGACGAGTCCCATGGAGGAGGAGGAGCGTTCCAGAAATTAAGTCCAGCCTAGACGTGCAGAGACTGAAGCACTTCCCACTACTGGATGCTCTGAACAGCTCATAGGTGAATTGACTACTTTGATTTAAAAAAAGAACATAAGTACTTTTGTTTCTACATGCTTCTGAACTTGATGTGGAAAAGAATAAAACTCTGATTTTGTGTTTTACAGTAGATTGATAGATCTTTACAGGAATGGCTTGTTCATATTATTATGAAAACACAAAAAATTATGATTTGATGTTAATGCCTGATTTTACTGCAACAGAGAGAGTCAGAAGTCAATATTTCTTTTTCTTTTCTTATCCTTCCTCACTTCTCTTCACCTTTCTCCCGCACTGCTTTTCTATTTACTTTTGTATTTTGTATTTTACAATATTTTATAACTCAATAAAAATGTTAAACAGGAAAATAGCACTCAATATGCAAAGCAATATGCAAAGCTATCAGAAAAAATACAACAAAAAGAACCCCCAAAGGTACCCACAACAGCCAAACATTTCATAGTGGAGATTTGGACACTTTCTACCCATACTTAGGTTGCTTCATTCAATTCCTTCCAGATACTATTGATCAGAACCTCTAATCTCATCTTGCCCTCCGTATACTACTTCTACTGTCTGCAGAGATGTTCTGAACAAATGTCAAATGTATTGATTCAACGAGCACTTAACAAGAAGTTTACATTTATTTTCAGCTCCTCTCAGGCCAAAGAACAGTCCATTAACAGAATATAACAGAGCTTCTGCTTCCTTAAGTGCAAAATTCTGCAACCTCATTTAACATTTATAGCCCGGTCCTGTTCATTTCTATGTATCCCCACTAGCAGAAGAGCGATTTCACCCTGCAGGTACATAGACCATTATAGAAAATATCTCTTTGTCAGCAGCTTCCACTGGTGCAATATTAGAATTTATCAGGAATACAGCACCAGCAAAACATGTAGCCTTGCACAAAGACCTAATGGTCTTCAATATTTTTTTAAAAAAGAAGAGAAGTCGTAATAGAACAGCATTACTCACAAATGTAAAAAAATACATCTTTTTATTCAATTTTTACTAAAACGCCTTCCAATGAAAAACAGATTTATAGGTGTTTGAAGAATTTTAAGAAATCTGCTTCTATATTTTTCAAAGCAGTAATCAGTAGTTAAATAAGCTACTGATGTCACCTTTTACAAATGGTCGACTTTATAACTTTCTCCCAATAAATATGAATATTAAGATTTATATGATAACATGTCTCAGTAACTTACAGGAACTGGTTCTGTATCTAAGCATTAATGACTTATACAAAAAGATACTAAATGGATAACAAGTTTTGCACGAAAATGTAATTTCTGCTTTCAAGGTGAAGGTTAGTGGAAAGCCCAGCTCTCTTATCTTGACCAGACTGATGTCATAAAACAAAATAATCTTTAATCATCTATAAAGTTTATTTTACAGTGGCAAAGAACTGAAAGATAATTTATTCAGCAGACTCCAAATATATTCTTGTGTAAACATGCACATCTGCATAAACATATAACCCGGCTTTTTTTGAAAAATAGCCCTACTATGAAAGGGAAGTAACAGAATGGGCGTTGGTTCTTACCTGACACGCCCCTTCTCGGCGAGCTGCGAGGAGCATCCAGAGTGGGAGGTGCTTCAGTCTCTTCTCTCACAGGCTGAGCTTGAATTGAGGAACGCTCCTCCTCCTCCATGTGACTCCTCTGTAGCGTTCCCCAGTTTTGCGAAGACGAGAAGGAAAAACCATGTTCTCATCCTAACTACTAATGGGTCATTGGCCAAAACAAGATTCCCCACCAGACGGTGAAATTATGGTGGGGCTGGATGCTCCTCGCAGCTCGCCGAGAAGGGGCATGTCAGGTAAGAACCAACGCCCATTCTCCATCGAGCTGCGAGGAGCATCCAGAGTGGGTCATACCAAAGCTTGGCTGTCCTACGGGAGGGACTCCGTCTGGTTCGGAAGCCCCTCCAGGTCCTTGAAGACCCACTGTAGGACTCGTCTGCCAAACCAGGCCTCCGCCAAGGCAAATATGTCGATCTTGTAATGCCTAATGAAGGGAGACGGGGAAGCCCAGGTGGCAGCCCGGCATATATCAGTGATGGGGGCCTGGGTGGCCCAAGCTGCCGAAGTAGCCGCGCTCCTAGTGGAATGAGCTGTTATTCCACTGGGTACTGGCAGAGCTTGTGACAAGTAAGATCTAGAGATAGTTGTCCTGATCCAGCGGCTGATGGTTGATGGAGATACTTTGTGTCTTGGGCTGGAAGGAAAGGAATAGGGATTCAGACCTCCTAAAGGGCTGGGTGCACTTGATGTAAATGCGCAGGGCCCATCTCACGTCCAGGGTATGCCAAAGTATTTCCCTATCCCGCGAGGGTCTGGGGCAAAAATTTGGGAGAATGAGTTCCTGTGCCCTGTGGAAGGGTGAGTTGACCTTGGGCAAGAAGATAGGGTCGGGCCGGAGAACCACCCGATCGGCGTGAAAAATGCAGGTCCTTTCTAACTGATAAGGCTGCGATTTCCGATATCCGACGGGCGGATGTGATGGCCACCAGGAACACAACTTTGAATGTTAAAAACTGGAGGACTCCCTTAGGGGCTCAAAGGGGTGTTTAGTGAGTGAAACGAGGACCTTATTAAGGTCTCAGGTGGGATACCGGTGAACAGTTGGAGGGCACAAATTAGTGGCCCCTCTGAGGAATGCCCTAATGCGAGGGTGATGGGAAAGGGAGCCAGTGTTGTCGCAAGAGATAACAGTTGATAAAGTTGCTACCTGTCGTCTCAAGGTGTTAGAGGAAAGCCCTTTATCCAGTCCCTCCTGGAGGAAATCCAAAATTTGAGCAATACAAGGGTGAGAGTGGGTTGACTTGGGATTTATGACATCATTTTAAAAAACTATTCCAAGTGGTGTTGTATATATGGGTGGTTGAGGGCAGTCTGGCGGCCAAGATGGTGTCAATAACTTGGTTAGAGAACTTCTCGTTTCTTAGACAGTTCCGCTCAACCTCCAGACGGCTAACTGGAGCCATTGGGGATCTGGATGCAGAAGGGGCCCCTGAGAGAGAGATCCTGTCTGGTGGGATCCTCCGGGGGGGCTACTGATAGATTGCGGAGGTCCGCAAGCCACGGGCGCCTGGGCCAGTAGGGGCCACCAGAAGCAGTTCCGCCTTTTTGTGGATCAACTTCTGGATGACTCTGGGAACTAGGGCTAGTGGGGGGAATGCGTACAGGAATCCTGAGGGCCAGGGGCAACGTAGCGCGTTGTGGCTCTCCGTCCCATGGGAGGGGTACCTCGAGAAGAACCTTGGGAGCTATGTATTGAGGGGGGAAGCGAAAAGGTCCACTACCGGTTGACCGAAGATTTTGGACGCCTCCCTGAACAGTGACGGGTGGAGGCGCCATTCTAACTGGTCCACCGTGGCCCTGCTCAACCAGTCTGCTTGGGTATTCGAAACTCCTGAGATATGCTCTGCTTTGAGAGAGAGAAGATTGGACTCCGCCCAACGACAGAGGTGCTCAGCCTCTCTCATCAATCGTATGGACTATGTGCCCCCTTGTCTGTTGATGTGTGCCTTGGCTGTGATGTTGTCCGTGAGAATAAGGACATGACGTCCGCGTACCTGAGGGAGGAATCTGCATAAGGCCAGGTGTACGGCATGAAGTTCCAACCAGTTTATACTGCATACTTGTTCTGTCTCCGACCATCTGCCCTGTGCCGTGAGCAAGTGGACGTGAGCGCCCCATCCGGATAGCCTGGCGTCTGTGGTGAGGGTGAGCCTCTGGGGCTCCTTGAAGTAATGACCTTTGTAGATGGCAGAGGAGGGACATGAGGACCTTTGGAGGTACCCTGACCATGGATTTCGAATTGCTTCTGCCGGATCTTTGAAATGGAAGCAGGAACCACTGTAGGGATCTGGTATACAAATGGGCCCAGGGAACAATGGAAATACATGAGACCATCTTACTTATTAGACTTAGACAAGTCTAATAGAGTTACCTTTTTTGATCACCTGATCTGTTTTACAGATTTCTGGATACTCAGGAGTCTTTCCGAGGATAGACCCTTCCTTTTACAGTATCAATTACGGACCCCAAGTGGGTAATTTGGGTAGATGGTGACAGTTGACTCTTCTGCCAGTTTATAAGGAACCCATGGTCTTGGAGGGCAGAGAGAGTAACTCTGGTGTCCGTCTCTGCTTGAAGTTTGGAAGGGGACAGGATGAGGATGTCATCCAGATAACTAGAGGCAAACGGGAAAGTATCTAAGGTGAGCTGCTAGCACCGCGAGGACCTTGGTAAAGGTCCTAGGGGCCGAGGCCAACCCAAAGGGGAGGGCTACGTATTGGAAGTGGTGATTATTGTAACAAAACCTGAGGAATTTGGAATGAGAGGGTCAGATTGGGATGTGTAAATACGCTTCAGAAAGGTCTATAGAGGAGAGCCAGTCTCCTTGTCTGGTACCCAAGAGAATAGACTGTAAGGTGTGTATCTTAAACTTGCGGTGGGTCAGGTAACAGTTAAGTCGTTTTAGGTCTAATATTGCCCTCCATCCACCTGAATGTTTGGGAACCACGAAGAGGTGGGAGTAAAAACCCTGCCCCCGTTGAGAGGGTGGGACGGGTTGAATAGCCTGTATGTTGAGGAGATGCCGAATAGCGGAATCCATCAAATTATGTTTGGTGGAGTCTTTCGAAAGGGGAGATGCTATGAAAAAGTCGGAGGGGATAGACTGAAATTCAAGGGCGAGACCAAATCTGATGGTGTCTCTAACCCAGGCATCAGAGGTAGAGGAATCCCATTGGTCAGCGAAATGTCTGAGATGTCCGCCAATGGGAGGGGAGGTACGGGATCTATCTTGGGCGCCGGAAGGGTCTCCCACCTGATCCCCTATAAGGTCTTTTGTAACTGCTGCCCCTTCTACTCCTGTCGCCCAAGTCGGCTCGATACTGGGGTTGAGCGCGAAAGGAGGCGGGTCTTGGATACCTGGGCAGGAAGGAAGACTGGTAGAAGGGTCGAAAGGACCCTCTTCGAAAGGGCTGAGGGGCTCTGGGTTCTGGTCTCCGAAAAAGAGAGGGGAGAAATTTTTTCTTGCTTCAGCTCTCAACCAACAGGGGTTCCAGAGCTGGGCAGAATAATTTGTCTCCCTTAATGGGAGCAGTGGCCAATTTGACTTTGTTTTTGAGGTCTGCCTGCCAATGTTTGAGCCAGAGCAGGCGACAGGCTGTGACATGCGAAGTTATAGCCCTGGTGGAAAACTTAACTGAATGATAGGTGGCGTCGGCTGAGAATTCTGCTGCGGCCGCAAGCTTAGTGATGTCCTGATGCACCCTTACGTTAGATGCTGGGACATGCTGTTTTAATTGGCGAAGCCACCGGATCGAAGACCTGGTGAAAAAGGAAGCGGCCGTGGCCGATCTAATGGCCCAAGCATCAGATTGGTGAGCCCGGCGCAAGGCCAGTTCAGCCCGCTTGCCTTCCAGCTTGAGAGCCTCCAGAGCATCACTTGGGGTGGAGGAGGATGCTAAGCCCACAATGGGCTCATCAAGCTTGGGGGTATTTAGCAGGCTGGAGAAGTCTGGATTGAGGTTGAAAAATCTCTTATCCTAGCTGGATGGGGCGGGAGGGGCCCCTGTGGAAGCCAGCTGTTTTGACACTAGGTCAGAAAAAATAGGCGGAGTTGGAATGACTTCAGCCTCCACAACGGGCTGTTTGAAAATGGAGTCATCTGGACCTTCTGCTGAGGAAAGGGGGTCAGAGGGAGACTGTGTGTATAGACCAGAGATGTTTTTGGTTTTAAAGAGTAGCGATTTATAGAGGTGTGGCTTAAACAAACCCACAAAGGTGGGTTGGTCGGGGGTGAGGCCCTCATCCTCGGACATTTCCCCCTCCATTGGCTCCGCCTCCGATAGGGGTTCACTGTAATGTGTTGACCCCAACTCGTATTCTTCCTTCTCCCTGAATTGATCCAGACCCCTTTCCTCCTCCTCCTGCTCCCTTTCTGGAAGAGGGCTGTCCCTCTGCGAGAGTACCTGACCATGGGGAGGATCCGATCTGGGCAGGGATCTGATCGATAAGGACTCATGTTCAGGGGCCATTGGGAAGAAGCTGGGTCTGGACATCTGCTGGAGACCTTCCGCAATCCCTTGGCGGATAGCTGACTCCATCCATGATCTCACGTGCTCTGGAACCTCGACTATGGGGGATTCCTCTTGGCGCAGGCCAACGACTGTAGGAGTAAAGGTAGCTTTGGGTGCCCATCTGGCCGTTGTTCCAGGAGCCTGATGACTCTGGGGTGAGCTGCGCCTGGATAGGGAAGAATAGTCTGGAGGAGGGGGGGTTGAGTAGAGATGGAAGGACTGGAGGGTGGGAGGACTGGAGGCACCGAGCGTGACTCCCTAGTTCGCCTGTCGATTTCCTTCTCTAATGCCTTATGGCGCCTTAAAGCGTCCCTGAGAGGCCTTGGAAGGTTCCTTAGCCTGCCTGCGCAAATGGTGAGATTTAGATTTGGCCTTCAGAGTAGGTGCTCTAGAAGAATTGTCCTCTGCCATTTTAAGAAGTGATAAGAGTATAGAAGAGTACTAAGGCAGTTGGCTCGCCTAGGGTTCGACCTGCAACAAGGCCGGGTGTCCTTTCAATTAGTTTGCTCCCCCCTTTTGGAATTCTGATTAAATTATTATAATATGAATATATACATGAATTCATATAGATAGATAGATAGATAGATAGATAGATAGATAGATAGATAGATAGATCGATCGATCTTTGGTTGTTCGGGTTTTTTCCCGCGTAAGATTCAAAGTATCTAGGCAACGTTTCGATGAAGTCTCATTCATCATCATCAGGCCTCTGTCTTCGGTTCTTGCTTTTCAGAGTGATGTGAGATTGCAGCTGCTTTTTTTTTTTTCCTTTCCAACTGCCAGTGGGGTGGGACTTGATTGGGTGGGGGCTTGGCTGTGTTCTGATTGGGTGGGGTGTCTTCTCATTGGTGGGGGCCTGGCTGTGTTTTTGATTGGTTGGGGGGTTGGCCGTGTTCTGATTGGCTGGATTTCCTGCTGCCCGGCTTCGAGTTCGAGGTCGCGCTACATCTCCATAGTTGGTGTCGGCCTGCTTCATGTATGGCTCGGAGGGGTTTGAAGTGGGCAGTGATGAGGTTGCAGTGTAGCTTCTGGTCCATGGTCGTGTCTCATCTTCTGAGTGGGTGTGAGTCTGTTTTCTATATGGGAGTGTGGTGGTGGCATCTTGTGTGGCTCTGATGGGTGTGGGTCTGGTGTCATTCTTCATGTTAGGTACTCGTCTGTTCATGAGGGCGGGTTTCCAAATGGCTGGGAGGCGGGAGGTGTCATTTATGGTCTCCCCAAGATACACAAAGAAGGAACCCCACTCAGACCAATAGTCAGCTCCATAGGCTCACCTCTACAAAACCTGGCCAAATTTCTCGCCAAACAACTACAACCCTATGCAGAATCCATCAACTCATATGTAAGAAACTCATTCCAGTTCATCGAGATCATAAAGAAACAAAACTTACAACCCAGCGACCTACTAGTAAGCTTCGATGTCATATCCCTCTTCACCCAAGTACCAATAAAAGAAGCCTTGACAGCCATCCAAAACAAATACAACCCCCCCAAGCACATCCTAGATCTGACCAACCACTGCCTATCCAATACATACTTCACCTACAATGGACAAAAATACAAACAAATAGAAGGAGCACCCATGGGATCACCCCTCTCACCTGTCATCGCAAACCTCTACATGGAACACTTTGAAACACAAGCTCTAGAAAAATACGACCACAAACCCAAACTCTGGCTCAGATACGTAGATGACACCTTCATAATCTGGCCACATGGGAAAGAAAAACTGAACAACTTCCTCACACACCTCAACAGCCTACACCCCAAAATACAATTCACCATGGAAACAGAAGCCAACAATCAACTTCCCTTCCTAGATGTCTTGGTATACAAAAGATCCAATGGCTCCCTAGGACACACCATCTACCAGAAGAAAACACATACAAACCGCTATCTACATGCACTCTCACACCACCACCCAGCACAGATCAATTCCGTAGCCAAAACACTCATCTCCAGAACAAAATGCTTAGCCGATGAACAACACCAAAAAACCGAACTACACACTCTCACCAACGTACTTACAGCCAATGGATTCCAAAGACACAAGATTACCCACCTAATCCAAAAAGAAACCCCAACCAAAATCCAAGACAGAGAACAAGAAAACGGCAAAGCCCTCCTCCCATATATAAAAGGCACTACAGACAGAATCAGCAAGATCCTCCAAAAACACAACATTAAAACAGCATTCTGCACAAACAGAAAAATATCCACCATCCTAAGAAACCCCAAAGACAAAGTCAAATTAGAAAACCAAGGAGTATACGAAATCCCCTGCACTACCTGCCCTGCCACATACATTGGACAGACTAACAGAAGAATAAGTGCACGCATTGAAGAACATAAGAACTCAATCAAAAAGAAGAAACGACCTCTTCCCTGGTCCAACACCTCAAAGCCACAGGACATGAAATTGACTTTAAAAATACCAGAACTATTGCCAAAACCGAACATTTCAACAGCAGAATAATCAGAGAAGCCATAGAAATAGAAAAACGCCCACACAGCATGAACAAACGAGATGACACCTCCCGCCTCCCAGCCATTTGGAAACCCGCCCTCATGAACAGACGAGTACCTAACATGAAGAATGACACCAGACCCACACCCATCAGAGCCACACAAGATGCCACCACCACACTCCCATATAGAAAACAGACTCACACCCACTCAGAAGATGAGACACGACCATGGACCAGAAGCTACACTGCAACCTCATCACTGCCCACTTCAAACCCCTCCGAGCCATACATGAAGCAGGCCGACACCAACTATGGAGATGCAGCGCGACCTCGAACTCGAGCCGGGCAGCAGGAAATCCAGCCAATCAGAACACGGCCAACCCCCAACCAATCAAAACACAGCCAGGCCCCCACCAATGAGAAGACACCCCACCCAATCAGAACACAGCCAAGCCCCCACCCAATCAAGTCCCACCCCCACTGGCAGTTGGAAAGAAAAAAAAGAAAAAAAAAAGCAGCTGCAATCTCACATCACTCTGAAAAGCAAGAACCGAAGACAGAGGCCTGATGATGATGAATGAGACTTCATCGAAACGTTGCCTAGATACTTTGAATCTTACGCGGGAAAAAACCCGAACAACCAAAGATCCACATACAAATACCCGCGAGAACCTCAGAAAACACACACACACACACACACACACACACACACACACACACACACACACACATGCTTGGCTCTTGGAACAAGAAGAGGAGTAATAACTATTGGCTATTAGCCACTAGAAAAAATATAAAAAGGAGTATAGTTGATCAATTGTCCAATTGACCGAATGAACGCCTGAGGCCTAGGAGGAAAAAAGGGGATGAGGCCTCCAGCAGCTGTTCCCCCAGGCGGAACTGGGAGGCGGGGGGTGCTGCTATTCCTTTGCCTGCTGAGTTTGGCTGCGGGGAAGCCAACAATTATACAGAAAAAAACAAAGGGAGCAAGAGCCACAAGAGTTGAATTATGGAGAAAAAAATCACTCTAAGCAGGCTGATGAGGCCTGTTTTGGTGAGATGAGGTGGCCCACAGCAGTAATTCAGCGAAAAACAAGAAATAAAATGGCGCCCGACCACGAGGCGGCACCCAAAATGGCGGACACCTGCTGAGCGAGGGTGATGGGGCCTCTCAGCAGTGGAATTATGCTCCTCTGGCAGGCTCAGAATGCAGAGAGGGGCAGTGGCGTTCGTGGGGGGGGAACAGCAGCACTTTAAAAAGCGTAAAAAGTCAAGCCGCTAACAAAGGGCGGCATGGAAGCAGCAGGGAGAGGTTTAGATCAAGGATGGGGGGGTTAGCGCAAGAGCGATGTTAAACCGCCCGCTTTTTCCCCCTTAAGGGGCGAAGAAAAACGCTCCCCTAGGATTAATGAAGACAACCAATTGCGCAGAGGCTATAGGAAAAGGGAATCAGATCTGATAAAGAGAAGAAGAGGAGATCCTGAATCGGCCAAGGAGCTTGCTCTGAAACAGCTGTCTCTCACGAGGCTGAGCATAAACTGGGGAACACTACGGAGGAGTCACGTGGAGGAGGAGGAGCGTTCCTCAATTCAAGCTCAGCCTGAAAGAAGAGACTGAAGCACCTCCCACTCTGGATGCTCCGAGCAGCTCGATGGAGAAGTCTAAATTCTCTCCTGAAAAAAACAACAACAAACCATCGTTGCATGTTTTTAAGAAGAAAACATTAACACTGTCCATCTCTGTATCTATTTTAATATAAGCAAAACTGCACCTTCTCTTATTAGGCATAGTTCACAAGTGGACTTGCTAATCGACTTGCAACAGTTCATTTAGTGATTGTTCAATGTTACAACGGCACTAAAAACTGTGACTTATGACCATTTTTCATACATATGACTGCTGTAGCATCCCCATGGTCATGTGATTTACATTCAGATGCTTGAAAACTGACTCATATTTATGATGGTTGCAGTGTCCTGGGCTCATGGGATCAACTTTTGCAACTTTCTGACAAGCAAAATCAATGGGGAAGCCTAATTCACTTAACAACCACATTACTAATTTAACAACTGCAGTGATTCAGTTAACAAATGTGGCAGGAAAAGTTGTAAAATGGGGCAAAATTCAGTTAACAAATTCCTTACTTGGCAACATAAATTCTGGACTCAATTGTGGTCATAAGTTGAGAACTACCTGTATTCCAAATAAAGGACAAGGTCCTCACCACTCCCATCACCCTTTCTTTTACTGATTTTATTTCTGTTTGAGGAAATAAAGAGTATGATATACAAGAATGACAATGAAACGAACAACCTAAACTTTACTTCCATGTACTTCCTGCAACTGAAAATAAAACCTCTATTCCAATGATACAAAGTTTAATTCAAAGGTATGGTTGACTTCTGTCCGCAAGATGTGGCACCTCCAGATTTTACAATATTATCTAAACAATACGTCCATTGCATTTTCCATTGTATTCAAAATATGCAATCCCCATCATTTTCAGGAAGAGACAGAAAAATCAACAGATTGTGTTATCTTGTAAAACAAAAATGGTTTTGTGACTACTGTTATTGTACAACCTTGAGAATGTGCCTGATAAAGAGACTGCATAGAATAAATTCAAAGATTATGTTAACATTTACTTCTTAACAAGAAAAAAAAGGATGTGAAGTCCTTTTTAAAGTTAGCTGCTGCTGAAGATGTAAGGCTATCAAATATTATTGCAAATATTGACACAAAATCCAAATCCGTACTGTCTCTCTGTATAATATATTACGTGACATGATAATGTGGTACTTAAGGAGTTGAATACACCACCATACTCATATACTGTGTCTGAAAAAAGTCCCCCAATCAGATTAAAAGAAAATAAAATCTAGAAAAAAAGGCACATTTTGAGGTTTCAATGATTTTTGTAAGGTTGGCCTTTATTTTACACAAATATGTGCAAGCCATCATAGAAGATGAAAGCAATGAAATCCAACAGCTCACAAAGATACACTGGTCCTTACTTTCCTGTGCACAGTATCACATTTTTAAAAAAGAAACTTTATTAAAGTTTACAAATGCAAAGATAAAAGACTTAAGCAGGCTAAGAAACATTTAAAAAGTAAAGAAAAAAGTGAAAAAAAGGAAAAGAGAAAATAGCACTAGCACTTGGATTTATATATACTGCTTCACAGGACTTCCTCTCTAAGCGGTTTACAGAGGTCAGCATATTGCCCCCAACAATCTGGGTCTTCATTTTACCCACCTCGGAAGGATGGAAGTCTGAGCCAATCTTGAGCCCTGTCAGGATTGGAACTACTGGCAGTGAGCAGTGAATTAGCCTGCAGTACTGCACTCTAACCATTGCGCCATAAGAAGGTAAGGTAAAGGTAAAGAAATAACTCTCCTCCTCCTAGACAAGTATTGACCTTTAAAGTCCTTCATGGCATAGTGCCTGCTGTTTTGAGGGACCATCTCTCCCCCATTTTACCTGCCTGCCTTACCACATCCAGAGGAGAATGCATGTTATAGATTCTGATTCTAAGAACCTACATTTGGTGGGACCTAGGCAGCAGGCCTTTTCTTCTGTAGCCGTGGGCTCTGCTCTCAATGCCATCTTCAGTCCTCCCATTACTTCCCTGGACATGAAGAAACCTGGGGTATGATATCATAACAATATTGTGTTCTTCATCCAGAAACAGGGTGGATAAAAATCTATGGCTTTTTTTTAAATAGTATTTTTTAAATTTAAATTTGATTTTTTTAAATTTAAATCTGATTTTTTTTATTTTTATCAAATTTATTTTAATAAAATGCTTTTGGAGTAAAAATCTAAATGTAGTTTTCTATTTAAAATACATTAATAGTTTAGTTTATTCAGGATGAAATGGAGCTTAGTTATGTAGCATGACGCTGTATATTCTGCACTATTTACATTTTTGGTAAACTTATTCAATGAATCCAAGCTCTGTAAGCTAAATAGGAAACCTTGACTTTGTTTGCAAATAATAATATTAAAGATTCTAACTACCAGAAAGAATGAGTCATTACATTTAAAGACCACCTGTCGTTTCAGATCCATCAGGGCAGTGTCTGTTAGTGGGCATCCACTCACCTGCTGCCCGCCACGCCCCTCACCTTGTTATGTCACTGCCACATCAGCAGTCGTCCCATTAAAGTGAATGGGACTGTTGGTGAGTCAACTGGGTCAGAGGAGGAGCCACTGTGCGACAGAGGTGACATTTGCTCTTTAAAAATTATTATTTAAATCAAGTTGATTTAAATCAAGCCTTTTTAGTAGCTTGATTTAAATCATGATTTAAATCGTGATTTAAATTGACTTGATTTAAATCAAACCCACCCTGTCCAGAAAAGTGAAAAGACACTTCAGAAGAGAGTCCAGAAGAATGTCCAGAAGAAAGCAAAGAAACAATAGAGGGCCTGGAAAGAAAATTTTTGAGGAATGATTGGTGGTGTTGGGCATGCTTAGCCAAAAAGACTGTTGGGAAGACGTAAGTATCTGAAGAACGGTCAGGTAGCAGATAGGGAAGAATTGTTCAGAGTTGTTCCAGAAAAAATGGCAAGCAACAATAGCTAAAAGTTACAAGGAGATTTCATGTGGTTCGAAAGGTTTCATGTAGCGTAGCTGTTTGACAATAGAACAGAATATCTCAGGTGATGCTGGACTCTTTTTTATTGGAGATATTTAAATAAAGGCTCACTGACCAACTAAAAATAATGCCATAGTTGTGGTTACCTACAGTAGATGGGATTGGATTAGATGATTTCTAAGGTCTCTTCCACCCACTGTATTTTATGACTTCCTTGTCAGACTGACACATGAAATCTTTTACCTGTACAAAATCTGCAAAGAGAGTATTACTTCTGTCTGGAAATAAAGCTAATAATCCAACTATATATATACCTGGAACCATTAATTGGCCTGGATGATCAGTATGTCATATTCTCCATCTAAAAGCAAGTTAGAAAATAAGTAAAATTGCCTATTTTGCCACCATTCAAAAACAAGATTATCATTGCCAACCCACCATGTTCTTTAAATAACTTTCAAAATATGTGATGTTACTTTGTAAATGTATTTAAAATCTCAAAACTTTCCCTTTTAGACACCTACCTCTTGTGACTCTTCCCCTTAACACAGATCAATACAAGTGAAATGATGTAATAGCTACAGTATATACTGTGAGATTTAAAAAAAAAACTTTAATTCTGTATCACTGAGGTACAAAGAACAAAGCTTCTGTATCTATGTACAGAGTTCTGAATTATTTTTTAAAAAAACATATAGATGCCTTATCTTTCTAAAAAACATTATACTAATGCTAATCAAAGGGCTTGTTGTATTAATTTCCTATCAATAACAAAAATACCCCCTGAACAAGCATATGCATATCCTCTAGAGCAAAAATTAATTTACAGAAAATAAAACACTATAGAATTCAAAATCCTAATTAAATTCCTTTGGATCCTGTAGTTATATTCCATTATGCCATTTTCAGTAGTGGTATTCTACCAGTTCTGCCTGGTTCTGCAGAGCAGAGGCCAAACTGGTTCTGCTGCTGGGCCTGCCCGCCTACCCGAGCTCCTATGCTCACCTTCATGCTGCTGAAGCGACTGGTAGAGTGCAGGCTTGCAGGAGGCGAGTTGGAACGCCTCTGCACCTGCACAAAGTGCCTGTTTGGCATACGCAAAGTATGTGCATGCGCGTAAAGTGTGCCCACCAAGCCACGCCCACTGAACCAGTGATAGAATTTTTTGAAACCCACCACTGGTCCACTTACATTAACACAAAGCATATTATCTTTTTTTTCTTGGAAATAAATTCATTGGCATCCGTGATATTATTTTCATTAAAAATATATATAATTTCAACTTAAAGAGACTTGATACAATTCCTATTTAGTTTCAACTTACAACAGTTCATTTAATGACCATTCAAAGTTACAATATCACTGAAAAAAGTGACATGACCATTTTTTACACTTATGACTGTTGTAGCATCCCCTTGGTCAGGTGATCAGAATTCAGACCATTGGCAACTGACTCATATTTATGACCTTTGCAGTGTCCTGGGATCATGTGATTATCTTTTACGATCTTCTGACAAGCAAAGTCAATGGGAAAGCCAGATTCACTTAACGATGGTGCTACTAACTTAACTGCAGTGTTTCACTTAACAACTGTGGCAAGAAAGGTTGTAAAATCGAGCAAAAGTCTCTTAATAAATGTCTCACTTAGCAACAGGAATTTTGAGCTCAATTGTGATTGTATGTCAAGGACTACCAATATTTACCTCTTATTAAAAAAAATCCAAGGATGCTGAGAAATATGATTTACTTCTGAAAAAGATCTGAGTTCATCCCACTGAAAATGAAAATCATTTAAAGTAAACAATGCTGTGTGGGTGTTTGTATACATATACACAGACATTCAGATACAATTTTTGTACAATTACGTGGAGCAGGTATATGAGATATCAATCGCAATTCCATTCATCAGCACGCAGGAATGTACCATAGTTTGCCCTGACAGTTTTGATTGGGGTGTGGTTTCTTCCTTGAGTTGATCAAGGAATTCCCTAACACATTATCTGGTTTTCTTTCCTGCTTCTCAAGGTGTTATTGCTAGGAAGAATGTATTCTGGGTTGTTTGTTTCCTTGACTTTTGGTGCTGTAAAATGGTGCTAATACTATAAAACCTTGTTCTATAAATGAGATTTAACTTTGTATTTCTGCTGTTGGCTGACTTGTCAGAATGCTCCATTTTCTAGGAATTTCCTAGCATTTGGAGATTTGTCTTGATCTAAAATATCAAGTTTCTCAGATGAAATTGTGGTTGAACAAATGGGCGTTGGTATAATTACCTGAGAATGCCCTTTCTATCTATGCTGTAAGAGAGTCCAGGAGTTCTGGTTTGCAGCGCTTCGGGGCAGGCAGGAATCCGCGATCGTGCACGGTTTCTGCCTGTGCTCGCTGCTGGAGTGCCCTGAGCCACCCAGCTACAGGGCTAGCCACCTCCGTAGAAGGTGGTGAAGACAGGGGGGATCTGGCAGGGTCGAGAGAAATCACACCTCTCTTCCCTAGCTGGCTAAACCCCCTTTCCCAAAGGTGGTAGAGCGGCGGTCAGAAATGGCCGCCACAAAGAAGCGCTCAGCTGGAAAAGAAAGTGCAGGAGGAGTTAAGAAGAAGTGGAAGTTTTTTTGCTGACCGGGACAAACAACAAAGGTATCCTGGAACTTAAGATTTGCGAAAGATACATCGTTCCCAGAGATTTACAAGCGGCGAATGGAGGTTAAAAGGGAAAGTTCTTTTTTTTCACTCTCCTTCCTAACGTTGACAGCGAACAAAAATGCATGAGAAATTAGAAAAACCCGCTTTGGCATCAATAGGTAAACTGGATATCTAAATGCTAAAGGGATAATAAGGATTTCTGAACATTAAAAAATTTTTTTTTTGCTGTAAGTGGGGAGAGGAAAAGAATTGAGACTTTGCTTTGACCTCTTGTCCTCCGCCTTGAGCACATCCTCTGGCTCAGTGGGATGCCTGAAGTTGAAAACGAGGCAACCACTGGAGCATCACAGCTGGAACCAGAAATGCATTGACCAAGGAAGGGTCCATGTTGTAAAAACGCCTGAGTGATGAAAGCCAAGGCCCTACCCCAGGGAGGTGCACTGCTCCTTGTCCAAATCCAGAAACAACAGATGGGATGGAAGTACCTCTGTATGGACCACTGGTTTTGAGAAAAGAGTCACTGTGGTTAGAGGAAGCCTTTTGGGGTTCAGGAGCCACCTCCTTCAGGACTTAATTGGGTGGTGATAGGAGCGGTGGTGCAGGAGCGGTTTGAACAGAGGTTTAAAGACTGCTGCTGAGGGGTATTGATCAGATCTAAGCCTCTCTTCTTCAGATAAATTGAGATCCTGGATCTTCTCTTCTTCCTCCTCTGACATGGAGGAACAACTGTGATGAGAAGCGTTAGAGTAATCCCTCTCCTCATCCTCACCCCATCAGATTGGGTAAATGGGTAACTGAACTGTTGCTGTCTGGGAAAACCACTCTGAGTTGGAGGGACCCCTTGGGAGTAACCAGGAACCAAAGACTGACCTCCCCGATGGGCAGAGGAATTGCTGAAACCCCTCAGCAAGACCCTGTCTGATGGCCACTGAGACCATGTTCTGATATCCTCAGGCCTGCTCCCTGTTGGATCCACTGGACGCAAGCCTGCAGCGGTCGGGGTATAAGTTGCCTCAGGCCTAGGCCGAAGGCCTCCCTGAATAACCTGGCCTAGGCAGTAAAAGGGATCTGGGCCCCAGGCAGCCTGTCTGAAGTTGGGCCCAGACCTGGTTAAATCCTGGGGTAAAATTTCTTTCTCCACCCTCTCTGGAGACGGAGCTAAAAAATGGCTGGCAGAGCTATATTCAGCCTCCCCCGCCCTAGTCGTAATCCCTGGCCAAACCTGTACTTCCCCTGAGAAGTCTGTTGGATCTGGTTTCTTATCCGTTCCAGTGTCTTAGCAAACCAGTGTTTTTCCAAAGCAGCATGCCTTCTCTTCTCAGCCCTGAGCTCTGATTTGGAAATCTTTTGGGGGGGTCATCTTTGCTGCAGCCTCTCTTTTTTGCTGAATGGCCTCTTTGTCACCTTCTCTTCCTCACTGGGACTTGAGAACCTTGAGCTTCTTCCAGGCCAGTGAGGTCTGACTAGGCCATTCCACTCTCCATTTCGCTAACAGGACAGACACAAGAGGTGCTGGGAGCTTCCCCCATGAGAGTGCTGCCTGTTGTGTTATCCTTCCCATAGATTGTAGTGATACTTTTACAATAGGCTGTATAGCTTGGCACTTTTTAATAGATATTTGTTGTGCTGAAAGGTTGTAGAGATAATCCTTTTCCTCTTTTTGGAATTCTGATGTTCTTAATATGTGGAGGGAAGGTTTTAAAATAAGCAATATTTATCTGTTCTTAAATGAACAAGTAGCCTAGACTTTTTAAAATCTGTGTTGCTTAACGTCAACCCTCTTAAAGCATGACATAAAACCAACTTTCAAGAGTGGTTTTGTAGAGTATTAAATTTTATTCAAATAAAAATGGTTACAGCTATGGCTATAGCACCTCTTTCAACCTTATACATAAATCTGCCTTTCAAAATTGTTCAAATCTTAATGACTGGATTAAAATTATTTCCAGGGGTGAGATTCAACCAGTGCAACAACCGGTTCAGTGAGTGCGTGCTTTGTGCACACATAGCATTTGAAAAACGCTGCTTTTTCAGCTCTAAAACTTACCTTCTGCTGCAGTCCCAGTGAGTAAATCAGCTGAAGAGCAGCAATCCACTATGCTGTACCAAGCAGCTGAGCTGAAAACCCCAGAAACAAAGGACAGAAAAGGGCAGGGCCAAATCGTTGCCGTAACTAACGGTTCATCCAAACCAGGCCAAATTGGTAGAATCCCACCTGATTATTTCCCATTTAAATGCAGAGTTTACTGTGATAACCTGGGGCATGGCACAAAGTCAAAGTCAGATAAGCAATAAGAGTCCCTATATTATCTCCAACTTTGTCCCCAATGTCCTTCGGGCTGAAGAAAAACTCTCCCAGGAACAGACTTCGACTGTAGAAAATTCAGTCCAAAACAAGGTACGCACAAACTAACTTAAAATCCTAACAAACCAAACTGAAGTAATTAGTTTGGCAGGGCATGAGCAGGAATTTCAAACCTGAAAGCACGGCAAAACTCACACAGTTGGGAGGACGCCAGGAACAGAGATAAGCCACGATGATACAAGATAAAAGTCATGTTTGCTTCCAACAGCTTGCCTTTTTTATACACTATGTTCCCAGCTGCAGCTAATGAAGGGAATCTGGGCCCTTTCCTCCCCGGTAAGCTATGCAACCCACATTGCTCTCTTCTCCGTTCCTCCCTGTGTGCCCTAGGATGAAGGAAGGGTGACCCTGGGTCTTCCTCTGAATTCCCTCTCCCTTGTTCTACCTCTCCCCTGCTCTGCCCAGCCAGATTTTGCCCTTCCCCAGTTTCTTCCACAGCCAACGGAGCCACACTCCCACTCCCTGTCAGCTGTTCGGCTTCCTCCTCCGAGTCAGACTCCGACAGGGGCATGACAGTTTACTATTGCCAAAATACAACAATGTAACACTGAAACCAGAGAAAGATAATTAAATAGATTTTGAGAACATTAAGCAACTTATCATTCAGCTATAAAAAGTTCAGAAACTGGGAAAGTGCATCACTTCCTGAATGGAATTACCTTACATATGGGCATCTGACTGTTGCATTTTGGTACAATCAGAACTGCTTAACATGGACAGTGATGGGGACATGAAGAAAAAAGAAAAAACCTCTTTTGTACTGGGATGTTGGAAATGCTACAAACAATAGAATAATAATGCTATAGTTGGAATCAGGCCTAGAATCAATTCCTAATTTGCTGGTTCACTTCAAAAGGTTGAATAGTAAGTTCAACTACACATTAAAGGTAAGAGGAAGAAAAGATTAAGGAAAAGAATTCCAAGGGACTCTAAATATGAATAACATAGTTATTTTTCATATTTATTATTCATATTTGGAGTTCCTTGAAATTCTGTTTTTTACATTTAGGATCACCTGGCACTCACCCGAAGTAGCATATAATCAGAGCAGAAAGGGAATAATTTTTTTAAAAAAACCCTCATTTCTTGAGACAAGAATTCAGATTACTTAATACCATGTTTCTCAGAAAATAAGGCTGGGCCTTATTTTCTTTTGACTCCCTCAAAAAACGGCTAGGCCCTCTTTTGGGGGTGACTTAATTTCCCCCCCCCCCTGCACCCTCGCCTAGAGTACCCTGCAGGCAGCCACGCCTTGCCACCAGCCGCTCCTAATGGCCGATCATAGCGGAGCGCTCCCTACCCCTGCCAAGCGCCTTTGCCGCAGACCCAGGTACAGTGCTGGCTGCAGGATGTGGCAGTGGGTGGGTGGCAGTGTCGTGGATGTCGGCCTCGGGGCACTTTTCATCACGAGACCTTCGGTACCAGCCACTGCTGCTTCCTTCGCTGCCGTTGCTTTCCCTTCTGCCCATGCAGCTGCTGCATTTGGAGTGCTGCGCATTCCTCCACTGGCAGCATTTCAGCCGCTTCTTGGGCGGGGGAGCCGGGCCCATAGCTTCCACAGTTCCCGTCAGTGCTGGCGCCTCTCTCGCCAGCACAGTCTCCAACAGCGGCAGGACAGACCCTGCTGCCGACAAGAACTGCCTGATGTCCATCCTATTTCTGTCCTTCAAGGAGATGAAGGTGAGGAGTGGTTACTTCTTCCATTTAAGGGAGTGCTAAGGGTGAATGAATGAACCTTCCAATCCAAACTTAAGAGAAAGGGAATCATCATACAGATCCTTAGCACCCCCTTAAATGCTTAAATTCCCCATCTTCATCTTCTTGAAGGACAGAAATAGGATGGAAATCCACCTCCTGGATTTCTCCTGGCAAATCTCAAAGACACGCTTCCCTCTCTCCCTCCCTCCTTTCCCTGCCAAGCTTCCCAGAGGATTCACCCCAAAGGAGGGGAGTGCATTTAAGGGGGTGAATCCTCCTTTGGGGTGAATCCTTTGGGAGAATCCTCTGAGAAGCTTGGTGCTAAGGGTCTGTAGGATGATTCCCTTTCTTTTCTGTTTGGATTGAATTTGCCCTTTGGATTCTTCTCGAAGGGCAAAATGGATGGCTCCCTCGTTAAAACTATCGGGAGGGGTGGGGTGGAAGCTGCCCAGCCAGTCTGTATTCTCAGGGAACTGACAGAGGGAATGAGAGTAAAGAAATCTTAAAGAGGGTTAAAAGGTCCATGGGGGGATTCGGGCGGCTGAAGCAAGAGGAGATCGCCCATCTGTACAGGGGACAAGACCGTGACCCAAAGCTCTGGGGCGGGAAGCAAAGCAATGCCTCTGTGGGAGGGCAGGTTCTCGTCAGCAACGGGGTCTGTCCCGCTGCTGCTGCCACTGTTGTTGGAGACAGTGTCGGCGAGAGAGGTGCCAGCACCGGAGGGAACCATGGAAGCTATGGAGGCAGCTCCCCTGCCCGAGAAGCGGCTGAAATGCTGCCAGTGGAGGAATGCGCTTGAACCATTCCTCCACCTACGGGAAGGGCCACTTCTCTGCTACCGCTGTGCCGCGATGTTCAGCATGGACTCCGGCCTCTGCGTCTTGCCCAATGGCAGCAGTCCAAACTACGACATCCACGCCAATGCCGCCCGGCCGACCCGGCCTGCAGCCAGCATCATACCCAGGTCTGCAGCAAAGTAGGGAGTAGGGTAGGGAGCCCTCCGCCATGAAGTTCTCCTCCGCCCTTCTCCCCCATTTCGCATGTTTTAAAATAGGCTTAAATTTAGGGGGAGGGGCTTAATTTCACCTTATGCCTAGAAAACATGCTGGGACTTCCTATTGGCGGGGGCCATATTGTTGGAGAAACACGGTATTATATTCCTATGTTTCTGATCACCCTGTTAATTCTCATTATGAGCATTTGCTGTAGCAAGATAAAGAACTTTTAAACTTGAGTAAACATTATGCCTGGTTATTTCTATGGATTATGGCTGTGTAAAAGAACTTTGCCCTAAAAACAGGCACTTTCCCCCACCCAAAAGATTATACAACATACAAAAACAAACCAAAGAGTAGGAGTGTTGTAACACACAACTGGCTACCTTGAGAGTTGCTACCCAGGAAAGGAACTTCTTCCTTTCACTCTGATGTCATGGGTAGCTCAATATGATAAAGATTTTGTAATCCTATCTAATCCCTTCCAATTTAGTATAAAAAGACCTTAACTAACCTTTGACAGTCTTTCATTTTTTCAATCTGAAAGAGGAATTTAAGAACAGGAAAGAAAAGAAGCTGGATTTGGCATTTATAATCCACGTATAAGAACAGATTTTGGTTGGCATAAAGTGGTATTTTCTATTGAGTACTCTCAACAGAATTTTCGCTCAAAATAGCAACATAAATTACATTACAAAGAAAATAACCAATGGAAACAGGAGGAATTTACATAGTGCAAAGAAAGATATACTGTTATAAATCTTCATTTCAGTAATTCAAGATAGTGGTTTAGAAATACAAGCTCACAGACAGTATATCTATTATATCTTTTTACACACATCTCACTTTAATTGCAAGCATACAATACAGTTAACTGATCTTCCATTATTTTTACAGAGTTTTGTATTATTATTTAACATGACACAAACTTTCGTTCTTTTGATCCACTTACCGTAAGGAATGATAATTTCATTCATTTTGAAGTACTGAAGAGTAGTACTGAAGTACAGAAGCAGTTCAGATATAAAACAGGTAGATCTCAAATTATAATTCATTCAAAGACCGTTTGAAGTTACAACTGCCCTGAATGAAGGAACTTACGACCAGTCTTCAAAATTCTGGCTACTGCAGCACCCCACAAAGTCAATGGGGAAGCCAGCAGGGAAGGTCATAAATCACCGAGCTAAGTCTCCCCCTTCCCCAGCTGCTGGCCTTTCTTCGCTCACATGCACCACACCTGCCTTCTCATCTTTGCTTGCATGCATACTGCACCCTTCATTCTGGTCTACTTGCACTCAGGTATGTATGTATGCACCCTGTGCTCCATTTCCCTGACCTTTCAACAGTTCCATTTATCCATCCATTCACCCACCCTCCAGCATCGTCCTTCCTGGGCTGCCCTATGCTCACAGATTTGCGTGCATGCATCCCATGCCCTATTTTCTTGTATCTCCCCCCACACACACTTGTCTTTCCCCAGCCTTTCTGACTTTGTGCCACATCACAGCACCCCACTTCCCCAACTTAACTGAGTCTGTTTTGGGCCTCTAAGGAACCCCCTCCCCCAGCACCTTTACTGTCCTTATCTGGGGACTTCTTTGTTTTCCACTTAATGGCCCACATGCTATAATAACCACGATTGGCTAGATTGTTGTCACTAAGGGATACAATCACATGATGGTGCTTTACAACTGCATCACTTAGCGACAGTATCCAGGCAGTCCTGGTTGTCATCAGTTGGAATTGGGTATGTCTAATTTAATGAAAAGAAGGACTAGGATAACGTGATAGCAGTGTTCCAGTATCTCAGGAGCTGCCACAAAGAAGAGTCAATTTATTCTCCAAAGTAGTGGTCGCCAACCAGTGGGCTGGGAACCACTGGTGGTCTGGGAGGAAATTTTGGTGGTCCGCAGATAAATGTCACCCCCAAAGCAATTAATCCAGGCTGTGCAGGAACACAAGGCTGTGCTGCCCACATGGCCACAAGGTTTGCATCACTTGCATTGCGGACCATACAAGGTAGTGAGGGGAGGAGGGGAAAGGGTGGAAGGGGGAACTTGCCCCACACACCTGGCCTGGCCACCGGGCTGCTTCTTTCTGTTTCTTTCTTCTTCTGCTTTTGGCTGCACGCAAGGAAAGCAGCAAAAGTCTTTCTTTCTCTCCCCAAAACTCTGCCAGAAATGAGTCTTTGCGACCCTGAAAGGCCTCCTGCTCCAAGAGGCTGCGCCGGCATGGCAAGTCTCACAAAGACTCATTTCTGGCGGAGTTTGGGAGAGGGAAATAAAGACTTTTGCTGCTTCTGCTGCTTTCCTTGCATGGAGCCAAAAGTCTCTCTCTCACACTCTCTCCCCCTCAGAATGGAGCTGGAGAAGGTATCCTGCGATCCCAAATAAAGAATGATCGATTGGTAGGAAAAGAGGGTGGGGAATTTTCCTGCAGACTTTTTGGGGGCTTTTCCCAGGGTCTCTGGTCCGCGGGATTTAAAATTATGAGTTTGGTGGTCCCTGAGGTCCAAAAGGTTGGCGACTCCTGCTCCAAAGCATCTGAAGGCAGGACAAGAAGCAATGGGTGGAAACTACTCAAGGAGAGAAATAACCTAAAACTAAGGAGAAATTTCCTGACAGATTAATCAGTGGAACAACTTGCCTCCAGAAGTTCTGAATGCTCCAACACTGGAAGTTTTTAAGAAGAGATTGGACAACCATTTGTCTGAAATGGTATAGGGTTTCCTGCCTGAGCAGGGGGCTGGACTAGAAGACCTCCAAGGTCCCTTCTAACTGTTATTCTGTTCTGTTCTGCTGTATTCTATCATTATGAATGAATCATTAAGTGGTCACATGATACTGCACTTTATAACTTCATTACTTAGCAGTTGGAATCCCAGTCTCAAATGCAGTTATAATTCAAGGACCATCTGTACAAGATCAATTTTTCCTTTTTTCTTCCTGGTACGTTAGCTTTGTTCTCAGAAGACAAGCCATGCTTGCATCCTATGATTAAATGAGATTTGTGATGAATGATGGTTAAGTCTGTATTTTAGGCTCTAAAATGTTTGTTTCTTACATGAAGTTAAAATCCTCATAAAAAAATTAATACAGACTATGGTATTTCCACCAACATTAAGAGTCATAATAGGTTTTTTTAATGTAATTTTTTTTTCTAAACCCATAAAATAATACTTTTAAAATAAACTTACAATACTTTCAACTTACTCCATCTATACACCGGATTCTTTGTTTTTCAATCTAGCTAAAATAACATGTCACATTTTACATATATTTATTCTTGTAAGTATTTACTAGGGATCAGATATTTTATTCCATTTCACTTGCATTTGTAAAAGCTTAGTTACCTTAAATTATACATAATCTCTCTTTCCTATAATCACACTGCTGTACAATGAAAACAGAAATATTATTTTAAAAACTTTCAAGACATAAGTGGGTAGATGTGACCATAACTGATTTGTTAATTTAGTATGTATAGCTCATAGGGAAAAATAAAGAAGTCTATACCATCAAAATGAGATACAGAATAAAAACTTTTACCCCCATGGGGAAAGAACATCAAAAGGAAAGTTGAACTATGCAAAACTGCTGACTTCAGGATATTTCTTCTTTAAAAACAAGACCAAGATGGAAATATGCATTCCACCCCCACTCCACCAAATTGTTTCTGGGTAAACAGAAATTATTTCAGAAACCGCCTGGAGTTAAACATACATTTCAATGTATTCTCCTCCAATAGTGCTTTTACGCAATTTTGGAATCTGAAATTTATCTTGCCAGCTGTAATATTTCAACTGTGAAGTACACATATAGAATTTCACTTCCCCTCCCCCAAACCATCCCACGGTTTGAAATTGCCTTTGCATCCCTGATATATTAGAACAAGAAAAACAATAGCAGCAGCCCAGAAGCAGCTGCCAACTCAATACAAAAATATTGTAAACAAATAGATAGCAAGAAAAAGACCTCCACGACACAAAAAGGTTGTTGCCCAATTTACCAAAACAGCATTACAGCACATTACAGTATACAGCAAGACATGCACACCCATTTTTAATATTCCCTGTACTGTCTGTTCCCTTGGTAAGCATGAAGACATCTTATTTTGGTTGCACAGTTTGCTTCTTACATAATACGTACGTGTTGCCCAACTGCACATTCAAGTCATCCCTCTCTTGCAAAACCAGTATGTGACACTGATGGGTTTTCAAAAGAAAAACTTGGGACTGCTGCTTGATTTCTCAAAGGGCTGCTAACCTTCTAATGGAGTGGGGGCAAAGATCTGTAGTGTTTCTTTATAAAAAGCAATTCCAGATAGTTTGGAGGAAAGAGATAAAAACCAGAGTCCTCTGTTAAAGGATATTATAGGCCTTGATAATTAATACAAGGATAAGTAATTTAAGTTGCTGGACATCGCCTTTAACACCCTGCATGTTTGAATATTTGCGGGGTGACCTTTATTGCAAGTCAACTACAGTAGGCTCTTTCCATGCCCAATAGCTGAAAACCTATCACTTGCACAGTGACAAGATGGCTTTTATGACAATCTTTCCTTTGTAGGAACATTCTGGCACAAAAAGCCCCTTTCCCTTTGTCATTAGGAAACTCTTAAGGAATTAGTGGTCGAAAGTATGGTTGGCTTCCTGGTTATTTATTCCCAGTTCTAGACATACCATTTATATGGATTTTGGTTTCTGATACAATCTGAGTTACAGAGGAAGGAACTGTATGACACTTAAGAGTAGTCTGTGATTGGAGTGGCTGAAAAACTCTATGAGATACCTACACCACCACCCATATGTTTTCCTTACATTAATGCCTGCCAACTGGAATTGTAGCTGCAGCTTGTGGTGGAGTCTAGAATCCCAACAAGAATTAGGGGATAGCACTTTAATAAACACTGGTACAGGAAAAAATATTCTTTCCCCTGGTAGTCCTCCCTTAATCACAATTAAGCTTGGAGTTTTTGTTGTTAATTGTTGTTTAAATATTCTGTATATTCATAGACACATACATTTGCTAATGTACTATAACATCAACCCAGTTTACTGTGTTTCTGTGTTTGAAACTCTTCTAGGTAAGGTTTTCTGTTACTTACATTTGCTGCTTTACATTTCAAAGACCAGATCCTGCTGCAGAAAATTAATAGCTGGGCAGTAAAATAGTTTAGAAACAGGAAATTACTTACAATAACTCAACATAGGCAACAAATAGCATCATGTACATTGCAAAATAATTGGACAATGATTTAACAATGTCATGGAATGATTAGTAATAAGTCCCACATATTTGTAACTATTGTTGATGATCAGATGTTCAATGGAATTTAAATATCAGAAGAATTGGGAATTTATGCTTCTCAGCTAATGCGTAAGAATGTTGGAAAAAAAAATTATGAATCAGAATATTTTGAAATTATGGATTGAGAATCTTGTTTTAGCATTGGTTTTATTAATTTATTATTAATCTTCTATAATGCAGATTTTCGTATATTGTACTGCAAATAAAGAAATGCATTCATTGCATGTCTTAATTTTATTAAATCAACTTAGCAGTCCTACATATTTACTAATTTTAGAGAACTTTTTTTCTTTTAGGTACATCATAAAATTACAGAAAGGGCTGGTGCCTTTCAGAACCAAATAAAAACATTTTAAACTAACCATTTCCTGCACTTCCTTCTGGGTGAGGAATGATCTCATCTGACAGCCACATGGTGATATGACAATGTAAGAAGGCATTGCTTATGTGACATGTAATTTACTTTTCAATCTCTATGCAACTTTTGATACCATCTCCATGGTATTCCAAGTTAGGGGTTGGAAATACATCTCTTGAAGTTCTACTCCTTCCTGGAGAAAAGGCTTCAGATTGTAGTTCAGGTAATTATCATTCTACTTTACAACTTTTTAATTACAGGATTTCACAACTTTAAGTGTATCCCCCATGTTTTCTATCGTCTGTATAAAGTTGCTAGAAGTGATTTTCAGAGATTATGAGACTGAATACCACCTATAGGTAGATGACCACTCAAGTCTACTCCTTTCCATATTGATCAAATACGTCTTTGGCTGACTCCTGGTTGATCCTGAATTATGGCAGAAGCTATAAAACTTGAAACTGAAATCAGACAAATTAGTAGTTGGAGAAATTTGATTGGGGCAGAGAAGTCCAAACCTCTTTATGACTTCCAACTACACCTCTTCTTGGTTAGGTCTAATCAGGCGATTATTGTGCATGTAAGGGCTATCTACTGATTAAATAACTGTAAAGCAGGTTATCCTTGAAAGAAACTTAGAAGTTGCAATGGGTCCAGAATGTGTCATCCAGACTTCTGTTGAATGTTTCTCAATGACAGCATATAACATGTGTTCTGTCAACACTATAATAGCTTCCCCTTTTGTTCTTGTTCAAATTCAAGGTGCTTGATACATAAATCCTTTAATGCTTTGAATCTCGCCAAGCCATAGAGGCTCACCTGAAAATGACTAGAAAGGTCAGCTTTCTTAGTAGCATCACTGTATTTATGGATTTCCCTCTCCTTAGAAGTTCAGATTATTCCATTCTTAGTTTGCTTAAGAAGCTAAAAAACATTTTTATATCCAAGCTTCCTTCCATAACCACCCAATATATTACTTAATACATTACTTAAAATTACTGCTCGAATATTTTAAGATTGGAGCTATGAATATTCACCAGCCATGGATCATAATAATTTATAAAGATTATAAAATGTTATCAAACAATTATCAAATTTTTATTATTATTTTAGATCTATACTGTGAACTGTTGTGAGCTGGTAAATGAGACAGAACAAAGTGACAAAAATATGCTGTAAAGCATAAGTCTGTTTCTATGAAGTAAAAAAATTAATCTATAGACGGGTTTACAGTCACTGAAAAATGCAATGTAGTTTTTGTCACTAAGTATACTCTATGAATTGTGATTTTCAAACTGTGGTTTATGATGCATTTTAATAATTGTGCTTTATGTAATAAGTCTCAACTGAATACATCATGATTTGGCAAAGGTACAAATCCAAGCATTATGTATCATAATAGTATGAAATGTCAGCCTTATCTTTAAAGCATCTCTTTCTGAACAACAACATTTTCATCTTAGATTTATCA
Source organism: Pseudonaja textilis (assembly GCF_049901715.1). NCBI lineage: Eukaryota > Metazoa > Chordata > Lepidosauria > Squamata > Elapidae > Pseudonaja > Pseudonaja textilis. Next base: position 207,578,674 of record NC_141990.1, read on the forward strand.
GCATAAAAGGCGTGGTTATCTCAGGGTTTGTACTCCAAGATTAGATATTTTACCACCCTACAAGATTTTGGCAATGACTGCAACACATTTGGCTTACCGAGTAGCTTTTTCTTTTGTGGAGAAAACTAAGCCAAAACTCTGGATGACACAAAATTCTGTTACTGGTTTTACACAGCATATATCTTAAATTTAAGTAAACCTGACTTTCCCCCCACAATTTTCTCTTTTTTTGAGAAATGAAATCTCATGTTCTTTTAATTCTGAATCTCACACAAGTTTATAAGTATAATTTATCTTCTACAATTATACTATTCTTCCCCACTATGCTTGTAAAAAAAAGAAAAGAAAAATAGTATATTTATGCAGAGTTCTAAATAAGTGAGTGCAGTGTATGTTAAAGTTCATGTTAATTAAGCATAATGCAATAGTACCAATTTAATGTCAAGTTCTTAATTGTGATGGCCACATACTAGAGAGTTCATTTCTTTTAACTGAAGAGATCTGAGAGCACATAATGACAGAGAGAACTGCAGGGTACATGTAATCAGCAGTTTCCACAGGTCTTTAAAGCAACCTTTTAACTACCTTCCACATCGTGAGTGGCAGCTCTGCATTTGTTGTATCTCTGCAAGGTTTCTGAAGCAGCCAAGTTTATTGTGATCCAGTTATCACTGCAAAGTCAGCAGTGATGTTCCTTCATTGTAATTGTTTTAACTCAGTGTTATAAAATACTTCAATGTTCAGCGAACAAAGCATCAGTAAAGTACTTTAAGTCATATTAAGATGATCGCTGCAGCCCACAAGGCATTTACACAGATTGCATACTTTGTTACAGATTTTGTGGGTAATTCCCCAACAAAATAAATTATCCTGCCAACTTGTACAGTAGTTATTCCCACATGGCTATTCTGTGTGCTAGTGCTTGCCATCTGGAAAGAACTTATGGGTGTCTCCTATGACAACTTTTAGCCTTCTACTGAAAACTAATATTTTTACTTAGGTTTTACCTGTGTGAATGATTGTCTTTTTAGTCCTCCTACCCCAATTTTAAATAAAAACTTTACTTTTAATTTAGTGTACCCACAAATGCATATATTTATAACAATAAATGTGAGCTGTATTTGCATAGAATGGGTGTTGGTATACCTGAATGCCATTTCTCCTTATAGGCGAGACAGGTCAAGAATGGGTTGCTCTTGTCCTAACTGCTTAGACTGAGTCTGTCTAAAAGGCTGATTAGCCTAGCTCTGCCCACTCTGGGTGGCTCCTCCCAACTTTCGGCGAATGCATCATGACAGACAGGACTACCTCTGAAAAAGACAAATAGAGACCGTTATCGGGTCCCCCTCCCACCTGCCCCTATTACGGACCAGTTCCATCAGGGTGGGGCTGACCTGTCTTGCTTACAAGGAGAAATGGCGTTCAAGGGAGAATGAGAACACCCATTCTCCCTTGTAAGGCTACGACAGGCCAGCAATGGTACATAACAACGCTGGATTGTCCTCGGGAGGGTCCAAGACTAGTCCCAGCCTCCATGCTCCGTGACAACTCTCTGCAGAACCCTTCTGCCAAATGCTGCATCTACTAAAGCAAAGATGTCCGGATGGTAATGGCGAATGAAAGGAGATGGAGATGTCCATGTGTCTGCCTTGCAGACCTCTTCAATGGACGCCTGCGTTGTCCAGGCCGCAGTTGTCGCAGCACTGTGAGTGGAAAGAGCTGTAATGCCTCTGGGTACCAGGAGGGAACGTTTCGAGTATGCTTTGGATATGCACGACTTAAGCCACCTGCTGATCGTGGATGGAGTTACTCCCCCCCCCCCCAACATAGCAGGTTGGAAGGAACAGAAAAAGGGATTCTGTTTTGCGGAATTCTGAAGTTCCTTTTGAGATCGATTTATAGCGCCCTATGCATAACTAGGGTGTGCCAAGCTTTCTCCATGTCATATACAGGATTTTGGACAGAAATCTGGAAGAACCAGCTCTTGAGATGTGTGGAACAAGGTGTTGACTTTGGGGATAAATGCTGGATCCATCCTCAAAACTATCCAGAGAGGGTGAAAAATACATAGGTCTAGGCGAACTGAGAGAGACAGTGCAACCAATCCCGACACTCTTCTGGCCAAAGTGATAGCCATCAAGAAGGCTACCTTCAAAGTAAAAGGGAGCAGACTAGCCAATCTTAGAAGTTCAAATGGAACCTAGGTCAGGGACTGCAACACCTTACATAGATCCCAGGTACGATACCTGTGCGCAATAGGTGGGCACAGACTGCTTGCCCCTCTAAGGAACATATGGACCGCAGGATGATGTGCTAATGACTCCAATTTGCCACATGTCCTCACCGAAGGAATGGCCACTACCTGACAATGAAGGGTGTTGGGAAAAAGACCCTTATCCAGCTCAGCCTGTAAAAAAAAACTTCAAAAAGTTTTGCTACAGAGGCCTCCAAAGGTTGGATGTGTGATTTGGAGCGCCAACAGGAGAAAGCTTGCCAGGTAGCATCATAGATGCACATGGTAGAAGGTTTCCTGGAGGCCTGAATGGTTCTGCCCACTTTATCAGAGAGATGGGCACATTTTAACCTAGAGAAAAAAACCTAAGAGATGGGATCACCTCCTTTCTCACCATCAGTTCGTAGAAGAGAACATTTGACTCCATAGGAGGCTGAGCAGCGGCCTTCTCTTCATCCACATCCTTCAGATTGGCTGAGTTCCTGCTTTGAATAGCAAAGGAGTGAATAATGTATGCTTGAAACCACCTGCGAACTCTTGAGATTTCAGGGAAAAGCCCTCATCCTCAGACATATCAGACTTTATCTTGTCTGGTTTGCCAATCAAAGAATGCACAGCAGCAACAGATGGAGCATAGGTCAATATAGAAAACACATGTTCCTGAATCAAGGAACCCCTATGTGGCCACGAGGCTTCCTGCTTCACCGACGAACCCCGATGGAAGTTCCCCGGCCTTTGGCTGCTCCCTGGGGATCAGTGGCAGCTGAAACCCTAACAGCTCGAATAGCGGCTCTTCTCTTCACCAGAGGCTCGTAATTAGCCCCGCAGCTCTTAAAGTGCTAGGATACAGCGGCTTCCCCTTCACCGCAGAAGCCTGAAAACAGCCCCGCAGCCCTCACTGGCTGGTCTGGGGGACAGGGCAGCTCTCAGCTGTAGCACAGCTCCAATAACCAGCTGAGAGTTGGAGCTGCGTTATATTTAGCTTCAAGGCTTTTTTTGTTGATTATTTTCAATTTGAGAAGATTTTCAAAATAGAAGCCTGCCTTTTGAATTTGAAGGCAAGAGAGGCAGTGAATTGCATCTGTCCTGGCTGAGGACTGAGTCGAAAGCTGGGAGGAGCCACCCAGAGTGGGCAGAGCTAGGTGAATCAACCTTTTAGACAGACTCAATCCAAGCAGCTAGGACAAGAGCAACCCATTCCTGACCTGTCGTAACCTTACAAGGGACAAAAGTGTGTTGAGATATATTAAATACATGGATACATACAATTCTGGAAAGCTTCAATTAGGAATTAGAATTCTGAATATACTTTTGGAAATTAATAAAAATAAAATTGGTATCGGCTGTGTTCCAGGAGAGAGAGGTTGGCTTAGGTGTGTCAAATTAACAGAAATTATGCCTTAGCTATGTGAAACCTGCTATGGGTTAAGTCACTGAAAATGTTGAAATAGCCCAGGCACTTTCATTTAATCAATATATACAGCTACACTTCATTTACTAATATGCTCCTCAACCACTTTCCATGCCTGCCTTCTTTTCATGTATGTGTAGGCTACTTGTACTCAGAAATTCTAGTGATTATATTTAGATGTTCTGTACTTCCATTTATATTTTGGAAATCTTTTTCTACATTCAAAGCTGGAATGGATCCTGAAAACTTTGGTTTTAATCTTAAATTAAATTTATAGAAGAGTTAGAATCACTTTCCCCTAATAGATACTTTGCACCCCATCCAAAAGAACTTTTAAAGCCCAGTTAGGGACGCAAACAGAAAAAATATATATATTTCCATTAATTTCTGTATATTAACTTATACAGTATTAAGGTCTGAGGTTCTAATTTCTAACAGGAATGATGAATGTGTTTATGCTTGGCAATCTTCTCCAGAAAAAGTAATTAAAATCCAGCCAAAGTGCCAGCATTGTTAATGTTTTTAATATTTCATTAAAATAAAGATCACATTTGGTATTCAAGTTGACAAAGATCCATGCTTACTATCTTTTATTTCATTGGCAAGTGCAGGTAAAGTATAACTCTCAGAACACCTGGTATGCCCCCAAGCACTCTCCTGTTAACACTGATGATCTAAGAAGAATGTAACATGATTAACTAGTTCTTCCAATGTTGTTTTAAAGCCAGTAGCTCTCAACAATAAGTATTTCAAAAACAATGGGTTAGAATTTGAGAGAACCAAATAACATTTTTTATAATTACCAAACTATCTCATGCTATTTGTGGAGAAGAATTAGATGCTGGGGAGAAAAACAAGACTGTTTGGTAACTATAATTCAGTATAACTGAAAGCTCTAGGAGTTTTCAGAAATGACTACAGAAACAGAAAAGAAAAAAAAAGTTCTGTTTTTCCACAAAGTGGAAAATACTATTATGGATATATTCTAGTTTTTCTTCCACACCTAAGTAACTATCCCTTTTTTGGTCAGGAAAAAAATCCTAGGTCAAATTGATGTAGATATCTACAGCATGTTTACTTGATTATTTACAGTTAATTAATTTGGAACACCTTTCCTTGGAGTTCCCAGCCTTCTGGAAAGTCTTGAAGAGCTGGCTTTCCCCCACCTGTTTTTGGGGGTATAGAAAAGTTGGAAAGTACCAGAGGTTTCTGTAATGGTTTTATATACAGTATTTATTGTTTTTATTACTATGTGCAAGGCCCATTGTGTTTAAAATGGGCAGCTATTTGTCTTTTCACTAAATAAAGCTGATAATTTCTGCACATTTATTGGGCTCAAATTTCTGAAAGAGATTCTACACCTATCTCCTCTCAAAACAGAACCACATAAATAGTTTTATTTAAAGCATGTGTACACTTTGCTGTTCTCACCATTCAAATGTTGTTTTATTTAAGGCAGAAGTGGATAAAGTAGCAGAGAACACCACCTGGCAGAATACAATTAAATAACCTCACTTTATTAAATCAACTTCCTCCTTGTTAGTTTATATTCAAAGCAAATATAAAATGTCTTGGGCATAATAACCATAGTGATATTGTTAAAAATTCCTGAGGGACACGAACCACAGCCTCAACAGAACAACAGAATACTGAGATGGAAAACGGCTCTAGCCACTTTCTCTACTCAATCAGAAAACCCCTCCTTGAGCAAAAATATATAACTGTTTAAAAAGTATAAAGTTGTTAAGATGTGCTATTCATAACAGAAGCAACGTATCTTCTCAAACATATTTTAAGTGAGCCATTTAATTATAATTTTCTTCAACCTTCTTTGAAGAACAAGACAAACTTTCTTGTTAATTCTGATTTAAACGATTAAGAGACAGCAGTCTTAGTATTTTGTATTTTGTTTCCTTTCATCATGCACCAAACAAAAGTAAATGAACCACTCAAATATTTTTCAAAAATGAGACCGGACTAGAAATCAGGACACCATGACATGGAATCCAAATGGGCATGAAACTAGTAGAGAAACAAGGCAAGGATATCAATTCACTCCCTTATTAACATTCATCACTGCATTAGAAATATTGGCAGAAAAATTACAAGGTGATAAAGAAGCAACAGGTTTTAAAATTCATAGAGAGAGCTTGAGGGTTGGAGGAACCTAAAGGCTTCTTGGTTAACATCTTTTTCAATAATCCAACATAAATGTACTACCCAAGGGAGACTATTTCAAATGACATCAATCAGAATTTCAGAGATAATTTTACATGAATGACAAGAAACTGTCAGTACAGGTAGTCCTTGGTTAACAAAAACGCATTCAGCAACCATCTGAAATTGTGATGGGTGTTAAATGAGTAGTACTTAAAACTGGCCCTCAAAGTTTCAACTATCATAGAACGCCTGCAGACACCTGGTTGCAATTCAGACGCTTGGCAATCAGCTTGCAGTTAAAAGGATTGCAGTGTCCTGGATTCATATTATCACCATTTGCAACCTTCTCTGCTATCTTCCCATGAGCAAAGCCAATGGGTAAGCCTGCAGGGAAGGTTGCAAGTTGCCCTGAGCCCCACTACTACAGGGATCTCATATTTTGTAGGAGATGCCAGCCTGACATATCTTTTATTTGCATTCCATAGTGCATGCGCATCCACCTGGCCATGCTCACATGTCAACACTCTCCTGTCTGTGTAGCACCACCTCTCCCCTGCCCAGATGTCTCTATACCATTCACACCATCTGTTGTGAGCTGCCTGGGACTTGGGACTTCCTACCGGCTTCCCCACTGATTTTGCTTGTTGGAAAACAGCAGGATGCAACAAATCAGTCATGTGAGGTTGTTGCTTAACAACCAGCAATTCTTGCTTAACAATGACTGCCAGATCGCCACTGCTAAGCAGTGTAATCAAATGACATCACACTTTAGGAGCACTGTGGTTAACAATTAAAATTCAGGTCCCAATCATCTTCGTTAAGCAAGGTCTACCTGCAAATTCATATGGAGCAGAAGAAGAGTCAAACAAACCTTTGTACACAGAGAGAAGTAGCCTCGCCCTTCCAAACTTTATATAGTATCATAAAACAAGCTGCCTATCACAATAACAAGTAGATGAAGTTTCCAAATAGCAGAATGACAATTTTTGAAGCTGGCTTAGCCAATGTACTTCATAGGTACTTATGTTAAAAGAGTTACACAGGAGGGGAAAAAAAACTTAAGAGGACATATTATTACACAACTTTTTGTAAAAGTATGAAATTCTGCAAAGGAAATAGTAAGCCTATCAATTTACCTCCAGTTTCTCCTTCAAATGTTTTTCATGTCAAAGATAATTATAGCAAGAAAAAATATAATTACATATGCAGGTATAATTTACTTAGATTCTACAAATACACTAAAAACACTACTTACTGAAGGTTCAAATATTCCATGGCTGATGTATTTACAAGCACCCACAAGGATAAAATCAAATCTTGAGGAAGGAGAGCATACAGAAAGAACAGCTCATTGTCATTTGATTCTCCTGTTAATGAACACACCTAAACAAATGTGTAAAAGTTCCATGGTAGACTCATATGCATATTGAGACAACTGTTTTGCCATTCCTAAATGCTGTTTCAGTTTTTGATTTCTTAAGGGAATCCTCCAAGACAAAACACCCACCTGGAATTTAATGCCAAAAAATGTCTCTTTTGGCACCATAACTGGCATTTGTGCATGAAACCTTAGTCAGTTAATACTCTCTTCATGTTAAAGCAACAGGAATGCCACTAAATGAATTGGGATCATGTTTCTCTTTGTTATCATTTATATTGTAGGAAAACTGGCAGTCAATATCAGAGATGAGGTTATCTGGAGATTTCCAGTTTACAAAAACTGCTTTAGAATAATAAAATAACTATTACTGATCATATAGATAGGAAGTTTATATCAACTTTTTAGTCTTTCCCTAGAGTTGCCAATAATGAAGTCAACTAAACACTTGCCACAAACTGAGGACAAAGATAACAGAAAAACAACCAGTTAACAATTAGCTTCAAATTTAAAATGTTAAACGTACTCTTAACTTTAACTATGAGGATATTATAGGCTCTGCATATAAATAGACATCTTATTAGCAGTGCTAATTTCTCTGGTTCATGATACTGTGACATTCCCAGAGTAATTCTGTAGGTTAAAAAATATAATAACTATATATTTACATGTATCCCCTGCCTTGTGGAATATTCTCCCCTCAGAGATTAGAATACCCCAACCCTGTTGGCTTTTTGTAAAGCTTTAAAAACGTGGCTCTGTATTGGGACCTTAGACTTGGAACATGTAAAAGGCCCAGTTACTTGGCTTTACTATTAGTTGATTGATTATCACAGCTGCTTTTTTTATTTGTTTTGTGGATGGTTTATTTTAATGTTTTCATAGTTTTATATTTTTAGAACTGTAAGCCACCCAGAGTCACTTGGTTGAGTTGGGCGGCCATAGAAATTGAATAAACAAATAAATAAAATTTAATTAAACAAATACAACACAAACACAGAGCACTGGATAAAAGGCAATGAATTGATAAATTTGTTCTTCCTTCTCAGTCAGCTTCAGAGAAACCCAGCTTTATTCCATGTCAGCTCTCAGTCTGTCTGGACTTTATAATGACATATTGCTTGTTTTAATTTTGGAAACCATATGCCCCAGATACAGAAATCTGTACCATTCTTAGACAGTAGAAACAGTGTTGTAATACAGTATCTTCAAAAGGCTACTTCAGATATTATACAGTTCAATGTACACTGCTAATTTTAGATAGGCTGAGTAAAATAAGTAACGATTTCTCTTTCAACAATACTGTGGCATAACATCTCTATGGGGGATTTTTTTCTGAGTAAATAGGCTTCAAAGTAATAAGGAATATCCAGACTGTTCCAAATAGTGTAATTTGGAAATATCTGGCCTATATAATTAACAGCTGAATGACAAATAAGATGAACCTGGGTCTAATCAAAACAGAGCTTTTCCAGACCTTGACATTGAAATTCAAGTCCCAGAATCTCCCAGTCAGCATGGACATTGGTGAGAATTCAGAAATTTGAAATCTAATGTCTATATTACAAAAGGCTACCATTACCATATAGCAACAGATAAGCATTTTGACCAGCTTATTTCTCCAAAATACAAGCAAAATATCACGCTACTAAAATAGCATAAAATTCTAAATTAATGTACTCTTTAATGGGCCAACTATAGTCATTGAAATAATCTGCAAATTTATTTGCAAGCTATCAAAACACTGGCCTTTTTTATAGATAGGAAGCAGAAGTTAAAAGAAATTAGACAGATTTAATAATAACAAGCCAGAGATATGACTGAAAGAGAGAAAAGAATATTCCCTTTCTGCTTACCTATTACTTGACATATGGTAGTGAAATTACCTTAACTGGCAAACCATCTATGATAATCAGAGAAAATTACATGAAACTATGTCAAATGTATATTTACCATCACTGTTAACCTCATGAGGAGATACAACATTTTCCTACTGTTTGCACACACCTCAAATTAGTCATTATAAGAGCAGTGATTTCTTGAATTGTATATTTAAAAAAATTAAACTTGACAAAAACGGGAAAGGCAAAAAATGAAGTCTAAAATCCGTGAAGCTATTTTTCTCACAGCAATTTTTAATGGCCTCTCTTCTCAGGAAACAAATGAGGAAATTAAGTAAAGGCTTGATCACTTGTTAATTCTTCATCACTGTGCTATCACAACCCAATTTCCCTGTCTAGCTATCAACTATATTTGGTCAATTATGTAGTTACATTTCATACACACAAATTACTAAGCAATACAGAAATGGAAAGTTTCAGTATTGCTGAATATGTTACTAATATACCAGAAGTGTCTATTATATAAACCAGTTGTTACTATATGTAAAGCTGAAGGCTTCCCTGAAAATCACAGCAGGACAAATAACAATAGCATTTTTAAGAGCCAATTACTAAGAATATCTTGTCTGATCCTATTCATATTATACATCAAGCCATGGTTTCTACTGCTTAGTGTACCATTAAAGATTCACAGCAATCAAATTACTATATTTATAATTACATTACTTAAAATTGATGTAGTAAGTGCTGTAGACCAGCAAATGTAAGAGTCATACCAAAATGAAATCAAGTACTTCTACTGGAAGTTTTAAATGAAGTCTATGTAAATCATAGCCAGAGTAGAGCAAGGCTTAAGGAGGCTGTAACTATAGACTCAGCATGCTTGGAAATTAACCAGCAAGGAAGGCTGCTTCTCACCGCTTGTTAATTATTGAACTTCCCCAAAGTAGGAAGAAAAATCAGAGAAGAAATGTACAAAGCTTTTCTCCATAGTTAAAGAGGTTTTATTCTTCTACTTCAGAAGAGAAGACCAATGGTTTCAAATTCCCAAATACTCCTTTGGATCTGTACAGTTTGTCCTAAGTAACAAATTATGTGTAGAAAGTTAGCACCTACCCCTCTCTCAGAAGAATGAAATACTTTAGGAAATACTAAAAAAGGGGAGAGAAGGTATAAATACCCCCCACTCTCAATTCCATGTGGTCAGCTGCACCAGAACCACAAAAAAGTGCTTCTGTTAGTCAATAAATCATCACAGATGAACACTATACAGAAGCCTGATGATGGCAGATGAGATTCTGCTGAAACGTTGCTACAACTTTAAAAGCATAACTACAATGATGTGGGAAAATACCCGAACAAAGCTGAATGCCATATATTATATATACATACATACACATACATACACACACACACACACACACATATATAGTTTATATAGACAAATTCCTCTTCACTCAGAGCGCAGGCACCTGCTGTAGATCATTTCTTACACAACCACAATAAACCTTCTTTGGCAATCTTTGCACACGATAATAGCATCATTATAGGTGATTATTGTAAGTACATTTGCCCTTCCTACTTTGTTTTACTGCCATTTTTGCTAAATGAGATCTGATTTCTCCGCAGATTAGATCTTTTTTTCAATTCAATACAAATGTATTATTTGTATTAATAATGCAAAAAATGGCAGCATTCTAGACCAGGCCAGGGAATTTTAATCAAAAGATTTCAGATTCTATTCTCCCTATTTTTAGCATAAATATTAACTATATCATGAAAACTCTTTGGTATGATACCAGCCGCATTATTATCAAGCCTGACAAGCTAAATAATAACATGAAACTATAGTTCACGTCCTGCTATACTGCATCTTGTATATGGACTCATGGATTTAATTTATAACACTTTACCTGGTAAAATATCCAGGAAACACTGATCTTTTTTATATGCAACTACTGTTATTATCAGATCAGTATGAAGTAGTTTCTTTGAAGGTGGTGAAATTCTGCTGTGCTGTATATAAAATTAGTCAAACTTTAATTGACCAGTTAATCCACAACCAACTGCAATATATTATGTCTTTTATTTTTATTTTTTATTATCCTTTAATGCTTTTATTTGCTGGTCTGTACTGACCATAATAAAGATTGATTGAAAGATCATGAAATGAAAATGCAACATTGACATGTCAACATTGCTGTATTGCTGCATTTTCCTAATATGCTACTCCCCACAAAAAATATAAGCCACGAGACTACACTGATCAGTCAACAGAGGTCCTCAAAGCACGAACACCAGTTATAACATTTTTGCTCACATTTTCAATGCTAATACTTTAGCCCCCAAACTCAATAGCCTACCATTAGTTCCGGGGAGGGAAAATACTGTATGACCTGAACTACCTTGGTGAAGGAGCACAGAACAAGGCCAAAGAAAAATGGGGTATATATAAAAGGAAGGCCAACAAGTGGTTTTGTTGCTTTTGTTGCTTCTCTTTACTCCCAAACATTTCTATTCCTCAGCATTTCTAGCCCCTTAAAAGAGTGCTTTTATCCTCTAAAAATGGGGATGGGGGGGGGTCACTGCTAATGGGATAGGGAGGGGGTGAGAAAAGCTCCTTTCCTTTCAGAAGGGATAAATAACAGCTGTCTGCAACAATACAGACTGGAAGAAAAATAGCACTAACATGACACTAAAGGTCGCCCGTCTGCAAGCAATAGGCACAGAGGCGCCTCCTGATCCATTCAACAACTGAGACGCAACCTGCAAGACTGTCACCTTGGATCCTGTATCCTCTTAAGTCTTAAACAAGGCAAGCAAAGGAGACCCGACAGCAAACGGTGATTATTAGCACGGAGGATCAGCCACCTCTCCAAAGCGGGGAAGAAGCACCGCCAACCTTTAAAAAAAAAAAAATCGAGAAAAATGAGGGGAAGGGAAGGGGGAGGAAGCAGGTGTGGCAACCTGCTCTGTATCTATATGGCCAAGGGAAGGAGGAGGAAAGGAAAACACTTTTGTGCAAAGGGGGAAAAAAAAATCAGCCTTGCCTCAACCACACCATCCGATAGAATGAATTATCCCAGGCACCGAGGTCCTCTCTTTGCTCAAAGGAGGAGAAAGACCAAAAGCAGCAGGTGACGAAAGGGTCGGGCGAGCGAGGAGAGAAGCCGCCACAGCGCCTCGCCTCCAGCGGTCCCGCCAAAAAAACCAAGGGGCGAGACGACTTTGCCAAAGTGTCCCGCAAAAAGCCAAAAAGGGACAAAGCGGGTCGTCTGCCCGCTTCTCCGAGAAAAGCGAGGTAAACGGAGAAGGAAAGAAAGAAAGGAACGAAGGAAGAAAAGAAGGAAGAAGACAACGCCGCTCCCCACCCGGCAGGCAAATGCAGGCAGGCATGCACGCGGGCGAGCGAAAGGAGTAAACCTACCTATTCCAGGGCTTTTCCAACGGGAGAGGCGCTCGCTCGTCAACGCGGGCGAGGAAAAGGAAACTGCTGGGTTTTCCATTGCGACCGACCGACTCAGCACGCCAGCAGACCGCACTACCGGAGGGGTGGGGGGAGCAGCGGCAGCGGCGGCACGAGAACCGGGAGGGAGGGAAGAAGGGAGGAGTCAGCAGCTCCCTCCCCACAGGCGCCAAGCAACACCGGGGTAGACCGCGGGGCCCTCACACGGCGCGAGCTCCGGCGGCGGCGGGAAAGGCTCCTCCTCCTCCTCCTCTTCTTGCCGGAGCTCTTGGATGCTGCTTGGTCCTTTTCGGAAAACAGGGCGGACGTGTGTGTGGGTGGGGGGAGCAAAAGCTTCTTACCAGCTTTCCTGGCGTCGCCGCGGCGAGGCGGACTCCCCACCTATCCCCCCCTCCCTTCCCCCCCTTTCCTCGTCCATCTTGCGTTCTCTTTCTCTCGCTAAGCGGGGGCCGGGGGTTGGCCTCCCCGCCGAAGTAGCGGGGAGGCCGGACATGGAGCAACGCGGGAGCGGCGCTTTGAGGGTCCGAGCTCAGGCAAGCTGCCTCCGCGGCGGAAAGCCAGCCGGGAGCGGCGTTCCCTTCCCTCTTCCGACTGCGGCGCGAGGCAGCCCCGGGCCGAGCAGGGAAACGTCTGCCAACCGCCTCGGCCGCCCGGGAGTGTAGGGGCGGAAAACCCCCAACAAAACAGCCTCGCCGGAACTAAGGGAGCGTCTGCAAACTACCCACCGTCAGCGGGAGCGACCAATGCCGAAAACCTTGCAAAAGACGAGCTGGGAGGTGGGGCGGGAGTTGGTGGTGGTAGCGAACGACTCTATTAAGCGTAACGCGAGAATGAGTCTTTCTCCGGCCTAGGAAGACTCGCTCTCGGCAAAGGCTGGTGGGCGAAATCTCTCAGGCCGGCCTGAAGGGGAAAAAAACCAAAAGGCTGAGAGCTGCAGCACGTCCTCGGTTCTCCCGAGTGCCGTCGGAAAGAGTCCCAGAGAGGGGCAGGAGAGAGTTAAGACCGTTTATCGCCGGGTGTAAAACATCTTTGCCCGAGCAGGAAGCATGAGCAATTTCGCCCGGCCGGCAGCATGCAAAACATATCTTGCTCCTAACTGCTTGGGCTTCTCAAGCGTTGAAGAAATCAATTTGCGGGGAGAAGGTGGGGTGGGGAGAAAAAAAGAAAGAAAAAAGCTGCACGGCGGCAGGGTCTGTTTTCTTCCTAAAATGCTAGACGCGGCGCCGAAGCCAATGCGATGCGCCCCTCCTGCATTGCAGACTTTCCTATGTTGAAAACAAAAACGGAAGCGAGATAAAAGCGCGAAGCGGGCAAACCTTCGAAATTGCCGGCGGGAAAGACCGTGCGGAATCCGACTCTCTTGCCTTGGAGGCGATTAAAAAACGGAGAAGTTGGTGAAAGCGGAATTGGAAACCCATGGAAATGGGTCGAGGTTCAGCGATTATCAACGCAGTGCAGCTGGCCGCCGCCATCACTAACCCCCCCCACACAAGCACCAAAAAAAAAAAAAAAAAGAATGCCAAGGGCGCTCAGATAGCAGCTTTATCTGCTTGGCCACAACCTGAAGCGACAGATAACCTTGTGAAGAAACTGGATCATATCCCTTCACGTTGACTACAGCAATTAGTCACCGTGATATTCTCTGTTAACCCAATTTTCTGCATAAAATACAGAACAAGTCACATTGCAGGATTTGGTCAGCATACTGGACTGAAATGAAGCTAGCTACCTTTTGGTTCAGCTTGTCACACAAGCACAACAACTGACAGTCATCAATCACATTTAATCCTGATTAGGTTCCTGTTCTCTCCCATACCCTTATTAGCTCCAGAATTCTATATAGATTTGTACATATATTCCGTGGTATATTACTATACAAGGTTCTTTCCTAACTAGAAACTTTTCCTTTTGTGGAGTATCTTTGTATATACTAATGGTTCAATTAATTATTTAAATATTAAACTCTCATTAAGCTGTTAGGAGGTCTCATCTATTAGTTTCAGATGAGGGTCGGTTATCTATCTATCTATCTATCTATCTATCTATCTATCTATCTATCTATCTATCTATCTATCTATCTATCTATCTATCTATTGTCCGTCTCTATCACTATATACCTCCAGAACTGGAAAGATGATGCAAGAGCTGGTCCAATGTCTAGAAGCTGTGAAGAACTGGATAGAAAAGATCAGACTTAGAAAGAATCTCAACAAGATAAGACTGCCACTTGTCCAGAAGTTCTTGGTTCCATCTTAACTCCACCTTCTGCTGTACCTAGATAGCATTTCCCCTAAAAGAGCAGGTGCTCAATCTGATGATTTTGTACACTGCTCAGAGTCACTCTATCAGACTATGACTCTGTGAACTGCACTGGTTGCCACTTAGCTTGTAGGCCCAACCTGATCCTTGCTGCCTGTTTGTTCTAAGTAGAACCTGCTCATCTGACTGATAGGATATGCTGAGGATTCTCCCCAGGGTGGGCTTCAGCCGGTTTGTGCCAGTTCGGCCGAACCGGGTGTTCATTTTACATATGGTTTAGTGAACCAGTAGTCCCAATGACTGGCTTCCTCACCCCCACCCTGCCCTTCCCTTCCCAACATAGTCCCCATATACCTGTTTTGGATCACAGGTAAGTGCGGGCCCATGTGAAGGTTCAGGGAGGGCAAAAAACGGGCCTCCTAGACTCCAGAAGGCTGGAAACAGATCCATTTCTGGCCTCCAGAGAGTCTCCAGAGCCCGATTAGGGTGAAAATAGCCCCCCCGTGGTCCGTTTTCATTCCCAGGGTGGTACAGGGAGGCTAGTAGGTTGAAAACAGGGCACAGGGGGCACAGTACAACCCCCACATGGCCCATTTTTGCTTGGTGGTGACTAGGCCTCATCCATCTAGCAACCGGGCAGAGAAACAGTTGTTAAATTATTTGAAGCCCACCCCTGATTCTCCCATACCTCAAGTTATTGAAGGGAAGGGACCCAGAGGCAGCCCCCTTAGGGTCTAGGACAACTCACAGTGCCAACTTTCCCCAGTCAACTCTCCCCAGTCATCTTATCCTGGTCTGGCTCTCTGGCTGACTTGCCATAGGACAATTCAATGCTTGATAACTCAAGAAAGGGAGAAGTGAATTGCTGTGGGTGTTGTCTTGATTTAGGTTTGAACCTTCTCCAGTTAGAAGTCCTCGAGGTTGGGGCAAGCTGCAATTCTACTTGTCCCTTTCTTGAGTTATCCTGCATTGAATTATCCTACCACAAGTTATCCTATGGTGAGTTAGCTGTGGCAAGTTGTCCTGCAGTAAGTTGACTGGGGCAAGTTGACCAGGACAAGTTGAACATGGTGAGACAGCCAGGGCAAATTGGCTATGGCAAATTCCAGCCCTCCCACTCTGGAAAAACTTTTCCTTTGGTGGTGATCCATACAAATTTTGATGGTTCATGCAACTCTGGAGACAAATGGCCCTCCTATGGCTGGAAGCAACTCTTTGGCAAAGTGGCTGGTATTCTGTTCAGTTATAGTTTGAGTATATGGTTTAGTATATGTTTTTATATGAAATATAAGCCACTATATTCTTTGATGAAGTGGCATACAAATTGTTGTAATTAATAAATAGATGTTTGAAAAGAATATCAGTATGAAAATGTACTGAATACTAACCAGCCAACCAAGGTGCATGGCATGTGAACTTACTCAGCATGGTCACTGTTATGTCTCTAGCCTCAGTAGCTTACAGTATATAAAATATCCTTTCCCAAGAGGTTTCTATGCCCTCCAAGATTCTACTTATCTCATGCAGTTCAGGGATGTGCTGGGATCTTAGTACAGGAAAAGAAATAAATTAAAAACTCAGTCAGTCTATGTTGATCTTTCAGTTATATTCCAAAGGTCACACTTCAGAAAAATAGGAGAAATTAGATCAAGAAAAATTGATCAGGACTAGGACAAGTACTTAAAATAAATACATTCACAACTAACACGATAATTTCTTATAATTTAACAATATATCGTCTTTTTTATTCTAAAGCTATAATCCAGTAGGGGAACTCTAGACTTGCACCTAAGATACAAAATCGCAAGAAAAATTATCAGAAAAAATGTAAAGTGGATATTTTTAAAATAGGAAGTTCAAGAATATGTATTTATATTGACCAATTGATCTAGTTACACATACATTTTGAATCTGTAAATTATCAGTATTCATTCCTATTGTCCTTAGGCCAGTGATTTGATTACTAATGGACACTACCTCCAATTCTACTTTTCTCTTACGTAATATGGAGATTTTTTAAAATTAGTTACAAGAAAGCATGTGACTTATTAAAAGTTTATATGTTTCTATCAATCAAAAGTATTAATGTTTCAATCAGAGTCTATTAAATTAGAAATTATTTTAGAAATGACTCAGATAGTAAATTCACCCCCTTCAGACTAATTTCAAAAAATATATTTTACCCAAAGTATGGTTGAAATTGCTATTTGGAATAAAGGTCATAAAATATGATATCAAACATCTAAGTCTAATCCTTAATTTATTTACCAAGATATTACAACATCATAACATCATCATCCCAGCCACAGAATTATCAGAGAAGCCATAGAGATTGAAAAAAGACCTGAAAGCATGAATAGAAGAGATGATTCCACCAGACGGTCAATTATTTGGAAGCCTGCACTCACAAACAAAAAAATCTCCACACCACAAGCCAGGCAAACACCTGGGCACAAACAGATCCCCCCTGATACCTCCAGCTCAAACACACCCCAACCAGGCACCCAGATGAAACCTAGCTTCCTAATAAATGATAGCCGTCCATTTACTCAGAGCCAAGCTGCACTAAAAGCCTCCAATACAGGAACACAATGTTGCCAGCCAATCAAGACAAAAAAAGCCACAAAACAGACAGAAGATATTAGAAACACCAATCAAGCAGAACACAGCAAACTCCAAGACCAATAAACACAGACGAAGACTCCCAACCAATCAGGATGAAGAAAAAACCATTCTGGCACAGCAGTAGGCTAGCCCCAAATTTAAAACTGAAACAACTGTAAAAATCTGACTCACAGACGAACTCAATTCAGAAGCCTGATGATGGCAGATGAGATTCTGCCGAAACGTTGCTACAACTTTAAAAGCACAACTATAATGACGGGGGAAAATACCCGAACAAAGCTGAATGCCACACACACACACAAGCACACAAAAACACACAAGTTTCTCCATGAGGTAGATGGGCGGTTTTAAAAATTAGATAAAGAAATAAAGTACAATTTTTTCAGGAGAATTTCTGTAGGATTTATAGTTCGAAACATTCAGAGAATATATATCTGGTTGAGTTTGATTGCAAAACTAAAATAATGTGTATTTTTCTGAGAAGATACTAATGAGATTTATTTTTGAGTAAACCTATGATGATGAATCTATGGCATGCATGCCGGAAGTGGCAAGCAGAGCCATCTCTGCCGGCACACAAGCCGTCGTCCCAGCTCAGTTCTACTGTGCATGTGCGTGTGCCTCCCGCTAGCCAGCTGATTGTTGGGTATCTGCCGCGCTTGCATGGGGGACGGGACCCATGCGGGAAATGTGCGTGCAGGGAGCAGGGAGAGCACGGTGGGTTATGCACATGCACAGGGGGTAGGGGTCACGGGATCGTGCATGCATGCTTAGGGATGGAGGGAGCGCATGCATGCATTGCATTGTTGGTGCAGGTATGCGTATGTACGTGAACACACGCACTTTGGGCACGCAACAACGAAAAGAATAGCCATCACTGCTATGTAGGATTATATTGTAAAAGTAATTTGAAAGGGAGTCTTACAAATATCTGCAGGAAATGCCTTTGTTTAAATTTCCTGTTTTGACCATTTGAAAATAATTTAAAACATTATACATTTGTAAAGAAAGCATAAACATATATACGACAATCATATTATATTGTTGGAAGAAATATCCTTCTGGGTTCAGTTCCAAGTGGGGAAAAAGACACTGGAAACATGGAGGCTGTTTGGAAAGATGGTTTAATGGTGGACAGGATCACATGCCTTGGAGCTCTTGGGCAAAGAAAAGGGAAGAGATGCTGAGAGTCCCTGGGTTTTATACCCTCTCTGGCTTTGAACTTCCTGGGGCACAGGAAGTGTATCCTGATTGGTTGCTATCAGAGGTCATAGCTAGTTTTGTAGGTTGTTTGTGTGCTAAGTTTGGTTGAAACTTGGTGGGTGCAATGAAGGGCAATTAAATGGCTCTGCCTGAAGGAGGCAGATCTTTGTTATGTAGAATAGACTGGCCCAGGCCTTAATGGCCATTAACAAAGGTGGGGGTGACTGAGTTGCTGCCTCTCTGAGTTTCTACTTCTCTTTTAGGGGAAATATCCTGCCTTTTTAGTATATCCTAAAATATTTCATTTTTCTAGGAGAAGGGTGGATTTTAACTTCCAAAAATATCTAACACCATATTTGTAATAAAAGCCCAATGTCCATAGTGTATTTTCAATATTTGATAGGAAGATCTTGTGTATATCCTACCAATACACGAAAGAACTAGATAATCGCTTTGTAGCCTTCCCCACTATAGTGAAATAGTCATTCTTTCTTGTGCGTGTATGTGTAATCCGCAGGAGCGGGATGTGTATGTGTACAAAGCACTGTCATTTTCAGAGATGTGTACTTTTTTCACTTTCAATATTTGCACTTGTTAGAAAAGAAGAATGAATGTGTCTCTATTTCCAGGATTGTTTAGAATTCATTGTCATACTATTCCATTGACCTACAATGCTAACTTAATATTTAAATAACCCAAACATAGGACTGCGAACTCATGCTGAAACACAAAGAAATGAATGTAATTTGCACAGCTTCAGTTGTGCACTGCTGCAGCGTATTTATTTTTGAAGAGCAATGGAAAGTCCATGACATCTGGTGGTTAATTTAATTCTTAGAAGGTTTTTTTTTGGGGGGGGGGACATTTAATAGCAATAGCACTTAGACTTACATATCACTCCATAGTGCTTTACAGCACTGAGTGGTTTATTGTGTCAGCATAAGAATCTGGGTCCTAATTTACTGACCTCAGAAGGATGGAAGGCTGAGTCAACCTTTAGCAGTGTGGGCAAAAGTAGCCTGTAATACTGCATTCTAACCACTATACCGCCACAGCTCTTTAATAAAGAACAATTTTAGTTGGTCATTACCACTGAAATGAGTGGCACTTTTATTCCATGCAAATGATAAGAGGCTTGTGAAACATATTCAATCCCATTGCTTCTATATTAGGTCATTAACTAAACTCTCTAGTTTTCAGCTGTGTCTTGAAAAGATTGTATATTATATGATGTCCAAGATCTGACATGAATGGTTCAGTTTATGCATGGAAACTACCCCAAACTATGAAAAACTAAATGGCAGGATAGCATTATTTTGAGGATTAGAGCAGGCAGACTGGTACAGGTAATCCTCGACTTATAACCACAATGGAACCCCAAATTTCTGTTGTTAAGTGAGACGTTTGTTACGTGAGTTTTGCCCCCTTTTACGACCTTCCTCGTCACAGTTGTTAAGTGAATCACCGCAGTTGTTAAATTAGTAATGAAGTGCTTGAGTGAATCTGGCTTCCCCATTGACTTTGCTTGTCACAAAAGGTGATCACATGACCTTGGGACAGCAACAGTCATAAATATGAACCAATTGCCAAGCATCTGAATTTAGATCACATGATTATAAGGGCACTGCAGAGGTCATAACTGTAAAAAATAAATCTTTTTTTTTCAGTGCCATTGTAACTTTGAAAAATCACTAAATAAACTGTTGTTAAGTCAAGGACTACCTATATTTAACACTAGTTTTTTTTTTCCTGGACCAGTGTGTTAGAAATAGTGAAATATGCAAACATTGAAATGACTATCTGCAATAAACTGTATATACAGTAATCTATGACTGTGTATTGCAGTATGTCTTTTATTACTATATAACTTCTGCTTTCCAAAAAACCCTTGTCACTTAATTTAGGAATTGTAATTTGGACAGGTGACTGATGATCAAAGTCTTGGACCTTTCCCATACAAAGGACAAGCTACTTCTGAAGTTTCTTCTATGATTCATGGGCTTTGTATAATTGGGTCCTTTCACAAAATGAAAGCAGTTGAAATAATACTGTTTTCAACCACTGCAACAAAATCCCTTTCAAGAGTCTCAAGGTGAGCCAAGGTTCAGCAGAATTCTGTCCTGTATATTATGCAGAAGCAGTTTTCAGCATTTGTAAAATGTGCTTCCATCTTTCTTTTTTTCCACAAAACACACAAGAAAAAAAAATGTGGAAAGCATGATAGTTTTGAATATTGCAACATTTTATTTTTGTACGAATTATGTCTAATTACAGGTATGATCTATGACAATCTTGAACATTTTGAAGTTGTAGTCTGTAGATGACATAATATCTTTCCAATAGATGAATTAATTTGTGCAGTCCTTATTTACTAGGAATCAGTACCTTTTGCAGATCGCAGGTTGCATACTAGGTTTCTGAGGGTGTTGTGCACATAAAGGTACACACAAGTAAGGATAAAAACATATGTGAAATCGAGCAAATTCATATGATTATTAACTTAATTCAACTGAAATTGTATCGATGTGATTACATATTATTACATTTTAGATATTCAGCAGGCCTAGGACCTTGGACTAGGTACACCTGGAAGCACTGGGTTGTATTGTAATATATTAATGTATTAATTAGTTATATTATAATGCTATAAACGTATTAGTTATAGAGTTAGTCATGACATTTACTGAATTGAAAAACAAACCATTCGTACAAATTATCCCAGAGCCCCACGACAATTAGTCCGATTCTTGAGGTAAGTCTATTTCCTTAGTTCTGTTCAGTTATATCTCAAGTCTGTGTTTAGGACAGAGTTTTCATTCATTGCCTGGTCAGATTGTTATTATTTGGAAATGAACCAGGGGAGTGTGAGCATGCTCATTCCGTTTACTATTTTGGTGGCTAATGAAGTAAGCCATGGGGCTGTTTTTCATCATGGAAATTAGGGGCTTATAGAAAGGTTTTACAATGATACTGTTTTGTTTAACTACTCTGCCTCTTTTGAATGTTTCTCCGCAGGAGGTGTTCTTGCTTTCAGAATGTGACTAATAAATTGGGCTGCACGTTCCTGGACAACCACCACATGACAGGAGAAAGAGAATGATAGTCCCTTGCCATCCTCACCAGCTCATGGTTGACTCAGCCTTCCATCCTTCCGAAGTCAGTAAAATGAGGACCAAGATTGTTGGGGGCAATAGGCTGACTCCGTAAACCATTTAGAGAGGGCTGTAAAGCACTCTGAAGGGGTATATAACTCTAAGTGCTATTGCTATCTAGTCATCATCTGGATTTTGGAAACCTACGTGTGTATGCCTACTAAAATCCTTTTAAAAATTGTCTTGGGAGATCAGATACATTCCAAATCCAATCCCTTTTTATTCCAACAGCTAGTTTATTAGGGTAGGAAAATTCACAGACAGGAACATATGTTGTCCTGTAAGTTTTAATTGTTCTTGTGTCCTCTTAACTGTATTTTTCTTCTCTTCCTTTTTGCTATATACCAGATTTTTCCAACCTGGCACCCATTGCATTTTTTTCTTTTAAAGTAGCTGCTATCACACATAAGGAGGGCACCAGGTCACAAAAGGCTGTGTGTTAACTTATTTTCATTTCAGAAATATTTTTAACCTACAGTACTATGGGCAAAACAACAGAAATATGATCAGCCAGTATAGGTTATGAATTAATGGCAACTCTGTTTTCAAAGGGTATTGAAAAAGTTTAACCTCACATAGCCTTTATTCCTCAGAGGCTAGACATTCAGCTAGTAAATATTTATCACAGTGCATGACTTTGTACAAGTTCCCTTCTAAATCAACATAATTATCGTTTACTTGGTATGGATTTAGGATTTTTGAACTTCAAAAGCTGTTGGCTTGAACATGTGAGAAGACTTGAAAATGGACAGAGAACTGAACCTCATTTTCAGCCTGCTTCCTGCTCTTCCTGATTTCTGTGCATTCAACTCACATTGTGAAGAAAAGTTGCACTCTTGCATTAGCTTAATTGCTAAGATTTCACTCAGCGTGATGCAGACAGAGATCCAAGATGTAAATATGAATACTGTACAGATCTTCCAGTTCTAAGTTTGTACATAGAGAGTTTAGGATTGACCAGCATATAAAGCCCATCCTTGCCCACTTTCAAGTCTTGACACATTTGAAGGTGGCTACTGTTGTACTTAATATACATTGCTATTATGGAGCTGTAGTAACTTACACAGTAAATAAGAGATTACTACATATCCCAAACTGAAACTGAGCTGTGACTATAACATTTTTGTGTGTGTGTGTAAGTTTGAGATTAGAAATTCCCTCTCTTGTACACCTCAATTTACAACCATTTGTGTAGTGGCCATTTAAAGTTATAACAGCACTGAGAAAAGTGACTTGCGACCCGTCATTGTACTTACAATTGACACAACATCCCCCAGTCATGTATTAACATTTGAGTGGTGGGCAACTGGCATGTATTTACAAGAGTTGCAGCATCCTGCAGTAATGGGATCACCACTTGCGACCTTCCCAGCTGACTTTTGGCAGCCAAATCAATACAGAAAGCCAGATTCAGTTAATGACCAAATCACTTAACAACTTCAATGATTTGCTTAACAACCGTGGTAAAAAATATTGTAAAATTGGGCACAATTCACTTATCAATCGCCTTATGTAACAAATTCTGGATTCAATTGTGTTGTTAATATTTTTTTTATTTAAGAAAGTTTATACGGCTGCCCAATCATTCTCAGTGACTGGGCGAATTACCAAAATAAAAACTCATTATACAAACAATAAAAGTAGTAAATTCCCACCCTCCTGGGGTCAATTAAATAAGCCACTTGATGGGCTCCATCCCATTCTGGGTTCCTCAGGCCCTTTGGCAAAAGCAGGTCTTCAGGGCCTTGTGAAAGAGTATCAAAGTGGGGGATAATCTTATCTCTGCAGGGATGATGTTTCAAACTAAGGGAGCCGCCACAGAGAAGGCCCTTCTTCTGGTCCTGGCCGATGTAGCTCCTTAGGAGAAAGGACCTGCGACATTCCCTGCCTCCCATATATCTAGAATACTACATTGTATTTGTAGTATTACTATTTTTTTGTATTTTGTTTTCAATTTACATAGAAAAGGCTGCAGTTCACACCTCCAGTTTCCCAAATCCACAGTTTAATTGCTGTTTCAGTGTGACTTTGTGGTTTCTTTGTTGCTTGCTGATAGAACTCGTGCCAAAGTAAAACTCTGTAGTTTCTGCAAGTCTTCTCCTGGACAAGTTATTTGGGTGCTGTGTTATATAGAGCCTGTTTTGGACTTTATGAATAAAGCCAGTAATTGGTTAATTAGTTTCTTTCTTCCCTCCCTGCCTCATGCTTATAGGCCACTTCATTTGCATATAAATGAGCAACAATGCTGTAATAAAGCAGAAAGATTAAAATAATATGGTGCAGAAACAAAATAATAAACTTTATCTCCACCATCATAAAGAATATCATTCTCAATAACATTTTAATGGCAAACCACAGAGGAAATCCATTGTTATATAAATCCCTATAGAGTTTTAACAACAGCTTCTAAATGCCAACAGTTTGGGCAGCAATGGAAACTGCCCAATTTTGTTATCCCATATCCCTAATTATGGCATCCCTGCAAAGACAGGACTTGAAGATGTGGAATTGGTGGTCTCTTGCAATCAGATTCCCAACTAAATAATGGCCATTTGGGTATTTACTACCCACCTTGAACTGCATTCATGAACCAGTAGCAGCTCCAGTGAGGATGTGAAATAGCAGTTTCCATAACGAAGTGCAGCTTCCGTAACAAATACGTAACATGAGAACAACAAGTTTGTTATAAGCAGCCACGCTGTGTACCACTTGAACTTTCTAGATAATTTTCTAGACCTCCAAGCTGAACAAAGTACAGTAGTTTCTTTGAGAGAAGGCCTGTAAAGGACAATAATCCAACCTATAAAGGACTCTAGATATCTATAATGCTTCCTTTTCCAGGAAAGGCCGTAACTGTTGCATTAGCTGTAGCTGAGCAGTAGCTGAAAATCCAGGAATATATGCGGACTGAAAGACTTTTTCCCCAGGGCAGTGTAACTCCAAGTTTAGTAAACGTTATAATCCTAGAATAGACGAAGTTTTGAATTAACAGCTCCATTCTTTTGCTTGGGTTAAGTCTGAGCTTGTTTCTCCCTATGCATATTTTGGTATCTTCCATGTAAGTATCACATTAAGACTTCCATTGCACCTCCTGCTTGGCTTGGAATAGAGATCACTAACAGGCTATCAACTGCATATTCAATGAAACAAGGCCTCATGTTGATTTTAAACAAAATTGGAAAGAGCCAAGCTCTGCCAAATGCCATACATCACAGCATGGAATCACTACAACATGGTACACCTTACTCCTGTGAGCAGCCCAGAAGCATTACAGCAATGGTTGTCTAGTATACCTTAAGTAATGCCTTAAATTCATTAGAATGCTTGATATGCTCATCCTCAAATGCAGTAAATAGAAACTGATATAGATGCAATACCCTTTGGAACCCATTTTTGAATAGGAAGTAGGCTGCCATATTTAGATTTAGAAAATTCAGGCCCTTATTAGGTTGTTGCAAAGAGTTAAGCTTTTCTGTATCCTTTTTCTTTTTTAGACAAAGTAGCTCAATTTTTAGAACATTAAATAGTAGTCAAACATGGTCATAGAACACGTACCGTACTTACATATAGCATTGTAAAAAGCAAAGGATAGAGGGAAGTAGACAACCAGTACCTACTGGATCATCATTTCAGAGATGTTGATTACTAAACAGAGAAACAGAATGGCCATAGGCAGGCAAAAAGCAGTGGGACCTATCTCCTGCCACTTCCCCATTAAGTTTCCCTGTGGGAAACTAGCAGGGAGCTTCAGAAATCTTCCCTCCCGCCTTCCTTTCTCCCTCCCTCCCTCCAGTTCCTGCCATCTCTGCCATTTACTTGGCTTGTGGGAAGTTTGCAGAGAGGAAGTCAGTAGGGAAGCTAGCAGGAAGATGCAAGTCTGTGGCTAGCAGGCAGGTAAATGGCTAAGAGATACTATGTGGGTCAGAAAAGGTGCGTAGGCATTCACAAGAGATGCCACACATGCCAGGGAAGGCACATGAGAGAGTGATGCAGGTTGAGAGGGCAGCGTGGACCAAGAAGGATACCACAGACATTTCTTTGTCCCTCTCTTTCTCCCTCTTGTTCTTCCTTTCCTTTCATTTCCCCCTCCCTCTTTCTCATCTTTTCCCTTCTCTCCACTCCCCTTCCCATCAGGCAGGTAAGCTGCTGCTGCTTGGTGGGGGAGGAAACAAGGGATTGTGTGAGTGGCTGGGAAATTGTTATGCAAAATTGAAAATATGGATCATGTGACTGTAGCAGTCTAGCAGCACTGATGTAGCCACAACATCCCAAATGTCATTCTTTTGAGAGTAATGGATCCCAGCATGGATCCCAGTAAATTAGCCCATTTGAATTAACTTTGGTTCAAAATTTATTGCCCTTATGATGCTCTGTTTTGCCCAGTTAAAAGTCATGACAATGAAAGTTGTAGTAGTATGTCAGAAGATAGATTAGAAAGTTCCATGAGTTTTTGCAGCCCATAGCATTGCAGTAGCAGCCCCTAATTGCTGCCATGTTTGTTTGTTTTTAAGTCCGTTAATTCTCTACAATCATGCTGCTTAGGGCCAAAACAAAGTTTAAAAATAATTTGATCTTGATTACGAGTACAGTTTCATTCATGCAAATTTAAACTAGCTCTCGAAGAAGGGGTAATTTCCACATGTCAAACCCTTCTCCTAAAAAGAAAAACTTTGGAGCAGT
This sequence comes from Pseudonaja textilis, assembly GCF_049901715.1. NCBI lineage: Eukaryota > Metazoa > Chordata > Lepidosauria > Squamata > Elapidae > Pseudonaja > Pseudonaja textilis. Next base: position 207,605,082 of record NC_141990.1, read on the forward strand.
AGCTATTAACCGTTTACTAGCAGCTCTACAGTTTAACTCTTTGCTGGTCCTAATTTCACTGATAGAAGAGTTTAATGGAACACGTCTGGGTGTAGGCAATTGGGGTCCGAAACTATTCTCACAAGCAAACTGGTATCATGAATTTGATATATGTAAGGACTTGGTAGTACACAGAAACTAATCACAGAAAAGACCTGTAATGCAATGGGGAAAAACTATGTTTTTAGGAGGACAGGTGAAAATAATCTTGATGTTTTCCTAAAGGAAGTGCTTTAAGTTCTTCAAGGATTAAGAAACTTATAGTGGTCAAGATAATATTTTATTTTATCTTCCGCAAGCCGTTGAACTGGAAATGTTTTGTTTTTATTATGTTCAAATTTTGAACAACACCACATCACAGACTACACATACCAGTCTTTCCTAATCTGATGTCCTCCAGTGATTTTGGACTAGAATTCCCAGAGTTCCTAGCCTGCATAAAGGACTATCAGGTGTAAGCAACCATAGCCACTGGTGAATAGCATCAGTCAGTAGCTTTGTTGTTTAACACTTATTTTACAAGGATTTCTTCTTTCCTCTCTCCAGATAAAGCTTGGGGGTGGGGTAGGTCCAGCTTATGCAGTTTGCAGTTGCACAATGACACCAAGTTAGGCTCTTGCTTGGACTCTCCCTCCAACCTAGCTGGAAATTCTTCAACATCACCTTATGTTCTTGAACATGAACAGATTGCAAGGTATTGAGTTTCTTTATCTGAGAATGTTCCCGAGTGTTCTCAGGGCAATGATATATGCTACTGGAAACTTCTTCTTCCTGCTCCCTTTTTTCACATTACATAAAAAGAAATAATTACATTTCATATTTTACATTTGCCATACATTTCACGCCAAATGGATTAATGCTCCTCTTTCTTTCTATGTTTATATTTCTCTAGATAAATTTCTTGTACGTTCAGGGTAAATGTTCCAAGCTAGCTCAAGCGCTGGATTTTTTTTACAGCAAATTTACAAGTAACCTTTAAATGAGCTGCCTCTAATTACTTTATTTTACAGATTATGTAAGGGACTTAATGTATTATAGATGCAGATTAATATTCATTTTCTTTCCGCAGAAGAAGGATATTTGTGTAGTCTAATGCAGTGATAACAACAGCTTCCGATTTATGTAATTTAAGTAGATGGAAAATAGTTTTGAATGAAATGTAGAGTTGCCTGTTAGTACATTTAGAACTCATATACTCTGAATGGCTTGAGTCCATGCTATCTGAGGAACCATCTCACCCCAGTGGGACTGTCCTGTCCCACCGATGTTGGCAGAAGGGGCATGTTATGGATCCCATCAGTTAAGGAATTTCAGCTGTCGGGTCCCAGGAGAAGAGGGTTTTCTGCCATGGTTCTTGCCATCTGAAAAATCTTGTTCCCCGAAGGTGAGACCTGGCTGACCTTCCGTAAGGGCCTGAAGACCTGGCTCTGCGACTTGGCTTGGGGCCCAATGAGGGTGCATCACTCTGGAGAAGGTTGATGGATTAACAGAAGGCCTCCCCTCTCTCCCCCCATGCATCCTGATTCTTTCCTCCCCGTATTTTAAATTGTAATTTATGAATGTAAATTAACAATATTTATTGTTCATGGTTTTATTGTCTTTTAAGGTTGATAAGCCAGAAGCAAGATGGGCAGCAAATAAATCAACCAAATCAAATCATATACATTGGACTTAATGGGGCTTGCCACTGATTGAGCTGCCAGTCAATGAATTAATTTAATTCAGTTTACATATTTCTCCATTGTGAAAATATGAGGGGTGACAAGGAATTGACAATCAGCTAATGCTGAGGTATTTGGAAAATGTATGCAATCTTTACAAATTTATTGAGGAAGTATGGCAGTACCCATTTCTGGGCAAAATACATTGCTTTATTTTAAATAACTTCTTAACTAATAAAGGAGAATATTTGTAGCTCAGGGTTGAAATTAGGGGTCCTTGGTGCTCTCTGAGCTTGTTTGTTTTTTTGCAGACATTTCATTACCTAACTAGATAACATCATCAGTGCTAATCAAGAGAGGATTTGCTCTCAGTTTATATTCTGGTGAGTTGCCCTGTCAGTGTTGGTGGGGGTGGTCTTAAAGATTATTTGATTGTCAATAGTAAACAGCCCAATCAACTAGACTTTAAGACCACCCTCACCAACACTGACAGAGCAAGCCACTAGCATATAAACTGACAGTAAATCCCATTCCTTACTAGCACTGATGTTACCTAGTTTGGGTAATGAAATGTCTATAAGAAAACCAGCAAGCTCAGAAAGCACCAAGGATCCTCCAACATCTTAACTCTTGGAGATGATTGTTGAAGGTGATATTGTATACTGGTAGGAAATAATGTTTGAATCCACTTGATTTATGCTAGTCAAGAACTATACAGAACAATCCTGCAGTTTCCGTCAACTCTTGGCTCATGCATCATGCTATGTCACTAATTTGTTTGTTTTTAGCTTAGCTAAATACAGACTCATATACAAAACAACTTGTGGTTATAAAGATGAAATGGATGAGATCATGAATCTTTCTTCTTTAAAAAATAAATAAATCAAACTATTGTTTAGTATGATGCATGAACTGAGTGCATTCAGTAGAACAGACTTTCATAAGATGGATGATAGTTGCTGCTGTGGGATGACAATAACTCAACATAGGAAAAAAATCTTTGTCATCTTAAGACAATTAATGATACCTATTCATTATATATGCAAATTAAATATCTGGAACAAAATTTAAATCAATCAATATTATCATAACCTATAAATGTGAATATTTTGAATGATGAACTTGTGAAACTTGGTATTATTTAAGACTATTTTCCCCCTTTGGTAGAGTGTGACACTTTGTGCTTTGATTTGGATTATCATTTTTTTTTTTAATCTTAAGGTTCACTAGAAATATCAAGAGGTTGAGTCAAATTTTGGGGCTCCATTTTTTCAGGGATATTGGATCGATTATCAAATATGATATCCTTATGTTTCTGTTTTGAACTTCATTAAGACGACAACTAAAGTAGAAAACAGAGTGCCAAAACTTGGATATCTCATCCCAAATTTCAACAATTGAGCATGAAAATCCATTGAGGATTGGTGGCCCTTTGATATCTAGTTCTGGTTTAAAGGAAATAACATCATAGGTGACATGAGATGCATATTCTATACTTAACATTTACTCAAAAGTAAGTACTGATATATACATTAGTTTTTCAACAAATATTAAATTAGAATATGGAATGATTACTTAGATTATTGAATCAGAGACTATTATCAGTAACAGTGTAGATAATATTCAATCAACTATAATACAGCTAGTCCTCAACTTATAATCACAATTGACCCCAAAATTTATCTTGTTAAGTGAGAATTTGTTAAGTAAAATATCATTTTATTATATTTCTTACCACAGTTGTTAAGTGAATCACTGCAGTTGATAGTTAGCAACCTGGTTGATCAGTGAATCTGGTTTCCCCATTGACTTTGCCTGTCAGAAAGTTGCAAAAAGTGATCCCATGATTTTGGGACGCCGCAACGGTCATAAATATGAACCAGTTGCCAAGCATCTGAATTTTTTTTTTATAAAAGGTTTTTCTTTATTAAACAAACAAATACAAACATGAACAAAAAATACATTTAAAATACTGAACATGGTACAGTCTTCCTAACATCCATCTTTGTCATTATTTTGCTAAGTCTAATAATAATAATAATAATAATAATAATAATAATAATAATAATTTTCATTCCATATACATTATATATCCATATAATCATTCCTTATTCTCTTGAATCTTCCTGTTCTCTAGCCAACAATACAATTTATCCCATATTTATAATAATCCGAATCATCCTTATTTTTTAATTCCTTTATTAATGTATCCATTTCTGTGCACATCATAATTTTCCTAATTATTTCAAATTCATTTGGAGTATCTTTACTTTTCCATTGCTGTGCGTACACCAAACTTGCTACAGCAATTATATGGATTATTAAATGCCATATTAAATGTCATATTTCCTCGTATTAATCCCTAACAGAAATAACTCTGGTCTATATTTTATTTTCATCCCACATATTTCTTCTACCCACTTCTGTAATTCTTGCCAATATTTTGGGGCCTCTTTGCAGCTCCACCACAAATGGTAATAAGTTTCTTTTTCTTTATTACATTTCCAGCATGTGTGGGAAAGTTTGGAATACATTATTGCCAATCTTGATGGAGTTATGTGCCATCTATAAATAAATTGATACTATAACCGAAATTTTTCATCCATACCACCATTGTTTCCGTTACTTTTTCTTCTTCCAATTTAAATTCCAATAAAACTTGATAGATTTTTTTTTATCATCTTCTCATCGATTCCTAATAGTATTTCATTTCATTTTGTCTTAGTTCTACTAATTTCCCACTCTTTCTTGTCCCTTAAGTATTTCAATTGGAGTTGCAAATAGGCCCACCATTCCACATCAATTCCTTGATTTTTCAGATCTTGTCTAGATTGTAATTCCTCTTTATCATTTAATATATATTAAATATATAACTCAGTAGGTATGGGTGCATCAAGCCAAGCATCTGAATTTTGATTACATGATCATGGGGATGCTGCAAAGGTAACTGAAAAATTGTTACTTTTTCAGTGCCATTGTCACTTTGAACAGTCACTAAATGAACTGTTGTAAGTTGAGGGCGACATATAAAAGAATTCTGGACAGAATTTGCACTATCTAAAAGATCAGTTTCAAGTTCTATATTCGTTCTATGTTTTAGTTCTATGTTAATAATGTTTATTGGGTCTAAGATTATATGCCAGTTTTACCATGGATAGCCTGAGAATAGAAATTCAAATCCTGGACAAAATGTATTATTCTAATGATTTTTATGTTGGAGGAATGTTATGACTAGAGTTTTATGTTGAAGGAGATTTATGTCTGGGGGCAATTTGAAATCTTCAGTTTCTTCAAACTGAATCAAAAGGCTTTATGCATCCCAGTTAGTCTATATTAGAGCAGAATTCACAGGATGATGTTTATATTTAAATCCTGTTCAGTTCATGACTCAGAGCAACTGGAGGTATTCAAGCATTTTTGCAGAATTTTCTCCTGGTAGCCCTACAATTTGTGATCAAATGGGTAGCAGTCACAAAGGGAGCCATTTCAGGGTACTACTTTGAGGAATTCCTCCCCCAATAACCCATCAGTTCCAATACTATCAGTCTCTTGCTACCAATCAAAAGTTCTTTTCTCTAATTTAGTAATATATGCTAATTTATGCTAGTGTTTTAATGTGCTGTTATTTTTATATTTTAATTGTGCAGTATCCCTTGTTGTAAAATATTATGGTGTCATAAAATATCTTCCATTTTAAAAATAGTTGTTATTGAAGACTTTACACTGATAATAAGAAATGCATTCAAAGGAAAAGAAAAAAATAAAGCATATATGAAAACAATAGAAAAGATAGATAAAAGAAAAAGGAACAGAAAAGATAGATAGATGATAGATAGATAATAGATAGATAGTTAATATACAGAGAGGAAGAGTGATGTAGCTCATGATCTTTCTCTTGACAGTGATACATAAAATTCTAATCAAATCTCTGTCTGCAAAACTTCATCATAGTTCCTTTTTATAACCTATTCTTTCTAATCATCAAACCATAAGTCACAAAATTATTTTCTTTCTTATGCAAAAGAGTCAATAAGGGTTTTCCAGTCACTGATAAATGTCAAAAATAAAATATTTTCCATGGCTAAATTGAGTTATATCCTGTGGTTGCCTTTTTCTAACACAGGCCAACTCAATAATGTTCATTATTTCTTCCTTATCTACTGAAGTCAACCAGATCCCTGCAAAGGTAATTTTGAGAATTGAAGGACTTTCTCACTCAACTACTGTGTAGATGGCTATTAGAAACTCTCCTTATTCTTCATATATGCCTGGTTTTATAAACCTGTACTTGGAATTTTGGCCTTCTGTGAAAATAGATCAAGTAACCTATTGTATGCCATTTATTAAAATGAAAACATGTGTTTTGGGTATATGAAATTAACCATCTTAAAATATGATTATATATATTTTCTCTATAGGAGAGTCTTGCCTCTTCCTCATGGGTTGACAAATTGTTCAAACTCTCTTACTATACAATTATATTTCAAAGTTCTCTACTGAAGCCATATAAAAGTTGGTAATTTTTTTTTGAGAAATCTTATGTAGAAACTCTACAATCTCATAATATTTGAGGGATTTCTATTATTTTAAATGCTATGGATCCTGGGAATTGAACTTAGTATTAGTAAATATTAGACCATTAGTATGATCCTACCACAACTCCTGATAATCTTCATAAATTAAAGTCTTGAAACTTGAAATAACTGAATTTGTGTAATATCTATTACTGTATGGAAAAATAATGTAAATCAGCAGTTTGTTTTGGTCAGAGAAAGAAAAATCAATATGAATTCCACTAGATATCATTGAAAATGCAAGGAATGTTCCTTTCGAGGATGGATTAAAAAAAGGTGTACACACATCTTTTGCCTGTCTATTTATTTTCTAATAAATAAGGTGTTTGTTTTTATCCATCTCCAAAACACTCTGAGAAAACAGGATTCACAATTTTTAGAAGATTACTCAAGTTATAAGGAAATGGCATATACAGCAGTTGTATAATATGGATTTTATTATTCCCTACTACCAAGAAGAAATACAAGAACATCTGTGAAATTGTGATCTAATCAGGTAAGATAATTCTTACTCTTTTGCGGGGGCACATAATCTGTTAGTGAGTATATTTAGGAGTTAAGTAGTGAATATGTTGATGAATGTTTCGAAAGCAGAGGCAGATGGAAAATGAAGTTTAGAAGAAGAGTAATTGGCAACACTAAATTTTAAGGTTGGAAGTAATTTACCTATATTTCATATAAGCTCTGTAGTTTTTATAGCAGAGGTACATAGATGCAAAATCTAAGATGTGAAGGCTGGATAGGACTCTCAAAGAACTTAGATTCAACTCTGAGAAAGTTCCAAATGCTGCTGTCAATTTATAACTCTTTATGTCCAAAAAGAAAATTACGGAATACATGATTACAAACTCATTATATTAACATTATGGGACCTAGGGTGATTTAGTGTTAGTAGTGTTGGAATTCTTTTTATTTGGAAGAGCCAGGTTTAAATTGGAAGCTCACTGATGACTTTGGACAGCATACCTCTTACAGGTAAAAATCTGCTCCCATTTGTGTTATTCTGAGAACAAATTAAGTACATTAATCTCAGGGTAGAGCACAATGATCGTGACTTGCAATGAATCTGGTAAAATAAATTTCATTCTGTCAAATCCAGATAAACTGTAGTTTGAAAAAATAATTATTTCTTTGATTATTTTGGGAATGGAAAAGGAATATATTTTATTTTTCAACTACAAGTTTATAACAACAATTTGAAGAACTCTTTGATTCTTCTCTTGTTTAAAAATTAAAAACCAAGCAAAGGGGAAAGGCCAGAGTCTTCAAATCGCCAAGGCACAGTTAGCATTTCTGTGTTATAGTGAGACTTGGTTTTTTTAAAAATTTAAATTGTAATTAATATCATTGAGTTAAAACTTTGGGTATAAATTAACATACACAAATATTATACATCTGTACTTTTATATTTTCTTGTTTTACAATGTCTTCCTTATAATTTATATGAGCAATCTGAAGAGATAATTGCTGGATTCACTCATCACGCAAGCCAAAGTACTGTATGTTTTGGTTATTTCAACTTAGTCCTATATAATTTCATCCCTTGTCATCTGCAATAGTTATTTTAAAGGAGCTCTTTGGTAAATGAAGGTGGGGTTTTGCTTTACAGCATGCCAGTTTCTGATTTCTTTTTAAATGTCTAAATACTAGGTGAGGGAACAGAGTAATTAGTAGACAACAAAAAAGTGAATCATAGCTGCCACATTGCTTATTCTATTTTAATATGAAGGTATTGATGGTGATGAATTTTGGTCTTAACATATCCAAAATTCAGAAAATGCCTAAGTAGACTTTGCTGGGGTGTCTCACACTCCCACACATCCCAAATAAAAGAGTAACAATTCTCTATCTTCCTCACACTTAGGCAACACCCAGGTTGGGCGTAAAATAGAGGCCTCAAGTTCCATTTCAGGCCTAATGCAAATGCAAAAACTCCAGAAGGCCATCTTGCACTGTTCTCCAACATGTGATTGTTCCCACATCCCAGTGCTTTCCAGGATCTGTTGCATGCTGCTTATTTTCAAGCTTTCTATGGACGTGCCCCTGCAGTCTACCCCGGGCTGTTCCAGTTGCATGAGGCCTCCATTCTTGAAGCAGCTTCAGAAAATGCTATTCCCCAGCCTCTGCAGCCTCTGCAAACTGCACAAAAGTGAATAGTTGTTGACACGTTGGTGCATCAACCAAAATGTAACGTATCGCCTTTGACATATGTGCCATAGATTCCCCGTCACTGATATAGAGCATGAGAGATACTCCTGTCTCAGAGCATGGAGAATCACTGCTATTTGGTGTCAACATCACTGAGCTAGATGGATGGAGTCAGTAGAAACCAATTTTCTATATTTTACTTTTCTAGATTCAATGCTCTTGTATTACTTGTGTACGCATGCGTGTGTGTGTGTGTGTGTGTATGTGTATAAAATATATATGTATATGTAATGTATGTGTGTGTGTGTGTATAGTATATGTATATATGTGTCTGTGTGTATATGTGTCTGTGTACTATGTATACATCCCGTTTCCCCTAAAATACAACCTACCCTGAAATAAAAGTCCTAGCTTGAATTTTACATGTGCACCCAATATAAGACGTACCTCCAAAATAAGCCCTAATTAAGATCCCACCCACTCCAGAATGCACAAGTAAAAATTAAGTTAGGGTGGGGATGGGGATGTGCTTCTATAGCTGATAACAAAGCTCTGGATCAGTTCAAAACTCTGTTATTGGCTATTAAAACTCTATTAAAATTCAAAACTCTGTTATTGGCTGTTATTGGCTATTAGAGGCCTTCAGGAAAGCCTTGCTGGCTGCAGAAGAAGTTCCTGAAGGCCGCTGACAGCAAAAAGGAGGTGATGCATGCAAGTGAGGTTAGTCAGTGGATGAAAAAAACCAGGTACCTTTTTTGGTGGCAAAAAAAAAAAAAAAGACAAGTTCTTATTTTCTGGGAAACATGGTACACACACACATACATATGCACATGTATAAAATGTATATGTGTGTGTGTGTGTATTATATTTATATAGTGCATATGAAGAATGAGTGAACACTATATATAACACCCAGATGAACACTATACAGAAGCCTGATGATGGCAAATGAGATTCTGCTGAAACGTCACTACAACTTTAAATGCACAACTACAATGACGTGGGAAAATACCTGAACAAAGCTGAATGCCATACATGTAAGTACCCGTGAAAACTTGATATATATATATATATATGTGTGTGTGTGTGTGTGTGTGTGTGTGTGTGTGTGTGTATGTATATATATATATAGTTATTCGGGTTTTCTTCCGCGTAAAATTGGAAGTATCTAGGTGATGTTTCGATGAAGTCTCATTCATCATCTTCAGGCTTTGTGCTTCTGGGAGTAAACGTCGCCTAGATACTTCCAATTTTATGCGGGAGAAAACCCTAATAACCAAAGATCCACATACCCACGAGAACCTCAGAAAACATATATATACATATACATACATACATACATACATACATACATACATACAAATATATAATTTAGGTTTCTTCGGGTATTTTCCCATGTCTTAATATTTATACTTTTATTATAGCGACATTTCGGCAGAATCTCATCTGCCAACCTCAGGCTTGTGTATTGGGTTCTTTTTAATCTTGTGTGTCAGGCTTAGCAGCCGTTTTTTGTTTGAATTTGGTGCTGGCTTTCTGCTTTACTTGAAGGGTATATGAGCTGTCCTACTTCACATTGGCACTGAAAGCATAATGAAGGCAGGATGGTCATGTCCCCTGCTGAACTGTCCAATCACTTCAATAAATGAGAAAGGAAGTCTCCCTCATGCAAGGAGATAATCTTATCACTGAAAAGTTCTTATCACAGGTAGGAGTCATCCCTAAACATACCAAGAAGTATGGAGATAGGAAAACTACTTCATATTAATATCCATCGCGTGCATAGTAAATAGGGAAGAGACAACATGCAGTCTCACAAATAGTTAAAACCCCTGGTTTTGTTGGAGGAAATGGATCCAATGACACTGACTCTTCAATATCTAATCAACGTAAGGGGACGATCTTATATCCAGAGTTAAGAATTTACTCTGTGTCTCCTCTTTGTCTACAACTTTGCCTGCTCTTTCTCTTAAGAATTCTCAATGATCACTTCCTCCTCCTATTCTTTCTAGGCACAAACAGATTGCATGCTCCTTAACTCTCTCCTGATATAATTAACTGGAGGCTAATCTCATGTGCATTTCCTGTAAACCATCCACTTTTCTGTTATAATACCTGCTTCACTAATCATTGCTTAGATCAGATCAGATTCCAGTTTCCGTGAACACTCTCACACAAAGAACACTTCAACCTTTAAAAGCTTTGTTCTTCACCTTTGATTAGAGACAATAACTTGATTAAATTTCTTGCGGCTTGGAAACCACTGTTAGATTTCCTACAGGAAAAGGAGAAAAATGAAGATTTGATTTTGGGATTTGAGGATTAGATCTGATTTGATTAGAGAAGTATTGTGGATTTTTATTTTTGTGGTTATGATTTGTTGATAGTTGATAAGTTATTATGCATTGGACTAGTTGAATTAAGAACATAGTATCAATATTGGGTTTTTAAAATGTTGATTATTAGTTTTTAAAGAATTTTTAAGTATTATTGTCATTTAATTAAATTTAGAGTGAGACTATTCTTTTCTCTGTGTTGGAAAAGGTTGGGGATCATTTTTTATTTGTTTTATGTATTTCTTTGTCACTTTTTAACTTTACCCTTTAATTCCCTTTCCCTTTTCTCCTTTATATTGGTTTGTATTTTAATGGTTGTTTTAAATTTAATAAAAAGAATGTAAAGAAAACTTTGTTCTTTAGGAACCATTTCTATATATATCTTTATAATCTGTATTTCACGTGGAAGTACAACAGAATGAGGCTAAAGTAATTTTGATTATTTAAATGGAAATCCTTATCCAAATTTAAACTGTATTAAAAGATAATAGCCTGAAGATTTTCGGCTGAAAATTATAATTTCTAGTTGTAACTTTGGGTTTAAAATGGCAGGAAAATCATCCCAAATAACAGTTAAGATGGATTGTAGCAGATTGCTTTCATTTGTTCGAAGATGAAAACACAGAATAAGACTGTTGACCCTCTTCATTTTTGAAGATGGAGATGGTACTGCAGGATTTGAAGAAGCAGAGATAGAAGAAATAAATTGTTTAGAGCAGGGGTGTCCAACCTTGACAACTTTAAGACTTGTGGACTTCAACACCCAGAATTCCTCAGCCAGCTTTGTCTTAAAGTTGCCAAGGTTGGACACCCCTGGTTTAGAGTTTCTGTTCCATCCAGGGGCAATAAAAAGAAGGAAGATAGAAGATACCATCTCCATGCTTCTCCAGAACATCACAGAATCTCTAAGGTGTGGCGCTGTTTCCAGCAGAATCCTCATAAGAAGGGTACCTTAAACCACATACAGTGTACCAAAGCTAACTTAATTGTTCTGGCAGGTACTGGAGGGAAAAAAACAAACCTGTTTATGAACTCCAAAATAAAGAATGCATAGTACTCTAGTGCAGGTAGTAGTCTTTGACGTTTGACCACAATTGAGCCCAAACTTTCTGTTGCTAAGTGAGACATTTATTAAATGAGTTTTGCCCCATTTTATGACCTTTCTTGACACAATTGTTAAGTGAATCAGTGCGGTTGTTAAGTTAATAAGAGGGATGTTAAGTCTGGTTTCCCCATTGTCCTTGCTTGTCAGAAGGTTACAAAAGGTGATCCAATGACTCTGAGGACAAGGCAACCATCCTAAATATGACTCAGTTGCCACTTACTTTTGATCACATGATTATGAGCAGGGGTGGGATTCTACCGGTTCTGTCTACTTCTGTAGAACTGGTTGCTCTGAAGAGCAGCAAACAGAGAGCATACACAGAACCGGTTCTATGTTTGCTGCTGTTTTGGCCCACCCGCCCACCTGGGCTCTTACCTGATCTTTATTTCCTGTGTTTTTAACCGCAGCTGCTTTGCGCGACACAGCTGCGGTTGAAAAAGCAGGAAAAAAGTGCTTTTTCAACTGCTGCGCATCCGCGCGCAGCGCTGCTCAGCTGTCCAGGCAGCTAGCTGACGACGATATACATGCGCGCACAGTGCATGTCAGGCGCGCGTGTGCGCAAAGCACAAAACATAAAATCACCGAACCGGTAGTTACACTGGTCGGATCCTATCCCTGATTATGAGGAATTCTGCAATGGTTATAAATGTGAACAATGATTATAAGTCACTTTCTTCAGTGTTGTTGTAACTTCAAACAATCACTAAGTTAACTGTTGTAAGTCGAGGACTACCTGTATTCCCAATAAGTCTTGTCCTACTGAAGCTGCACAGCTGATTTCAACTTCTTCTGGACAACTATTTATGCATATGATTGTAAGCACTGCGACTTCCATGCAATCCAATCTGCATGTTCTCTGCTTTTAAGGACCTCGGTGGTGACATTTATGAATATTTCTATGTTTTGGGTTATGTAGAATAAAACTTTAGTACATTACATGGGGTTAAGTACTATCTCTACCCAAGCAGGAGGGAATAAAAAAAGTAATAATTGCTACATTTGAAAGTACTTATAGAATCTATCTAATTAGCTAATTAATTTAAAAGCCTGCTGCTAGATCATTTACTGAATGTCACCGAGTGCAGAGAGAAATGCTTCTCATTAAGTACGTTCATTGCAAGCAACATTTATGCATAAGAAATTTTTCTTTCTTATTCTTGCTTATGAATAAATGCATAATGCACTGCAACTGTTAATAACAGAACATCATCATAACTTTTTGGTACAGAAAAATATAATAATAACCGTACTGTGCTTGATACAAACCTAACGGTTATTCTGGAAATGAGTACATTAAATAATTTTCTAGGGGATTAATTGCTGAAGATAGCTAGCTATTGTTTATATATAGAAAGAGGACAGAAACAAGAAGAGAAATGCATGAACTTAAAGCTGGTAAAAACAGATGAAATCATTTTAAAATATTAGGCATAATCCTAGTATCTCAAAAAATGGTTGCAATGCATAATAAAGCAATTCCATGTATTTTTATATGCGCCACTAAATTTAATGGAGGCTTTTCCAAAGAAATTGGCCAGGGTTACAGCATTTGTGAAATTTATAAAAAAATATAGCTGAATACAGTCAGTGATTGTGATTACTGGCAGCCAGCCTCTTTTACCAATATATATTTGGCATGGGGTCAAATATAGGCAGTCCTCAACTTATAACCATCCCTTTAGCAACCATTCAAAATTATATCAGCCTTGAAAAAAGTGACTTACAACCAGTCTTCCCAGTTATGACCATTTGCAGCATCCCAATGGTCACATGTACAAAATTTGGGTTCTTGGCAACTGGCATGTATTTATGGCAAAGCTTGGCAACTGGCATGTATTTATGACAGTCGCCCTTCCCAGGATCATGTGATCACCAATTGCGACTTTCCCAGCCAGCTTCTGACAAGCAAAGTCAGCAGGGGAAGCTGCATTCATTTAATGACGGCATGAATCACTTGACAACTGCTATGATTTGCTTAACAATGATTTTTTTAAAAAAGGTCATAAAATTGGGCGTGACTCACTTAACAACTGCCTTGGTTAGCAACAAAACTTCTGGTCCCAATTGTGGTTGTAAGTCAAGGATTACCTATAAGTTAATGTTGTGATTCAGCTCTGAGAATACATCATGCTCAGATTCAAATAACTGTAAACATTTTCATACCTCCAATAATTTATTTTATTGAATCTCTGGAATTAAACTATCCTGCTGACCTTTTTAAGTTCTGAAGCTTCCAGCCCAGCAATCATCAAGAGCAGAAAAATGTTTTTTGTACAATATTTATTTCAGAGATGGGATGGTGCATTAAATTTACCTTGACTTGAAAAATTTTCTCTGCCCAAGAAGACAATTACAGACCCATCTGATTTAACAAGAATAAAACCATGCTACAAGGAGGTCAATGGTAAAGGAGCATCTGGATGAAATAAGCTATAAAAATTTATGTAAGCTTTGTGACATAAATTATTCATAACACATTTCATATATACTTCATTGGGTTATTCTCCCTATCATATTCTGGAGAGCTATAACATATTCTTGTATCCAATTTTTTTTTAATCTTGAATTTTATTGACTCTAAAATCAGTGTATGTTATTGCAAAACTGAATGAGAATCACTATTACTGTTACAGTTTTTTGGAGGCCGAACTTTGGGTTTCCTACTTTTGTAAGAAAGTGGGTAAGTATCAGGAATATGGTTTTTGATGTGGTGCTGGTTTTTGATCTTCTTCCTTACGTCAGTGAGTTTGGCATGTGGATAATATGCACGCCCTCCATAATACCTCGAAGCATTTTAAATTGCTCAAGACTGAATAACAAGGCTTTGAGGATTTGCTTTTGGATGAGTTATAGAAAGGAAGAGATAATTTGTTCTCTTTTAAGAGAAGGAAATATTGTTAAAATTGTTTAAACGTGTGCTGAAAGGGAAGATTGTTTCTTTATATATTTCTTTTTCTTTATTATTTTTCATCTTTCTATTTTCTTCTTTTCTGAACTTATTTCTTTAATTCTTTTATTTTTTTTAAGTTTGTATTAGTTGTCTTTTTAACTGGAATTTTAATAAAATTATTGTAAAAAGCAAAGTTGAAATCACTTATATCCATAGATACAGAGTTACATTTATCCCTCCTAGTTTGTTTTGTTTCCTTAATCATTCTGAAGCATTGCAATAACTAGAATCTTCTGCAACATAATTCTGTTATCCTTCAGAAATAGTTCCATAGTCTCTATTTTATGTTGACAGAACAAATCAAACTACCTATTTGTCAACTTTCCCATCAAGTGGTTTGATGTACTTCCAACATATCTGTTCCCCAAAGAATCTTTGGCTTAGATTCTTTCAGCAAAGAGAATAATTGTGCACATCTATACTCTGTAATATGCCAGCTTATATGAGATAGTGTGTCCCTCATGTGCTATGAAGTCATGCATTTATGAATTATTAAAATAAACAGTGTACAGGAGTAAAAAAAAATGGCCTCCAAGAAGGAACTCAACAGCAATTTAATAAATACTAGCTTAGACTTAGAAAGGAGGAGTGACTGAGGAAGAAATTTGAAAATACTCAGCTGCTTTGGTAAAGGGAATGAGAGAAAAGAGAATTTCAGTCAGGCTTTTGAGATTTTGTGATAAAATTTAAGAATAAAAATGAGTTTTGCTACTTCTTGTGGTATCGGCTTCTTGACTTGGCCTCTGTGAAAGGGATGACAATTACTTATATATAGCATTTTAATTGTAGCTGGGTTAATGTATAGCAGTTTAGTTAAATGGACTGTGCACACAGAGTAATCTTATTGTAAGAATTAATACAGTGATAACAGTGACAAGAAATGGTGTAACCTTGAGTTGCTGAAAAGCTATTTCCAATTCCTGATTTAGAACTTCCATGGATGAAACAGATTCTTTATGTTACTGGTCTGATGCTAAATTTTAGGGAGACTTATAGTGCGCTAATTACAGAAGGAAAGTGCTGGATAATTCCATTAATTTGGTTAATTTTGGGTCCTGCCTGGGACTTTGTATGGTAAGTCATAGTAATGAAGTTTGGAGCATCTGCCTAGAAAGTTAAATCTTAAAATCCTGGACTAAATCCCTTCACCAAACCAGATCTCATATACAGTAAGAATTGAATGTGTACTTCCTATTTAAACTAGGACCTGCTTCTCTAAATTCCTTAATATTTTTCATTTTTATTTTGGAGGGCCTTCCCCCGCCCCCAACTTCTACCCTTCAAGCTGGACTTTTGGCTGTCCAGGTCTTAATTCATCTTATATAACCACAAAATACTCAGTCCTTTGTGAAGAAAAGCTGGATTCCATCAGCTGTTTCTGACCTAGCAATGAAGTTATGTTTGTCTTGGACTTTGCTGGTAACAGGAGCTATAATATTTTGAAGTAATATCTCAAAGGACAGTGCAGCGAGAGGCGGTTGCAAGCAAAAACTAAAATGGAAGAAAGAAAAAACATAAACTTTGAAGGCACTATTAAATCAAGGAGATTAAGATTTTCTCAATTTGAGAGCACCCTCATAAAGTTACTGTTTTCCAACTTTCTCCCAATTTACAAATACAAAATGTACACCTGTATTTTCATCATCTATCTTGCTCTCACCACTCCCAAATATTTGATGGTTCAAAGGATAATGTATGTGACCGCATTCCAGTATTTATTTATGAAAATATTGTATCATAAGCTTAATAGGTTCAACTGTAAGT
Source organism: Pseudonaja textilis (assembly GCF_049901715.1). Taxonomy (NCBI): domain Eukaryota; kingdom Metazoa; phylum Chordata; class Lepidosauria; order Squamata; family Elapidae; genus Pseudonaja; species Pseudonaja textilis. The sequence continues at coordinate 207,621,659 of NC_141990.1, forward strand.
ATCTGCTCGGAGTTTACATTGGACAAAAGATACAATAGGCGATAGCTTAACTAGAAGCATTTATTTCTAGTAAATTCAAATAAATTCATTTCTCAGCCTGTGAAATACATGCTGTTAAAAAAAAGCCTTGAATCTTTCAGCCTTAATATGTGAATTCAAAGAGAGCGGGAGGGAGATATTAGGAGATATTGAGTAAAGTTAAAATGTAATGTTTTTCAAAAATACAAACGGCAATGGCATCCAAAGAGAACACTACCAATGTTATAAAGAAATGAGGATTGTATAGAAGACAAGTTTTATTTTTATAAGTTCTGCTTAATGGAATCCCAGAACTTCATGACATTTTACAATGCCTTCAATAAAATAAAATAGTCTGGCTGTAACTCAATTCAAACACAGCTGCTGATGAGAACATATTTTTTTTGCTCTCAAAAGCCTATAAGATTTAAAACAAACAGCTGGCTGTGCAAATGGTATTGATAGAAGAATCTGGTTTCTGGAACCATGATGAAGTATTGGTATAAGATTAGGTGTCAAGAAAGTTAAAATTCTGAATGAATTAAGGTTGATGGAGGATTCCATAAAAATATAACTATTTTAAATATGCTGTTCAGTGAAAAGAGCAAAATACAACAGATGGCGAAATAAGCTGTACTACTCAACAATAACCCCAAAAAGTTCATTCGTTGGCACTTGATCTGAATTCATTTTTCCAGCTGTAGAGATGTATTTTGCTTTACATATAACATACTTTTGTAGCCTGAGTATGTTCACTTGAATAGCTTTCTATTAAATTATGAAAACATTTCCAGCCTACCTTCTTATTAACAGGTAAAACAAATAATGCAAGAAAAATTTACAATTAAAGTTAATTATCATTACTATAAAATCAAGCTTAGTACTTGTATACATATCCAGCATGTTTCAGGGAGTCAGTATTATATGTAGTGCAAAAAAGGAGTGAAAAATAAAGAGAATAAAGAAAAAGGTATGACATAAGAAAAAGAAATAAATTAAATCCACAATGCTTAGTTTACCACCGGATACCTTTCTATCTTTGCAAACTGTCTGTGCTTTCATCATACACACTTCATGGACTATTCTTGTATTTTTTTAAATTCTGTCCTCTTTTTTGAGAATCTCATCAGTTCCTGTGAGGTTTCTGGTCTTCTCCTTCCTCTTAAGTCATTCACTCTTTTTTCATATATGTGCTGTTGTTTAATATGATCCTCATTTTCACTGTATGACTAAAGCATCTCAGCATGCTTCATTTATACTTGAGACTTAGTTTATGTCAAGTGCTGGGGAAATCAGGATTTACTGCAACGTAAGCTCTCTATATGAATCTGACCAACTAGTGGTCAAGGAAATGAGAGGGAGATAAGAGAGGAATTCAAAGTGGGCTGGACTTAGATCTCTTGTGGGCGCACAAGGACTCATGACTTATGACGTGTTTGACCCCTCCCTCAGGCTCAGCCTGATCATCTCCTATAGTTTATAATTCATATTTACACACTTTTATATTCAAACCATATTTATTCATACTCATTGAATAAACACCTCTTGACCTATTTTTTGCTTTACATTTTTTCCCTAAGCAATTCATACACACTGCAATCAGCATTTAAGTTGTTCTTAAAATCAGTTTATCACTTCCATATAACAAAGTGATCAGAAGCACTCTTATAAATGACCAGTTTCACTACTTCAGAGAATTATTCATTTATATTACTGACTATCCTCCTACCCGATTTGTATGTTTTGAAATTTCTTCTCTTTCTCCATTAGTAGTAAATAATCTAATAAGGTAAATGAACATATATGCTTGCCCTGCATTTTTATCATTTATGCATAATGGTCAGTTATATTCTTTCCCCTAGATCCCTCTCATTAAAAAAGAAAAATTTCCATTAAAACTCATTCCTGTCTTCTTGGTAGTAGCACTCATGTATCATTTCCTACTTTCATGCATACTGAAAGCAACCTTGATGACAACCAGCTGAAATGAAATGTTGAGTGAAATGAAGTGAATTGCAATTAAAATGTAGGACTGAAGGAACTCTTTATTATCAGCCCAATCCATATCCACATATTCTATTGCAATAAAAGTGACAATCTGGAAAATCTTCACAAATAGGGTAGGATATTTTGTCATTTGCCAACTAAAATCCATTGCTCACTTTCATAATGTGTTGTTCTGTGTATCAACAAATTGCCTCTTTGCTTTTGATGGATGTGCAGTATTTATGTCATTGCCAATCTCCCAATACCATTTAATGAAGATTAACTTCAAAATTATATTTCACAATATTCAGTTTATTATTGAAATGTTTACAAAATTAATTGTAATGAGATTTGTTTTTTTTAACTCACTTTCTCTGAATAGATCATCTCTAATTTCATTCTTTCTATGCCTTTATTTGCTTCATTTGGGCATTTAAAGGAATAAGTTACTTTCCCATAGCCTGAAAATCTTCAGTTATGGAGAAGGATTCCACTGCTAAGATGGGGAAGACTGGCATATATTGACAAAACCTCCTTTCTCATCATCAAAGGCAAACAAGGCAATAGAAGTGGAAGTAGGGTGAAAGTCCCATCAAATGAAGATAAGAAGTCATAGATCAGATTCTAGTGAACTCTCAACTTTCAGCCATAACTACCATACATAAAGAAGCAATAAAGGAAGGTGGAAGCTGAACTTTCCCTAATTGTTTAAGAGTTATGTACATCTTTAGATACAGGTAAAGATGATCCTTCTTTTTAAGCAACTCTTGGAGAGTTGAAAATCAATATCTATGATTTGTATGAAGGTAGTGAACATAAATAAAGCTTATGCAGTGCTTTTTATTGATTTTCTGTTGCTCCTGAATCACCTTAATTGAGAAAATGGATATAGTGCTGAGATACACTAATTGTCTTCAAAAACGTTTGATTTTGAAGTTGTCATTGACCATGGGATGAATAAAAAAATTGTGTTCAAACATACTGGACATTTATTTCTCCCGGAGATTCTTCAGGTAGCAAATTTTTCCTACAACCAGTAAGGCATTAGAAATGGCTACAATATTTATTTCTCTCTTCTTTAATATTGCTAGAATTCAGGTTCAAGTGTTGCATTTGGCTGGAATAGAGAATTGGGGAAGGTGAAATATTTGATCACCAAAATGTGTAATTAAAAGTCTTTTTTTACTACCAGTTAGATAGCATTAAAAATGGGATTAGAGAAATTAATTAGAAAGATCTATTGGCCACTGAAGCTAAGCATTAATATTCTAATCTAATGTTTCTCCTCCTCCTACTAGTTGTTTGTGGCAGTGAAGGAATGGTTCCTTTACTTTCTGCTTGTACATTTCCTGGAAACTTCCAAGTGATCATCCTTTTCCAACCTGACATTTTCCACATTTTGGTACTGCAACTTTTAGGATTAGCAGCCAGCAAGAGAGTTACATCTTCTGAAGGATGCTAAATTGGGAAAGGATGAATTCAATAGGCCTTTAATCAGATCTGGTTTTGCCCTTTTGCCTTCCACAGTTCTAATTAAATTTGGTAAGGAATGACAGATTTCACATCCTTACTTTTATTGCAGCTTTTTTCAAATTTTAATTTTTTTATTAGTTTATCTAAATATAAAATACAAAGCAAAATGAAAATAATGGCAAAGTAAGGGAGGAAAAAGTATAGGGTAATAGGGAAAAAGAAGGAAAAACAGTGACTTCCAACTTGTTTCAGCATAGTAGAATAAAATTATAATATACAGCCTCAACTTTTAATGTTTACATAGTACATATTAGACCTTTTTATAACAGCAAACTGGTAATCAGAAAAAAATCATTTTTTTTTTACCTTAAGCAAAAGTCTAGAAACAGTTTCCAAGTGGAAACAAAGTTAGTTGTATTATTTTCTTCAATTAAAGCAGTTGATTTTGCCACCTCTGTTAACTCCATCAGCTTTTGCAACCAATCATCCATGTTTTATTGCACCCTTTAATGAATAGGTTACCTTTCCTTGGAAGGCTGTGATTGATAACCAATCTACTAACCTAAACAAATCTATCGTTTTCTAAAATAGATCAAATTTCAGCTCTAAATTTAACCCTTTACATGGTCTGTAAAGACAATAAATATGATTACTGCTGTATTGTTAGAAAGCATTACAGCTATTATCATCATGTACCTATGTAGTGTAGGAATCACTAATAAGCATGTTTCTAAAGATATAAACACATTCTCACGTGGAGATTTTTATACTCCCCTTTCCTCTCCCCTGCTAACATGCTGCTCAAACCCAAAAGTGCTTTTCAAGAGGCAACTGGACTTTCTGGTTTTTCTTTCAAGACATTTTGCTTCTCATCCAAGAAGCTTCTTCAGCTCTCCAACAGTTTCAAGAAGGCTCCACACCCCATTGCAGCACTCAGGTAACCCTGATGACACAGACAAACCTCTAGGTGGCCTCAACAACTCTCTAAAAGAAAGCAAATGACCAGCTGTCTGCAAGGAGTATAAATCCTTCCATTCCCCACCATCCAGTCAGAGCTGAAGAAGCTTTTTGGATGAGAAGCAAAATATCTTCAAAGAAAAGTCCAGTTGCCTCTTGAAAAAGCACTTTTGGGACAACCATGACCTGGATGATTGAGTATCTCCATAGACATGCTGCCCAAACATTATCGACTGACATCATCCTCATCCTCATCCTCATTTCAGGGATATTAGACAGTCCTGCTCCATTTCCTCACACTTGTCACAGTGTACATTCTCCAAAGGGGCAGATGAACAAACCAATAGCCAACAGAACTAGGAAGAGCAAGGCTTTGGAGAATGCAGAGGTCTCCAGCCAAATGGACTTCAATAATTTTTTAAGAGAATAACAGAGTTGGAAGGGATCTTGGAATAATTGTCCAATGTCTTCTTAAAAACTTTCAGTGTTGGAGCACCTACTACTTCTGAAGGCAAATCGTTCCACTGATTCATTGTACTCAGTGCCAGGAAAGGACTCCCTAGTTCTAGGTTGGTTGTCTCCTTGACTAGTTTTCATCCTTTGCTTCTTGTCCTGCCTTCTGGTGCTTTGGAGACTAGGTTGACCTTGTCTTCTTTGTGGCAGCCCCTCAGATATTGGAACACTGCTATCATGTCACCCCCTAATTCTTCTTTTCATTAAACTAGACATACCCGGTTCCTGCAACTGCTCTTCGTATTCCAAGTGTGGTCTTATTAAGGCATTATAAAGCAGTACTAACATTTCTTGATTCTATCTCTTTGCTAATGCAGCCTAGGACTGCATCGGCTTTTTTGACAGATGTAGCACACTACTGGTTATATCTATATTGGCATTATTATTGTTTAAAAAGGATTCATAATACCTGTGTTTTTGTTTATCTTGAAGTTAAATGGGAAGCTGTAGCCTGAGAAATGGGAATAGTAAAATTATCAATTGACAGATAGATATTTGTTTATTTGTTTATATTGCATGTTTCTAGACTGACCATCTCCCACAAAGAGGGCCCCTGGATGTTGTTCAGCATAATATATAAATTATTAACTGCAATGTCACACCTTTAGAGATAAAGACAGTTGGTAACAAAAAGTAAATGCCATATAGAGTCATCAGAAGTAAATAATAGAAGAGTAAAAGAAGAAAAAAAAACACAATACAGAAATTTGTGCCTTCAACTCTTAATATTTGTTTCTGCTATCTTATCATTCTTTTAAAATTCAGTAGAAATTTTCAATTTCAAAAGCCAGCAAGCCTATTTTAGGAGTAAACCAGAGAGCATCCATGTATACTAGGAACAATTTGAATGCTGAATTCAGCCAATCATTAAATATGTGAGAGCTAGTTCTCACCATGTTCAAAAGCAAACAGGCTGATATTGGATCTGGTCATTCTCACACAAGAACAGATGGTAGCAATCTATTTTGCCCTGAAGAACGTTGCTTCTACTTAAAGCAGCTGGGGAAAAGAAGTGCAAAAATCAACATTGATTGCTGTTCAAATAAAACTTGTGTTTCAACTGTAACGAGCAGTGGAATTTTTTTGGTTTCTGAGTTTTCCTCCAATAAAGAAGTTGTTCTTCTATGCTCCTTTTTAATTGTTCCATCCAGCTTTCTGGGGAAAAGCCTACTCAAACCGTAATGTTCCTAAAATTAATTGACTACTGCCCTGCTATGAATTAGGTAAATGGTAAAGCTATCTCTGGAAAAAGTAAGTCGGTGTGAAAGAGACACAGATTTTCAGTGTCTTAGTAGGAGAGGGGAGCGGTTTCTATAAAACCAGTGAGGGTTTGAGGGAAAAAAAATAAGCAGAGTGGAAGAGCTAATTCTTTGGATCTTTTTGCCAATGTACACAACACACCCACACTTGCAAAGCAAAAGGGAGGACTTGTTTTCATAAACCTACCTGCCTTCAGCTCTAATCTGTGCGTGTTAAAAATGTGGGTGGGTTAGCATATACTGAAGGTTCTATGAAAACATTTTATATTTTGCTACTTCTACTGCATTATGGCTTTATTTTTTTTTATTGTGTTTTGTATTTGCTTGATCAAGAATTGTGGAGAGCATAGAAGATGCCTTAGACAGTCCATGAATCCCACACTTGATTAATTTTCAGAACCATTCTCCCTTGGTATTATTTTTTAAAGAGTGATAATGGAAGTCTGAGAGAAGTGAAGTGGATGAGCCTCCTTTAGATATCAGAATATTTCATGTATTGCTTACAAGTGTACCTCGGCTCTGGGAAGTGCATATTATATTACATTGCTTCACAGCAGATTCTTGCCCAATGAAAACTAAACAAGTACTGTATCCATTGTTCAGGTTCATTAATAACCCAGGAGCCGGAGGTGCCTTCTTATCTAAGCCGTAGTGTGAAAATATATTTAAAATATATTTTTTTCTGAAAATAATTTGCTTCCTTTGGCATCCCTTTTTGGCTTGCTGCTTGTAAAGAACACCCAGCCAATGAACAATATGACAAACTATTAAATTCAAAGAAATCCACACATTTGGAGGTGGAGAATAAATATTAAAAAATGAATGAGGTGATTCATTGACCATTTACAGTAATACAGATCCAAGAATGTTCAGTTACATTAGGATCCTTCTCCCTGCTTATTAACATTTCCATTGGCAATGCAAAGGATCTTATTTATCGCCCGCATTTTCATCTCAAATAAATTTGAGAATTTATCACATTAGAATGCTGTTTCTGTAAAAGCTCTTGAAAAGCTCTTTGATCCCAATGATTCAGATCTACTTTACTACCTCAGATGAATTGTTAAAGAGTTGGACTCTGGACTCTTGAAATGGCTAGATTTAATAACACTCTTGCAAAATCTGCCCTTTACTTTCCCACAAGCTTCCTTCTCTTGAAATTTTTTTTTACATTCTTGAAATACTTTGATATTTATTTTGAGTTATTTTCTTCGTATGTCTGAGATTGCGTTAGCATTTGCAAATTGTCAGCATGGGTAGTCCTCACCTTACAACCACAATTGAGCCTACTATTTCTGTTACTAAGAGAGACATTTGTTCAGTGAATTTTGCCCCATTTTGAGACCTTTCTTGACAGCTGTTAAATGAATCACTGTGGTTGTTGAGTTAGTAACATGGTTGTTAAGTGAATCTGGCATCCCCATTGACTTTGTTTCTCGGAAGGTCACAAAAAGGGATCACATGGTTCTAGGACACTGCAACTGTCATAAATATGAACAAGTTGTCAAGCATCTGACTTTTGATTACATGACCATGGAGAAGCGGAAATGGTTGTAAGAGTGAAAAATGGTCATAACTCGCTTTTTTCAGAGCCATTGTAACTTTGAACGGTCACTAAATGAATGGTTGTAAGCCAAGGACTACATGTATTGGAGGTTTATGTTTCCCATTACTATTTAGTCCTTTGAACTGCCAATGGCACCTGATTTTTTTAAGCATCAATGTGACTTTTCTTAGGATTTAATTGACAAAGCCAGGATGCTTGCAAACCATGACAATTTGGACAGTACAAGCCAGGGAGCTCCAATAACTTTTAGTCTGGAGATTAAATGAAGTGCAAGAAATCCAAACCCCATTCATGACAGTTTCATGGGATTTTATTTTACTTGGTTAAAAAAACAAATCAAAATAAATTTATTCTTCCTTAAAACTGAAGTTTTATTAAACAAACAAAGAGCAGATGAGCAAGATTAAGGGCAAAAATAATGAGTTTGTGATTTCTAGAACTGGCTCCGCCATAGTATCAGTTATATTTATACCAACATCTGGAGGTGCTGTGTTTTTCATTTGAAATATTAACTTCATGAGCTTACTTGATTTAAAAACCAAAGTTCTGCTGCTGTCTTAGTAGCTGCTGAGTCAGGCATATATTGCATTCATGATATCTTAAAGATGCTTCCCTTGGCAATATACTGCATAATGTGAGTGCCTGTTAGATTGATTGAATGGCCCAACATCATAGTTTCTATTTTACCTCAGAAAATGTGGGTGAACTAAGGTTTGCATTTTACTTTACTTTCATTTCTCCAATTGAGTTAGGGTTTTTCAGGAAATCTATTCTATTCACATGGCTGATATTAGTACTGTATTATCCTAGACTTGAAGGGATGCGGTGGCTCAGCGCTAAGATGCTGAGCTTGTTGATCAGAAAGGTTGGCAGTTTAGCAGTTCAAATCCCTAGCACTGCATAATGGAGTGAGCTCCCATTACTTCTCCCAGCTTCTATCAACCTAGCAGTTCAAAAGCATGTAAAAATGCAAATAGAAAAATAGGGGCCACTTTGGTGGGAAGGTAACAGTGTTCCGTGCGCCTTCGGCATTTAGACATGCTGGCCACATGACCATGGAGACGTCTTTGGACAGTGCTAGCTCTTCAGTTTTGTAACAGAGATGAGCACTGCCCCTTAGAGCCAGAAATGACTAGCACATATGTGTGAGGGGAACGTTTATCTTTACTTTATCCTTGACTTTCTTTTTAATTTCACTGTTATTCAGAAAAATAGATGATGCATAGAAAGAAAATAATTTTCTTAGATTTGTCCGATCAATTTATAGTTGTTCTACCTTATCTTCCTTGAGTCTTGTTTTGGTGGCCTTATCTGTTCACTGTGTGATCCTCCTTGGTGCTCTCTGAGCTGGGTTGCTTTCTTGCAGATATTTCATTAATTTGATGTAATTAAATTACATCATCAATACTAGTAGGGAGTGGGGTTTGCTCTCATTTTATATACTAGTGGCTTAACCACCAGAAAAATAGAGGATGCATAAAAAGAAAATAACTTTCTTAGATTTGTCTGATCAATTTATAATTGTTCATGGTGATTCCATGATTAGGCTGTTGTTCATTGTCAGCTTGTATGTCTGAGTTGTATTCTATCCCCATTGACATATTTATCCCTCCTATGCTGTTTGCCAAATGATCCCTCTAGAAGCTCTTTAATCCCTCGGCTGTGGCTCCCTGTTACTCAAAATATGTGTCACAATCACTAATTTGCAACACTCACCAGCACACGATTTATTGAGCTTTTCGACCCCTGGTAGGCCAACCATAGATAAATCCAAGAAAAGAAAAGTTTCAGAACAGAACATTTAATGGTATGTGTTAGTTAAATAAAGACTTCCTTTCCTTCTACCATTGTCCTGCCTCTTCAATATAGCCCATATATAATTTATGGAAAGTTTTCCTTCTTTTAACAGCTGAATTAAGTCCGTTTATGTTAATTGTAATCAGTTTTTTCTCTTTCATGGTTATACTTTATAAGTAGGTTTGGCAGCTCTTGTAGATTTGGTTCACGTTGTTCCTTAACTTCCACCTTTCCGCCTACTGTACTTTCTTCTTTTTCAGTCGCTATTTGGCAATCCTCTTGGAATTCAATTAGTGACATTTCTTTTTTCTGTCTCCTCTTCTCTCCCCTCCAAAGTATTCGGTATAAAATAATTCAGCTTTCTCAATTGAGTCAATTCTGTGTCTCTGTTCTTGCCATGTGAACATTAAACCTTCTGGAATCAGCCATCTATAATTCACCTCTTTTTTAAGTAGAATTTTAGTCAGGAATCGGTATTCTCTTCTTATCTCTCTCACTCTTCTGGGTACTTGTTTTAGGACCACAATCTCCTTATCTTTATATTTCAATGTTTTCCCTCTTGCCACCTGCAATATTTGTGTTTTAATGGCTTTCTTTGTAAATCTGATGTGAACTTCTTTTGGTAAGCTATTTCTCATTGCATATCTTGTGAAGACTCAAAAAAACTTGTCTATTCCATCCATCATCTTCTCTTTGGTTATTTCCAGAGCTTCAGCCAAGATTTCTATCATTATCTCAGCTAAGTTTTGTCCCTTTTCTTCCTCTATGTTTTGAAATCTGAGATAAAATTCTGATCTATCCATCTCCCATCTCAGCATCCCACTTTTATCTTGTTCAACCACTGTTAATTTGCCATCAGTATCTCCAATCTTCTTATCTCTTTGTTTATCTTCTTCTTCAATTCTTTTGAAGTTCTCATCATACTTCATCATCATTTGTTGAATATTCTCCACCTTTTCATCAGTTTTTTCTATTCTCTTTTCAATATTCTCTGTTCTTGCTTGTATGCTTTGAATTCCTTGCATTATAATCTGCAATGTCACCTTTTCCTGTTCTTTTTCTTGTTGTAACACATATTCAAAGTGAGTGGAAGTAACGATCATGAAAACCACCACAGCAGACGCTGTGATTAAGGTATTGAGGAAATTGTTTGCCACGCATGGGTTACAAAATGTTGTGGTATCAGATAATGCCCCCCAATTCACAGCAAACAATTTTGAATGTTTCCTAGCTGAACAGGGAATCCACCATGCATTATTAGCACCTGGACACGCCCAGAATAACGGGCTGGCAGAGAGAGAGCCAAGGAAACCTTAGCAAAAATGGGACCAGGGGATTGGCAAATGAAAATAGACAAATTCTTAATGATACAACATATCACACCTTCAGCCACCACTTACAGAAGTCCAGCAGAACTTTTAATGGGGTGGAAGTTAAGATCAGAGCCGGACAGATTACACCAACACTACAATTTTTCACAATTATGCTTGGGATTTGTCATAAATGTCAAATACATTTTTCCCCCTTCTCATTTAATGTTCAAAATGAAATAAACACCATGTCTGATTTGATATCATTAAATTATTATCTTTACAATAGCAGAAAGTCCCAGTTCTACTTTCCTGCTGCAACTGTTTTATTTAAACTGACTGCTGCAATGAGATTCATAATTAACCATTTCAGAATCTGGATTGTTGATTCTTTGAAGGATTCCAGGCTGAAGGCCTATGATCTACAACATGTAATTATTGTAGATTGAACAAAGGCATTACTATGTTTCTCCAACAATACGGCCTCCACCAATAGGAAGGCCCAGCATGATTTCTAGGCATGAGGTGAACTTAAGCCCCACCTCCAAAATTTAGGCCTATTTAAACCATGCGTTTCCCCACCATTTCTCACATTGTTCGTTAGAACTACACGAGTTGAAGAGAAATGGGGGGGGAAGGGTGGGGTGGGGGAGAAAACTTGCCTTTAGGAGTGCCCTGCAGGTAGCCTAGGCTAGAATATCTCGATAGCAGATAGAAGCTCCACAAAGGCAGAGTCCCAGGCCGCTTCAGGGCATGGCGTGGCTGCCCGTGTCCCCTCGCCTTTAGGGCAGTCTCTTTCAGGTGATGGAAGCTCCCCAAATGCAGTCACTTTGATCGGCCGGTAGAAGTGGCCTCAGGGCAAGCACACACACAGACACACACCACTCCCCTTGCCGCAAGGCCACTTGTATTGGCAGACAAAAGCTCCCTTGAAGGCAGAGTCCCCAGCCACTTCAGGGCATGGCAAGGCTGCCCATGTCCCCTCACCTTTGGGCAGTCTCTTTTGGGCAATGGAAGCTCCTCAAGTGCAGATCGATCGGCCAGTAAAAGCGGCCTTGGGGCAAGCATACACACACACACTCCCCTCGCCACGAGGCCACTTCTACCGGCCAATTGAAGTGGCTGGTGACTGCACTTGGGGAGCTTCCATTGCCCGAAAGAGACTGCCTAAAGGTGAGGGGACACGGGCAGCCACGCCTCTAGTGTTTCTTTCTAGTGTGACTGGTTCTGGCTCTAGTTGGGAGGAAGGCAAGGAGTAAGAGCTACTCTAGCACCAAGTATCTGAGCATCAGGAGGTGTTTCCCTTTTGTGAAATAATGTTCCCCTACTTGAAGAAAACTGATGGTTCCTGAAACCTTCTGGTTTGGAACAATGGAACAGAGCCAAAATGGGAGAGTAGCCTGTCGCTCCCTCCCCTAAAGTTTATGAACTGAAATATAAAGTTACCTAATATGTTCCTGGAGACTTTGGTAATAAAACATGTTAAGTAGTTATTGAAATCTTAAGAGCAACATTTTTAAGGCACATTTGTCATGAACTTTGAAGGTTAGTTGCAAAAGGCGATAAGGAGTGATTTATGCACTTTGTATGTAGGCACAATCAGAACCTGAACGAACTTTAACCTGAGTGACTTCAGTTTTATCATATCCCCATAGATAATGGATTTTTAAATAGATCTCATGATAAATGATTATCTACAAATGTGTGCAAATGTGCATATTCTGTTTAACTATTTCCTGGGCATGTTCATGTATAGAGTGCATGCTAATTTTACAGTTTGCAGTGACCTAAAACTGGAGATACATCCTGATATTTAGGAGGCAAGCTCAGATACTCCCAGTTACAAAAAAAATGAAAGGAAACAAAAATTACTACAACACAGTTATGAATTTTTAAATAGCTGGAGCTTATTCCATAGCAATACGAGTTCATTAAATTCATCCCTAAGTCTTGGCAAAGTCCCTTCTAAACAGAGAGGTGGAGAGCTGACTCATGAGTAACAGCAGTGAAACACTGAACTCCAAAGATATAGAAAACCTACAGCACTTATTCTTCACAGACTCTTAAGCATTCAAGGCAAGGGTGGAAAGCAAGATAATCTCTTTGGAGTGTCTGCAAGCCAGATCAAGCATAACATTTTCAAACATAAAAATATTCAGATCGAGGGAGAAAATGGGACAAACACAGAGGTGGCATTCAGCAGGTCCTGACCAGTTCTGGAGAACTGGTAGCAGAAATTTTGAGTAGTTTGGAGAACCAGTAAATACCACCTCTGACTGGCCCCGCCCCCATCTACTCTCTGCCTCCGAATCCCAGTTGATCAGCTGGGTCTTTGCTTGTTGCCCTGCACAGGAGAACAGAGCTGGAAAGCAGGTTAGTGGGGTGGGAAGGGAATGGGATTTTGCAATAACCTTCCCCCAGGAGTGGGGAGGGAATGGAGATTTTACAGTATCCTTCCCCTGCCATGCCCACCAAACCATGCCCACAGAACGGGTAGTAAATTTTTTTAAATCCTACCACTGGACAAACAGCAGTAGTTTGAGGCTTGGTGTCTTGCTTTACACCAGTAGACTCCATTGGTACCCCAGCCACAGCAAGAAGCCTTTATTAAACTCTGGCCAGTTGTAATTAGTGCCCGACATATGAGCCAGATCCCAAACAGACAGCATAGAATAGTTAGGGAATCTGTTCCTATGGGCCTTGATAGGGGAATTCCCACCATTTCCTCTGAAGGCTTCTCTTTGTCATTGTTTCTAGTACCTGCTTCCTCCATCTTCTTCTCCAATCCCTACACTTGCCCTTTCAATAGAGCAGTCTTTAAGCTTTGTTGTTGGTCAGTTGCTAAATCATGTGTGACTCTTTGCAATCCCATGGAACATAGCACACCAGGCCCCCACTCTTCATTGTCACAAGTCTGTCCAAATTCATGTTTATTGCATTGATGCTACTATCCAACCACCTTTTAAGCTCAGCCAGTCCTCAATCTACAGGTATATGTAATCAGGAATTGTGGCTTACTTTCAGGGAATCCTAGAATCATAGAGCTGGAAGGGATCTTAGAGGTCTTCTAGTCCAGCCCCCTGCCCAAGGCAGGAGACCTTATACCACCCTGGATAAATGGTTGTCCACTCTTTTCTTGAAAACCTGCGGCAATGCAGCACTCACAACTTCTGAAGGCAATCTGTTCCACTGGAGACTGGTGTTTTCACTTCCTCACTCACCATTCAACTTTCTTCAACTGATGGCTGGATTTTCACGCTGAATACAGTAAAAGCTTCAGAGCCTGCAAATCCAGCTATTATGGTTGGCAGATTGGAGTGGATGGCTTAGCATTGCTGTATATGCGAACTCAGCCAGTTTGGTTTCTTGACTAAATCATGAATACAGCAAACAATAGCTCAGTGTATATACAAAAAAAAAAAAACCCTTTTGGTTTCATTTGAGGAACTCTGAGAAATATCATTTTCATCTTTTGGATTTCCCTGTCTTTTCCCGAGTCATCTTTAAGAGAGAGCAAAACTGGGAGAGTGATCTTGAAAGCTTCTTTCTGGGGTATCCTGTTCTTTAATCTGTTCCTGTTCCAACTATGAAGTGACTCAGGACTGAATCAACGAGAACAGAATACCTTATGCCACCAGACTTGAAATTTTAGGCTTAGACAACTTAGAACTATGCTGTCTTCGGTCCAACCTAAGCGTAGCACATAAAACTATCCATTGCAATGTCCTACCTGCCAATGACTACTTCAACCACAACAATACCTGAGCACACAATAGATACAAACTCAAGGTAAACCGCACCAAACTTGATTGCAGGAAATACGACTTCAGCAACAGAGCGGCCAATGCCTGGAATACGCTACCTGACTCTGTGATTTCTTCCCCAAACCCCAAAAACGTTAACCTTAGACTGTCTATTGTTGACCTCACCCCATTCCTAAGAGGTCTTTAAGGGACATGCAAAAGTGCACCAACGTGCCTACCGTCCCTGTCCTAATGTTTCCTTTTATTCTTACCCATTCCATGTATTAATGATCATATCATACTTATATCTGTTATCTAATACATGCTCGACAAATAAAATAAATAAATAAAATAAATAAAGAACATCGGAAGGACAGAATGATGCTGGATCATGTCCTTCCTGGCTCATGCATTCCCACCTAGGTAGGAGAAAGGGAAACAGTTCATACAGCATCACAAATCTTCAAAGGGGCGTTCCATCAAGTAGAACTTCTCCCAATCGTTTTAAGGCCTTAATAACCTCAGAGTCTGAGACTGCAACAGGAAGTGGTTTTCTTAGCCTGATACACGGGGTGTGACCTGACTTGAAGGATAGGATAAGCACAATCATAGTTTAGCCTTAGTGAATGGTTAACTAAAACTATACTTGTTTTTAGTTGCTCCAGACTTTCATGACTCCAGGCTGCTGTCACCCATTCTTCCCAGAAAGTACAACATCTATGAGAACTCCCGTGCTTCAGATTATGTTCTCCATTCAGAGTAGAGCTTCAGCAAAGACCAATTCTCCAGCCTGAGTGACTGATCCTCCTCCTCATTGCATCCACACCCTCTGTGTTGTCTGAATTAAAACTTGGCTGAGATCGTTGGAAAGAAGCCACAGAAAACAAATTAAAATGGCAATATTGTGTTTCCCTCCAACCAGTCAGCAAAACCTTCTCTGGAAATCATGCACAAATGTTTTCTTTTACAGTGAAAAGGAGGGAAACCAACTTTCTCCTTCCTTGGGAATAAAAGAGAGGACCAGGGGAGACATGATAGCAGTCTTCCAATATTTGAAGGGCTGCCACAGAGAGGAGGAAGGGGTCCAGCTATTTTGTAAAGCACCTGAAGGCCAGACAAGGAATAATGGATGAAAACTGAACAAGGAGAGATTTAACCTGGAAATAAGAAGAAACTCTCTGACAATGAGAACAATCAACCAATGGAACACCTTGCCCTTGGAAGTTGTGGGAACGCCATCACTTAAGACTTTCAAGAAGAGATTGGACTTCCATCTGTCAGAAATGGTGTAGGGTCTCCTGCTTGGGCAGGGGGGTTGGACTAGATGACCTATAAGATCCCTTCCAACTCTGATTATCTATTATCTGATAAAAAAAGCTGATATAAATATTACAATAAATGGAAGTTTAGAGGATTAATATGTTTGCCCAGCTTACTTTTGCCTTGTATTATTCTGAACCACTTGGAAGCTGCATTTCAGGAATTTCCTCCATGTTTGTTCTTATCATCTAAGCCTCAAGCGTGTCAACCTGCTTTAGATACCATAGAGAATTGTACTATATAATAATTACTTTTCAGGCTGCTCTCAACTTACATCAGTAATTGAGCCTGGAATTATGGCTGTAAGTTGTTGCAGTTGTTAAGGAGTTGGCATGTGATCATGCCCTATTTTACGATCTTTTTTGCAGCAACCATTAAGTAAATATGGCAGTTAACTTAATCTATTTTATCCAATGGGTGTTTTTTTTTGTTGGAAACTGGACATAAATGCCAGAAACTGGCAAAACATGTTGAAAAAGATAGTTATGTGACTGTGGGACCCTGCAAATGGCTGTAGATACAAACCAGTTGCCAAACATCCAAAATGCAATCATGATTATGGAGTGGTATAATAAGGTTGTGCCTTTTTGGGGGGGTTAATTGTGACTTGAACAGTTGCTAAGTGACTAGTCATTAAGTGAGGACTATCTGAAGTGTTCAGTTTAGGTCTGTTGATGAAAATAATATGGTGGCAAAAATCTACCAGATAAGACCAGTATTTTCTTGGTGATGTAATCCCAGTCTACCAAATCGTTTCTTTAACAGTGCAGAATAGAGGTGGTATCACCTGATCCATCTATTTTGCTGCAGGATAAATGAAAGGGTTAATACTGAAATGAGTATTTAAGTCCACTCTTTTTGGAACTGTCCCTGCTAAGCATTCACAGTATTGTTTTCAGTAGTTCTGGAAAGTTCTGTGTCTTTTGATATATAACTATAGATGATGCAATCATTTATACAATTAATTTATACAATTATGTATACATCTACACAACGATATAATTAGCTATTATCCGAGCCGTTGTTTCTTCTTATGCCTTGTTTGTTGTTCATGTCTTTTTTTTTTTTTTGGCTTCCTTTTGCCTGCCTTTTGTTTCATTCTGCCAGTTAATTTTTTTTGGGGGGGATTGTGGCCGATCTTTAAACATTTAGTATATTTTTTATTAGCTGAACTGAGAGGTGCGTGTGTTCGCTGTGATCTAACTTGCATAAGTCAAGGATTACCTAAATTATGGTCTTAAGTCATGGGGGTCATTGATCTGGTCACCATCTGACCATGCCTCATTTTACAACATTTTTGTGGTGGTCATTAAGCGAGCACCGCAGCCATTAAGCAAACCCATTTTTTTTTCCAATGGGCATTTTCCAGAATTAAACACCAGAAATTGGGAGCAAACATTTCAAATCACAATCATGTGACTGCAGGAACCCCCAAATGACCATACAGGTGAGTCAGTTGCCAAGTCCTCAAAATGCAATCACATGACCATGGGAGAGGCAATGAGGGCTTGTGGCTGTCACAACTTTGGCACTGGATCACAAGTAGCTGCGGGAAGGTCCGTCCTTACTTTGAATAATTGCTAGCTTAGTAGTCATTAAGCAAAGACTACCAGTCTAAGGATTTATGGGGAGAGACCCGGAGGCAAGATAGGCTGGAAATTACTCGCTGTAATTTTTCAACACTCCCTAAGTATAAGGAATTGAGAATGTTGGATTTGCATTGCAGTAGAAGGTAGTGAAATCATATAAATCTATGTTACCATTTCAGTTAAAGGAATTAATCAGTGGAACAACTTACCTCCAGAAGTTGTGAATGCTCCAACGCTGGAAGTTTAAAAAAAGATGTTGGATAACCATTTGTCTGAAGTGACGTAGGGTTTCCTGCCTAGGCAGGGGGTTGGACTAGAAGACCTCCAAGGTCCCTTCCAACTCTGTTATTCTATTCTGTTCTATTCCATTCCAATTCCATTCTATTCTATTCTATTCTATTCTATTCTATTCTATTCTATTCTATTCTATTCTATTCTAGCGTATTGTCCTGTCCTATGCTGATAGAAGTGCTAATTTACAGGGTACAACAGAGACTGGAAAATAGGCCTGCAAGTGAATCTCAGATGATATTACAGGACCTTGAAAACTCCAAGAGAGACAAATTGTCTGTGTTCTCCCTTGGTCCAGATCTGTCTGTTCCTGAACACCGCAGAGTCATTTAATTTCCCAACTAAACAGTGCATGGATAGTAAAAATGGAGGAAAGAAGAAGAGAGATAGGGACACACATATTGAAAGAGAACTATTAATGGCAGTTTATGTTGGATATCACTATGAAAAACACATGTGATTATAAAAGAGTAAGAGCAAAACAGAGAAAGCCTTCAGGAAGTAGAATAAGAATCTAGTCTCTTTTAATCCGTTCCTTGTGTATTGTTTGCTTTGACCTCAGATACTGGCACATGGACTGAACATAAAGAGGCCCTGTTCTCCCAGTTATGAAGTTTGGTTAGGTGATTTTCAGGCCTTCGTTATATTATGAAGGCCTCTCTTTAAACTATAACGCATATAACTTCAGTCATGTTATCGTGTGGCCATCTGCAGTTGAGCAGAGTTCCAGCAATTTGGTTCAATTCAGTCTGCATTGTTATTCTTTATTTATTTTAGGAAATTTATATTGCCGCCTATTTGTACTTGGTGACTCAAGGCAGCTTACAGGAATATAAATCTTCATATATAAAACAATAAAATTACCAAGGATAATCACATGATAAAAAATATAAAAATCCCCCACCCTGGTGACAACACATCACACGAACCATTTTATGGGCTCCATCCCTCCGTGTGTTTCCCCAGGCCCGCTCTCAGAACCAGGTCTTCAATTGCCCTGCTGGCTATGATTGTGCAACATCCTGACACAGCAACTAGGCAAACCACTTTTTAGCCTGGTGTATTGTGCAAACTCATCTGGTTTAAGTAGTTGGTTCCATGTGTGGTGTGAATGAAGCCAATGAGTATTCAGAGAAATCTATCTGAAGTTGGATTTTCACCATCTGTAGTGCAGAGTGTCCTTGCCTGGGAGGCTCTGGGATTACAAATCATATGCTATGGTCCAGTGGTGGGATTTTTATATATTTTTTTTACTACCGGTTCTGTGGGCATGGCTTGGTGGGTGTGGCAGGGGAAGGCTACTGTAAAATCTCCAGTCAGAGGTGATCTTTGCCCAGGTGAAATTTCCGCTACCGGTTTTCCAGAACTGATCAGAACCTGCTGAATGCTACCTCTGCTGTGGTCTGGTTTGGCATTTTAGTCCTAGTCTCTCTCTCTGTGTGCATTTTTGTGTGTTTCTGTGTGGGTCTATGTGGGTTTCTCTCTCTCTCTCTCTCTCTCTCTCTCTGTGTGTGTGTGTGAGTGAATAAGAGAGAATCAGCTGATTTTTCCTCTTCTCAGCTAGAAGTTTATTGTTTACTTATTGTTTAACATAAGTAAAGAATATAGGTAGTCCTGTAAATAGCTTAGGCCTAAGCTATATTGTCCCTGTTGTTAACATTGACAGATGGAAGCCCTCTAGATGCTGATTTGTGTAATAACTACTTGCATCTACCATCTGGCAAATTTAAGTTCTATTGTCCAAGTTACACAAACAAATCCTAATATCTGGATCTTGTCCTAATTCTTGCTTGGGAACTATTCAAACAAGCCTTAGGAAAAGCTATTTTTGACCAGCTTACTCTCTCTCCAAGTCTTATCTCAAAAGTAAAAAAAAATATTCTCTCTCTCTCTCTCTCTTCCCCCATCCCTCCCTTTCTCTCCCCCTTTCCTTCTCTCTGTTTTCAATATTCACATTGTACATTTCTTTTTTCAACTCCAAAGCAGGCCCACTACAAAGAGAGCTTTGAGCTGTATTTACTTCACGTTCATGGTTCAGTATGTCAATTTTAAAATGGCATACAGGCATCATTACAAAGATCAACTTTTTTTTTTACAGGAAACATTTGCTCATCATGAGTTTACAAACATTTTCCTGTGAAAGGCCCTATATTTGCAGGGAATAGGGAATCACAGGGTAGGCTGGGCTAAAGCATGTCCTGGATGTGGATTGGAACAGAGTTTGTATCGATGCTCATTCCGTCTTTGACGTCCCTACTGGTTCTTCCAGGCTGCAAGCAAAGGAGAGATGAATGTTCTTTAGGTCTTAATAGATTTTTATTTTATTTTTTATTTATCAAATTTATATGCTGCCCATTAATTAAAATAAAACTAAGCAGGATGGAAAGGGAGGGAGCAAAGCAGAGGTGGTATTCAGCAGGTTCTGACCAGGTCTGGAGAACCGGTAGTGGAAATTTTGAGTAGTTTGGAGAACTGGCAAATACCACCTCTGATTGGAGGTTTTACAGTATCCTTCCCCTGCCATGCCCACCAAGCCATGCCCACAGAACCAGTAGTAAAAAATATTTGAACCCCACTACTGGAGCAAATTATGCACAGGGAGGAAGTAGTGTCTTCACCATCAGCCACATCCAACGTGCACACCTTCATGGGCCCCAGGTTAGTTGACAAAGCCATGCCTTGCATATGAAATTAAGACCCATATGCAGGTCTAGGATCATGGGTTGCCTATCCTTGATGGAAGACATATGTCAATTCTAAGCAGATTAAAGCAAATAAACATAAGTAACTGCTGTAGTGTATAGATATCTTTTTAAATTACATCTTTATTAATTCCAACATCAACCATTAAAATACAAACTAATAAACTAAGGAAAAAGGGAAGGGGAATAACATAAGAAAAGTTATGAGGCAAAAATTATACATCAAATAAATATAACAATAATGACTTCCCACTTTCCTTTAGTATGGAGATAACAATTCTTTCTGGCTCTTTCTAATTTTAAACAAAAAACACTTAAAAACTTAAAATACTAATCAACATATTAGAAACCCCCAATATTCTTAAAATGCTCTTCTCTTAATTTCATCTAAAACATAGTAATTGTATTTCGTATTGAGTGTTAATAACTCTATATTTAAAAAGCTAGTCAAACCCAAAGATGGAAGAAATGTATAACGTTCAGTGATGCTTAATAAAGCAGATTTATCACGCTTCATTCATCAATGCTTGACTTAGGAAAAGCTGTGTTTGTTTTAGGTTAGGGTTAGGTTTAAATATAAGTCTATTCACATGTATGCCTAGCAAAGGAATTGATATAACTGTATTAACTTGATCATTTGTAATTAGAGACTGAGAAAATTAATGAAAGATATAAGAGTAATGAGAAGCTCTGAATGTAGAACAAACCAGGTTTTTGCTATGTGAAAAATCAACAGGGGGAATGTGAACATGGAAATAAAAGGAAGAATGGAAAGAGAAAGAATAAATGCTGTATGAAAAACTTTAGAAGGTAGATTTATCTCTCAAAATAATGAATAGAAATTGAACTTAATTAGAGTATAGCTTGGCTTTGTTTTGAGCAAGGGATGTGTATATCAAATTTTTGCTCTTCAGCCAGTCATT
This sequence comes from Pseudonaja textilis, assembly GCF_049901715.1. Taxonomy (NCBI): domain Eukaryota; kingdom Metazoa; phylum Chordata; class Lepidosauria; order Squamata; family Elapidae; genus Pseudonaja; species Pseudonaja textilis. Next base: position 207,643,107 of record NC_141990.1, read on the forward strand.
GAGAAATGTATGGCTATAGCAAAGAAGTTTATTAAACTTTGTTGATTTAAAAAAAAACATGTAAGTATGGAACATTTTGCAGGAGTATAGAGTTGAAAATTGGCTCTGAAATGCTTTAACAATGACATATTATGGACGCATGCATGAAACTAAATAGACTGTTCAGTGCATAGTTCATTATTGATGATAGAATAAAAGAAGGATGTGTGATGTCCATCTGGTTGTTTAATATATTAGGGGTAAAAGTTTTATGGTGACATTAGAGATGTATGAGTTGCAGGCGTGAATGTACATATACTTTTTTTAAATACAATGCTGCATTCTTGGCTGAGAACTGGAATGATTTACAGTGAATGTTGGGTTGTATCATGCCAGGAGAAGAATGAATATCAACATTAATGTATAAAAATAATGAAGCTCTTTTTGACAGAGAAAATGGAGTGAATGATTGGGAGTGATACAGATATATATATATATATATACTATATATATCACTCCCAATATATATGGCAAGAAAGTAGAGTAAGTAGGTAATTTATGTGCTTTGTCAATACGTATATCTTTAACTGAAGATAGGAAAATAGAAGGAGAAATGTGAAGACGTGAAAATTCTCGTAGAAAAATTGTGAGTCCTAGAGAATAGTGTAGTGTTTATTGAACGATGTGGAAATGTCAGCATTTTCAGTCTTCACTCTTTCTTCCTTGACTGGTTTTGTACCTCAGCCCTCTTTCATTCCTTCTGGGTGACCAAACCATCTCGGTGAAAGCTTTAAACAACATCATATATATAATCAATATCTGAGGTAATGTATGGACATACAATGGTGGAAGCAGAGATGGTTTCAATGATATACAGAAATGGGGAGGTATATTAAATGTGAGGGCAGTGAGTCAATTTTGGCTCCTGGTGCCTGCTGGATGTACCTCTGCAGCCATGGGCAGATAGGCAGCAATATAAATCAAACGAATGAATGAATGAATGAATGAATAAATAAATAAAGCATCTTTGCCAAGATTTTTTTGTTTCCCCTTTCGTTCTTCTTGTGGCTGAGATAATTTATGTTGCTAATTCTGAGTAGTCTTAGTCATGTTTTCATTTATTTTTCTTGTGTCATGCCTATAATTGCTTCAGCTTCATGTTTGTTTTCCCCCTTTTCCACTTCGCATTACCCTTGGAAGTCAGTAGTGCGATGGGCACAAATATATGTCTATGTTATGTTGCCTTTGAATCATGAGTACTCTGATTTAGACACAAGATCATCTGGATTGGTTTCCAGTTGGATAATATTTAAGAATCTAACATCCCATCCCACATAAAGTCAAACTGAAGTTTCCATGTCAGCTTCAATTCAAGTGTAACATACTTTTAAATGTTCATTCTGTGAACCATCCTGTTTTCTGATGGCAAGTAGCGTTATTAAAAATTATAGATATGTGGACCAGAAGAACACTTCGGGTTATTAATGTGCATTGGAAAATCGTAACGATAGATTTGGCCATTTTGATTTCTGTTTTTAGAAATAGAAATAAATATTCATATGCTTCTCTCTCCACATATTTGCATATGTGTGGGTAGACAACTAAAGATAGCAGAGATAACAGATAATCAGAGTTGGAAAGGACCTTATAGGACCTTGTAGAGAGAGGAATGGAAGGAAGGAAGGAAGGAAGGAAGGAAGGAAGGAAGGAAGGAAGGAAGGAAGGAAGGAAGGAAGGAAGGAAAGAAAGTCTGTTTGATATCTGGGGATTGCTTACCCCTGCAGTTTTCTTAGCAATTTTTCAGTAATAGTTTGCCTTTGCTTCCTTCCCAGGATGAAGGTGAATGACTGGCCCAAGGTTACCCAGCTGGCTTTGTGTTTAAGCCAGGACTAGAATTAAGAGGCATTTATTTATATTTAAACACAATAATAAATTGTGTATATGATTATTGTAATGCATATGCTTTTTCCTCTGTTTTGCAACAGTCGAAGCATTAGTGCATCTCATAAAGGTTAGAAATATTGGACTTTAAGTTTATTTATTTAAACAATTTATAGGCTTGCTGCCTCCTTAAGGCCTCTGGATGGCTTCCAATTAAAAGTATAAAATGCAAAAGATTAACTGCGAACCGTTCTCCAAATATCATATAACTAAAAGAAAACGATCCAGAAGGGGCTCAAACTTCATTTTGCCTCAGAGACTGGGACAATAGTCAGGTTTTTAAGTAGCTTCTTGAATGTCATCAGAATGGGAGCATTCGGATCTCTGAGGGATTTATCATTCCAGCAAGCAGGTAGCCTAACAGAGAAAGCACACTTCCTAGATCCCAAACTGCTGGATTGATGGGACCCAAAGCAAGACCCACTTTGATTGGTAGAAACAACAAGAGGCTGGCAGCTCCTTAAATAATGAAGGACTTAAAGGTGATGACCAGCACTTTGAATTGCAGTTGGAAGTCAACCAGGAATCCATGCAGCTCACAGAACAGTGGGATCACACAGGCATAAGAAGCATGCCCAAACACTGTCCGTATGGCTGCATTGTGACCCAATCTGTAACTTCCAACTAGTTTCTGATGGTCCATGTAGAACAAGGGTGTCACACTTGATTTCATTGAGGGTTGCATCAGGGTTGTGTTTGACCTTGAGGGGCCAGGATGGGTGTGGCCAGGGTGGGTGTGGCCAGCATGACATCACTCATGTTGAGGGGTGCCTGCGGTGGCCCAAGTGCTCTGCCAGCGAAAACGGGTTCCCGAGCTCCATTTTTGCTGCTATGGCCTCCTGCAACCCTCTGCCAGCAAAAACGGAGCTCGGGAGGGCTGTACGAGGCTCTTGCGAGCTGTGTTTTCACTGGCAGAGGCACCTTGGGCTGGTCCTTTGCTGTTTCCAGGGCGGCCTTGCGGGCCAGATCTGGCCTCTGGACTTTGAGTTTGACACCCCTGATGTAGAACATGTTCAAGTAATCCACTTGTGAGTGAACAAGGCATGAAAGACTATATAAATGGTCCCCCAGTTCAGGAAAATGAACATCTGGTACGCTACATTTTCTTGTTTAAAGGTCCTCTTGACTGTAGCTGCTGACTACCCTTTGAGGAGCTGTGGTGACCATCAAGTGCAACCCATCTGTGGTCAAAAATAGAAGATCTCCAGAACCAGGAGGCCTAAATTTGTGCAGGTGCTCAGTCTCATCAAAACTGAGCCTGAGTTCGTTCTTCTCCATCTTGACCCATATGGTTTCCAGACACTGAAACAATACTTCAATAACATCACCTGTTTGGGCAAGGACCCAGATGTATAATTAGTACACCACTATATTAATGGTACCTGACACTGAACCAGCCGGTGACCTCAATCTTTGTATACCCCAAACTTCAGAAATTGCAAATATTAGCTTGTTCTCAAATCCTTCCAAGTTTTAAGAAATCTCTGAGCATGATTTAACACTGCTCTGCCCGATAAAATCACACCGTGTCTAAAGCCTCTCCATCTATGTATTCTCCAAAACCGGATATATTTTTCTTTTCTTGTGTTTGTTTGTTTGTTTTTGACAACACATTCTCAAATTTGAAAAGCCTGCAAAGATTTTCTAAAAGCACAGTTAGCTTGACAGAAATGCTGCCTCTGAGGAGTTGGAGATAGATATACTGCTGTTTTATGGCAGTGCACTTTTAAGTTTTTCAGAAATTTCTCAGAGGTTTTCCTGGCTGGTGCAGGACCATGCCACATGGGCTTCAAAACAAAGGCGCCTCTGTGCTCTTGAATACAAAGCACCATATAGTAGATGAGTACAAAAATACGTCTAATCCCAGCAGTAAATCAGATGAAAAGCAACATGGGCAGAAGATAGCTTCTTTACAACGTTCAAATGTGATTTATACTTGAACTTGCTTTACAAAAATATTGCAGCCCTGAGCTAAACCGTTAACTTTAACTCAGAGGATTTCCAGAACCAAATGATTAGATTCCGTTTTTTTTTTTAAAAAAAGTAGTGATTATAAGGAGTCATTGGAGGCCTCTGGGTATTTCTGGGAACTTTTCAAAAGTGTATCAGATACTATCAGAAAGTTGTTGCTATGCAATTGTGTTGGGGGAGGGCATGCCTGCTCAGAACAAGGCAGAGCTGGAATTGGAAGCTGCACACCCCCAAAATTCTTCTACAGCAGGGGTGTCAAACTCAGTGGCCAGATCTGGCCCACAGGGTACTTAGATCTGGCCTGTGGAGCTGCCCTGGAAACAATGAAGGACAGTGCTTCTGTCAGAGAAAACAGGCTCCAAAGCTCTGTTTTCAGCTGCCGCAGCATCCTGCAACCCTCTGCCAGTGAAAATGGAGCTCAGGAGGGCTGCCTTCCTGAGCTCCATTTTCACTGGCAAAGGGTTGCAGGACACTGTGGCAGCCGAAAACAGAGCTTTGGAGCCTGTTTTTGCTAGCAGAGCACTTGGGCACCACAGGGCCCCCGACAGGAGTGACATTGAGCTGGCCATGCCCACCCTGGTCACGCCCCCCCCACTCCCTGAGGTCCAATACAACTCTAATGAGGCCCTCAGTGAAATCGAGTTTGACACCTCTGTTCTACAGAAATGATTTCACAGGTTGAAAGATACGGAATTTATACAGAATTGTGGATCTGTACTAAGTCTGACACCTCCCTTACCCCTCCCCCAATCTTTTTATTTATTTATTTATTTATTTATTTATTTATTTGTCAAGTGATTATAAGGTAACAGGTATAAGTATAAACATAGTTATGGATGCATGAAATGGATATATATAAGAAAAAAAAACCAGTAGGACAGGGATGGTAGGCACATTGGTGCGCTTATGCACACCCCCTACAGACTTCTTAGGAAAGGAGTGAGGTCAATAGTAGACAGTCTAAGGTTTAAGTTTTGGGGTTTGGGGAAGAAACCACAGAGTCAGGTAGAGTATTCCAGACATTGACCACTCTGTTGCTGAAGTCATATTTCCTGCAATCAAGTTTGGTGCGGTTTACCTTGAGTTTGTATCTGTTGTGTGCTCTTGTATTGTTATGGCTGAAGCTGAAGTATTCATTGACAGGTAGGACATGGCAATATATAATTTTATGTACTATACTTAGATTGGACTGAAGGCAGCAGAGTTCTAGGTTGTCTAGGTCCAAATTTTCAAGTCTGGTGGCATAAGGTATTCTTATGTAATATATTCTTATGTATTATATAATTATATAATATTCTTATGTATGTAAGGTAATCTTACGTACTTTGGACTTATCTACATGTCCCTCTACAATCTTTTAGTCTCAAGTTGACATCAGTGATGAAAATACACAATCCTCTTTCTGATCAGTGTAAGAATTTTCAGAAACAGGCTGTTCTTTTCCCTTCACTCCACTTTCAATTAATTCCTCCCTTTATTTCACATTTTTTGTGTGCGTGTTACATTTTTAAAGACTTTCCTTCTGGGAAGAGATGCTTACTTTAAACAATTACAGGCATAACACTGTTGTGCTCCAACATATGCCAAAGCAGCTTCCTAGAACTGAAACCAAAGTGTTGTGCAGTTCTATTACACACGTGGGCGTATACACTTACAATGCAGCCAGTGGTTTTCTTGACCATTCTAGCTGGGGTGTGCTTCCCTCTGCTGGTGAACTGATAAAACTATTTTTGAACTGTACAAAACTAAGTCAGACCGTCAACTGGCTTGTTTAGGACATGGTTAAAACATACCTGGAAAGGGGAAAGGAAATAAAAGATTTTCATTAATGCTGTGCTGAAATTGGTTTCAGATTTCAACTTCAAAACTGGTTGAGAATTTTTCAGTTTCTAGTAGTGCTGTTGAGTTCCCCTCTTGTTGGAGGTAGTGACAATTCATACTGCAAGGTTTGTTGCTTTCTGTCATATGGTTCCATCTTCCTGAAGGCTAGAGCAGATGGCTGAAACTTTTTCAGGATGTGGAACCTGTTAGTTAAATGGATCTCTAGTCAAGAGGCACCCGTGATAGAAAATTGGCTGGTGTTCAAGTGAACTCTGACCTCCATCTCTCATGGAACTCCATCTAAGTCCTAGTTGAATTAGGACTTGGTGAAACACAGTGTAGGAGATGATCAGGTTGAGCCCAAGGGAGGTGTCAAGCACACCATCAATTTGGAATCCCTTTGTGCCCGTAAGAGATCCAGGTCCAGCCCTTTTTAAATTCTGTTGACTCTTATGACCAATTTGCTTTGGCCATTGGAAGTTCAGATTCTTATAGAGAGCTAGCATGGAATAAACTTGCATTCATTTGAACAGCCTTGTTTCTGGTTTCTTATGCCTGAAACATAGTTTGAAAAATCCTGGTCTAGAGTTACCATATTTAGGCTGCGTAAATATAGGCGACCATTTTGTTTGTGCCTCTGAGTCAGTGTTAACTCCTAGCTGGACTATCTGATGCTTTCTTGGCAAGGATTTTCAGAAGTGGTTTACCATTGCCTGCTTTCCATGGCTTTTTTTTTTTAAAAAAAAAATCAAACTGAGGTTTCATCCTATTTTTTCTCTGGCCAGTATTCCAGTTACCTTTGTGGTGGCTCGTCAGCTATCACGTCCTGATTATTTGCTATTAATTTTGAAAACATACAAAGAAAAGTAGGCAATATTTTTCCCAAGTTTCTTTGTTTCTACAAAGTGTCTTGCCCCGGTGATTTTTCTTTGTATTATTTGGAAAGAGAAAACTCCTGCAATGAAGAACATGTCAAATAAAGCATTTTATAGTAAGTTTCTACCCCAGGCATTCTGAATACCTATTAATGATTAGATTTTGGGGGAAGAATATTAGTTCTTACTTTTTTTTTTTTTTTGCTTAGGTTTAAATAATGAGAATGAAGTAGCTGAGATCCCTTTGCAAAGTGCTTGTAGCCTGCCAATCCCTTTTATTTAGTGACCCATTGATTTCAGTTTTCTGACAAATGGCTTAAAAGAAGTTGCTTTTCCTGCCAAGCTTCACAAATAAAATTTCATCAGGAGGCCGGTGTCTCCGGGATGTGAGAATGGAATCCAATTTCTCTGAGTTAATGCCTTGGCTGATACCATTGTTTTCTAAGAAAGCAAGGTCTATTGGTCTATTTAATTACCTGTCTATTCACAGCTTTAATTCCGGTGAAGTGTTTGTGCACTAGGATATGGCAGAATATACAACCATTCAGTCAACTGCCAGGCCTATTGGAAAACCTTGTGACAAGGATTTTACAGATGGGCCTCCTGATTTCCTCCTTGTGAATTTGTGCAGAAGAGGAAACTGATCTTGAGCTGCAGGAAGCAAAAGAAGTTCATCTGGGCTGAACATGAATTTTAACAAACACTGCAGCTAACCGTTTCATGGCCTGGAGAGATGAAACTGCGCACAATCCCACTTGCTTCTTATCTCTCTTCTAAAACAACTCCCACCTCCCCATGAGAAGCTGATTGGAAAATGCTAAGAGACAAAGCACCCACAGCAACTTACAGGACCATCCTGGGGCAGGTGTTAACAGACCACAGTGTAAGGCTGCTGCAATGGAGCAGAATCTCAAATACATCTTTTGTTGGGCCTCTGTCTCATATTTTGGAGATAGGGGTTTATAAACCTGTGTGGATAACTTTTCAAGATAATACGGGTTTTACAATTTGAGTGGGACTTCCTCTTTGGGAGATATTGATCTTAATAATCATTGTTATCTTTTTTTTTTTTTTGAAGTGGTAAATCCTTGCAAAATGTTCCCAAGCAAAGGGAAGACTTGCTTAGATGGCTCCATTGTTGAGAGGGACATTTTATCCTTCTTTTGCCTATGGCTTTTATGATGAGTGTGTATGTATGTATTTATGCATGTATGTATGTGTATATTAAGATACGGAGGGACTTAGAGAGGGAGGGAGGGAGGGAGGGAGGGAGGAAGGAAGGAAGGAAGGAAGGAAGGAAGGAAGGAAGGAAGGAAGGAAAGCAAGTCAGTCTGACATCTAGGGACTGTTTTATGGTCAATTTGCTTCTCAGATACATAGAAACCTGAGCAAAATATGAAAAGGCTACAGTGATACTACAATGAATGTGGAATCTTTACTTTTCAAGCAAAATCTTGGTAAAAATGAAAGTAATAATTTGATTTTTTGAGGACTCTTACATAAATGTTTTTTTTAATTTTTTTTTTGAAATGTAAATGACATCATTGATAGCAATATTGGCAGGCACAAGCAACCAGAACCATTCTGTGAATAGGCACATGTAGATACTCTATTGCTGCTCACCTATATTACAAGAATCTTGCCAGTCTGTCTGCCTTCCTTAGGAAATGACAGATATAGACCTCAGGGTTTGACTTCAGATGTTTCCTCCCTGAACTGGTTCCAAGTTGGAAGGCTTTTTTACTTATTGCCATTGGGGTCCCCTCTCCATCAGCTAATATCCTACAAAATATGATGGCTGGTTTCTTGGTAGGTATACCTTGGTTAACTGCCAAGAGAACATTGTACTGTGTTGAAAGTTCTACTGGTTGCCAACATGCTTCTGAATATAATATAAAGTGCTGCTTTTGAATGATAAAGTCCTCTATGCTTTTGTGCTGAGGTACTTTTGGAATCACTTTCAACCACAAGTGATCTATCCAGTATATTACTCATGAGAAAAACTTGCAAGAATCCCTCATTAATATAAAATAAGCCAGGAGACAATGTTTCCCTGTTATGGAATTGAATATCTTTGAATATTCTTTGATTAAGTCTTTGAATATCAGACTTGCCTTCACTGTGATAGCTTTCTAAAAGATTAAAGATGGATTTGATCATTTATTTGCTAGCAGATCAGTGGTGGGGTTAAAAAACATGGACTACCGGTTCTGTGGGCGTGGCTTGGTGGGCATGGCAGGGGAAGGATACTGTAAAATCTCCAGTCAGAGGTGGTATTTGCCGGTTCTCTGAACTACTCAAAATCTCCGCTACCGGTTCTGCAGAACTGGTCAGAACCTGCTAAATACCACCTCTGTAGCAGATGTAGGGTCACTGTATTATGGTGAATTGGTTCAGTGAACAATGAACGGTAATTATGTTATATAATGCTGTTAACTGGTTGGATTGTAGTGTAGCCTTTTTAATGTCATTATTATAGATCAAGGGTGTCAAACTCAAGGCCCAAGAGCCAGATCCGGCCAGCGGGGTGCTTAAATCTGGCCCATGGGGTCACCCTGGAAACAGCAAAGGACCAGCCCATGGTGCCTCTGCAAGTGCAAACGGAGCTCAGGAGGGCCACGAACAGCCCCCCTGCTCCATTTTCACTGGCAGAGGGCTGCCGGAAGCCATTGCAGCCAAAAACGGAGCTTGAGAGGGTCGTGGGTAGCTGTCCTGAGCTCCATTTTCACTGGCAGAGGGTTACAGTAAGCTGCCGCAGCTAAAAATTGAGCTCGGTAGCCCATTTTTGCTGGAAGAGCGCTCGGGCCACCACAGGTGCCCCTGACATGAGTGAGGTTGTGCTGGCCACGCCCAGCCATGCCATGCCCACCCAGGCCCTTCAAGGTCAAACACAACCCTGATGCGGCCCTCAGTGAAATCAAGTTTGACACCCCTGTTGTAGATACTTTTGTTTTACTATATTTTTAAAATCTCATCTCAGGTTTCAATTATTGTTATCAGTTACTGTGAGTTCATATTGTCAGTCAGTCAATCAATATCTTTGCCATTAGCCTTTGTTCATAGTATTTGACACAAACATATTTGGAGAAGTATTGCTACGTTGCTATCTGAAAATCGCTTCCTTCCTGGTTTTTCCCCATCCCAAAATTTATCTGAGCTGAACAGTTTGCTTTTTAGCAGTTTTTCTTCAACACAACCATCTTTTGCAGGATCCAACTGAGCTTCTGGAAAGAAGATGTCTTCATTTTATCGGCTTTCTCTTCCTGTAGCGAAGTCCATCATTCTGCTCAAGCACCCGGTCAGACTTTGAAATCACTTCTACTCATAAAGGATATAATGACACAAGCATGAAGGACACTTTATGAAATAACATAGTGAAGCCACAATCTCTCAAAAGAATTGTCAGAAAAACAGACGGGGGGACAACGACCCCAAAATAATGAAGAAAAATGGCATTCAAAGAATGGATTGTGGAGTATCTCATGAGTGACTCAGTTATCACTTTAATGGAATAAAAGCCGGTCAAAAAATCAGTCCCTACATGCCTTATAGATTACTTTTTAAAAAACAAACTGATGTTATATCAACTATATATAGTCCTTTCAAATACTCAAGCACCAGGGCCAAACACTGGCGTATATTATATTTTTTTGTGAGAGGACAAGCATTTGGCATTTAAGATCTTTAGCAACTCTTCGATGGATACTACCTGGCCTCGATAATGTATTATTTTAAATAAACAGCATAAGGAACATAAAACCAGCGAAATAAACAAATCCTTATAGTACCTGTTTTAATTTGACAGCAGATGCAGCCTGAGTGAAGAAACAAAAGAAAGTAAAGCTGACTTGTGCAGCAAAGAGAAATTGTGCTGAAAGAACGCAGGCGGAGAAGTGCGGTATATACAAATCGGGATATTGTAATAAGGAAAAACCCAACGAAAACATCTGTCCTGACAGCATTTGATCTTCGTCCCATTTCACCTTCATGCAGGCATGCCTCTCTTCCCTTCCTACCGATATAAATCTGCCCACAGACTTGAGGCCATCTGCTTCCCTCTCATCTTTTTTTTTATTTTTTAAAGCAATATAATTAATACCTTCTGTTTAGCCAAAAGATTTGAACATTCAGCAGGAAAACAAAACTGTCTAAAATGTAAAGATACCACCGAGACTGACAAAGAATCTTCAGGCATTATTTCTTCTTCCTTTCTACAAATCTACATCTTCATCATTTTGCAAACTCACTTGGTTTCTTGCTGGCTGTTTACTTATCCACTCAGAAAAAAACAACAACAGAAGTTCTCTGCTATATACAGCAGATGATAAAAGAAACTAAGATTAGGATTTAATTTAGTCTCAAACAGGGAAGACAGGGCTATTGGACTGGCATCAAAGAGGCAGCCTTAATATTGCAGGATTCAATCTGGGTTGGTCACCGAAATCAGAGTTGTCATCCTCCGAGCTTTCAGATTCGTGTGGGAGCCCATCCACAGGGAACGTCTTCCTTGTTCAAGTTCCTGCAGGTGAGTTCTAGCATGAGTCTGAACACATGGAAGACTAAACTCCTAGTCCTGGTGACCAATCCAGATTGGATCCTGTAACATTATCCCCTGGACATGTATACTCACCCTCATTCAGGTGAGGACCTTAAGACTCTCAGAGAACTTGATGAAGATATGTAATAATTAGCAAGTTACATGGCTCAGGACTGTGATGGCTGTTAGATAAAGAGCAATGTGGGCTAGTGATGTTATAATTGACAGGGAGGTGTTTATTGTCCTGAAGGCTTGTTAGGTGGAGAGTGGCCTGAAGCCCACAAAGTGAAGGAGGGTAATATTGTCCAGGACTTTAAGAAGAAGAGGTTTTCTAGGTTAAGTCTGTCCTTCACAGATGACCTCTTGGTGAGGTTGAAGACAATGGAAGATTATAAGTTTTACTATTCAAAGACAAGCCAGCTGCCAGACTCACTGACAGGAGGAAATTGGTGGCCAGTCTCTTTAGAATATTTCTTAATTCTAGATAGTTGTGCTTCAGGTATTTAGAAACATACGAGGTACGTCTACACCAGGGCTGTCAAACCCCAGCCCACAGGCCAGATGCGTCATGCACTGGCTATGCCCATGCCTGGTTTAGCGAAGGGGGAAAAAAAGTCCTGATACGTCACGTGAGGCCCATGATAACGTGAGTTTGATACCCCTGGTCTACACTAAGCTAAAAGTCTGTCTTTCAAACCTATATAGCAGAGGTGGCATTCAGCCAGTTCTGCCAGGTTCTGGAGAACCAGTAGTGGAGATTTTGAGTAGTTTGGAGAAGCGGCAAATCCCACCTATGACTGGCACCCCCGATCTATTCTCTGCCTCCCGAGTCTCAGCTGATCAGCTGGGTCTTCTTTTGTTGGCCTGCACAGGAGAACGGAGCTGGAAAGCAGGTTAGTGGTGTTGGATCTGGGAGGATGGTTCAAGAACGGAGGCAAGACTCAGATAACAACAACAGCTCTTTATTACTGACTTCAGATCTGAGCGAAATATCCCAGCCGCAGCAGCCCCTTATATAGGGCTGGCTATGGCTAGGCAGCCAATGAGGGTGATTTGAGTTTGCCGCTCTTGGCTGGGCCAATCGCGGCAGCCCGTTTACTAGCCAATCGGATCAGTCTGTGGTGACCAATCACGATCCGCTATTTGCGGGCCAATCAGAGTTGCAGGCTTTCGAGCCTGCTAGTCCGGAACAAGTGGGATGGGGAGGGAATGGGGATTTTACAGTATCTTTTCCCTGTCATGCCCAACAAGCCACGGTCAACAAGCCACACCACACTCACCAAGCTACGCCCACAGAACCGGTAGTACAAAAAATTGAATCCCACCACTGCTGTACAAATAGCCTTCACTTAACCATTTGTGTAGCTGTTCAAAGTTAGAATGGCACTGGAAAAAAGTGGCTTAGAATGACTACAACCATCACAGCATCCCCAGTCATGTGATTGTGATTTGCATGCTTGACAACTGTTGTGTTTGTGATGGGTGCAGCATCCTGTGGAACACCATTTGCAGTCAGTTTCTAATGAGCAAAGTCAAGGGAGAAGCTGGCAGGAGGTTGCACATCATGGTTAGATCGTGCCTCGTTTTACAACTGTGGGTGATTTGCTTAATGACTACAACAGGGATTTGCTGGAACTGCTATTGCTCAGCAGCATGATCACATGTTTCACTTAACAATTGTTTTGCTTAGTGATGGAGTTTCCAGTACCAATTAGGATTACTGTATATCCTTAAAGAAGGTTTAAGCTACACAGTTAAGAAGAAGAAGAAAAAAAAACAAACCACAAGGCATGTTAGATCTCAGAATGATGTTGCACTTCCTTCTCTGTCTGATCGATAAAAGAGCCAAAGTTGACTTGGCTGCCTGTAAATCGTTTTGCTAAATAACATCGTTTAACAAAGGGAAAAACATTCTAAGGAACACATAGAAAGCCCAGTCCCACTTTCCTAGTTACGGCTTTGTGCAGTAAATAACTAGGTTGCTGGGCAAAAGAAAGGAAGTGATGGAAGAAATGACAGGATTTTAAATACAGCTAAATATCATGAGTTTCAATGCACGGCTGATTAGCTCAAAATGCAACACTGAACAGAGTTTATAAACCAGAGAGGCACCAATGTCACAGTCAATTTGGTTTTATAAATGCAGGGTGCAGGGAAAGGCTCTTGTAACTCAGGTCTAAATGGGAGACTGGATGTCAAAGCAGAAATGCTGGGAATGGTTCTTAGCTACTTATCTGAGGGAAGATAACAAGTTCATACCTTGACTATACTCTCAACCAGAAACAGGTCACCTGATCTAGTTGCCCTCCTCCCAAAGAGGATATGAAATGGAAAGATTTTACATACCTTTTTGCTATAGGTTTAACACCCCCCAAAAAAAACCCTGTCTGCCATCCAGCTTGGGAAGTGGGGAAAAAAGACTGGTTAAATTCTGAGCCAAAACTTTGATCACATATGTTGTCATCGCAGGTGTTGGTGTGATGCAGTGTCGAGGTAACAGACCGTAAGTATCTCTTTTCTACAAGACCATCATTCTTTTCCCTCTAGGAATGTCTGAGAATGGCAAATTAACACTGTTCTCAACTTCCACAGTAAATTTTATAGCCTTGTGTTGATCCTTTGGGTGGTCTAGAAATTTAATCAACTCCTTTTTTCCTTGTGGCCAAACGGGCAAATCTCTCTCTCTCTCCTCTCCCTCTCCTCCCTCTCTCTCTCTCTCTCTCTCTCCTCCTCTCCTCCCTCTCCTCCTCCCTCCCTCCCCTCTCCCTCTCCCTCTCCTTCCCCCCGTCTTTCCGTGTTAACCAGCTCTTTGGCTGCAGGGAATCAAATTCTAAAGCTGCCTTCTGAAATTCCTCCATAAAGATATCATTAAAACCTGGCAACAATGGCTATCCTTTAGCTATTCCAAAATAGATAGATAGATAGATAGATAGATAGATAGATAGATAGATAGATAGATAGATAGATGGAATATACAGTAGATAAATAGAATAGAATAAAATGGATAGAATTCTTTATTGGCCATGTGTGATTGGACACATAAGGAATGTGTCTTGGTGCAAATGCTCTCAGTGTACATAAAAGAAAAGATACATTCATCAAGAGTCAAGAATCATAAGGTTCAATGCTTAATAATAGTTGTAGAGTACAATGAGCAATCAAATCATACTAGGAAAATTCTGTTCATCATAACTCCATTTGGTAATGGAGAATAATTATGTAATGTCAAAACTCCTGCGATAATATTAGCATTAAGTCTCAGGTTTTTAAGACATCAAAGCACTGCTGGGATTTTCTTTTATAAAATGTTCTGTTTTTCCAATGAAAAAAGTCCGGAGATGTTTCTCAGTATATTGTGACAGTCTAAATGAGACTTTTACTTTCAGCGTTCAGGTTTTTCCATCTTGGTTTGGAGGCTAAAACAGAAATATCTGTTTATAGTGCCCTTCTTTTGAATAGCAAAGAAATAATAATAATTACAATTTCTTTCGTTCAATATGTACATCTTAAAAGTTTCTAGGTGGGAATATTGTGATCTTAACTTTCACCACCAGATGGCAGTAAATTTCCAGACTGAGTTTGAGTTCACCTCTTAAAAAGACTTGTGTTCCCTATTTCCAAGCCCAGATGAAGCAGACCAGAAATAACAGAATAGAAAAAAGGGAATTATTTATGGCAGTCTTCAAAACTGAACTGTTGTGATATTTCTGGTGAAGCAGCAACCCTGGTTTATTTGATATAAACTAAATGTAACAATTGAAGCAATAACTGATTGTCAAATTATAGTCATTGGCTTCCTTTGATGCAAATATCTCAATCATCGTCTTGATTCTCTTGTCTTTTGCTGAACAGAAAGTCTAAATATGATGCTGTAATGTTACTTCCTCTCCGCCATTTGGGTTAGTCTCCAGTGATGACGAAGACCTTAGAAAAATGATTGCTGACAAGGATGAACCTTCTCTTTCAGTTGTGGTCTTCCCTAATAGCAGCAAAGAGCTATAAGCTGTGGCTTTAAATTTTTTGCACAGTGCCTGGGATTGCACTATAATTCAAATGCACACCTGTCCAGAGTTGGTTATGAGATGGGTGGCTATATAAATGTGCTAAACAAATAAGCAAAATAGTAGAAGCTCCTAGCTGCTAGTATCCAGGACAGGCATCAATGCCAATGATATATGCCAGAATCTCAGCAGCTGCCCCAAGTTGCCAGATACTAATGGCAGGCTGGCCAACAATTCTATGTTAGTTTTAAACATAATGTATTTGGGGAATTTGCTCAGCAGGATGGCAAGTTCATCCATTCTTCATTTTTGAGGGGAACGAAATAAAATTACCCTGCCTATTTATCCAACACCACTCTTGTTCCTTCCCTTCTGTGCTGGCCTGATTCTGTGGGGCTTGCATGGATGTTTGCTATGGCCCTAGGATTTTGTACACATTTTATTGCCTTCCAAGCACACTTGATGATGGCTTGCCATCCAAACCCTGCTCAGTTAGCAGGCCAAAGAGGATAAAGAGAAATGAGAAACAACTGTATAAAAGCCCCTGCAAATACCAGCAATTTCCCACTCTCTCTGTGTTCTAGCCTGGTTTCTTCAGGCCCTGAATTACCTTATGGTTTATTCTTTCTTCCTGAATGCAATAAAATATTTCTCTTGCTACCCAATCTGGGAACATGGCTAGATGCTTCAGTGATGGGAATATAAGATGCTCCTTATTTTAATGTTATACTTCCTGTTGACAGCCAGAGCTCTAAGAATCCTTTCTGGAGCTGCAGAGGAATAGCCTTGGTAGTATTTCACATGGTATTCAACCAGTGATGTCAGCATCCATTAAATACAGTGATGTAATTGATCCCAACTTTTATCGGAACCTTTAAAATGCCAAGGTACCTGGTGAGGTTGCTGGTGCCTGTAATCTCTTTCTCTCCTTTCTATTGCATTGTTAGTTTAGACACCTCCAAGCCAAAGAATTTGAGCCTCGTGTTATATTCACATCACTCTTTATGGCCCAAATTCACCTGGAGCAAATCCATAAGAGTTGGAACCAATCTCTCTAAGATCATTGCTATTTTAGATAATATACAATGCTGTCTAAAAGTTTGAAAATACATTTTAAAAAATAACCTGCCCAGTCCTCATGTATTTCAATTGCCTTTGCTTATGAATTCCAGTCCCTTTAAAATTGGTCTATACAGATAATTAACAATAGTTAGATCTTTTCATTTTGTAAATCATACCTAGGTTGCTCTTTAAGTCTTGTTATTCACGTTGAAGGATAGGATTTACAGGATGCCAAATAAAAGAATCCCAGGTTGGAAGGCCTATTGAAGGGATTACAAAAAGATACAAATGCTACTTTACAAAACACACTTCAATTCAAAAATAAATAATGTTGACTTTTCTTTCTTCCCAGAGTTTCTAGGTAGAATAATACTAAGTAAACATCAAAAAAATCCGTATTAGGAACACAACTGCGGACCAATGTAAAAAGAAAAAAACCCTGTGAAATGGAGTCTTTCTATTTCTGTGTGTTCATATACTGTAATTTAAATTGGAAGCAGTCTATTCTCATCTGAAGATGGTTTGCATGTTGAAAAAAAGGAGCAAAATGCCTTTAACATCCTACAAATGCAGCTGGACTGCGTTAAACCAGCTGAATGACTTCGCCATGACTTCATTACTTCTTTGTCTTGCTCTTAAATAAGAGGAGCAATGCAGCAATCCCTGTCAGCCAAATATTTTTCTAATCCCCTATCAGATATGGGAGGCCCTTAGAAGATCATGAGGGCGATGCTAATAAAATGCAGTCTCATCTTTCTGTCTTGAAACACATGTAAAAAAAAACAACCACCCCACCCCAGATTGGGAGATACCGTGTCTTCCTGTGAATTTGCACAAAGCTGCCAACCTGCTTTTCATTTTATGGTCTGCATGAAGAGAACACATGGTCCTGCTTCATCTCATGGGTGTGGAAATGTTTGAAAATATTTGTAAATAGGCAGGGGTCATGGGTTAGGAATCACTTTCAGTTGCGGCTTTTGGACATGAGCCTGCCACATGTGTCAGGACATTTATTACTTTGGGGTTCAGGACCCAGACAGGCAGTGCAAATGCTGAAAGTGCATTCATGCAGATACATGTGAAACAGACTTTTGTGCTTGTCCGAGTCCAGCTGGAAAATGAGGAGCTGAAAGCGAACTAAGGCCATGCTGCAAAAGTGTACCAAGGAGTAGGAGGTATCCAACTTTGGCAACCTGAAGACTAGTGGACTTCAGTCCCCATAGCTGTCAATGAACTCTAAACTAATAGCATGGCTGGCTGGGGAATTCTGGGAGTTGAAATCTACAGGTCTTAAAGTTGCCAAGGTTGGACATCCCTGATCTGCAGCCTCCAAAAAGATCCAAAAGTTATGGAGATAGTCAGTGGCTGGGTGGAATTGTCCATTCAGTTTTACACTTTAATAGAATGTTTATTTTCTGTTTCATTGTACCCACAGTAGTGCAAAATTAAAACTTTTATTAGCATAAACATATCACAGGACAATGCTACTCCTTGTAGACTTTAGAACAGGAGGGAATTGAGCAAAGAACAACAGACACATTTTTAAGAGTACATGTGAGGTCTCTATCTCCCACTTTCCGTCTTCACTGGGAGTTTCCACACAATCTATATTGCTCAAGTTGGACGAAACAGATGGTTTGTAAAGGTTCTTGGTGTAATAATCACCCCCTTCCTCTATTCCTTCAATCAGGCATTTAGGCAAAGCTAAAAGAAAGAAAATGCCTGATCCTTTTTGTAATTGAATAATAATAATAAAAATACAAGATTTCAATCTAGCAACCAGTAGCTGACTTAATAGTGGACAAGACATTGGCAATCTGAGGCATGATACAGATTAGAGCTCTCAAGAAACAACTGGCCTTACTCTGAAAATATCTGCTTAAAATGATATTTATTTTTTGAGACATGTATCCCAGCAAAGAGAAACCTCTGTGTGTGTGTGTGTGCATGCGTGTGTGTTGGGATAAGTGAAAAAGGACTGGATTCCAAAAGTAAGTGTAATCCAAGGAGCAATAAATAAACTCATTTGAACTGAGGACAGAATTTTGTGGAAAAATAAGTTGTGAAAGGGATCAGGCAAGGCTTGGAGCCATATTGAAATCTCTAATGTTCTTTAATGGCTTATTTAATGACATTATACATCTGCATGTGATTGATTTTTTTTCCTCCCTGAACCCTGGAAAATCCTGAATCTGGAGAGGGTTCCTCTTCTCTTCCCGTCAGCCAGAAGACTCTAAGAAAAAGCTTCCTAGCTACTTTTTAAAAATGTATTTACATAGGAATTTAGGCAAAACTGTTATGTTATAGTCACTTGACTGGGTCGGTTAAAATGGATCAGACTTTTTTTTTTTTTACCTTGCCAGGAAAAAGCTATTCCTGGAGAAATATCTATGGAGTCATCTAGATTCTAGGTCGTAAGTCATATCTCAGTCATCCAGATCGTAGTTGTCTCCAAGGTGCTTTTTCAAAAGGCAATGGGACTGGTTTTCCCCTGAGGAAGGTGTTACGCTTCTCATTCAAGTAGCTTCATCAGTTCTGGCATTCTGAGATTACTGCTGGGGACATTCTCATATAAGACATTCTCATTTCCTCAAAATAGCTTTCAAAAATGGAGCTTTTGCTTCACAGAAACATGCAGAAAATACAATTATCCTATCAGCTGTATTTGGATATTCTAACTGCCACACAGGTGGGAGGTGTTAGAAGGGGCATGGATTTGGGGTGACCAACTCCAGCTGCAGACAGCAGCTGATATTACCAGTTTGAACTCAGTTTTCTCTATTGCCGTGGTGATGCAGTGGTTAGAATACCGTACTGCAAGGTATTTCTGCGAACTGACTGAAGTTTGGCAGTTCAATTCTCACCAGCTCAAGGTGGACTCAGCCTTCCATCCTTCCGAGGTTAGTGAAATGAGGACCCAGATTGTTTGGGGCAATATACTGACTCTGTAAACTTGCTTAGAGAGGACTGTAAAGCACTGTGAAGAGATATATAAGTCTAAGTGCTATTGCTATTACTCTGCAACCAAATAACTATCTTATTTTCATTTATACACTGCTTAAGTTTGCTTAAGGTGTTTTTTTAAGGACTTGAAGCCATTCCTGATCATGATCAGAAAAGTAGAAAGTAAAATAGCTCTTTCTTCTTTCTAGTCTTCCATTAGTTGCCAGTTCACAATCAGTTTAAAAAACTAGTTTAACTACTAAATACAATAATAATTCAGCCCTAGTCAATAGTTGTCTCTCAAATTTTCTTGGAGTTCTTTTTTTTTTTGTGGATAACTATCAACCATGATATTCTTCCTGAATACCTAATGAGATTTGGCCTCGAGGGAATTGTTTATTATTGATTTATTGTTTAACAGTGACTTTGTTTTCTCCTGTTGTGATACAACTAGTATTTATTAATTTTTGATGTTGCCTAACTCCCCTACACAGTGACTCTAGGTGGCTTACAGGTGATGCTGAGGGATTACTTTTCATCCCCTAGGCCAGGGGTGTCAAACTCGTGTCATCATGGCAGTGTCACATGAAGTATCATGACTTTTTCCTCCTTCGGTAAACTGGACATGGGTGTGGCCAGCATGTGACGCATCTCGAATTACAACAATTTGTTAAGTGACTTTTCAAAGTTACAACGGCACTGAACAAGGTGACTTGTTCACACTTATGACCATTGCAGCATCCTATGGTATTGTGATCAAAATTCAGATAGTTGGCCACTGATTCTTATTAATCATGGCTGCAGTACTCCAGGGTCATTTTTTGCAACCTTCTGACAAGCAAAGTCAATGGGGAAGCCAGATTCACTTAACAATCATGTTGCTAATTTAATGACTGCAGCGATTCTCTTAACAACTGTGGCAAGAAAGGTTGTAAAAGGGGACAAAATTCACTTAATAAATATCTCACTTAGCAACAAAAATTTCAGGTGGTAATAAGTCAAGGATGATCTGTACTAGAGGCCAGTGTTCTCTTGAAGCAGTTTAAGATGTTAGTATTAGGGCCATGTAAAACTTTGAAGGGATGATTTGGTATTGAAGAAGATTTAATGGAATAACCCTTAAATCAAATGTTCAGATTAAATTACTAGATTAGTACAAGACATTAATCACCCAACTTCAAACTACTTTAGATAGAGCAGTTTGGAGATTCGGTAGATTTTCTGGTCCTTCTGGCTTTGAAGATCTCTTCTGGTTTTCCTTCTACATATAGTCAAAGTTGGGACTATGCTGCTGGAAGATGTAATGGGATGTCTTCTGTGATTTTAATAGCAATAGCACTTAGACTTATATACCACTTCACAAAGCTTTACAGCCCTCTCTAAGCGGTTTACAGATTCAGCTTATTTCCCCCAACAATCTGAATCCTCATTTTACAGTCCTTGGAAGGATGGAAGGCTGAGTCAACCTTGAGCCTGGTGAGAATCGAATGGCCGAACTGCCGGCAGTCAGCATTCTAACCACTGCACCACCATGGCTCAGTTGGCTAAAGAGTTACAGCAGCAAGCCTATCAACCCAAAAAAGCAGGTTTTCAGAGGCTGATAGATTCTAAATATTGAACATAGCTACCATTTTAAATAAGGTCTGAAAATGTTTGTGTTACTGGAATGTAACACGTTCTGCCCCGGTTCAGCGCAAGTTCTCAAAACACCCTATGCTGTCTTCCCCAAATCCTTTGTTTCAAAAAGAGTAAGGGATGATTATTTCAAAAATGTATTGTGCTGAAATCTAGAAACTATCTGAAGCTTGGTAAGATTAATGCCTTTCAAGGTTCTGCCTTCCTGCTATTTTCATCTATTTTTTGCCAAAAAATAGAATTTAAAAATTAAGCCTCTGTAGACATGTTTGATACTGCTCTATTATATTGTCAAATTAGGTATTACAAATTGAATCTTGTTCCCTTTAATCTCAGATATTAATACTGTAGAACCTTGCCAACTTCGTGGCATGAATTTGAATTAGATTTGGATGATTTGTAGAATTCTCAGTTGAGATTAATCCTTAAAGCCCCTTCCCCCATTATCTGCTTACCTTGTTAGAAACGTACCTCTGTGTCCATTAAGACCTGTTATTCCGATCTAGAATGGAGCCATTGTGAGGGTCTAGAAATAATTCTAGAAGTTCATTCTCTGCATAATTTGGCTGAAGGGTTTCATTTAGGAGACACATCTTCTTCACCAGATTTATAATTGTTGATCATTTACATTTGTGTCAATTTATGTCTTTAGTTTTATTTATTTACTTGTTTATTATTGTTGTTAATGGCCAAGGGGGTCAAACGGAATTGGAATAACAGGATGAAGTAAAATAATAATTACTTCAAATTTTCCAAGTTGGTTTTAGAACGCTACCATCAGAATTGTTTGTCTGCAACTGTAGAGGAATAAAATTGGATTAAAGTGTGGATATTTCTGGAGGAGACGCAGGGTGTCTTACCCTGCATCATCATCTTCTTCTTCTTCTTCTTCTTCTTCTTCTTCTTCTTCTTCTTCTTCTTCTTCTTCTTCTTCTTCTTCTTCTTCTTCTTCTTCTTCTTCTTCTTCTTCTTCTTCTTCTTCTTCTTCTTCTTCTTCTTCTTCTTCTTCTTCTTCTTCTTCTTCTTCTTCATTTTTGTATTGGAAATACCTCTTTCCAAGGTCATTCTGAGAGAAAACTGAGGGTAGGTAAACTCAACTATGCATGGCTACCATGTATCAGGGAACTATTTTTTTTCTTTCACTAGGAATGTACATGAAAAAGTTTTCTTTTTACTCAAAAACTAAAAAAGAAACCCAGTTCCTAATGAAAAGGGTCAATGCAGGACGCATGTGCAATAGCTATGGATTTCTGGAAAAATGATAGCTTGTAAACAATTTTTTTTTCATGGAAAAACATGACTATCTTGTAACATGTGGGTAGTGTAGTTTTGCTTTACCATATAACAATCTAACCTAGGCAGCTCTGGTGTGTAAGTACGTGTTTTGGCTTACAGGAAAACATCAACAATATCTATTTCCCAGTTCCTTTCTAGAGAGGAGATTCCACCATTATTTATTTGTTTGTTCGTTTGTTTATTTGATATGCCACCCATTTCACTAACAAGTGATTCTTCTGCACTTGCATCCCCTTGAAAATACACCACTGCTATAAGAAATATCTCTAAGGCATATCCTATAAATCAGCAAATGTGATATTTTAATATACAAGTCACTTATGAAGCTTTGTAACACCACTGAAATACTTACATTCAGGCACCTAGAATTTTATAGATGTGGGCTTCATTAGTTAGAAACAGAAAATATGTGGTTGTGTAATGTTGTTGGGCAGGTGAACACATCTTGGATGTATTTTATCCATTAATGAAATGCAGGTTTAGAGCTTTTATCCATCACAGATGTTCTAATGTGCCCAACAGGTTTAAATGAGTTTTTTCCCCTTCCTTAGCCCTGATGTGGAAACTTTCCAAATTCTGATTAGGGAGATAACTAAAGTAGCATGGCCTCAATTTTGCAGTGGCAGACAGAAGTAGGAGGAAGTAAGAAGCGAAAAAAAACACAGCTAAAATGGTTATGTTGGTGCCAAATCCTGATGACTTTTGTGAGTAATTATGAAGGATTCAGACAGGAGGTGAGGGGGAAGAACATTTTTCCCTCCAGTTTTTCTCATTTACTGCAGAAGCACACTTCAGCAGCAGCAAATCAGTTCCTAATGCTTTAAAATAGAATGGAAACCTATTTCCAGGTTTAAAAGAAGAGATGGGTAAAAAGAGCAGTTAGACTTTTCAGCTGCATCTATAACATGCAGGAGAATTTGAAGTCTGAATTAAATGGTCTTCCCAAGCAGCTTGAAAGGCAAATGGTCTGTTGTCTCTTTAGATTTGTGATGTGAGAGACTCTCCAATTCAATTATTTCTCTGTTCAAAGGAGAAATGTGACGGGTCACGTCACTCCCAAATCACCACCGCTGGCTTTATTTCCTCGCCCTCTAAAAGAGGTTCAAACAGATTCACAGTAACTGAAAATGTGCAGAATCTTTCACAAAGCAGGAATTCCAAATGACTAATTAGAGAAAGTTTTTTTTTTTTAAAAAAAGAAGTTTGACCAGGGTTTGGTGCCTATATTCCAGTGGTGGTATGTTACCAATTCGGCCTGGTTCAGCCAAACCGGTAGTAAAAAAACCTACTGGTTTGGCCGAACCTCTGACGATCAGGATTAAAAAAAGAGACAAGTGCATGGGGTGGGTGGGAGGGTTGCTCCTAGCTTTTCATTTCTTCATCCCCTCAGCCTATTGGTGCGTTAGGGGTGTGAACGCACGCAATCATTTCCCAAAACGGTAGTGAATAAGTAGGAACCCACTACTGCTATACTCCGCTTGTTGTATTTGGTAATTGAAACATTGGAGTGGCTGCATCAAGAATCCAGAAAACCACCAGGTGCCGTGCCCACCAAGCGCCATTCCTCTGCTTATTTTCTGAAGGCAGGATTGAAATGACAGCATGATGCTATATCAACTGGACCTTTCTGGAAAGGTGGAAATGATCACTTACAGCCAGGAGTGCCTGCCAATAGAAAATGGACTGCTTTTTAGAGCATCAGTATTTTTAACGGGAAAACCAGATTTGTTTGATTCCAGTTGAACTGCAGCTGAGCTGGAATTAAGCCAGCTGAGCTGCCGAACAGAGATAGCATCATGTACTAGGCACCGAAGTGATCTGAGAGGGGCGCTGTAGCGGTGCCCTCAATCTGTCAAAAAGCAACATCGGATCATAAAGCCTTGTCTCTAAATCTCTTATTGCCTTTTCAGCATGGTAAGCAACTGGTCTGCTCCAAATAGCTTGGACCACAACTGCCAATATCCCTGATCGTTAGCCACACTGGCCTGAACATGAGGAACTATAATTCAAAGCATCTGGAGAACACCAGATTGCTTGCTTCTGCACTAAAGTTTTTATTAGTTCAGGGAAATGTAACTGTGTAAACATGCTTGTCTAAAGCTTTAAAAAAGGACAATCATTGAGGATTGATGATTACTCCCAAGCAACTGTCTTTCTTTTCATAAATAATGCAGCTACCTAGGGTAATATCTATTTATTAAATTTATATGCTCCCCATCTCACTGTCAAATGACCTTGAGTGGCTTACAGTAATACTAACACTAGCACTTAGACTTATATACTGCTTCATAGCGCTTTACAGCACTCTCTAAGTGGTTGTACAGAGTCAGCCTATTGTCCCCAACGATCTGGGTGCTCATTTACTCACCTTGGAAGGATGGAAGGCTGAGTCAACCTTGAGCCGGTCAGGATTGAACTTGGGGTTGTGGGCAGAGTTAGCTTGTAATGCAGGTAAAGGTCAATTTACAACAGTTCTCTTACTGACTGTTTGAAGTTACAATGGCACTGAAAAAAGTGACCTATGTCTATTTTTCACACTTATGACTGTTGTAGCATCCCCATGGTCATGTGATTTGCACTTGGATGCTTAACAAGCGACTCACATTTATGGCATTTGCAGTGTCCTGGGGTCATGTATCCCAACGTGAATCTGGCATGTTGGAAGTGTAAAAAAAGACAAGGTACTTTCTATCATATGTGGTGGCAACATAAATTTTGAGTTTCATTGAGGTTGTGAGTTGAAGACTACCTGTACGGCATTCCAACTATTGTTCCACCATAGCTTTTACCGTAGAAAAGCACAATATAAAACAATAACAACAATAAATGCATTCAAAATTAAAAATTAAAATTAACTAATAACTAAATAAAAAGGGACCAATGCGTAAACTTTTGGAGTTGGGGTCTTCTCCTAAATCTATTAACCACCTCCAAGACAGTTGTATTTACAAAGTTGCAGCATCTTGGGGTCATGTGATCACCATTTGTGACCTTCCCAGTTAGCTTCCAGCAAGCAAAGTTACTTGGGTTCACTTAATGACTGCATGATTCATTTAACACCTGCAGTGATTTGCTTAACAACTGTGGCAAAAGAGTGGGCAGGACTCACTTAACAACTTGCTTAACTTAGGAACAGAAATTCTGGTCTCCATTGGGGTCATAAGTTGAAGAACATCTGTTTTCCACAACCCATGAGTAAATAAATTATGGCTTGCTGTAACATGTTGAAAGTAAGTCCAATGAGATAAGCCACATATCAAAGTATCTTTGTATGAGATATCCTCTGAGACAGCAGTGTGCAGCCGCCGCCAAAAAAGCTAATGCAACCCTAAGTTGCATTAACAGAGGGATACAATCAAGATCAAGTGAGGTACTAACACCACTCTATAAAGCTTAGTAAGACCACCTAGAATACTGCATCCAGTTTTGGTTGCCACATTATAAAAAAGATGTTGAGTCTCTAGAAAAGTACAGAGAAAAGTAACCAGGATGATTAGGGGACTAGAGACTAAAACACATGAAGAATGGTTACAGGAACTGGGCTTGGCTAGTCTAGTAAAGAGAAGGACCAGGGGAGACATGATAGCAGTCTTCCAATATTTAGGGTCTGCCACAGAGAAAAAGGGGTCAAGTTATTTTCTAAAGCGTCTGGAGGCCAGACAAGGAATAATGGATGGAAACTGAACAAGGGGAGATTTAACCTGGAAATAAGAAGAAACTCTCTGACAGTGAGAACAATCAACCAATGAAACAGCTTGCCCTGGGAAGTTGTGGGAGCGCCATCACTTGAGACCTTCAAGAAGAGATTGGACTGCTATTTGTCAGAAATGGTGTAGGGTGTGCCGCTTGGGTGGGGGGTTGGACTAGATGACCTATAAGGTCCTTTCCAACTCTGATTATCTGTTATTATCTGTTATTACAGGCTTTCTCTGGACAATCAAGAACCTTTTGGGGATAGGGTTCTCTGCCATGCATGCAGAATCAGTGCTGAGTGCAGCTTTTGTGACAGAAGCAATGATGTGCTATTAGAGAACCATAAAATCACACCGTTCAGCCTATATGACTCTCCATCAGCCCTCAAAAGAACAACAAACAGCTTTATGTGTATGGAGATTCCCGGTCATCAGGGTCATGGTTGTCCCAAAGATGCTTTTTCGGGTGGCAACTGGATTTTCTTGGTTTTTTTTTTTTTTTTGAAGACGTTTCGCTTCTCATCCAAGGAGCTTCTTCAGATGAGAAGTGAAATGTCTTCAAAGAAAAACCAGGAAGTACAGTTGACTCTTGAAAAAGCACCTTTGGGACAACGAACAGCTTTGTACTGCTGAAATAGAGAATTACACATTTGAGCTCTGAGCTGTTTCTCAGGATTAGGTATGAACAAACGCTCCGTGCAAGATGTACACTGTTTACGCTATTTCCCACAGGCTACCTGTAGTTGAATCAGCCCAAACAGCTAAGATCAAAACTAAGTGATATTTTCCAGGTGAGATAAAAGTTGTTTTCTCAGAAGGATCATTTATTGCAGCCTTAATCTTTCTGCTGTTCCGTAGCGTATTGTCTGTTGAAATGAAACAACTTATGTTACATTTCCCCACCCTCTTAATAGAGTAATTTTATGATCTAATAAATGTGGGGGGACTCCCTTCCCCCCCAGAATATGATCTTACCTAATGATTTCTGGCTTATGAAATCCTTGGAAAAAAAGATTGTCAAATCATTCACAAAGATGCAGATGAACTATGCAATGTGACCGGCTATAAATCTAGTGCTAGCTCTGCTAGGTACCACAAAATAAACGAGAACAGATGTAAGGTTCCTCTCTTTTTCAATGAGTAGATTAAAAAAAAATGTTTGGGACCAAAATGTATGGCTTCAACCACTCATAAAATTCCCCAAAACAGCTCACAAATAGGTTCCTGGTTGTACCTACTAATGAAATGCAACTCTCCACACAACATGCAAAGCCTGCTGTGATCCTGCCTTGAGCTTACTAAAACTATGCACTCCTGGATTATGGCATTTCCTAAACACAGCCATTATTTAAAAAAACAAGTAAATGACGGCTTTATTGCACAATTTGGATATGTGAATGGGTCATGGAGAGGGAGTCCTGTTAGAACAGGGCTGTCAAATTCTCGGCCCACGGGCCAGATGCATCACATGCTGGCCAAGCCCATGCCCAGTTTAGTGAAGGGTAAAAAAAGTCCCGGTATGTCATGTGACGTTGCTGTGATGCTGTGAGTTTGACATCCCTGTGTTAGAAGAAGGGAAAACATGAGGTCTTTTCAAGTACAGGATGTAGCAGTAAACTGGGGGCCCCTCTAGGTTTCTGGGCTCTGGACCTCAAACTGTTGAAAGACAGGGATTTAACCTAATGAAGATTCCCTCAAATATTTTGTGAGGGAAATTCCCACTGGAAAACAAGCCACCGAATCAATACAGCTAGTCCTCTTTTAACAAGTGAACAACTTGAGAGCTAGTTTGACCCAGTGGTTAAGGAACCAGTCTAGAAAGCAGGAGACTGTGAGGTCAAGTCCCATCTTAGCCATAAAACTCAGCTGGGTGACTTTGGGCCAGCCACTCTTTCACAGCCCAACTCACCTCACAGGGTTGTTGTTGTAGGTTAGGGTTAGGAGGAAGAAGAAGTATTAGGTTTGCTTGTAGCCTTGAGTTATTTGTAAACACAGTTAAAGGCAGGATGCAAATAAAGAAACAAGCTGCCTCAGATAGTGACCTTTTGCAAATATACTGGTAATAAATGGTAATACAAAAAAAATAATTTTCTGACCAACGCATGTGCTCATCCCAATTTTCTGTCCTTGACAATACATGCTGGAGTGGCTGTTTGAGAGATCTATATCTGAATGAAACAGGAGCAACCTGTGATCTTTACAGTTTATCTTTCTCAGTCCTGTGATCCACTTAGCAACCATTTTGCTGGAACCAATTGTCATTGCAAAATGAAGACCACCTGTACAAATTTCATTCCAAAATACCTTCTAGTTCGGCATGGACTAATGTAGCAGAACTTAAAATTCCTACCGGATGCAGCAAGGTCTTCATGACTGAAGATGCTTTTGTGCTTCAGGATTTTAAGAATCTCCAGAATGTAAAATATGAACTCAGTGTTATATCTAGTAGCACATCTTGACCCCCACCACAAAAAAATCTGGAAAATGTTGCCCAAATTAAATGCACTATGAATTGATATTATTATATCGCCTTTTCTTCAGGAGCACAAGACAGTTTACATACCTTAATTTTATTTCCATGACAACAAACTCTCCAATTGTAGTTCTTGATGACCAGTCATTTAAAGGAATAATCCCGAGTAATTTAAAGTCACGATGAGAAAGATTTAAGTTTAAAAAAACCCTCCATGTTTTCAGTACCCCGAGTTGCAAACAGGTCATCCCTGACAAGAGAACATAGATTCTGCATTAGTACTCACTACCAAAAGTCCGGATACTTTCAGAGCTGACAGTTTCAGCTTTAACATTACTTAACTTCATGGCCAAGGGCATTTTTGGCAAATATCATTGGACATATTCAGTTATTTAAAATACCAGGATTGGGGGAAATGCACATCCACCTCAAAAAATCAGAAAAGCAAGCTAGTTAATAAAAAGAAAGATAAACATGTTCTGAAAAGTAATCTTCTATGAATTTGAGAAACTTTTTAAAAATATACTTTGAATTAGAAAGCAGTGCATGCAAAAAGTAACACAAGGAAGGAAGATGTTTAAGTGTTGGAGAGTAAAAAAGGACAGGAATTAATCCAGCGATAGAGTGTTCTGCAGCAAAGAAAGAGATTTTTTTCATTGTTACAATGTAAATAGAGTAAGCAATCTTTGCTTATATTTCCAATATATAGTTTTATCTCCTTTATATGTGTGCATGTCTTAATTACAAGCCCAATTTAGCAATCTAATGTACATTTATTGGTTGAGCTTCCTTGAGGTTCCTCAATTATTTTAATTGCTCCCTTATGCACACATTTGCTAAATTTAATTACTGGGATTTTGTTTGCTAGGTAGGAGCAAGAGAAAGGGGAAGAGGGTTATCATTTAGAATTATACCTAAATGTTTTTTTTAAAGGTTTACATTTATGATGGATGCAAGGCAAACTTGTCATGCATAATGCTTATCTGTAGTGTCTGCAGATTTTCTGAGTAGACCCTATTTTTTTTTTCCCCAGGAGAAAATCAGTAAGAGTAATGGCAAGGATGTATAGCAACTCACCATAGTCAACTTGCCACAGTCAACTTGACGTGGCCACCTTAACACAGGACAACTCACCACGGGACCAGAGTTACACTAATATCGAAGAAAGATTGGAATAGAATCATTAAAGAAAGGATGCCAAAAGAGGGACAAAATAAAATGTGAATGACAAAAATTAAAATATGTTTTATTAATTTTTTTTAAATAATTAAATTGAATTATGGAATTGTCCTGCAACAAGTTGTCCCCTGGCAAATTGGCAATGTCAAGTTGGCCATGGTTGGTTGGCCATGGTGAATTGGTCATGGTAGGTTGACCATGGTGAATTGGCTACAGCGAGTTGTCCCACTCCTTGGTAGGAAAGGAATTTATCTAGGGACTGGAGAGAAATTCATGATGTACTGAAATAGCAGACCATAGATAAACTTCCCTGGAAATTTTCTACAACTGCAAAGAAGGCCGTTTGTATTTAGATGGGATTCAAATGCTCATTTTCAGTCTCTTTTTTTTTTTGCAAACAGTGCTTGCCATAGCTAGCTAAAATTACTTACATCTTTCCTGAATTTTTTTTTAAAAATCATCATTAAATATTCTTCTTATTTAAGGAGCCGGCTTATATATTTTTGTTTCAGGGCTGAAGACAAGATTCAGTCTTCTTTAAGCGAAACTCAAATGCATGCATTTATTTTCAAAGAAAAATTTTTTATTGCTCTTTTTCAAATTTTACAAATCTTGATCTTAACATTAACGGTACAGTAACATCATTATTACCTATACCAATCTCATATAAATATATACATTTATATACATTCAGATGCATTTGTCTATAATTTTTTATCTCTATTATCCTTATTTCTATTGTTCAACCATTTGTATCAATTTCCCCAAATTTCGTAATGCTCTGACTCTTCTTTATCCTTTAATTTTAATGTAAGTTTACCCATTTCAGCACAATCTAAGATTTTTTGAATTACTAAGTCCTCTGACGGCGTGTTATTTTGTTTCCAACATTGTGTGAATGCTATCCTTGCTACTGTCAATATATGTAGTAGGATATATTTAATCTTTTTACTATATTTTTCATGGATTTATTCTTGTAGTATCTTGGGAAATCTTAAGGAAGCGGCTTTCCATTGCTTTTTTGCAGAATTTTTTTTAAAAAACTTTCCCGGCGCTCTGGTGGTTTTCCATCCAGGAACTCAAGTGAGTCCAGAAGTATTTCATGAGAAGAGTACTACACTCCTCTGCTCGCAACAGAATACTCTATTCACCAGGCTTGAAATTTTGGGCTTGGACAACCTTGAAATATGCCGCCATTGCCCAAAATTGGACAAGTGATAAAATACCGATAGAGGGAAAAATAATTGAAAAAATATCTGAATGTGCAGAAATGAATAGATTGACACTGGAAATTAAAGAAAAAGAAGAAACTGAATATTACATGGTATGGAATATGTTTTATCAATGGATAGAGAATAGAACAACCTAAAAAAGATTTGATGTATTTATAGAACTATGCCGCCTATAGTTAGACTTAAGCGTAGCACACAAAATTATCTGCTACAATGTCCTACCAGTCAATGACTACTTCAGCTTCAACCACAACAATACAAGAGCACACAACTGATACAAACTCAACATAAACTGCTTCAAACTTGATTGCAGAAAGTATGACTTCTGCAACAGAGTGGCCAATGCCTCGAATGCACTACCTGACTCTGTTGTTACACCCGCTAACCCCCACTCCTTTAACCTTAAACTATCCACTATTGACCTTGCCCGATTCCTTGGAGCTCTATAAGGGACATGCATAAATGCACCATCGCGCCTCCCGTCCCTGTCCTATTGTTCCCATTTATTCATACTTATTTCCTGTATTCTTACTGTTTATACTTATACCTATTATTTTGTAAGCAATTGACAAATTAAATAAAATAAAAAATAAAAAGAATAGTGCACAGAGATAAAAAAATCAACATTTTTTTTAAAAAAATAACCCATGCTGCTTGAGATAAATGATACATTCCAGTCTTAAACTTCCATCTATAACAGAGCTTACTTAACCTTCTGACCAGAATGCCTGTGGAACCAGATAGGTCTCCAGAGCCTTATGAAATGAGAGGAACTCCTCTCTTTAAGAATGTAACTGAATTAACAAGCGTGTAGAAGTTCTCCTGACAACAGTGAGGTGAGAAAGACAACAAAGGAATTATGTTCCTCTTTGGCTTTCTCCTTTTCCTCTGTAGTTCCTCTCCAGTGTTACTCTTGGCACCCGTGATGGATATTACTCCACTCTCCATAACTGGAACAGCTCCGGAAGGCTGCTATCATTTGAGGTATTTTGCACTTTGATAGATTGATCTAAAGAAAGGTTTGAAGAGAGCAAGTTGGCAAGGCAAACCTGCAAGCATGTTGATTTACTTAAAGCACCCCTTAAATCACTGGAGGAAGGCTATTATTCTCAGTCTCCTTGGGATTCAACCATTGAGTTTTCAGCAGACTCTTGGATACAGTGATGGCCAGCTTGTCCTCTGTATAAGCTTTTAAAAGTCTAATTGATTCAGGTTGAATTCTTTAAGCCTTGTGTCTTAAGAGACAAGCTCTACAGCACAATGTGTTCAGTAAGGAAAGGGGGGGGGGAGTTCTTTTACGAACGTTTCAATCCAAATGGGAAGGCATCAGTATAAAATATTTAATTTGGAAAGAAAAATATAGCCATAAATATATAATTTGTTTCTTAGTGCTGACTAAACGTCCAGCAGTTAGGAGGTGGCTGAGATACAGTAGTATAAACATTCCCATTGAGTATAGTTTTCATTTTATGTAATTTTTTTTCTCTATGTGTTCATCATACTAATGCAATTTCTGGCTTTGACTTTTATCAACACATAAAAAATGAAAGTAAAGCAGCTTGCTTACTTTGTCTAAAAATGCCATGCAGTATTATTTTATATGCATTATTCCTTAAGCAAAAAAAGTGTAAGATATAAGATACACAAGCAGAATAACTGAAGAAGAGTTCTAAGCAGTAGATATTATTTTCATACCTGTAAATATTCTTACTATTCTTAATCAAACTTAGCAGCCAGTTTGCATATAAAAACACTCTCATTCTTAATATCCCTACTGTGTCACATAAACTTGCAATAAGCATGTGTGATTGTCAATGTTTGACTACTAACAACACATAACTCAATCATGACCAATTTGTAATTTTGCAAGTTAAGTTTCTATAAATCTTGGCTCAACATTAGTTTATCTTCAACATTTCATCAAAGCTGATTATACAATATCATCTCAGAAAGAGGTATATATTGTTAAATCTTATGATCTTTGGAAACTGGGTTGCCCCCGTTGCTGTACCAAAATGTCACTTGTTTCATTTTGGAAATGCAAGTTGTATGAATATTGCCTTGAGGCAGAGGTGGTATTCAGCAGGTTCTGACCAGTTCTGGAGAATCGATAGTGGAAATTTTGAGTAGTTTGGAGAACCAGAAAATACTATCTCTGACTGGCCCCACCCCCATCTATTCTCTGCCTCCCTTCTTTTGTTGCCCTCATAGAAGAACAGAGCTGGAAAGCAGGTTAGTGGGTCGGGGAGACAAAGGGGATTTTTCAGTATCCTTCCCCTGCCACGCCAACCAAGCCACGCCTATGAAGCCACACCATGCCCATCAGGCCACGCCCACAGAACTGTTGAACGCAAATTTTTTTTGAATCCCACCACTGCCTTGAGGTCTGCAAATACTGTACAAGTTTATGGTTTATGGTTATTTAGCTCTCCAATTATTATGTCTAATTCACCAAGTAATGATTAAGCAAAGCATAGTCTAGTTTGATACTTGAACTGGTCAGCACTTTGAAGAGCAAAGATCAATAGAATAGCAGATACCCCCAAAAGTCAGTGGACGAACTGATTTTTTTTTAACTAAAATATTTTGAATCTGGGTCTTCAGAGCCAACTGAATCAAAAATAACCCAATTCAGTTTCACAGCTCTATCACCAGGTGGGATGGGTCAATGTCATTGGCATGGGACGGTTCCTCGGGTATCCTGGTTCCATACCATGAAAAGCAGAGGTGGTATTCAGCAGATACCAGTTCTGGAGAACCGGTAGCGAAAATTTTGAATAGTTCAGAGAACCGGCAAATACCACCTCTAACTGGCCCTGCACCCATCTATTCTCTGCCTCCTGAGTCCCAGATGATCGGCTGGGTCTTCTTTTATTGCCCTGCACAGGAGAATGGAGCTGAAAAGCAGGTTAGTGGGGTGGGGAGGGAATGGGGATTTTGCAGTGACCTTCCCTAGCCACGCCAACCAAGCCATGGCCAAGAACCGGTAGTAAAAATTTTTTTAATTCCACCACTGTATGAAAAGCTTTAAAGGTGATAACCAACAGCTTGAATTGAACCCAGAAGCAAACTGGCACACATTTGCTCTAGCTTTGACCTGGACCATTGGTAATAATGACTGTCAAAATATGCCTTTTACCAGATTGATTTCTCTGTAGCCCACTATTGTCACCCAAACTGGTTTTGATCCTTTTATCTGGATGTGCCAATAACTGAATTTGGCATGATCTATGTGCAAAAATATGCATTCTGCCACAGATTATAGGAGAAGGGACTTCAGCAGAGCTTGACTCCTGATGGACTTTATGGACATGCCTGTATATTTTCCTTGGTAGCCGCAGTATGGAAATAATTTACATTGCCTTCATCTAGGATATATTTTGATTTCCCATTATAGCCTAAAGTTTTGTATTCCCTGGTAATCTCCCCCCCAAATGCTAATCAGGCCCTGTATTACTTAGTCTTCAAGTCCAGACAAGGTAGACCAGAGGCTGCCATAATCCCTCCTAGACCGAAAATTGCACATCTGGGAAGCCAAAATTAAAACATAACAAAGCAAAAAAACACAACAATCCAGGCAAATCAAGTAAGTATTTCATCAGATGTGATGAATTCTGTGGTGGAACCTTATTTCTTCTCTAACTTTCCATTCTAGGTTGCTAATCTAATTGCACTGATTTTAGATGACATCTTATAAAAGGAGTATTAATGATTTCATTAGGCCAGGGGCTTTGAAATCCCTCAAGAGGCCTAGCTTCGGTAAAAACTACCTCACCTGCCTGCATAAACACCCTTTCTCAATATCGTACAAAGACCCAACGGTTATCCGTTTCACTGGGAAAGGAACCAAGAAGCAGGAATTTAGAATTTGAAGACATTAAAGGAGAAATATACACCCAGGTCACAGGTGACAAATTAGGACTATCATTTTATTATATCTCAGATTCAACTGAGAAAGTGAGAAAGAAAGTGGAAAAAAAATCAGATAATATTGTTTCCTTCTGAACCTTTATCTTGTAGCTGAAATACTTTTAATGTCTGAAAGGGACCTCTCATAGAGGCTCTTGGAATTAATTAAAGGCATATACTTCCATGACAAACCTCTATGTATTTAATGGTGAATTGATAGGAAACAGGTATGCCGAAGTCAACAGAACATAAAATCACTACAGTCAGTTCAATATCTCAACAGTTTCACACAGGACAGCAATATCCTTCTCTTTTATTTACTGACCCAGACATCTGTGGTTGTAATGAATAGCTTTATAATGCAATACTTGTGCTATTTGTTTGAAATGCATTGAAGGACGACCGTTGCAGCATAATTTAACCTTCAAATAATGCTCATAGATAAATGTGACTGATGCAGGTTTTTTTTTTCCTTGATGGAACTTCACTCCCAATAGATGTTTGCATCGTAACCTATCTGCTGACAACAGATGAAGTGTGTTGTGGAAAATATATTATACTACTTTAGGTCATGTTTTATTGCTGTCATCATTACTTCCCAATAAAGTAATCTGAAATAAAAACTGTTCTCTACAACATGACTTGCTTGATGATTGCATGGTGGAAAATTTTCTTGCTGTAATTCAAGTATTAAATGTGAGTTTTTTTCCATAGGAAAAACGGGCTTGTCATAGAAGTTACGCTGATAGTCCTCTGATTGTGAGAAAAATGAGTTTAATCTGTTTTGGACAAAGTCACCGTAAGGGGACTCAAGTCTAGAGAGACTAGTTTTTAATTTGAGAAGTACTAGAAAATCCAGCTTTACCAGCCTTTGTCTGTTTCACAAACCTAATGTTACTGTGCCAGCTTTGACCCCTAGTATTTGTTTTTGATATCTAGATGTTTTTTGGCTAGACTACTACAATATGTTTATGAATTTGTATTTGAGTGCTTGCCTTTGAAATGCCTTTCAGACTCGTCCTTTGATATTTCTGCATTGAGTGTGACTATTTGAAATGGGGCAGTATGGAAAAATGATTTCTTATGGATGGAGCCAGACAATTTGACTGTTCAAAAGTTCTGTTTGCACGGTCTGCTTACTTACAAGAAATTGCTCACCTTTTTCCAGATGCCTCACTTCCAAAGCTCAGGTGGGCATATAACATCATCAGTTACAACCTCATTTAATCCTCTATAGCAAGGGTCTCCAAACTTAGCAACTTCAATACTTGTGGACTTCAACTCCCAGAATGCCTCAGCCAGCCCTGTTGGCTATAGTATTCTGACAGTTGAAGTCCAGAAGTATTAAAGGTTGCCAAGTTCTGTGAATCCTGCTCTATACATTTACTCACACAAAAGAAATGACCAAAAAGACTCATCAGTGGGGTAATACAAAAATGTTACATGAATATACATGAATATGTAGTAACAATAATGGACTTTGTGAAGAAGCAGCTAAACTGTTTATGTATTAATCAGAAGAGGACTTTCACAAAAGCAAAAATCCCTGTGCATGATTGTGTTCCTTGGGATCTCCTAATGTCAAGCATTAAGGCTATCTTGTATCTCCTTCAAGTACACAATTTTAAGATGTGTGATGCATAATGACCTCTCATTTCCCTCAGTTTGTTTTCCCACAGCCGGTGCTGAGGAATTGTTACTTTGTTTTCTTAAATGAAGCATTTATTGCCCTTTGGAACACTCATCAAAATTTGTGAAAGAATGCATTTCAATGCTGATGAACAATTCATGAAAAACTAGACCCCTTTATGCTTGGAACATTTTTTTTCTTCATAAAGAGTAACATGTTGTTTCTTTCAGCTTGTGGAATCAGGTTTCAGTTTTCCTCAGCACATATTTTCAGAGGTAGATTCAGACCGAAAGCCACCTGATTCAATGGATGACTTCTCTGGGCGCTTAATCAGGTCTCATCAGGTACATGTTACAAAATGTCCTGAGGGGAAAGTCCTGAAGAGTTTGTTTTCTCACCTCATTGGCATTGAGCTCAAACCTCATGACTAATAAAGCCAGTGGCCTTCTGCAAAGCCTCCAAGAACTCTGTGTGGTTCACTTTGCCTGAAATATTTAGATTTTCATGAGTTTCTCCTGCATTCAGCAACTTTCGCCCTTTTACTTACAGATAATACTTTACACAAAACTTGGTTAGAGGAATTAAATCTTTCGGTTTATGCACTGCATCATTCTTTCACTTCACCATCAGCAGCCTCTGGAAGGGGCTTTTAAAAGGTGGCAGCTGTGACAGTTGTAGTCTATGATTGTGCACTCCAAGTGCAATATTGTTATTATTTTTAAACATGTGATGCTTATGATGCATGTGAAAAAAGAGTCTGGGTTCTGGTTATGGCTCCTCCTTGATATTTTTTCTTAGTCCTGTCTGTGTGGATGCATCAATCTAGAGGTGGTATTCAGCAGATTCTGACCAGTTCTGGAGAATTGGTAGCAGAAATTTTGGGTAATTTGGAGAACCGGCAAACACCACCTCTGAGTGGAGATTTTATAGTATCCTTCCCCTGCCACGCCCACCAAGCCATTCCTACAGAACCGGTAATAAAAAAAAAATTGAATCCCACCACTGCATCTATCCATTGTTTCGTTGTTTTTAGGAAGTTGCACCATGGATGCAGTTCTTGATCAGGAATATGTAGCAGTTTTGATACACCATTTGGAACACGTGGCCATCGGCACTGTTCCATGGGTTAGTTGCAAACTGTAGTGCAGGTATAATCTAGAAATGATGCGATGACCCTGGACAAGGCATGAAGGCCACATAGCCAGCAGCAAGTTCAAACTCCCCTTTAATGCTCCAAATTTCCCCCAAATGCTCCCATGTTCTTGGCAAGTCCCAGAGCAAAGCGTATGCACACACACACACACACACACACACGGCAGCATCTGTCTGCATGAATCCAGAAAAGCAAAGGAACAGGGAAATGAGTACCTGAAGCAAGGAAAAAACAATGAATCCATGAAGTAAGGAACAAGGCACTGAGTCCATGAAGCAAGGAAAAAGCAATGAGTCCATGAAGCAAGGAACAAACAAAGAGTCCATGAAGCAACAAAGAAGCAATGCAGTCCTGCAAACTCCAGATGTCTGCAATGGCACATAAAACTTACAAATTCAGTGTTTGTTCCTGACAAACACCCTTCCCCGTAGGTTGTCCTTAAATCTCAGTCCCCGGGTGTGCCTTGTGAAGAGGGATGGGGCGCTCTCCTTCCAAGTCATTGGATTGGCCTGCACTTTCCCACCTTCTCTCCCCTCTCTGTGCTCAGGGATCAGGAGAGAGCAGTCCTTGCTCATCACCGGATCTCTGTCGCTCCTCATTTCTACTGCTTGCCTTCTCTTGGTTATCCTGCCCCTGTTCCTCCCTGCTAACAAGCCATCCTGAGGGGCCTTGGGCTGCCTCATCCTGCTCCTCCCCACATTCTTCCGAAGTCAATGAAGCCGCCCCCTCGATCTCCATCAGCTCCAGCTCCAGCTCATCCTCCTTTGCAGATTCAGGCTCTGAGGGGACCATGACAAATGATCTCAGATCAATCCAGAAACCATTTTTAATAATGTTAAGACTTCAATAGGTGGAATTCACAAGGCGATGGTAGCTTACATGGTCAAAACTTCACCATCAACCTAAAAGTTGCCTTATAATATTTTAGGGACTTAATGCTTTGGTTGATGTTAGTGCTTCTTCCCAGCCCTTTAAAGCAAATCATTTTTAAAATTTCAACTGATTACTCACACCAGTTTTCTTAATAGCAACTCACATGATTGCCTGTAGTATATTGAAAAAAAAAAAAAAACAACCTCTGATGCCAGATTAGGAGATATAGTGCTTTTCTTGTTTTGGAAAATCAGTGTCAGCATAGAACTGTGAGGCAAATATGTGAGGTGTGCAGGAATCAGTGAGTGGGTATATACATAGATTTAGCAGTATATTAAATACTGTATATTAATTTGTTCATCAGATTTTCAGACTGGATTTGGCCTTTTTATCCACCAATTGAGCTCTTCCCAAGGACCCGGAATAGCTAGATGTTGACATTTGATGATGTTTGAGGTATTATTTATTATTATTGTTGTTGTTGTGTTGCTATTGTTGATTACACTGTCAGCCAGATATTCAGACTGGATTATTTATGATTATGATTATAATTATTATTTATTTATTATTTATTTATTAATGTATTTAGTATGTATTTATTTAATAAATACTGCATATTGATTTACTGTGTATGCATGTATTTAAATAACATATATTTAAATATAGGTAGTAATATATACTTTGCACAGTATATACAGTATTAAATACCCTATAGCATATATACTGTGGAAAGCAGATCATTTCTATGTTAAAAGGTAGCTTTTTTGGGTATGTAGCTGAATAGACAGGCTGAGACACAAAGTTGGAAGAAAACATATTTGCACACCGATTCTTAGGAACTACAAATGACATCAGCAAAACACTTCAAACGTTTCTAAAACCAGAAATAATGATTGTTTCCATATCTACATGGAAATGTTAACAGTACAGAACAATAATGTAACACTAGAACCCATAAAGGAAAAGAAAAAAGAAAATCCAGGTCTAACGGTAATGCTTCAAAAATGTAAGCCTACAAAGCATACACAACCCCATTCTCCCCCCGCCCCAAATGTGTTTTACAGACCTATCACATTGCTAAACTTTTATCATAGGCTAAAAGCTTCCTTTTATTTTCCTTTCTGTATTGCGATCCAAGTTCCATCAATAATTGCACTAAATGTGGATTAAATGTAGAACTTGGTGCCAAACTTCTCAGAGTTTGCAAAACATCTGCAGCTTTTGGATTCTCCTTTGTTTTCCTTTGTTTTTGTTTTTGTTTTAGTATATTTCTATTCACAGAAGTCAGGCAATTTTTCACCTAGACCACAACAAGAAGTCTAGCTAATTAGCTGGGGAGATTGGAAAAGCAAACTAGTAAATTTTCCAACTCATTTGACACAAGGTTTTTGACATGTAACCTAAAAGCCTTCATAAATACCTTAATCATATTGTTACTCTAGCACATTGCAACTGCCATTTGGTAGAACAATCTCCTCATACAATTAGCAATTAAAAAACAACAACGACAGTGGCAATTATTCTGCTGCCATGTGGTAATAATACTTGTTCCTGGGAACATGATATGATCCAAAAATAGGCTACCCTAGTCCATACTTAAACGGTGAAATTCAAAGAAATGGGCCTTAAGCTTTCTAAAGTCTTATTAAATTGGAGCCATTCCAGGGAAATAGTATCCGTGCTAAATTTTCAAAGGAATTTAGGCAAGATCCTCACACCCCATCTTCTATATTTTTTTTTTTTGTAAGAACAAGTCAATGATTTGAAATGCAATCTCTCCACCTGTATGAACAATGACTTTGACCTCAATTTTAGGAAATGGGTAATGTAATGGGAAGGGGAGTAGTCTGCTATTGAAGGCATATGAGAACAAATGAACGTCTGCACAATAGAATAGACTTGTGTAAATTAAAACAGTACTCTGTTATTCTTCTCTGTGTGTAAATCTAGTCATTCAGTACACCTGGCATTCCACCACAATAAATTGAAAGAAATATGTTCTTTCTTTCTTTCTTTCTTTCTTTCTTTCTTTCTTTCTTTCTTTCTTTCTTTCTTTCTTTCTTTTCTTTTCTTTTCTTTTCTTTTCTTTTCTTTTCTTTTCTTTTCTTTCCAGTAAGAAGTGGCTAAACAGAAAATAAGGAAGAACAAAAGCCTCCAAATAATGTCCAATATTCTGATCGTTCACTAATTATTTTGATTTTGATTTGTCTGTACAAATTGGCTTCTTTCTTTTATTTTGTTTGTTCATTTGATTTCTATAGCCACCCATTGCAACAAGTTACTCTGGATGGTGTAACACTTCAGGAAAGTATACTTCATAGAATTATCTGTTATATTTTATTTTATTTATTTATTTGATTTGTCAATCGCTTACAAAATAATAGGTATGAGTATAAACATGAGTAAGAATACAGAAAATAGGTACGATTAAATGGGGACAATAGGACAGGGACGGGAGCCACGATGGTGCATTTATGCACGCCCCTTACAGTTCTTTTCAGAATGGGGTGAGGTCAATAGTGGATAGTTTGAGGTTAAAGGAGTGGGGGTTTGAGGATGTAACAACCGATTCAGGTAGTGCATTCCAGGCATATTAATCTATTGGAATCTCTTTCTCTCTCCCATTTAATTTAAAATTTCATAAAACAAGTGCTTTATCTATTTCCAACATGTTGAATACTCAGGTTATTAATATATAATAGGTATATATAATAACTCTTCACAATTGGCTGTTCAATTTCTTCTTGAAAATCTCCAGTGTTAGAGCTCCCATAACTTCTGGAGACAAGCTATTCCACTGATCATTAATTCTCACTGTCAGGAAATTTCTCCTTAATTCTATGTTGGATCTGCAAGAAAAAGGAGAAGATTTAGGATTAGGTTTCAGGAAGGACTAGGTCTAGGTCTGTTGTCTTGACTTGGTATCATGGAAATATATTGTTCCAGATTCATTTCCTGGGCATTAACTTCTTTTTCATCCAGTCTCTTGATATTGCTTCATATTCACAGTGATTATTGAAGCAACTTGAAATCTGCAGGACAAGGTTCCTTTTTGAATTTCCTACGTCTTAATGAGGAGAAAATATGCATAGTGTGTCCTAACACGTGGTCTGGATGTTAAGATCATCTGACTAGGTCTGGAATGTCAAACTCACAGCCCGCAGGCCAGATGTGTCACGCAGTGGCCATGCCCCTGCCCTGTTTAGCAAAGGGGAAAAAAGTCCTGATACGTCACCATGACACTATGAGCAGGGGATCAGAATTATGTTCACACAAGCTTTTTTCTCAATTTCAGAAGCATTTGTCTGAAGCACTAGGAATATATACCCAGGGCCTGGGATTTTTGACAGGCCTGGAACTCTTGACCTGTAGGAATTTCCCCATCTGAACCATTCTTCCTAGGTATCTTCTCTCTCCAAATCAAATCTGGGAAAGGAAAGCAGCCTTAGACCCAAACTGTGGCCAAGTGGAATCCTTTTTCTGGCCCTACTTAGTCCGGTTTCCACTGAAGTTGGGAAGGGCTATTTTAAAGAAGCGTCATGGTTTGACTACATTTTCCAAAGGAATTTTCTATTGGAGTGGGATTTGCCAGTTTTAAGTTCCATAATGTTGCTATCCTATCCTTAGTAAAATCACCTTCCCACTCTAACATCAAGAGAGATAATTTAAAAACTCAATTGCTACCAAGTGGGCCATTTAAAAAAAGTTAATTATATTAAAAAATGGTCTGGGTATCAATGTTTTTACCCATTGCTAGTTAGATTTAAAGACAGAAGCCAACAGTAGCATTCTGGAAAATCTCTTTCAAACAACCACAACACAAAAGACCCCATTTTGCCC
The DNA here is from genome assembly GCF_049901715.1 of Pseudonaja textilis. NCBI lineage: Eukaryota > Metazoa > Chordata > Lepidosauria > Squamata > Elapidae > Pseudonaja > Pseudonaja textilis. The sequence goes on from NC_141990.1 coordinate 207,685,149, forward strand.
ATTAATCTACAACTCCATTTTCCCCATCTAAAGACCTTCATTCTCTTCAGCATGTGGATCTCTGCAAGAACAATTATTACACAATTTATCATCATTCTTGTTTTATTTCCCTCATGAAATATAAAACCAACAGCCAGAGCCATAAAAAACACCAACTCTCATAGTTTTTTTTTTTAAATCAGATGACATTTACACAAAAAGAGGACAGTGTAATCCAGCTAAGCAAAACTTATGTTCTGGGTTTTGCAGGCTTCGTGCACTGAGGAATACATTGAAGTGTATTGGAATGAATCCTGCAGCTCTTAACTCCAGGGGCAAATAATAAATTACACTGGGTCTGGCAAAACTGAGTACCAGCTTATACTGCAAGATTCAATTTCCCATATTCCTATAACTCTAATTTTTGTCACATTCCCCTGTGGGGATAATTTGTTGCTAAAATCCAGTGATTTGGATTGTAAGCCCACATTCCTAAGATCTGGCTTCTCCATCACTGGAAATCTCCCATCCATCAAAACGACAGAAGAAAGTAACATATTACAATCATTCCCAAACCTTGGTTTCCACAGCAAAAAATAAAATAAAAATAAAAGCAAACTGCACAGAGCAAATCTAAAGACTGACTATCGATAAACTTGAACAAGTTGCTTGTGATATTTTCAATCCAAAGCTACATATGTTTTTGCCAGCCTATTATCTTCTAGGTTTATTGAGAATAACCCTCTGGCTGGAAGATTCCCATATGGGGAAGAAAATCTAGCTTGGCATCAATTTTACTGCCCCAAGATAGTGATAATTATTTATTTAGCACATGAAGAGAATATGATAAAAGAGAAATAAACATATACACACAATCCACTTAATTGTAAATGCAGTTGGACTAGTAGACTTCCAAGGTCCCTTCCAACTTCTATTCTATTCTATTCTATTCTATTCTATTCTATTCTATTCTATTCTATTCTATTCTATTCTATTCTATTCTATATACCAAACTACTATGGGGGTATGACAGTGGCCTCATAATTGGATGTCCAATTCAGTTATCTAGGCCAGGGGTGATACATTTTTTCCCCCTATGCTAAAAGGGAGGTGGGCAGGCTGGGAGTTTGACCTAGGAAATCGCCTCTGGCGTTGCTTCATGCAAATTTTCAAAGGAACCAGAAATGCACATTGTGAGCAGACTTGCACAATATATTTCACTGTTTGCATATCAGTACCACAGCCTCAGCACGGGGAGTCTTTCCAGCTGCATTGATACAGGGCAGAGGTACTTCTTCCAGAAACATTAGGAGCTGTGGTGGCGCAGTGGTTAGAATGCAGCATTAGCATTGCTAATTCTGTTGATTGCCAGCAGTTTGATCCTGACCCGCTCATGATTGACTCAACCTTCCATCTTTTGGAGGTTGGTAAAATGAGCACCCATATTGTTGGGGGCAATATGCTGATTCTGTAAACCGCTTAGACAGGGTTGTAAAGTATTGTGAAGTGACATATGAGTCTAAGGGCTATTGCTATCATGCAATAATTTCATTCAATTTCATCCAGAGTGAGGCCTGTTAAAACCACATGGTTGTAGTTCCTCATTAGAATTTATTTATTTGTAAACAAAAATTACCTATTCAAACAAATCAAATGAAAAAAACTGAAATGTGACAGATAGGCATGTTAGTGCTAGCATTAGCACTTATGCACGACCCCTTTAGTTATTACTTAAATATGGAATGAGATCCACAGAAGTTAAATTAGAATTAAAACTGTTAAAATTAGTAGCTAAGTCAGCTAAATTGGGTAAGATATTCCAGACTTTGACAACTCTTAAAAAAAAAATCATTTTTGCTAAAAATTGGAAAAATGAGAAAATACCATCGCAGGAAGAAATTATTAAGAAAATATTGGAATGTGCTGAGATGAGTAGATTGACATTTGAAATCAGAGAGCAAGAGGATAAACAATTTTATAAAATTTGGGACCTTTTCTATCAATGGTTGGATGATAAAATACAATAATAGAATATTTAGAATGTTAGATAACAAGGAATATATGAAAAGATATCTTTGGTTTTTTTTTCTTCTTTTGTTACTTGACATCACATCTATAAAGTGTTTTTAGGATAGATTTGGTATGATTATATGATTCGTTATAGAATAAACTACTTAAATTATAGTTATCTTATAAAGTATGAATGAATAAAATCATAGTCAAACGATTTTCTAATAGTGATACTAGGATATATAAGTTTGGATTGATAGTATGAGCTATTATGTAATGTAACTGTAATTGAGACTGATGCACAAAACTGATGAACCAACTGACACACTGCTTGTATATATGTATGGAAGAGAGCTGATGTTTTTATATTCTGTTTGTTTTGTTTGCTTTTAAAAAACCAATAAAATTGTTTTCAAAAAAAATAAAATAATTTTTTTACAATCAAGTTTAAAGCAGTTTACATTCAGTTTAAAGCAGCTGTTTATATGCATTACATTATGATTAAAACTTGCTCTTGGTTTCCACACAAATATAGATTTCCTATCTTATATTGTAAATCAACATTTGCCTATATTTGGGAGGGATGGTGTGTTTAGTATTGTTTGGCAGTTCACAAACTGTTTGAATGCTTCTTTAGAAGAAGATGAATGAGAAAAACTGTAATAGATGAATCTATATTTTAAACACACTGGAAGGAGAGAAGTGATCTCAAATTGATTGGAGAATCTATCTATCTGGTAGAAAGATTGTGAAACTAGGATGTTGAGCTATGCATACATCTTATTCTCCCTTGTCAAGGATTTTTACACCATGGATCATTTTTACTTCAGGATGGACTCAAACGACTCTGTTTGAATAACAATTCAATACAGGCACAAAAGGGGAGATGGCACGATGACTCAGCGATTAAGATGCCGGGCTTGTTGATGGAAAGCCAGCAGCCAAGTGCCATGTAACAGGGGGAGGTTCCATCCTTGCCCCAGCTCTTTCCAACCTAGCAGTTCAAATGCATGCAAATGCAAATAGATAGATATCCCTTTGTTGGGAAGGTAACAGCATTCCGTGACATCATGCTGGCCACATGATCACAGAAATGTCTTCAGACAGTGTTGGCTCAATGGTCTTAAAATGGAGATGAAGATGAACCCCAACCCCCATAGTCAGCAACAACTACCACAGTAAAATCTGCAAGGACTCCTTTACCTTTCTATAGGCACAAAAGAATAATTTTGTTGGGGATGGCACAAAAATTCAACCAATCAACCAACCAACCAACCAACCAAACAAACAAACAAACAAATAGTTTTAATTCACATTTGATAACAGAGTGAGTCATATCACTGCCATAGTGGTACAAGCTTAGGAAGTATTGGTCAAGAAACCATGTTTCAAGAATGACACAGTGAATGCTTTACCAAGTAAAGTATAGCACAAAAACTTGTATTTCAACAAGTTGTGATAATCGTTGTGGACACTTTAGCCATCAGTTTACTAAAGAGGGGCTCTCTGTGAAATGCTTTGCTGAAACCAAAATAAACTACAGGCACAACTTTCCAACAATCTACTAAATTATTATTTAAATGAAATGAGAAATAGAACTAGTCACTTAAGCTTTCTTCTTACCACATGCGCATACTAAGTGGAAGAGAAATCTCTAGGTATTTTTTGACTTAAATATGGCAAGATGTATAAATTGGAGCCCCAAAGTAGTGACCAGTCATGCAAAATTATATAGCTTATGATTCTACTTCGTTATCATTTCATGTAGTCACCAGGTTATATGGAGAAGCCAGCTATTACATTAATATCCCCATGATAAAAGGGATTTCATTTAAGGCTGATCATTTACATCCTCCCACATGCAAGAAATAGTCTGATTATCTAATCTTATTTATTTCCTGGATACAGATGAAATTTATAGGCAGTTTGGTCTAATGGTTGAGACCCCAGTCCTGCCTTAGACCTGAAAATCTAGGTCTAATCTAGGTGGGTGATTTTGGGCCAGTCATCCTACAACATCAGGCTCAGGTGACTATCTGGTCAGTCAATTCAAATCTTCATCCATGGATCAATACTTAGTTGATCTGCGGGGGATAAAGCAGCCCCTGCACTCATTGGAAAATCACACACCCACAAACACCCACACCCACACATCTAGTATAGTACTACTACTAATAGATAGCAACCAAATGGTAGGCAAGGATAGTGATAGGTGTAGCAGTGCCAAGTGACAGCAACACCAGGAAGAAGGAGTGTGGAATGATGGAAAAACACCAGGGCTTGATGGAGGATCTGGACAGGCCAAAGTAAAGACCAAACTGGTCACAGTGGTGGTAGGAACATTGGGGACTGTAACTCCTAAGCTGGGAGAGTGGCTTCAACAGAACCCAGGGACAACTTCAGGGCTCTTTGCCCAGAAGAGTGCAGTGCTAGGAACAGCTAAGATCTTCAGCTGAACTTCAGACTTGATGGAGCACCTGAGATTGAGGAAGACATGTACATTCCCCCCTCCGTAAGAGTGAGGGGGAATTTTTATACCTAAATACATACAGGTAATCCTCAACTTACAACTCCAATTGAGCCCAAAATTTCTGTTGTTAAGTGAATCATTGCAGTTGTTAAGTCACTGACACGGTTGTTAAGTAAATCTGGCTTTTTCATTGACTTTGCTTGTTAGACGCTTGCAAAAGGTGAACATATGACCCTGGGACATTGCAACCCGTCGTAAATATGAGACAGTTGCCAAGCATCTGAATTTGGATCATCTAAACATGAGTCTGCTGCAATTAAGTGTGAAAAGTGGTCACCAGTCACTTTTTTCAGGGCCATTGTAATTTGGAGTGATAACTAAGCAAACTGTTGTAAGTCAAAGACTACCTGTGCAGAAAACTGCATTCCTTTAAGCGAGCGACTTTGTTAGTTACATAACAGATAACAGATAATCAGAGTGGGAAGGGACCTTGTAGGACATATAGTCCAACCCCCTGCCCAAGTGGGAGATCCTACACCATTTCTGACAGATGGGAGTCCAATCTCTTCTTGAAAGTCTCAAGTGATGGCGCTCTCACAACTTCCGAGGGCAAGCTGTTCCATTGGTTGATTGTTCTCACTGTCAGAAAGTTTATCCTTATTTCCAGGTTAAATCTCTCCTTGTTCAGTTTCCATCCATTATTCCTTGTCTGACCTTCAAGTGCCTTGGAAAATAGCTTGACCCCTTCCTCCTCTCTGTGGCTGCCCCTCAAGTATTGGAAGACTGCTATCATGTCTCCCCTGGTCCTTCTCTTCACTAGACTAGCCAAGCCCAGTTCCTGTAACCGTTCTTCATAGGTTTTAGTCTCCAGTCCCCTAATCATCCTGGTTGCTCTTCTCTGTACTTTTTCTAGAGTCTCAACATCTTTTTTATAGTGTTACCATACAGTTTTTACATGTTACCATTCAGTAACTGACCTACCTTTTAAAAAAAACAGACAATAACACCATCCCTATTTCACCGAAGGGTGAAAAAAACCTCAAATACATTAGCCAGCTAATGCATTTTTCATATATCGGAATGCGCTAATTGACTGAGGCTATCCCATGAAATACTGTTCCATGAATTATATAGCTGTAATCTGGAATTTCCTCTGTTAAAGCAAACACACTTGTGCTGGCTGACCCTGTTCTGCTCTGTTTAAAATGTTATATTGATCAAGCAAGACTAGAAACTATTTTTCATTCTTTGAAATTATTATTTTAAACAACTGTAAAGCCATTATTTATATGGAGCTTCTGATTGCCGAATGGTTTAAATTAGCCAAGATTACTAGCTGAAGCTTTCGGTTATAAATCAAGGTGAAGAATGTTAGAATTTGCTTAGTGAAATGTTTAATGTGCAGAAAGTCCTGACTTCACAAGTCATGTGCAGGGCATATCTCTTGACAGATGGCGATGCCTATATGCAGGCTGCCCCCTTCTCTACCGAGATGGATCTATTGGGGGCAGAGCCTCGTGGATGGCATTGAACAGAAGACTTTAATTTCTTCAAGGCAGACTGGCAGCAGATGTTCATTGGAGCATTGCCTTTTCTCCTGTGCTTTAAACAAGTCTGCCTCGGAGGTTTTTGCATCCTTCTCTTCAGCATTTATGTCACATAGGAGCTATGCAAAGCTGCTGGTCACAGGTTTTTTTTTTTTAAATATATAAAATACATTACTGCAAAAATTATTTTCATTAACCAAACAGAGGATTGCTCAATTGAGCAAGTGAAGTAATTTCTTCATTCATTTATTTAATATCCTGCAGTTTTATTTGCCAGCATATTATAAAATAATATGCCTTAAAATTAAATACATTGTATAGTATTCAGCTATTCTTGGCTACCTCTGGAAGCTCTTCCTTTCTGATATCTAATTAAGAACATCTCACACAGATTTGATCCCAAATGAAATTTAAATAACTATTATGGATTGCTGTAATCATAGAGGATTAGCATCACAAAGAGTTCTATCTTGCTCTGGCCTTTTTCAGACTGCTTATGCATTATTCTGTTGTCTTCCTCTTATGTAGTCTCAGATGAATTTCATCAGGTAGCCCTTTCGTTATTCAAAATAAAGTGCGGGCAGCAATGTGAGGCTCCCAATCACACAGAGGATCTACATAATCTAAGATTTATCAGATAATGTAATGTCCTAGCCCATGAACCATATTAAATTAAAATAAAAGAGTTACAACCCTGTAGCTGGATGAAATTTACACTATCCCATTAAATATGGGTAGACAGTGCCCATCTCTTTGCCAGTGTCCATCTCAGTTTTGAACATAACACACCTAAAAAAGGATATCTGACATTACAGACATTTATATGTGTTAGTACTACTTTATAATACCTCAATAAGACCACACTTGGAATATTGCATCCAGTTTTGGTTGGCATACTATAAAAAAAGATGTTGAGACTCGAGAAAGAGTGCAGAGAAGAGACACAAAGATGATTAGGGGACTGGAGGCTAAAACATATGAAGAACGGTTGCAGGAGTTGGGTATGTCTAGCCCAGTGATAAGAAGGTTTAGGGATGACATGATAGCAATGTTCCAGTCACAAAGAAGAGCGGGGTCAACCTATTCTCCAAAGCACCTGAAGGCAGGACTAGAAAGAATGGATGGAAACTAATCAAGAATAGCAACCTAGAACTAAGGAGAAATTTCCTGACAGAACAATTCATCAGTGGAATGACTTGCCTCCAGATATTGTGGGTGCTTCAACCCTGAAGGTCTTTAACAAGAAATTGGACTATTATTTGTCTGAAATGGGGATAGGGTTTCCTTATTTGAGCAGGGGGTTGGACTAGAAGGCCTTCAAACTCCCTTCCAACTCTGTTATTCCGTTACTTTTATTCAGAAGCCAGTCTTGCTAAGTTTGTCAAAATATAATAGTTCCAGAGATAGGCCTATACTTAAGGATTAAAGAGTTCCCATTAATACTGTCATTGCTGCAGGTCCATTGAAAGCAAATCAATCCATGTCAATAGATCTTAACTCTTGTGTTAAGGAGTGTAGTCTAAACCAGCAATCATAAACACATTTACTTTGCAATCAATATAACTGAAAAGCTAAGATTCTTTTTTTCGTCCCCAAGAAAATGTAGGATTATTTGGAAGCAGTCTAAATGCTATGATAGATTTTATACTATAATACTAGATTTATTTTTTTTAAAAAAAGTTAACATAAGCCACTTTGAGAAGGCTTTGACTTAAATGGTGGCCTACATTTTTTAATGCTAATAGTACCCTTATTTGTAGTTAGAGAGAACAGTGCACAGATTTGCTGTTTCAAGGACATCCATTGTCCCAGGCAGCTTTATCAAGCATATTTTATGTGCTTTGCATTGCTAATAAAAATTCAAAGTATATGCAGAACAACAAATCCGAATCTATTAAACACCTCCTGCGTATAAGGAATAGATAGTCCATAGCAAATGTATTATCAAAAGAAGAGCGAGTTGTGTTAAATTAAAAGTGCAATCAGTCTAAGAAGGTGCATTCAAAACAAATAGTAGTGGTTTCATGCTGGATGCTATTAATCTCAAACAGCCACATGTATGAATTGGAAGTCGGTAAATATCTCTCTGAGCTGCAGAATAATAAATTTAGGCAGGTACTGAAATATATCTGGAACTTATTCTATTACCAATGTATGGCATAGGCGAATAAAAGTTTATGTGGTAAGAATACAGTAGTTTTCTTCTGTATTCATAGGAGGAGACACTAAGGTCATCTAATGAAACAGAAGTGAATTCAAGGAGAGGTAAAAGCAAATATTTCTTTAAGAAAAGCAGAAGTGTTGTTGAATGTTAGGATTTTGAACCTTACAACCCCATATCACCTCAAAAACATTAGGTAGAGCCCATAGAGAATTCCAGAGGTTGTTACCCAAGTGTCATTTTTGAAGTGACAGAAAGACAAAATGATTAAACATGTGCTTGGAGATGTCTATGGAGATTTTCAGTCATTCAGGTTATGGTTCAGAGGTGGTATTCAGCCACTTCTGACAGGTTCTGGAGAACCGGTAGCAGAAATTTTGAGTAGTTCAGAGAACCAGGAAATACCACCTCTGACTGGCCCCACCCCCATCTATTCTCTGCCTCCCGAGTCCCAGCTGATCGGCTGGGTCTTCGCTTGGTGCCCTGCACAGGAGAACGGAGCTGGAAAGCAGGTTAGTGGGCTGGGAAGGGAGTGGGGATTTTACAGTATTCTTCCCCTGGAGTGGGGTGGAAATGGGGATTTTACATTAACCTTCCCCTGCCATGCCCATCAAGCCACGCCATGCCCACCAAGCCATATGCACAGAACTGGTAGTAAAAAACTTTTGAATACCAACATTGGTATGGTTGTCCCAAAGGTGCTTTTTCAAAATGCAACTGGACTTTGCTTTGCCTTGGATGAGAAGTGAAATTATCTTCAAGGAAAAACAAAGGTCAGTTGCATTTTGAAAAAGCACCTTTGGGATGTGCCTGGAGTCTTAGCATATTAGCTATTTTCAATTGTAATTAAATATTGAATCAAACAAACCTGTTCTCATGACTACACTTGGCGCGTAGCCTCCAGTATGTCAATTCAAAAGCCCAGTATAGCCCATGGGCTGAAAAAGATTATCCACTCATGACAGAGGATACAGATAAATTATGACATTTGTTATTACAGGCTGTAGTGACGGCCACCAATTCAGAATCCTTTAAAAGAAGAATAGAATGAGGATAAAGGTGCAAATAGCTACAAGCTCTTACACTTACATACATCACCTAAATGAAAGATGAAGATTGGAATTAAAAAAAACACCCAACCAACAAAAACTGACTTCTTCCAATACTATAGTCTCAGCAGGTTGAAGACAACGTGCCTATTTTAATGAAAAATTAGTCAGGGGATGAGGGAATTAGTTTTTCTTTGAAATAAATACAGTATTATCACCAGTGGCAGAGTCACTATGTCTCTTGATATAAACTCCTAGCTACTGCAAATTTTTTTGGCTCTCGAGTCATTTAACTGCCCGAATTCAGGAACTTACAGTAGAAGCTTAAGTAACAATATGATTAAATTATCAGGCAAGAATAAAGCCATATATACACAGACAACCTATCTACAGTACACAGTAACAAACCTTATTCATTATTTTTCTCTCACCTAGTTAATATAAATGTGGCCATTTAATTTATGATCTAGAGATTGAGAGGCATTTTAGTTTTGTTTCATCTGAAGTTCCTGCTTTGTACTCTTCATGCCTTCCACATATTCTGCTGGTGGGGCCTCTATAGGCCTACAGGCCAGAGCAGGTTCTGACCAGTTCTGAAGAACCGCTAGCGGAAATTTTGAATAGTTTGGAGAACCGGCAAATACCAACTCTGATTGATTCCACCCCCATCTATTCTCTTCCTCCCGAGTCCCAGCTGATTGGCTGGATCTTCTTTTGTTGCCCTGCACAGAAGAACAGAGCTGGAAAGCAGGTTAGTGGGGTGGGGAGGGAATGGGATTTTGCAGTATCCTTCCCTTGCCATGCCCACCAATCCACGCCCACCAAGCCTTGCCCACAGAACCAGTAGTAAATTTTTTTGCTACAGGCCCTCTATAGGCATCTAAACAGAGTCCTGACCACTACAGAAACAGGGTCCTGACAATACATTCTTTGGCTCAGTATTTGTAAACAGCAATGGATCATGCCCAGTATTTCCTAGCCAAACCACAGAAAACTACAATGATCTAATACATATCAATTTTACAGAAGACAATGTTGAAAAAGCACTATGCAATCTAAAACCATCTCTATCTATTGGACTGGACGGAAAATGTGCCTACTTTTTAAAAAAGCTATCCATTGCCATAACCAAACCTCTAAGCATAATCTTTGAAAAATCTTTCAGGACCAGCTCCTTGCCAAACCTAGGGTCACTAGCCACAGTCATCCCCCATCTTCAAAAAAGGAGACCGCAGCCTAGTCGAAAATTACAGACCAATATCTTTATGTTGCATCACCTGTAAAGTCATGGAATCAATTATTAACCAATCCATTATCCTCCACTTAGAGACAAACAACCTACTCCCTAATAAACAATTTGGTTTCAGAAAAAAACTATCCTGTAATCTGCAACTCTTACACTACAAAAACATATGGACTATACAACTTGATCAGGGCAAAGCAATAGACGCAATTTACATAGACTTTTGTAAAGCCTTTGATTCAGTGGTACACGACAAACTACTCCTAAAACTAAAATCTTATGGTATCTCTGGACACCTGCATTCCTGTCAAACAGACAACAAATGGTCAAAATTGGGAGCGTCCTATCAAACTCTGTACCTGTTGTTAGGAATGTAAGTCACCTAACAGTTGGGTTGGAAAATATATAAACCAGGATAGACATTTTAATACTGTCTCTTTAAGGGAATGCTAAAATTTTAATTGGGTGTGGTTCCTCAAACGGTCATAAGATAGAGCCAGAAACCTGGGTTGTTCTGTTCTGTTGTTGCTGAGAGTGTTGCCATTCCTGCATTTCCTTATTGACTATTACTGATCATCGTTATTCTTGGATTTGATGTGAGTCTATTACTGAACTGTCTTTTTTAATTTTTTAAATTAATTTTCAATAAACAAATATACACAAACAAAACACAAAACATGAAAATATAAAACTTCTTTACAGGCGTTTGCAGACGATATGGTTTTCTTCCTAGAGGATCCCATGGAAAAAGGACATAATCTAATAAAAGAACTAGAACAATATGGTTCAGTAGCAGGATTAAAGATCAACAGAAATAAGATGAAATTACTGACTAAAAATCTAACAGAGAACCAGAGGAAAGAATTAGAAAAAACCATGGGGATACAGGCAACAAAAAAGGTCAAATATTTAGGCATATGGTTAACACCACATAGTAAATCACTCAAAGAGAATAATTATGATAAACTGTTACAGCAAATTAAGAAAGATCTAGAATCTTGGAATAAGTTGCAGCTTTCTTTACTGGGCAGGATTGCCACAATCAAAATGAACATTTTACCAAAACTCCTTTACTTATTCCAGACAATCCCAATAAAATTATCAAAAATTTTTTTTGATGATATAAATAAGGTAACTCTTAAATTTATTTGGCAGGGAAAAAAGCTAGAATCAGTATTAAGGCCTTACAAGATGCAAAAGTAGAGGTGGGCTAGCGCCCAAACTGGGAATTATATTATTGGGCAGCCAACTTACTATGGTTAAAAGACTGGGTCAATTTACGGAATAAAAGAACTCTAGCCTTGGAAGGGCACGACCTTCAGAGAGGATGGCACGCATTTCTATGGGATGTGGGGAAAACTAAACAGGCGTACTTTCATAGACATCTTATTAGAGATTCACTATTAACTAATTGGAAAAAAATATGTAAAAAACATTATTTAAAAATTCCAATTTGGCTTTCAACAATGGAGGCAATGGTTCATCCCAACAATTTGGATATAACAAAAACGACTAAATATAAAGATTTATTAGATTCTTTAGGAAAATTAAGAACTCGACAGGACTTACAGGAACAGGGATTTAAAATTGATCAGTGGTTATATATACAAATCCATAGTAGATACAAACAAGATATCAAAGAGTTTGGAATCTATAGCAAATTACAACACTTAGATAAAAACTTATTAGGATCAAATAAAAAGAATATCTCTAAATTTTATAAATATTTATTGAGGTAGAATTAGAGCAAGAGATAGTGAAAGGAACATGATAATGTGGAGTAGGAATATTGGAAGAAGCATTACATTAACAGAATGGGAAAAGATCTGGAATAGAATCATTAAGATTACGAAATCTACGTGACAAAGAAAATATGTATAAAATGTTATATAGATGGCACTTACCCCTTCGAGGTTAGCGAAAATGAACCCAAACTCTAGTCCAAAATGTTGGAAATGTAAAAACATAGAGGAACCTACTTTCATATGTGGTGGACCTGTAAAGAAGCCCAGAAATACTGGCAAAAATTAGAAAATGGCTGGAGGAGATAAACAAAGATCAAATTGAATATAAACCAGAGTTCTTCCTACTAGGGATTTCTGATAAACATTTTCCTAAAAAGACGAAATATATAATAATTCATATTCTAACTGCGCCAGATTAGCATTTGCTCAGTGCTGGAAATCATCCCGTTTACCTACAGATCAATTGGTCATTCAGAAAATATGTGACTGCGCAGAAATGGACAATTTAACCATAGCTCTTAAAAATAAAGAGTCTTCAGCATTTGATAATAATTGGAATGCATGGTATAATTGGTTATATCAGAGATAAACTGTTCAATGAGCATAAATAAGCATAAATATCCATAAATAGCGATAAGATGTGTATATTTAAAGTAAGAGAAGAATTGAGAATTGGATCTTGTAGACTGTCAAAAAGAATATTTGTCTGGTTTTAACGTATTTTCTTTTTCTTCCGCTTCTTTGTTTTTTTTTTTTTTTTTTCTCTTTATACTCCTTTTTCTCCTTTTTCGGTCGCAAGACCGAGCGTTTTTTTTTTTTCCTCTCTCTCTTCTCTTCTTTCTTTCTTCTTTTTCTCTCTCTGTTTCTTAAGTAATGTTGTTATGTTATTTTTTAATTGTAAATTCTAATAAAATTTATATGCAAAAAAAAGAAAATATAAAACTTCTTTTTGGAAAGCGGCTTAGTCCCGGGTTACATCTTTTTGTACAGACATAAATCAAATTTATGCGCACTTTATATACCATTTCATATCTTATTTATCATTCTACATTTTCTATATAGCTTCTCCCCTCTATTCACTCTCTTAATTCTGTTTTATTTATTTCATCTCAATTTAAATCATTATGCTTATATCTTTTGTCTGTTCTATTTCAATTATCTATTATCTTTTCTCATTAACACAAAATTTCTCCTGTAATCACTGATTGAAGTATGATGCCTTTATATCTTTCCCCTAAATTTAACACTTAAAATAATATATAATTTTCATTCTGATTCTGCTTAGTACATTCTAAAGCTACATACTATATTTTAAAATAGGAAAGAATAATAAGTTTATAATATAATTAAAACAATAATCCATAGCAAAGTAAACTCTATCGTTAAATCTTAAGCATTTTACACATTCCTTTTAATATTTTATCCCATTTTATAATCATATAATGTTTCAGTTTTCTAACATTTCAAATACAAATACAACAATACGATCTTATGTACTTTTGCAGAAGCTCTTTTTAAATTATATTTTTACCCATTATCTCTGAATAAATCCTGTTTCTTTACATCTTGTTTCAAACCTTTGTAACTTTTTTCCCTTTTCCCCTTCCTTTCTTCTCCAATCTAGCCTTTTTACCCCCTTGTCTCTTGATCTTCACCCTCTTAATCTCCACCCTCTTCTGTATTCCTCTTTTCTGTTGCTTTCTGACATTCTATCAATTTTTCACCTTATTTTTCCCTTTTTGGTTGTTTTTTTAAGCCTTAAATTCTCCATTCTCTTTCCCCTTTTCTTCCCCAGCTAGAGTTGCTTGTTCATTAAAGATGGCTTCTTCTTCATCTCCTTGTTCTTGTAGTTTCTGATAAGTAGAAATCGCCATTTCTAAGAAATGAAAAACAGATCCAGAAGAGCCCTTCCCTTCTTGTTCCTCTTCTTTAAGCTTTTTAAGTTCCATTTTCAGTTCATCAACAAGTAATGCCATTGTGAAAAGTTTTTAAACAACTCAAATGTTTTTAATCTTTCAAATAATAATTTCCAAAGGTCCCAAAGTCACCAAGCAATCCAAATACACACAGACTGTTTCATTTAGCACTTTTTTCTTTTTATACTTTCTCTTCCTGGGGTTACAGTTATTACTGAACTGTTTTTGATACTGGAGTTTGATTTGGATTCCTGGACTGAAAACTGACTGCTTTAACCGTGAATGACTTGGACTGGTTGTTGAACTTTGCTTAGCCATTTTACTGGAAGTAAAAATCTACATTTTACTATACAGTGTATCTGTGTGCTGGTTGTGTGTTATTCTTCACCACTCTCACTATGTCTCCCTATGTGCTCATTCTTCTAACAGAGAATTACCTCAACACCTGTCAACAGTGGTGTCCCCCAAGGCAATGTTCTAGGACCAACTCTCTTCATACTCTACATAAATGACCTCTGTGATCATATTAAAAGCAACTGTGTTCTTTTCACTGATGATGTAAAATATTCAACACCACTGACAATAATGCTACCCTTCAAAAAGACCACAACTATGTATCAGAATGGTCAGACAAATGGCAACTTCAAATCTCAACAAATAAATGCTCTATCTTACATATTGGCCCCCCAAAAATTCAGAAAGTAAAATCCAAGCTGAATAGTCAAGACATTGTTGATGATCTAAAGTCTGTCAAGGGCCTTGGAGTACCCATCTCTAATGATCTAAGTGCTAGAGCCCACTGTAACTACATAGCCAAAAAGGCATTAAGAGTTGTTAACCTAATCCTGCGTAGCTTTTTCTCTGGTAATATCACATTACTAACCAGAGCATACAAAACATTTGCTAGACCAATACAGCTCATCAGTCTGGAACCCACATTACGTATCTGATATTAATACAATTGAAAAAGTCCAGAAATATTTCACAAGAAGAGTTCTCCACTCTTCTACTTGTTGCAGAATACCTTATGCCACCAAACTTG
Source organism: Pseudonaja textilis (assembly GCF_049901715.1). NCBI lineage: Eukaryota > Metazoa > Chordata > Lepidosauria > Squamata > Elapidae > Pseudonaja > Pseudonaja textilis. Next base: position 207,700,311 of record NC_141990.1, read on the forward strand.
AAATTCTAGACCTAGACAACCTAGAACTATGCTACCTTCGGTCCAATCTAAGTATAGTACATAAAATTATATATTGCAATTTCCTACCTGTCAATGAATACTTCAGCTTCAACCATAACAATACAAGAGCACAGAATAGATACAAACTCAAGGTAAACTGCACCAAACTTGATTGCAGGAAATACAACTTCAACAGCAGAATGGTCAATGTCTGGGATACTCTACCTGACGCTGTGGTTTCTTCCCCAAACCCCAAAAACTTTAACCTTAGACTGTCTACTATTGACCTCACCCCTTTCCTAAGTGGTCTGTAAGGGGCGTGCATAAGTGCACCAACATGCCTACCGCCCCTGTCCCATTGTTTCTTTTATTTTTCATATGTATCCATCTTATGCATTGATAACTATGTTTATATTTATACCTGTTATCTTATAATTGCTTGACTAAATAAATAAATAAATAAATAAATAAATAAATAAATAAATATCACTCTTGAGTTATGATCCAGCACAGTTCTTAAAAACACATGAGACTCCCTTATTGAAATAAGTTAAATTAGCTTTCAGTCTCTTTCCGGGCAAAATTCAAAGTGCTTGATAGGGCGACACTCTTTAAAGTCTTGAATGGCTTCAGCCTAGGATGTGAGTCTGCTTCCTACGATCCCCAACACTGGTTTTCATTCAAAACTTGGGAGAACGCAGGAAGAGATGGGCATAGTTTCTTTTTATTGGGCAGGACAGAATTTTTAATTGGATGGAATTCTTGGTGTCTCACTATTTTTAAAACGGCTTTTCCTAAATTATTTTACTATTTTATAGTGCTCATAGAGTAGGAATTGGGTGTGGAGAACCAGGAAAAAGTTCTTTTGTTTTAAAAGAAAGCAATGGACTTTCTCCCCGATCATATGCACGTTTATTAACACAGAGCTTTAAATCCCCCTAAATCCAGGAGGATCTATTCCTATGGAAAGACCCTTTCCATTCATTAACTGGCACAATAGATCACCGGAGGTTTGATTTCCTAAAATTGCTGGCCCTTTGGGGTTTTTCAGTCATGCAGTGTCTAGTTTCCAAGGCCATTTTTACAAGGCAGGATCAGTTTTTTTTCTTGCTTCTCTCTTGTCCCTATGAGACAGGACTCATACGGCTGAGTTCTGTGTAGCAAAGACTCTGGCTGGAATATGATGGGGCAGACTGGAAAACAGATCCCACATCCCATGCCATATTCTGAACCGGAGACAACCATTGTCTTCATGCCAGAGGTTCTGACTTGCACTAGTTGCACCATTTAGCCCTCAACGTACGACCACAATTCAGCCCAAAATTTCTGTTGCTAAGGAAGACATTTCTTAAGTGAATCTTGAACTATTTTAGGAGTTGAACTATTTTAAGTTTCTTGCCATGGTTGTTAAGTGAATCACCACAGTTCTTAAGTTAGTAACACAGTTGTTAAGTGAATCTGGCTTCTCCAATGACTTTGCTCATCCGAAGGTTGCAAAAGGTAAATCACGTGACCCTGGGACACAGCAATTGTCATGAAGTATGAGTCAGTCTGACTTTTGATCATGTGTTCATGGAGATGCTACAATAGTCACAAGTGTGAAAAACAGTCCTAAGTCACTTTTTTCACTGCCGTTGTAACTTGGAACAGTCACTAAATGAACTGTTGTAAGTCGAGGACTACTGGGAAATCTCTTTGGTCCCACATTAATATTCCTTTGAGTGGTATAATTATCTATTTTAAAATCACATTTTTTTTAATCAGGGGTGAATGATAATTAAAATATTAAATTGCCAATTGTTCATCTAATCATAAATTGTTGGGTTTTTTTTGCATAAGATCTTTACAAATAGTACTTATACTGTAAGTACGACAGTTGTAAGTCATCATCTCCTTTGAATGACTCCCATAATCCCTTGCGGGGTGGAGTCTGGGCAACTGAACAGAGATGAATGTTTACGGGCCGGATGCCTTTCCTGTCCCCAATGAGGAGTTATATTCAGGAGATATATTCTCAATGTGCCCAGAGAGAGAAATATCTGCTTCTACCTAGGATCGAACTCACAGCCTCCTGATTGTGAGGTGAGAGCTCAACCTGTAGGCCACCGCACCACTTGATTCACGACTGTAATTGAGCTCACAATTTTGGGCCATAAGTTGCAATGATCGTAAAGTGGATCACTGCACGACCCAGACCCAATTTTATGACATTGTGGTGATCACGAGGACCCAGATTGTTGGGTACAATATGCTGACTCTGTAAACCTCTTCGAGAGGGCTGTAAAGCACTATAAAGCGGTATATAAGTCTAAGTGCTATTGCTATTGCTATTAAGCAAGCATAGTGGTTGTTAAGTGAATATGGTGGCCACTAAGTGAACCTATTGGTGGCTAGGGAGCAGTTTTTGCCAAAACTGCCAATTTCTGACGAAACCGTCATAAATCATGATCACGTGGCTTCACAATTAGCCCTAAATGGGGGCTGGTTGCTGAGCACCCAAAATGTCATGTGTCTGTGTTGAGAGGAACAGATGTTGGAGACTGGGTTCTAAGTCCCACTTTTGGGGTCCATTGTAACTTTGAATGCCACTAAGCAACTGATCATAAGGACCATCAGTATTAGTAGACATAGCCCATTTTTGTTTTTCTCCACCCTCTTCATTTTAGCACAGACTATATATCTGATATGATTAAATATAGCCATCCACCATAAGAAGACAAGAATATTGGGGAACCTTGGTTCATAGGGATAATGTGCTTTCTCTCACTTAAGTCATGTGTTTGTGATAAAGTGTTTTAAACTTGAGTTGAAATTGCTTTCTAAATCTTTTTATTTTCTGCAAAGATTCCAGAGTGGGTTTTTTTCATAGGTCATGATTTAGTGTAAAGTTTTCTAATGCAACTTTGTCGAAATGGATAGAGTTTTTAGATAGTGTATATAACTATTTGAGAAATCCAGACTGAATCACACCCATTAGCTGTGCTGGCTGGCTGACCTTCGCATTCCTGCCCTTTTGGCTGCGGGTGAAAGCCAAGACAATTTCTTTTGGCATTTTGATAATCTCATTCATTCTGCAACTATTCCTAAATAAATGCAAAAAGCAAACACATTAAGGCACCTTATATTGCTTTTCTTTAAAGTAAAGAGTAGGTTTCAGGCTTTGTATATTTCTGCTTTTTGGTCTGCATATTCTAGTCTTGAGTGGTTCTTTGTTAATTCTGTTCAAGGTTTGGCTGCCAAACTTTATATAAGCAAATATTAGCAGGAATTTTTAATGCATAGTATGAGGGTAAAATAGTTCCCATCAACGTTGAAGGAGAAGCTGGTTATTATTGCTGCAGAACATTCATCTACTTTGGATTTTACAATAGTTTAATATTGCCATTAGCTTTTTAATTAAGTAAACAATTATGTCTAAATACTCATATTTCCAGAAATAAATAAACTCTTTTCATTTGGTGAAACCTACTTAAAACTAGTGTGATAAAGTTAAGCCTTTTCCATACAGGGGTGTAAATACATTACTCAAGCAAGATAGCTTCCCTCTCTCCAGGGTTTTTATGTGAGTCCCAGCAGTCATGAATCTTTGCTTCTTCCTGCTTTTGTCATATGTATTTGAGCAGGGGTGGGATTCAATTTTTTTAACAACCGGTTCTGTGGGCATGGCTTAGGTGGTGGGTGTGGCTTGGTAGTCATGTGACTGGGTGGACATGGCTTGGTGGTCATGTTATTGGCTGGGCGTGGCCAACTCAATATCACTCACATTGAGACACGCATCCCTTTGCCTGGCCTCTCATGACTGTGGGGATGCTGCAACAGTCGTAAGTGTGAAAAATGGTCACTTTTTTCAGTGCCATTGTAACTTTGAATGCTCACTCCACACAAGCAAAGTACCAGCAAAGGAGGGGGAAAAAACTCCAGAGACGTTCCTGAGACAGGAAGTCTAGTCTTGCCAAGAACGTAATAAGGGTTAACGGAGAGGCAGTTTCTGTAAGCAACACCAGACTGTTTCCTTCCTGCCTTCCTTACAGGATTAGGCCAGTAATTTCTTCTAACAACTGGTTCTTCGAACTGCTTAGAATGTTAACAACCAGTTCTAGCAAATAGGTGCAAACTGGTAGAATCCCACCCCTGTATTTGAGGATCTCTCTCTCACTCATTCTAATATGGCTGCCCATCTCACACTCTGGATGGCTAACAGGAAATAAAACAAGATAAAAACATACAAAACAAATAACAAATACAAGAACCAAGATAAAACTAAACTGCACAATCAGCATAAACAATGGTGGTATTCATTTGGTTCACACCAGTTCACATGAACTGGTAGAAAACTTTTTCTGCAGCTTGGCAAACTGGCTGATTCCACCATTGGCTCCCCCTCCCCCTCTCCTCCCAGGCACTCCTCGCTTAGGTCCTTTTTGCTTAGGTTTGTCTGACTGTCAGGGAGAAATGGATGGGGGCCTGCTGCGGCTGCCCACATCGCCCCTCTTTCAGCCAGCCCTTGCTTGCCCACCCAGTCAGGGCAGAGTGTGGGAGTACCTACCCTCCTAGCCACTGGCTGAGGGGGAAGAGCCCAAATGGTGCTGGACAAGGAGCAGCTGGCGGGCAGTGAGGGATGAGGCAATGTGCCCCTCAACATGAGTGACATCAAGTTGGCCATGCCCATCCAGTCATATGACTATCCAGCCATGCCTACCCAGCTGGTCATTAGGACAGAGAACCATTTGTTAAATTATTTGAATCCCACCACTGAGCATAACCCCAATATTGGCTTAACCATACTCTCTGGACTCCAGGCTCTCTGTTTTCACTGGCAGAGCACTTGTGCCACCATAGGTACTCCTGACATGCCCACATGCCCCCCACGAGGTTAATGTGGCCCTCAATGAAATCGAGTTTGACACCCCGTTCTAGAATCACTTTAATAAAACTAAGCAAAACTGGTCTTATCTCTACAAGTTTTAAGGTAATTTTATAGCTAAAAAGGTTCCTGTTGGGCGGAGCTGGCGTTGCGACGATACGGCATGCGATCTTGGAGGTCTGAGATCGCTGCCGATATCTTTGCTCCTGGACGGTCCTATCGGATCTAAACCATCCTGAAGAGATGGTGAAAGTGAAGAGCGCATCCTGTTGATCCCAAGGATACTGCAAAGTCCCTGGCAGATCCAGGAGAAGCTCTTCTTGCCAGTGGCAAAGAGGCAGCCATTAAAGCTGCTGAAGTTGGGACAACTCCCAAATGGAAGAGAACAGAAAGAAAGAGTGTGCAGGCTTGGTGAGAACTTTTTCTTTATTCTAAGATCTGAAAGGACATCCAAAGAAAAAGAAAGAATCTGTAAAAGTTTTGACAGAAGTGATTAAGCGGCGATTTTAAACAGGAATGTCAAAGTAATTTTTTTTTTCCTCATTGCTGGATTTTCTATATATGATCTTGTATTTTGAAACTGACTGGTTTTTTCATTTATATCTATTTTTTTTCTTCTCCTTTTTGATTTTGCGATATTTTAGGCTAGAGGCTCCCTTTAGTTATTTCATTTTTAAAAATATCTTTTTCTTTTTTTTAATTAATTTTTATTATATCCTGCTTGGAAAAGGAGGGGGAAAGTGAGAGCAAAGAAACTTTGTAACACTGCCAACTAGAGGCTTGAAAATATTCTATTTCTCTGTGACCAGACAAAGCTGAGAAAGGAAGAACTGAGACTCTTTTTCAAGGACATTGCTATTTGATAAGATAGAAGGAAGAGCATGGGAGAGTATTATTGCAGGTGCTCTTCTGGGTTTCTAACAACAGCTGGAGTCTGGTGTTGAAACTTGGGGGAAAAACGGTGATAAGTCTTTGGAGAAGAGAGCTATAATAAGAGCCTTGGATAATTAAACAAAGTGCAGTGTGGCCTTTTTACTTTTTCTAAGTTGTGCTATCCCTCCTCACCAGCTTTATTGTATTTCTTTTTATTTTTTAATTTTTGTAATAACTATATGGGTTTTTGGCTTTGTTGGAGCTTGTCTTTGTTTTTCTTTTTTTCTTTGGAAGTCCAATCTCTACGTTTGCTTTTTATTTTAAAAGGAAAAGCCTTTTTTTTTCCCTTTCTGGTATTTTTGTTTTTTCATCTACCTTTCTGGTTTATTCTTATGTACTTTTTTCTATTTGAGACCTTTCAATTGGATTAAGGTGTTGAAGAACCTGAAGAATTTTTCCTTTTCCTTTTTTTTTTCTTTTTTTTCTTAAGCCTTTTTTTCATCTAACTATTGATTGGATTGAGGTATACAAAAATCTGAAGAAATTTTGTCCTCCCTTCCTTTTTCTTTTTTAAAATTATTATTATTGGGCTTCTTTTTTCTACTATTTTTATTTTGAACTATAATTGGTTACTTCACAATTGGATTAAGGTTTAGAAGAATCTGAAGATTTTGAATTGCTTAAAATGAGTAGGAAATTTACAGCTCCTGGTTCTTCAACTTCTACTTCTTCCTCTCCACCATCTGGAGGACAACGTTCAATACAGACAATGTTAAAGCAAGAAAAAGAACAAGAAAAAGTTACTCTGCAGATGATGATGCAAGGAATTCAAAATATTCAAGCAAGATCAAAGAATATTGAAAAGAGAATAGAGAACAATGAACAAAGAACAGAGAACATTGAACAAAGAACAGAGAACATTGAACCAAGAACAGAGAACATTGGACAAAGAACAGAGAACATTGAACAAAGAACAGGGAAAACCGATGAAAAAGTGGAGAACATCCAACAAATGATGTTGAAGTATGATAAGAGATTCCCAAAAATTGAAGAAGATAAACAAAGAGACAAGAAGATCGGTGATATTGATAATAGATTAACAGTGGTTGAACAAGATAAAAGTGGTATGTTGAGATAGGAGATGGATAGATCAGAATTCTATCTTAGATTCCAAAATGTAGAGGAAGAAAAAGGACAAAACTTAGCTGAGATAATGATAGAAATACTGGCTGAAGCTTTGGAAATAACTCAAGAGAAGATGATGGATGGAATAGATGAGGTTTATCGAGTTTTCACAAGATATGCGATGAGAAATACCTTACCAAGAGAAGTTCACATTAGATTTACAAAGAAAGCCATTAAAATGCAAATATTGCAAGTGGCAAAAGAGAAAACATTGAAATACAAAGACAAGGAGATTGTGGTCTTGAAACAAATACCCAGAAGAGTGAGAGAGATGAGAAGAGAATACCGATTCTGACTAAAATGCTACTTAAAAAGAGGTGAATTATAGATGGCTGATTCCAGAAGGTTTAATGTTCACATGACAAGAACAGAGACGTAGAATTGACTCAATTGAGAAAGGAATTATTTTATACTGAATTTTTGGAGGGAAAAAGGAAGAGGCAGAAAAAGAGATCTCACTAATTGAATTCCAAGAGGACTGCCAAATGGCAACTAAAAAAGAAGAAGGTGCAGTAGGTGGAAAGGTGGAAGCCAAAGAACAACATGAACTAAGAACTATGAGAGTTGCTAAACCTAACTATAAAATATAACCATGGAAGAGAAAAAATTGATTACAATTGATATAAATGGACTTAACTCAGCCGTTAAAAGAAGGAAAAGCTTTCATAAATTAGAGAAATTAAAATTTGATATAATTTGTCTACAAGAAGTACATATTAAAAAACAGTATGAACAATTGTTGGTACAGCCAAAATTAGGGAAAATATTTACTTCCTTGACACAATGTAAGAAAAGAGAAGTGGTTTTATATATTAATGAGACCACCCCAGCAAAATTGATCTATATCGATGATGTTGGAAGAATACTAATGGTGGAAATAATGGACAATAATATGAAAACACTCCTATTGCAATTTATGCTCCGAATGACAAACAAGAAGAATTCTACAAAAAATTACATATGAAAATAATCGAACTGGACTATGCTAATATAGTTATGATGGGAGATTTTAATGGAATTGTAGACAATAAATTGGACTATACAGCACAGAAAACAATAAAGCAAAACAGAAAGACTCTCCCTAAATCTTTTTATAAAATGGTAGATGAAATAAACTTAAAAGATACATGGAGAGAAAGAAATGCTAAAACTAAACAATACACCTTCTATCCAAATAGACACTTATCATGGTCCAGAATAGATATGATATGGATGTCAACAGAATTAATAACTAACATTCAAGAAATAAATATTGAAACAAGTACTTGGGCAGATCACAATCCAATGACAATTAAATGGAAAGGACAAAAAGAAGATCTAGATGGACGTTAAATAATACTATTTTAAAGGAAAAAGACTTCACACAGTGGATGGAGAAAGAATTGGCTTTTTCTTTAGAGAAAACAAAAAGAAGATACATCAATTCAGAATGTATGGGATACAATGTAGGCATATATTAGAGACTTGATAATAGACTATACAAGGAAAAGGAATACTATGAAAAGACTAGCCTCTAAGGCCCTAGAGGATGAGCATAAAAGACTTGAAAAAGAGCTACAGAAAATGCCACAGAAAAAGGACATCAAGTTAAAAATGGATATAATTAAACACAAAATGGGTCAAATAGAAAAAGAAGAATTAGCACAGAAAATTAGAGGTGCTAAACAGAACTACTTTGAAGACGCAAACAAACCAGGTAGATGGTTAGCATACAGACTGAGAAGGGAGAAAGAATCAAGGAAAATATTGCAATTAATAAATGACCAAGGCCAAGTTTGCCATGGTAGAATCAAGGAAAATATTGCAATTAATAAATGACCAAGGCCAAGTTTGCCATGGTAGCAAAGAGAAGAACGAAATCATTCAAGACTTGTTATTACTGTTGGAACAGATGGGTTTTGCTAGAAAATTTATTCAAGCAATAGAAGCTATATACTATAAGCAAACGGCAAAGGTAATTTTTCTCTTTCATGGTTATATTTTATAGTTAGGTTTAGCAGCTCTCATAGATCTTAGTTCACATTGTGAACTAAGATTAAAAGTTAATGTTATTTGAAAATTCCAGTCTGGTTATCGACTATTGAAGCATTTTCTTATCCTATAATATACAAAAAGGAACAAACAGTTAGATATGGTGAAATATTGAATGAAAAGGGTGAGCTTAAATCTATGCAAAACTAGAGGAACAAGGTATAAAGATGAATTGGTTTTCATATGCCCAAATACATTCAAGGTATGATAAAGATTCTAAAACAGAAGGTTTCTACGATAAACTGACTGACTTAGATAAGATTTTGACAGGTACTGATGAAAAAGTGATTAAAAAATTGTATGGATATTTATTAGAAATTAAACTAGAAGAAGAACAAGTTAAAGAAACTATGATTGCTTGGGGGAAGAATTTTGGATATGGGATCGATTTAGAGAAATGGCAAAAATTGTGGTCTCAAAATTATACAATGTCAATGTCAACAGCATATAAAGAAAATTTGTATAAGATGTTTTACAGGTGGCATTTTCCCCTGACAAGAATAGCAAGAATGTTCAAGAATAAATCTGAAAAATGTTGGAAATGTCATTAGACACCTGGCTCATATTAGCATATGTGGTGGACTTGTGCGGATGCTAAAAATACTGGACTAAAATCCACATGTGGTTGGAAAAAATGACAAAAAAACATATAGACTTGAAACCAGAGATATTTTTATTGGGAATTTTACCTGAGATATATAGTAAAGACTTGAAATACCTGATTGTAAATGTATGAACAGCGGCTAGGATTGTATTTGCTAAAAACTGGAAAAATGAGAAAATACCATCACCGGAGGAAATCATTAAGAAAATATTGGAATGTGCTGAAATGAGTAGATTGACATTTGAAATTAGAGAACAAGAGAATAAACAATTTTATAAAATTTGGGATCTTTTCTATCAATGGTTAGACAATAAAATACAGTAATGAAATACGTAGACTTTTAGAAAATAATAAATATATAAAGATGTACTTTTTTCTTATTAAATCTACAAAATGATTTTAGGATAGATTTGGGATAATATGAACTGTTATAAAATAAACTAAGCAAATTATGACTATCCTGTAAAAGATGAATGAATAAAAGTATAGTCAAATGATTGATTAATAATGATACTAAGGTATTTAATTTTTGATTGACAATATGAAATGATATGCAATGTAATTGTAATTGAAGACTATGAAATGGAAGCACAAAACAATTTGTAAACCAACCGGCACATGTATGTACACCTATGGAAGATAGCTTGATGCTTTTATGTTTTGTTTATGTTTGTTTTTAAAAACCAATAAAATTTATTTTTTTTAAAAAAAGGTTCCTGTAGTTGTGTAACTAAAAGGCAGAGCTACTTTTATTGCTCTATTGTTGCATGTGTCAGCACTGAAATTCAGCTGCCACTTTTGTTAAAGAGAGTTGGAGGAGTTGAAAAGTTCAAGGTTATGCTGTATGTCGTATGAAGAAATTCCAGTGGCGGTTAATTGGTTCTCGTGATTTATGGAGTGTAGAAGTGGGAGGAGAGAAAGGAGAAGAGAAGGTGGATTCTGTTTAACGCCGCTAAAAATTTTCACTTTGGGAAATTGCCTTTGACATGCCAGATTTGTTTCTAAATAAATCAATTGGAGAGAAAACATCTCGGAGTAATTGATATCATGGATACTTTCTGGATGCCTTAAAGCATGTTACCTTGATGTTTCAGGTGCAAAGGAAGATCCTGCTACTTCCTTGCTCTTTGCTTGGTCCCACCAGCTTGGCACCAAACCTGAAACTCCAGAATGATAACAGAGGCGAATCTAAAAGATGTCTAAGAAATGTTTATGGACTTTTTTTGAGCTGCAGCTCTTCATTCTGGTCTCCCAAAGGTATGTCTAAATGACATAAAGGTAAAGGTTCCCCTGCCACATTTGTGTTAGACATTTCTGGCTCTAGCGGGCGGTGCTCATGTCTGTTACAAAGACAAAGAGCCAGCACGGTCCGAAGATGTCTCCATGGTAGCATGACTAAACGCCAGCATGACCAGCATGACTAAACACCAAAGGCTCATGGAATGCTGTTACCTTCCCACTAAAGTGGTCCCTATTTTTCTATAGCATTTTTACATGCTTTCAAACTGTTAGGTTGGCAGAAGCTGGGACAAGTAATGGGAGCTCACTATGTTATGTAGTGCTAGGGATTCGAACCGCCGAACTGCCAACCTTTCTGATCAACAAGCTTAGCATCTTAGCCATTGAGCCACCGCGTCCCATAAACGACAATGACAATATCAAAAAAGGTAACCCCCAAATTGAAAACAAATTCCTCTGAATAAATTTGGGAAATGCCAATGGAATATTTGTTCATTCTGGCTAAAGTTACAGATAAGTATTTTAGGTAGGGAGCAAATTTTTTAAATTATGGGACCAATTATGGACCAGTTAGCTTAGCCAAAGTAGTACATAGATTCCTTGAGACACTGAGAATGGGTGAAATAATTTTAAAAAATCAGAAAAAAAGTCAGAATAATGACTGAACCCGCCCCCCAAAAACCCAAGTCTTGATGGATTTATAATCCATTTCCATTGCTACAAAACCATATAGAAATGTACATAAGCACAAAAGAAAAGAGAACCAAATTTTTCTATCAATTACTTCTATTTATTAATATAATAAAGCCTAGAATTCAATAGCATTTAGTTTCAGATAATTGATGGATATTTCAATTTTGGAGGAAAGAAAAGAAAAGATTGCACTCACAAGTAAGAATAAATAATAATGGAATAAAATAGAAAAATCAACCACGGAAAAGGTTGTTGTTGGCATAATAATTATAAAAATATGGTTTGGGATTAAAAGGAAGTGTCTATGAATAAAGCAAAATTTTCTAATTTAACAATGATTTCCCAAGAACTTCATTGGGAAAACATAGAGAAAGAGAAACAAACAGAAAATTATAATTGTAGCAGAAACTCTGTTTCTAAGCCTTTAGAGCAGGGGTGTCCAACCTTGGCAACTTTAAGACTTGTGGACTTCAACTCCCAGCTTTGCTGGCTGAGGAATTCTGGGAGTTGAAGTCCACAAGTCTTAAAGTTGCCAAGGTTGGACACCCCTGCTTTAGAGAATTGTGATGGACGTCCCTTCTCTTCCACACTTGATCATTTGTATAAACCCATCTCATCCATAAATCACAAGGAGTCTGGTAGCATCTTTTTTTTACTAACAACTTTTGTCAAATGGTATACATTTTCATGAATTGCAGCTCATTTTACCAGATGCATGAAGCAGCTAATCTGATGCTGGATTTAAATTGGGATGAGGTAGAAGGAAAGGAAGGGGAAGACAGGATGGTTAGGCAGTTGCAAGTTAACGCTGAGATAGTTTAGTAGTATCTTCTTAATTAATAAATGTAATGTATTACAAACTCTTTGTTGAGATTTTCTCAGATAGTCTGAAACATTTTGATGTTTCTTAGTTCCAGAACAACTGTAATAGAATATTCTGGAAGATTAAAATGCTCTGCTATTATTTATTTTGAGTCCTGATGTCAAACTTGTATCCACTGTTTCTTTTGCACAAAGTCTTACTTATTTGTCCTATGTATAATCCAGAAAAGCATCCTGGCAGATAATGACACATATAGGCAGTCCTGAGGTTAAGAAAGATGGCAGTCCAATCTCTTCTTGAAAACCTTCAGGATTTGAGTGCATTTCTCTAGTTGGATACTATAAGTGATCCTGAAAGTAGGACAAGGTCTGTTCCCAATTCTGCCTTTAATTTGAATTTGGATATAAATCAGACTGCCTATTATTGAAAAATGGTGGATGGCCTTCTCCTTCCTCGAGCTAGTGAACTGCTGAAGCAGTACAATATTTTCATGAACTGCTGAAAACCCCTGAAAACAGGCTGTATATTAAACATGCATGATTTCAGGAGTTCATGAAAACATTGTGTGGCTTCAGTGATTTGTCTGTTTAAGAAAAGAGAAGGCCATCTTCCATTTTTCCTACTGGGCAGCTTATTCGTACATAAAAGATTTCTTTAAGACAGACCCAGAAACCCCCGCAGACAATATTATAATAAAAAAAAAAAATCTGGAATATGCAGAGATGGATAGGTTAACCCTAAAAATTAAAGGAAAAGAAGATTCGGACTATTTCATAACATGGGAACTATTCTATAAATGGTTACATGACAGATATTGAGGTTAGAGGAGTGGAATTAGGTGTAATATCATCTATAGGAGAAAGAAAATCAGAGGAGTAAATATTTCTGATGGTTATGTAATCAATACTCTAATTGAAGATAATATATGTTATAATATGATTGATGTTATCATATTTGTTTATATATTACTGCATATTTGTTTATACATACATACATATAAAGTGGTGTTCAGCAGGTTCTGACCAGTTCTGGAGAACCGGTAGCAGAAATTTTGAATTTTTGAATTGAGAACCGGCAAATGCTACCTCTGACTGGAGATTTTACAGTATCCTTCCCCTGCCACTCCCACCAAGCCACACCCACAGAACCAGTAGTAAAAATTTTTGAATCCCACCACTGATATATAAGATATATGATAATGACGATGATGATATTTGTATGCTTGTATGTCAACACCTTGAACATCTAGAGAGCACACTGCTCAACATAGAAAGGAAATGTATGATATAAAATAATGAAAAAATATTTTTTTTAAAGATTTCTTTAAGTCAGACTTTCATAACCTGGGGACTGCCTGTAACACATTAGAAAAAACGCATATGAAGGCACCTTGTATGTGAATTTTCTATGTGAATAAATTGGTCTATGTGTGGGAACAAAGTAGACAACTTCATCAGTATTACTTTCCTGTTGTTTCAGTTGCTTATGAGGATCTGTGGTGGGATTCAAAAAAATAGGTGGTTGTCTATATACAAGTGTGGACCCTCTACTGCAGGGATGTCAAACTCACGTCATGGCGGCATCACATGATTGGGACTTTTTCCCCTTTCACTAAACCGGCTGTGGGCGTGGCAGGCATGTGACGCATCTGGCCCACAGGTCGTGAATTTGACAGCCCTGTTCTACTTGGTGGAGGTACTACTATTTTCTACTCTCAGAGAAAAATACTGTTCTGGGTGGAATCAGAGCAGTTTTATTTACCTTGACATATATTTAAAACAATACTCATGGCATTCTATGCTTTGTTAGGAAGATCTATTTGTGTCCCTTGTTCATGTATACATGAGTTCATTCTTGAAAAATGAAGCAAGCAAAGAAGAATGTTCTATCGAGCATCTTATCTGTTCTCTCAGGATTACACTTTGGCTAATGGAGAATTCCCACAGACTTGTAGACAAAAATAAATTTAAATAAAAATTCAATACAAATTTAATTATTATTTTTTAAATGAAGAATTATTAAGTCTCATGATTATATGCCCCAAGCTTACTTTAAAAAAAAACTCCTTTTAGATTAAAGGCTGGGATAATTCTTTTGTACTAACTGCTAATGGGATTAGATTTACTTCAGCATGTTGTCTGAACCCAGTCAATGTGCAAACCATCATTTCTGATGAACGTATTGTCTAAATCATACCAATTATAATTATTCAATAAATCATGGTTAAACAATGTAGGGCTAAGCATAATGTGTTCATCCAATTAGAAAAAGCTTTCACAGCAAGGAAGGGAGAAGGAAGAGAGAACTTTGCAGAATCAGGAAAAGTAAATGAAATTACCTAGATGCTTTTGATTCACAGATGTTATCATGAATCAATACGTTTTAAGTCAAAGATTGTATCTTTTTAAATTAGATTAAGACTGGGCTGCAACTTCTTCAAAGTCACTTCCTTAGGCTTTTGCTGTGTGTCTCAAATCCATTTGGATTCAAGCTCTGTTGACTTCAGTCTCCTATGGAAAAACATCATAGAAGAGAAAGAGGAAGAATAAGAAAAAGAAGAGAAATTCCAACGAATATGAGGAGTATATTGTAATTGTACCCAGAATAATGTGACTCAGTGTCAAATCAGTGCAGTAGCACCAAAAGTATTCATGGCATCAGATCGTTTGGCATGATTTATTTCACTCTTGTTTAATGATTAAATGCCCATTTAATTGTTTCGCTTTTGTATACGATTCAGTTTTACTTGTAGAGAGAAGAAGGAAAATCCTGACAGGAAGGAGGGACCCAGCGGATATGTGTTCAGGAAAATATTAACATTTTAAAGCATCTGTTATATTGCTAACATCATTTCATAAAGCTTTTGAGAACCTCCTTTTCCATATACAGCTTTGAACCTTTGCGCAGTGTGATGTTTGATGGCAAAATATTACTGTCTCCCCCCCCTCCCCTTTTTGGCCTGAAGAATAGGTGGATCTGTGAGTTCTTTCATGTTACTGGCTAAAAGTACTTCATAAGAACATGGGATTAATAACAATTTGGATAATTGGCATTTCTTTGACACCTTCATTTATGATACCACCCGTG
The DNA here is from genome assembly GCF_049901715.1 of Pseudonaja textilis. Classification (NCBI taxonomy): domain Eukaryota; kingdom Metazoa; phylum Chordata; class Lepidosauria; order Squamata; family Elapidae; genus Pseudonaja; species Pseudonaja textilis. The sequence continues at coordinate 207,715,710 of NC_141990.1, forward strand.
CATGAAAGAGTAGAGAAAATGATTTGTTGCTTCAGGGTAGCTGCATATATAAGCAAACCTCTGATGGGATATTAGGAAACTATTTTCTGAATATGTGGCTTAATGTACATCCTATGAACATAGGCACCATACCGGCAAACAGTCAGCTCTGGGAATTGTAGGGATAATCTGCTTCTAAGGTGTCCTTAAAATAGTCAGATATCTCCACAATAAGGTGTATGTTTGCTGGAGGAGGAAGTGAATTCCAAAGATCTCTGACTTTTTAAAAATGTCAGTGCTTTTATATATAGTCTATCATCTATATCTGTCTGTCTGTCTGTCTGTCTGTCTGTCTGTCTATCTATCCATCCATCCATCCATCTATCATCTATCTATCCATCATCTGCCTACCTACCCATTTCTCTCTATATATAGTTATCATCTACCTACCTACTTACCTACCTACCTATCTCAACCAACATTTAATGTGCCAAGATTATTCACATTTGGCAGTTTTTGAAACTGGCAATGATATTATATTTTTATTTTATTTTCATACATTGTTGTACTTTGTTGTATTCGATAATTTAGACAGAATGCTCTTTAACTGACAGTTAACTTTCACTGATGTATGGCATGAGGTGATCAGCTTAAGGAAGTTAATATTTTATATTGTATTTTTTTCCTCTGTGTTAACTGCCAAAGTCTATTTGATTGTGGTGACATAGAAATATACTGAATAGTTATAACAAATAAATAAATACACTGTAAAATCAAGTGAATCAAGACTTGCCAATCAGTTTACACCAGCTAGATTTCTTAAATTTCTTTGAGGGGATGAACATTATTATTTCTCAAACACTGTGGTAACAATCTGAAATGCAATATATATCTTGGAATTCCAACACAATTTGAATGTAGAACATTTTTTAAAGCTCTAGAATCCAGATATACTCATCTTAGTTGATAAGTAGAAGCTTCTAGAAGCCTTTACAATTTTTGATGCAAAGTTATTCTGGGAGCTCTAATTCAGCATATGTGGAAGTTTAGAAAGGCTTAAAAATGGATTATTTAATAAATAGATTCCAATTTAGTGATTTTAGCAATGAGTTTTCAGACGAATCCTTGAATAATATCTCTTGATTTTTCAGCCTTTTAGTCCAGTGGTCAGGGCTGGCTAGGGAATTCTGGGAGTTAAAGTCCACAACTCCTAAAGTTATCAAGTTTGGACACCCTTGTATTAGTCTGTCTAACAGAAACCAAGTCAGTAGCTGCTGTTAGCAAAGTTAGCTGAAGCAGCAAAACAAGGTACAGAAGATCTTTCTGTGGTTTGTTCATTGTGATCTTCATGACAGTTAGAGTTTGAGAGGCAAAAAACAAATGATGGCTTCTGTCTCTGAAATAAAAAATCCTGGAATCACCATAAACAAACCATGGAAGGAATTTCTGTGATCTGCTTACCTCTTTGTGTTCATAAGATGGGCCAAGAAATAGAGGGTTTTTAATTTTTTTTTATTTACTTATTCATTCAATTTATACGCTCTCCATTCCATAGTAATTCTTGGAGACATATATATTAAAAATTAATTAATTAATGTTTAATAAAAAACATTCTATTTCCTGGCACATTTTTCATTCATAGAAAGCCAATGTTCTTCAAAATTCTTGCTTTCTCTGACACCAAAAACAGCCAGTTTCTTTTACCTGATGTCTCTAAAGTATTATTTTATGTTATTATTTTCTACCTCCATTAATTCTACAAATAACTTAAGGCAGCAAACATATCTGACATACCTATTTTCCTCAAAACAACAATTCTGTGAGTTGTCTTGGGCTGAGAAAGAGTGACTGGCCTAAAGTCACCCAGCTGTCTTTCATGGCTAAGGCAGGAATTAAACTCACAGTCTCTGACTTTTTGGTTTGGTGCCTTGAGGCTTCCAGATCAGGTTAATTCCCAAGTTGTGTGGCTGAAACAGGAAAAAATTGCAAGGTTACATGTTTGAGAACATAAGGATTATAGAAAAAAAAACTCAAAAAGAGGTGTTTGAAGGAATTTTGATTGCTAGCCCTATAATCTTACCTTAAGACTGTTTTTAAGGTAAATAAATAAAATAAGACAATTAAGACATCACCTAATTGCCCAACTTAGTGTTTTCTATCATGAGTGTTCTTAGGATAACCAGGCATTTTACGTAATTCCCTGCTTAAGTTCGGACTCTGGTAAGATATGAATATCATATCAGTACTCACTGAGACACACAATTGAGATGCAAGACTTTGATTGCAAGATGATTGATGCTTATAACGCTTAACTACAATGAAGGCTAACCCAAGGATAAATAAACAGCTCTTGAGTCCTCATTATTGGATCATAAACTGTGGCTTCCCTGAAATTAATTGTCAACAGGTGATGAAAATGCAGGTCAGTTCTTTGTTACCGAATCTTGAGGATGCACAAATCAGTCCAGTGTGGTGTGATATACATCCTTATTCCTACAAAAAATTCTTTCTGAGACTACGAGAGATTAATATTAATTTGATTCTCTATATTCTCCCTCCATCCTTTGTTATTGTCAGTTTTATCAGCTGGGGAAAAATAAGCTTATCATTATTAAAAATACACCAGAACTTAACACACCGTTCTTGAAAACTGACTTTGTGATTCATTGCTGTAGTAAATGTGCACTGTTTTTGAAAATAGAGCACTCCGTAATAGAGAATCTATGATTCTCCAGTTGTTCAGGAAGAATATAGTTCCCATGAAATTCATGGCCTTTATGGTCCATCAACCAAGACTCATATTATGGGAAATGTGCAATGTAATCCCAAACTTACAGAAGGTCAAATGCAGGTATTCCTACTTGTTCAGTGACATTCTGAAGTTATGACAGTGTTGAATGAAGAGTATTTGTGAAAGATTGTCATAGTGGTGGTTGTCACAGTGTTCCCATGGTCACATGATAACAATTTGGGAGCTTAGCAACCAGTTTGCAGTTACAGTGTCCCAGCGTCCCGCAGTCACTTGATCACCATTTATGACCTTCTTTGCCAGCTTCCAACTAGCAAAGTCAATGGGGAAGCCAGTGGGAAGTAGCAAATGGTGAACACATGACCAGAGGAATGTCAGGCGAAAGCAATCAGAACTACTAGAAGAGTCTCAGCAGGAATTTTATTGCTAGTGACCCTCGATGGCACACTGGTTAGAGTGCAGTACTGCAGGCTGCTTCTACCTGAAATTTGGCAGTTCAAATCCCACCAGGCTCAGGGTTGACTCAGCCTTCCATCCTTCTGAGGTGGGTAAAATGAGGACCCAGATTGTTTGAGGGCAATAGGCTGACTTTGTAAAACCACTTAGAGAGGGCTGTAAAGCACTGTAAAGTGGTATATAAGTCTAAGTGCCATTACTATTGCTATGTTACAAGAATCTGACCAGACTGAGTGCATTTCCTTGGGAATGGTAAGATAAGGTTTCAAGGATTTTGGAGGAGGTCAGATCTCTGCTGCTTCCTTCAGTGCAAAGACAGACTCAGCCCCCACTTGACATCTGTCTCCAGTCTAGCTGGGATTGCTGCAAACGCATGGGATTCACCTAATGAAGCCAAAGGGGACTGTTGTGCCTGCGATAGTGTGCCTTATGAGTACATCACTTAGGGACAGAGTTTCCAGTTTTAAATACTTTGGGTGAGTGAGGACTACCAGTATGATTAACAACAGGTACTCAGTGAGATGGATTTCATAACTATATCACAACAGAACTGTCAATAGAACCAATGCAATAGAAAGGATGCCAACAAGATTGGTTCTGCAGCGTCTATCCTTCAATATGTTTCACTAATAATTCGGGTGCATGGATAGGGGTATGCTTATCAAATACAAATCCTCCCCAAAATACAAAATTGGGTAGGATAGCTAATATCATGGCTGGATTGAGACAGAGTGAGGCTCTGAGCAGTTATAAGCTATAGAGACTCTATTTGCAAATGCTAACAGAGAAGTGTTACAAGAAATTTTGGCAAGAAGATTGCCAAGAAACATAATATACTCTTACTGGGTGGGGTATTCCTCTTTGAACAGAAGGTATGAATTCCTGCAGAAGCAAAGCATATCTTAATCAATTAATAAGGTTCATATGAGCCATACAGGAGGACTTAATTAATTTTGAAATATGAACACTATATTTCACATATCAAACTATAACAAATAAAGAAAGTATTAAAATTTTGAGAGGCTCCTTGAAACTGTGAGACCTTAGGGTGTAGTGTATTTAGCTTTTGCTTAAATACAGTTTTGGCTGACACCGCAGAAGACATAAATAAACTTGAAATGTGTTTATTTATTCCAAATCCAAGGCCACCTAGATGACTTACAAATAAAAGAAATAATACACGTAAAAGAGAACACAGGCAACCAGAAAAGCAAAACTAAGCCAAATTAAAAGGGGTTCCACAACCACCCTGTCCTAAAGGCTTGGCAAATAACCAGGTCTCTAATAATTTTCAGAACAACTGTGCCAAATTCAGAACAACCGAAAATAACCCAATGATGTATAAGAGACATAAGTGCAAAGTTCTGTACTTAAAAAAAGCAGAAAGCAAATACACAGGCATAGGATAGGGAATACCCAGGTTGGTAGTAGTCCTTGTGAAAAAGATTTTGGAAGAGTAATTGATTGCAAAATGAAACCAATCAGATTTTATTTACTGTCCAACGCCAAATACTTCTAAAGTGAATGAATTTGTAAGAAGTGCCTTCACACAAGGCAAATACAATTATGGCTGCATTAGCAGAATAATTGTCAAATCAAGGAAAATAATTATTTCCCCTCTAGTCTGATTTGGTAAGACTAGACTTTAGTGTTGAGTCCATTTTTGAGGATCACACTATGATGAATTCAGAGCAACTGGAGTAGTCTCAGAGATGGGCAACACAAAATTTAAAGATTAAAAACTGAGCCAGGTGAAGAGAAATGGAAGGAACCAGGTATATTTCACTTTGAGAAAGGACCACAGAGGAACCTATGATAGCAATGTTTATACACATCATACAATGTCATGTAGAAGAACAAGGCCTGATCTCTTTTGTTTCAAAACAGAAGATACGTAATGATAGATTTAAATTGCATCTTAAGTTATTGTTAAGTTAAATGTACTGAAGATTGTCCAAACAACTGCTGGAGTCTTAGTCCACCTTTCAAACATCCATCTGCCTAATTTGGATTCTTGCATTGAATAGGGGGAGCGGATTTGATAGTTATCCATTTAGGATACAGTTGTGGCAAAGACATTTTGCAAAAGGAAAAAAAAGATGATTCTCCATCTGTTTCCATGAGAGTTCTGCTCTGTGCTAACACTTAGCTCTGTACTAAAGGAATCCTGGGCTTTTTTGGAAGTAAAATAGATGGATGCTAATGTGAATAATCTACAAAGAACCTTTTGAACCATAAGTGTGTTTTCTGACACATCAGCAACACCCTCAAATCTTGTGTCACCTGCAGATTTGCTGACCATCCCTTTTATCCCCTTGTCTAAGTCATGTATAAAAATGTTAAAGAACACACTGGGCCCTGAACAGAATCCCAAGGTACCCCCTGCAGATAGATAGATAGATAGATAGATAGATAGATAGATAGATAGATAGATAGATAGATAGATAGATAAATAGATGATAGATGATAGATAGATAGATAGATAGATAGATAGATAGATAGATAGATAGATAGATAGATAGATAGATAGATAGATAGATAGATAGATAGATAGATAGATAGATAGATAGATAGATAGATAGATAGATAGATAGATAGATAGATAGATAGATAGATAGATAGATAGATAGATAGATAGATAGATAGATAGATAGATAGATAGATAGACAGATAGATAGAATTCTTTATTGGCCAAGTGTGGTTGGACACACAAGGAATTTATCTTGGTGCAAATGCTCTCAGTATACATAAAAGAAAAGATACATTCATCAAGAGTCAAGAATCATAAGGTACAACACTTAATGATAGTCATAGGGTACAATAAGCAATTAAATCATACTAGGAAACAGCCAATATAGATCATAAGGATACAAGCAACAAAGTTACAGCCATACAGTCACAAGTGGGAGGGGATAAGGAGTGATGAGAAGATTAATAGTAATAGTAATACAGACTTTGTAAATAGTTGGACAGTGTTGAAGGAATTATTTGTTTAGCAGAGTGATGGTGTTTGGGAAAAAACTGTCCTTGTGTCTAGTTGTTCTGGTGTGCAGTGCTCTATAGCGTTGTTTTGAGGGAAGGAATTGAAACAGTTTATGTCCAGGATGTGAGGGGTCTGTAAATATATTCACAGCCCTCTTTTTGACCCATGCAGTAAAGAGGTCCTCGATTGAAGGCAGGTTGGTAGCAATTGTTTTTTCTGCAGTCCTAATTATCCTCTGAAGTCTGTGTCTGTCCTGTTGGGTTGCAGAACCAAACCAAAATATCTTTCTCCACCTAGACATAGACCCATTAAGGAGAACTTGTTGAGCATGGTTGTTCAATCAATTATGACTGATAGGGTAGCTATCTATCACACATTGTCCCACTTATAGTCAGCTTTATCAAATACCTTATTGAAATCTAGGTTACATTCTGTAGGAGATGACTAGGCTGAGCCCAAGGTCAAGGTCAAGTATGTCATCATTGGAGTCACTCCACTCCCACAAGGCACCTAAATCCAGCCTTCTGTGAATTCCATTTACTTTTATCTAGCACCAATTTCTCTTGACTGTTACTAGATCAAATTATTGTGTATAGGTTGCATGAAATAAACCTGAGGTGCTTTGAACTAAACTTCTTTAGTTTAGTTTAGAATGTGGGAGACACGTTTATCTGTGTCTTTCATGTTCATAGCATAAACTAGTTGCTTTGTAAAAAAAAAAAAATCAATAAGTTTACTTTGGCATGATTTATTTTTTGAACATATTCAGGCTGGCTACTGTAGTAATCATTTTGCTCCTTTTAAAGTTCTTACAAACCAATTTCTTCGTAATATATTTTTAGAAATTGGTACTGATTTCAGTCTAATTGGACTGTGGTTTCCATAGTCTACTTTATTCCCCTTTTTAAAACTGGAACAATGTCAGTTCTTCTTCTGTATTTTGGCTTTCCTCCTGTACTCTAGGATTTCTCTACTTCGTGGTTATGAGATTACAGCTGCCAGTTCCTTTAGCACCCTGGGAAGTAACCAGATGATGCCATCATTTCTGGCTGAGAAGCTGAATGATTTACAGTAAATGTTGGCTAGACTGGATGATACAACTAGGAATATAGATCTGACAATTTATCAAATACTGAGGTAATTATATTGAAAAATGGACTGAAAAATTGTAAGTTACATACAAATAGTGAAAAAGAAGAACAAATAGGATAATTTATAGGTAGGGTTTCATTACCGCCCATGAAAAATATTGCCGTTTTTCATTTTTTAAATAGTTTTATCATTGTGCAGTGCATTTTGTACCATGGATGTGTTGAATTGCACATTTTCTCTGTAAGTTGCTGAGAGGGCTTTGATTCCAGGCACATAGAGATATATTAAACTAGCTCAATACCCGTGCTTCGCTACAAAACTATGTGGTCGGACTTAGTTTTTGGGGACAAAAATAAGGGAAAAAATTCTGCCTCTGCTTACCATCATCCATCGGTATTAATCTGACTAGTGTCCTGTCAGTGTGTGAGAGAGTTAAGGGTTGTTTGGAAACTGAAAGAGTATTTGCTGTGTGAGTAAGAAGGAGACAGCAAGGTGTCTGGGCATGGCTTAGCTCAACTGTTCTGTACTAAAGCTGCTTCGTGCTGTGAAACTAAAACAGAAACTGAAACTCCTATCCTTTGCTTGTGTTTTGCATTTGGAACAGATTTTTTTTCAGGTGGGGAGGGGGAGTAGAACTCCTTAGCATCAGAGCGTGTTAATAATAATATACGAAATGTTAATGCTCTGATAGTCATTTAGAAAAATCCTTTCTTAGTGAGCACCTAGAAGCCAAGAGGAACATACGTACCAAACTTCAAGTTTGTAGGCTTTACCGTTCTGGAGATTTTGTGAAGATGTGTGAATGGTATTTCGCTTATATATATATATTGATAAATAGATAAATGGCTAAATAAAATCTATCAAGACATGTTACAATGTGCAAAGTGCTAGAACATGCAGTTACATGCAATTCCTTGTGATGAATGAATGTTGGTTGAAAGAAGCAAAAACAATTGTTTATAGAATCTGTTTCTGTCCACTTTGTTCTATGGAAGCGGGAGGTGAGTGTTATTCAAACTTCCTCAAAAGCCCATATAAGTTACCTAGACCTAAACCACATATTAAACAACAAGGTTTACAAACACAGAGTTAATTAAATTAGGCCTCCCAGCAGAACTGCATGTTCACAAGAATAAACATCCTAGATGACATACCTACTTATACACACACACACACACACACACACACACACACACACACGATCCCCTAGAATGGGGTATAAAAATGTGTCTCTGTACCCCATTTCTCTGCAGCTGAGGCAAAGAGGCAAACTCTTTGCTTTTAGTAATAAATATTTCTTCTTTCCTCACATTTGTCTGGATCTCATTTTTATTTATTCTTTACTTCAAGTTGGAACCCCAAATTATTCTCTTTTTTTTTTTGAAAATTTTATTTGGGTTTTTACAAAAAAATACAAATAAAACATCTTTTTTTTTGAAAATAGCATGGTCCTGGGTTACACTTCTTCATACAGACACAAACTCAGTTTCATGCTCACATTTCAGTGAAAATAAGGTGAAATGAATAAATTATAGCAAAATAAAGACTGGCTTGGAAATATGCTACTGCAAATGTTGAAGTCCTCAGGTAACAGGAAAACTCTAAATACAATGTAGAAACTTAATTTCATGTATATACGCATTAAATTTAGCTGACAAGTAAATGAGCTATGGCTGCCTTAACATAGGATGGTAGCAGGTTGTTTTTTCCATCTGTTCAGCTAACTGAAGTTTTGGAACACATTTTAAAATTTAAAGAGACACATGCTTCTTTCCCATTTTAGTAATAAGCCCAACATATACAATACCTTTTGAAACAAAGCGATCCTTTTTCTTTGTTAATAGAGCCATTCTGTCCAAACCGATTAAACCTTCAGAGCAATCAGGAGAGAAATATTTGACTATGAAAATGACATGGTATTTTTTTTTTCTCCAAAGAGAGAAGGAGAGTTACAAAAAGTGTATAAATGAAAGGGATTAACAGTTGCACTAAGCTGGAAGAGTTGCAGTTACAACTGATTGTCCAGCTTCATTTATTTATTTATTTTGTCAAGCATGCTTTAGATAACAGATATAATTAGGAACATGATTATGAGTACATGAAATGGGTACAAATAAAAGGGGACATTGGGACAGGGGCGGTAGGCATATTGATGGTGTTATGTACGCCCCTTACAGACCACTTAGGCATAGGGTGAGATCAATAGTAGACAGTCTATGGTTAAAGTTTTGGGGGTTTGGGGAAGAGACCAGAGTCAGGTAACTATGATTCTCATAAAGGATTGTGTTACATGGCCCGGACACCTCCTTGTACTGGAGCTAAGATTCAGGCCATCCTGCTGGGTCAACCAGATAGCAGGGGGTTAACAGCTGGTTACATTGAAGCAAAACAAAGAGTCTTGGTCTTCTGGATCCCAAGAGCTCAACAATAAAGACAGAATTGCTACTGGCATAGATGTTCCCTCTCACAATTTCTCTCATTCCAAGCAGTTCCTGTAATTGGGGCTCAGGAGGCTAAAACATATAAAGAGCAATTGCAAGAATTAGGTATTGTCTAGTTCGGGGATCTTCAAACTTGACAGCTTTAAGACTTGTGGACTTCAACTCCCAGAATTCCTCCTCCAGTCATGTTAGCTCAGGAATTCTGGGAGTTGAAGTCCACCAAAACTTGCCAAGTTTGAAGACCCTTGGTCTAGTTTAATGAAAAGAAGGACTAGGAGTAACATGATAGCAGCCTTCCAAGGGGCTGCCACAAAGAATAGGGAGCCGAAGACAGAACAAGAAGGAATAGATGGAAACTGGTCAAGGAGAGAACCAACTAAGGAGACATTTTCTGACAGTGAGAACAATTAATCAGTGGAATGGCTTGCCTCCAGAAGTTGTGGATGCCCCAACACTGGAGGTTTTTAAGGAGAGATTGAGCAACCATTTGTCCAGAATGGTATAGGGTCTCTAGCTTGAGTAGGGACTAGGACCAACCTCAACTTCTTACAACTTAGTTAAGTGGTTGATGTATGTGTGGGAAATCTGTGAATGAAGTTGAAGATTTTGAACACTTTATAAAAATGTTTTTGCTTTGCCCTACGATCTTGGAGAGAAATTGTTTAATGCTTTCCCCATACTAATTTATAATCTCCAACTTTACAATCTCCAAACTGCAGTTTTATTTTAATGGGAAAATATAGAGGACCTGGTATTTCTCCCTTCTCCCATTTTTAGGTCAAGTATTAAAAATTTGAATTTTGATTAGGGGAGGAAAAAAATTAGCTTGCTTCATTTTTCATGAATAGCTTCCAGCTCTTAGTATGCAGCAATTCTATAGTTAAACTTATTCATGGATCAATTTAGTCATTTAGATATGTGTCAGTTTGCTTGCAAGGCAGGCTGACAGATAGGAAGTTCACATTTCCATCTGGTATTAAACTACAGTATAATGTGCCTTATCTGATACTAGCTTAATGAAACTAGTCTTTGCAAGTTGGAAAACCAGACCATGATGGCTTGATATGATGTATAAACCCTGACATTTCAGTCTTGAATGCCTTAGTGTTTTCTTAATCTAAGGTTCTTGTAATTGTGGCAGGTATAAATATGACAAATGAATAAATAAAACTATCACAAGAATCACACCTTCTGTAAAAGGCTAATTTATATTTAGCAATTGATTAGAGTACACTTAAAAACTTTATGCATTAATCCAGACAGGAATGCTTATGGAAATAGAGGGACCATCCCAGCTGATTTCATGTTATAGATTTGAGGAAGACTATAATGTTATAATAACCTAATTTAGGATTATGAAAGTCAATCTATGAAATTTGATGAATAAAAACCGAATGCTGGGATTAATTGCAGTTTTCTTATTAATTATGGAATGTTAAATTGAATGTTAAAGAGACAGTTTGAGGCTAGAAACCAGGAGAAGATGACTTCTAGTCCCAACTGAGACATGAAGCCAGCTGAGTGACCTTGGGCTAGTCACTCTCTCTCAGGAAGCAGGCAGGGACAAACCACTTCCATGTCTTGCCGAGCAAACTGCAGAGACTTGTCCAGGCAGGAGTTAAAAATAAATTCAAAGGCACAAATAAAATAAAATAGCATGTTAAGACATATCTAATATTAACTTGGAAAATACTCAAAATTTGTGTTATGTTTATCCTTTACCTTGTAAATGTTTGGATCTAATATGAGAGCAGTTCCAACATTTTTTTCAATCTTCTCATAAACTATTTTCATAATAGTTATGAGATTCTATAAAAGAATATGACATTACAATTATTTAGAGATCAGAAGTTATATTTGCCTTAATATTTGTTTTGAAGAAGTGCGGCTTAGACTCATTACATCTGTTTCTTTGTTAGACTTCAATAAACGAATAGAACTATATGTAACTGAGCAAAACAGATGAATTATTTCTAAATGGAATTTGAAGTGTTCTGACATCTGAGTGAGACAAAAATTATACGATATTATATGAACATGACATGCTGGCAAACTGCTGCCTGTGATACAATTTGCACAAACCCTTTATGAAAATATGATAGCTGTATCAGACTTCAGAGTGCATATGTTTGAATGACAATTTATTCCCCACTTAACGGTGTTTTATATTGCAATAAACAAAACACTGGCAGAGTATGTTTTGTTAACCCTGCTCTGGCTTGTATACCAAAAACAAACATTTCTACGTTTAAAAATGAGCTAACTCAGGAAGGAATGGTATCTAATTTATAGATTCCATAGAGAGAAGTACAGAAACTCTGCATGGACTGGCATTTCAACAACCCAATAAACAAGATAAATGAGTCCAGAAATAGAGAGGAAAGGGGATAAGCTAGCATGAATAATTGTAGTCGACCATCGGAATCTGCTCTTTTCTGCACATTGTTGTAAAACACAAATTATGGTCTCTCAGGCAATGGGGTTTTGGACATATAACAAAACTGTGATGGAGACAGTTTGGCTGTACAATCAAATATTTCTAAATCCTAGGATGAGCAGAGAGCTATGACAGCTCTATCACCCATATTTTGCAGTAATGTAAGATATCTGCTTTTTATGTTAACCGATGACTATATCTAATTCTTCTTGCTACTGCAATGCAGATCTATTCCAATGCAATACCATTTCAAGAAAACAAAAGATGTTGCCACATGCATGTAATGTTGGATGTGGATCACAGTCAAAGTGTTGTGCACGCATGCTCCTTTGAATGAAAGTGGTCCCATTGTCTATGCAAGCCATGTGATCCTAGGCATTCATTACAGCATTGGGTTAAGATCTTTGCTCATTATGTATCAGGATAAATATTTATTTTTACAAAAGGTTCCTGGGTGATAATACTAAGAACAACTTAGCCTTAAGTTACCGCAGTGCAATTATTATGATTACAAAAGGCCATTCTGTTACCCACCTTGTATGCCGTGCTTAGAGAACAATTCAAATTGTGTGGGCCCTATGCGACTTGGGTTTTATATGTGCATGCATGTAAGTAGGTACATATAGGTGCATTATTGTTATCCTACCTCACTATCAAACTGTAGTGTTACCAGAGACCCCAACCTATGAGGTTGTTAAAGAAATGATAACAAAAAGTTTGAACAGAGGGAAGCAGATACTCACATGGCTCACATGGTAAGACACTGGGCTTGTTCACTGGCTTGTTCACAGCAGCTCAGTGGGTCGATTCCCATGAGCGAATAAACCACAGAGGGTCAAGAAAGGAGCCTCCCCCATTTCCTATTGGCCTTCAGGTGGGCCACGGATAAAGATAACACTGCCCATAAAAATTCCTTTCATAGAGGCAGCCATCCACATTGTGATGATCCCTGGCTAACACATGCCCTACACTAAATTAAACTCAATTAACTCTCCACTATAGTGACTCCAAAGAACCAAAGACCTGGTCATAAAGGAAGATGAAATCATGGTCATTTGATGTCACAGCACTCTTTATATCCATAAATCCAGAATTAGCAAAATTACTCTCTCAAGGGAGACAATTAAAAAAGCCAAAACAGAAACAAAAAGACCAAAAGGACCTCACCAGTAATCAACATCCACATGAGGAGAGATTAATACCAAAATTAACACTAGAGCAACAATCAAGAAATAAACAATAACCCCAAAAAGGAATTACCAATGCTGACAAATATTTTTATTTATCTATCTATCTATCTATCTATCTATCTATCTATCTATCTATCTATCTATCTATCTATCTATTTTTTTATTTTGTCAAGCAATTATAAGATAACAGGTATAAGTATAAGTATAAACATAGTTATGAATACATGAAATGGATGCATATAAGAAAAATAAAAAGAAACAATAGGACAGGGATGGTAGGCACATTGGTGCACTTATGCACGCCCCCTATAATAAGTCAACAGTAATCAAGGAACAGCTTAATCAAGGAAACCACTGAGGCCTAACAGCCACATTAGGCCTAACAGCCTAATCAAGGAAACCAAGATGACTCCCACCAACACCAACAGGGGAAGACACTACTATATACTGTAAAATGAAATCAAACTACACTTACCTCTTACACTGATGATGTTACCTTGTTTGGTAATGACATGCCTGCAACAAAGCAACCAAGGTCAGAGAGCACCAAGGATCCCACAGTTCAACACTGAGCTAGGAATATTCTCTTCTATCCATACGCTTCCCTTCATTTTACTATGTTTACTTCATAGACCTTTTGCATATATCATACATTTTTATTTATTTAATTTCCATGTCATATTTAAATAATATTGAACTTTATGACTATGTTCATGTATAATATTGAAGATATTCCCAGAAATATTACAGAAGATCACAGTAAGAAATTGCCACTTATCTTTTATAGGGAATAAATCAAGGTATATAAGTAGAATCAAGTAAGTTGTTTTGAATGTGTGGTAAACAATATTTCCAAATAACATCACTTCTGCTTCTGCTGCTGCTCCTAAGCCTTGACTTACAATGGTTCATTTAGAGACTGTTCAAAGTTACAATGGCACTGAAAAAAGTGATTTATGACCAGTTGTCACAGTTACAACCTCTGTAGCATTCCCATGATGATCAAAATTCAGATGCTTGGCAACAGGTTCATACTTATGACCACTGAAGTGTCCCAAGGACACCTTTTTGTTCCCTTTGGACAAGCAAAGTCAATGGGGAAGCCAGGATTCTCTGAACAACCGAGTTACTAACTTATCAACTGTAGTGATTCACTTAACCACTGGGGCAAAAAAGGTTATAAAATGAGGCAAAAACTCACTTAGCAAAAGTCTCGCTTAACAGTAGAAATTTTGGGCTCAATTGTGGACAAGGGCTACCTATAACACTACCTTTGCAATATCCAAATACGATAGTTCATCTCCTGGCTGTCATCTCAAATACCTTTGGAAATGCTTAAAGGATGTAACTTAAAAGAAATAGCAACTGTTGTTTCAGAATGGCTCCCTAGATGAGGATCCACTAAGTGTAGAAACTCTTTCAGTCTTGATTGTACCCAAAACACAAATGTTACAATTCCTCTCTGAATAGCTTACTCTACTCTAGACAGTCAGGCCAAATATGTCTGGAATGTCTTGTACTTCTTCAGAAAACTATGTTGACTGTCTCACTTTACAAACAACTGTGGGACAAGTTAGATGACAGAAAAATAACAGCAGCTTCATGCTGAAGCAATTTACTGTTTTTCTATCTTTTAAAAGCCTTGTGGCCTCCTGACCTTTTATTAGTGACTGTATTGTAAAGTTCTTATTTCTTTTTTTAATCTGAATATATTGGCTGAATATATTTTTCAACCTCTTGATGAAAATAACAGAAGTGATGTCTTTATAGAAAATGTAGCAAAGTATTCAGAATTTTCATGACAACTACAAGCCTAGCCTTAAGTATCACCATTATGTGCTAGGAATTTCTGGGTGTTACCTCAACAATCTCAGAAATGCTGATCATGCCACTTTGATAGCTAGAAGTGAGGAAGACTTAAGACCTTGCTGAAGATGGGGGAAGACAGTGCAAAAACCGGTGTTCTGCTCAGTAGGAAGTAGCCATTCAAATAACTGGTGCAAGTTCTACATCTGATGTTGTATGGCTGAACTTCCAGGTAGCAAAAGACTCAAATATGTTGTTTCTTCAAGCTTTGCAGCAGGAGTTGTAAATGTAAATGAATCCCATCCAATGCATATGCCTTACAAATATTGCTATGAGATTGGCATTTCAAACAACAAATGTTAAATCTATGTTGAGCTATACGGGCAGAAAACTAACAAGTCAGCAATAGTTTATTAAATAAATTTTTGGCTTTTTTGATCCTTATGGATTATTTCTCCTCCTCCTCCTCCTCCTCCTCCTCCTCCTCCTCCTCCTCCTCCTCCTCCTCCTCCTCCTCCTCCTCCTCCTCCTCCTCCTCCTCTGTTCTCCCTGATCCCTTCTTCCTTCTTTTGCTTCTATTGTTTTCTATAGACAATTTAATTTTTTAAAAAAACTTTAAAATCCATCCCCTTAATTTTTCAGAAGACTGGGGGGTGGGGGGGAGATATTGTACCATAAATCTTTGGTGGGTTATTATAATACATTTAAAATTAATTACACCACACTGATTGCTATCACATCTACTTGGGATGAAAACCATTAAAATAAAGCCTGCCTTTCAAGTTTTGTTTCCAAAGGCAAAGCATTCCTTTCCAATTTTGCTGCATCAGGATATGGAATACTTACAAGGCTGAGATTTGATCTGTCAGGACACAGGAAAAATGAAAAATTCTGACACAGTATTCAGAGTGACATTCTTTGGCTTGGATGTATTATTTTTCATTCTATGTATATTTTTGCTCCCAGTCTGGTATCCTCCATATACATTGCGCCTGCAACTTCCAGAATTCCCAGTCAGCATTGAAAGTGCAAAACTGAGGAAGCCATTCTGGCTCTCTTTCCTTGGAATAAGACTTGAGGTGGTTAAAAGATTTCAAAATGCTGGTATGCATGATTGGGAATTTTCCTACCTGGCAAAAAGGCCTAGAATAATCTTGCCAAAATCATGTCAGAAGGAATTGCAAACAGTATTTGTTCTGCTGGGGTAACACAACTAAGTTGGCAAAGATTTATATGATATTCATTTGATTTCACAACAAACATTTAATGACTTTTTTTCCTTCTGTTCAGTCATGTCTGATTCCACTGGACAACAAAGATTTTGCTTCCTGAACCCTTTTAAGTGTATCTTTGTAGAAGTTTTGCTGCTAATCATGAAAATAAACTCTAGTTTAAGCTATCATGTACTGTTTTATATAAATCTTCTGTTATTACACAATGGCCATGTACCCCCTTCAGTACCTATTGCCTATACTTCACACATGAAAAAAATACAAAAATATATGGACCAGATGTGGTTCACTGACATATTGAGATATTGTGGAAGCACATCTGGTAGACTTAGTGCAACTGGAATATCTGTGGAAATCTAAAAATGGCTCTGCTGCTTTAAATGTAGCTCAAATATACCAAGTACCATTGTTACTTATCTGAACAGGGCAACCATGCATGAGAGTCACGTTGCATTAAAAAAAAAGGCTACTGTGAAAGAATTTGGTTTTAGGACAGAGGAACATGGCATATGAACCTCTTGTTGACAAAGCTATTTTTGTCTCCGCTTCACATAAAACTCAAACTTGTGTCAAATTTTGTGAAAGCGATGAACAAGGACGGTGAAGGTTTTCATTACGTGAGACAGAGGTTTCCAAGAATAACTGATTCCAAGATTAAGGAAGGTATTTTTGTTGGTCCATAGATCAAACATGTCACCAATGACCAGTGGTTTTTGAAAATCTGTTAGTGGGGCAAGAGAAAAGCATTCAGGGATGTCATTGAGAATTTCAGGAAGCAAAACTTGAAAAAGAGATTGCCTGGACAAGTCCCTGCAAGTTTTCTTGCCATTGCCTCCTTCTTGGGGGATGAGAGAAAATGACTAGCCCAAGGTCACCCATCTGGCTTTGTGCCTAAGGCAGGATTACTATTCCCAGTCTTCTAGTTTCTGGTCTGATGCCTTAACCGCTATATTGAACTGATTCTCTTTTTTATATGCATCACAAACATTCTGTAAGCAGTAAAAACATGTTTAATTCAATTACCTTTGTGGAAGAGAGAAGGATAAAAATATACCAATTAGTCATCAAGGTGCTATTGGGAAATCTTGCGGTCTATGCTTCACTGAGCTTGACTTGAAAAAGCTGCACTGGTCCAAATGGTTGTGTTTAGTTATGTGCTCTTTAAATGAGTTAATTAATTGAAATGCCTACAAGGAAAGTCAACTTGATTTTATTTCAGTTAAGTCTTCTTATTAATGAGAGGGGCTTATATGGGAGGGAGCACATTTTGAACAAATATGTTCATTAGAAATAATGGCCTACGGTTGCTTTTGCTTATGGAATGCGATAGGTATGCTTTTATTCTTCCTTTGCACTTCAAACGCCATTTCCATTTGCAGAGAACTGGAAAAGCAAAATAAATGCATACAAATGTAACTGAAAAATCAGCCAAGTGATTTGTTTCTAAATAAGGAATCAATGGCAATTTCACATAAATTAACGAGAGGTCACAGAACATTTAAATCTTTGTTCTTGGACAAAACATCCGTTTTTTTGTGTGTGTGTGTGTGTTCTTAAACCAAAGTACTTAAGACCTAGTAAAAATTCACACATGGTTTGGTCCCAATGGGAGAAATCACCAATACTTCCAGAAAGAGGAGATTGAATTATAGACTTCTTCATCTAACTGAGAACTTCATTTATGGGACTAACCTTTTGTAAACATTCTTTGCCACAGCAAATAGTGCAATGACCAATTTCAGATTCCTTGATGTTGCAGAAGCCAACAGATAGGAAACCTGGTAAAGGTCTTTGATAAAGCACAAACACGGATGAAGGGTTAATACCAGCCTTAAGTTTCATAAGACTGCATTGAGCCAATGTTTAGCTGGAATGAAAGCAGAGCTTTGAAAACTAAGCTTGTTCAAAGAATCCATGGCATTTATTTTCTTGATATAGGTTAGATAGAGCTTCCTTCTGACTGTTATCCTCTAAAAAGAACAGGATATTTGTAAGTTCCTAAGGAACTTATTATCCATGCTGATAAAAATGGAATCAAGAAGAATCAGAAGGATGATTTGTATTACTGAGAAGAATTTAATTAATAATTGACAAAATATTTTAGAACCTTTAGTTTAGTCCTTGAGGCTTAACATTGTCATATATCCTGTTCACGCCTCCCCTCCATTTTCCAGTTCACTTGTATTAATTATAGTGGATGATTGGAAATCTTGTTAGTCTATTGAGAAAGATCAGGTAGATGTCCACATGCATTGGCATGTAGACTGTTCATTATATAGTTTATTGATATCAACTAGATATTTCAGTTGAAATATGTAAGCTTTGCATGGAAGAGTTCTCCAATACTCTCTTCGGTTCACAACAAAAATGGCCAGTTGGTTGTGGTGAGTTGGTTGTGGCAAGTTGATCATGGCAAAGTGTTATACATGTACTCTGAGCAGTGCACCATGCAGTGATCACATCATATTTTTGAAAATCTGTGGACTATCAAAGTAAGATGCAATGTGAAATCAATCTAGTTCAGCGAAGTTGATCAGCATTTGATAAAGGATTACATTAATATTTTTGTATCGATTGGGATCTAACACTTCCAGAATGTTTCAGCCCACCCAGTTCTGAAGGACAGTCTATATTCTCCACAGTGCAATCAATCAGTCAGTCAAGAACTGAGCAGAGTATTCTTAGAGCTCTTTTTATAAAAAAATGGATGAATACAACAGTAAACAACTGTTATAATAATGTCCCAGTTAATTTGATTATTTAAAGTTTTTAATGTCAGGAAGAAGCTAGAGAAATAAATAACGCTCACTCAGAAATGATTTAAAATAATTGGGCATCTCTTATGTCTACAGAAGCAAAAAGTATGATAAATCATTTGACTTTTCAGTGAGATCTGGAAAGTGACGGAAAACTCTTACCATCATGTGAATCTGCTATGATGTGCACAACTCAAAATGTAGAAGAGGTTATTAGCATCATATCAATTTGATATATTTTTAATAATTTAAAATTTTAATAGCTTTCAAATATTTTTATTTAAAAATGTAGTTACAACAGTAAATATTCAAACTGTAAAACAAAAGAAAAAAAAAGGTACAAAAATATGAAAGGGAAAAAAAGAGAAAGCAACTTCCACCCTTATCACAACTGGAATAAGCAATTTCATAATTTCTTCACTTCCTCTTAATTAACAAATATAAAATGCTTCATCTCATAATTTATCTCTCAACTATAGGTAAATCCAATAAGTAATGTCTTTTTCTTTTTTCTTTTCTTTTTTTAATTTTTAAATAAATTTTATTGAATAAACATTAAAAACAATTGAACACATTGCGACTTTCTTCGCCATCATTTTGGCCATACAAGCTATTTTATAGAGATAAATGACTGTTACGCATAACAGTTAATTTCCTTTTTCCCTTGTGTTATTAGTATAGTGCAAATACATATTTACAACCAACTTTTATACTCAAGCAACGTCTTTTTCAATCCAGGTATCAGCAAACAGTCCAGACAGAGCTCTAAATAACATTCTACATCTCAACATTTAGCTGTAAGCAAAACCACATTTTAAAGATATAAAGTGATCCGGGTATTCTAGTGTAAACAAAAAACTAGTATGACAAAGAGGGGCCATTTCTTCTTTAAAAAAAACACAAGCTTACAAATATCTCTTACTTCTAGAGCAGGGATGTCAAACTCACAGCATCACTGGCTGGCCCTACCCGCCCTCCGCCCAGCTTAGTGAAGGGGAAAAAAGTTCTGGTGTGTAACATGATAACACCCTGACGACACAAGTTTACCCTGTTCTAGAGTAACTGTAGGGAAAAAAAGCTTAAGCCCCATGTTAAATGTAAACAGACTGAATACATAGCTTTTTTCTATTCCAAATGCTAACAGTTCCATAGAAAATCACACCAAATAGCAACACACATCAGTGAAATAAACATTCCATATCTCAACTTGGGACTATAAAGAATTTCACATTTAACAATACATAGTAATCCCATATCCTAATATAAAAAAATTCAACATAACAAAGAAGGATAGTATAGCCTTTAAAAAGAACTAGTTCACAAAACGTTTTGAAGTTAAAACACTGTATTAAGTAAATGTAACCAAATGCAACACACATTTTTCCAGTCCAGATATCAGCAAATCCAGAAAGAACAATCCAAAATAGCAACATGTTCCATTTGAACCCTCATCAAATAAAGCAACTTTGTGTTCCTTCCTCTTACATTAAAAAAATCTATTCTTTAATCTATGCAGATGGTTATTGGTCTTCGTTACAAATTTCTTCAATATTTTAATCATTCTCTTTTGTTAAGTCCAGTGAAAAGAAATTCCAATTGCTTTCTGTGATTGTCATTTTTTATTTTATTCTTAATTGTTCTTGTTAAAACTCCATTTTGTTTCTTTATCTCTAATGATAAATTTTTATTTAAATTCTCATTTATGTTGTTCTCAGGTAGAGTTTGTTGCATATCTTTTTTCTGTAGCATCTTTATTGGGAACAGATTGGTTCCCGTAAGACGCAACTGAGCTGATATAATTGACTGAAAGCCTAGTTGCAATTTCCAGTGCAGTTCCTCAAAGATATCGCTGAACACCATTATAAGTTACTTGTCTTGTTATGTCTGTCAAAAGTTTTATTGTACCACAAAACTGCATTTATTCTTTAAAATTGCTTTCAGAGATTTAATATTCAAAACGCAATATTCCAATAACATCTAAATCATGCAAAACTTCCTCTGGTCAAAACCTGATTTTCTGCTGTTCATTTTAAACTCTTAAAAATTATAAAGCTCATCTTAAACATCTTCATTTTCTTATATTAAGAATGGAAGGCACTTGTTGGTATTTGCAGTCTTGTCACTTTGAAGATGTCAAACTTCCTTGAGGCAGTTAATAGGCTATTTCCAGAAGTGGTTAGCAAGAGAAGTGTGGACTTAATGTGCTTTAAAAAGACTCTGGGGATGGAACCATTACGGCAAATTCCCTCATCTTCCAATTCTCTCATCATCCGGGACCACTGTGTTGCAATCTCCTCATGGGAAGCGACTATCAGTTTTTGTTACTTCACAAATGAAGGCAAATATTTGTGTCCTAGGATAATGTTGCAAAATTCAATCCAACGAGGACCAGAGTCTTAGTCTTCCAAGCTTTCAGACTCATTCTGGAGCCACTCCTCAGGAAACTTCTCTTTCACATTCTGGCTGCCCACGAGTCTGAAAACATAAAGATCTGAACACTTAAAGGCTAGTCATCCAGGTCATGGTTGTCCCAAAGGTGCTGTTTCAAAAGGCAACTGGATTTTCTTTGTTTTTTCTTGAAGGCGTTTCAGTTCAAACAAGGAGTTTGTTCAGTTCCAGAACAAAGGAAAAACAAAGAAGGTCCAGTTGCCTTTTGAAAAAGCATTTTTGGGACGAAACCTCGGAAGGCTAAACCCCTGGTTTCTGTGACCAACCCAGATTGCATCCTTTGTTACTTCAACTTGTTGAAATTTAGTTAAGTTTCTGAAATCCGGAAACAAAATATCAATGTTCAAGGGAGTTTATCTTGCAACCAGTTTAAACTTGATTTTCTTAATAATAGTTTTGTCAGGATTACAGGCAGTCCTTGACTTACACTCATTGAGTGACCACTCAAGATTACAGCAGCGCTGAAAAATGTAATTTGCAACTAGTCCTCTCACTTTTACGACTACTGCAGCATTCCCCACAGTCATGTGATCAGAATATGGGCACTTGGCAACCAAGGTGTATTTACAATGGTTGCGGCATCTTGGGCTCAATGTAATGTGATTGCCATTTGCAAACTCACCAGCTGACTTCCTACAAGCAAAGTCAATTCAGGAAATCAGATTTGCTTAATGACCTCATGACCCACTTAACAACTGCAGGGATTTGCTTAAGAAGCATGACCAAAAGAGACAATAAAATTGGGTGTGACTGGCTTAAGAAACATCTTGTTTAGCAATGGCAATTCAAGGACTACTTATATTCGTTATGGTGTAGCTATAGCTATTTGAGTCATTAACATAGTTTCTAATGTTTTCCTCTTTCTCTCACCTGTTTATGATCTTCCTGTGTCAATAAGGAAGAGGGTCAATTTCATATCACCATATGAATGCAGGCTTTCATTTGTATTATTTCTGATCATGGGTAGACGTTCTACAAATAGCCAAAAATTCTACAATGTTCAGAAACATCGATAATGCACCTTAAATAAAAACAGTGCATGGTTTTTAGACAGGACAAGAAGTAAGTTTGAGCAAAGATTGGTAGAATGGTCAGGAAATGTGGCAGGTTGGTTTTAGGAAGTAAACATCATTATTCAGCCTTATGCTAAATGGAAAGTAAGACAATCTTTATTATGTTTTAGGTAAGCTGCCTTTTTGGATCTATTTGCAAGCATTACTGAGCTAAAATTGCAAAATACGCACCCAAATGTATTATTAATGTCACAGTCCTCAGTACTGTCTCTACAAATGATAAATGTGACAAATCTTCATCTTTCATAACTCTACATACTTTTTATTGAGGAATAAAATATTGCCAATGAGGGCAGTACAGCACTTCAGATTCAAATGTGCTTGCTTCAAAGTATGTGGGGTATAAGCATAGCATCTGTCTACAGTGCTGTGTCTTTCCCTGGAATGATGGCTATACACTTCGAACCATCTTTTTGCAGCTAAAATCCTATTGTTAAGTAGCATTTTATTCTCAGACATTATGTTTCTAGAACATTATGATGCTAGAGAGCTAAATCCAATTAGTGTCACACTAAGGTCATTCTTTAGCAGTGTCACACCTTCTTTTTACTTCAATGTGTGCATGTGCGTGTGCATGTGTGTATGTGTGTTTAATCCCTGGAATCAGATTTTCTGTCAAGTCCTAAAAATGATAAAATTGCCCTTCCTCCATGCAGACTTTCATGCTATCTCCCACACCATTCTAAAATGTCCCATGACCATCTGGAACAGATTAGGGAAAGATGTGAAGGATATAAGAGGGAAGGGAAGTCACCCAAATATGCCTCCTCCTTGTTATGTGAATGGCAGATTCCACCTGGCCAAAGAATTTGGCATCAAAGAGTTTTCCAGTGACACCACAGGATAGATAAATTTCAAGACATGTTCGGTGGAGCAGAATGCCTTGGAAACTTAAGAGGTCTCTCATGGTAATAAAAGAGAAAGTATCACAATCCTTCTCAATCTCCCGTTTTGAGCTGCAAAACAATTCCCCAAATTTATCACCTCCCTCCCCCTATTCTATTCTACAGTTTAGGACAAATTAGAATACAATACATTCCAATTATTCAAATATGATAGGATTTTTAGCCAGTGATATAGATTATTTTGTTGATTTAAAAAAAAAGTTTAATTATACCTTATTAAATCCTGCATTGGCAACTACAAGGATTTGTAGGTCTGTAGTGGAATTCCAATCACACCAAATCAAATTCTACCCTAGAAGAAAGCAATAATAGTTCAAATTCAAATTGCTGCCAGGTTCTTGTCCAGGAATTCACCAGGAACTGAGCTCAACTTGGAGATTACATTTGATTGCAAATTTAAATAAATTCAAGTGAGTACAAGCATTGGTTGTGATGCTATAAACATAGTATAAGCATAAATTAATGATAAACATTCTTTGGAAAATCCCACTAGATTTTGCCCTCCTGATATGTGCTCTTCATTAATGTTAATAATTGTACAATCTTGAGCAAAAGACAGCTGTTATATTTATTGAGGCTCTGGCTATGATGGTATTTACCTCTTTTCCTCTAGGGGAAAAAAGTTTTAATTATATCTCCCGTTAATTATATTTTATTCATGCTCAACCTCCAAAGTTATATTGATGACATGATGGTATTTCCTAATTATCATAATTGCAGCTTCATGGAGTGAGTGGTTAGAGGCTAAATGTTGAGCATTGGTATTAAAGCCATAGGTAAGCATATACATGTATGAATCCACAGATACACAAATACTTCAATTATTCCTGAGAAAAGTCGTTATACTACACGAAGCCACCCACAATGTTTTCAAATTGCTTGATGTAGATATTCTTGCCCATTTGTCAACACAATTTTGAAACTATCACCTGCTTAGTGCTATTTCTGAATTTTATTTGAATGATGCGTTTCATTGCGTGTGTTCAGATTCCACACATGGATTTTTTTATGCCATTACTTGTCTGCTAATGCCTTCTGACAACTCCTTATCCACATTAAGGTTTGAACAGCCCTTCAGACAGATTACATCTATTCAAGTACATCTCATTTTTTTCCTTAATTGATGCACACACACAAACACATTCTTAACACAAGTTAAGAGTTGAACAAGCCTGCTCATTTGTGTTCTTTGTAGGCAGAATTGTCTCAATGATACCAAGGTGCAATGAAATCCTGCAGCACTTCTAACTGTACAGCAAGCTTATGCCACATATACATATTTTTTTTAATAAAATGAGTAGGTATGTTCAGAAGTTTTTTAGAATTCAAAATTGCTTACAGTTGTAAGTCCTTTTTTAAGTAAAAAAGCACCTGCTTTTTCTAGGGCAAGGGTGTCAAACTCAATTTCACTGAGGGCCACCTCAGGGCTGTGGTTGACTTCAGGGGTGTTGACCTCGGCAAGGCTGTGGGTGGCTGACTGGGTAGGTGTGGCCGACTAGGTGAGCATGGCCAGCTTGATGCCACTCCCCAAACTGCTGGCATGTTTCCTCTTTGCATTGAGTAGACTGGTCTGAAACCACGCTGGCCTAACTAGGCAGACCGGGCTGAAGCTACATTGGTTTGATGTTTCCTCTTCACACCAGGTAGACTGGGCCAAAGCTTTACTGGCCTGATCTTTCCTCTCTGCATTGGGTAGACTGGGCCAAAGTGATGCAAGTAGACTGGGTTGAAGTGACGTGGGTAGACCAGAATGGCCCCGCAGGCTGGATCCGGCCCGCAGGCCTTGAGTTTGACACCTCTGTTCTAGGGTCTACCTTGCAGTAGAAGGGATGGGCTCCTCCTTCTGTCATTCATAAATGAGGCTTACATTTCAGTGGGGCAGAGGTCCCCAACCCCCAGTCTCTAGACTTGGCACTGGTCCGTGGCATGCCAGAAACTAGTCCACACAAACAAGCAAAGCTCCATCTGCAGGATGCAGGCAGCACACAAAAAAACAACATCTCTGGTTAGGGGCCACTGCAGTCAAGTTTTTAAATCAGGATGTTTGCAACCAAAGGCTCATAACCTGCATTTGTACTGCCTAGCACTCTGAGATTGTACCAGTGGTGGGATTCAACTTTTTTTTTACTACCAGTTCTGTGGGCGTTGCTTGGTGGGTGTGGCAGGGGAAGGATACTGTAAAATCTCCAATCTGAGGTGGTATTTGCTGGTTCTCTGAACTACTCAAAATTTGTGTTACTGGTTCTCCAGAACTGGTCAGAACCTGCTGAATATCATCTCTGGTTATAATGCATCAAAATAGATACATTACAAGACCCACAGTGGCACAGTGGTTAGAATGCAGTACTGCAGGCTACGTCTGCTGACTTCTGGCTGCCTGCAATTTGGTGGTTCACATCTTACCAGGCTCAAGGTTGACTCAGCTTTCTATCCTTCCGATGGAAGGCTGGTAAAATGAATACCCAGAATGCTGAAGGCAACAGGCTGATGTTGTAAACCACTTAGGGAGGGCTGTAAAGCACTCTGAAGCAGTATATAAGCCTAATAGCTATTGCTATCAAAACCATTTCCTCTTCTTCCTCTACTAACCCAGGCAGGAGAATCAGTCATCTTGGAACTCCTAGATCTTTTGTAGATTAAAATAATTTTAAAGATTTTTTTTTCCATTTTATCTTTCCCTTTGAACTACAGAGATGCTCTTAGGTTTTGTTTCCTTTCTCTTATTCAAATGTAGGGACTTTGTAGTTTACAAAGATTGGTTTTCTTCCCCTCCTCGGCTTTTAAACAATGCGATTCTGTGTTTAGACAAACACATGATATTGCATATGTCAATATTTACTCAGCAGGAAATTACCATGACAAGTGTGAAAATAAAGCCATGTTTGCCTTGCAGTGAATAACTGTATATGCAGCACGATAAACAAGCGGATACAATTCAAAGGCAATTCATTTCAATTTACAGATACAAATGCTCCATATTATAGTGACGCTGTGTAAATTGGTCCTGAAATGTGCCAGTCAGGCAAAAAAAAAAAAAAGTTAGTTGTCTGCTGAGAGCAGGCAGAAGAATGTCACAGACTTTCTATGTTGGTTGCCCAAGCAATGAAACAGGTGGACTGGGAAATTCTTCCATGGTTTCTCCCCAGCACCTTGTCTATAATTCACGAGATGACATTGATTGGTGAAGTCTGATCAATCCCCTTTTAAAGTTATCGGAAGTTGCCTTTTACTGCTCTCTGGAATTTGGACTGAACTCGCTTCTTCTTGCTGCAATACATTTCTTCAATAAAGAGAGGTAGCCTTCAAAAAGACCTTGACTATGTGTCAGAATGGTCAAACAAATGGCATCTTCAAATCTCAACAAATAAATGCTCTGTCTTACATATTGGCAAAAAAAATCAGAAAATAAAATACAAGCTGAATACAAGACCTTGTTGATGATCCAAACCCTGTCAAGGACCTTGGAATACTCATCTCTAATGATCTAAGTGCTAGAGCCCATTGTAACTACTTAGCCAAAAAGGCATTAAGAGTTGTTAACCTAATCCTACGTAGCTTCTTCTCTGGTAATATCACACTACTAACTAGAACATACAAAACATTTGCTAGACCAATACTCGAATACAGCTCATCAGTCTGGAACCCACATTACGTATCTGATTCTAACACAGTTGAGAAAGTCCAGAAATATTTCACAAGAAGAGTTCTCCACTCCTCTACTTGCTGTAGAATACCTTATGCCACCAGACTTGAAATTCAAGACCTAGAAAACCTTGAATTATGCCGTCTTTGGTCTGATCTAAGTATGGTATATAAAATTATATATTGCAATGTCCTACCTGTCAATGAATACTTCAGTTTCAACCATAACAACACAAGAGCACACAATAGACACAAACTCAAGGTAAACTGCACCAAACTTGATTGCAGGAAATACGACTTCAGCAACAGTGGTCAATGTCTGGAATACTCTACCTGATTCTGTAGTTTCTTCCCCAAACCCCCAAAACTTTAACCTTCCCCAAACCCCAAAAACTTTAACCTTAAACTGTCTACTATTGACCTCATCCCTTTCCTAAGAGGTCTGTAGGGGGTGTGCATAAGTGCACCAACGTGCCTACCGTCCCTGTCCTATTGTTTCTTTTTATTTTTCTTATATGTTTCCATTTCATGTATTCATAACTATGTTATACTTATACCTGTTATCTTATAATCGCTTGACAATATAAATAAATAAAATAAATAAAATTGAAATCTACGTTCCATTCCCCCCTCCCATTTTGAGCATGAAAACCAAAAGCAACTACCCAATAAAAACAGGACCAGTAAACTTCTCTCTTTGTTTGAAACTATCATCTCAACCTTGAGGTTGTCATCTCAACCAATTCCCATTTTTCCCTGTATTATTTCTCCCAATGGAAAAAATAACCACAGATAGGAAAATCTATGGCACTGTTCTAGCAGTGCCCTCTTGCTTCTAAAGTCCCACCTGTATTGTGTGCAGCACAACTCCAGCTGATACACAACCAGGACAGCACCGAAGCACAAATATTCTTATGTATACCGATGTTGGTCTTCAGTCAAGCTGTTCCAGATATTAAGTGATAGGGGGAAAAGGCCTGGCAGACCTTTTGCATTGATGACAAACTGAAAATAAACACAGCAGCACTGAAAGTAAACACAACGTATTGACTCTGAAGTCATAGCAGCAGTACATCTTCCCACTACACTCACTTAAAAATTCAGCAGCTGAATAAAGGGTGACATGCAGCAGTGCAAGAGAAGGAAGTCAGATGATGGCTAAGCCACCCCGATCAAATCCACTCCTCGACAGATGCTGGGGGAAAAAAAAGAAATTCCCACCAGCACTACAAAAGGATGGTATGTTATGAGATCCCATTTGCAAATCTGCAAAAGAACTGCAGGTAGTCCTTGACTTATGACCGCAATTGAAACCAAAGCAAGACAATCATTAAATGAGTTTGTGCCCCATTTTACGACCATTCTCACTACAGTCATTAAGCAAATCACTGCATTTGTGATTGCAGAGATAAATCATGTTGTGGTTAAGGGCATCTGGCTTCCCTCATTCATTTGGCTTGTCCAAAGCAGGCTGGGAAGGTGACAAATGACGATCACATGACCCCGGGAACCTGCAACCATCAGAACTACATACCAGTTGCCAAGGATCCAAATTTTGATCACATGACCGTGGAGATGCTGCAACAATTGTGAGCATGAAAACCAATCACAAGTCCCCTTTTAAAGTGCTGTTTGTAACGTCAGATGGTCACTAAACGAATGGTTGTAAGTCTGTAGTGCCTATAGAATGATTAAGTAGCAGACAGTGGTGCAAAACTTTACCGGAAACTTGTTGTCAATCCTGGAGCCATTTCCCCCTGGCATCTTCAGGGCTGCCACAGCAGAGATGAGTCGAGCTGTGGTAACAGGAGGAGGTAGAAGTAGCTGGGATATTATAGCCATAATAACATTCTTTCTGTGATGACCCATAGTCTCTCAAAATAACCCAAAAATCAAAATAACCCAAAACATACAATAAAGTCCGGTAATGCCTTCAACTTAAACTTCACTGTTTTATTAGGCAGTTTAAAAGTAAATAATGAGGCAAAAAAGAAACCAAAACAAACCACATTGATGGGAGTTCCGAAGCAAGCCAAAATAATAATCATACATTCCAGGAAGATACGGGGAGAGTCCATGGGAAGAACGCCAACAAAGATAAATTTCTTTCAAAGGAAACAATAAACTAAGCTTTGACTCCAGCAATTCTGACTGTGTAGTTACAAACTTATATACATAGCTCCCAGCTGCAAGCCACGAGGAGGATCATGGTAATCTCCTCCTGAATAGACCTCACTTTTCCCTGATCCTCTCCTCCCTGCGTGACCTAGGATGGATAGGGGATGGGCCTGGATCCTCCTCTGATTGCTCAGCCGGCCTCTGCCCTTCCCCAGCCTCCTCCACCATCTCTGGAGCCACACTCCCACTCCCTATTGACTGTTCCTCCTCTTCCTCTTCCTCGTCAGTCTCCACCAGGGGCATGACACTATCGCCCCCTGCAGGGGCCCTTCCCCTGGGACCAGGTGGACGAGGACATTGAGGAAACCGAATGTGAAAGTCTTGGACCAAACGAGGACCATGAACATCAGTGGCATCGACCCTGGTGAAGTTCTCTGGTCCATAACCTTTCCATGCCACCAAATACTGAAATTGGCCTTGCAACTGATGTGAATCTCAAATGCTATCCACTTTGTACTCCTCCTCTCCCAGAGGGGCTACTGGGGCTGGCTGTGATGGAGCCGGTCTATGCGGACTGTCGGCTGAAGCAGGGACTAACAGGGAACAATGAAAAACAGGATGGATACACATGGTCCATGGCAGGGAGAGACAATAAGCCACAGGATTGATTACCGCCTCAACCGGAAAAGGTCCTAAGTAACGGTGATCGAGCTTTTTCGATGGTCGCATCATTGGTAAGTATTGAGTATACAGCCAAACCCAATTGCCTACTGCTAAAGGTGGAACATCGTGACGATGTTGGTCTGCGAACTGTTTATAGTCCTCCTTGGCTCTCTCTAGTTGATCACGGACCATGTGGTGCACGACTTTTAACTCCTGCAAGAATGCATCCACTGCCGGAACTGGGGAATCAGATGGGGCTAAAGGGAAAAGTTATGGATGAAACCCATAGTTAGCAAAGAAAGGGGACACATGGGTGGATGTGTGTTGAGCATTTTTATAAGCGAATTCTGCCACTGGCAGCACTTCCACCCAATTGTCTTGTTGAGTATTGCTGAAACAGTGGAGGTACTCCTCCAAAATAGCATTCGCTCTCTCTATCCCCCCATCAGTTTCAGAGTGATGAGCAGATGACAGACACGCCTGAACCTACAGTTTTGCGAATAGGGTCTGCCAGAAGTGTGCCATAAATTGTATCCCCCAATCTGATACCATGTGGTCTGGTAACCCATGCAACCAGAAAACATGGGAGATAAACAATTGAGCCATTATCTTGGCCAATGGAAGACCCACACACGGAATAAAGTAGGCCATTTTAGTCAACATATCCATCACCACCAAAATGGTTGTGGCACCATTCGATGGTGGTAACTCAATGATGAAATCCAATGAAACTGCCCCTCATGGTTGTTCTGGTGTGGGCAAGGGCTGCAAGAGACCGGGGGGCGCACCAGGAGCATACTTGGCTTGGCTACAGATCTCACAGGATGCCACATATCCCAACACATCATGTTTAAGTTTCGGCCAAAATGTCCTAGAGATGAGGTGCAGTGTTTTGAACACCCCAAAGTGTCCCACCGCCAGACTATCATGACATTGGCGCAGGATAAGGCCATGAAGAGGACCTCCAGGCACATAAATGCGATCACCCCACAAAAAGCAAAAATAAATTGAAGGGGTGGCTGGAGTCAAAATGTGATGACCCGTAGTCTCTCAAATAACCCAAAACATACATTAAAGTTTGGTAATGGCTTCAACTTAAACTTCACTGTTTTATTAGGCAGTTTAAAAGTAAATAATGAGGCAAAAAAGAAATCAAAACAAACCGCATTGACGGGAGTTCCAAAGCAAGCCAAGATAATTAATCATACATTCCAGGAAGATACGGGGAGAGTCCATGGGAAGAACGCCAACAAAGATAAACCTCTTTCAAAGGAAACAATAAACTAAATTTTGACTCCAGCAATTCTGACTGTGTAGTTACAAACTTATATAATAGCTCCCAGCTGCAAGCCACAAGGAGGATCATGGTAATCTCCTCCTGAGTAGACCTCGCTTTTCCCTGATCCTCTCCTCCCTGCGTGACCTAGGATGGATAGGGGATGGGCCTGGATCCTCCTCTGATTGCTCAGCTGGCCTCTGCCCTTCCCCAGCCTCCTCCACCACCTCTGGAGCCACACTCCCACTCCCTGTTGGCTGTTCCTCCTGTTCCTCAGAGTCAGTCTTCACCAGGGGCATGACACTTTCCTCTGAGAACCAAGGATGTTCCCACCAGGTGCAAGGAGGTGGGAATCTGAGACCAAGTGACCTTTGGATAGTGACCTGATGGGACCATGTGATGGGCTCCCTGGGCAGGGGGAAGAAAACTTTACTTTTAACTAGGGGAAAGCCCAACGGGGGGATTAGAGTCTGGTTACCCCAGATGTGCCAATATGACATGCATAATAAATCTATACTTTGAGGAGGATGTCTGCCTTAGAGTTTTGATTCTGTTGGGTGTGTTATTTGGAACCCTGACACTTGCATTCATACCCAAGTAGGATTTTATTTTTTAATAGCCATTAATATATTTCCACAAAAGTTTTCTGGAAGCTATAATGCATGCATGCAAAGAATGTGTAGTAGAAAATTAGGTTCCTGTTTACTCTGGAGTTTATGATTTACTGTCAGTCAGATTCTCCCTCTGGGTAGACCTGGACAGAAGACCTCCTGCCTTTTGTCTAATATGATGGAATATTTTTGACCTTCTTTGCCAGTTACCTATCAGCAGCTTCAGGAAAGCAAAGTGGTCGCAAATTGCCACTAGAGACGGTGCAAACAGGCTTTGCTTGTTTACAGTTTTACTTTTTAAGACTGACGAGCTCTCTAATGATATTTGTCATACACACACTTATATGCATGAATGCTATTTGACATATCAAAGTATTGCTTTCTCATTTTCCTCTCCTTTAGGCTGTTAAATGGCTTAAGTGGCTTAATAAAAAGTTCATGATTTCCTTATATATGAACAGTGTGGTGTAATGGAAACCTCTGCTAGTTTACATTTTTGGGTGAGGCTTGTTGAAGAAGAAAATCTCAAGAGTATTTAATAAAACGATACTCTCTTCCCAAAATCCCCTTCCTCCCCACCCCAACATCATCCTAATGTGTCCTTCTGATATTTAAAACCATTTTAAAGATGTATAGCGAATACACAGACATGGCAATTAAAAGCTTTGCATGCTGGATGCCTCCATTTAGATATAACATTTGTTGCTGTTCTTTCAGTGGAAAACAAGCTGCGAAAGCATCTTTGAATAACCCTGCAACAAGTTTGCTGCACTGCTACACTGAACATGGATTCATGATATTTATTATGATGTTCAGACTGGATCTGGCTTTTTTTTTGTCTGCCTATTGAGTCCTTCAGAAGGACCTGGGATAGGCAGATGTGGATGTTTGATGGTTTACAGATATCATTGCAGGATGTAAGCTGTTCTAAGTAAAGCTGCCTTTTGCAATTGACTGATGAGGAATTTGTCAATGCCTATGGTGTTCAAGTGGTGCTCCGGTTGTTTTGGGATTGCGCCCCAGATACCCACCTTTGCTTTCTTTTGCCACAATTGTTCTATTTCTATTTGCAAGTCTGTATTTTGTTATCTGCCCCAGTTCTTTTTCTTCTAGTCCGCTGTCTTATTTTATAATTATTTATTAGACATTTATACTGCCTTCATTATTTTTTAAGTAACTCAAAGTGCCAAACACATAATATTCCTTCCTCTTCCATTTTCCCCCACAACAACCAGCACCCTTTTGAGGTGGGTTAAGCTGAGAGAGAGGGAGACTGTCTCAGAGTCACCCAGCAGGCTTTCATGCTTTAGATGGGGCCAGAAATCATGATGTCCTGGTTTCTAGACCAGGACCTTAATCACTAGGCTAGACTAGCACTGCTGAGATTGGATAGCATATGTCCAATATAGGAGTATTGACTGAAATATCATTTAGGACTGCTTATGGTTTAGTGGGATGAGGCTTTGACAATTATTTGGCAGCAGGAAACACATATGTGCTATAACTCAATATGACTCTGTAAGGCTCAGAGCAATCTTCTGATCTGATTTCAAAAAGATGCTTCAGATTGCATGGGGATGCAAATGTAACAACACCTGGTTGAAACTCTTTAAAGCAGCCATATCTTTTCCTGGGATCATGTGGTAGCTGCAGAAGGCAAACATGCAAACCTAGGAAAAGATACAGCTGCTTTAAAGAGCCGAAGATATTGGAAATAACACAAATCTAATGATGCTGACTTTTTAGCCCTCGTGACTACCACAAGGGGACAATGGATTGCAGATTGTAGGTTAAAGATTTGTTCTAGGTTGCCTCACTCTGCTCACTCTTGGTCTAAAAGATGTCAAGCTGTTTCCTTCTACCTTTCTTCCCTGGCATATAGACAGGCCATATTCTTGGACTGTCCTCCTGTAAATGCTAGGCTTTGCTTATCCTACAATACTTTTCCTGTAAGTAAATCTCTTGCTTCATGCATCCTTGATCAGGTTAGAATCTGCTCTCTGGAATGCTCAAATGCACAGAGAGAAAGCTTTAACCTTCAACAGGAAGCAGGTGCTATGGATATTCTCCTACCTGTTCTGAACCACCTTATCCTGTCTAAATCTGAAGCACTGCACTGTTTTATTACACAACTGTTTTATTTATCCTGGGTTTTTAGGCGATGATATCTCTATCATATCATAACAAGCACCACCACCCATAAAAACCAAGGCAGATCAAACACTGCAAAATATTCCATGACTGGCACCACTTAAGACACAAAAAAGCAGGATAGGCAGTGTTCTTCTTCTCTTCTGCTGGAATGCAGGACATCCACATGTTCTGGTGACCTCTCTTCTATATACAGCTTTGGGTGAAACACATCACCATGTGTTAATGGTGATTTTTACAAGCAAGATTTGGAGGCATTCACAGATTCTTTCCCAGAATTGCACCGTCAGATACCATGGATTAACTATGCAATATTCAAAGGTGCATAAATTGAACAATAAAATATTGGGCGGAGTGTACTCATGTCTGTTCATTCTTTTTAAATTTCCAGGTGGTTGGCTGCTGCTTCAAGCATTAAGAACAGTCAGAAATGCCAAAGCAATAAACACACAAACCTCTCTTAACTAACATAAAATCAAATATGTCCTGGGAATATTCATTCCTCAATCCGTGGTCCCACATGGTCTTTGGAAGAGTCTTTTCACAACTTTATAAAAACCAGAGTGAGAGGCAGATTTTGTTTCTGATGGATGGAAATTCCACAACAAGACAGGAGTTCCTGCAGGCATATATTTTATGGGAATGGAGATGTCAGCAGTCCTTCTCTTCAGGCATGCTATATCTCACGGATACTAGGCATGATATCTTATAAGATTTTAAAGATTGTGACCAGCACCTGGAATTTCATCCCCAAACTAATCAGCAATCTCTGACAGTAGTGATCTTATCTGGCTATATTAGCCTACAATAGTTTGAGCATGTCTGCTTCTAGGAGGAAAGACTCACATTTTAGGATGAATTCCAGAGCTTGATTTTAAAGTATTAAACAAAACAATATAAATGACATAACTTATTGCCCTTTCCCCACCTTTACATGGAACATTTTTGTATCTGGAATTACCTTTGGTTGCTTCAGTTCATATGCATTCTTAATAGATATATTCCCATATGTAATATACTCACAACATATTTCTAATATAATGCATAGCTCTACAAAGCCCTTTGCTTCCATAAAATAGTGGAAAATATGATAATTTAATTGGAAAAATATGGTTTTAGTATTACATAGATTAAAGCTCTGTTTTGACAAAATAAATGTATCCGTCTTTCTGTCAGTCTCTCTCTATCTCTATCTCTATCATCTCTATATATCTATCTACTCTTTCTTTCTTTCTTTCTTTCTTTCTTTCTTTCTTTCTTTCTTTCTTTCTTTCTTTCTTTTTCTTTTGTCTCTCTTATTTATCTATCATATCTTTCAATATATCTCTCTTTCTGTATCCTCTATCATTATATTATCTATCTATCATCTATCCATCTGATTTTTATTCATAGGGGCTACTTCTTGGAGAGCTGTAATTTCAACCCTACACATTTAAAGAGGACACCCAAGCCATTTATTATATACACATTCAAAAAAAATAATAATCAAACCTTCTTTAAAAAGTTACTAAAACCACAGCCCACTATTTATGTATCCTGGTGGCATCCAACCAGAACAGTTCATGGGAGAAGTTATCACCCTCAAACCCCTATCAAATATACTAATTTTGTGCCAAGGTCAAAAAGTTCCTTGAAAAGAGTACAGCGTTGAACATGGACCTGTTTCTGGTTTATCAGATTCTACCTAGGATCCATCAAAGGGACCTTCTGCAATTTTCTGTGTTTTTTTCTTTATAAAATGTCTTTTATTTTCATTTTATTTATTGAATTTATTGACTGGTACTGCCCATCTTGCAATGAAATTTGGACTTTGGGCAGCTACTGTCTTACTATATATCAATCTTTGTCCCACAGGGCTAACATTGTCTGTTCTAGATCTTTTTCAGGTTTCAGACACTGGGAAATCTTTTTTATCACTGCCTCTAAATTCTTTTTTTTCTCCTGATTCAAACTTGGAACTTCCAATATGTTGACCTTCACTGAATGATTGTCCTTTCCTGTGTGACCAACTTCTATGGCCACAGCAAAGAAAAAATAGAGGTACAAGGGTAAAGGGTAGCAGTGTATGTGAAAAATGAAAATAAAAAACAGACCCATTGGCTCAAGGATGCTAGAAATCTTGCATCTCTCTCTTTATAATTAAGTGAAGGGTTCTGTATATAATGTATATTTCACTTTCAACACTTTCTTAAGTGCTGATTTTTTTTTTTACTCCTGGCAAGAGTTGTTAGAATTTTAGCATGAAGACTGACAACATGTATTTATAGAAAACAATCCACATTGTTCTCTAGCCAGAAAATAATCTCCTTTTCTTTAGTGCCTTTATTCTTTCTAATACACCAGTAATGATGAGAAACATGCCCAGTTAACCAATTGATTCCCTGTAGCTTTCTAGATATGAGAGATTACATCTTCCAGAATTCCAAGTGCAGCAATTGACTCGTTGAGTATTCTGAAATTTATAGTGCAACACATTTAGAAGGCACCATTAGGAAACACATTTTCTTAATCTGGGCACCATCCTGAAATGTGGACATCAGCTCTCAGAATTCCTAAATTAATTGGCCACTGCTGAGAATTCTGGGAGTTGAAATCCATACACCTAACATTCTGAATATTATGGCTTGAAGTCCAAATCCTTGACATTCCTGCACACTATGTTTTAGGATACCTAATTTCTGCTGAATCCAATAAAAAAATGTAAAGTTCTTTGAATTTTTCCAATGAAATAGAGAAGAATTCCGCAATTTGATTTACTACGTGGTATCTCAAATGTTTCATTATTGATTTATTTCAGTGAACCAATTTATCTTACAAACAGCAATGTAGAGCAATGTGCAATAGAGTTAAAAACAGTTTAGGTACATTAAAAATATAAAAAAAACTAACAACGAATAATAGGTGAAGTGATGTTCAAATAATGGAGCCACCTCACTAGTTCATCTCTCTCCTGGGGTCCCATTTATTCCCTGTTTGTTATAGAATTATTTCACCTCTGATCCTGCAAACATATAGTATATCAATATACTTTCCCACTGAAAATAGCTATTTTCAGTCAGCAATATTTATTTCACTGAAAGGGGAAAATATTTAATCCTTACATACTCAAGCTAGTAATGTGCTGTGCCCCCCCCCAAAAAAGCCCACACAGTCTTAGGCTGCATTAATAGAGGGATAGAATCAAGATCACGTGAAATGTTAATACCACTTTTTATAATGCCTTGGTAAGGTTACCTGTACTTTTAGAATATTGCATCCAGTTTTGGTCATCATGACATAAAAAAAGATGTTAATACTCTAGAAAGAGCGCAGAGAAGAGCGACAAAGATGATTAGGGGACTGGAGGCTCAAACATATGAAAAACGGTTGCAGGAACTGAGTATGTCTAGTTTAAGGAAAAGAAAGACTAGGGGTGATATGATAACAGTGGACCATTATATGAGAGGCTACCACAAAGAAGAAGGAATCATCCCATTATCTTTTAGCACCTGAGGGCAGGACAAGAAGCAATGGTTGGAATCTAATCGGGGGGAGAAGCAACCTAGAAATAAGGAGAAATTTCCTGATAGTGAAACCAATTAACCAGCAGAACGGCTTGCCTTCAGAAGTTGTGGTTGCTCTGGAGTCTTTTAAAAAGAGCCTAGACAGCCACTTGTCTGAAATGATAGAGGGTTTCTTGCTTGAGTAGCAGACAAGAATAACTCCAAGGTTCCTTCCAACTCTTGTTATTCTGTTCTGTTCTGAGAACAGACAAACACCTGCCCATTTAGGTCCTTGGGAAGGACTCAATAGGTGGATCATCATGCCAAATCGAAAGCAAACATCTAGCTGACTGGGTGACAAATTAAGGGGCCACATCTAGATCGCAGCTCTGTGTAAAATTTCTTGATTGGGACTGAGTATGCATGGAAATGTGGGTAAATACTCATATGCACACATTTTGTTGTCATTCTTCAGAGCACAGCAGTTCCCAATTATTCAGTGGGATGAAGTGCTGAAATGGGGTGTGGGGGTGTGGGGCTGTTTGGCTGCAACCTCAGAATGCAACAATTAAAAGAAGGCAATATAGTTATAAAAGGGTAACTTTTCAGAGCCTCAGGGACCGATGCCAAGAAAAAT
This sequence comes from Pseudonaja textilis, assembly GCF_049901715.1. Lineage (NCBI taxonomy): Eukaryota > Metazoa > Chordata > Lepidosauria > Squamata > Elapidae > Pseudonaja > Pseudonaja textilis. The sequence continues at coordinate 207,753,837 of NC_141990.1, forward strand.
AAAAGATTCTGTCATTTCTTCTGCACTGCAGTCACAAAGAGAACAGTGGTACAACTCGCCAGGGTGATTCATTGATAACAGAATAGGTGACAAAGCTCCCAGAGGTTGGTGGGAAAGAACTTCCATAGGAGAAAACACAGGCGGGGGGGGGGCATATATATTTCTGGCATCCAAGAATGAATGATTTGTTCCAGTTCTGAACCCTCTGAGAACATTTTACAGTGTTTTGCTAGAATGGCCTTTCATTCATGCCCTTTTAATGACTTTTCACTTAATTGAAAGACAATATGCCAAAAATTAGTAACAACATAATTTTTGATTCCATGATTGAATTTTCCCCTTATGGGGGGGAGGTGGTGGTGAGGGGGAGCCAATGATATTCTAGCAATCTCTTTTTTGGTCAAGTCATGGGGACCTATTTCAGCTGCTAAAGGGCGTGCTTCCAATGCGAAATTCCTGCCAAATGAGATTCTTTCTAAATTCCAGTCAATTAAAATACACTTAAAGGGCAGCCGCTTTGAAGCAAAACACAAAGCAAAACAACAACACAGACACACACACACACACAGACACACACACAAAACCTGCCTACAACTTTTGAAGGCATCATCACATGAAAGTCACTCCGCTTGTCAAACAAGATAATTGAAGTCACACATGGCTGTTATTATTTTTGTCCAAGGGGGTGGAATCTTTGCGCGGCGCCTGTGTGCAGTCAGAAAACTCAGATGACATGTTGGGCACCAAGAGAAACAAAGGCAGGAGTGTTGGTCCCGGTGTCAATTTTCGGCTCTTGGTTCTTTAAACCACGTGCGTTTGGCTGCCAGCCCCCGGAGGAACTGCATACAAATATTGACAGAACACAGTGGCATTTGTTAAGCTGGAACTTGGGAAGTGAGCGATTAAAACTCTAGAGGAAGATCTTAGCACTTCAGAGCTTCCCTTCTCTCTCCCCCTCTCCTCCCCACCCCTCATCTTCACAGCTTTCACAGAGTGAAAGTGAAAATGCTGAGCTTAGCCAAACAGGAGCGGTGACCTTTTCCTCTGACTTGCTCTAGGTAAGATCTGATTTCTTTGCCTTCTGCTTCTTCTTTTTGCCACAAGTTTTAAATCTCTTTCTAGAAGAGGAACTTTTAAAACAAAGGATGGGGTTGGAGCGATGGTGGTGAAAGGAAGTGTTAAATGTTTGCAATTTAATCTGAGAGGTGATGAGATTATCTTGAGCCAGGAGAGAGAGAGAGAGAGATGATATGTGCCAGAAACTATGCACCATCTAACATTAGTCTTACCTTTCCAAAGTTCCATTTTTAGGGGTTGAGAAGTTCAGGAATCTGAAAGGTATTTTAAAGATACCTTTTGACCCAGTAATGAAAACTTGTGAAATTCCCTTTGGATCTCCTCCGAATGGTCCTCAGCTGAGATTCTGAAGTTTATTGCCTGGTTTTACTTGTGAAGCTTTTATTGTTCCATGTGAGTAGTTAATCACTGTCTTAGTTTTAATGCCTGCTAAAGGCTTCAGAAAAACCTGTTTGACCTAAGGTTATTATTTAACTTGAATGGCTTTTGGATAGGGAAATATTTTCTTTATGACATATGGTACGGTGAAAATAAAATCCCTGATGGAATGACAGTATGGCATATTAAATAACTTCCATAACATAACTGAATATGCTATTCATGCTTTTTAAATGATAGGTTAAAAATGGCAATATTTGGTTAGTTTATTAATAATATTCCTTCCAGTTCTTCCATGTAGAAACCTTATTGTAGGTCTTGGGGTTTCTTGTAAGAGTGAGTGAGATGCTTTCATGTGAAGGAATTATGTTACCACAAGAGCAATTTATGTAAATGTCCTTCTCATTCTCTAATGTCCAAGTACCATTCAGTTGACACCAACCTGAAACATTTAAGAAACCTTTTGCCAAAATAAATTCTGGCACTCCGCAAAATAATATTTTTAAAAACAATTTTTCAACCAACTTCAACATGCGAGTTCAACTGTTTCTTTATCCTTTGATGTATTTTGGAAAACGTACAAATGCTAGCCTAACTATTAAAATCTGCAGTTGGAAGACTGGAGTGCTGTAAGCTTTCTTTTGACTGAATGTCATTTATTCATGAAGCTAGTTCAATCTGGTTCAATGGAACAGCTTGTTTCAGTCAGCACTATGCATCGTTACGGTGAAATGAAACCAGTTTTATAGCAAATGGTTATCAGCATAGGCTGTCCACTTAATGCTGAGTGATAGGAACAAAGAGCAAAATACCAATAGACAGAAAAACATGTGGGAATATTACCCTTAAAGATTTGCAATCTGGAGCCAAAAATATACAAACACCACCCCTCTCTCACACACACATATCAACATAAACAGATACAAAATGGGAAATGTTCTGACACTCAGTCCTGCTCTGCCAAGAAGCAGAATGGAGATGTTATCTACATTTCTCTCTATTTCCCTATTTTTATCTTCATAATGCTTCCGTGATATATAATTGTAGTAGGCTTTTTTTTTTATGGTCTACTCTACAATCATCGGGTGAATTTCATAGCTGTGAAACTGAATTTGTTTATTCAAGCAGGACAATCTGTTCACTACAGTCTGGATGAGTGACACATGGCCTGCTACACAGCGTGGTCAATGATGTGGGGCAGTCAGAGATTAGAAGACAACTAGAAGATTGTGATTTGTTGCTTATTCCTACACTATGCTGATAGTTCTTAAAACAAAACAAAACCCCCCAAAGATGAAGACCTTTTTCCTTTTAGCTTGAAGAGCCCTAATTGATACTCTGAATTCAGTGATATAAAGGCCTTAGTTCCTGAGAATTATGTAGTACAAATATGTCAAATAATGTCCATATCTTCCTGAATATAAACCTAAAGACCACACAATGGTGGATGGATAAATTAGGGGCTCTGTCTTTACCTTAATAAACAAACAATCTGCTAATTTCCATCAGAGCTAAGTAAAAATGTCGTGTCAGAGGACAACTGAAAGGAATTACTGTTCCAGAGGGATTTGTGAAGGTTTGTGCAGGAAAACCATTTAAAAAACCAAATGCCTCAAGCATGGCTCATTTATTTCAATATATTTGCTGGACATTCTTTTTATTGGAAGATTGCTGATGTTTTTTGACAGTTAGGAAAGAAGCTTAGTAGACGGACACTGAATTTCTTTGAAGGTGGAGCGATTCAGTCTAGGGAACAAAATATCAAACATCCACCCTCCCTTCTGCCTAGCTCAGTGGTCAGGGAACAGGGGTAAATTACCCCAAATGGGGTAAAAGTGAAAATCTGGGGGTAATGAGGAGGTTGCGCTGGCCAATGGCGGAACTATCGGCATAGCAGCAGTTATTAAAACACCCTTGAGGCAAATTTATCCCCTCCACCCCACCCTTGTTTCCTGGGTGGGAAATGACTCCAGGCTAGATTCTGCAAGAGCCGCGCCGCCCGTTTTTTAGGGAAGGCGAGCTTCTGGCATAGGGCAGAGCATTTTGGGAAAAGGGACGCTTTCCCCGCTGCGATGACCGCACGCTTTTGCGCGCAGTTTGTGTCACCGTGGCTCCCAAATATCATCCTCCCTTCCCGCTTCCTCGCCCCCAGGCCCTGCCTGCCTGCCAACTAGCCAGCCAGCCCGGCTCCCTCCCGAAGCCTCTCATCACTGCCAGGCACACAGGAAGCGAAGAGGCACCTGCAACTGCCGCCTTGGCCCCGAGAAAATTCCCAGAAGCCCTCGGGAAGCCTGGTGACATTTCATTCCCTGGAGCGAGCTATCCCGCCTTCTTCCCAGCCGCGGGGAGGGCACCTCCTCCCGCCTCGACCTCCAAATTATGTGTCAGCAGCCTGAGGTGGCCGGGGAGGGGAGAGGCCGGAGAGGTAACGTCTGCGTTTATAAATTTTTGGGGGTAAGAGGTAAAAAAGTTCCTGACCCTGGCCTAGCTTATAGGAAAGCTACAGGACTTTGGCTAAAGTACTGATTATATAACAGTGGCTATCTGTTTTACAGCATGCTGAATATCATATAAAATGGGTGTCAAACTTGATTTCATTGAGGGCCACATCAAGGCTGTGTTTGATCTTGGGGGGGCTCAGGGGGGCATGACCATTTCAACATCACTCATGTTGGGGGCGCCTGTGGTGGCCCGAGAGCTTTGCCAGTGAAAACGGGTTTCCAAGCTCTGTTTTCAGCTGCAACCGCCTCCTGCAAACAGAGCTCACAAGGGCTACATGCAGCCCTCCATTTTCACTGGCAGAGGCACCAAGAGCCAGTCCTTTGTTGTTTCTAGGGTGGCCCCATGGGCCCCATCTAAGCACCCCATGAGCTGGATCCAGCCCCCAGGCCTTGAGTTTGACACCTTTGGTATAAAATGATATCAGACTTCCTGATGATCTTCTCATATTGGACAACTTCCTCGGTTCCTTGTTACTGACCATGCTGGGAGATTGCTAAGGGTTGTAAGACAACCTAAAATAAGGCACATACATCTTATGTCATGAGTATAAGCTGCAGTAAATTTACAAAGATCCATTAAATAAGCAGCAGAAGCTTGTGTCTTTGCTAGGCTGGGAAACAAATAGGTTACAGAGAAGGGCAGGTAATGCTAAACTTTAAGACACCAGGTTAAAAAATTAAAGGATACAATTCTAGAAACCTAAAATAGAAAAAAGGGGGAAAAAAGAAAAAGAAAGGAAAAAAAACACCCTGGGAAAGAGAATTGTTTAAACTTGCTATAAGGAGGATGATTGACTGACTTAATTAAACAAAGAGACTAAGTGGAGAAACAAAGGAAATAGGAAGTTATGAACAGTCACATGATGACAGAAGTCCAAGATGCTGAAAGGATTAAAGAGTTATGGACAGAGGAAAAACAGCTCTTATTTATTTCTCCTTTTTGGATTTCAGTTTAGGAAAAGAGAAAAATGGCTACTACTGATAAGGCAGCAAAAGTTACAGAAGGGAGGACAGCATCATCTAAAGAAGGACATCAAATACATCTGAGACTTTACAAATGATGTTTGAAGAATTAGGGAAGAGCGCCACTGTATTATTGTCTGCATCAATGTACATTAGGCATCAGTTAGAAGAGACCTGGCTGCTATTGAAAAGAGAATCAAGTACATATTTACAAATATGGAAGAAATCATGAATAAACAACTGGGAGAATCAGGAGAGATGAAACCAGGGGTCCCCAAACTTGGCAACTTTAAGACTTATGGACTTCAACTCCCAGAATTCTCCAGCTGGCTGAAGAATTCTAGGAGTTGAAGTCTACAAGGATTAAAATTGCCAGGTTTGGGGACCCCTGGATTAAACAAATCAAAGAATGTTTTTTTGGAAAGTAATAAAGAAAAACAAATAGGTAGAAAAGGATGTAGACAATGTGGCAGTGTTGGAATTAAGAGTCAAAGAATTTTGTTTGAGGCTGAGGGCAGTTCCTGAATAACTTGATGAAGATATTTGTAGACTTCCTTTGAAAAAGCTAAACTTGTGTCTGTTAGTACTTGGGCAGTGCAAATCTTTGAAACTGATATTTTGAAAAGGGTAGGATGAAGTTGAAGAGCTCAGCAGATCTTCTCTTTACATTATCTTTACTTGGCACCGTGTTTGTCTCCATCCAGTCTGAGAGTTCTGGGCTTCTCCCATCCCAAGTACCGTCTTTCTGTGAAAGGACTACTGTAGCTGGGGTTGCTTTGGTGCATTATCATCTACAATTGAGGAAGGTTGGAGAATGTGGGCAAAGCAGGAGAAGAGAAGAAAAGGAGATAAAAAGACCGGTAGTTCAACATGGAACTATCAGTTCATGTGACTTGAAATGATCTAGTTAAGAACTAAAAACAATAAACCCAAGAACATACCATAATGAGCCTTGGTAGCACAGTACTGCAGGCTACCTTTGCTGATAGCCATCTGCTTGCAATTTGGCAGATCGAATCTCACCAGGCTCAAGGTTGACTCAGTCTTCCATCCTTCTGAGATGGGTAAAATGAGGACCCAAATTGTTGGGGGCAATAGGCTGACTCTGTAAACTTCTTTGAGAGGGCTGTAAAGCACTACAAAGGGGTATATAAGTGTAAGTGCTATTGCTATAATAGCTTGAGGCTAGAGACAAGGAAAGGAAACATACTGTAACTAAACGTTGTTTACATCCTTCTCTATTCTGTCTTCACACATCCATATATTCTTTTTTTTCTTTAAATCCTCACCTCCCTTTTTATGAGGATCCCATCAGTTCCATCCAAACTTGACTTCCTTAGTCTTCCCTTTTCTTTTGACCTGTTCCCTTTTTCTTCAATTATTTGTTTTGTCATTTAATTGTTTTTCATTTTATGTGACCAAATTCCTACAACATAGTTCTTTCATACCAATCAAAATTTGTGTATTTATTCCACTTCCATTCATCACCCATTCTTTCCTGATTCACTTTCCTAATGCAACCTGTAGTTTTAGGAAGACATTTTTCTTAGTCCTCAGCATGAGAAGGATTAAGTTCTCCTGTTTGTGTTTTACTATCACTATTTGGGAGGTGCTCCCAGAGCTGCTAGTTATTTACGGGGTTACTAAGGACATAAATTGCATTTATATTATTTTAGAGTTTGCTGTGATGATGGAACTCTATCTGGAAATGAACATCAAGTCAGTGGCTGTGTTCAGAATAATTAAATTAGCCACCCAGAGTTATTCAGTTGAGATTGGTGGCCATGTAATTTTAGAAGTAAAGAAACAAAGAAATGTCACAATTTTTCATGTTTCCGCATTTTAATTTTTGATGCTTTCTTTAGCTAATCATAAATTGTAATATTTTCTCACTCAAAACAATTTACGGTTTGCATTTTCACAGACAGATTTTTTTTGCTGTATTTTTCATTCATATTATAAATCTATAGTGAAAGCTGGAAAAGTGAGAGGTTTTTTAAAAAAATAAAATCATAACACTTGCAGGAAGCTTGTTCGGAATCTCTGTTTTCATAATAACCAAGCATCCTCACTTTTTCAAACCTAAGTTTTACAGCATGAGTGAGGACTGGGATTTTTATTATTACATGCTTAGCCTTGCTGTTTATTTTGTTTTTTCCCCTTGACTTGTGCCTTATTCCATACAGTATACAGAGCACTGCATTTTGATAAGTTTGCAGCAAAAGGGAAATCAATGAGCAGGTGCAAATTCAAATCTTTACCAAGGAAATAATGAGATCTATTTGGGGACAAACTTTAGACACTGCATCACAGAATCAATCCAAATAACCTGCAGATGTGGTGGCAGATTGCAAAATGTTTCACAATTCAACTTCATTTATGTGCTGAAAACATTGGCTGTAGGAAGTTTCTCTGGCTACCATGGGACCCATATGGATAGAATTGCACTGCTGTCTTTAGTAATGGAAGATTTAAACCTTTCTATCAAGACAATATGCCTTTTCATAGTACAACTTTAACTGAACTGAGTGGGAGAAGCCATAGTTACATACATTTAGGTACATGATGCTTTAATATATTGTGATTTGTGTTTTTAGTAACACATCTACAAACATCATAGTGTCTTGGGTGTTGATCACGGTTTCAAAATCTTAACCCAAATAGGAATTTTTATTTTGCTGGGACTCACTAACATTTGTTTTGGCAATAATTTCCTGCTTCTCTCATACTGAATAATTTATTTGAGTTAGTCAGTACAGTGACTACCCCTGGCAGATTTATAAAAGAAAAATACCCTACCAGCTAAGTTGATTTGCTAAGATCATTCTTTGTATATCCTTTCAGGCATGGCAGTTATAGTGGCTAATTTTTTAAAAATGGAATAATCAGGAATGTCCCAAACATATTTTAAAAATGCTCTGGAAATATAAAAACTGAACAAGAAAACAAAGATGAAGAAGCGTGAGAAATCATCACTGTTACTCTTGCAACTATTCATCCATCCATCCATCCATCCATCCATCCATCCATCCATCCATCCATCCATCCATCCATCCACCCACCCACTCTGTCTGTCTGTCTATCTATCTATCTATCTATCTATCTATCTATCTATCTATCTATCTATCTATCTATCTATCTATCTATCATCTATTTCTATCATCTATTTAAAAACTATGCATGCTATATGTGGTGTCTATCACATGAACACATCATTAATTTGATGAAACCATGTTCCTCATTCCTGGGCAATCATTTCTTCAATTTTCCTTCCCAGCCCCTAAACATTTAGAGTAGAACTTTATATTCATTTATATTCCTGGACCTTATGTAATTGAAATAGGATAGTGTGTGTGTGTGTGTGTGCATATAGACATCTATATGTGTATATACAGATTAATGTGGAAATATATAGCAATATACATGAGTACTATATATGCCCCCCCCCTCTGCATGTGCATGAATATGAATGTGAATTCTATCAATCTCTGTAAAATGCAGAAAGAGAACAGGAAAGTTGTGAGTTCATATTTTGTTTTAAAACATGTTGCTTTCCATGCTCAGCTGCGTTAGGGAAAGCTCGTGTGAGAATATGACCTTTGTCTGGTCTTTCTTGAAATCAATGGAAATTTTTTGTTGGAATGTTCTGTTTATGACCAAGCAATTCTGAGCACATGTAAATAATTCAGAAAGCCAAAGGTTGACAATGAACTTTACATTCATCAAAGAAGGGCAATTTCGTGCTCTCTTCCAAGAATCCATATTTCAAGGGCTCAGTATTACATCTGGATGTGGGAGAAACCACTTCAAATCTCTTTCTTAGCCTTGAACTTTATCAGATGACCTTGGACTAATAACACTCCCTTGTTCCTCCCAACACCACCAGGTTGCCAGTGGATGAATAAACATCATGATGAAAATTGAAATTTGCAATAAAACAAATTATAAAATTTCAGAGTTGTGTTTATCTAGGAACATAAAAGGGAAAGAAACGGTGTGATAATCGGCAGAGAAGTTGTACATAAGAAATAGTCTTTGCTATTTTTTTTTAAATCAGAACTTCAGCAAAATAAATCAAAGGCTTTCCATTTATGAATTCTGAAGTTTGGAAAGGGTTGATCTATAGGGGAAGAAAGGCTTAAAATCTAGTGTGCTTCAAATATTTTGGATTACAAGTCCAAACACTGTTTTGTTTGGGAATGGTATATGCAGTCCATTGTCCCTAAAACTCTCAGAACAGAGAAATATGGATGTTATGTACAGAATGGGAAAATGAGGTTTAACTGATTCTGCTTAAAACACTAGGAAGATAGCACTACAAATAATACACTTATACAAAAAATGTAAGGGACAGAATTGGCAGCATAATATTGTGAAATTTATTTCTTCACTTGTACTTTTGTGGATGCCTACAGTTTTGGTTTGGTATGTTATGTGAACTCAGCTATGATCATTTTTATACCATATTTTTTGGCATCTTAGCAAACTATGAAATTGTGAAACTAATTATTTAAAATTATTCTATAAACCAGTGTTAAACTACAGTTTTATATGTGTGTGTGTGTGTGTGTGTGTGTGTGTGTGTGCGCAAACCAGGCTGGCAAACCTTTTCCAGTTTAGCCAAATATCCAGTTCCAACACATTAAATCAAATTAGGAAATATTAATCTCTATATTTGCTATTAGACTTTGCAGCACAATGTTGTACCATTTATTTCATTTATGTTTTAGCTTTTTTAATCTGGCAAATTAATTGTAGGCATGAATTCATTCCAAAGAATGTCCATGTAGTTTCACTTAAAATTGAATATAGAACTTTGACCTTATAAAGGTATAATCCACATTCAGTTTCTTTTTTATCTGCAGAAATATTATCTGTGTCAGCTTTCTAGCTACACAATAGTTTTCCTAGCTTAAGTAAAACACCTCTACTAACAATCAAAACAAAGAATTATTGAAATAACAAGAAAAACTAATTTATCATGAAGCTGAAATCAATCAGCACTATAATGACAAATATTTATTTTTGCTACATTACCCTGGTATCAAGGATTCAGAGCTAACTGTACTGTGTATCCTTGATAGAATTCAAATCTTAAAAAGGGAGAGGTATTCTGAATTACATGGAAGTGATAAATTAATGAAGTGATCAATGATTAACTAAAGTGCATATAACATCTATATATACTTCACAAGGTTGGGTAGTTTAAAGGAATAATCAGATAAACTGTTACAGCTGCCAAGAAAAATAATAATAAAAAGAGCAAGCAAGATATTAATAGACTTGAACCTTTACCATGCTTAAATGCAATAATTTACAGCAGGTGGGGAAATCTGCTGCTCTCAAAATGTCGCCAAAGTCAGTTCAGTTAATGAATGGGAACACTGGGCCCTTTAGTCTTACAACTGACTCTAAAGGCTCAATGATTATCTTAAAGCTCAGTTCATTGAACTCTAAAGTGCTGTCTTATCAAATAACGCTAAGTAAGTCTGTAGCCTAATTGACACCTAGATTTTTGTGGTATACAGTATCTGGGCCTTAACTCCATCCTAAAATTACAGAAAGTATAATTTCCTATCTCTTCAGTCTTTTTCTACTCAGCAGCGGAAATAATTTCTCCTTTAAACCCGAGCAGTCATATAGGATAAACTGGCATTTAACTCTACTCACATAGCAGTAATTAATGTTGATGAATGAGACGCTGTAGCTGTGAAAGGCCTTGGCAAGCCTGCCACGTAGCTGTGGTTTGCTAAATGCTACCTGTCTTGCTGCAATGGAATTACTGCTTTCTAAAACATGAGTGCTTTCTCTCATCCAGGAGACCATTATCTCCTAGAGCCAAACAGGACTTTCCTCTTCCTTCTTCTGTATTCTACATGCAGAGGGACAATTGGCTGAAGATCTACAGCTACTGCTAGCCACACAAGTAGAATAGAATAGAATAGAATAGAATAGAATAGAATAGAATAGAATTCTTTATTGGACACACAAGGAATTTGTCTCTGGTGCATAAGCTCTCAGTGTCCATATAAGCCACTAGTGATAAATCATGATCATAATCATAAATTACAATCATCATAAATCATAAGATACAAACTCAGTGATAGTCATAGGATACTAAATAAGCAAACAACATAAATCATAATAGGATAATTAAATAAAAGCAATTAACATAAATCATGAAATACAAACAACAATATTATAGTCATAAGAAGCTAAGGAAATAGATAATAGGAAAGATGAAGAGAGGAAAAAGATAAAAGGCAATACAGTTTTACTTGGTGAATTGACATCCTAGGGCAGGGGTAGGAAAACTTGGCTCTTTTATCACTTATGGACTTCAATTCCCAGAATTCCTGAGTGAGCCATAAAAGGTTCCCCATCCTGGCCTACTGGTTTTTCAGTGGTGAGGGAAATCAATTTTTGACTTGAATGGGACTGTTTAATACACAAATGTATATTTGTATATATGTAGGATATATATATATATATATAGACATATGTCCTACATTTGTATATTAAACAGTCCCATTCAAGTCAAAAATTGAGCCTAAGTTTTCCTACCCTCCTGTCCTAGGGCATGGACAGTGTTGTGAGAATTACAATAGTTTTTTAGCAGAGTGAACAGCATGGGGCCGAACTGTCTTTGTTGTCTAGTTTTGGCGTGCAATGCTCTATAGTGTCGTCTTGAGGGAAGACATTGAAACAGTTCATGTCCAGGATGTGAGAGGTCTGTAGATGTTGTGACTCAGAGGTTTGAACCTGCTCTGTCAGAAGACATAGGCTCGAGTGATGAGGAAGATCTGGCATTAAGGTTTGAGCCTGCCTTGTTGAGTGACATAGACGGGAGTCAAGAGGAAGAGGAGGACTTGGCTCTAAGATTTGAGCTTGCTTTGCTGGAAGTTTCAGAGTCGTCTTCCCCTCCAGAAACCTCCTCCCTGAATGTGCCTCAGGTGTCGGCAGATAAGCAGGAGAATGTGCCGGAGTCATTAGCTGAAGATCAAGCCGAGAAATGCTGGTCTGATGCAAGGCAAAGACGCAGGCAGAAATGTGACATACAACGTAAAAAGAAAAGAGACTGACACGCCCCTCAGGGAATATAAGGAGGCGTGTTAGCTCTGACTTCCTGTTCGGGTCAACTTGTTTATTCATGATAGCATCTTGGACAAACTTTCTCCGTGCGGCATTCGCTTCTTGATTTACGGTCTTGTTTGTTATCAGACTTGGCAGGCAGCTTCTGGAAGATTGTCAAGGATTCCTCCAGTCAAAGGAATTTAACTCTGTCGTTCCTGGTCCTGTCTGTTTGTGTATTTTCCTTTGGGAATTTGGACTCTCACCTTTTGGCTACAGGTGAGACAGAACATGTAGATATTTTCACAGCGCTCTTTCTGGTTCATGCACAACATAGTATTTTTTACAGGGAATATTCTGATCATGCCCTCTTCATGGGCAACACTGAAATTGGATTTTGAGTTAGATTGGGATGAAAGAGACAGGCAGGGATGTAGGCCATATCAGGGATACAGTTGTGTATCACTGCTGACTGACATGACAGATATAATTTTGCCAAGATTGTCTGTCAATAACTGCTTCTTCAAATATCCGTAAGCTTCTGCTTATGCCATCAATGATAATATCTAGCCAACTTGTCTTCTGTTGAAGCTCTTTTTCAATTGTCTCCAGGAATTCCTCTCTGGTTCCTTCAGTCCTTCTACATTTTTCTTGTTAACCGGCATGGTCCAATCTAGCTCAGACATTAGCCTTCTCCTCTTTCATTTTCTTTTCTTTTTTCTTTTTTTTTGATTTAGCTATATGCCAGTAGGAATGACAGGCCATGAATAAGACAGGATTAAGAGGTGGGACAAGGCTGGATTGGATTCAGTGCTCACTCATTTCTTTCTTTGCATGAGGGGAAGAAATGAGAATAGTTTAGTCTTAAAGCACCTTTTTTGTGACAAGTTATGTGTAACCTTTTGGTGGCAGCTGTATTCCCCCCCACCCTTTAAAAAATATAAAAAAAGACATGCTATTGGAACTTGGCCATTTGTTGCCAAATAATCTTTATTGACAAATAATCTTAGATTCTAGGGACTTAAAAGATTATGGGTTGTTGGTTGTACATGCCTGCTTTAGATTCCAGTGCTTTAGATTCCCATTATGCGATCTAAATCACCCTAGACCAGGAGTCTTCAAACTTGACAGCTTTAAGACTTGTGGACTTCAACTCCCGGAATTCCTCCTCCAGTCATGTTAGCTCAGGAATTCTGGGTATTGAAGTCCACAAGTCTTAACTTGCCAAGTTTGAAGACCCTTGCCCTAGACAAAAAGCCATCACCTCATTTACTATGTAGGAATTAATCTTGCAATTATAAATTATTTCATCTAGTCATTATAAATATAAATATCCTAGAGGCTATATGTTATACCTTGAAAAATGCTCTGCGGGTAGCTCTCACTTAATCCCATAATCATGTGAACATCATTTGTATGCTTCACTGCCAGTTTCTGACAATTAGAATCATTGGGGAACCTTGCAGTAAAATTACAAGTCCCAGTCACATATTGTCTCGCTTAATGACATGGATGATTCACTTAATGACCACCAAAGTGAGGGTGTAAGTCTGTCGTGGCCATGTGATGTCTTCCTTAATGACCACCAGAGGCCAGTCTCATCTGTGGTAGGATTACCTGGATTACCTGTACTATATTTTATATCAGGAATATAAAACTTTCATCAACTTTAGGACTGGAATGGGCTTTGCTCAGCATGTTAAGAGCCACAAACTAAAAATGGATAAAATCAAAATCTGCAATGTACATTTTGCATCCCAGCTCCAAATGATATTGACAATTCTATTAATATTCCTATTAATGTTAATGTTACAAGTTCCTTGAATTGAAAACAAGAGAATGAAAACGGATGCCCAGAGATATTTCAAACTCCTGAAATTCTTTGGAATGGGTGATGTTGTTGAAAAGTAAAATCCAAAACATCTGGAGGGTAATTGATTTTAGATTCCAATGTATTCCAATTGATGTTGAATACATGAAAATTAGTGGTCTGTTAGTAATGGATTAGATCTTAAGAGCTGTAAGTAAATCTTATTTCATCTCAGTCATGTCTTATGGCTTCAAGTTATGAATAATTCATTCTCACCTGCCAGTTGCTCTTGTGTGTATATATATGCTGAGGTGAAAATTATAATGATGCAAGTATGAAGCAGGCTGTGGATGTGATGGGATCAAAAGCGGTTTGCAAGGATGAAAAACTACAAAGAGTGATAGTGAGTAAGTTTGGTATAACTAGTTTTAGCTAAGCTTTCCCTTTTATCTCTTCCTTTAATTTCCTAAGGTTGTTATTCCCTACTTAATTTCTGTGCTGAATATACCACTGCTTATCCCCAAAGAGAATAGTGTGATGGGAACCTATGTATGTTTCTATGTTTTAAATTTCTTTTTTATTTTATTATTTATTTATTTATATCCTATCATTATTATTCTGACAAATAACTCAAGGTGGCAAACATACCCAACACACTTCCATACTCCTATTGTCCCCATAACAAGAACCCTGTGCGGTGAGTTGGACTGAGAGAGAGCGACTGGGCCCAAATCATCCAGATGACTTTCAAGGGGGGACTTAAACTCATGGTCTCCTGCTTTCTAACCTGGTGCCTTAACCACTAGAATAAACTGTCTAGCACATGCATATTCATGTATTTCGATCTAGATTGATGTGCAGTCTTATGAGCCAACCCCGGCACCTTACACAAATAATATTTGTGTTATTAGAGTTCCAGAACAATTAGAACATAGAATACTGCAATAGAGTTGGAAGGAACCTTGGAGGTCTTTTAGTCCCATGCTCAAGCAGCAAACTCTATATCATTTCAAACAAATGATTGTCCAGTCTCTTTTTGAAAGCCTCCAGTGATGTTCCCACAACTTCTGAAGGCAAGTTATGCCTTGGTTGTTTGATCTCACTGCCCTGTTTCCCCAAAAATATGACCTACGCTGAAGGTAAGTTCTAGCTTGAGTTTTACACGTGCGTCCAATACAAGCCCTACCCCCCAAATAAGCCCTAATTAAGATCCTGCCCACTCCAGAGTGCATGGGTAAAAATTAAGCTAGGGTGGGGATGGGGGGTAATGGAGCTGCCCTACTACTTACCTTCGGACAGTTGTAGCCAAGCCTCACACACCCCAACGCCTACCTTGCCAGCTCATTTCTTCTTCATCCAGCAAAGCTTTCCTAAAGGCCTCTGTAGCTGATAACAGAGCCCCAGATCGATCTGGAGCTCTGTTATTGGCTTGCAGAGGCCTTCAGGAAAGCCTTGCTGGCCACAGAAGAAAAAGTTCCTGAAGGCCTCTGACAGCGAAAAGAGGGCCAGGTGTGACGCTCACAAGTGAGTTTAGTCAGTGGATGACTTCCCCCCAAAATAAGACCTGATGCCTTTTTTGGTGGCAAAAAAATGTATAAGACGGGGTCTTATTTTCGGGGAAACATGGTATTAGGAATTTTCTCCTCAGTTCTAAGTTATTTCTATCTATGGTTAGTTTCTATCCATTGTTTCTTGTCTTGCCTATAGGTGCTCTGGGGAAAAAAGTTGACCCCCTCATCTTTGTCGGAGATATTGAAACACTGCTTTCATGCCATCTCTAGTCCTTCTTTTTATTAGACCTCATTAGTTGCTATATTAATTTTTTTTCCAATGGATACTTTGGGGGTGGGGAAGAAGATTGGAATGGGCATAGAGGAGTTAACAGGGAAAAAACCTTTTCTCTGACATTAGCATATTATTTCCTCTCTCCCTTTGTAAATGGGCCAAATGATTCATGAATTTTCCAATATGTTTCTGCAAATGAGGCCAAAGTGCAGAGAAAGATTGCTTCCTATTTATGTCAATAAATTTGGCAGCAACAGCCAACAGGAAAAAAAAAGAAGAAGAATAGTAGTAGTAATCATAAAGATTGTTGCCAACACCAGTGGCATCTGAGTTACAGGAAGTCCATTACAACCTGTTATCTATTTTCATCTGTTCCACTCTAATAAAAAAAAAAGGGCTCTGAATTTATGTGCTGGCTCTATGTAGGATGGGAGAAAGCAAGAAACAGCTGCTGTAAGCTTAAGGAAGTTTCGCTTTAAAGAATTAAATTATCCAGAGATGGAGCAGGACATAAACATCTTCCCTGCCTTCTTCTTACTCAGTTTCTTCAGCACCAATTAAGCATTACAGATCAAGCAGGTTTTCTAAGATTTGGTACGACAAAGAGAAAAACAAGCTGAATAACTCTGGAGGGAGATGGGCTGTGTAGACACATGAATTAAATAAAAAATAAATAAATGTACTCCTCAATTTACAACCATTCATTTAGTGACTGTTTGAAGTTACAAAGGCACTGTAAAAAGTGACATAACTGGTTGGGTTTTTGTTTTGTTTTTTGGCATTTATGACTTACAACCTCCCCATGGTCACATAATCAAAATTTGGGCACTTGGCAGCTGCCATGTATTTCTGTAAAACTAACTCATTTCACAGCCGAGTTACTAACTTAACCAGTGTTGCAGGAAAGGTTGTACAAAGGGACAAAACTCGCTTAGCGACTGTGTCACGTAGCAACAGATGCTTTGGGCTCAGTTGTGTTTGTAAGTTGAGAATTACCTGTAAAGGATTACCGAGGAGGAAGAGGAGTAGGAGGGAGAAGAGAAAAAAGGTCTCTTTCTTTTAGTAGTTTGTTTTATCACCTGTTTGGGTTTTGCTTTCTGTGCCTGAAATCTCTGGACAGTGCGAATCAGCTCCTGATATTTGTGCATACATTACAGATAAGTGAGGCCTAATATAAGTAGCTACCAGGTGATAAAAGAAATCAGAGATTCCGTGTAAGGCCTTGGACCTCAGACCTATGTAATCCTATGTAATCTTTTCAACAGGGCAGTTGTTTAAAGCCACATAAACTATGTTCTTTGTTAAATATTTGAGTCAGACCAGAGGTGGTATTCAACAGGTTCTGACCAGTTCTAGAGAACTGGTAGTGGAAATTTTGAGTAGTTCGGAGAACCGGCAAATACCACCTCTGACTGGAGATTTTACAGTATCCTTCCCCTGCCACGCCCACCAAGCCACGCCCACAGAACCGGTAGTAAAAGAATTTGAATCCCACCACTGAGTCAGACTCTCCTAAGTCCTTACAGGCTAAGCAGTTCTAACTCATAGATAGAGCCAGGTAGATGACCCCAAACTAGTACTCATAAATCATCGTAAAAGAGAGAGGAATCCAGTTCCTAATGCCTAATTTTCAAACGTTTTCCATTATTGCATTTTTTTATTTTAAATTCCTATTGCACAAGGGTTTTGCTATGAATTTTCCCTAGGTTCTGGTCTTCTTTTTAAACGTCTTACCATCCTTACATTATTATTATGACATTCATTTAATCCATGGGTGTCAAACTCGATCATGTCACTTGACATCACGTGATGTATTGTGATGATTTTTGCCTTTGCAGAGCTGAGGTGGGTGTGGCTTGCGCATGATGTATCCGGCCTGCGGGCCGCCATTTTGTCACCCCTGAATCCCTGATTTAATCTATAGTCATCCCCAATAAGATTAAATCTAAGGACATTTTCGCAAAGGCTAAGAAATTTAAGACAGCCTAAGTTAGAGTCAAATTGTCAGTTCAAGACAATTTTGGCCAATGACTTCACAGAAGTGATTTTTGTACCTGATAGACATAAGCTTTTTATAGCAGAACCTGCCTGAGTACATCCACCACATTTTGGAAAGAGAGAAATTTCCTGAGATGTTATCTAAGAATGGGCTCCAGCAAAAGCCCAAAAGCTTGGAGCCCCCCAACCCCAAACCTTTAGTGACCAACTCAGATTGGATCCTACAACATCTACCAGTGAACTTATTGTAAATGCTGAGTAGACATGACACTTTAATGATACTTTTCCAAGCACTGTTACATGGGCTTGAAAGCTGTATTGTTGATGGGCTTGAAAGCTGTATTTCAGAATGAGAAACCAGTGCCAGGCCTCAATCCACTAATAAGATTCAAGTAGGATCCATACTCAGCTTCTGTTTCTGTGTCTCTGCTCAAGAGGAGTGAGGCAGGTCTGAAAAGGCCATAAGATCTACTAAGACTGAACTCTACAGAAGACTTGTTATATGTGACCGGAAGGCAAACAGTCCATTCATTGACTTATCTGTCATTTAACTGTTTATATGTAGCATTCTTTCCCAGGATAGTTTGCATTTTTTTTAATAAAAAGAGAACTGTCTAAAATTCCAACTAAAATCAGAAAGTTAAAGTTGAAAACATGCCAGGCAAACTAATAAGAATTTAATTAACTAGTAGGCACCAGAACTTACTCACAAGGGAAAGAAATAATTAGGTGATCTCTTTGTACTATAACAGAGCTAACATTAAAAGGCCCGAGAGAATAATCACAGATTGTTGTAATATTGACCACACAAGTCAACTGTAGGGAAACTAATTTTTAGCTTGAGGACTGAGTTGACTTTAGACAAGTGTATCAAGGAGCCCATCAAGTGGGACTACAGACTTAAGTGAATAGAACTGTAGGTCTAAATGGGTGAGTGTGAACATAGGGCTAGGTAAGCACATTGTACAACCTTCATGTACTTGCCTGGCCCTGTGTACGCACTTGTATCTCAGTTTGCCTTCTCTATGTTTATCTGTTTCTCACAGACATCCTGAAAACCTTCCTCACCAAATCAGAAGAATGTTTAAAAGTATAAAACATAGTGACTTATCTGATTTCTATTATTTTCTCCCAGTTTATAGTCAGGAGATTTTAGAATTCCTTTGAAATCCATTTTAACATCCAAACTATCCTTCTTGCATAGAATTCCAATTATTTGATATCATCATACTGCTCTTTTTTATTTATTTATTTTACTAAATTTCAGGTTTAGTCTCTTAATTTCTAGAATCTGTATCTCTCTTTAGGTGTAATATTTGTAATAAAATCATACTGTAGTATGTATCAAAATAACATAGATATTTTTTTGGGGGGAACTATATTCATTCTGAATCTGGTTTCCAGTGCTTTTGAAGTCCAGTGCTTTTGAAGTCTATAGAAATAGCAATTTGATATTTTTCATGGTCTTCTTGTCTCTTCTCAAAAATAAGTGAACAATTGCCTGGTCACTTCAACAATAAAACATTCACTGGATTGTTTATTATCGCACGTTATCAATGCTGATTCAATATTACAGTACCTTTCAATGCTTTGGTAAGATAATGACGAATATTTTTATACAGAGTAATTTTAGAAATGTGTTATTTTGGGGGCAAGATCTTTGCAGTATATGAGAAATTACTGTTACTAAAATAATACTTAAAATAGAAACAATGACACTCTACCCACACTTCCACATCAATTACATAGTCCCCCATAGGCAATAGTTAACTCTCCCGGTAAAGTAATTACATGAGCCAAATATTAGTAATTTTGAAATAAATAAAACTTCATATGGATTTTTGATTCTATTGAAGAAAATTAAGAAAATAATAGCTGGCAACAATGCATATTTATTACCCAAGGGACTTTAAGTATGGTAATTTTTCCATAAAGGTAGCATTACACATTTTTCCTTCAACTATTTGGGGGTAATATTGATTTTCAGGAGTTGTCCTGTGCTCTGAAGTAGGTTTCCCAAACATTGTCACAGTGAGAAAGGTCACAAATATTAGATATTCTCCAAACGTCACTGATAATATATGAGCTCAACAAACAATGATTTAAAAATCCCATTACGTACATACTCATCTACTTAATTACTAAGTATTACTAGCCAGTATTGCCAAGACTTTCTATGGGAAATCCACAGGAAAAGAGTAGACTGCCCTCTGGTTTAGGGTTATGATATTTGGTGTTACTCTTTAAAAGCATTCCTTTTACATTGGATTTTTATTCATTACAATGAATGAAGATTACTCTTGAAATACATTTGCTAAAATTTCTAGGGCTACTTATTCTTCAATAGCTGAAACAGAGCTTCAAGAGGGACATCATGAAATTAGTGAATCTCCCTAATGGGACTTTTGAATTGTGCTGAAAATACAATGATACAGTTTATATATCATTTATTTTCTCATATCGTGTATGGATAAAGTGATGAATTCATATCACATAGTAGTTTATGTTGGGATCTATAAATGTACAGAAGAGTTGTTTTTCCTTCTTCATCTATGGTATATCTACCCTGTTTCTCCAACAATACGGTCTCCCCCAATAGGAAGTCCCAGCATGTTTTATAGGCATGAAATGAAATTAAGCCCCTCCTCCCAAATTAAGGCCTATATTAAAACATGCGAAATGGGGGGAATGGGGGGGGCTTTCCGTTAGGAAGGACTTTTGTTGCACACCCGGATATGGTGCTGCCTGCGTTGACCCCGATACGAAGTGCCCCACCAACGCCGAGGTCAACATCCAAGCCATCGCCGCCTGCCCAAAGATGCAAGGGGGTGGAATAAAGTCACCCCCGAAAAGACGCCCTAGCCATTTTTTCGGGGCTCAAAAAAAATAAGACCCAGCCTTATTATATGAGAAACATGGTGTATGTTCTTCCATCTAAAACAGATTACTATTATTGGCCTGTTGGTTCCCTAGAGAGGTGTGTGTGTGTGTGTGTGTGTGTGTGTGTGTGTTCTCACATTTGAAGATACTACAATCTATTATCTGCCCCTTATTTAGATAGGAATCTATAAAAAGTATTTCATTTGATGACCTACATAAGGACTTTAGCAAAGGAATTTCAATAGCACAGTGGACACTGCTGTGCAAACAAGACTGTAACTATCAAGATAAAAATGATAAAAGAGACAATCCTTGGATAAAAGTATGGCACAGGAAAAGATAGTTAGTTCATTCCAAAGTACTTTACAAGAGGAATGGCACAGCAAGGAAGCATTCACCATTCTGATAACCATTTTACTGCATTTCACTCTTGCAAAACTATCTACCTCTATTGCTAAATTATTCTTTTAGAATGACAGGGTGGGTCAACATTGTGGATGCCATCATAGGCAGCACAGCAATAATGCCCAGATCTGCCAGAATCCATCAATTTCAGTTCAGTGCTAATATATAAAACCATGCATATGAGGATGAATTGTGTTTAAAATAGTACCTATTAGGCAGAGATATGTAAAACAATCCGTGGGATTTCTTCCTTCCCAAGAAAATGTGGAAAAATGTGATATAGGGTAGTTTCTCTAACTAGCCCTAGTACTTAATTGGATTCCTTTGGAACTCTTAATGTTTATTGAATGCCTTTCTTGAGATTATATATGACTCCT
The DNA here is from genome assembly GCF_049901715.1 of Pseudonaja textilis. Taxonomy (NCBI): domain Eukaryota; kingdom Metazoa; phylum Chordata; class Lepidosauria; order Squamata; family Elapidae; genus Pseudonaja; species Pseudonaja textilis. Next base: position 207,775,082 of record NC_141990.1, read on the forward strand.
TTTCCTTGATCAAAAATAGAATGTGCCCACTCTGTAAAATCTCTAAGGTCCCATGATCACAAGCAAAAAGTTGCTTCTGGCATCATGCTGATGACAGGAAATCTTTTCTCCTGTGATGGATGTCCATTAGAAATATCTGATGGACCAGGAAGAAGCCATGCTTGCAAAGAAAAAGAATCAAACAAGTACAACTCATTTATTGTTACTATGGTTGGTCGCATAATCGGATGTTTAGACTGGATTTGGCATTTTTATCCACCTATTGAGTTTTTGGCAAGGACAGGGAATAGCAGATGTTGTTTGATAGTATTAAAGGTATTGTTGCAAGATGTAAGCCGTTCCAAGCAAGACTGCCTTTTGCAACTGACTGATGGTGATTTTGTCAATTCCAATGGTGTTCCAGTAGCGTTCCAGATGTTTTGGAATTGCACCCAAGGCACCTATTACTATTAGTTTTATCTTGGCTTTCTTTTCCATGGTTGTTCTACTTCCATTTGCAGGTCTCTGTATTGTGTGATATTCTCCAATTCTTTCTTTTCTGTTCTGCTATCTCCAGACATTGCAATGTCTACTCTCCAGACTTTTTTTGCCTTTCTTATCAACAATTGTTAAGTCTTATTGCCAATTGTTTTATGTGGCCAACAATAATAATTGTAATTTATTAAGTTTACATGTCACCCAACTGTGACATATGAAAGAGAGAGACAGCTGATTTTAACTGATGGATTAATCAGTGACAAGTTCTACCTCAGACTCAGTTAGCTCTCACTCATTATTTACAGTAGATGTATTTCTTGGTTTTGGCTTAGGGAAAAATTGCTTTAAAAATGCCACACAACTTCTAATGTTCCCTTTGGTTTTGTACTGTTTCCTGGAAAGACAAAGGGGCTAATCTGGCTTCAGGTTTTCCTTGCTGCTTGACTCTAATAATGGGGTGTTTGTAGAGAGAGATTTTCCTCAGGCAGTAACTTAATTCTGTGCCACCATATTGGTGAATACAAAAAATTCTATATTTTACAGAGCTGGGAAAATTTGTGATTATTTCATCATCTTTATATTCTCTCTCTCCCTCTCCCTCCCCCCTCCCTCCCCCCCTCTCTGGCTCTGGCTCCATGTATCTATCATCTATCATCTATCTGAATATTAGTTATCATTTCCAGTTGCATCACTATTTTCATTGTGATATGAATTTTATTATGGCCTGAGAGTAAAGACCTAAAAATTACTATTGCTTTCATCTGTGACATCTGAAAATTGATAGTACTTTTAGCAGAAGAGTAAAGTCACTCCTATGTGGTCTTTTGCAAGCTGACAATTTACCACAAATTTAACTGAATTTTTCAACAGCATATCAGTCAAAATGCATGCAGGAAAAGAAATTTCAGCAGGACAGTAAGTTTTCTACAAAGGAAACAGCAATTCCATATTGTTCCAAAAATGCTATTTTTGAAAATGCCATTTGGAATAATGAAATGTTTAAAGGAATCTAAAACATGCCATTACATAAGCCTCCACTGCAACAATAAATTGGCTACCTATCAAATTCGGGAAACAATAATCAAAGGAAAAGTTTGTTTCAGCAGCAAAAACTTGCTAGAGTGAGATGAACAGAAATGCTTTCAACCACCACCACAAAGCTGTTCTCCTATGATGTGAAAACTGATGTCACTCTCATTCTCTTGCAGGGAAAATGGTTACAATTAAAACGACATCAATGCAACCATTTATTGCATAAACTAGGCTATAAAAAGACACTGTGTGCAAGTTTTTGCTTTCTTTGCCAGAAATGCATTCCTAAAACATAACAACATTTAAAAAAAACAATTTAGTTGCTCTTTTCCATCTAAACTTTCATAAGGTTTATATACTGTCCCAAATGATTTAGCTGAATACTTTGAGGCTTCTTCAGTGCAAATGCTTATCTTAAAAGGAAGATAAACTTAGTATGTCAATCTACAGAAAATTTATAACAAGTTAAATCAGAGATGCTTGAAATAGGAAATATGTTGGCAGACCCAGTTATTGGACCATAGAGACGAAGATATAAAGGTTGCCAGGAATTAAGAAATATGAGGTTATTGGTGTTTGGCATATATCTACTGATTTCTAAGAACTCTTGTATCTCACTCTTGTATATCTAGGATTATTACTAAGATTTCAAGTCACTTTGGTGCTTATAATTCCTCCTTAGTCTAAACTAATCGTGGTTAGACTATGTCCAATTTTGATTCAGCCCCCAATTTGGAAAACATTCTGAACCTGGACAGATAAACAGGCCTGCTAATATCTTGATTGTTAAGCTGTGGGAAAGACGACTCGAGACCAGTTAATCTTTAGTTGCTTTTAATTTTCTCTCTGGAACTGAACAATAATGGAGCCGCGGCAGCCTCTTTTATAGCGGCTGCTCTCGGCTCTCGGCCAATGACAGCTATTCAAGTTTCACGCTGTCCAGCCGGACCAATTAGAATGGAACATTCAAATATTCAAATATACAACACCCCTCCCTATGTACAACACCCCTCCAACCAATCAGGCCATCCCTATGTTACGTAGTCACGTAAATAGGTGGGGCTCTTACGGTTTCTACTGGACCTGCGCAATTCAGTCGTGGTGTTGTCTTCGGACTGTCCGGATGGGTTCGCTGTTCCTCCCATCCTCCTCCGTGGAACCTCCTGGAAGGTGGAGTCAGCCATGCCGCTCCCACCTGGCCTTTCCGGGCTGGTTGAGTCGGCTCGGCTGCTCCTGCCAGGAGTGGCTTCATGATGGTTTTCCGACGCCTGCTCCAGTCTTCCGAAGTTTTCTTCTTCTCCAGGTATGTGATTTCAATTTCCGCTCGGGGCTAATGGTGGTATTGGTTGTTGTGTTGTTGTTAGGGTTTGTCTCCCCCTCCCCTCTCATATGTGTTTGAGGGGTCTCCCCCCTCTCTGGTTTTGTTATTATTTTGGTTTAATGTTTGACTTGGTTCTTGTGTTTGTGTGGACTCTTCTCCTTGTTCCCTTTGATTGTTAGTGTTTCTCAATAGGGCCCTTGATCTGAGTTGGTATATATGTCTCCTCCAGCTCTTTCCGTCCTCTTTCTCTACCCTGTATGACCGGGGTCCTGTTACTTGGATTATTTTAGCTGGTATCCATAATGGCTCCCCCGTTAGGTTTTTTGCATAGACCAGGTCCCCTGTTTTAAATGTACGGCACTTACTGGAGAAGTCTGTTGGCTTTTCTGCGCTATATGTGGGGTGTAGTCTATCTAGACTAGATCTTAATTTTCTTCCCATTAATAGTTCTGCTGGGCTTTTATTAGTTGTGGTGTTTGGCGTAATGTGCTGTATCATTAGTAATTTATATATTTTTTCCTGGATATCTCCAGTTTCTAGCTTGTGTAGTGTTTCCTTAGTATAATGGGCCATGCGTTCCGCCTGTCCATTTGTAGCCGTTCGCCTGGTGCTGTTAAAGCGTGCCTTATGCCTTGTTCGGCCAGGAACCTCTCAAATGTTAGTGCAGTGAATTGCAGTCCGTTGTCAGGTACAGCTAAATCCGGCAATCCATGCGTTGCAAAAAGCTTTCTTAGTTGTCTAATAACAGCTTCTGTTGTGGTTGAGTGCATAATGCTTACCTCTAGCCAATTTGAGTAAGCGGCTACCACTATTAAGAATGTGTGTCCTTTAGTTGGTCCAGCAAAACCAATGTGTATTCTAGACCATGGGCCCCTAGGTGTTTCCCAGTCAAGTGCAGGTGCAGAAGGAGGTGCAGGTCTAGATTCTTGGCATCGTTTTCACGTTGCTACCCATTTCCCAATATCCATCCCTGGCTACCATACATAACTCCTACCCAGGGACTTCATTTGGACAATACCTGGGGGCCCTTCATGCAATAATTCGAGTATTTGTTCCCTCAATACGTCCGGTATGATAACTCTATCCCCCCATAATACACATCCTTTTAAGATAGATAGTTCAGTTTGTCTATTCCAAAATGGTTTAACAGTCTTGTCACTTTCGATCTCCGGCCACCCTTTACCTACCCAATTTAAAATCCCTGCCAGGATTCTGTCTCTCGCGGTTTCCTTTGCAATGTCTGTTGCTGTTATGGGTAGGTTTGCCAGCATCTCGATGTGCAGGGTTGATGTGGTTGGTGCTGGATCATCATCTAACTCAGGTAGGGGAGAACGGCTCAGGGCGTCAGCATGTGTTATGTTCTTTCCTGGCTGGTAGATTAATTCATAGTTGCATGCAGCAAGGAATTCGGACCACCTCATCATCCGCGGTGACAATATGTTGGGTTTATGATTGGTGACCAGTGAAAATTTCCTGCCATAGATGTACTCGTGGAACCTTTTAACTCCTGTTATTGCGGCCAACGCTTCTCTATCCAATTGGCTGTAGTTCCACTCTGCTTTTGATAAAGTTTTTGAATAGAATGTGATCGGTGCTTCTCTTCCATTGGGTAATATGTGGCTGAGTATACCCCTGACGCCGAATGGTGATGCATCGCAGGTTAACGTTAGTGGCAGGGTTTCGCTGTATTGGATTAGTACACAGTCTGATGTAATTAAGTCTTTGATTCCCTGGAATGTGGTTTCTTCTCATTGCCCCCAGGTCCAGGTAGCTTTCTTATCGAGCAACCTGTGTAGCGGTTCTGCTATCGTTGCCTTCTGAGGCAAAAATACATTGTAAAAATTAATAAGTCCCAAGAAGGCTTGTAAATCTGTTTTATTTCCAGGTCTGGGAGCTCCCTTGATTGCTCTGATTTTGTTTTCAGTGGGGTGGATCCCTTCTTTGTCTATAAGGTATCCCAGGAATTCAACTTTATCAGTGGCTAATTGGCACTTCTCTCTTTTAACTTTAAGTCCCGCCTCTTTAACTTTTTGTAAGACCTCCCTCAGGCGGTCTTCCAGTTGTTCTTTGTCCTTGGCTGATACCAGCACATCATCAAAATATGGCACTACCCCTTTAATTCCTTGCAGTAGGTGCTCCATTAACCTCTGAAATACTCCTGGGGCCACGCTAACTCCGAATTGTAGTCTTTTGCATTTGAATGCCCCCCTATGAGTCACTATTGTTTGTGCTTCCATGCTTTCTGAGTCAACTGGCAACTGTTGATAAGCTTGCACAGGGTCCAATTTTGTGAAAATTGTAACAGGTGCTGTACCATCAGAACTGGGTATGCGCTTTGTTGTAGCGGTTGAGGTGGCCTGGTTGAGAATGCTTACAGATCCATCTGGTTTGATAGTAGTCTCCCACCTTGCGATGCGTCTATTGGTTCTAATACCCCCTATGTGATAAGTTTATCTAATTGTTCATCAATTTTTGGTTTTAATGCGAAAGGAACTCGCTTTGCCTTTAACCTTATTGGGGCTATCTTAGGATTCAAATTAAATGAGATAGGGAACCCCCGGTACTTGCCCAGTTCTCCATTGAAGACGTCCTGGAATTCTTTCATCAGGTTCTCTTCCCAGTCTGTCTCAGTGATGTTGTTTATTCTGGTCACTCCGATTCCTAGAGGTTCGAACCATTCGAGTCCCAGTAGGCTGGGGTGATCCCGGTCGACTATGGTCAGTGGAAGGACTTTCATGTATTTTTTAAATTTGATTTGGAAATGTCCGGTTCCGACTACGGGAATTCTGTTTCCTTGGTAGTCTTTAAGTGTGAGTTTTTGTTTTTCTAGTTCCTTTCTTTTCATATCGAGTATCAGGCTTTTAAGAGTGTTCCATGATACCATTGATAGATATGAGCTGGAATCCACCTCCATCTCACATGGTTGGCCTTCTATGGTGACTTGCACCAGTACCTTCTTCGCATTGACTGCGTTCAAGTGTCCAATGGTTATTGTCTGGTGTGTTTCTTCTTTTCTATTGGCTTCCTTCCACCGCTTATTTCTGCTTTCTTGGCTCCAACGGCTCCCTGTCTGCCTTTCTCTCACTCTGGGGGTGGGGTGTATTTCCTCTTTGTCTAGGACTATAGTTATTTCTGTTTCGGCATGCCCTAGCTATGTGTCCCCGCCATTCATAATGCCTGCAAATAGCATCGAAGAAACGGCATTCGGAATGTGGGTGGTCCCCTCCACACCTGGTACAACGAAATACCAACTTTCTTTCCCTTCGCTCCCATCTGCCTTTCTCCGACCGAAGTTGATTTATTTCTTCTTCTTCTTCATCCATTTCAGATAGGGATTTGATGTCCTCATGGAGTGTCATGTGGTGGGTTTTTTAGTTTCCTCTTGCTTTTTGTTTTGAGCTGGGTTAGTGTCTTTTGGGGTTTCCTGTGTTACTTTATTCATCTGTCGCATGGTGGCCGCTGATTTCTGTGCTGCTTCTGCTGTGGTGGTTTCTTCTATGGCCTCAGTCAATGTTATTTTGGGTCTGGTCGGCTCTGTAGCGTAAGTCGGCTCTGTAGCATATGGTCTCTTAATCCGAGGACCACGCAGTCCCTCATGGCCTCGTCCATGTTTAGGAATTCTCACACTCCTCCAATGTCTCTTAGGGCTGCAATAAAATCTCCGGTGCTTTCACCTTCCTTTTGGTCGTGCTTGTAAAATTCGTGTCTCTTGATAAGGCATGAGACGGTTGGTGTATAATGGGCTCGCAGTAACTTGTCTAAGTCCAACCACGCCATTTTCTTTACATTGTGGGGTGATGCCAATGCCTTTGCCATTTTGAAGACTGTGGGCCTGCAGTGGGTGAGGAAAATGGCTCTCTTCCTATTTTTGGATATTCCTTGGAGCTCGTTCCCTTCTAGAAACATGAGGAATCGGTCGATGCATGATTCCCAGTCTTCCATTGCTGGGTTGAATGGTGTGGGTGGTGAGTTGTTGCCAGCCATCTCGTCTAGCTTGGTTCTCATTGCCACGTGCTCAACTGGTCTCCTTTGTCTCAGAATCCCACCCTCGTCGCCAGTGTTAAGTTGTGGGAAAGACGACTCGACACCAGTTAATCTTTAGTTGCTTTTAATTTTCTCCCTGGAACTGAACAACAACGGAGCTGCGGCAGCCTCTTTTATAGCGGCTGCTCATGGCTCTCAGCCAATGACAGCTATTCAAGTTTCCTGCCGTCCGGCTGGACCAAATGGAACACTGAAATATTCAAATATACAACATTGATTATATAGTCCTAAATTAAAAATAAATAGCTATATCTGATAGCTATATAAATAACCAAATTGCTATTGAATAGCTATATAAATATATTTTGGGGCAAAATTGATCAGATTTGTGGATGAAGCTGAACATGTACTTATATTTTATAGTGTTTTACTCTTACTGTATTCATGTTGATGTATTGCTGTTACTATATATGTATACGTTACAGTGGTACCTCACAGAGGTATTCAGCAGGTTCTGACCAGTTCTGGAGAACCAGTAGCGGAAATTTTAAGTAGTTCAGAGAACCGGCAAATACGACTTTTGACTGGAGATTTTACAGTATCCTTCCCCTGCCACGCCCACCAAGCCACGTTCACAGAACCGATAGTAAAAAATTTGAATCCCACCAATGGTACCTCAGTACTCATCCCTAATTGGTTCTGGAAGGTGAAATGAATACCAAAAATGGTGAGTACTAAACAATGTTTTCCCATATGGAATAATGTAGGACGATCGACAAGGCAGCCAACATGGACAAGTTCTAGCTTGTACATTGAGTACCAAGTCAATAATGAGTACCAGGACAAAATGTTCATGTCAAAATGTGTTAAGTACCAAATTCAATGAGTTTCCAAGCAGTTGAGTACCAAGGTACCCCTTTTAACGTTGTAAGCCGCCCAGAGTCATAGTGAGGTGAGATGGGTGACAAACAAAATTAATAAATAAATAGAAACATTTTGAATGGAATAAGTCCATCAAGTTTCACATGAAGATATTTGGTGGCAGGCAATCTTAATATATACATTATGAAAATAACATGTGGCATAAAGATGGTCTTCCAAAATTTAAAAAAAGCCTTTTTAGGAAATTGTGATGCATGAAAAGCATGCTAAGGCTTTTCTTTTCTCTTGTTTCAGGCATGCAAAGCACCAAGCAATAACAAGCAAAGCTTTTGCAACACACAATTCATAAGGCTAACCTGTGAAAACAGTAGGGAAACTCAGCTGAGAATTTATTACCAGAAAAACTAGTTTCTTGTGGAACATTCGGTCAGCAGAGATAATAGTCTAGAAGTTGAAATGAGAGGTACATGGAAAACCAAGAGTAGAAGATCGGAAATGGTTAGGAATGGGCCTCCCAGTCTGATAAAGCAATAGTTTAAATATCATTGTGGTCTGTAATGAAGACTTTTAGATTACCTTAATTTACAAGCTTACCTAAAAGCAAGTTCATCTCAAAGATGCTTCCCCCCCACTCAAAAGACAACATGACTTTCTTGATTTTTTCCCCCTTTTAAAATGTTTTGATTCTCATCCAAGAAGCTTCTTCAGTTCTAACTAACTGGTGGGAATGGAAATATTTATATTCTTTGCAGCCATCTGGCAGCTCTTTGAAGGAGAACAAAACATTTTCAAAGGAAAAAACCCAAGAAAGTCCAGTTGATAATAGATAACAGATAACAGATAATCAGAGTTGGAAGGTCATCTAGTCCAACCCCCCGCCCAAGCGGGAGACCCTACTCCATTTCTAACAGATGGCAGTCCAATCTCTTCTTGAAGGTCTCAAATGATGGTGCTCCCACAACTTCCGAGGGCAAGTTGTTCCATTGGTTGATTGTTCTCACTGTCAGTAAGTTTCTCCTTATTTCCAGGTTAAATCTCTCCTTGTTCAGTTTCCATCCATTATTCCTTGTCTGGCCTACAGGCACTTTAGAAAGTAGCTTGACCCCTTCCTCCCTGTGGCAGTCCCTCAAATATTGGAAGACTGCTATCATGTCTCCCTTGGTCCTTCTCTTTACTAGACTAGCCAGGCCCAGTTCCTGCAACTGTTCGTTGTATGTTTTAGCCTCCAGTCCCCTAATCATCCTGGTTGCTCTTCTCTGTACTTTTTCTAGAGTCTCAACATCTTTTTTATAATGTGGTGACCAAAACTGGCTGCAGTACTCTAGGTGTGGTTTTACTAAGGCTTTATAGAGTGGTATTAGTACCTCCCTTGATCTTGACTGTATCCCTCTGTTAATACAACTTTGGATTGCATTAGCTTTTTTGGCTGCACACTGCTGGCTCATATTTAGCTGGTTGTCCACTAAGACTCCAAGATCCCTCTCACAGTTACTGCTATTGAGCCTGGTTTCACCCAGTCTATATGTGTACTTTTGGTTTTTCTTGCCTAAGTGTAGGACTTATTTTAACTTTTATTTCTGGTCTGTCTTTTACAGTTATGTTTTTGGTGGGTTGAGCTATAGTTTCTTTTTGTGTGAAGACGGATGCAAAGAATGAGTTAAGCAGTTCTGCTTTCTCTCTGTTGCCTGTTACTTCCTTGCGATCTTCTCTCTTTAGTTGGGGAGTGGGGGAGAGGAGGGAAGGAGGGAGGAGGAGAGAACCTTGAAGCAACCATAACCTAGGAGATTGCAAATCTTCATAGACATAAAAACAAGAACATTTCTAAAGCAGGCTTCTTAAATCTTAAGAAATTTTCATATGATTCAAGTACTTTTCTGCTTTTCATTGCCTATGTTTATGATAGCTTTCTGGGCAGGTCAGCATTTTAGGATTTGTGGAACGTAACGTTCCCTGCTAGATTTCAGTTTATGACTTCTATTCTGCTGCTATCCAATTCACAAAAAAATGTGGTAGGACAAGGGTAATTGATGGATCTATTAGCAAAGGCAGGAGGACTTGAATATCCAGTAATTTCTAGGCAAACACACCCTGAAACCACCTTTTTCGAGTCATCCCCCAGGTGCCACCAAAACATTCCAGAAGAAAGAATGAAAAAAGATCAACTGAATACCAGTATTATCTTTATTTCAATGGTCTCTATCCAAACCTCCATGATTGGAGAGCTTTGATAAAACCATGCACAACTCCCAGAATTCCTCAGCTAGCATGTTTGGAATCCTGGGAGTTGAAGTCCATGCATCTTAAAGTTGCGGAGCTTGGAACCTCTGATCTAGGATATCGGTAAAATAATCACATCTAATCTTTAGGCATGATTGCAATTAGAGAATTATGCTTCAGTTGGAATTTAGAAATACTTTTGGGGAAATTTGCCATTAGCTGAACTTAGTAAGACGAGAAGATTGGCTTGTTCACAAAACCCCAAATTTGGAATCATATATTCATAAGGTAACCATATTTTTCTAGACTGATTTAGCACTCCAAGTAGTTTAATTTCTCTTTTCATATTCATTCCGCCCCATTAGCTGTGTTTGTTCATGTTTGTTCCATGTTGCCCTTTTAGTTCCTCCTTCAATTTGCTTTGTTTCCTTTGCTATTTTAAATCCTTCAGAATAGAGCCCTTTCTTTTTATTATTTTACTTTCTGAGCTACTAGCTAGACTGGTATTGCTAGATATGCATATTAAGTATTGTTGAATTGCAAGAGAAAAACAACAGCTAATGAACAATTAATGTCTTGTCCAATATGGTTGCTGTGATAATTTGTAAAAAGCTCATCCCACTTCTGCCTACCCATGGCCACCTCTATGCGCCTTCAAAACTCAGAGAATATTTTGGGAAACAGGGAGAATGACCAGGGAAAGTGATTTTAGATCATTATAAGTTTGGTAAGACCTTTCTTGTGATTTCCATTACAAAATTTGTCTATTCAGTTTATGGAGAGAAGTTGGCTATATTAGTGAGGGAAAAATGTGTAAGTTGATTTCTTTCTTTCTTTTGCCTCACCATTAATAATAAGCTGCCTTTATAACCAAATGATTAAATGTGCAAGCATACCATAGAAAGATATATGGGTATGTGTGTGTGTGTGTGTTGTGTGTGTGTGTGTGTGTGTGAGAGAGAGAGAGAGAGAGAGAGAGAGACAGACAGACAGACAGACAGACATATACAGACATACGTACATACACACACACTTTATATAAGATTACATTCAGACAATGGAAAAGATATTTGAACAGTAAAATGTTCAGTTTTTTATACCTCTCAAATTAATGTTTGCTATCCTATGGAAAGCATTATTAATGATATATCATTTGACTATTTATTCTGCAATCTGTGATCTGTTGAGGCACATCAGAAGAGTATTGGACAAGAAAATGAGCATTTGGGTGATTTGCAGATCTCCAAAACAGGAAATCATCAGGCATTTTTTTCAACTGGCGACCGGCAAGGACATTGAAACCTCTGAAATGAGAATGTACAATGGAATCAGTGCACCAGAAATTATATTTGTCTTTTTTAGTACTCTCTAGTGAAATCTGGTTCGAAATGTATGCATTTATACCAGTTATTTCAATATGTAAGTGACAGATTGTGCTTTATTTAATGGTGTGCTTTCTATAGTTTATTGAGTCTTCAATCCCATGAGACATTTGCATTTACTAGGGCACAGTATGGAAACATGCATTTCAATGATTCTATAAATATTTATTTCTCTTAGTATCAAGCCTGATTAATTTGTTTATGAATATAAATCATTTAGTAAAGACCTGCCATGGCAACCTATTCTCTAATGGGCATAGTTTCTCTCTCTCCCCCCCTTCCTTGCTTCTTCCTTCCTTCCTTCCTTCTTCCTTCCTCCCTTCCTTCCTCCCTCCCTCCCTTCCATCCTCCCGCCCTCCCCCTCCCTTCTTCCCTTCCTTCCATGTTAAACTCAATACTTGTTGTAGATTTTATCCTCCTCAAACAGTTCCTTTATTTTCAGGTAGTCCTTGACTTACAACCACAACTGAGTCTAAAATTTCTTTTGCTACGTGAGACATTTGTTATGTTAATTTTGCCCCCACTTTACAACCTTTCTTGCAACAGGTGTTAAGTGAATCACTGCAGTTATTAAGTTAGTAACACAGTTGTTAACTGAATTGGGTTTCCCCATTGCTCGTCAGAATGTTGCAGAGGTGATCACATGACCCCAAGACACCACAACCGTTATAAATATGGCTCAGTTGTCAAGAATCAGAATGTTGATCACGTGACAATGGGGACGCTGCAACAGTTATAAGTGTGAAAAATGGTCATAAGTCACATTTTTCAATACCACTGTAAATTTGAATGGTCACTAAATGAACTGTTATAGGTCAAAGACTACCTGTACTCATGTATAATTCCCATTTCTTTCTTTTTTATTATTATTATTTTTAATTCTAGAAAAAACATTTATTTGACATACATTTAAAAAAGACAAATCAACACACACACACATATATATATGATATCACATCAGAAAACTCAGGAAGTTACACCACAAGAACTCAAGAAGTTGCAACACAGCAAACGACCCAGGAAATCACAGCAGAAGACCAAAGATACCACAGCAATAAAACTCACAAGGTCATCACACAACTCATTACCCAAGCCATTGCAACACAGGAGGCTAATGGAAAAGAGATCAAAACACAAAGGACCCAGGAGATTACAACACAGGACCCAGGATACCACAACAAAAGAACTAGCAAGGCCATCACACAACCGCATTATTGCTGTTAAAACACGGGAGGCTAATATAAAAAAGGTCACTACAAAACAAATGACCCAGGAGATTACAGCACAAGATCCAGGATATCTCCACAACAAAACTCACAAGGCCATTACACAGCCCATTATACCAACATCAACCCCATCAACCAATCAAGAGGCAGCAGCGCAGCCAACCAGCCCAGCACACCAGTATTTATAGAGACGACAGCTCCGATCACACACTGCTTGCACTGGCACGAAGCCGAATGCACCAGCCTGAGGATGGCAAGTGGGACCTTGCTGAAACATCGCCAAGATACTCTTAATCTTACACGGGAAAAGACCTGAACACACCTAGACCTACATATATAAACACAATACACAAAGAAGGCATACCCCTCAGACCCATGGTCAGTTCTAGAGGAGCACCACTACAAAACCTAGCCAAATACCTAGCAAAGCAGCTACAGCCCCATGCTGAAGCAGCAGCTTCACATGTACAAAACTCATACCACCTCTTGGAAATGATCAAAGACCTATACGTGGAACAAAAAGATCTGCTTGTAAGTTTTGACGTGGTTTCACTATTCACTCAAGTCCTGATAAAAGAAACTCTTGAAATCATCAAAAATAAATACCAACCACCCAACCACCTCATGCAACTAGCAGAACACTGCTTAACCAACACATATTTCATATACAAAGGACAAAGATATAAGCAAATTGAAGGAGCCCCATGCAATCACCACTGTCACCCGTCATTGGAAACTTGTTCATGGAAGAATTTGAATCCAGAGCCCTAGCCAATGCCACCCACAAACCCAAACTATGGTTAAAATACATTGATGACACATTTGTTATTTGGCCCCATGGAAAAGAAAACCTAAACAATTTCCTAACACACCTAAACAGCACACCCCCCAAAATCAAATTCCCCATGGAAATGGAAAAAAACAAACAACTACCATTCCTAGATGTGCTAATCTACAAAAAAACAGATGGCACAATAGGACACACCATATACCAGAAGAAAACACACACCAGCCACTACCTCAATGCCCAATCCCACCACCACCCAGCACAGATAAACTCCGTGGCCAAAACACTAATTGCCAGAACCAAACGCCTGGCAAACAAGACACACATAAAGACTAAACTATGCACCCTGACTAAAGTACTGACAGCCAACGGCTTCCACAAAAGCAAAATCATAGGCCTGATCCACAAAAACACACGGAGACATAATGGAGACCTAGAAGATGAACAGACCTAGGGAACACTAAGTCCTGCACTACATGAGAGGGACAAAATCAGCAAGATACTACACAGGAATCACATCAAGTCTGCCTTCAAAACAGACAGAAAAGTAGTAGCCATTCTAAGAAACCCCAAAGATAAAATTAACCTGGAAAACCAAGGCATATATGAAGTCCCCTGTGCATCATGCCCTGCCACATATTGAACAGACCAATAGAATAATAAGTACCTGCCTGGATGAACACAAAAATGCAGTAAAAAAGCTGGAATACACTTCTTCACTAGTCCAACACATGAAAGCCACAGGTCATAGCATCAACTTCAATTGCACCAAAACCCTAGCAGCTATAGAAAATCCCAGCTACAGAATTATCAGAGAAGCCAGAGATTTTAAAAAGACCTGAAAGGATGAATAGAAGAGATGACTCCACCAGACTGTCAATTATCTGGAAGCCTGCACTCACAAACAAAAAATTCTCCACACCACAAGCCAAGCAAACACCTGGGCACAAACAACACCCTCCCGCGCAGTACCTCCAGCTCAAACACACCACAACCAGGCACCCAGATGAAACCTAGCTTCCTAATAAATGATAGCTGTCCGTTTACCCAAAGCCAAGCCACACTAAAAGCCTCCAATACAGGAAACACAATGTTGCCAGCCAATCAAGACAAAAAAATGCTACAAAACAGGCAGAAGATATTAGAAACACCAATCAAGCAGAACATAGCAAACTTCAAGACCAATAAACACAGTCCAAGACTCCCAACCAATCAGGATGAAGAAAAATAAAAACCATTCTGGCACAGCAGAAAGCTAGCACCAAATTTAAAACAGAAACGGCTGTGAAAGCCTGACTCACAGATGAACACAATACACAAGCCTGATGATGGCAGATAAGATTCTGCCGAAACATTGCTACAACTTTAAAAGCAAAACTATAATGACGTGGGAAAATACCCAAACAAAGCTGAATACCATACATACATACATACATACATACATTTACAGCATATATTGAGTAATGGTTAATTTTTTTTTCTTTATCTTTATCGTGATCTGCCTTGTTACAATAACTCCTTCGTTCTTTTAATCTTTTAATTTCTCTATATAGTTTATGATTGTATGCACGTCTTCTGTCATTTCCATAACTTATCCAAATATCAAATATTACCTTTCCTTTAACCACTCATACCAGATGTTCCATATTTCATAATAGTCACTGTCTTGTTTATTTTTTAACAGTTTGGTTAGGCTATCCATGTCAGCGCATTCATGAATTTTTTTTAATTACCATATCCTCTGAAGGGATGGAAGACAGTTTCCAGTTTTGTGCGTAGGTTATTCTGGCCGCAGTCATGATGTACAAAATTAAATATTGATATTTTTTCTCCATGTTTGAATCTATCATACTTAACAGAAAGGTTTGGGGTTCAAGTTTTAAATTTTGTTTTGTTATATTTAAAATCCAATTTCTAATATTTCTCCAAAATTTCTGAGCACTTGGGCAAGTCCACTACATGTGAAAATATGTTCCTTGTGTGTAGTTACATTTCCAACAGTTGGGTGGTAGGTTGGGGAACATTTTAGCCAGTCTCGCAGGAGGTAGGTGCCAGCGATGAACCATTTTATATAAGTTTTCTTTATATGAGACTGACATGGTTAATTTGTAATTTGCTTGCCTAATGTGTTCCCACTTATCTAATTCAATACTATGACCCACGTTTTTAGCCCAAACTATCATAGATTCTGTGACTGTTTCTTCTTTTAATCTGTAGTCCAAAAGATATTTATATGTTTTACTAATTGTTTTCTTTTCCTTTCCTAGCCATATCTTATCTAATTCTTGTGGGGTCATATTAAAGCCAAATTGTTCGCTATCTTTTTTATAATGGGTTTGTATTTATGCAAAGGGCCACCATGCTATCTCCTTTCCTTGAATTTATATTTGGTTCCTATTTTTAAGCTCTCCAGTGTCATATAATAAATCTTTATACCTGACAATATTTTCATAATCCAATAGATTTGGATGTGTGACGGCTCCCATTTCTAAACCACCCATTGCCCCCAAAGAGGGACCCTGGGCAGTGTACAGTAAAACAGCACAATATAAAAGAGTATATATAATTTTAAATCTTAAGAGTTAAAATTTTAGAATTAAAAATTCAAAAAAGTTACAATTAAAAAAAATCTTTTAAGGAGGCAAAAATCCTGTTAAAAATGAGTTGACAAAGGCAGAGGGATGGTGAAGGCTCATGGCACCAACCCAATCCCAAGACTGCTCCTTTGGGCTCCCCACACAAAGCCTCAGAGCCATGTTATTAGAATGGGGGCCCACCTCACCTCCAGGAGGAGAGCATTCCACAGGGCAGGGGCAACAGCAGAGAAGACTCTCTTCCTGAGACCCCACCATTCGGACTGATGGTTCTTTAGCTGATGTGGTCTGCAACATCCCCTCCTTTATGTATCCATCAGAGCCCTTTCCCCATTGTCAGAAGCTATACTGGCTTTACATAAAAGGCCCCAAAGGAGATCATACCTGCTTCACTCTCCAATTATGTACTGAGTTGGGTCTATTTAAAAAAAGAATTACTACCCACCTGCCTTCAATTGAGGACTTGTATACTGCACGAGTCAAAAAGAGGGCTGTGAAAATATTTACAGACCGCTCACATCCCGGACATAAACTGTTTCAACTCCTTCCCTCAAAACAACGCTATGAAGCACTGTGCACCAGAACAACTAAACACAAGGACAGTTTTTTCCCAAACGCCATCACTCTGCTAGACAAATAATTCCCTCAACACTATCCAACAATTTACAAAGTCTGCACTCCTATTACTCTTAATCTTCTCATTGCTCCTTATCACCCATCCCCTCCCACTTGTATGACTGTAATTTTGTTGCTTGTATCCTTACGATTTACATTGACTTTTTCCTAGTATGATTTGATTGCTTGTTGTACCCTATGACTATTATTAAGTGTTTTACCTTATGATTCTTGACTCTTGATGAATGTATCTTTTCTTTTATGTATACTAAGAGCATTTGCACCAAGACAAATTCCTTGTGTGTCCAATCTCACTTGACCAATAAAAGAATTCTAATTCTAAAGACACATTGGAATCAATGACACCATTGATTGACCTAGTACAAAAATATAATACTTTCAAAGAGTTTACTTTAAATAGTAGTAGATATACTCCAAACCATAGGTTTTATAAGCTCCCATGAATGTGTTAGCAAAGGGGCAATGCATGCTAATGTCCAGTCAAATATAAAAATTTTATTATAGCCAAAGGTCAAGAAAAGGGAAAACAAACACAAAAGTCAAACAAATAGCTAAGACAGGATGAACTAAGTTTACATCGGCAACATCTACCACATTGTAAATTATAGAACTTGGTCATGTTTTAAGTGACCTACAGTAAAAGTACTTGTTGGTTAATAGGAAGACTGCATGCTAATCATCTGACTGTCCTGGCATTGTTACTTGTAATTTTGATGGAAGCTCAATATGGACAATATAAAAATCATGTATGTATTTGTTTCAATTTCTTCTACATTATAAGAGCACAAATAGCAGGTTAGAGGAGTTGTGTGATGTTATCTTAAAGCAGGGTAAAGAGAAGGATGTTGCAACATGCCATTGTAGATATCCAGTATTTAGAGTAGAACAGCAAATATAGGTAAGGGTTCATGAATATACCATCAAATGTAGAGGAGTACTAATATTTACCAACATTTCTGATGGTGTGTAAAAAACAATACTGGTAATATTATGTTCAAAGAGCTTCATATTGTGGTATATATATATACACACACACACACACACACACACGCACGCACGGAAAAATAATTTTAAATGTTTGCATCCTGTAGATGCATACATGGTGGATGTTAGCTTCAAACAAAATTGTACAAAGATGTGTATACAGCAGTCACGTCCTGCCAGATTCAGTGGAACTTATTCCCTAGTAAATATATTTACTGTTACAGACTTATTATCTAGGCATCTTCACATACTGGTAGATTCCTCATTTTAATTCAGTGCTAAATAACAAAATGCAGCTTATGAATTCGCCTTGAGTGGGGGCAAAATATCAGCATTCTTTGTGTATTCGTCAATTTGTTATGATTAAAATGTTTGCCTCTTTTTTTCCTGGAGGCAGAGAGCTTTTCAATCTGAGGCATAGAGGCATGATACGGATTAGTCCTAAACAAGGCCCAACTTGTGATTGTAATCTCTGATTTTGTTTTGGCACACTTAGCATTTTATGTCCCCTTCTACAAATATTTCAAACAGTAGGACTTTATTTGTTAAGATGTGGAATCTTTGCCCTAGATCTTTGTGTATCGTAATGATTCCATTGCATTCCCAAATAATGAAGAACTCTGGAAACCTGAGGTAAATTTAAGTCCACAAGGTTGGGCAATCTCCAAAGGAGAAAGAATCTCGGAGTCATAAAAAAGAGGTAATTCTGCAGACTACAAATATTGACAGGAATTTTTACACAGGGCAGGTAAATTTTTCCTTAAGCGTTCATTGAGAAATGTGTTTTGTGTTTTTCAAAAATAACACAGTTTTTCTAATAGCTGACAAAGCAATAGCCATGTCTTTTGAAGAAGGCAGGGGAAACTGGACATTTGGAGAATTGCAGTTTGCATAGCTGGATTGGTCTAGAATGTTCTAGAAGAAGTAGCAATCTTCCAATTTGTATAGATAAGAAGCTACTTATTTTCAAATATGGAACATTTGGTATGAGTGGTTAAAGAAAAGGTAATATTTGATATTTGGATAAGTTATGGAAATGACAGAAGACGTGTATTTAATCATAAACTATATAGAGAAATTAAAACATTAAAAGAATGAAGGAGTTATTGTAACAAGGCAGATCATGTCAAAGATAAAGAAAAAGAAAAAAAAATTTAACCATTGCTCAATATATGCTGTGAAATGTATATATATATATATATACAAACATGTATGAAACTTACCAATATATGTTTCAAGTACCCATGTCATGTATTGTGTTTAAAACTTAAGAATATATATATATATATTGTGGTGTGGAGAATTTTTTGTTTGTGAGTGCAGGCTTCACAAACAAAAAAATCTCCACACCACAAGCCAGGCAAACACCTGGGCACAAACAGATCCCCCCTGATACCTCCAGCTTAAACACACCCCAACCAGGCACCCAGATGAAACCTAGCTTCCTAATAAATGATAGCTGTCCACTTACTTGGAGCCAAGCTGCACTAAAAGCCTCCAATACAGGAACACAAAGTTGCCAGCCAATCAAGACAAAAAAAGCCACAAAACAGACAGAAGATATTAGAAACACCAATCAAGCAGAACACAGCAAACTCCAAGACCAATAAACACAGACCAGAACTCCCAACCAATCAGGATGAAGAAAAATAAAAACCATTCTGGCACAGCAGAAGCCTAGCACCAAATTTAAAACAGAAACGGCTGTGAAAGTCTGACTCACAGACGAACACAATACAGGAGCCTGATGATGGCAGATGAGATTCTGCCAAAACGTTGCTACAACTTTAAAAGCACAACTATAATGACGTGGGAAAATACCCCAACAAAGCTGAATACCATACATGTAAGTACTCGTGAAAGCTTAAGAAATATATATATATATATTTGTCTGTTTTAAATGTATGTCAAATAAATATTTTTTCTAGAAAAAAAATATTTAAAAAAAAGAATCTACTTATTTTCTTGGTGTGATATTAACATTTCTTGATATACTTGAATGAATTGGCATTAAACATATTCCTATGCCCCATGAATATTGATAATAAAATGGATCCAGAAAAAGCATACATTGCTGTAGTTTATATTATGTATGAAGGAAAAGAAGGGATAAGTGTGATGAAACATTAGCCTGCTATGATAGTTGACATTTATTTGCAATTATGTTTTTACTGGAGTAAGTATGAGAGATTGTGGGAGATTGGGAAAATAATGGAAGGAAGACTCAATGGTGGGATTCAAATTTTTTTTTACTACCAGTTCTGTGAGCATGGCTTGGTGCAAAGAGATATTTTAAAAACACAAAAAACACAGTAGTGACTTCCAAGTTTTTTCAGTGCAGCAGAATAGAAAAAGAATTGCAGCCTCAACCATTTGCTTTGCATTTCTAAAAATTTCAAGCATTTCTATAACAACAAAACCATTCCAACCTTCAAAACCTAAGATTAAAAGTTTTTTTTTTCTGTTTCAAGTACAAAATCCAGAAATACTTTCCAAATGTAAACAGAATTACAGTAGATAGATTCTTCTCTTTAATCAGAATAGTCAATTTTGCCATCTCTGCCAACTCTATCACCTTTCCCATCCATTTTTGCATTGTAGGAATTGGTGTGTCCTTCCATCTTTGTACATATAAGATTCTTGCCACCGTTAACATACTAGAGTTTCAAATTTTCTTTTAAGCTCTTTGTCCATCAAATCTAAAAGGAAAAATCTTGGGAGCTATGTTCAACGAAACCATCAAACAGATAATCACTGACTATGAAATCCCTGGGCTATGATAGGCTAGGTGTTCTGTGGGAGAAAATAAGATGGCTTTCAGTTGTTAGCTTAGCAGGTGAGACAGAGTGGAAGAAATTAAATGGATAGTATATATAGGGACTATCAGAAGAAATACTGGCCAATATTGGCCAAATATTCATTTGGTAGGTACCCCAGAGATTTTGCTTTAATCAAGGTACATTTAGACTGTGATGAAAGCCTGGAATTGTGCAGAAGTTGGACAGAAGAGGATTACACCCATTATTCTCTCTTTTCCCCCTCCTCCAGTTTTGCTTCAGAGTCTTCAAAAGATGAACCAGTGCATCTGGTCATTACTAGGGGTGTCAAACTGGTGGCCTATGGGCTGGATGCATCACGTGCAGGCCACGCCCACCCCAGTTCCGTGAATGGGGAAGACGTCATGAAACATCACATGATGGCAACGTGATGCCACCAGTTTGATACCTGTGAGTTAAGCTCTGCTTTCTGCCTTAGAAAAACTGGCCATTGAGAATGTATCTCATTGGGTTTTTCATCCTTCCTTCCTGGTCTTGCAGCGCTTCCAACTACAGGTAGAGACTTTGAGGTAGAACTTAGGTTGGGTTCTCACCAACATAACAAAGAGAACTTTGAAAGGGCTAGCCAGAGGTTGAAGATGAGAAGTAGCAGAGTTTGTATAGTCCTCTCCACTCTGCTTCACCGTTTTTTGGCAGTTCCATTTGCAAAATCCCCACAAGCTAAAATTGCCTGCCTGACTATACCTGTTCTCAGCTGTACAAATTTTGAAGGTGAAGGGGTCTGATTTGGATATAGGAAAAGTGACAGAGAGTAAAGGAGGAAGATTCTAGATACCTATTTGAGGGAAAAAGACAGTTCTGGGGAAATCGTTTTAATCACCAGCAGTTAAGAAATCAATATTCTCCTCTCACTTAAGGTTTCTAGCTAAGAGAAGGGAAAAATTAAAAGAGCTGAAAGGAGGAGAAGTGGGAGAATTATTTCAAACTGTGGTTGAAAAACTTCAATAAAAAGCTTCTTCCTCCTGAGATTTCCAGCCAGAAGGAAAGAGAAGAAAAGTACTGTAAGTTGAAATGTAAGACACTTTGTCAATTCCAGTTGATGGATCTACCGAAAAATATAAAATTGACCATAACTCTTCTAATCCCTTAGGACCAGAGGGAAGGGGAGGGAGATATTTCTCCAAGTCTAGGGGCCAAAGATTATTTTGTGATAGGAAAATCCCTGATCCTCATGGCAAGAAAACTGCTTTCTAATCAGATGGCAGAAACCTTGAAAATTAAGAAATTAGTAGTTTTATGACAATAAATTGGGAGAATTAGACTTATGACTAAAAGAGAAAGAGAAAGAGAGAGAGAAGCTTCCTCTTCAGTACACTAAATCTGTTGTTGTAACTTTCTGCAATCTGCTTGGGAATATGGAGCAGGTTTTAATCATCATATCTGTTATACATTCTTGGCAGTTGGATTTAAAGAGGTTGGTTATATTTATATTTCAGTAAAAAACCATTTAATCATGAACATTATTACTAAAACATTTTCATTTCATTGTCATTGCTCACAAGCTGTATCTGTTTGAATTGAGAAGAACCCAAGGCAAAATAATACTGAGGAAGCAGGAAAGACATATAAGGATGACCAGCAATTTATCTCAGTCTTTCTCTGCTTTTGATCAGAAAAAGATGGAATATTGTATAGCAGGGGTGTCAAACTCTATTTAATTGAGGGCTGTATCAGGGTTGTGTTTGACCTCAAGGGGCAAGTGTGCATGGCAGGGGGAGTGGCCAGAGTAGGCATGGCAGGGGGTGTGGCCAGCTCAATGTCACTCATGTTGGGGGCACCTCTGATGGCCAAATGCTAAGGCAGGACTTCCTTGAGACCCTCCCTCACTCTCATTATAATCTCTTTTCCTTCCTTCCTTCCTTCCTTCCTTCTTCCTTCCTTCCTTCCTTCCTTCTTCTTCCTTCCTTCTTCCTTCTTCTTCCTTCCCTTCCTTCTCTTCTCTTCTCTTTCCTTCCCACTCCGTTCTCCTTTCTTCTTCCTTCTCCTTTCCTTATTTTTTCTTCCTTGCTCTCTTCCCCTCTTTCCTTCTTTTTCTTTTTTTTCCCCTTTCTCTTTCCCTGTCTCTTCTTGCATGCAGAAATGTAAAAGGGGAAACATTTTGTTTTGCTTTTAGTTTGTTTTGCTAGCCCTCTGCCAGCGAAAACAGCACAGGGAGCCTGTGTACCCAGTTTTCAGCCGTGACGGCCTCCTGCAGCTCTCTACCAGTGAAAGCATAGCTCATGAGCAGCACCTTGAGGTCCATCTTGCTGGTAGAAGCATCATGAGCTGGTCCTTTGCTATTTCCAGGGTGATTCCATGGGCCAAATCTACGCACCCCATAGGCTGGATCTGGCCAGTGGACCTTGCGTTTGACACCCCTATTGTATAGGGATATATGAATATTTAAATCAAATCAGCAGATGAATTTAAACCATTGCCATATTAAATGGTCTTGGACATCTCTGTACACGTACTGTTTTTTCCATATTTTTTTTAATCCAGTCTAAATGATACTAATTCAATAATCTGACTTTCAAGATGAGTTCAGAGGTCTGGATCAGATTACAAATCTTAATCATATTTATGATTCAGACCTGATTTTACAGATTTGCATACTTTTACTGCATTCGCTTTCCTTCTCAACTCTCAGCTCCCCAGATTTATTTCCAGGTACCCCCTACAATGTGCTCCACTGTTGTTGGCATTCAGCCCCCAGGTCTTGTCTTGGGGGGGGGGGGGGGGGGTTGGTTTGTTTTTTGGGGGGTGGGGGTCTGGGTCCCCTGGGGGTTCTGGCTTGGGGGGGGGGTTTTCTTGTGGTTTTTGGGGGGGGTTGGGGTGGTGGGGGGGGGGCGGGGTTTGTGGTCTTTGGTTGGTTGGTTGGGGGTGGGGGGGGTTTTGGGGGGTCTCTGGCTGCTTGGTTGTTGGGGGGGGTGTCTTGTTTCTGGTCTTGGTCCGGGTCCTGGGTGGTTCCTGCTCGTGGGGGCGGGGCTGGGGCTGTGGGGGGTGGGGTCTGGGGGTCCTTTCCTTCTCCTGGGTGCTGGCGGGCGGGTTTTGGGGCTGCCTCTTGGGCGGGGCTCCCCGGTGCGGCTGTTTGGGGGGGGGGCTCCTTTCCCCGGGCCGGGGGCCTGGTCTGGGGGGGTTGTGGGGGGGCTGTGGCTGGGCTTGGGGGGGTCTGGCTCTCGGGCTTCTTGGGGTTTTTTTTTTGGGGGCTTGGGGGGGGGGGGGGTGGGCTTGGGGGTTGGGGGGGGTGTTTGGGTGGGGGCTTTGGGGTTGGGTTTGGGCTGGTGGGTTGTGTTGGGGTGTTGTTTTTTGGGTTGGGGCTTGTGGTTTTTTTTTTTTTGGCAGGTCTTCTGTATGCATTCCCACCACTTCCTCTGATCCCCAAGGTCACCCAGAAGCTGCTGGATGAGAGGGCGGAGCTGCTGCTAATAGCTCCTTACTGGCCCAGACAGCCATGGTTTGCAGACCTCCGTAGTCTATCCCTATCAACACCATGGAGAATTCCGTCGGACAGGGTTTTGCTAACCCAGGGACTCCTTCAACATCCGGACCCTCAATGGTTGCACCTGACCATCTTGAGATTGAGTGGAGACGTCTGAAGAGTGAAAAGTTTTCCAACAGAGTTATCGCCACCATCCAAGCTGTCAGACGCCCCTCAACAACCTGCATTTACAATGCCACATGGTCCAGTTTCTGCAAATGGTGTACTAAGTCTCAAACTGATCCCATCTATCCATCAGTGGCTCAAATCCTAGAGTTTCTACAAGAGGAGCTTGACAAGGGATTATCACCTAATACGTTGAAAAGGCAGGTGGCGGCCTTGGCATTGGTTGTCACTTCTGAGGGTCTACTGTCTCTTTCTCATCACCCACGCATATGGACTTTCCTTCGAGGAGCCACAAATTTACACCCGCCAGTGGTTCACTGTTATCCCACTTGGGACCTTAACAAGGTCCTCATTGCACTCACTAAGTACCCTTTCAAACTCTTGAAATCATCAAGTCTCCAATTTCTGACGTATAAAGTAGTTTTCCTTGTAGCGATCACTTCCGCTCATTGTATTTCGGAACTGGCAGCTTTGTCGATCAGAAAAGACCTTTGTGTCTTCCATTCTGACTGGGTGGTCCTTTGTCCTGATCCTATGTTTATATCCAAAATTAATTCGGCGTTTCACTGGGCACAAGAGCTGATACTTCCTAACTTTTGTCCCAGGCCATCTCAAAGGTTGGAACTAGAATGACATCGGCTTGATGTGAGGCGAGCATTGCAAATATATATTCACCGCACAGCAACTTTCAGGAAAACAGAAGCTTTATTTGTGTCCTTTCAGCCAAACACTCAGGGATGCAAGGTCTCTTCTTCCACAATAGGCCGTTGGCTACGGGTTGTGATAGCAAAAACATATCAGACTCAATCCCTGCAGGTGCCCAGGGGCATAACGGCTCATTCAACAAGGAGCACAGCAACATCAGCAGCATGGGCCACGCAGGCACCAATAACTGATATTTCTCGAGCTGCAACCTGGGCCTCTCCATCACCTTTCATTAGGCATTATAAAATAGATGTGTTTGCATCCGCTGAGGCCTCCTTTGGCAGACGAATTCTGCAATGGGTCCACGGGGACCAGGAGGGAATTCCAAGCCAGACAGAGTCCCATCCATAGGACAGGCCAAGCTTTGGTATAGTCCCACTACTGGATGCTCTGAACAGCTCATAGGAGAAAGGGCATTGGTACTTACCTGATACGCCCATTCTCTTTGAGCTGTGAAGAGCATCCAGCCCCACCCTTTTTCCATCTGGTGGGGTCCTGTTTTGGCCAACGAATTGTTAGGGCATTGAGGACGAAGGTGTTTATTTCTCTTGTCTTCGCCAAAACTGGGGAATGCTGGGGAGGAGTCCCGTGGAGGAGGAGGAGGAGTGTTCCAGAAATTAAGCCCAGCCTAGACATGCAGAGACTGAAGCACCTCCCACTACTGGATGCTCTGAACAGCTCAAAGAGAACGGGCATGTCAGGTAAGTACCAACACCCTATTTCTATCCATTTTTTACTCGCCTCCCACACTCCTCATCTTTATCTCTTTCTTGTTCAATCTAAGCATTTCTCCAGTACCAACTTATGCTGGCTCCCAAATGTGACAGCTGCATTGATTCACTTAAAAACTATGGCAGAAAAGGTTGTAAAATAGAGCAAAACTCATTTAACAATTGTATTGCTTAGCATCAGAAATTTTGGGCTCAGTTGTGGTTATATGTCAAGATTAGCTGAATCTCAGAAAGGACCCTCCCTAATTTTGGTGGATAATAAATGACAGGAGGGTTGGTTTCAGACTTGCCAGATTCAATTAATATAATCTTGCAATGAAAATAGAGCTAGTATTCTGAGTGTGCTTCCTGAGTCTAGACTGCTTCACAAAGCTAATATTCTCAGCTCATAAAGTGATAGTTGTGGGGAGAAATAAGTAGAATTTCTTGAAAAATCAGGTTTTAAATTAAGGAAACATGCACACTGTAGGCATATACTGTACATATAAATGAAATATCAGAATGAATATCATATTAGTATCATTCAGTAGCAGAAATTTCCTGTTAGGGGAAGAGTTTTAAGTCAGACTTAACACGAGAGATTTGCATACAAAAGAGAAATGAAATCTGCTAATATACATCACTTACTGCGGCCATTTGGGAAACCTGTTTAAGAAAGTCATTGATGCATCTTACGTTTTCAGGAAGCATTATGCAAAAATCAACCCTAACATCTCATCAAACAAGCCTATATGATGTTTTCCAATAGCATTTCCAGAAGAACTTGTAGGACAAAATAATGACAATATCACCATCTGTGGATCCAACCCATTTTCTCAAATTCTCTAGACTGGAATTTGAATATACATCTTTTAATCTCGACTATGCATTCTTTGGCAAATATTCCCACATATTGATAGATATATGCATGCACATCATTAACTTTTTTCCTTGTCTTTCTCAAAGCTTCCTTTTTAATATCAAATCAAATTCCGGCTGTTTCTAATTTTTGACTATTGGGTTGGCTCAAGAAGATCAGTCACTGCATCCTATCTTTAGAGTTTGGTTCATTTGATAAACAGTTCAGTACTAGATGTGTTGGTGTCTATTGTATATTTGTTTAATGTTTAGACCTGTGTGTATAATTCATGCACACACACATACCCTCCAACCAGTAAGTGCTGTTTTTAGGTTTATCCTTCTTGACAGATAAAAGCTGAACAAGGATGCCTGTACCTAAAATAGGGTTGTTAAGAGCCACAGGGGAAATTTTGGGTGCATGAGAACATTTTTACTAATTGCTGAATAAGAAGGCTCTGAATTTTGGCAGAGATAAATTGCCAAATGCTTATAGGGCGCAAGCATGTACATGCCAAGTAACTTGATGGCTTGATCTATATTGTCAGTTTCTGGTGTTGTGTTCCTTTATATGTGCTCAGCTGGAAGAATGAGATTAAAACAAATAGTTCCGAGTAACCAAATATATCCTTGAAATCATCCATCATTTGAAAACTGATCTAAATTGCCTTTCATAGAATTATCATTTAATTATCATGACAGGAACTAAGGGTCATTTATATGGGCGTGTATGTGTATATAAAAATGCATATTAATTATCTTCTATGCTACCCAATTTATGGCATGAGAGAGAACACTCAAATATATATTTAGTGTGCAAGTTTATTTACTCATTATCTTTCCCTTTCCTATAATATATGGAGAATGATTTTCGCATGGTTTAATGCAGCCATCTGTTTAAAAATCATTGTTGGTATTTCACATATATCAATATATTGGTGAATATTTGGTCTAGAGGTTCAGGCACCGGCTAGATGCCAGGAGAAGATGAGTTCTAGTCCCACCTGAACTATTTGTAAAAGTCAAAAAGCACTTAAATCTTCATTTCAGAAAAAGCTCTTCTTATAGGTGTGGGACATCCCAAAGATAGATCAGATTTTTTGTGTGCGCACAAATTGTGCAACCAAAAATAGAGGCATTTGCTTCTTACAGGATTTGAGTCATCTGCTATATATTTTATTCATATGGAGATACATTTTGAAAAGACATTTATATTCATATTAAATGAACTAATTGCCATGACTTTTCCTGCCTACAGCCTTGATATTTGAAAAAACCCTTGAGTGATGGTTTCATATTTCAAAAGCAATGATAAGTATTTGTGAATGTATATTTGCTGATGTTGCATGTCAGTGTTTATTGTTTGCACCACATAGCTATATACCTTTTATATATCAAACCGTGTCTCTTGGCAAGTTGATTTAAAAAAAAAATATCCCCAGGATATAGATAGAAGCCTTAGTAGGTTTCTTGCTCTCCAGATGGAGCTAATTCACTTATAGTCCAGAAATATACTGGAAATTAATAATTCATATCATTGGTGTCCAGAAATTCTACCATTTCTCCATTAACTATTCCTATAATTACCACAGCATGTACTATAACTTAGTGGAAAGGCTGCATAATGCATAGAAACCCCAAAATGGAACTTTTTAGGCCAGAGCTCAAATTGGAGCTTTGGCCAAGATGCTAGAGGCATTCTTTCATAATTTAGTATAATAAATGCGTGCTGAGTTGGCACATATTTTTTTTGTCTCCAAGCTGTAATTTGTCTTTTAAAAATAACTTGGCCTAGGTGGGTTTCTAGAGGTAGTTGGCAGGTTGGCAGAGATTACAGAAGGAGGGTGGAGAATATAGGGTTGGTTTTGTTCTTTGAAGAGTTTAGGGTTGCTGTTTGTATATTTCTTTTTGATTAAAAATAGACTGGTTATGTCTATACTACGCTTAATATCTGTATAAGTCATCAACTTATAACCATTCATTTAGTGTCCATTCAAAGTTACAACAGCATTGAAAAAAGTGACTTATAATCGTTTTTCACACAACCGTTGTAGCATGGTCATGTGATCAAAATTTGAATGCTTGGCAATTGGCATGCATTTATAGCAGTTGCAAAGTCCCGGGTCATGTGATCACCTTTTGCAACCTTCCGATGAGCAAAGTCAATGGAGAAGCCACTTAACCACTGTGTGACTAACTTAACAAATGCAGTGATTCATTTAACAACTGTGGTAATAAAGGTTGTAGAATGGGGCAAAACTCATTTCACAACTGTCTTGCTTACCAATGAAAATTTTAGGGTCAACTGTGATTGTAAGTCGAGGACTATCTGTGTTTGAGGTTTAATTATTGTAGTTTTTTTTTTTTTAAAGGAAAATATCACACCTCTGATACTCAGCATTATGGTCCACGAATGTTGATAAGCAATCTTATTGATCATGAAAATAAGTCTGGTGGAGATATGAGGGTTACAGATTGAATGTCCTGGAGTACTTGTGCACATAGAAAAATGTGGAAAGTTCCTTTAAACAACCAAGGATCGAGAACGGCTTGAGGTTGAATTTAAATTACAAGCCTTAACCTCAAGCCGTTCTTAATCCTTTCTTCCTGCCTCTCAATTTAGTACTGTCCTCCTAATTCTTGGCCTGGATGGGGATCATGAATCGATGCCTTGCTATGAGCAAGTTATACGGGTGAACTTGATCTAATTTGACTTAGACACCAATGGCACAGTGGTGGGATTCAAATTTTTTTACTACCAGTTCTGTGGGCGTGGCTTGGTGGGCGTGGCAGGGGAAAGATACTGTAAAATCTCCAGTCAGAGGTGGTATTTGCTGGTTCTCCGAACTACTCAAAAGTTCCACTACTGGTTCTCCAGAACTGCTCAGAACCTGCTGAATACCCACCTCTGCAATGGCAGAAAAGATTATGGTGATGTAATTGTGGCAATCAGTTGCCCTGCTGGTTTTTTGGTTGTTTATTTATTTATTTTAGCTTGTGGACCTCAAATGTATGGCAAGTGAGTTGGGTCAAATGAAGGCAAGAACTTGCTGGTTTAGTCTTTGCTCCTCTTAGCTCATTAAATTGGCCAAAGGAAGAATGGCCTTATGATTAAGACAGGTATGCAATAGTTCCTTGCATGAAGGATAAATAAGGGAGAGTATAATGTATAAGTATAACTCCTTAAATAAGGGAGAGTATAATGAGATCAGTGTTAAAAAGCCTTCACTGAGAAAAACTGTTAGTTGACCTCAAGTGATCAACTGGTCACTGGCTATGTTGACAAGGAGCTTGTGGGCTTGGCACTTCCAGGCACAGCTATGAACACTGCTTATTTGAACCCATTTCAATTGGGCTTTCAACTGTGATTGGAGATTTCTGGCCATTCTCATGGTACTGTGCCCTTTGGGGAAGCATGCCTAGTTTTCTTGGATTTTTTTCTTAGATTTCAATTCTACTTATATTATCTGGTGGGTCTAAGCCCCAAGGACACTCTTTTACAATAGTTCTGGTCTGTTTGTTGACATATGTCACGAAAGGGATTAGGGATTGCTATACAATTCCTAGGCCTTTGTACTTGTGATGCTTTCCATGACTCCAGGTGGTTCCCTAAAACAGGGGTTGCCAACCTTTTGGACCTCAGGGACCACCAAACTTATACTTTTAAATCCTGCAGACCACTAATATAAATTTTGACTGACAATGGCTGTGGGAAAAAAGTCTGCAAGAAAATTCCGTATCCTGTTTTCCTACCAATCGATCATTCTTTATTTGGGATCACAGGATACTGCCTCCAGATCTGTTCTCAGGGGGAGAGAGGGAGGGAGGGAGGGAGGGAGGGAGAGAGGAGAGAGAGAGAGAGAGAGAGAGAGAGACTTTTGGCTCCATGCAAGGAAAACAGCAGAAGCAGCAGAAGTCTTTCTTTCTCTCCCCCAAACTCTGCCAGAAATGAGTCTTTGCTGGTGCAGCCTCTTGGAGCAGGATGCCTTGCAGGATCCCAAAGACTCATTTCTGGCAGTTTGGGGGAGAGAAAGAAAGACTTTTGCTGCTTTCCTTGCATGCAGCCAAAAGCAGAAGAAGAAAGAAGCGGAAAGAAGCAGCCTGGTGGCCAGGCAAGGCACAGGGGGTGAGTGGGGCAAGTTCCCCCACTGCCCTTTCCCCCATCCCCTCACTACCTTGTGTTGTTCACAATGCAAGCGACGCAAGCCTTTTGTTCCCGCGGGCCATGTGGGCAGCGCAGCATTGTGTTCCCCTGCAGTCTGCTTTGGGGGTGACATTTCTCTGTGGACCACCAAAATTTTCTCGCAGACCACCAGTGATCCCTGGCCCACTGGTTGGCAACCACTGCCCTAAACAATTTTATACTTGAAACTATGGGCAAAATCTTTCCATATTGTAGAATGTTGTGGTGATACCAGCATGCTGATGATATCCAATTCTACTGTTCCTTACCTTCTAATTTGAAAGCAAGGGATTTTGAGGGTTGATATTTAAGTTCAGAAATGGACTGTATCAAGGTCAACAAGATCAAATAAAATCCCAAACAAAAACAGAGAAATGCTAATAATCAGTAGAAAAATAGGCTATGGGATTAGGGTTCAGCTTATTTTGAAGGGAGTGGCCTACTTCCTGAACGTGTAGGCCTGCAGTTGTAAAGTACTCATTAAACTCTTTAGTTTTTTTTTAGATTCCTATATGAGAGCAAGGTATGAATTTGCACAATTTAATGCACTAACCAGGACAATTCCTAAGCCAGTCAGATACTATTGGATTGGCAATTGGTTATTTCCCACCCAGACTTCTGCAGTGTGTTTTGCATGTAGTGAAACTGGGTTGTTGGTACAAAATGCTGGAAACTGGTGCATGGTGTAAGAAGCATATCATTATTATGTTGCAGGCCTTCTTCAACCAGGGCTTTCCTGTTTAAGTTTGTGTATAATTGATTTTAACTGCTTTAATCAGTTGTAACAATTTATGCTTTTCTGAAATTGTTATCCCTTATGAATTTCCTCTGGATGAAATGGTGGGATAGAAATAATATATAATGATTTATAAGATACATAAAATGAATACACTGCACAATAATACATAATACAATAACAGAAAACACTCATCGTGAAAAGTATGGTCCAATTACAGGAAGCTCTAATTACTTCTGTGGAAGAACATTAATTTCAAGGTCCAGGTTTTAACTCATTTCTGTGTCTGTAGTCCCTCAAATCATTAACATAAATTCTCCTGCTGTGCACAGGCAGAATAAAATTACCATGCCTGCTATTTAAATTTAAACTCCAAAATCAAATATCTTTAGAATTGCATTTCTGGAGATGTCCAGAATCTATGGTTTTGACTTTCTTTGGGATATTTGGGCTTCTTGCTTTTTTTATTTATTGTATCATTAAATAAATTTTAATAATTTGAAGTTTGTGTTTGTTTGGTTCAAATAGTTCTCATTGAACAATTGCTTGAGGTTATGATAGTGCTGTAGAAGTGGATTAAGATACATCCTTGTGGTTGTAACCATCACAACATGTGATTTGATTTGAGCTCTTGGCCAACAGCTTGCAATTGCAATGTTGCAGCATGATATGGTCAAATGCTTGCCATTTGCAACCTTTGTTGGTAGCTTCTTCACACAAAATCAATGATAGGATGTTGGTAAATGGTGATGATATGACTCTGGAATGCTGCAACCCCCAAGGACTGCCTAAGAATGGCAACTGGGGCTGCCACAGCTGCCATCGTTAAGTCAGTGTGATCACATGATATCACATTTACAGCCGTGATACTTAGTGACAGGCCTACCATCGTTAAGTGAGGACTGCCCATATAAGATAATGTGTTCCTTCTCCTTCATGTTCATTCCATGACACAATTTAAGGAGGGAGAAATCTTACCAACTTTAGGCACTGGTCTAATAAAATGCCACTTGAGATGATGATATGACCTCTGGATGTTCCAAGTGTGTCTCTATAGCAGAGGATAAAGCTGGATTATACAGAAAATGATAAATCCAGATTTGATTTTCTGAGAATTGGATTCAATTTGTTAAACATTTACCTCAAAATAAACTCTGCTGATTAGACAGTAAACTGAGGAAATGAAATGAAAGCAAACCTAAATGGATTCCCGCAAGTGGTTTTCAGAGAAATATTTGCACTGGAAGCATTATCTGTGAGCATATATTGACAATAGATATATAATATTAAAACCTTCAAAGAGAAAGGCTCATTTTGGCCATTTTTGTATCATGAAACTGGACAGGAAAATACCATTCTCCTTCTGTGGATCAGTTGCTTTAAGAATGACACCCAGGGATGTAAAAGCAACCTGCTACAGTTTTTCTTTTAAAAACGGGGATCTATCAGTTAGGAATGTGTACAAGCAATGGTAGTGCTTGTAGCATAGATTTCTGTATTGTCTGCCATTCTTGGCTTAAAAGTCCAATCATGCTGGACAATGGTTGTCCAGGATTTTTGTCCAATCTTGATGATTATTGAGAGAATGCTGGAGGAAAAAGATTATCTGGACCCCTTCCAGTTGGGATTCGGGGTTGAAACAGCAACAATTGCACTTCTGGGTGATCTCTGGGATCCTCTAATCTCAGGAGTGGGCTAAGAGTAATGTGTTTAGTCTTGCTTTTTCTGATCTCTCAGTGGCCTCCTTGCCTTCAATCATGGTGTCTTTCTGGATTTGATCTGAGTGTTAGGAATGGGCAGAGCTGTGCTGTGCTAGTTCTGTCTTCTTCCTTTGGGACTGATTCCGGCGAATGTTGGCAGTGCTGGAGCGGGAGAAGTCTGGCTTGTAGGTCTTGCTTGATGGGTTTCCTCAATGCTCTCCCCAATGCCATGTAATACAGTGGTGGGATTCAAATTTTTTTACTACCTGTTCTGTGGGCATGGCTTGGTGGGCGTGGCAGGGGAAGGATACTGTAAAATCTCCATTTCCCTTCCCACTCCTGGGGGAAGGTTACTGCAAAATCCCATTCCCTCCCCACCCCACTAACCTGCTTTTCAGCTCTATTCTCCTTTGCAGGGTAACCAAAGAAGACCCAGATGATCAGCTGGGACTTGGGAGGCAGAGAATAGATGGGGGCGGGGCCAGTCAGAGGTGGTATTTGCCGGTTCTCCGAACTACTCAAAATTTCTGCTACTGGTTCTCCAGAACTGGACAGAACCAGGTGAATATCACCTCTGGTGCAATATCTACATAGAGCCTCTGAGTAAGATCCTTCATGGGATTTATATCTGTAACAACAACAGCTGTGGAACTCCAAGACTCAGATGAACAGACAAATTATTATCATCATCAGTAGTACCTACATTTGCTATCTACTTAGAACTTGTCCAGGTCTTACCTATTCTTTCAAACCCAACGATCTGCTCTTCTTGGCTGTTTCCATAGCAACCAGATGCAGGGAAGTACTTTTTAAATCCAGACATTCAGTTTAATGGATATCCTTCGTTTCCAACATGGAAACGATGAAATTAAGATTTCATTATATTTATGAAAGTTACATCTATAAAAATATTTTTAGGGATACTTAGGGATACAAAAGGTTGAAATGAAGTACATAAATACTATGACATTGATCAGAAATTTCTTTTGAAAATTTAACTACACACAGACAACTGCTCTAGATTCAAGTCAGATCATGGAACCCTCTAATTTAGTTTTGATTTTGATTTGCAGCAACTCTCCAGAATTTTGGAGTGGACATACCTTGACAAATTAATACTTTGACATATTAAAGATTGAGATGGAAACTTCTCCCTCTAGTTAGGAGGGAGATTATGACTAAGTGCTTCATTGGAGATCATGACTAGCCACAAAAGCAACATTAATCTTTGATAAAAATTGAGAAATGTTATTTAAATATTTTCATAGACTTATACTGTCAAAGTCAACATTTGTAACATCCTTAAAGAAGAATTGTTCCATTTATTTCCCCTAAGGACCAGCTTTATAATGATGGTAAATAGATTAAGCATGTGAAAAATTTTA
This sequence comes from Pseudonaja textilis, assembly GCF_049901715.1. Taxonomy (NCBI): domain Eukaryota; kingdom Metazoa; phylum Chordata; class Lepidosauria; order Squamata; family Elapidae; genus Pseudonaja; species Pseudonaja textilis. The sequence goes on from NC_141990.1 coordinate 207,809,304, forward strand.
TTTCAAGAACAGAAGCGAACTTCCAGTTCCAAATGATTAGTTGAATGAACAAACAAACAAAAACAAACAAAATGGTGCATGTAAAAGAAGTGGATGGGAACCCATCGCACAATATGAAGGAGGCATTAATCACTCCCTTAACCAAGATGCTAATTTAGCTTTGTTAGAGGGAAGGAAATGCTCAAGAGCAATTACATCACCTGTCCAGGCCACCCTCATCCACAGATTGGCCAAAGTTTCAACAGTTTCCCTGACAAATGAGGCAGAAAATCCCCCAAGTCCATTGAAGAAACCATCTGGCTGTATTAAGCACTTGGATCAGATGTATCTCTGCAAGTTAATGGAACTTTTCCCATTTTTAAACAGCCATTAGTGTAACGTTGAACAGAAAGTGACTGCCTATATTAAGGGCATTATAAAGAGCAACTCCACTTTCAAATCACTGACTCCCATTAAACCAATTTCCAACCTGAACTTTGCTGTAAGACTGAGATATTCACTGGGAAAGTTCATGGTTGTCATGGGAGATGTGAAATCCTGAACCATGTCAATCTGGAGAACCTCAATATGGACAAAGACACTGTAAGAGCTGTGATAGTGCAGTGGTTAGAATGCAGTACTGCAGGCTACTTCTGCTGCCTGCTGGCTCCCTGCAATTTGACAGTTCAAATCCCACCAGGCTCAAGGTTGACTCAGCCTTCCATTCTTCCAAGATTGGTAAAATGAGGTCCCAGATTGTTGGGAGCAATATACTGTCTCTGTAAAACACTTAGAGAGGGCTGTAAAAGCACTGTGAAGTAGTATATAAGTCTACATGCTATTGCTATCTAAGACAAGAGGTCTAGGACAGATCATTGCCACACTACAGGTAGTCCTCAACTTACAACACTTCGCATGGTGACCATTTAAAGTTACAGTGGCTCTGAAAAAAGTGACTTATGACCATTTTTCACACTTAACAACTGTTGCAGCATTGGCGCAACAGGATCACTGGTCACATGATCACAAATTGGATGCTTGGCAACTGGATCACATTTATGATGATTACAACTTTGGCAAGAAAGGTTGTAAAAGGGGGTAAATTCACTTAACAAATGTTTCGCTTAGCAAAAGAAATTTTGCACTCAATTGTGGTCATAAGTTGAGAGCTACCTGTGTAGGTCATCCCAGATACTTACTGGGGTAAACGATACATCAATAGCATCTTTACCTTCTCCTACTCAATCAGACATATCAGCAAGGACATGCAATTGGCAGACTATTGGATGAAGCTTCTGAGGAATGGGATGGAATTCCTGGAATTGGGCATATCACATCAGAAAGTAACCAAGTGGAAATAGCTAGGGATGAATAACTTTCTCAGTAATACATATCTAGCAAGAGCAATAATAATAGCACTTAGACATGTACCACTTCATATTGCTTTATAGCCCTCTCTAAGAGATTTACAGAGTCAGTATATTGGCCCCAACAAGCTGAGTCCTCACTTTACTGACCTCCGAAGGATGGAAAGCTGAGTCAACCTTGAGCTGGTCAGGATCGAACTGCTGACAATTGGCAGAATTACGTAGCCTGCAATACTGCATTCTAACAACTGTACCACCACGGCTCTATATGGTCAGTCCTTTTATCCAGGATTAAATCTTGGATAGTAGATGCTTTATTAAGGAATGATCTGGGATTAAAAGAGGACCTTAGGGTTCTATGGTCCATTGCTGTTGTCCTTTTACTTTTTCAATAATTTGCAGTCTGAACAGAAAGGAGAAAAGTCAATAAGGCAATGGTTAGTTGGAGCTACAGAACCACCAGATTGAAACTGGCCAGCTATTGGGTTGCTATTTTCTCTCAGGCATATTCCCACATCTTCAATAAACAGATGATGAAATCTCTGCAGAGTAATTTCAAGTAGGTGGTACATCTGTATATAATCTAATTTAGGAACATATTAATTATGCCAAAAAGGATTAGGCTCTCTCCTGTCAGGAGAGAGGGGTGGGATCATCTAGGTCATGGAATTTAGGTTATTCTGAAAATAAGAATCCATAGGATGGAGATAATTACATGTTTTATTGCAATGAGCAGTGATGACAGAAGAATCAAGATAAGTTTAGGAGGAAAATTGCACAACCCTAAATGTAATCCAAGATAAAAACAAACAAGCAGACAAAACCCTATTCAGTGAATCAATTGGAACAAGATGAGTATATGCACAGCGAGCAATTTGTTCGTTCAGGGACTCCCATGGAAATCAGGCTAGCCCCGTTCTTGATGGTTTTCTGTAAATTGTTGAAAACAGAATTGCTTCAGAGGGGATTTCTTTAGGTTGCACTTTAGGTTTAGATAACTTTAGGTTGCAATGCCATTCTTCATTTTATTGATAGTGGGGTTTTGGCTGATGGTTGCTTTTAGTGTTCTCCTATTTAAATTCTAGGTAAGCTTCCAAGAATCATTTGAACTGGGAGAGCTATACATGTGTTAAATATATAAATAGGTAAATAAATCACTTTCTCTGACTTTTCTTTATTCTTCTTAAGATTGCCCGCCCCCTGAAAGGGAAAAGCATGATAGTTTACCTGCATATGTTGCTTCTATCTATTGCAAGGAAAGGAATTATGAAGGGATGGAATGCACAGGTTCTTAGGGCTACAACTTCTTAGGGCTACATCAAACTTGGGGAGAGGCACAATAAGTGGCCAGGGCCAGACTCCATGGGGGGAAGGGGTTCAAAGTTCTGTGAATTTTAAGAGGACCCTTTTACCCTCTAATTCCTCCAACACAAAAAAGGCAGAAAATTCTACCTTAATATCCACCATCTGATGATCACCTGAATTTTTTTTCAGCCGTGCTACTGACAATCATTCGTCTTTTTTTTCCAGACATTCAAAGCATGTCTTTTGTAAAACTAGGTGATAAACTATTCTATCCAGCTTTAGCTTCTAAACTCTGTTTACTGCAAAAGAGATAAAAATAGTTAAGAATGTTGCAAATCTGGAAACTTTATTACAAGTAATATAATAAGCCCTGTGTTTCTTGCTTTGAATTGTAGCTTTCTTTTGATACTCCTAATCTTGCTGAGGAGTTTATTACATGGTATGAGGTTGCCTTTCTCAGCTCAGATAACTGGTAAAATATGCAGTGCATTTTAGTT